>NW_026643272.1:2705990-4058985 GCF_028829835.1 Penicillium mononematosum | reverse complement strand
CTAGTCCCTGGACCCAGTGGCCCGGTTCTTAAGGATGGTGTCAGCTGTGCTTCATGGAGCAACAAAGGAAAACAGCTTATTGCTGGATTGGCCGATGGCACTGGATATCAGATGACCCCAGATGGGACGAAGAAGGCCGAAGTTCCTCGGCCATCTGATCTGGAGGGAGATTGCCACAGTAAGTTTCCAATAACTGCCAGAACCAAACGTGCGCTTTTACTTATGATTATACAGTTTCATCAATCGCATGGCTTGAAAACGATGTTTTCTTCGTGACGTACACACCAAATGTTCCGAGGATGATATGGGAATGAACCCAGCTTCTTCATACTACATCATAACCCGCCGCAAGCAGGCACCGTTCCTCATCCAGAAATTGCCGGAAGTCTGCTCGACAATGGGCTTTATGCTGAAGCGTGGCCCCGCATTCCAATTTATCACCAGAATTAGAGAGTACAAGCCTCACTTGAGAGACGTGTTGATCGTCGCGTCAACTGCGTCAACTGATCTCGGCCTCATCACGCGATCTGACCAACCTCTGGCCAACGATGAGCGAACAAAACTTCATGTTGGCCAGTTCATGACCACAGAAGTAAGCGACGACACCAAACGTGCCAGTGTCCCGTTGAAGGACTCTGGAGATGAGACATCGGTCATTGGCCTAGCGCCAAACCTGTCAGCCACGGAAAATGTCGTTGCGCCGCTTCCTGGTTCCGACATCTTGGAGAGCTCAACGCCCCTTCCCGGGGTTCTTCTTTTGAACAACGATGGTATCCTCTCATCGTGGTGGTTTGTTTACGCTGATTCCATTCGCCAAAACATCCCGTATTCGGGTTTGATTTCGTCTGGTCAGGCAACCCAAGCTCCATCCCAGCCGCAGGCTGCAGCTCCAACCCCGGCCCCGGCCCCTGCACAGCAATCTCCATTTGGACAGCCATCGTTCGGAGGTTCATCAGCATTTGGACAGCCAGCTTTCGGAAAGCCAGCGGGAGCTCCTGCCTTTGGTAGCCCATCAGCCCTGGGGGCTTCAACTATGGGCGCAACTGCTTTTGGGAAACAAAGCGCTCCAGCATTCGGCAGTCCGTCCCGGCTTGGTGGAAGTCCTGGCCCGGCCTTTGGAAAACCATCATCCCCTGCTCCCGCCTTTGGGACTCCCTCTCAGCCGGGCGCATCATTTGGCACTCCCAGTACCCCTGGACAGCCACAGTTCGGGAAGTCTGGATTCGGGGCTATGGGATCTGGACTTGGACAGTCTAGCTCCCCGGCAAACCCCTTCGGAGCCAAAGGTGCAGCAGTTAGCGGTGGTGGTTTCAGCGCCTTCTCCGGTGGAGGCGGCTTCAGTGGATTTGCAACGGCAAAGCAGGGCGAGTCACCATTCGCAGCGAAGCAGCCAACAGAGTCACCGTTCGCGGCAACGCAGCCGAAAGAGTCGCCCTTCGCAAAGGCCTCTACTGGTGAAAGTGCTTTTGCCAAGAGCTCTACCTCACCCTTTGGAGCCAAGCCTCAGACTTCGTTCCCACCTCCAGCTTCCAACGAAGTCAAGAATCCCTTCGGCGCTGCGCAAGGTGGCTTTGAGCTGAAGTCTAGCTTTAAAGGCGATGGCTCGGCTGTCAATGATTTGCCAAAAGCAGACAAGCCTTCTTCCGGAGCGTTCTCATTTGGTGGCTCCTTTGACGAAATGGTGTCAACGCCCCGCAAGGGAAGCCCGTCGCCCAGTGAATCAATGGATGATACTGAAGACGTCGAGCCTGTGAATAAGGAGACATTCTCAATTTTCGGCGGGGTCAGCAAGCCTGCTTCGCAGACTCCCACATCAATGTTCAGTTCAAAGACAACGACTTCAGTAGAGAACACCAAGCCAGCATTCTCGATGTTCGGCACTAATGCCGACCAAAACCGCGTGACCAGTCCATTGTCAGCACCGTCTGACAAGACAGAGACACCAAAGAAGAATTTGCCTAGCACAACAGGCATCGACGTGGAGACACCATTGCCACCAGATTCTACCAGCCGGGCTAGTTATGCCGCTGGAGATACTTCTGCTTCTTCCAACGTGTCGAAATCCTCTGTCGAGGATGCCCCGCTTCCTCCCGATTTCACCAAGGTGAAGAAGGCTTCACTAAAACCTGAAGATGATGCCCCTCTACCGCCTGATTTCCTTTCGCAGAAGAAGTCTGCACCCAAGACGGACGATGCTCCCCTTCCTCCAGATTTCCTCACTCAGAAAAAGCCCGCTCCGAAGACGGAGGATGCACCTCTCCCTCCTGACTTCCTCACTCAGAAGAAATCTACCGCGAAGACGGACAACGCCCCTCTCCCTCCTGACTTCCTCACTCAGAAGAAGCCTGCTCCGAAGACGGACGATGCTCCCCTTCCTCCAGACTTCCTAACAAAGCCCAAAAAAACCGAGGCTGCAGCCGTCCCCGAGGAGGCACCTTTGCCGCCTGACTTCACCGCAAAGCCAAAGACCAAACCTGTCGAAGAGGCAGTTCCAATTCCAGATGAATCTGAAGAATCTGGTATCTCCGATGCAGAGTCAGAGGCCGCTGGCGAGTCAGACTTCAGTGATAGCGGCGAAGAAATCACACATGACGAAGCATTAATCGCCAAATCCAAGCAATCAGCTGAGAGCTCGTTTGGTGCAATTTCCGAGCAAAGCTCCACCGGAGGATTCTTCACCAGTCCTGCTCGAACCGCGGATGACAAAGGCCGCCTTCCTCGGCAGCTATTTGGGGAGATCCCTAAGCAGCCACTGCTTCCTCCCCCGGGCCCCATTGCGCAAGGCAATCGGGAACCCTACCGTTCACCGAGTCCAGTTCGGGTCGGCGGGAAGAAGAACGTGTTATTCTCTGAGAAGTCACACGGCCGTAAGGGGTCCACAGGTGCATTGCACTCGCGCAAGGCATCCCTTACGCAGATTGCCCAGCGTGATGGTCACTTCAGAAAGGCCAGCGATGTTGCTCGTGAAGAGCAAGAGAAGCAAGCACGGGCACATGCGGCAGCTCAGCTTCAGGACGAGGATGTTCTGTCTTTGTCAGACGATGACGATGACGATAGACTCCGAGATGAGTTAGCTCAGCCCGTTGAGCCTGTTGATACCCTGGATCCGTTCTTGCCCCACCAAAACTACATGGGCGAGACTGCGAAGCCAGGTATTGCCGGCCAGGTCGAGCGACTCTATCGTGACATCAACTCTATGGTAGATACATTGGGCATAAATGCTAGGTCAATGGCGGGATTCCTTCTGCACCAGCAGCCCAAGAAACCCTCTGATATTGATGACTGGGTGATGGTTCTGAACAGCGACCAGCCTGCTGACATTCTTGACACGAAGATGGCCCTGAAGGACATTGAGAGATTTGAAGAGCTGATTGCTTCAATTGCACAATCATTGGACAACCAGCGAGTGCAGGGAGTGGATGAAAAGCTCGATGCATGCCGTGACCTGCTCACAAAGCAGGTTGTCACCCTGCGAGGCCAGTTCGCAAGCATCCGCAAGACTCTTGACGCACACACCGACATCGGCGCTATCCTCGAAGCACCACTTTCTGCCGAGCAAGGTGCGCTTCAGCATGATCTACGCACCACATTCACGAATATTCAGGTCAAGATGGCCGCTCTTGAAGAGGCAGTCTCCCTCCTGCGTGCCAAAATCGCCGACATTCCGCAGGCGAGTGGCGCCGGCAGGAACCGACCAACCGTCGAGGCCGTCACCAAGACCATTGCTACAATGATGAGCATGGCCGAGGGCAAGAGCACAGACATCGATGTTCTCGAGGCACAGATGCGCAAGCTCGGCGTGGACATTGCTCCCACAGGACCTCCAAGCCGCGAGGCGTCTCCCTTCTCTACTCCTCGCAAGACCGCTGCTGGCCGTATCCCCATGACTCCTGGGTCCCGAGGCTCGATTGACGGTAGCGCCTATCACACCCCCGATTCCGCTTCGCGCGGTCTCAACTTCCGGGCCAGCATCACTGGCTCAGTGAGACAGAGCCGTCTCCGCAGTGTGGAGGGTGTTGTCGAACCTGCCGTTCCGCAAGAAGAAGCCGTCCAATACAAGGCCAAGAAGTCGCGTCGCCAGCACTTGAATGCCAACTTGAAGAAGGCCTTCGAGGACAAGCAGGCAAAGGTGCGTGGCGTCGATGACTGGTAGTGTCTCTAGTTTCTTCTCATTTTCTTTTTATTTGCTTTCATTTGGTTCTCTAAAGATTCTGATCCGATATTTGGGGAATTTGCTTTCAGCGTGGATTGGTATCTGGCGGATGGTCTTAATTGGGCCAGGGAGTCATGGCATGCACATACGTATGTAGCGGATTTTTTTTTTCAGCGCCACAGTGAGTGGCCAAGTTAGCTATCAAATGAAAGCCCTATCTACATGCGGTTCATTGTGTAAGCTTACCTCCTGATCAACCCTGTATATTGAGATGTATCTTTAACGGACAAAGTAAAACAATGACACGTCGAGACAAAGTAACAAAGCAAAGGCAACGCACATCTTTACGCATTAGGATAGAACGAAACTGGTTTCATCGGTTAATCAAAGACTTTCTATTCAAAGCTATTATATCAATGAATGGTAAAACATCTTTGTTCCAGCCGACGTGGTAGAACTATATAAAAGGCCAATGCCCTCGCTCGAGTCTCTACATCCACAACACAAGCACCGCCAGCATTCCTCCAAACAACTCTCCAGCAAAGCCCAGTTCGTTCAACCCATCTTATCTACCAACAAAATGGCAGGACGCTCAAGTGATAGATGTCCTTTTATGGCGCGTGAACGTCTGGTGGACCCCAAGGATGATGCAGCTCTTTGGGTTACCATCGAATTTCCTGAAGCAATGAAGTTTACCCATACGGACGAACAACTGATGGATTGGGTAGTTCATCAGATCGGACGCGCCGAGACCAGCATTTCAGCTTGTGCCCAGCATTACCAGAGACACCTGTGTCTCTCGCTCCCAGTAGTTGGGATTCCCAGGGGCGAGGAACACAATGATACAGTCAGGGATCAGGCTAAGACTCTGGCACTCTGGTGGCACGGAGAAATCATGACAGGCAGGGTTTATCTTGACCGGAGTGTGATTTTCCCCTAGTTTGACGGAGGAAACAGTTCTATCAGATATAGAAATTATTGTTCTGTTGGTAGATTGCGAGTATTAGACTAAGGCAAGAGGTATGATGTATGCAGTCAACCGGGATCTTTGAGGGTATCTGACAGATGAATAAAGCAGCTATGTTGGAAAGAAAAAAAAAAAGGAGAAAAGTCATCCCAGAAAGACGCAAAGTTTCAGATGTAGCGAATAGCACATAATCCGTAAGTCCTAGCCCTAAGACCCATATTGATCGAACAACGCAGTCTGAATTCGAGTAGTTCGGCGAAGTTGAACCGCCATCACACAAGTTATGAAATGCCATTTGGTTGAAAGACAACCCGCTCTCAAACCTAACAAAGTAACTAAAGGATACATTAGCCAAGTGCCTGAAATATTAAAGGATCTGGAGTGTCAAAGGAGCAGATATCAGACATCATAAAAGACATTCTCTGCACCCCCGTACCCAACGTCATGTTGCGAGAGTGAAATCGCAGTCCGCATTCGACTGAGTATCTCCTCGCTGCAGGCGCGCGGGCGGTTTTCAAGGTTTTTAAGACGAGGGTTCGATTTGACCGAGGAACCAGATGCACTCGGAAGACATGCTCAGGCGACGTGAGACCGATGTGGAAATCGTTGAATTTGAGAGTTCACCAGTGTCTGCAACCAATGATAATATACATGTATGGCATGGTCTTCGGTATATGATAGGAGAAGAAACCATAAGATCAATAGTCCGAGGATATGTGCCAGAGCGAGGCAAGACAGAAGCTGCCAGAAAAATAACCATTCCAATAGGCGGATTGTGACGCTAGGGGATAAGAGGTGGCTTATACCCGTAGCCAAGAAGAACAGTCGAGTTCTTATGCCTGGGAAGGGAATGGATAATGAGGACATTGTGTGTGGCTGTCAAGGAGAGACGAGAGAAGAAAGAAGAGGAGAAAGAAGAGAGAAAAGGAGAAAACCAAGTACTTCTAAGGTTGGCCATGACTCTACTGGGGAAGGTAGGGAAGGTACTCACTACACAAAATAGGAAGGGACGAAGGAAGGAAGGAGCCAACGCAGTTTCCTAATTGGGATTGTATGGCCAGTGACATCATGTGCCCGTGACATCAGTCACCTGTATTTTGATTTTGATAACTCCAGGTCTACCTCTCCCAATCATACTATCATTGGGGAAAAAAAACCAACCCTTGGAACATGTCTCAAACCGTTAGTCAGGTCACCTTCTTCCGCGTCAAATCTTCTGTCAAGCCTGAAGACCCCTCCAACGAGGAAGGCGAGGCTCTTATGAGGATCTTCATCACGACCAAGCATCAAAGCGGTCATCAGCACTCATCCTGGGGACGCACATCCGAAGACGAAGACACCATCGTCTGGGTTGTAGGTGAGTTCAGCATCCCTTTCAACAATTCTCAAACTACAATATATACCCACACCCCTACAATTCTACAGTATTATACGGCCTAACCCAAACCAATAGACTGGACCGACCCCCGCAGCACAATAAACATCCAACTTCTCGAGCCATTCCTGGCCCCAGACAATCCCCAGCCACCATCATGTCTCCGCGTCACGTTCAGCCCTCCACTCTCCATCACAGAAACACTAACAAAAAACCCCGTGACTGAGCTGTGCACGCTGTCTTTCCGAAGCGACCTTGAAGTGCCAGCATTAAAGCAGATCAACGCGGACTTGATCAACTTCCGCACCACGATGGTCGAACAGCTGGCACAGGCAGCAGGGCCACGGTCGTGGTCGATGGGCATGTTGACCGGCCGAGTAAGCTGCCGCACGAGAAGAGTCCGACTGGGGAAGCTTTTGCTCACCTCCTCGCTGTTGGCTGGGAAAGTATAGAGGTGCATCTCAAGGCCAAGGAGACAGAGAAGTTTGTTCAGAGTATTGCGCCTCTGAGAGAGAAAATGCTGCCACCTATTCCTGGGTTGGAGATGAAACATGTTAGTTTCCAAAAGATCGAGGGTTAAGGGCTCGAATCGAGATAGGAAGAGAAATAAACGAAAGAGAGCGAGGTTTCGTGGATTAATGTTGGGACGTGGATGTAATTTGAGCTGTTGCGTGGATCATAGGATATGTCGGTGATAATTAGAGCAGGTAGTGGAATGGGAAAAGGGCTACTTGATTCAAGGGATAATTGCGGGAATTGTTATTAGAAAAGGCAGAAAATCAATCAAGCGCCTTGGAATAAGATACAACGAGAAAGCAAGAAAAGGAAAGAAGGAATAACACCCTGAGAGAAATCGAAGGCAAAGAAAAGGAGACTTCGTTAACCACCGTAAAATTTTGGGCAGAACCCCGCAATAAGACTCTCGTAGCAAGCGTACTAGGTTGCGCTGCTAGACTTAAATCCGGTGTTTTTCACTCTCTGATCCATCCGTTAGAACCTGGGCACAAGGGGATTCACCTGGGGAAGGGGAAGACGAACCAAGTCGGGAATAGAGCATGTACAGAGCCATCTGATTGCACTCCGCGGTACCAGTGATAGTAACCAGACGCTCATTGCTGCTCTCCTGGGGCTCATTGATCTTGATCACACTGCCGCTAAGGTGACGTATCTCGTTAATTTTAGCACCACCCTTGCCGATGATGGCGCCAACCATGTCATTAGGGATGTAGATCTGCTGAGTCAGTGGCTGACCGGGCATGGCAGCGCCCACGGGAGCAGGGGCTGTTGGAGGTCCACGGCCAGGGGTCGGTTGCTGGGGACCGCCAACAAAGGGAGCGGGCTGGTGAGGGCCTGCACCGCCGTAAGGGGCCTGGGGAGCGGCGGGGAAGTGCATCGGGGTCTGAGGGACAGGGGCAGGAGCTGGCTGGCCGTGCAGGTAGGGAACACCGTATGCACCACCACCGGCACGGTTGGGGTGAGGGTGGTGACGCTTGAACGTATCGGGGTGGCCGTATTGGCCGCCGGCCGGCTGAGGAACGTACGGAACAACTTGCATACCACCAGGGACAGCACCGGCAGGACCACCGCTGCGAGTGGCATATGCCGAAGCTGCGGGACCACCGTAACGCTCGGATAGCTGTTCGACCAAGGTGACAGCGACATAGTAGGTAGCAATGTGGACGGCATCCGCAACACCGAGGATGACGAGGGACCGTTCCGTGGACAGAGGGAGGCAAGCATCCGAGGCATTCAGGCGAGCGCCAGAAGCCTCCTGGATTTCACGAATGCGGCTGCCACCCTTGCCGATGATGGAGCCAATTAGAATGTGAGGAATTAGCAAACGCAGAGGGTACGTCTTGGATTGGGCAGTAGAAGCGGCCTCGAGAGGTTCATTGTTAAGGGTACGGATGATCAAACCAAACGCCTAATATTTGTGATTAGCAATCAAACCCTCGTAACAAACCCATTGAACGGAAAGAAAGGACCTACCTTGGCAGCAGCATCCTGGGGACCGCTGACGGTCAGGATACGCTCCACTGCACCCCGAGAATAATCACTGACAGTGCACTTGGCACCGGACAGACGACGGATCTGGGACACGTTCTCACCTCCCTTTCCAATCACGGTGGCTGCCTCCGGGCTGGAGATCACCGCACGAATATGAACCCAGCTCGACTCGTCCTGTGGGGGCTGATCAGAAGCCGCTCGGTCGGCCTGGGAAGCTGTGGATTGGATGGGCTGGGTGTCAGGGAGACCCTTGCCATTGGGCGCATCGGGAACCACGGTATCTCCCTGGGTATCCTTGGCACCTTCGACAGCAGGAACCTGGCTACTGGATACATCTGTTTCCGCCTCGGCGTCGCTCTTGACTACTTTGTCTAGCGCCGGGCGCTTGGCCTCAGGCTGGTCATTGGGACCGGACGGCGACGAAGGGTCCTCGAGAGGACGCTTGGTCGACTGAAGGTTGGAAGGAGAAGCCGACATCTTGGTCTGTGCTGCTTTTCTTTCACTTACAAGTGAAATCGGAAGGTGTCAAGAATGAAATCTGCTTTCTTCTTTTATGATCGTTTTATGTACACCAGAATTTCCCACGAAAGGTGCTGGTGCTGGCGATCGGAAGGGGAGATTGGTGCTTTGAGAAGATTGGAGAGGCTGTGAAGGAAAGGTGGTACTGAGGAAGTGCCGATGTAAGACGGGAGAAAGTGCAGATTCAAGTGAGAGGGCTTTGCTGTCACAACCGGGGAAGCTTCACGGGGGTTGCCGAGATGCTCGAAATGATGAGGAAGCGGAAAGGGTGGAGATGGGATCCTTGGGAGAACGCGATGGGAAATAGGAAATGAGGCAAGTAGAATATCAAGCGCCAGAAACCGTTGCCTGCTGTACCACACTGTAGCCTCCGATAACGTCTGAATCTGAGGTCAAGGGTGTGGGCTAAACTCGTAATCAACGAGTTAATAGCTTCACTGGCGAGAATCTAATGAAATCTCGAAGAAAGGCGGGGATAATGGAATTGATGAAGGCGATGAAATGAGATCGCGGTGATTAAGGAGAAGAGATGAAGTTGGCGATGGGGGAAGGAAGTCGAGGGTGAAGCTTGGTCACATGACGTCGACGCGAATGTTGCATGGGCGTGATACATCTCGTCTCGTGTTCAATATTTTGATTGCCTCTTAAGGCTTCAATCAAACATTTTCCAGCAAGTCTAAATGGCAATCGAGCTCTAATTAAAAATATTTTTCGTTACTTCTAGAAGAAAATATTTGCATTTCGCGTCACTCCGCCAAAATAAGCATGGATATCTCCGACCAAACGGTGCAGAAGATCCAGAAATTCGCTGAAAAGCGCCAAGAAGCAGAGCAAGTGTCATCAAAAGAACCTCTTGGTGGAACTGCATTGCATGTCTACATGCGACGTTTAGATGCAACCTTGCAAGGGCTTCAAGAGCAAGTCAAACGTCAGCAGGATGAATTGAACAAGGCATGTTAGATTCTCATTATAATAGAATTCCTCGACTGACATGAGTTATAGCTGCGGGAGCGCAATTCCCTTGACCTAACAGAAACGGGCACCGATTCCTGGGCCCGCATCTCCCAAGCCCGACGGGCCAAGAAAGCATACGACTCGCTTCTCAAGTCCGATGACGAGCTCCCAGCAACAGACTCGGTATTGCCATCACTTCTAGCCATTGAAGAAACTGCGCGGCTTGTCCAAGAAAACAAGGTATCTGTCAAAATGGCCGCCGAACAGCTGTCTGTAGACCGAGAACGCTTGCGGGTCGAAGAGACCAATCTACGCGACTCTCAATCAATCGCAAGCGGACTGCGAGAGCGGATTCAGAGAATCCGCAATGCGAACACGAAAAAGGAAGAGCAAACTCCGTCGCAGGTGGCACGCGAGCAGCTCGCCCTACAGAAAAAGCAAAATAAAGAATTGGACCGCACGTCAGCGAGCCTCAAGGTCTCGTTGGATAAGTTCATCGATGAGACTCTTGCCCCAATGCTTGCTGCTGAGGATCTGGGCGGCCCGACTGTGGGCGATGCTTTCGAAGTGTCGGATGCTACGCTAAAGGCGGGTTATACAGCACACGGCAAGCCTAAGAAG
This sequence comes from Penicillium mononematosum, assembly GCF_028829835.1. Lineage (NCBI taxonomy): Eukaryota > Fungi > Ascomycota > Eurotiomycetes > Eurotiales > Aspergillaceae > Penicillium > Penicillium mononematosum. The sequence continues at coordinate 4,048,389 of NW_026643272.1, read as the reverse complement.
CAGAACGAGGCGGCAGAAACAGAAGATGGAACACAGCAGCGGATTGATAAGTTCATGAAACGCAATGCGGAGGAGGCTCCCATAAACAAGAGAGAGGCAGCTGCGAAGGAGATGCACGGTCTTCTCGACGCTATGTTGGAGGCCGACTCCTATATTGATTTGGAACGCGACTCGGCGTCTTCGAGATTTCTCGTGAGAGCCAAGGTCGCGCAGTTTCACCCTCGAGATGCGAGGCGGCTTCGATTAATTGATTTTGGCCGCTCACTGGGGCATTGAATGTGGAGAGTTCTATGATTGAGTGACAAAATGGTATTATTGATTCATGAATGTGTATCTTCTCATATCCTGGTCCTTTGTAAACATGTCAAATACTACATAACCCGGCATGACCTCCAAATGACTCCCTACGAACCGTGAGAAAAGAACACCTAGAGATGCTTGTGAAAACGCTGAATCAATCATAAACATCCCGACAAAGGGTGGGGAAAGAACAATAACAAGTACTTCAAATAGGCATCATTCCAATCGTAGACTTCGGCGTTTTGGCCCTGGCATTCTTTCGCGGCGCAGATGACTGGCTTGTTGGACGATCGCCGGATTTGGCCTTTGGGCGTGCGCTTTTGCTCTTCCAGCTGCCAGTGGAGCCATATTTACGCCTTGACGGTCGTTTTCCACTAGCAGGCTGGCGCTTGCGACTCTTGGAGCCGGAAGGCGCAGTACCTGATTCCCAGTCGTTACCAGAGTCATACCCATCATCCCCGGAGATGCTGCTGGAGGGAAATAACGACTTGTGATATTTTCAGCCGCATTGCTGGGTGCGGTTGCAACAGGATTATCCAGATTGAAGGCAGAAACATCATCCATGAACAAGTCGTCGTCGCTATACTCATCACTGCTGCTGAGATTGATGACATTATGGTGGTTGGGATCCGGAACAATGCCGCTGGTCTCTGCTTCCTGCTTCATTTCCAGGTAGCGCCGCTTTGCATTATCAACCAGTCCCAGAATCTGCCGGCCGTAGCGCTTCACCTTATCTTGGTCGATGCCCGGGATCGCGGAAAGCTCAGTAAGATCTATCTCATTGTTAGCTTGGTGTTCCAAAATGATCAAAGAACGAGTATTTACTTGAGGGGAAGGATATGCCCATATCACGTAGCACCTGATCAGAGAACGGTTGGCACCGAAGGCCCTTCTTAACGACAAGCTATAACAACTGTCAGTTTCTTGATGGTGTACCGATAACTACGGCGATTACTCACATCTTGAAGCATGATTTTGGCATGCTCCTGGAAGTCCTCCACAACTACACGATGCATATGATCAAGTTGATCCAATTTCTGATCGCTGGTGATTGGAGGGCCCATCTCGTGTGTGTTCGCGCGGCGAGGCTTGCCGGTGGTTCGAATCGGTTCGAAGCCATCACTATCCTCATCGGCCGAGAGACGTGCAGCTGGAATACCGGTATATTGATAACGGTCAAGGCGGCGGTCTTGGGCAGCTTGGACTGGAGAAGAGACCATGGTGGACTGAGGATCGCCGCCAGACTTTTTCTTCTGCGCGGCACCTGAAGGTTTGCTCTTGGCTTTAGCCTTGCTATTCGGCGACGCGCGAACCAGCAATTTCATCTGTCGCTGGCCACTCTCATACTCCGCTGCACGCCGGCCGAGAACGAGGTACTGAACAGCAAAATCACTCTTGTTGATCACATTGTCTTCGGCCAATGCGTCTTCACCCAGCAGCCGGTAGAACAGACGTTCGGCTGCTCCACGGTCGAGGTCAGATCCCTTCCCATATCCCGGCATCGTGCGATGCTCTGGAGCTTTAGGCCGTTTGCAGTCTCCGCGAAGTATGTCACTGCAGTATAGCACGGTCACCTTCTCCTGTGTGTTCTGGAATTGTCGCACAATCTTGATGGCCCAAGATGCCTGCTCAGTAAAGTCATGGAGCTCAAACACCAAATCGGACTTGCAGTTATCACAAGTGTCGTTGCAGTCCTCTCGGCGGAAGTATTCCGCAAAATAGGCGAGGACTTGCACTCGTCTGCAATCGCTGCGGTTCTCACAATATTGAACCACATTTCGCAACATCTGTTTTTGACGGGCTTTTTGCTGACCATTGCCATCCCCTGCATCGATCATCCGCTTCAAGGTTGCTGTGTCTTTGTATCCGAAGTAAAGATAACAGCCAGAACGTTTGCCGTCTCGACCAGCACGACCGGTTTCTTGATAATACCCCTCGAGACTCTTTGGGATACTGTGGTGCATGACAAATCGCACATCGGCTTTGTCGATTCCCATTCCGAATGCAATGGTGGCAACAATGATATGCACTCGGCCCATCTGCCACTTCCTCTGAGCTTCCGATTTTGCATTGGCTGACATACCAGCATGATAAGCGAGCGCCTTGAGGTGGTACTTCTTCTGTAGATCCTCTGCAACCTTGTCGCATGTCTTTCGCGAGAGGCAGTAGATAATTCCACACTGATTCAGATATGAGCTTGTAATGGTCTCCGCCATGCTGGCCAGAACCTCATCATTCTTTCCCTTCGACCGTACCTCGTAGGTGAGGTTAGGACGGTTAAAACTTTGCAAGAACACTTCACAATCAGTGATTTTAAGATTATGCATCACGTCAACTTTGACATTCTCAGTGGCGGTGGCCGTCAAGGCCATGACTGGCACACCAGGGAACCTGGCTCGAACCTCTCCTAGCTCCTTGTAATCAGGTCGGAAATCGTGGCCCCATTGGCTGACGCAGTGAGCCTCGTCGATGACGAGGCGTGCTAGTCTGTTTCTTCCGTGAAGCTTCTCAAGGGCTCTGATCAAGGTTTGGCTTTTACTGAGCATCTCAGGAGTAATGTACAAGACCTCCATCCCCTCGCCAGCTGCGTTCGAGAGCTGGCTCATGATCCAGGATTTTTCCTCTGGGCCGGTGTCGCCGTTGACCATGAAGGCCTTAATGTTCAGTTTCCGCAGGTGTGATACCTGATCCTCCATCAGACTCAACAATGGAGATATAACGATTGTTACCCCCGTGGTGCGTCCACCCGTTACCACAGAAGGTAATTGATAACATAGAGACTTTCCTCCTCCAGTAGGCATGAGAATGAAAGTATCTTTGCCAGCAAGTGTCGCATCAATTGCTTCAAGCTGATTGGGTCGGAATCCGCGGAGATGGAATCGCTCTTTCAACACTTTCCTTACTTCTTGAGACCATGGATGGTTTGACCAGAAGGCGCTATGACCGGGCGACTTCTTCGGGACGGGGGCTTTGAGAATGTTGCCGGACGTCTCTGCGAAAACTTTGCGGTTTTGACTGGCTTGCTCGCGGACGGGTATCTGATAAGCACCATCGAAGCCCCCTGCTGCCTCTAATATGTCATCGTCGGTGACATTCCAGTCGAACTCATCGAGATCCATCGGATCTAATGGCGGCGTGCCCATATTCCGCGAAATACAGTTTTCATAGCTACTTGCCCGATTTGTTTCTTTGGTTTTCTTAGGACTCGTTCGGGGTAAATGCTGCTGGCCACGGGATTCTGTTTTCAAGTCGGTCCGCGAAGGAGAGAAAAGAGGGGGCTCCCGTGTGACTGCGTGGGCTTCGAAGGTGGGCTGAGTGTGTTTCTCAGATGGGCAATCGTGCGCTAACTCGAGAATATTGGCTTCAGATAGGAGCTCACAGATTTTTGATTCGGTTTGTTCCAACTCTGCCTCAACTGCTCGACTCTGCGCGAGCTCTTCTGGCATAGTTGCTGGGTCTAGACCTTGTGAGATCACACGTATCAAGTTTTGCTTCAGATCTTGCTTGCGAGAAACACAGCCCTTGTGGGTGTTTTGATGTTTTTGCAACAATTCAATTGCCTCGATCTGAGCAACAAGAGCCTTGTTCTCGGCGATCAATTCTGGGACTGGCTGACCCTCCATGGCCTGTTGGTAAACAATTTCAGAATTCTTCTGCAGAGTAGACTTCAACTTGGAAATCGCATGCCCGAAGGCATTATGTCCAAGGGTCAAAAACTTCAGAAGATCCGGATCCTTCTCCTCTGAGCTGGATGGCTTCGACCAAGGTGTCGACGGGATAGGGTCTTTGACAAAAGTCGTTTTCTTTGGCTGAGTCGATGGTTGCGCAGTGAGCGATGCTTTGGGCGTAGAGTCCAATCGTGAACGCTTCGTCTCAATCTTTTTCTCATCCGCCGTTGGACTCATCTCGGGGAGTATTGGGTACAAACTCTCCTCAGCATTCAAGATCATCTTATCGGCGGGATCTTCATTATCAGGCCAGTCGTCAAAGAGATCATCGTCATCATCTGAGTCCGCGATCACTTGTTTCCGATGGCTCCGTTGGGCAACAGGTGAATGATGTCCAAGTCGTTTCACCGCGCTTCGGGGATTTGTCTGAGTTGTTTGAGCTGTCTGACGTGGGATTGTGGGCTGTTCCGAAACAATGGCTTTAGTGGCGGGAAACGGAGCCGCCTTCGAGGCAGTCCGCACTTTCGTCGCATGTTTCGAGGGCGATAGAAGATCGGAGGTATACTCGTCACTTTTGCGCTTCTTGCCGCGTTTCTCACGAGTTGCGCATGGGGTGCTTTCTTCTGCCCATGGCCCACGCGACTCACCAGCCGGGAGAGTCTCCGACGAGGATAATAAGGACCGATCAAGCTCCCCTGTCAGATCAATCGATTCGATCTGATGCTGTTCAGGCGCGTGGAAACTCTTTGGTCGCGATGGAGTCGACTTTGGCCGAGAAGGTTTGTATGATGATAATGGTGGTTGGCGGAAGGACTCTGATCATTGTGCAGATTGTGTCAGTTTAATAATTCCCGCGAAGTTCGTCTTAATCGGCCACATACCTCGAGCTATGCTTGGCTGTTTCGGCGAAGCCCGTTTCTTCGTACTTGACGGAGTAGGGGTGGGGACCGCATCGTGTCGGCTCAGCATTCGAGGCTTGCTCGCAGATTGAGGTAACAACCTAGCCATTGATACATCCGTCTCATTCTCCGCGTCTTCAAGGATATCATCGAGGGCCGCGAATTCGTCTGTGGGGGGAATAGATTGCTGTGATACGTGATTGTTGCATTCAGGCAAGCTGGTTTGCGCCAGAGGGGGTTGGACAGGGTTCCCTTGGGTTATCAACCATTTGAGATGAGTTGCTAAGTTATTCTTCGTCATGGGGGCCTGTTGCTGTCATGGCCGTGGATCTGTTTGGAGTAATGAGGGCAATCGCGAAACTGATATGGACGCGTCGGCACGTGAGCGGTCAACCAAAATCAATCTATAGAGGCAACTACGTTCAACTAAAAGTTACTCGACCAAATTGGACTAAGAACATCAAATCTTGTATATACCCATCATTCTTATTATATGTTCTTCTATTTGTCACAGTTTAGATATAAACAAAATTCAGTGGTGGAAGCAGCAGGCCTACAGACATAGATCTGATCTGGAGGGGGGGCAATTCAGTGTGGGGAAAGGCATAATTTCTGCCCCACGAAAAGAACATCAGGAAAACTCACCTTCGTATCCAACATTGAGCCAAAATGGGCAAAAAGACCAAGAAGTCCGCCGAGCACAAGGACCGCGTAGCGGCAAAGCAGTCAAAGAAGACCGCACAGAAAGAAAAGAGATCTAAAGCCAAGGGCAAAGATGCAGACAGCGATGCTGAAGACGCAGACCTAGATGCCATTCTGGCCCAGTACGCCGAAGAGCAGGCCAAATTCTTGAAGGTTACTGAAGTTCCTTCTGAGCCACCGGTCCCACGCTCGTCTTCAACCCTGCTAGCATCTCCGTCCAACCGAAATGAGCTGTTGCTTTTCGGTGGAGAATACTTTGACGGGACGCATGCCACTTTCTTCAATAACCTTTTCGTCTATTTGATTGACCGCGGCGAATGGAGAGAGGTGACTAGTCCCAACAGTCCTCTTCCTCGAAGTGGTCATGCATGGTGCCGAGGAGGAAACTCCGGAGGCATCTATATGTTTGGAGGTAAGATTGTCTTGCTGGAAGTATTGAAGTTTTTTGTGCGGAGACTAACTATCAGCAGGAGAGTTCTCGTCGCCGAAGCAAGGCACGTTCTATCACTACAATGACTTTTGGCACTTAGACACAGCCACAAGAGAATGGACTCGGCTCGAGGTTAAAGGAAAAGGCCCTCCCGCTAGAAGTGGACACCGCATGACCTATTTCAAAGTATGTGTTTTAATTTCAGCTTCTATTTTCCATTGGAGCTAACACCGAGACAGAACTACATCATCCTCTTTGGTGGATTCCAAGATACCTCTCAGCAGACTAAGTACTTGCAGGACCTGTGGATCTATGATTGTAATCAGTATACCTGGCACAACCCCGCGTTAACCCTTGCTTCCCAAAAGCCCGATCCTCGCTCATCATTCTCTCTGCTACCGCACGATACTGGAGCAGTCCTCTATGGAGGTTACTCCCGAGTGAAGGCAGCTGCGGGTGGTGGTAAGCAAGGCAAGGGCGGCGGTCCCCAGAAGATGGCTCTCCGCCCCATGGTTCACCAGGATACTTGGTTCTTGAGAGTCACGCCCCCTACAGCTGAGGCTCCATCGTCAACAGCACCTACAGTTCGATGGGAGCGACGAAAGAAGCCCGCTAATACGCCCAATCCGCCCCGTGTTGGCACTACCATGGCATACCACAAGGGCCGAGGAATTATGTTCGGTGGTGTCCACGACGTGGAACTAAGCGAGGAGGGTATTGAAAGCGAATTCTTCGATACTCTCTTCGCTTGGACCACCGACAGAAACCGTTTCTTCCCGTTGAGTCTTCGACGTCCCCGCGCGCCCGGCAAAAAGCAGCAGGCAAACCAAAATGCAAAGTCTAAAAATAGGGGCAAGGCGGACGAGGAGGAGCTTTTGGCAAACCTGAAAGCCCTGGAAGCTAAAGTTGGGATCCGGGACAATGAAGATGATGATATGGAAATAAGCACGCCTCAGTCCGAGGAGCCTGTGGAACCCGCACAGCCCTCGGTTGTTCGCTTCGAGATGCCCCATCGGCGATTCAATGCCCAGCTAGCAGTGCAAGATGATACCCTATTCATCTTTGGCGGTACTTTTGAAAAGGGTGACCGAGAATTCACTTTTGACGATATGTATTCCATTGATCTAGTCAAACTGGACGGCGTCAAGGAGATATTCTACAGGGAGCCTGAGAATTGGAACCTCTTGAAGGAAGGCGAAGACAGTGACGAAGACATGGATGACGAAGATGACGACGAGGAAATGGATGAAGATGATGAGGCTGAGACCGAAGCGATGTCTCTCGATGCTCCTTCGCCTGCTCCAACGGATGTGCCATCTGTTACCAAGGACATGGAGCAACTCGAAGTTGAGGAACCAGAAGAGCAAAATGTCAATGACAGCCGACCTTTGCCTCGGCCATTCGAGAGCTTGCGAGAGTTCTTCAGCCGCACTTCTGAAGAATGGCAGAATATCATGATGGAAATTGTCAAGGAGAGGGAAGGGTCTGGTGACAAGACTGTCAAGGAATTGCGCAAGGCAGCGTTCTCTCTGGCCGAAGAAAAGTGGTGGGATAGCCGAGAGGAAATCATGGCTCTGGAAGATGAGCAAGAGGCCGCGGGTATTGGAGAGGTTGTCAGCATGTCTGACCGCACTGAGAATATGGGAGGGGCTGGTCGCCGCCGCTGATACCCTCTACAGAGATGCAAAAACTTATTTAAGCGTTAAATGTCCAATTTTTGAGATTATAGATATGCTTTCCTTGTGTCCACCTATTATTAACCCCCCTAGCTCTGGGCAACCTTTGCCAACACGTCTGTCACCAGCGCAAAGTCTCGCTCCACGTCTACTCGCCAATTTGAGATTGCAATGCGGCAAGCAGGGGATCCATCCCAGCTGGTACCCGAGACGAACATTCGCGAGCTCTCGTTGATCTTGCTTCCTAGCTCGCGGTTCAAGCCCTCATCATTCGCGCGGAACAGAACAGACATAAATGTCTGATCGAGCAGTTCGGATTTGGACGATGTTTCTGGCAAAACTGTATACGCAGAATGCTCGAAGACCCATCCGTAGATCTTCCGGGCAAGCCTTATCTGACGCTCCAGCATTTCTTGGTATCCAGACTTGCCATGCGACAACAACGATGCATACACCGGCAACGCTCTGAATCGGCGAGAGTTTTCAATTCCAATATTTAAAGGTGATGGGATGGAAGGGCCATCGGAGCTTCCAGCAGCCAAGTAGGCTGCATTTGCATTTTGGAATACTTGGGATGCCACGTTCGGGTGTCGGGTAAAGAAAAAGCCACAGTCGTAGGGAACGTTGAGAAGTTTATGACCGTCACCGGTAATCGAGTCGACCAGATCTATTCCTTCACAGCCCTTCTTGATTGTCGCAAACTCCGGGCTTTCACCAAGAACACGAGCAAAGATTCCAAATGCTGCATCAGCATGCATCCAGGCTCCGTACTTGTCGCACAGCTGGCGTATTTCTTTCAAATCCGCACCACTTGTTGCAAAACGACCAGTATTGACCTCTCCGCAAGATATCGCAACAATGCTGACCTTGTCTGTTCTCGCAAGTTCCTTCTCAAGCTTATCAATATCAAACCGGAGCGGGTCGTCGGCTCGGCAGATGTTCTGTACGTTGGAACGACCGATGCCTAGCACACCAGCAGCCTTCACGAGGGACGAGTGTGGCAGCGTGGATAACACTTGCACCCCAGAAAGACCCAGTGCATTCAATACCTCGAACAAGCCCTCTTCGCCAACACTCTGGAGATGACAGCCTTTTCTCTGCGCCGCCTTTTGCAAAATAAACTCGCGTCCACATGCTAGGCCAAGGATATTGCTCCCAGTGGCACCAGTAGTGAACGTTCCGTTATGCCAGATAGAACGGTCTAGCCGGAAGAGATCCAAAAGGAGGCCAAGTGCGTTATACTCCACATCGGTGACAATTGAGTGATTTGGGAGATGCACCTGGACGTTCTGATCGTAAGCAGATACAACGTTGTCCGCGAAGAGCGCTGCCGGAGTGGTCCCGCCAGTGACGAAGCCATAGTAGTTGGCACTTAGGCTTCCTCCGTTGAATGCCGGGACAATATCATCGAGAATGTGTCGCTGGACAGATTCGAGATTGGATCCTGTATCTGGAAGTGTCGCGGGGAGCGAAGCTCTAGCCCGCGCCAGGTTCTCGGCGCTAGGAAGAATGCCTGAGACCCAGGGTCCCTGGGCGGCCTTCCATAGATCCTGTTGAAATTGGTTCTGCATGGCTGAAGTGTGTGCCTTGGGGGAATCAACAGTCTGGCCAATATATACCAATGCCGGGATCTCGGTATTTGCAAAGTGAACGAGGCTCCCTGTAAGGTTCGGCTGTACCTTCCAAGAACAGTATTTGATTCCTTCGGTTCTTACACATAAAGTAGACCGAGCTAAACAGATATCCTTGAAAGACACCAGGGCACATTCAGACGGAACGTCCTAGATGGCGGGATAAGTGGGGCAAAGCTGTGAGTCCGATGTCCGGAGTTCTAGTTCCGGTGCATCTTACAACCTTCCAAGATTGGAAATCTTGGAGATACATAATGTCGAAGATGGGGGCCTAAGTAGGACCTACCTAGGTAGGTATCCATGGATCCATAGTTAAGAGTGGTGACTCATGCTTAGCCTCAGGCGCCGACCGAGTCAATTTGGACTATGGCTGCTTTTGCTCTGTTTCTCATCCTCCGACCCTTATTCCCTATTGCTTTGACATCTCATTGGGTGCTGACGAACGCCTAATTATCCTGTCAAGTTCGGAGCGAAGGGGTACGGAGCAGAGATTGTATCCTTCACTTCATCTATTTGTTGCTAAGTCAACTACCAGCTCGCGTTACTCTCCGAATTCGCCTTGGTAGTGCACAAGTTTCTCCTTACTTGAATGCATTGGATAACCTTATCTATCTTGTATATCGTGATGCATATTTCAGGGGCGCATAGTCAGCCCTGAGCAAGGAGAATCTGTCTCAGACAACGAAAAAAATAAATCGCGCGAGACCAATGCCCATGATCGAGACTCCCCTTTCCCAGACCATGTCGCAGTCAAAAGGACGGAGAATAGTACCGTCAAAACGACTCGCAGAAGAAGTCCAAAAATTCCAAATTCAGTCGCGCATGCCCCAGGAAAGTAAATTTATGCCAAGCCATATCCAATCCAGCGCATCTAGGTTCAATGATCGACGCGGATCGCCCTTCTTATGCATGTAAATATTCCACATTCTGTCATCGCGCGTCTCCTGCGTTCCACATGAAGCCCCTGGGGTGAAGATACGCGGGGCTTGGTCCTACATAGACAAGTGGTCACGTTCAAAACTTTCTTGCGACGATGGCTGTCACTCCAGTCTTCACCCACTCCTGAAGCACCTATTGTCGAGAGGCCGACCATGTCTGGCCACATCAAGTTCGCGGAGCCGACCTCGGATAAGGCTAGCAAAGACGGCGCTAGGGGGGCGCGGACAAGAAAAGGGGTCGGCACAGAGAGCACCTTCTCCAGGAAGTGAAATTGTTTACCCGACAGGATGGAGACTAGTGCTCACCACCACAGGGTATGTGTCAAGTGAAATCAGATTTCGGATGAGGAAGGTTGACGTTCTATAGACTCTTGATTGGGTTTTTCCTCTCTAATTTGGATGTCACGATTGTGAGCTCGGCTCTCACGAGTATCACAGATGACCTGGAGGGCTTCGAGAAGAGAAGTTGGATTATTACTGGATATCTGGCCACATACACAGGTATGACTCAAATTGCGGTTCTATAATGATTTATCTTCCCTTTGGATTACTTTTTCCCTTGAAACATGTATCTTGAAATAGCTTCCCACCGTCTCTGTCTCTCCCATAACTGATCTCGTACTACTCCTAGGCTCTATGGCAATATGGACGAAAATCAGCGATATAGTCGGCAGGAAACAAACCACAATCGCTGCTCTTGTTATTTTGCTCGCATTTTCTTTTGGGTGTGGGTTTGCTCAGACAGTTGACCAACTGTAGGTCTAACGTAGTTCTGCGCTCATTTGCTGTCCCAGGGCTAACTACTGAGGCAGTATAATATTCCGAGCACTCCAAGGCATTGGGGGCGCTGGTACATACGCTTTGACTATCCTATGCGTCTACGAGATAGCTCCCAAAACGAAGCTTCCAATCTACAGCAGTCTCATGTCATTTTGCCTTGTTTTTGCATCTTTGATAGGCCCAATCGTTGGCGGTGCTCTTGCAGAAAACTCGGCCTGGCGATGGACATTTTTCGTTAAGTACGTGAATGCTCAGTATCTGTGTTGGAAAGTATGCTAATTAGATTATTAGTGCACCCCTGTGTGTTATTGCGATCGTTGTTATCATCGCAGCGATGCCCAAACACTTCGGTCTTGATCAGCACACTCCCTCATTTCGAACACGAGCCTCATATCGCTCGTTTGCTAATCTCGATATAGTGGGATCGCTTTTGATAATGGCTGGCTCATTTTTGATAGTCGCCGTATTGAACGAAACCAATCTGGCATTCTCATGGTCCTCAAGGGACGCCATTGCGCTCCTTGTGCTCACGGGGGTTTCATGGATCGCCTTCTTTGCCTGGGAATGGTATATCTCGGGCATTCCAGGCAAAGACCCCATATTCCCCAAGCGCTGGCTTTTCGATCGTCCATGGCTGGGAATACTTATGTGAGTCCATTTAAAGTTCATGACTATCGTACAGTGCTTCTGACGCCACTTTTAGTTCTTCGTTTGTCATCGGCGCACCGTACAACGTCGTCCTAGTATATGTTCCACAGCAAGCCCAGCTTCTGTTGGACAAGTCGCCTTTGGACGCTGGTATCTATTTGATTGGGTATTCTGCTGTTGCGGCAGTTGCCGCAGCTATTGTCAATATTGCCAGCGCTAGGGGACGCATCCCGTTTATTTATACTCTGCTCGTGGGCTGTACAGTCCATACTGTCGGTGTTGGGCTGCTCTCTACCATTACCGCTTCTAGGGGCTTCCATGCAACAGATATTGGTTATCTAGTGATTGCTGGTACAGGGATGGGTCTGACAATGGGCATCCTCGTGCTATCGCCACCATACATAGTCGAGGACAGAGACCTGGGTATGTGTTCCCCTGACAAACTTCTCGATAGTAAGTTGACTGATACATTGACTAACTGGTCCGTCGCTTTTCGTTGTAGCCATTGCCACTGGCACCGTGGTTCAGATCCGCTTTCTCGGCGGTGCTATTGGTCTTGCCATTGCATCTAATATCTTGAACGGTCGTCTAGCGCAGCGTTTGCAGGGTGTTTTGACGTCACACGAACTGCACCTATTCCTTGAGAACGTGAAATCGATAAAAAGTCTATCTCCCCATCTACAGGACGTGGCGAAGAGCGTTCTAGCTAGCAGTTTCAATACGCAGCTGATTGTTATGATCGGATTTGCGGCTGCTCAGCTACCGGCGTCTCTACTACTGCTAAAGGCAGGTCGGCAGCTTGCGGCCAACAAACCCTCGGGTACAAACTCAGAGTAAAAAAAAGACTAGTTCTATCTTTTCTCTTTTGGGAATGATTTGTCTTGGGAACAGAATGCGGAATTAATGACGAAATAATCTTTCATTCAATGGATATGCCCGAGGTCAATTTGCTATAATGTGTCCGTCCCAGACATACTATAAAATGTTAATATGGTCCAAATTAAGCACATTGTGAGGAATATTCGATGAGGAAGGCCTTAAGCATAGCGTCCAACCTACATGTATTCCGCACTAGGTATAGCTATATATATATCTAGACATGCCTCTCAGTATAGGCAATGTTATTTCATGCCGTCCCACTCCCGATCCATATATTGATGCATTGACATTGGCTGCTTTTAGGACTTTGTCCTTGTTCCCATGAAGCTATATACCCGCAGAGCTTCCAAGGTCCATGGTAGTAGTTAGGTCCTATGAATATTGAGATTTCCCTGTGGCTCTTCTCCTAGCCTCCCATTATATATACAGTAGGTTACCCATCTCTCCGTAAATAGTATACGAGTAGTAGACAAAAGGAAAACACTCAAAAATTTTTCTTTGGGTGATTGCAGGTTAACAACAAGGCTGAGACTAAAAAAGTGGTGCCGTTCTCCGCAAAGCGGCTTGTCACCAACGCGCCCTCTGTTTTTAGTCCGCATCAACATCGCAATCATGGCCGCGAAACTGATTGATCGACGCTTCCATAACGTTCCAGGTTAATATAATCTTCATTTATTATCAATAGTTAGTCCACTGGTCTCGATACTGATAATTTGACCCTATCCAGGTAAACTTCGGGTTTCCGAGCTATTCTTCGATGTCCCTGTGGACTACAGCAAGCCCGCTGGGGACACGCTGAGGCTCTTTGCTCGAAGTGTCAGTCGCTTGAACAAACCCATCGAGCCCGCTAAAGAAGAGGACAAGGATGCTCAAGAGGGCAAGCTACCTTGGCTGGTCTACCTGCAAGGTGGCCCTGGTTTTGGATGTGGTGCCCCGCAGTCTTACCCCTGGGTTGAGTTCATACTCAGCAAGGGTTATCAAGTGCGTGCCTTTTATCTTATAGCTTGTAGATTGATGCTCAACCATTCTCTAGGTGCTCTTTCTGGATCAACGAGGCACTGGCCTCAGTTCGACTCTCACAGCGGGAACCCTTGCCCGCCAGGGAGATGCAATCAAGCAGGCCGAGTATCTCAAGAACTTCCGTGCAGACAGCATTGTCCGCGATTGCGAAGCCATTCGTGATGTTTTGACGCAGGATTACCCACCTGACCAGCGCCGGTGGAGTGTCCTTGGGCAAAGTTTTGGTGGCTTCTGTGCCGTGACTTACCTGTCAAAGTTGTATGTTCTGAAATAAGTTGATCCCCATACCCGGATATCCCGCTGACATTACTCAACTTCCAGCCCGGAGGGCTTGAAAGAAGCTTTCCTTACTGGTGGCCTTCCCCCTCTCACCAACGGGCCAGATCCTGTCTATGCGAAGACCTATGGTGCGCTCCCCTGTTTTCTCGAGGTACTTTGTACGAGGCATTGACACGAAAAACAGAAAAGGTTAAGGAGAGAAACGAGGCTTACTACCAGAAGTATCCCGAGGATGTGGACCGTGTGAAGAATATCACGCAATACCTGACTCAAAACAAGGTCGCATTGCCATCCGGGTTGCTCACTCCGTATCGCTTCCAGCAGCTGGGCATTATGTTCGGCTTCCACGGTAAGACCCTCGATCCAGACAACCAAGTCTATTGAAGCTAATACGATCTAGGTGGTTTGGATAGTCTGCATGGTAAACTTTGCTTTGTCTCGTGTAGGTCGCAGTAAAGATGCTAACCCGAGTCTAGATATTGTGGTCAGAGTTACCAACGACTTGGAGATGTTTGGATTCCTTACTCTGCCAACTCTTTCCGTGATTGACAGTAATGGCGGTATGGATAAAAATATTATCTATGCCATTCTGCATGAATCAATCTATTGCCAAGGGTAAGAAGAAGCTTTCGGTGCTACCAACTTTCAATAGCATATCCGAGTCTAACAATGAATATAGAAAGCCGTCGCTCTGGGCTGCTGACAGGCTGCGCGCTAGCAACCCGCAATTCCAGATCAATACCTCGTTGCCTGAGATCTACTTCACTGGCGAGATGGTAAATAGCCCACTCATTTGAATCTTTTCAACAGAAAGGTCTAACCAATCCTCACTTAGGTCTTCAAGGATATGTTCAAGTCCTACTCAGAGCTCTCAGAGCTTAAGGAAGCGGCTGAAATTCTGGCTACGACAGACGAATGGCCGGCCCTATACGATGAGGCTCAATTGGCCAAGAACGAGGTGCCGGTGTATGCTGCAACCTACATAGATGATATGTATGTTCACTATGATCTGGCTACAGCTACTGCTGCCAAGATCAAGAACTCCAAGCAGTTTATCACCAACACCATGTACCACGATGCGCTGCGCAGCAAGTCGGGCGAGATTATGCGTCAGCTCTTCAACCTGAGAGAAGATTCACTCGATTAGTCCACATATGCGGCGTTGGATTTCATACGTATTGTGGATTTTCTAAGAACACATGAACTCAGAACAAGTACCAGTGAAGTTTACGAGAGATTTTAAGATGTAGAAGTAGACTAGAATACGATACAAGGAAAGAAATGTATATGTAGGGCTGGGGTGGATGTAGTTGGGTATAATAAATCACGAGATAGTATATACAGGAAACTTTCTTCGTCGTCTGAGTACGAAAGCATCGGAAGATATCAGAAAACCTGTTTGAACTGATCAGTATTGCCACCTTTTGCTGTAATAACCACGGAGCGAGATAAAGTACGTACCGCACCGCCAATGATGAATAACCTCTCTTCCTCACGTTGCACCCACTGAGCAATCTTGCTAGCGCTTTGGGCAAGTGCATTTCGATTAGTGTTCGGCTCAGCGATGCAATATAATTCGAATACAGGTGTTACCCATCCGAACGAAGTGGCTGACCGCGAAACACAGTGGTGAACTTTGACATGGGTATTCTTGGCGTGGATGCTCGCGTGCAAGTTGTTGTACATCGACATCAATCTATAGAGAGTCAGAATCATTGAATATTACAGGCAGGAGTGTAGACTAGAGCAGTGCTCACCTTCGTCGTCGAGTCAACGAGGAAAATTCGGGGGCATACGATGACATGGTGAATTGTACGTTGGCACGCGATTTGTAAAGGAAATGATGTAGAACAGTTCCAGGAACTATATCAGTAGTTGCGGGCCGGCCCAGGTCAATTGCCGTTTTGATTTCCTTTAGACTGCCGTTTCTCTCCATTTGCTGTTGTATCATCAGTACTACATACCGTTCGATAGCATAGAATTGTCCGATCTCACCTCCACAAGAGCATCACGCATGGCTTGCATCTCAAAGAAAGCCTCTTTGTCGGGACTGATAAGAACGATGGCAACAGACTCGTCTTTGGTGATCTCTGCGCTGTTTTCGATGTCGTCGCGAATGTCAAGAAAGCTCACATACATGTATAGATAACCGCTGCTGTTGAAGCCAGGCAAACAGACGGGGATCCAACTTTCCCCGCCGCCAGCTTTAACTCCGTCGGCTTCGAAAACCATGTTGAATAAGAGCTGTAGATCGCCTGGATGTAAGGAGTGCTTCTTGGGCCGAACAACACTGACGAGTCTTCCGCCGGCCACGAGCAAGCCATATAGAAGACTACTGGCTTTAGTTTTCAACAGTGCATTGTTGATGGCGTGTCGGTGTTGTTTGCGGATTTTCAGACACTCCAGAGCCGATAGCAACGTCGATGGAGATCCTCGTGTGAAACTGTCTGCCAGAGATGAGAGAAGGGTCTCCGAACCCTGTAAGGGCCGCGACAGATCAGTAGAAGGCCGCACCGAGAAGAGATGGGTTAAAGAAGGCAGTGTTAATGTAGATAAGATCTGCATATACAATGCTTCCAGTTGAAGCCGAAGCTGATTGTCGCTCTCCATCATACGGCTGATTGCAACGAGGTGCAAAGATCCCCGTGTCAATACAACAAACCTAGTGTCACCAGCGGAGAAGCCTCGCAGATGATCATTTGCATCTTCGTAAAATGAGATAATTGTCTGGATAACCCCGACATAGCCGGATATCAGGCCGCCATCGCCGTGCCTTGTCCAAATCGGCTTACCGGCGGCGGATAGGATCACATAGTGCTTGCGCTTTGCTTTCCACCGCTGGAGTAGCAGCTCTGATATGGGTTAGTATTATAAAATAAAGAGACCATTAATTATTGACACAAACCTTCGTTATCGCCTTCCTCGTTGAGCTCGCCGACGGCTTCAAATTCGCTCAGAATCCCATCGTCATCTATATCGTCAGCCGCAAATTCAGGGAAGTCAAGTAGACCCGTAGCGCCTTGTCGTTGACTACCGGGCGCTGTAGAAGCAAAGTCCATAAAAAGCGCTTCAACATCCCCGGGATCACCATTTGGAATTGAGCTTCTAATGCTAGCGGAGTCTCCAGCTTCGCTGCCCCGCGGGCTCGCCAACTGGCTGAGGCTCGCCCTGGCCTTTGGACCCTGGCCCAGACCACGAACAGCTAATGTGGAGTAAGCGCTATCAGCAGCTTCCGGTGATTGGGTCTCGACATCGGTTCGTGAGATAGCTGTCGTTGCCTCTGCCTGTAGAGCTGTCCGGGAGCCCGTTTCATCGCTCAATAGACTCAACGTAGTAGGTCGCGGGGGTAAAGGGGGTCGGTCTCCTTCTGAGCTGTCACTGCGCCCATCATGATCTGGGATTGAGGGGCTGGAAAGATACGGTTGCTTGGAGGTCTCGACAGGCTGTTGGCCGTCGGTTTTTGGGTCTTGCTGTGTATTCATCCCCGCTGCGGGCATGCGCTTTTTGACGCGGGCGGTCGTCGCGGGTCTTCACGCCATTAAATGCTCATTGTTTATTTCAAATATTCGGAGTCCTTGATCAGTTGTGTTTGTCAAACTGATAGTTGCCGGACGTTGACGTCGGCGAGTCGGAGCTACCCCAAGGCGGAACAAAACAAATGAACGTGGCCGCCTGCGTTGACTCCTGGTCAACATTCAACCGCAAACTCCCTTTCCCACAGGGCCATCCTCGATGTGCTAAATATGACGGAGGGTAGTCCGAAGCTTTCACAACAATTCTACGTCCGTCGTTGGCACAATGAGTCTTGATCCCAATGCCTTTCCGAGGTCGAACTCCCCCGCAAGCTCCGAGAGCTCCTTGACGCGCTCCCGTCTACAAGGCAAGGAAGGTATGCGCCCACCCCAATAATCGCATGAGAGGACAGTGCCTGATTATACCTGGTGGTTTTAGGGTCCCTCAAGAAAGACAAGAACTACCGCCGATATGCGTCTAGTGTTGAACGAGCGCTTTCGCTCTTCGACAACGCTCTCCAAGAATGGGCCGACTATATCTCATTCCTGGGTCGCCTGTTAAAGGTGAGTTCGCTCGACTTAGTAGCGATGTTCTGCAGCATCGCTGATAATCAATATTAGGCCCTCCAAACCCACCCACCCGATCAGCCTGTCGTCCCTCATAAAGTGTTAGTATCGAAGCGACTCGCCCAGTGCTTGAACCCATCGTTGCCATCAGGCGTACACCAAAAAGCACTCGAAGTCTACACGTACATATTTGGATTGATAAAGGTATGTGTGGCCACATGAAAGACTGCCAGTGTGCTTACTGATGTATGTGCTTATAACCAGCTCGAGGGATTATCGCACGACCTGCCTTTGTACCTCCCTGGCCTTGCGCCAACATTGACTTTCGCCTCTCTTACTGTCCGCCCATTATTTCTGTCTTTGGTAGAGGGATACATCGTTGATCTGGAACCATGGGCTATCCGTCCCGCCTTGAAAGCAATCATTCTAGCCCTTCTTCCAGGCCTCGAAGAGGAGACAAGTGAGGATTTTGAGCCAACACTACGCACAATTAACAAACTGCGAGATGCTGCTGCACAGCTTGAAACACAGAGGACTTCTGAGACCGGGGCATCTGGGCAGTATTTCTGGCAATGCCTCTTTCTTGCATCTATCACGAACCCTAGTCGACGGCTTGGTGTCCTCGCATATCTGAACCGCTACCTCCCGAAACTAGGTATTGCAGATCGTCGACCGAGCACGGCTGGCGGGAGCGATCCGCAGAACATTCCGCCTGAGATACTGGCCGCAGCGGACTCTGTTATTCTACCGGAGCCTGGCCTCTTGATCCGATGTGTTGCATCGGGCTTATCTGATGACCAGCTCCTTGTCCAACGGAACTTCCTTGATCTCCTTGTCACCCACCTTCCACTCAGCTCTCCGATTTTGCAAAACAAAATTGCAGCTGGTGATCTTCAAACGTTGGTAATTGCAGCAGTGGGAGTGGTCACTCGGCGAGACATGAGTTTGAACCGCCGTCTCTGGGCCTGGTTTTTAGGACCGGATTCCCAAAACGATGTCTCTTCGGTGGATGACCGAAAATTGTCATCGGAAACCGCTCGATCTTCCTCCGTTGATGGAAAGGAACTTACACAATCACAATACTTCAGCCGGGTAGGCTTACAGCCATTGGTCACTGGCCTACTGGATATGATCAAACAAGCACCGAATATTCCGTCCGAAAGAACCAAGCCATTTCGCATAGCTCTGTCGCTAATGGATCGCTGGGAAATTGGTGGATACATTGTCCCTGCTGTTTTCTTGCCCACTGTGCGCAGTGTTCAGGCATTTGAATCCACAGCCCCCGAGAACCACTTCGAAGAGGTTTTCCGCAGTGCGAGCGCCTTTTTTGATGGCGTTGAAAGTGGTGTGATATTCTCCGAGCTTCTGGGGCTGGTCGATTACCGGTATTCTGAAGTAGACGTTGATAGCGACCAAGTGTTGCGTGACTTGGATCTTGCACTATTTATCATTGAGAATTTCAACGTGCGCGAGGAAGACATGGTGCAGATCCATGTGCCTCTGCTGGCATTGTCAGTGCTCGTGAAGATGAGAGAGATTTCACCCAAGGAGAGCACTCCCAACAAACAGGCCGTGACCGCCGCGTTGAACAAAGTTCTCAAATCGTTGACTGGTTTACTCACAGAGCGGGCATTCTTGAGAAAGACGGGTCCTGAAAAGACTGCTGGCAACGATACAAAGGGCCGTGGTACTGATATCTTGAGAGCTGTCCACAGTTTTTATGAACAAAGCAAAAATAGCTTGGAGCTTCCACCTCTTCCTTACGCTCCGAAGAACCTTGGCGAAATGATCATTCGAGAGGCTCACGAACTAGCTATCGCGGCGCTAGAAAGCCGTGATGGCAACCTATCTGTCCACGAACCACTCGATATTCTTGTGACTCTGCTCAAGAAGCTTCCAAAGTCCCGCGTTCTACGAGACCGAAGACTGTATGAAGCGCTCTGTCAGCGACTAGGCTCAGGGAAGGACAAACCAACAACCGCCTCCTTCTCTGTCATATCGACAATTGCTTCGACGGTGACGAGCTTATTTTTCATTCACACTCCCGGCTTCTATGTCAGCTATGAGGATGCTTGCGATCTGATCACCCCTCTTGTCAACCAGCTCTGGTGGTACTTATCCCCCCCTCAGTCCAAAGTTTCACGTGGAAGCCGTCCGCTGCTTATGGCTCCTGCACTCAATTTCTTGGATTGACCACCTTGTTGAAGCGTCCTTGACAGCTTTAATGGTCAATGTGTCAACTGCAGCATCCCGCCACCTCTCGTCGGAGCAACAAGCTGAGCGATTCTATGTCTTGTGGAACCACAGTCATCACAGCACACATGAGCAGCCGCCAAAGCAAGTGCTTGATGTTGGAGGGACCCTGTTCTCTTATCAATGTTCGATGCTTGAACGCCCCCTTTTCATTGTCCTCGATCTTCTCTCCGAAGAGTCAAGTGACAGTTCGCAGAGTGTTCAACTATGGCTTCAAGACTTGCCATCTATTCACAAGTAAGTCGGCTTCTCGTCCCAACGCGTTATCCATATCTAATAGTTTAACAGAGTTTTCCATGTGGTAATCTCGAACCTTGATGAGCTTTCTGAGCCTGATGAAATCAGCGAGAAAAAGAAAGACAACCACTCAATTTCCCCGGATGACTATAAAGAGTGTGACTACCTGCTACGGACAGCCTCAAATATCATATCTGCGCTTTCGCACAATGGATGGATCGCACTTCTTACTCATGTGCTAGGCAATGAGAAGCGTCTTGAAACATCCAAATCTGAAGGTGGGTATTTATTTTCTCACGAAACAATTGTTGCTAATATGGATCCTTGGATAGATAATGCAGACTTCAAAAGCCTCCATTCTGCCATATTCGAGGCTTCTCTTCGAATCATCAGCACACTGTCCCCAGCTCCTATGGAATTTAACTTGGATGGGGAACGACTGCATAAGGACGCACTCCAGCTCATGCGGCAACTTCTCCTTGGGCCCGGGGCGGAGGAATTAGTGGAGTCTGGCATTGATGATTTCCTGGTGGAGCGCCTTCTTGTCTCTTCCGAGGGGGGCAGTATGGCGGTGCAGGGTGCACTAATCGACGCACTGCTTGCTGCGTTGAAGGTGCGATTTGCGCAAGCATATCTACCACCACCGCCACCTCGCCCAAAACATTTACGAGCTAGCTCTCGAGACCGGCTGACCAGTCCTTCGATCTTGTCTTTCACTAGTGACAAGGGAGACAGGAGACAATCGGTCCCTCAGCTACCGCAGCCACCAGAGCGGCTTTTGGATTGCCTTCTGAAGGGAATCAGCTCACCTAAGTCCCGAGAAATTGTGGACAAGTGGATAGTGTTGCTCTGTGAGGTGCTCCCTCTATACTCAGGTTCCATATTCCAGATCCTATTGATGCTCGTGGAATGTTTCTGCAGGGAGATTCGAGCGTCATATGGCAGACTCCAGCTGTCGTTCCAGCAAACAGAGGATTGGCCGCAGGACCGTTCGGAGCATGTCACAATTGCTCTTCTGAGTGGCCTCGAGAACTGTATCGCAAATGCCCACGAACGTCTCATTGTGGAGGAGTCCAACGTCCCAACAGTCAAGAGCCCTGACCAAGCGCAGGGCTTTTTCGGAAACATGGTGTCTGGGGTATTCAACTCCGAGGGCGGACAAGGCCGCTCAAATACAGCCAACGACCGCCTGACTGTTCTTCTCTGTTTCCAAGATGCCGTTCGCCTATGCTTCTCCATCTGGGCGTGGGGGTGCAGGAGATCACAGCGACTCTCCCCCTGATTGCGAATCCCTGGCCTCGTTTCAATACACCTCGTTGCGAATGAGAAACCGCTCACGGCGAATCTTAGAGCACTTTTTCACCGCAGAGGCACTTGAATGTCTTGAGACCTTGGTGGAAATGTGGACCAAGGCTGATACGGAGACAGCGTCACTTATCTTCAATCTCCTCCATACTCTCGATGGGTCAAGCCCAAAGATCACCATCCCTGCCATTTTCAATGCAATCTACACTCGCACTAATCCTACTGCCTTGGATCCTAGCCGGAAATCTTCGTTAACCTCCAATCTCTCGGAGTCCGAGCTTGCTAGCTTCTTGGTTACCTATGCCCGCTCACTGGACGATGATGTCCTCGACGAGATTTGGACTGACTGCACAACTTTCTTGCGCGATGTTCTTAGCAACCCATTCCCGCACCGGCAGATCCTCCCACGTTTGATTGAATTTGCGGCTATTTTGGGGGTGAAATTGGAGAATACAACCTTTGGCGAAGACCGCCGTATGCGAAAGGAACTTGGGGTATGTGTATCCACTGCTGGTTTCATCATAGTCACTGACAATTATAATACAGGATGTTCTCCTACGACTCCTTACCGCAGTCTTTACCAGCAAGCCCCTAGGCCTCAACCACGACACTGGGCCTATGGCAAGATCTTCGGTAGAACATGATCGTACCTCGGTCTCTCATACTGGACCCGATGATATGCTGAGCATTCTGGCGGTCTCTATGCCGTCGTTTATCACGACCCTGGGTGATTCAGATCGGATCAACACCGCCATTACCAGTGTCTCGACTAATGTAGTGGGCCCTCTCATTCGGTCACGTCTCTTCCCTGAACAATCTCAACCGTAATGTCATGGTTCTTCTACAGCAAATGGCAAAAGTACCAGCTGCGGCGAAAGTGTGGAAGAAGGACATATCGGACGCTTTCAATGATGTCCGATTCTTTGGCTTGCAGTTGGATTTGGTGAAGAACAGCTGGATGGACCTTCTGCGCCAGTGGGCTCTCGCTGACAAGGAACGGCTATCTGAACTCCTTGTCCGTCTTCCACCCCCAAGCTCAGCCGGTATCATGTTTGGCGTGGGAGCCTCGGCGGCCCGATTGGAAGCCGATGGCAAAGCGCAGCTCAACCTCCGACGAATCGCGCTACTTCTGCTTTCCGCTAGTGATGATTACTTTGTTGGTGAATTACCGGCGTTGCTCCAGAAACTGGAAGATCTTCTTGCAGCAACCAGCTCCTCGTCGCCTTCTTCTGCCACGCGGGCGGAAGTGTTTATGGTTCTTCGAGCAGTCGCGCTCAAGACCTCTACTTCCGCCATGGCGCCATTCTGGCCCCTGATCAACACGGAACTGCAAGAAGCTATCTCCGCAGTACCAGAGGGCTCTCAGCCGGAGCTCTACAACTCTTACTCGATGCTTCAGGCGTGCAAGCTTCTCGACATATTGCTTGTCCTCGCCCCGGACGACTTCCAGCTCCTTGAATGGCTTTTCATAACCGACACGATTGATGCTGTCTATCCGCCCGACCGCTGGGAGCCCGTCGCTCTAGCAGATGAAGTTTCTCAGTCTTTCGGTCCACGTGGTGCAGGCTCACCCACTGTCCCGGCGGAGACGATCGAGCCCCAGGGTCGCAGTGGTCTTAGGCGGCCGTGGCTTATCTCAGACTGGATCCGAGAGACACCCAAGGACGATATTGTTGAGCGCGTCCTGCGCCCATTCTTCGCTCGGTTGAGTATTTATGTGTTTGAAAGTACGTACGGCATGGGCAGCGTAGATTTCGCAGTGTGCCGGAACGATCTGTTGGCGGATCTCTTCAACGAGAGTACAATGGCCAATTAAGCCAAGCAATAAATCACGTACTCTATTTTCCTTGCTAGATATCACATTTGGATGATTTCAAATACATTTCTTTTGTATGGCTGTAGTCTCCCTGTTTGTATATAAAAGGTCTCAGGTCTCTCCAAGTTCCGACCCGCCCGGACCTCCGCAATTCATCAACGTCACTTCCAACAACTCCCCTTCCCGCCATCTTCCACCAAACAATCCATAAATCTCCCCTCTACATTTGAATTAATATTGTCAATATGCCTGTTGGCTCAAAGATCTTTATCCCTTTGCGGGGACGCGTCGTCATCCGGTCATTTTCATCATCCCGCGCCCGCTGGGAGTCCGCCGCGCCGCTACCATCAAGCAAGCCTGTTGGAGCTTTCCGAGGAGGGTATGAGAAATTCCCTTGTTTCTAATGGCATTCAATTCCAAATTGGCATGTCTTTCTAAGCTTCTTGCTAATATCCGATAGTGTCTTTGGGTTCCTGGCTGGATCTGTTGCCGCCGGCGCGTCGGTGTACTATTACATCCTAGCAGAGTACCGATTCGCCAATGAGATGCTGTCTGATGACATTATGGTATGTCTAGAGCTTCCCGACTGCTGTATCTGTCGGACGATCTCCCTATTTTCTCTCTACGTTGTGATCTTTGCAGAACTGATTGTCTGCTCTATAGGCTCTTCAAAAGGCTACCATCCAGCTCCAGTCATACATTACAGAACTGGAGTCCAAAGTTGATCAGCTGCACAAGAAGAAATAGTACCTGATCACTATGTTTCGCATGTGTATTTGTTATGGCTTGGGGGTGTTGGGTGGGTTTGTTTTCTGTGCATAAGCTTGTCAACCCTGGCCATGAAGCCCATTCTCACTCTTTGATGGCCAGGACATGGCTTTTTCTTCCCTTTTTTGCATCAAAATAGTATCATCTTTTCAAATACCACGTTTTCTTTTCTAAAAATATCGAATTGACCAACTAAATTTTTAGCCCTGTATATTGTACTCCCTGCGACCCCGAACTCCACTGCAAACAAACCAAACATTTTATCATCTCCAACAAACTCCCAAGGACCATCATCAACTTCCGCATCACCAACATCCAACACCCAAACCCTCCAAAATGTTCCGCGTCGAACTCATCTCAGACACATCAACAGCCACACCAGGCTGGTCCTACGCCCCAACCCGGGGCTTCGACCCCACCCAAGCAATGGCCCCAACCCTCGGCCGGAAACGCGGCATCCGCGATGCGGGCAAGGGCGGCGACATTTCCTCGCGACAAGCGAACGCGATCGCACGCCATATCGCCGAACTAGACCGCGAGAACCAGCGCGACGTCGCCATCCCAGTACCAGTAAGACAAGCGCGCGAAGCCGGCGCTCGCGGCACACGAGCAAAAACCACCTCGAACGTCCGACGCATCCTCCAGTCCCAAAAGACCTTCCGGAACCACCTCGACGACGAAGAAGCAGCAATCGCCTCAGGCAGCGGGGGTGTTGGCGGCATGCAGGGCGCGGGAGGCGCGAGCGTCATCGCGGCCAAGGGAAGCAAGGCCGCTGCTATGCGGCGCAGCGCGACACCGGCTAGTGCTGTAGGCGTTAAACGTCCGTCGGCGGCTATGGGTGCGACTGGTTCGTCGGCGCCAGCGCGGGAGACTACGGATGCTGAGACGGATGTCGATGATGAGGCGCGGAAGCCGAAACTTATCAAGTCGGAATATGATAATGATCCGCTTTTGCGGTCGTATGCGCCCCCCTGTGCCTTCTGATCGGATTATGCAGCGGTTGCTGGCGGAGCCGCCGCTTTCTTATAATGCGTCGCGTGCGAAGCCGCAGGCGTCGGGGCGGCCGGGGCGGCATTTTTGTTGTATGTGTGGGTATTGGGGGAAGATTCGGTGCAAGAGTTGTCATGTGAGGACTTGTAGCTTGGGTTGCTATAAGGTTCATGAGGATTCGAGGTGTGGTGCTTTCTTTTAGGGGGTTTTGTGTGTGCTTGTGTGTGTACTATTGAGAAGGAGCCTGGCCTGGTCCCGTTCTACTGATGACTTTATGAATTGATACCAAAAACTGTACAATAGTTAATATAGATATTAATGTGATATCATCCAAGGCAAAATCGATCTTCTAAAATATGTGTAAAGAAGGCTCAACATTTCAAGTCAATGCCCGCGCGAAGCTCGTCTTCGCGAACCTCGAACATAACCTGCACGCCGACGAAAAGTACTACACAGCAGGAGACCATGTACGCCAGGCCAGAGTATGAGCCCGTTAGGCCGGCAAGCAGATCCTTTAATCCATCCAGACCCAACGCAAAGCCGACCAAGTTTGCGATCATCATCATAAGGACGTTCCCAACGGAGCCAATGCCACAGATGACACGATACGTATTGGGACGAGAGCGCCAGCGGTGGGCGGGGAAAAGCATGCCGCCCAAAACCTCTGGGAGAACGAAGAGAGTAACGAGCCAACCCCACATAAGCAAGCGGAGGTTGATATCGTGCCATAAGGCGACGAATGTGAAGACCAGCAGGAAGTTGCGAATTTGCAGGAATTTGCCCATGAAGTTGGACTGAGGAGGTGAAGCTGGTTTTGGTGCCCCGGGTGGCCGCCGGCCACCACCGCCACCGCCCAGTGGGATGTAGATGTAGCGGACGATCCAGCGGTTATAGGAGCGGTGCCAGCCACGCCAAAAGGCCAAGGCGGAGTAGTTGTTGGACATGCAGCGGACCATGTTTTCTGGTGGGTCAATCCCGTCTACGAGGGCCCAAAGACGGAAGAATCGCCAGGGAATGAGGAGTTTCAGCCAGATTATGTGCAGGTTGAAGAAGGCAAGCATACTCAGCTGCCCCGGTAAAGACGGACCAGTCTGGGTCAGCCTTGGAGATTGCTACTGCATAAATATAGTGGAGTATAAGCTCCATGCAGAGCAGGGTGAGACCAAAACGGATGGCGTACATCGTGGTGCGAGTTCGAGTGAGTGACGCCGATGTGTATCGCTGTTGAGATACGTAGTCATTGAATGTCAAGATCGGACCGGCCAGGTACAAAGGTGAGTAGAGCACATAGGCGATGTAGTTGCGGAACGTAAAAGCAGCTGGTTCTGCGGGGATCTTGACCCGGTCACGGTCAGAGAGGTTCGCAGGGTCTAGTTGCTTCTTCTTGTAGAACTCGGTAAGTTTGATTGTCATATGGGACTTGACGGCTACCAACACGGAAAGACTTACTTCAATTGGACTTGCCGCAGGGTAGTCTACACTCCAGTGGTTATCCATGTTGAAACTGATGAGGCGCAACACCGTGACCTTGAAAAGGACCTCCCATCGCGGCATCAATCCCCCAAGATCATCTAGAGTCTGAGCCCATTGGACTAGTGAGGTGGTGCCATCTTCTGACGTTCCAGAACCCGGCGCGAACACCTTCGCTATCCGCTCAAGGGAGTAACCACCGCTTAATTCGTTGGCAAACAGGATGCCGAGGTTGAAGATCCATGTGGCGGTAGGCACGTAGGAACGCGGAACAACCTTGCCGATTCGGAAGTTGATATACAAAATGAATAACACCTTGAAGGCGGATACTCCGTGAAGCGCTACTATGAAGACCAGTCCGAACCAAAAGTCGAAGCGCATTCGCTGTTCAAGTTGCGCCTCGCCCGCAGCAATCACGGAATGGTTTGGTTGTTTTGTTTCGACGTTCGAGTGATTCACGTACAACTGATAAGCACGGCGAGCCAAAGGATGGGCGATTAGGAGTAGTAGGAGTGAAGGGATATTGTCGCGAAAGCTTTCATATTGTGCATCGGAGTTGTCCTAAGGGCATTGGAGCAATAATGTCAGTCGGAGCTGGCCTCGTGGAAGTGGATGGCTGAGCGCCGAGTGTTTCGCACTTACCACCTGACGACCAGGGATCCAACCGGGGGATAGAAGGTGAGAGTATGTGGAGTAGATGGGGTGGCTTTCTGTGACGTTGATCCTCTGTCAGAATTTCGAGACGCAGCATTTTCTCTGGGCTGCACTCACCCTTCGAGACATCGATGACAGTTTTAAACATCAATGGGACAAGAATAATAAAGAACAAGTAGTAGACAAAGAATTCTGGTGTGCGCCAAAGTGAAGGTGACGCGCCCTGGGCGATTGCATTGGCGCGGGCATCTTTTGAAGGTCGTGTGTTGGCGTGGGCAGGGGTTGCGGAAGAGGTAAAACGAGTGTCAAGGGTGTCTAGCGAGTAGACCCGCCGAAGCCAGGCGAAAATGGAGGGCATTTTATATCAGTAGCATGGCCGGCGCAGGTTTGGAGAAGTTGAAGTCGGGGAGATGTTCGAGATTCCAATGTTTACTCAGGGGCCAAGGGACCGCCACTTGGTAGGTGGCCTCAACTATATCCTATCTCGACACGGAACTAATAATGAGGTTTCCAATCTAAAATAAAAATAAAAATAAAAACGATTTTCATTTTATATCAAATAATCGACGAGCCGTTTACAATATTGCAAGGTTGTAGATCCTTCCAAGGTTGTGCGGACCCAATCAGCACCAGTTAATATCACATCGAGTCCTACGAAAGTATTCACCTCCCAGTTGATAACATTCATTTTCCGAGACAGAGTATATGCAATGATATAAACATGGCTTGACCTTTTGAGGTTTATATAACTTTGCGGGGCCAAGCACGGGGTAGCCCAAAAGGAAATTGAGTGCCCAAAACCTGCGAATGAAACACTTATGGACATGAAAGACAGAAAGACCAAATTGAGAAGAAAACATAGAGTAATAGTATATCTCTAAATCAATATTGTATCTGTTTATCATCTTGGCTCTCTGAAAAAGAAGGATTGTATGTTGTATATCAACCGTTATGCTGGGGCCCGCAATGTTCTCCAGGCCTTGACATCAACCTTGTACACTTCAACTCTACATCCTCCAACTCTTCAACGAAACCCATTTTTCATCCAGAATGTCAAACATACGAGTATGTCTTCTACTATATATATCCCATACAGTCCTAGCTATACACGTACCCCGTAGCACAGCGAGAGCCACAAGATTTCCCCGCTGACATTCTATCTACTTCAGGTTGCTTTCAAAGTCCACGGCACCGTTCAAGGTGGGTTGACCTCATGACTTGTCCATAATCATTAAATACTACCATTCACTTTGTCACTGACATAAATACCTAGGTGTCGGCTTCCGGTAGGAAATATCCCCATATCCTCCCCACGACAGATGACATCATAGTTCGTCGACTAACCAGTGACCACCTCGCTCCACAGAGACTTCGTCCAAAGATGTGCTAAGCTCGATGGTCTCAAAGGCTGGGTTAGGAATACTACTTGCGGAAGAGTGGGTGATTCCCTGTCGTGGCCCCGGACGTAGCGCTTACTGGATTTTATCAGGTGGAAGGCGAGGCCCAAGGCACCGACGAAAAAGTACAGAAATTCCTCCAGCGCATCGATAAAGGTCCTCCTAGGGCTCATGTAGTGAAGCTGGAGAAGCGGGCCTTGGACGTGCGTGATGACGAGGAGGGATTTGCCGTGATGCGGACGGCAGAGTCGATGTTCAAACCTGGGAATTAGGATTTGACTTCTTGTTCTATTACAATCAATCAAAAGCAAGTCGAGGCCATAGTCAGAGAGGTTCTTCTAATTCATCATGTTGAGATAGTACCTTGTCTCAGATGGTTGACTGTAGAGCTATGGTTGCTACTTAGGTACCTTAGCTGCATAGAGCAAAATGTATATTGAAACAGACATTCTTGCTATTAATAGTCAATACCAGCCAGGGTGCTCGGAGACTTTCGATCATGCGGGAGCTATGGTTTCTAGAATACAAATTTCCAGCCATATCAAACATCTGGGGCTCAATAGCTTGGCTACCTAGGTAGTATATCACGGACTAACAGATGCAAACAACACGCAAAGCATTGAGATAAGGCTAAAAAGGGGGGTTACAGAAGCGGATGAAATATTGAGATATGAGACATCCATGGATAGAGATTCAGGGAGCAGGGTCGATATTAGAAAAAGAAATATGTCTAAATCATCGGCCTTCAATCTATACCTACCTAGGTACATTTGTAGGTATGTAATGCTCATCGAGTATAGGCCCGGGGTTTTGAATATGACGATATAACCCACCTTGCTAGCCCTCGAAGATTGTAATACTACCTACTCAAATCCAATGCACTGGCAGAGATACCAGTACTTTTGTCTCTTGACGTTTTCATATATTGAAGGAGAATATAGGTAGACGATGGATATAACAAAATGATGAAAGAGATGACAGCCGTAAAAAACAGCGGGCAGATCTTGAGTTGGGGACAAGGACATTTATTTATATAGGCATCAGTCTCTTATAGATCTTTCATGAAAGGTATACCACTTGTAGTAAGCAATTGCTATGCATGTGCTATGATCGGCAGCAAACGGGCGAAGACTTACTCCTTTCCTCTCGATTACCAACCAGCCATCAATCCAGTCGCCGGTGAGATAGGAGAAATGGATATTTTCAAGATCCCGAGACCACAAAATGACCTCAAATTCACTCCGGGCTTTGATACCGAATATTTTTCGGGATTGAATGCAAACGGCTGTAGGGCTGCCCAGGCCCCGTGGTGGCCACGTGCTGAGTCATATCGCCGTTCCCGGTCCCTTCCGATGTCACCTGCCAACAAGAACTTGACAGGAGAGAATAGTATTGGTGATATGGAACGTGTGAATATCTTGCAGGGATAATGGGAAGGCTGATATATTCGCTTCTTGTTCAAGTATTGCAACAGTGATATGATTTTGAGGGATAAGCGATATTATGAGAGGCCGATGGAAAGGAGAACCTTCCAAGGTTAGAACATCCAGGTGCCTGGGCGATGAAGTATACGGGATGTCATCACTTCCAACTTCCCAGGTACAACCTAAGCATTTCCGGTGTGTTTTCTTTGACACTTTTCTTTCTTTTTTTCTTTTTTTTTTTGGAAATGTCCCTGGTTTTATTCGTCACCCAAGGATTGCGTAGATTATGTACAGGAGTATTTAAAGCTTTATAAGGTTGGGGGAGTCACCTTCATCCCTCTTCAACCACAAACACAACCACAACTTCAATCTTGAACTCCATTCTTCTGTATATTATTCGTCTTCTTCACCTTATTATCTTCATCCCCTTGAATACTTTATCACCTTCAGTCGTGACCGACCTCAAACTCTCTCTCGTTGGTTACATCATGAATACTCTATCAGTGAGGGCTCCCTTGCGGGCTGCAGCAAGGCCGCAGTACCTGCACCTGGCTATACGAACCTACTCGGGCGTTGGCGTTGTAGCAACGACACTCAATTCTTCATGTGGGGTCAGCAAGCGCACATCGGCATGCAGCCTCACATCCAAGCGCCCTATTTCGTCAACACCCAAGAGCCAGACTATTACAGATTACTTCCCAGCACCAGAGACTCCAAATGTTAAGGAGGTGAAAACAGCATGGGTGCATCCGGTGTAAGTATATCCGTAGGCCATCTATCTGAGCCAGACACTAACGCTATGCCAGATACACCGAGGAGCAAATGCGAAGTATTCGCATTGCCCACAGACAAACTGCAAATTGGTCCGACTGGATTGCCCTAGGAACTGTACGCTTCTTCCGATGGGGCATGGACACAGCGACAGGATACAAGCATCCCAAGCCCGGCGAGGAACTACCGGCCAGGTTCAAAATGACCGAGCACAAATGGCTAAATCGGTTTGTTTTCTTGGAAAGCATAGCCGGTGTTCCCGGGATGGTGGGCGGCATGCTGCGACATCTCCGTAGTCTCCGCAAGATGAAGAGAGACAATGGATGGTACGCATTCAAGTTCCTAACATACTACTTCAAGGCTAACCCACTTCCTTTGATATAGGATTGAAACCCTGCTCGAAGAAGCATTCAACGAACGCATGCACCTCCTTACCTTCCTGAAACTGGCCGAACCAGGCTGGTTCATGCGCGTGATGGTTATCGGCGCCCAGGGAGTCTTCTTCAACGGATTCTTCCTGTCATACCTGATCTCCCCGCGCATCTGCCACAGATTCGTGGGATACCTCGAGGAGGAGGCTGTTATTACTTATACCCGCGCCATTGAGGAACTAGAGGCTGGCAATCTCCCTGGATGGAAAGATCTCGATGCACCCGAGATTGCGGTCAAATACTGGCAGATGCCAGAGGGTCAACGCAAGATGAGGGACCTGCTGTTATTCATCCGCGCCGACGAAGCCAAGCATCGCGAGGTCAATCATACCCTCGCCAACCTAAAGCCAACTAAAGACCCCAACCCCTACCAGATTGAGTACGCTGATCCGGACATAAGTCACCCGACAAAGGGCATTGATAACCTGAGGCCAGAGGGTTGGGATCGTAACGAGATCTTTATGGGTAAAGCGAGAACGGAGAAGTCTTGAGGCATTTAAAACGCGCATTTTTACAGGCGTCTGAAAAAATGGGGGATTAGAAAGGGCCATTTTGGTCATTTGAATAGCATCTCCTCTCTCTTTTACTGGCAACATTGAAGTATGTTATGTTATTGTACATTATGTACTTCCATGTATGTTTACCTTCAACGTAAGGTTCCAAAGCCTTGAATTCAACCATGGAACGCGGGGCGTAAGCTAAACCCAACCAGGACAATCCAGGAACCGATGTTCGAGGCCTTTGGAACTATACAGCATTAATGTACCTAGGTAGCTTCATAACTTCCAACAATGGGCAATCGCGAAATGACAAGGGGGCCTTACGGGCCTCATTGGGTCGTTTTTTTGGTGGAATAGGAACACTCATCTCTTTCATCCCCATGTGGTTGACCCGCTTCCCCTTTTAGCCCCGGTTAGTCGAAGCCCCCCCCTTTTGGCCCAAAAGCAGTTTCTCGCCCGTCGATCCTGCAGGTCTCATTAAACCTTCGTCCTTTCATTAATCCATTTATATAAAAGCCGTTGCCCGTCTGGGGATTGCCTAGGCCTCATTGTTAACGTCACATCATCCCCCGCAGAATATCCGTCACTGGGCACGTTCTAGTGATTGATCTTCACGCGACCCAGCTCCACCAAATTTGGGCCGGTGAAACAGGCCACGCTGAACAATTCAAAATTAACCAAGATGGATGCGCCACGACGGTCCATGGACTCCAAGATGACAGCGTCTATCCGGGCCTCCTCGCCGTCGCCCTCTATCCCGGCAACGCCAGCTATCTCCTCCTATTCCTCCCCAGACCGTACATTTTCCTCCGAGTCCTCCCGCTCAGTGTCCTCCGCCACCTCCGGAGATGCCAGATCATCCGTCTCAACATCATCCCGCCGCCATGGATATACCCGTGCATTGGGTGCTGAATTCTCGGACTCGGCCCGCCACCGCGACAGCGTCATGAGTCTCGGCAGTATCGCCCACTTACAATACTATTTTGCGCGGACGGGTCTACTGGATGGGAAGAGCGGGAGGGGCCGCGAGTGGGAAAAGGGCAAGAAAAACAAGGATAATGTGCCACGAGTCCTGATCACCCCTAATCAACGACATATGGATGAAGATATGGTCGCGAGCCCATCAGATATAGCAGACCCGGCAGAGGGTGAATTCGAGGACGAGGACGCCGAGGTGATGCTGCCGCCTACAGTCAGCACGTACAGCATCAAAACGCACCACATCCCTCCTCCGCCAGATCTGATTTTCTTGCGCCGGCAGCTTACGCTCGCGCTGGATAAGGCAGAGGCTAATATCGAGGCAATTGAAAATGGGGCGGAGCCTCCTCCCGCCCAATTCTCCGGTCAAGTCTTTCTCCGGGTGATATCCCCGAGACAAACGAGGATGATCAATCCGGGCAGGCCCCGACCCCGATGAATAAGGAGGAGGCGCAGGGTATGTGCATCCTGGACGATGTTACAAATGCAATCCGTGCCGCGAAGATTTACTACACCACCCATGAGAATCCAGAGCGCCTATCATCAATAAAGAGCGAACGAGAAATCCGCAAGGAACTTTTCGATGTCCTGGAAGTGTTGAAGCGGTGGGCTGCGCGGCATTTTGCCAGCGGTCTGCGAGAGGAGGAACGGGAGCGGATCCAGGGGTGGATGGCGGCTGTGCGCACCATGCTGGCCCGCGAGAAAGCGCTCGAAGACCTTGAAGCTCAAGAGCGGCAGAACTGGGATTGGGCCGCGGGCGATTGGAGAGGCCGTGAGCGCTCCCGCGAGGAATCCTTCCTGCGCAGCTTGTTGCCTGGCGGTGACTCCTTGCCGACTTGGACACCGGTTGAGGAGGCTCCCGATGACTCCCTTCCCACCGCGTTTCTTGATAGGTTCCGGGACGGCCGTGCCCTGGTTCAGTTACACAACCTTGCGATCAAGAAGTCGAAACGTCAATTTGGCGAAATCACGGCTTACCACCTAGACATTGCCAAGCCGTACCGGCAGACTGAAAATCTTCAGTTCTGGGTGAAAGCTGCACAACTCCGGTGGGAGCTCCGGCTGGATGTTGATGTTATGGGTGTTGTACAGAATAGTGGCACTGCCGCTTGGAAGCTATTCGATACTGCACTGCTGGCTTGGTGCAAAACTGTCCGTGAAGAGCTGGTGCGTGATTGGCAGGCGGCTAACCCTGGGCGACCCCCGAGTGCTGGGTTGATTTGAAAGTGTTTGAAGTATTGAAGTGTTGGAAGTTCATGTTTGCATCTCGATTGTTTCTTTTTTCTCTTTGATATCTTTATGGGCACTTGATACGATACCCCTGAATTGTCCCCGACTGTTCTGCCTCTGCATATTTTGGTTTTTGTTGATTGTCTCTTTTGGAATTTTTATTTTATTGTATATTTTATTGTGTTTCATTCCATAGACGCGTACATGCATCATTTGAAGCTTGGAACATTCATCCCCGTGTCTTTCTTTCGTGTTCAGACCGTGTAGGGACATATGGGTGCTGATCGGAATATGCAAAAAAGGAACTAACTCCCTTGGGCATTGATTTATTTCTAACGTGTCTAGTGCTTTGACCTGATCGACAAAACCTCGTGCGCAGAGGGTGTACAATATATGTACAATATGAACGGAATATAGGGTTGAAGTTGGATTCAACGTTGATATACTTACAGGTCTAGTGTGCTAGCAGAAACAGCGAAGGCCGTTCAACCGAAACCATTGAAATAAAGAAAATCCAGAGCACAAAAAGAAGACAAAAACAAAAGTGAAATGAATCTCATTTCGGTGATCCCCTTGAATTACATACCGAGGGGGTACATCGGGCCCCATAGTTAATAGTACGGGGCTGGAGGTACCCCCATTCTGCAGAGTAAATGGCCCATGGCCACTTTATCCCTCTTTTTGTTTCAACGGTTGCTGCCCGATATCTCCAAGTTGATGAGACTTTGCATCTAGAACCTCCATTAATTCTTGTCATGTAGTAGCATTTCTCTCCGACTCTTTGAACAGCCAGAAAGCCACATGTGCAGCCTTAAACCGTGAAAAAAAAGGGACTTCCTGTTACCCCCGAAACAAGACGAAACATTCCTGGTATCCCTGTCTGAACTCCATCCTTTGGTCCTTTTGCTCTTTCAATACCCCCAGGGCCTGTCTCCATGCATGCCACAGCCGACAGTCCAACTTTTGCGACCGACCGCGCGACGCAACCCCCCAACACGTCCACACCAACATCCCCCCCGTCGCTCACCCCCGCGCTCTCCGTCTCTCCAAATGATAGTACCTCCACCCTCCGACGCCTGAAGTCCAAATCATCGCTGTGGAGTTTAGGGAGCAGCAACAACGAAGAAGAACCCGCCCCTGCTGAGCCAACCAGCGCCGGCCGAACATCCATCCTCCGCCGACTTTCTCCCGCCCTCGCGGCTCGGGTCAAGCTGCTGGATAGCAGTAACAAGACTGCGACGCAGAACCGGCATGCCAATGCAGTCGGTCGGATCCCCCAAGAGCACCTGAAGGAGCTTGATAATCTGCACCAAGACTTATCGATCAAGGTAACGAGAAAAGGCCAGGCGTGGAATCGTTCGAACATATCACCCGGACAAACCCAGGAGTTCAAGCGGAGCGCGTCGAACCAGCTCGAGCTACCCCACCAAGATATCCTCCAAGAGATTGCAGACGCGCGAAGAGAGAACCCGGAGTCATCCGAAGCAGTCGTGGACGGTCCCGAACTGCCCACTCCGGCCACCACTGTTGTTTCGGCGACTGCCCAGCCCGTGGAACACATCAGCCCACCCACGCCCATGTCTGTCGCAGAGCCGGTTCTCGCGCAGCCGCGTGCAGCCCCGATGTCGAGCACTCAAGCTTCCAACGACGTTCGAGACGACCGGACCGACTTCGAAAAATATGTCGATGATACCGCACGAAGAGAGGAACGGTCCGCTGAAGAGGAGTCTGCTCCGAAACCACCTCCCAAAGACTCGCCTCCCATCGACACCGTGCACTCGCGCTCTTCATCCAACTCACAGTCGTATTTCAACCCAATGGGCTTGCAGCGCGCAGACTCAATATACTCTTTCTCCCGTGCCTCCTTCAGCAACCAGCTCTCGCAGCTAACCTCCATCCCTCTCCCACAACCAGCCTCGCTCGAGGCAAGCATCGAAAACATTTCCACGGCTTTGGCTGCGGTTCGGGCTTTGAACGGTGCCGCAGAGCAAATTCAGATTTGGATTAAGAAGGCCTCAGATGTGCTGAGCGGCTTAGATTCTGAAGATGACGTGGAATGGGCTGCGGCTGGTGGCCGGGAGGGGCTAGACGAAGTCGATAAAGCGATCACACGGTTCGAGTCCCTGGTCAACGTGTACGTTAGGGCTATTGAGAATGTCCAACTTCGAGACGACATTGCCAATGTGGACGTGGATAACTTGAACACGATCGTGAGCCAGATGGAGAGCATTCTGCAAAACTGGACTCAGATCAAGAAAAAGCTGAAAGGTGTGAAAGAACAGGTTGAGTTGGCAATGGAGTGGGAAGAGCTTTGGTCAAACGTTTTGGGCGACGTGGGTGTGGAAGTTGACAACTTGAGCGGGCTGATATTTGAGATGGAAGAAAAGCGGCACCAGGCTCTGATGGATACGGGCGAGACCAGCGGCGGCCTCGACATCAATGAGCTGGAGACGATTGTGGAAGAGTCCCCCAGCAAAGGCCGCGGACACTCACAGAATCGTCTGAGTATTGGACCTCTCCTGGCCTCGGCGTCTGATACTCCAGTTATCAAAACACCGCAGGATGATACGAGTCACTCTAATCTCATGGCTATCTTTGCACGTATGCAGCCCTTGAAAGCATCGCTGGAGTTTTTGCCCATGCGACTGTCGATGTTCCAGGCCCGCGCTGAAAACATTTTCCCGAGTGCATGTGAGGAGATTGAAGACCGGCGCAATCACTTGGAGAAGAGTTATAAAGTTCTTGAGACCGATGCTGAAGCTCTTCTGAAGGAGTTGGCAGAAGACAAGTGGATTCTGGTTTTCCGCAATGCTGGGGCCCAGGCACAGAAGATGTTTCAATCGGTTGAACGCAGCATTGGGAAGCTACAAGAAGGGCTGGAAAGCGGCATGCAGGTGCACAATCCGTCAACGCTGACCAAACTCATTGAAAGCTATGAGGCGAAGAAAATGCATTATATTCCTGCTATTGAGCGTGTGGTCTCCATCATTCAAAAGGGTGTCAACGACCGTTTAACTGTCAATGGTGAGATTCTGCGCCTGCTATCCGACATGACATCCCGAACGGATGCTCTCAAGGCTAGCACTAAGGTAATGGATACATCTCTCGAAGATGTGCAAATTACCAAGGGCCACCAGCTACGAGACTCAATCTCCAGCATCCTCACCATGGACAGTCCAGCCACAGGCAGCGCCATCGAGACCCCAGGAAGCTCGCCTGCGTCGTCAGTTATCATGACCGGCAACGGGTACAAGCGCGCCTCAACGCCAATGGGCGGCTCAAGCCGTCGCGGAAGTTCAGTCGGGAGTGCCACAGCCCGCTCGGCTCTACCCCCGAACCGTCGTTACTCCAGCTTGCCGCAGCCCACGGCGCCTTACACCGGTCGAAAGTCTGGGATCCCCCAACCGACGGTTTTGGCGTCTCCTACCCCATCCTCCAGATCCTCAAACTACTTCACACCGACACCGGCCGCTCGTTCTCGTACACCAGCGCCGCCATCTACTGTTCCCAATCGCCCACGCTGGACCAACAGCACGAACTTGAATAACACGGCTACTAGCTACAACTCGACATTGCGGAAGTCATCCGCACCACTCGCCCGTACATCCCGGCCATCATCAACAATTCCATTCCCCAACTCTCTCCGACGAGAGACGTCCGCATCCCCGATCCCTGGTGGCCTTCGATCAGCCAGTCGCGTCTCGAGCCGATTTGGTTCTCGGAGTCCAAATAGGAACGTGTCCTCCCCTACACCGGCGCGCTCCTCGCTCCTCGACCCACCGCCGTACAGCCGGCTCCATCGACCATCAGTAATGTCAAGCACACCTCGCAGTCGCCAGAGCTTTGCAGGCCCGCCCACGGCTTTCAGTCGAAGTGTGTCAGGAGCGACAGGTGGGATGGAGAGCCCAAGTAAATCGTCACGACCAGGTACAGCGCTAGGCCATTCTAGCAACAGGCGAACCAGTCTACTCCCGCTTCCCAAGCGAACGGAGAAAGAGGCAGCAACTCCAAAGCCGGTGGATACTCGTCCACGGTGGCGCTAGTGGGAACCGAGTTGTACGTCTTGTACCGTTCCTTAGGTACACCTGTGTTACCTATTACCCTCATCACCTTCTCTCCGTCTTTCTCATTCTATCCTCCTTACCGTCCGACTCCTACCTATACTTCTACGACCTTGTTCGTTCTATCTATGTTCTATCTATGTTCTTTTACTTGTGCATTACACCCCTCCCATCTCGGTTCGACCTCGATTTCACATCGGTGTTCAGTCGGCGTGAAGGGGAGCCATCATCTTGACAAGTCAGGTTTTGCGTGATATCCCTATTGTTTGCATGGTCTGGTCTGAGCGTTGAGGTCATCTATTTCGCGGTTATTTTGAGTCATTGATTACCACTCCGCTTCTCTTCTCTGTGAATATTATTCCTTGTAGTTTTATCATATGTAGTTGTGCCTTTGGTCCTGGAAATGACATTACTCGTTCTCATGCAAGTTTATTGTACATATACGCAGTAGTTCATCGTAGGAAATTCATCATTCGTAACAACACGACCCTATATACTTGAAATGGTGATTTTCATCTGAAACATGGATGGACATCTCAAATAAACTGAAACCTGCATTTAATTTCCCAGCTCACGCCCGAAGATCAACGCATCCACCAATTCCTCGCTGTTCGCCAACCGCGCAGCCTTGGGAACCCGTCCGATAACGCTAAACCCTAGCTTCTCCCAGATGCGGATGGAGGCCGGGTTATTAGCGAAAACCAGGTTGAAGACCGAGTATGTGTATCCCTATCCAAAGAGTTAGTCACGCAGGTTATATGCCTGATAGAGCAACAGCATCCAAGAGCATTGGAAAGCCGAAGGGGCTCAAGTCGTACCAGTCTCGGGGCAAATTCCAGGTAGGCTTCGCCCATTGCCTGTCCGACACCCTTGCCGCGTGCGGCAGTGGTGGTGAGGAAGCCTCCATTGCATACGTGAGAGCAGCGGCCTATTAGAGTCAG
This sequence comes from Penicillium mononematosum, assembly GCF_028829835.1. Taxonomy (NCBI): domain Eukaryota; kingdom Fungi; phylum Ascomycota; class Eurotiomycetes; order Eurotiales; family Aspergillaceae; genus Penicillium; species Penicillium mononematosum. Next base: position 4,009,234 of record NW_026643272.1, on the reverse strand, counting down.
TGTTTTATTCCTATAGTGTAGATTATTACATCCGAACATGACGGAAAACCACATACCGGGATAGTTAGGCTTGGTATAAAAAGTTCCCATACAAATACTCTTCCAATCCCTTCCCTCCCTTAACCCCTCCCCTTCATCGTCCAAGATCGCCACGACCGCAAACGTCCCGAACCAATAGTCAGCGAACTGGTCCAGTGCCATCGGCTCCATCATGGGATACGTTCCGCCGCGGAGGATCTCCGCGCTGAACTCCTCGTGCAGGAACTTGATCAGGTCCTTTGGGACGGTTTGCGGTCCTCCTGTGATGGGGTAGAGAGTCATTGGCGCGGAGGAGAACTTGGGGAGGGTGGTTTTCCTCGCTGTTAGGGTCGGCGCTGCATCTGTGTGTGCTTTTGGTGGGGGATTGCGGGTCGAGGGGTCTTCCAGAATAGCGGGCATTTTGGGTAAATGAGAGAGGTCTATTGGGATGTGTGGACTGGGATAGGTTTGGGGATAAGGGTGAGGTGTGGTAGAATGGTAATTGGAGGATTTAAAGTGGTTAAGAGGATTCGACTATTGATATACCCTCTTCTCCATCTCCATATCGGCACCAGCCGATTTTGCATGAGTCAGCTTGTCATTGGTAGGGCGTTCTCCACTGATGTTGGAGTAGTTTGATTTGGGTTGATCTCTACATATATGCGAACATGTTAGATGGATCTAATGCTGTAGGGCTGAAATTACCTTTTTTTTTGCATGGTGGTCACCTCGTCAATGCCCCAGATGTGCGAAATATACCCAGGTAGCTCTCGGAGTTGCTCCGAACCTACAACATCAGGGTCCCAGATATGGTCATGAAAAGACTATACTCTATGATGAATAGCTTAGTTGCGGTCCTGAATTGCCAAACCTGTTGAATCCAGTGAAACTCTAGTCTTCTATTCCTACACCTAGTATATACATATGCGCTGGTGAGCGGATAGGAGATGCCTGCATCTCCCAGCACAAACCTACCAAACAGGGCTGACTGCCCTGAGATCAATCAATCTGTGGCCGACGATCATTTTTGATTAATTGGGCAGGCCAGACCTCAACTTTTGGAGTTGATGCCACTAACTCTCGGAGTAGTAGTGTCAACCGCGGTCCAATGCAATCGATTGAGGACTTATTGACCCTCCTCTCCTTCTCCCCCGTTCTTCAGAGCCTGCATAAGCTCGAGTAACTGTCCAAGTTGCTGATCTGCAATGAAAACCAACGCTTAGCAATTTGATCGACCGAGGCAAAGTCCGAACAACAGTCAAGAACATACCACTCATCTTATCCAACTTGGCCTTGTCCAGCTTATCTCCTGTCCATTGATCACCCTCCAACTTCTGCGCGTACAGCTGCCACTCAGTCAAAAACCCGATCTATCGTCGCCAATGTTAGTGACTGCATCGACAAGCCTTCCTCTTCCGCTATGTTTCCCCTTCTCTTTGACTCGGTAACCACACCAATGCAGCCAAGAATAAACGTACAATATGCAATGGATTCTCCACGCCCCGATGCGCACGGAACTCATTCTTCACATAAGAATCGCCCAGGACGCGCATCTCGGGATCGAGTTTGCGATGGACGCGTAGAATACGCCGGTAAAGCTGCAGAGGCGGGAGGAGAGCGAGAGCCTCGCTGAGACTGGATTTCGAGCCGATCGAGGCCGGCGTGGCCATGAGTAAACGCTGAGCAATGCGCATTTTTGAATATGGAGGTGCTTTCAGGGAAGATTGGGGAATGACATAATTTCCGGGGATTTTCGAGGCAAAGGCGGCGAGGAGAACGCGCGAATCAGCGGGTCGGGATGTCTCGGGTTTCGAGATTTGCGTTGCATTTCCTTCTCTGCCATTTGCTGATATTTTTGATATTCTGGATTATATTCAATTGCTTCACATTGGATATTCTATTTGGGTACATAGTACATACTTTCCTTGCTGGAATTTGTGATCGCCTCAGGTCAAGTTCCTACGGTCTGCAACATATAATTTCGAGATAACCCCACTATCTCCAAAAAAAAGAGTGGATGAACGTCGAATTTCCGAGAAGCAACTTGCCTTTATAAAAGACACACACCATGCTTCCCACGCCAGATACCTCACACGTATCCTTTGATACCATCTACGAGCCGTCAGAGGACTCATACCTCTTCCTAGACACATTGTCATCAGCATCCGAATCAAAATGGCTCTCTGAACGATTCCCAAAGAACCAGGCATCACCACTAGTCGTGGAAGTAGGCACAGGCTCTGGCGTTGTGCTAGCTTTCACAGCCGCACAGTCCCAACAGATATTCGGCCGACGCGATATTCTCACATTAGGCACTGATGTGAACCGCAATGCTTGCATCGCAACGTGGAAAACCGCAACGACAGCCATTCAGACAGAGCAACAGCCGTCTCCTCAATCACTTCACATATCTTCATTGACAGCCGATCTGTGTGCACCTCTTCGTCCTGGCAGCGTCGATGTCCTCCTCTTCAATCCGCCCTATGTTCCGACTGAGGATCTACCGCGTCTGCCTTCTGCGGCGGAAAATGACCCTACTGTTTCAGAGGCCATGTCTCGCTCTGCCAAGTTCGACAATGACTCGTACTTCCTGTCGTTGACGTATGCGGGCGGAGCGGATGGTATGGAAACCACCGATAGGCTTCTTGATGCTATTCCTGGTGTGTTGTCTGCGCGTGGTGTGGCGTATGTCTTACTCTGCAAGCAGAATCGGCCTGATGATGTTATGGGGCGTATTCGTGGCTGGGGTGGTTGGCGCGCGGAGACGGCGGGGTCGAGTGGTATGCAGGCTGGGTGGGAGAAATTGGTCATTGTGAGGATATGGAGAGAGGATAGCTCTTGAGGAACAGATGCATTAAACAACGATACCATTTGTGAATTGATGAACAGCAACAAAAAGAGAAGATACCTGTACATACACACTAGCAAGTTAAGTGCTGAGTAGTTCGAAATTGTGAAAACACTGAATAAATCAAGTCCATTCCCACTCGACGTAGCGCTCACAGCCAATGTGGCCGAGTGCCTCAAGAATATCAAATACCTCCCGAGAAGCGTTTTTCTCCTGGTCTGGTTTGGCCAGTGGGCCACGATTTTGTTGTTGTTCCTTATCTCCAACCCATACTAGCTGATTTTGTCAAACCCTGCAGGCTCGGTGATGCTGTGTCAACCATGCAATTGAATTAGCTGGCGGGATATGGTGTGATCAGTTCTTTGCCATGCTGCTCGGGTCGACTGGCCATCAATAACCACATTTGGCCTGGAGGCCCCCGTTCTGGCTGACTGTGTAGTTTTCTGAAGACAGGCTTCAATCGCTTATAGCAGGAGCAATAAGCATGACGCTCTGGGTTTCTCTTTATGGCAATGCATTGGTCATACATTAAATAGTTCGTTCCCTGTCTCTCTGCATCGGGTAATATCTTACCGAAATGACTGCACATCATCTTGGATACGATAAACACAGCTACTAGTGGTAGACTGGTTGCTTTACAGACCAGCCACTTTATCATCCCATTATTTAACCTCTCCTATTTCTCCTTCAAATTCTTTTTCATCTGAAATTTTGGTGCTCAACTACCAGGATCGCTTGCCCTAGCAGTTGCGCAATGACCGCAAATTATACAAGCGCCGGAGAGACCATAGGGACATGTTGCCCTAACTACCAGAAACAAATTAAAGCGCACTAAACACAGGAACAAAGGGAAAATGGAATACGTGCCGATATGTCCGTACTATAGGCCAAGTTGCTGTACATTTAGCACATGACCTTGTTGTATAGACAGATTCTGGCACAGTACCGAGGTGTGCATCCTCGGTGCTACAGTCGACTTGGATTGAACGTATAAACACATAAAGGGTACTACAAAAACCACTTCTGGTTATATGACTTCCGGGATTGGTGGTTGGAATGCGTACGGAGTCGAGCTCCGTTGGAAGTCCACTGGCCTTGCTTCAGTCCCGGTTACGGTGTTTGTTTCACCCACTGCTTCAGCAGTTATAACTCCGGCTACGATAATGATGACGACGATGATTCGAGGGTCAGAAGAAAAGCCCCCGGGCTTTTTAACATGTTCTAAATCAGGTACAGGTTTTGGTGTTGCACTGGGGGTTGTCTTAGCTATTTTGGGGGTTAGATTTTGGATTCGTCGTGAACACAAACGTGGATGGAAAGACGGGGAAAGGCACAACCTGAGCTCGCTGAAACTAAAAGTCTTACTCTACCACAAGTGGCTCATGAATTAGACTCCAATCCTGTCTTTGAAAAGAAAGGCGCTCAAGGGGCACTGCCAGGATTGAAAGAACCAGTTGAGCTGGAACGGCCAAGTGCGAGACTAGTGGATGCATTGCATGATCCCATTGTACCTTTTTGGGGCATTCTGAAATGTGCTCAACTAATGATAATGTGGCGGAGACTCAAGAAGCTAAGCACATATCCATTTAGTCGCCTTTGGTAGAAAATAAATGATACACAGGCTGTAACACTGGATCAGATCTGCCATTGTGCTATTGCATTGTTGTATATCGACTTCTATTATTAGACTAGTTTTCTAAAGAGAAACATAATAAACTTACTAAATTGCTTTTGCTCAGCTTGTCGGATAAAGGAGACGGATAAATCATCGTGGTTCACGTTTTATTGATTTATATATACGGAGTGACCCCTGCTGTGTTTGGTCCTACAGGCTAAATGCACGATATTGTAACACCCACAAGTGAGACGTTTTAGACATGATAATCTGGTTCTCGCATATTCTCAATAGTCTCTCTAAACTCCTCCGTGCTCCGTATTCCGTACGTATTCTGTCAGATACGAACAAGTCATAGATGTGGGTCGCTGAACCATTTTCCTAATCTGGACCTCTTTTACCTAGGGCTATATCATCCTCTTAGTTGTAATCTATTTGGCACTGCATATGCAACACAAAGATGTAATTGGTCCCCTATCCGATCAACCTTGGAAGTCTCCACTGACTTCGAGAAGAAACGTGTTGCAAACTTTGACAATCAGCGAAATAGCCAGTCCCCACATCCACGTGGGAAGCTGTCACATTGTTATGTAGATCATCTGATCCTTTAGCCCTAGAGCACCATGCTTTGCTCTTCCTTCAACAGCTAACAACGTTATTGCCTTCAACATCTATTGCAATTTATTTCGGCGTTTGAATTTACAGTAGACTACTCACATGTGAAAATTGCCTTACAGACATGGGCAGATCGAGGACAGATCGGGGAAAGATCGAAGATCTGACTCCCCCTTTTCTAGCCACGCAAAGTATATTGTAGAACGGGACGAGCCGGGGATGCCCAACGAATATTCCGTAAAAACGGTCAATATGATATCCACTCTAACATGCAGGTTGTCCTCATTAAGATCGGCGGTGTCGTGCTTTGGGCGGGTCATGACAGTGTTGCATGTATACTAGCGAAGAGCATGGGAAGATAACTCCGAATTTTTGGAGACATTTCCTGGATTTGCGCTAACCGAGAAATGAAGGCTTGGACAAACCTTATCTTTGGAATATCATGTCGTCTGACGCGCTAATTGGAAATAATATCCTCCCTGCACGAAAGGAAGATCACATTAGAACAAACCTATAGATCAACGCGTGGAAAATGAAGCTCCATAGTCATCTGACTACCATAGTACGGAGTATGATGGTTATACGTACTTTTGTACGTTGCGGAGTATACGGAGAGGCAATGAGACAATGGACGTCAGCAATACTTCTCAGTTAGAGTTCGCCAATTTTACAGTCTAAATGCTAAAATCCTTTTCACCCGGGTCTCGAAAACGAAAACCGAAACATTTTGATCGAGTTATGTAAACGGGGATGATTCGCATGCAAGAACCCCTGAATTAGAAGGTCCTTATCAGCCTACCACTATAAAAATCTTGGCAGAACTGCACTTCAGAACGTTTAACCGGAAACAGTCTACCGTGGCATCCCTGCAAGACGCTGGATCAACAGACTTTAGTCCCTCTAGCTGGAACAGGACTACGGTGACAGCCTTATTGAGCCAAATCGTTCGGGAACCTCTCGAGACATCTTGGCAAGGGTCTCAGATTCACCCGTCGGTTCCGAAACTCAGGAAGCCCGGGAGGCACAGGAAGACTGCCTCGTGGCATAATGATTCTGTAACATTGGCTGAAAGCTGTCATACATTATTACGGCTAATAAAATCCCCGTTTCTGCTGACTCTGCAGATTCTCCCCCTGGTCCCACCGATATAGGCTTTTTCATGTCTTAAACCTTGACCCTCTATACGCAGATCACCGAAGCGAACCCGAGCGATCACGAGCGTCTGCAAGAGCACCAATGTGCTCCACGTTCATTAACTACCTATTTGGGCAAGACATGGTCTCTCAGTGTAATCTTACCTCTAAGATCCGCGACATTACGATATTGGGTTGAGAACTTTGGAAGCGGGAGCGGAATCCTCCGTACAACATACAATGTTGTATACTATGCAGGCTTCCCAAAGAATAAGCCGAGTAAGCCCCGAAGATCGGTGGTTTAACCCTATAACTCCGAAGTTAGTATGTTCTACATGTTGTAGATCTTTTAATTAAGATGTCTCGGCGTAGATGGCCAATATCAGATGCGCAGTCTGATATTCTGAAATCACCATGTTTTTGTCACGTCTTCGGAGACTTCAACGGAATCTTGGAAGAACGAACTACTAGACGTGTACGATGTATGTGTCCGCAAAATCGCGTGATGTTTGCGGACATCTGTTTCGATATTGCTGTGGCTTAGATCATATTGAGTTTGCTTTCTATGTACACCTCCCTTGGCATACAGCCATTGTCGTCTCCACTCTCGCATGACCGGGACTTGTGTATTGCAGACGAATGGAAAGAATGCGGACCGAAGCACGCCCAGATCGCATGTATCCTTTCCTCGGGGGGTGATCCCACGGTATTTTTGATAGCTAGTGTTCAGCTACTTTTTCTGCCCAAGCCTTAAACTCTGAGCACATGATATCGAGAAGAGCGAATTGAGAGCGAGGGAAAATTTCCCCGGTAAAAGTGCTTAATTTTTTCAGTATGTCACCCACCATCCAAATCGGGACCCCTGGCCTGGGTAGTGGGAAAAAGGAACAAATTGTATCCCATATGATGCAAAATCAAACCGAATTTCGAAAGACAGAAACAAACGCCGAGTTGTTCTCTCAGAAGAAAACAGAAAATCTAGAATCCACGTCCACGACCACGACCGCGGGGGCCTCCGCGCCCTCCACGGCCTCGTGGTCCGCCACGGCCACCACCTCGACCACGGTCTGTCTCCTTGCGCGCCTTGTTCTTCGGCTTGGGTGCGTCGTCAACGAGGAGGGTATCAAGAGGAAGACTGTCGGGGAGAATGTAATAGCGAATCGTGGAACCGCGGATGTTGATGGTGTCGAGAGAAACGGGGTCGCGGCCCTTGGGGGTCATCTTGACGGCCCGGAGAGAAGTGTTCATCTGAGGGGAGACAGACACAATAGTGCCGTGAAGGATTGTGCCTAGAAGAGGGACTTGAGTTAGAGAACATAGTTCTTTCGCGTATTTCAAGGATCGAGATATTCGAGGGGAATTTGGGTTGGGGATTGCGGGGATTGCGCGGGGGTTCGCACCATTCTTCAGCTCAACGGTTACCGTCTCATTGGCACATTTCATCAAAAAGCTAGAAGGATCATCGTATGTCAGCAGGAGTGGGTTTGATGGTGCTTGGTGCGTTCAGCGGAGCTGGTGATTGCCGCGCACAAGAAATATCACATACCGGACGAGTTTCATAGTGGATCAGTAAGTTGCAAGCTGAGGATAGTCTCAATTTAATAAAAATGTCAAGACACCAGCAGATAGCTAGGGATTGTGGGGACCAAAAACGCGTTGGTTTTTGATGATGCTGTTGGATCACAGAGTCAGAGAAGATCTGATCAGGTGAGACTGGTCACGTGATTGTAGTTTCACGTCTTGATGTTGCGGATTCGACCTCCTCTACTCCGTATTCCATACGATAATCAAACTTTGTGTTCCACGTGGCTCTTGAAAATGACGAAAATCATGATCTACGTTTGATTCACCACCATTGTCTCATCTTCGACGTGGTAGTTCTGATCGTCTGAGACATGCTCAACCTAAACCCATTTTCCACCAGTCCAAGCATTGGGAAAATGTTGATTTTCGTGGCTATTCAAACAAAATTGGGGTTTTGATCCTTCCTCGCAGGCAGTTTTACTGAAAATAGCGAGTTTCAAAGTGTCTGACACCCTGACAAGTTTCGTGGGTTTCAACGGCTTTTATGCATTTATGGTTGATATGCAGGTAGGTGAGCGGTGTGCCAACGTAGGATCATCGGGAATGCCATGTTCATATTTTTCCTTGCTCATGTGATGTGCCTTGGTTATTCAGGTAGAGTGCTTTACAGCGGAGCATCTCTGTAGTCCTAACGGTCATGTTTCATTGTTTCATCCAATAGCGTAGGTTCAATGCGACATCATGACCTATGTACATATAAGAATGTGAGCAAGGTGTACTGAATAGTACAACCTTGTAAAATTAGACGAGGCCATGCAAATGTAACTAGGCCCCAAGGTGCGAAGCATGCAGCAAAAGAAACCAAATCAATGAAAAATAGGGCTGCATTGAAAGGCTCTTGGTATGCTGCCCTGAGTCAAGTCAATCATTCTGGAGTACTCCGTATACTCCGTACCAATGCTAGTCCTAACCCCAAGAACCTAAAGATCGTCATAGGTTTCACTTCCAAAATAAAACAGGGTCAGGACATGACCTTATTTCCTATGGAGTCCTCCTAACCCCATCGGCCACGCGGCACAAAATGATCAACCGTGCATTAGCAGAAACCACACATGTCTTGAAGCAAAGTGATACAAGTGCGGATCCCCCTGTGGAGAGAGCCGATCATGACCGTGCCTGACCTTAGGGGCGATTGAATTTTGACAACCCCAGTCCCAAGTGCCTTCGGGAAGTGACAAATTGCTAGGGCGCTAAATCAGAGTCGAACACCAGAGAATATCATGATCCTGACAAATTACAATTTGTCTTAGCCGTGTTTCTTTGTGACAAGACCCACCATTACTTACGGCTTTTCCATTCTGATACGCAGCTGCCTACACTAATCCCCAATATTCCGGATATTCGATCTAAGACCTATAATACCAGTACATCGTATGGAGGACAGCAATACAGCGAACCTTAAAAAGTATTTCGGAGCTAATAACGAACCGAGAGCCGGCACTACTCTGTGCATGTACATACGATCCTTACTAGAACGGGATTACTTGGGGCTGAAATCTTAGCATTAGGGTGTTTCAATGTTATCATTTACCTAGATGGGGGCATTACCTTTCGACTACTTTTTTTTTTTCCCAAGAAGAACAAATTAGTGCATACTAGTCTATATTAGAACTGTGGATATGATCTCCTAGATAGGTATGGTTCTTAATATGAACCCTTTTCCTTTTTCTTTTTTTTCTTTCCAACGGCGCGTTTGTGGGGGCCAAGACTGATAGGGGGACAAGCATCGGGCCGGGATGGTGGAACTCTCAAACTCTCAACTTCATGTTATTGAACAGTTTTTCGTATTTCCGATTTCCAATTTCCTATTTCCCTTTTCTTTTCGAATACAGAAGGTGGAATTTCGGAGTATCTCGCTACACGCTAGACTATTGAGAGCCGTCCTGGCCCCCAATCCGCCCCCATTTACTCCGGACTGTAATGGGGGCTAGAATTCAATGCCCAGGTCATCTCCCCTGTTAAGGAGGATCATTACTGTACAAACTACTCCGTATGGCCCCAGTTGTAATCAGTCCCGAGCCATTTTCCCGCATATCCTCTGCTTTACCCGTTACTTGTGGGGGTCAAAATTCCGACTCTGCTCGTGATAGTTCCCATCGGCCCACCTCATTTGGAGATCCTGGGATATCTTTTTTTTATTTTTTTATTTTTTTATTTTCATTTTCTTATTGGAATTCTGACGGAGCAGCCAGCCAATGATATTCTATCATATATGCAATTGAGACGGTGTACAAGTGGACTCAAGTACAATTTAGTAGACCCGGCATCGATGCACAGTGGCGCACAAGAAATCTAGAAAGTTGGTGTTGGTTTCTGAACTGTGGGCCACGCTACCCAACACCTTTTAGATCATTAAAACGATTGCGGGGGCTAGTAAATGCCCATATGAGCTTTTAAATACTTCATTGCGCCCGTTCCCTGCCGTTGAAATCGCAAAAAAAGCTTTTAACTTACCATATCAAGGAAATACTCGGATCGGGACTCCAAACTGTATGTTGACTTCCTCTTTAGAGTGCCTTTCCCCTTATACTTTGATCTTGGCCCCATCCCATCCCCTACCACAGTGCTTGCAATCTCACAGGTCTGGGACCTATATAGTTCCTAATGTTTCCCGGAGGATCTGGCTCACAGGAACCATTTTCTTCCAGGAATCCATCCAATCTACTCAAAGCCTCAGACGCGCAATCGAACGTTGGGCTTTCTTCTCCACTAGTCCAGTCAGCGGAGACTCCCGACTTTTCACAGAGCGTCCTTCCTGGAGCAGAATCTCACTGGCCCGTTCAGCACATTCAGAGTCCTATTTCTACTGTGCAAGGTGGTCCGCAATCAACAGGATTTGCACCGCCACTCCCCTCTAATCATTCAACGCTGAATCCCGGCACGAGCCAGCCTCACACCCTGCCAGGATCGAACTACCCCACAGAGTCAACGGCACAGTCTTCTATCGAGGACACAACTCCTATTAAAGAAGAAATTGAGTCAGAAGACCAACGGTACGTCAAGCTAAATCGCCATGAGCAATGACCCCAGGGCCAGGTTCTGTGCTGACTAGGGCATCCCCTCAACAGCGGCCTTGGCATCTCATCATACCCCATGTCAGTAGTATCAGATACATATTTTGCTGGCCCAATGCAGCATAATACTCAGCGTAAGTAACTCATCCAGACGTGGTTTGGGAGATGTTCACTGACACATTCAGAATATGCGTGGACAAACCGACCTTACCAACCCTTGCAACCGGGACAAATGAACCCGCCATTCCCATCTTCACATCCTTCATACCCTCCATCAAGCTATGCGATGGTTTATCCAAGTCACTCAAACGTGCCGCTGCATGGATACCAGCAGCAAGAACATCAATTACCGGCGTCTTATCTCGCACCTGGCAATCCTTCCCGTCATAGTCAGCCTCGAAGGTAAGCCGATTGATGACCTGGCCTCGGACAAGACTGACATTTGCAATTCAGTTCACCCGTTGCCCGTCCTTTCTACCCTCAATCTGTTCCAGGCACTTCTCAGCCCGAGCAGCCTCTCATGACGTCGTATGTCGAATGAACCGTTGGAAGTGTAAAAGATCCAATGACCTGGTTGCTAACATCCAGGGATAGCCCTCCTCCTTATATGATAAACCAACCTGCCTATTACTTCCCTGACACACAACCCATTCCGTGAGTTGAGTCGACGAACCCGAGGAATGTAGTTTACTGACCGGAAACCAAAATACTAGATCGCACCCTACCTCCATCAGCTCTCAGCCACCATCGATGACTGCTCCGGAGCCGATATACTCTTCACCCGAATCAGCCGCCGCTACCGATTCTGACCCTGTCCGCGTACTCAATTTGCGCCCCCGACCACAGTGCTGGGACCATGGTTGCAATGGTCGTGAGTTCTCAACATTCAGCAATCTTCTCCGCCACCAGCGAGAAAAGTCAGGAGTGGTGGCTAAGGCTGAATGCCCGATATGCGGTGCGGTATTTACACGTACGACAGCACGCAATATCCACGTTGCGCAGGGCAAGTGTAAAAGCTCAGGGAGGGAATCATCCGCTGAGTAGAGGACATACGTACTATTTCGATTTCGGCGTTAAAGCGAAGGCGCCCGGCTCTAGGAGGATTATATTTTGTTATCATGCATTTATATTTGGAGCCGAAACATTATCTGAGAGGAAAAGGGGAAAGGGAAAAGGCTGTCTATAGAACTTCTCATACGATTTCTTGGCGGATAAATAGCGGGACAAATATCGACCACGTGATGCTTCCGCCCGTGCCATTTGTGAGTCAGTTAAACTGCACTTGCATCACAGATGACTTCAAATCCACAGAATGCCTTATTCTTCTCGAATCTTTCTAGAACTACTCTATCTATCTCCATATATGTGCCTATTACCAATACCTTTGTTACCAGTCTGAATTGTAACTGTGATGGCATCCATCTTCACCTATGACCCTGACCCACCTCGGGTGTCATCCCCGTGGTCAACGTCGGGATCATCGACTCCCCAGATCAATGTATCTGGTAGCCGGGGTTTAGCTATCCGCACGCGTTCCAGCACCACCCCACTACGCGTCGACCCAGACTCATTATCCAACTATGGAATATCAAAATTGGAGCCCGAACCCCAAGAGGGTCCCACTGAGTACAAATTACATCTTCTGCTTCGACCCAGACGCCCCTATCTCTCAATGTCAACTGGACATGTAATAGGGGGTTCGTACCATCACAATTACCGCGTCATGCCAAACACGCCTACCCCTGCCTCTCCGAGCTTGGAACCAACCCCAAGACCCATGCAAGCCAAGTCTAGCCAGAGCCGCCATCAACGACTACAAGGCCTGACTACCCAGCTATTGTGGCGTTTGCAGCAATCTTCACCTTTTCACTCATCCACTACCTCTAACCTTGTGGTGCCTGTTATTCCTGAGGCAGCCCTGGAAACGGGTGTGCCCTCTAAACCAGCCCGCTTGCTCCCCGGTCTGGAAGAGAGCCAAGGTGCCTTGTATGAGATTGGGGTTGGCGACGATGGTACTTTTGTAGGCCTTACGCAAGATGAGTTGGATGAGAGTATGGTCAATCTACAGGCTATGGCTGCTAGTATTGGGTGTAAGGTCGAGATGCTCCGCCGAGTTGTGGTTGGGAAGTGTGAATGGGCCGAAGTTTTGCCATCTGCCCAGCCGTCTGCAACCGAGGAGCCATCTGCAACGGTGTCTCCACCTTCAACGGGGGTGCCATCTGCAACGGGGACTCCACCTGCAACGGGGACTCCAACTGCAACTGGGGAGCCAACTGCAACTGGGGAGCCACCAACACTGGGGGTACCACCAACAACGGGGGTGCCATCTACAACGGGGTTCCAAACCAAAACCAACACCGAAAGTCTCTGGGTCGCCGAGGCTCTGGTTAGTCCCGATCTGGACTTCTACAATATCTCTCCGACCAAGTCCAATAACGACGTAAGAACCGCTGCACACCCGAAATCTGGCAATAAGTTGGTCTTGGACGAGGACTACTCCCACACAGAGCAGATTCGCATTTCTCTTCGCAGGTCCAAGCACCGCAGGAAAGACTTCTTTGCTGGGTACATTGACCTCATCTGCACTTGACAATGGAAGAGGCAAAAGCAGGTTGAGTCTGCTCAAACATCGGCACGAAATCTCATCGGGCATCACCAGTTCGGTTGCCCAGGAGCTGATTGGGTACACGGATGAGGCGCCACCTACCGTGATCAACTACGCTTCCGGCAATGTTGCCGGTTGGGATGATATTCATGCAGCCTCGAAGGGAGGTCGTTTGGCTTTTGTGTCCGATCTACCCGGCTCTATTCGATATTTGAAATCTACCCTGCGTGGACTTGTCAGCTGGGCTCCACATTATGCGATGCTCTGCATTCCAGCCAATTGTGGTGCTGAGACACCCGGCAGCGAACAGGCAGGGACTGAACAATCAGAGATTGATACGTGTTTGTCGTATCTAGAACTTTGCCTGAAGTTAGAGGTTCCTGTGTTGGTTGTCATTACCAAATTGGACGTTGCTTCCCGCAGCGGACTACGGGACAATCTTGGAAAAGTTCTGTCTGCGCTGAAAACAGCTGGACGACAACCTGTAATGGTGCCTGCATCGCCTGCAGGCGACAAACCACTTGACCTTCAGCAAGTCAGCACATTGGACAGTACCCAAGTACAGAAAGTGTGCGCGGCTGCTGATGGGAAATGGGGACACACCGTACCTATCATGCTTACCAGTGCTGTGGATGGTTCTGGCATTGGAAAGCTCCATGCCTTCCTTCGATCTCTACCTATTCCCACAATACCCCCTCAAAGAACTCTGCACATCCCTAAAGGGCTGCCAACACCCTCTCACAGCTCCGCCAACATCTTCGATGTGGATGAAGTATTTGCAATCCCTCCCTCCAAAGTCTATTCACTAGACTCAGAGAAGGGCGGGCAAGAAAACCGCGGCATGGTTCTCTGCGGGCTAGTCCGTCGCGGGAATATCTCCATAGGCGACGAAATGGTCATTGGGCCCATCTTAGTGGATGTCCCAAATGACCCAGGCAATGAGCCCCAAGGAGGGTCACTGTCCCGCAGTGGGCCCGGCCCCTCGGGAGATTTCCCGGCATCCTTCCCGCAGACCTCATTGTCCGGCAAAGATTCACAAGCAAGATGGCAACGTATCCGCGTTGTCAGCGTAAGAGACCTCCGACTCCCCGTCCGCCGCCTAATTAGAGACCAAGTCGGAACCATCGGAATCGAACCCATCGGCATTTCAGAAGACGGCCGTCTACCGCGTTTCGGCCGGATCCGCAAGGGCATGATTCTCTCAAGCTTCCACGCCCCACTATCGCCCCCAAATGATACCCCGTCTGGCTCCTCGTTATTAGCGCTACCCTTCCACACAGGCTTTACCGCCACCTTCCGATCTACTGAATTTTCGGCTCCAAATTCACCTCCACTCTTGCTTGGCGGGAATGCTATTGCCTACATCGCCAACATTCGAGCTACCGTCCGTGTCATTTGTATGGCGTTGACTGGGACTGGGGAGGAATTACCTTCCGACCCGCCTTCTCCGTCAGAGCCTGAATTTTTCAGCTTTGACGGCGATCCCCATTCTCCTAATGAGAAATCAAACGGCAATCCTACGACAAGCAATACCGCTGACGGCGCGGGTGATGCAGTTCGCGATATCAGCAAAGTAATGTCTGGCGTTTCCTCTCCTTCCGTTGTTGGAGCTGCTTCTTCTGCGGAGGCCCTGAAAGAGGACGTCCATATTACCTTTGCGTTAGTGTCGTCTGTTGAATGGGTGGAACTTGGGTCTCAGGTTTTAGTTATGCCTAGTGTCTCCATAGCGTCTGCTCCGTCTCAATCTGGGGCCACGGTGGCATCTGCTGGATCTAGCTCTGCCTCTGGGACGATGCCCATATCAGGGTTGGAAGGGTTTGTGGGGACTATCTGTGAGGTGGTCCCTGGGAGAGTCCCAGTTGCGGAGAGCTAGATTAAGGCATTGCAAATATCTCACGGCAATTGATGACATACTTTTTTTATTATTATTTGTGGGCGTCTTTTTGAGCCGTTTGACCCAGTACCAGCCATGTAGATGTCTGCTTTCAGTGTTCATAGCGGGTTCGTTTTCATTTGAATCTCGTGTTTGTCAATATCTGGAGCGAGTGGTCACTATCAGTTGTCAAATATGACACATTTACAGAAGTTTCAATGGCTGAAGTGTGCAATATCATTGTCCTAAGAAAGTGTTATCGTAGCAATTGACTAGGTTACTATGGATTGTCTCGTATTCTCAGCCTGAGCGCACCGACCCGCTCAAAAGCAAGATACAAGGCAAATCGGCTGGCAGCAACGCAAACGGTCCAACTCGATGGCAAGCGTAGCCCGTAGAAAGCTAGTTCAGGGCATATAGTTTCTTAATAAGGCAGGCCATCAGAATGCGCAGTGTCCCGTCGGATCCGCTTTCGAATCATCTCTATCCCATTGCAATGTCATTATTTTCGCTGGGGTATTTCCATCAACTTCGTCGACCAAGCGCCACCAAGACGCTCGAATCGACATCAGACCTATCCACAATTCCATCGGACTGCGTTTCTGGCACTTGCGTGATTGGGCACATTATCCACCCTTACGCTGATCGTTAGGGACATTGTGATGGCGGGAGAAGGTGCTAGTCGAGCCGATAGTAGCACTGGCATTGCGAAGCTCGATCTTCTTGCGCTCCATCTCGAGCTATATTGCACAACGTTAGCCATTGGTTCTGCGATTGATGACGAGATAATAACTTACCACCTTGCGCACTCGAGCAAGAGCAGCGGTATCACCCTCCACGATCGAACGACAATCATCAACGCGGTAAGGAGCGGCGATTGTCACAGCATCGGCGACGATAATGTTGTGGCCGTTCCATCGCGCGGGCATAGTGCGGCTGAAAGCATCGAATAAGTCCTGTGCCTGAGTCGTGACGCCCTTGCCACGACGCGCCTCACGGTCAAGCGCTTCACCGACGGCCTTCGACTCGCGGGCCTTGAGCGCACGGGTGTCGAGTGCCTGGATTGTGGGCTGTGCGTCCGCGAACGAAGACGAGGTGGAGTTCGAGGGCGGGGCGAGGGCGAGGAGCTGGAAGTTCTGGATGCGCGAGATGGGGATCACGCGGTAGTCGCCGTTCTGTGCCTGTTTGGCATCACCGGGGTTGGTCGCGGGGGCCGTGTTGATGGCCACGAGGTTGGTGATCGGGCATGCTGTGAACAGTGTACCTTCGAAAGTCGATTGGATTGGCTGCGCGGTCGTAATACGCACGCTAAAACGCGAGAACGGAATAGGTCAGCGCTGCGATTTTGTGTACACCATCGTTGGCAGATAAGACTCACCGGGCACCGATCGCCCCGCTCAGTGCTGCCTCCAAGGGCACTATGGGTGTCGCCATTCCGGGGCCTACTGCGTTACCAGATTGTTTCTGCGCAGAGCCCTTTACTGAAACCTGGCGCTTGTTCTCCGCCATAGACCTATAGCTCTAGCCTCCACGTATGGGCTGCTCGACGACCAAGATAGGCTGATCCCCCCCAGATGCAAGAGAGACCCGTTGACTGTTGGTAGCGCAGTTGTCAAGACCTATATGACGGGGTCAGGACATTGGAAGCAGATGGGCACAAGTTGAAGTCGGCTTGCCTGCGAGGAGCTATTGCACCCCGGATTGTTGATAGAGGGTGGGCTGGACGCTGTCAATCGGCTCCTCTGTTGAGAAACGAGCGTGGCTCAAGCGGAGCAGGTAAACTGGCACAACCCCAAAAGAAGAGAACAGAAAACAAGCACCACGCCCAAACCAAGGATTTATGGAAGAACAATGGGCTCGAGGACTTGCGATTAGATGGCAGGGTCGACGTTGCACGGATGCCCTTTTGGGTTTAGTGCCAACCTTCGATTACTTCATCGTCGCCTCAGGCAACCTTGGATCTATAGAACATGGTCAAGTAATCATCAATAGTTGAAACACACTATTTCATGCTACAATATTGTAGAAATATACCACATGTATTGCCTATTGGACCAGCTGCTAATACACGTAGTTCAATATGTTTTGCTGATATCTCAAAGATGGGTGGGTATTGCCCCTCCAGTCCATGGAAAGACTGGACTATATGGACAATGATGAATGACTCGTGGAACTTGCTAGGCTGTATTCGATTTTCTTTCCAAATAAGAGATTTTAATAAACAGTATAGCTGTACCAATTTATCCTTTTGTTTTGAAGAAATCCTCGCCCTCTGGCGGTCAACGGAACTTGCCTCTTACTCTATGGTGGCCTACATATCCAAGCCAGTCATGGCTATACAGCCCCCTCATCAAACTAGGCCATTTGCACCGGAGCCAAAAGAAAATATGCCGTGCCTAAGTATGGCTTGTCTCTCTCCGAAGAAGAAAAAAGAGCCAAGGTTAAGAATTTCTAAAAATTGGGATGGTTGGCCTCCTACAGGGCGCTGTTGGATCGCACGTTCAGTGGATCGTTTGTCGTCAAATGAATCGAGATCTAGGGCCACACTATAGTCAGACTGCCAGGTTCGGGCCAAATGTGGAGAGATTAGGCCTAATATAAATTCCAGGGATACATAACTTGCCTTAGCATGGTGGATGTCTTTGTAATGCCCGGTCTTTGTGTATTGAATCTGGTATATACATGTTATCGCATTCTCACAAGAGACAGATGGAGGGAAAGGGATATGAGCTTGTGTTGGCTTCACCGAAAGGTTACTAGTCAACAGCACCGCGTAGAGGTCCAAGCTCGTTGCTGTTGGGGCCGGCTCTCTTGTGGGCCATGGCCTTTTGTTCAATGACGATCTCCTTCTTTGGTGCACGGAGATCGTGAGGACGGTCCTAACATCGCCCTCGGACTCTGCCAACCACTACCGAGGGAGTGCTGGGCTGGTGGGCTCGGGTTAAGAGCCTCGACCTTTGTAATGCAGCTACCCGAGTGTTCATTCTTTCTTCTCTTGGGCCTTAGCAGATAGTCCTTGCTTCTTTCCAGCCAGAACTGGATCATGGAGTGCTCATCACTCCTGCAACATATCGCTTTCGGGCCGAAGGTGAAAGAAAACGGGTTCAAGGAGAGAAATCACTGTCTCGTCCTTGGTTCTCCATTAGTGACATAGGAGAAAACCATGCGGATTACCCATTCTGGGACGAGGGCCATGATGGGGCTTTTCGTGGTTGGGAGTGCGGGATAGTTGCTTGAACTTGGTTTTGCATGCGCTGCAGTAGTGCACGGCGCCACCACAAAGATATCGATCTTGATTGTGTGCATGGTTCAGGCACCACCAAAGGTTTCCTCGTCGGACTTGTTGGTCTTGTCTCTCATAAAAACCCCACATGTAAAGCGCTAACCGTTTTGTCCGCAAGAGTCTTGCTGCCTGGACGGGCACCATAGCGAGGGTTCGACAAATGACCCCCTGATCTTTGGATTTGGACTCACAAAGGAGCAGGCTTAGACTGATTCATCACAAACTTGGCGTTTTTGGTAGGGTCAGGGTCTTCGACTTTGTTGCAGCCTTTGCCAGTACAGAGGATCCGATGAGCTTGGGAAACAAACTGCCCATCTGCCAAGGGATGTTCGTCTTTTCGCTCATTTCTAGGTCGCATTGTGGGTTACCACACTGAGACCTGACCCTTGTTGACAAAGCATTGGGCAACGGACAGGCCAAGTTCAAGCCAACAATTTGGCCTTCGTTATGTGAACGATATCCAAGCCTGGCATGGAATGTCTCGTAAGGTGATTTGCTTGACAATTCGGTCGAACGCCGGCATTCGAAGGATTCCAAAGAGGAACATCCAGATTGCTGGGGCCCAGAGACCTGTTGCCGTTCTCGTCCTTGTCGCCCAAGAGCATGGTTAGGTGAGAAATCTTTAACCAGCGCATCGATGTAGTCTGGCTTGTCGCGTTCTAGACCATACACTTCGTCGAGGATGTCTCCCTTAAAAAACTCTCGTTCATGACAGTATGCCAGCATGAAGTGTGGCCCGAAACACCAGTCCTTGGTGCAGTCCGTCTTGATGGAAATAGCCCCCTATTGCTGAGCACTGCCACTCATGGTATGACAAACAATGACCAGAATTTGAGAGTTGCAGGCTTGTTTTGCAAATCCATAAAGTTAGTCTCACTAGCCCATTCCTTGAACAAGACGGTCCGAGAGATTTTCTTAAAGTTGGCCGGTATGAACCGGCGTTTCCGCTGTGGAGGTCTTTATGTTGGTTCGACTGGTGGAATCGCCAACAGAGCAGTCCTCCATAGGAGTAATCGTCCTTTTCATTAACATCGGATCCCAGTCCGATTCCCAACAGCATTGGAGCTTTATTCGGGGCCCTTACCGCTCTTGATGAACGGGGTCTCCGCACTTTGGCCGCCCGTGGTAGGAGTTGGAGTCTTTGGCATGTGGCCCTGACTCTTTTGAAAGAAACCGTCGAGGACGGATTGTTTCTTGTCTGCCTTTTGAGGGGCTTTGACATCAGACTGCTTTTTGGTTTGCCTTCTGAGGGGCTTTAACCTTTGTTTCTTCATGCCTGCCTTTTGAGGGGCTTTGACATCAAATCGTTCTTTGTAGTCTGCCTTTTTACGGGCTTTGACCTTGGATTGTTTCTTCTGGTTTGCCTTTTGAGGGGCTTTAACCTTTGTTTCTGACCGTCACCTCTGAGGTGATGTGGCCGGTCGGTCGATGTTATCAACTTGACCGAAAGATAGGAAGTCTGTCGGTTCTAGAGTTTTAGTTAATAGGCAAGACCTTCACCCTTTTGTTCGACCTTGCGTTCTGGTCTGCCACTTTGGCTAAGACTTCACCGACTGGGTTTTTCTTATCACACTGGTCACTTAAAGACTGGTGTTCTTCTTGTGACCAGTGTCTTTGATGATGAGGAGCGGGGGCAGGAGGGGGGATGTGAGTTGGGTTGGGGATTGGATGGAACTACCTTGCCGCGACCAGCGCCTGTATCCATTGTCAGCCAACAGAGATGGATAGAAATCACTTACTTTGATCGTGATTAAAGAAACCAGATAAGGAATTGATGAATTTCGTTGATATGAACACTTTGGATGCAGGTGTGGTGGTGTAAGAAGAAGAGGGTGAGGTCGTGAGGTAGCACGGATCGACTACACCTGAGGTCAAGTGACTTTTTGCTCTTTCCCTGTGACTTTTAACGAGATTTCCTAAGTAGACGGCCACTTACGCGGCCGTAGTCTTCTTTGCGGTCTTCTCAGGTAATTTTATCTGATAGTCTTTCTATATGTCTTTCTTCTTGGGTAGTGTCCTTAGGTAAAATAGACCTTTCTACATAATGTACCTTTGACCCGTGGACTTGATATAGGCTTAGGTAAATGGCATTCAATGAAGACAACCTTAGAATTTTCAATATTCTACGAGATATCATATAACTCCTAATCTCTATTGTGAATTCTATATCAGAGGGTATTTTCGCTGCCTATTAATCCTAATTCCTCACAATATTGGCATTGATCTCCGTGTATAGGGCTAGAAATATCCAGAGACGTGGCGAATATCGAGTGAGAGACATTTGAAATTGAAATAAGAGACTACAATATCCGTTTCTAAAGGCAAACAGCCCGGCGCTATTGTCCCCGTCCTCCCTTTTACGCAACGCCACTCAGTTCGATAGGATGGCCAACTCCTGTCCTTGAGACAGGAGTATCTGAAAGCTTGAGCCAACTCCGCACCCACATATCAAAGTGGTTTGTGGATTCGAACGGCAATTTCAGAATTAGAATTGTGCTAGTTATCGCCACCAAGGACAACATTGAAAAATGACAATTGGGGCCTCTCACTCGGGTCTACATCGTCTCGCTCATTAAGACATGACTAGGGATAGCACTTGTATATCTTGTTTACAACTATAGGACTAAAGGAATAGACAGCTTTACAGCTTATTTCCAGGTACTATTCCTATAATATCAATGCCTCTATGATATGATAGATCTTTATCCCATTGTTTACTGACAAAGTATCAACATTGAAGACTTGGGCTTTATCATATTGGTATCGCATGAATTCTCAAAGGATCTGCGACTACAAATAAGAGCACTATTCTTTCTTTTCTAATCGACATGATTTGTTTAAATATAAGGGTAAAGAGAAAAGAACTCGGCAGCTATGGGGTTCACCCACAACACTTTCGTGACCAGAATTCAGAATTCTCTTAAGTCTGGCGTCTATTGCTTTATTCGATTAGTATTGAGAATTCATTTAAGAATTTTAGGCGGAGAATACGGATAATCTTGACACGTTTGCGAGCAGTTGCTCAAAAGTCTCATGCTTGATTCTGGACATGGACCCTTTTCACATTTGTTATTGCTTGAAGGTGTACGGACGTCACTTAGTACTAGTAGGGTTCGTCAATCCAAGACAATGGCAATGGCAATGACAACATTGAATGACAATATGTAACAATAATATGGTCGAGAATAATGATAAAAATAATACACAAGAAGAAAATGGTACAAAAGTAATGATAAGAACAGTAGAAGGACAAAAAAAAGAAGAAAAAGAACAATAACAGCAAGCTCGTCAATCATCTTTGTTCTATCTGGTACATTATTATTAGCGCCTTGATCGAATGCGTGATGAAAGGGAAGTGGACTAGATATACTAACCTCAGACACGATGGTCCTGCTCATATTGCGGCACAGGGCCGCGGGTGCGGGCGCCGGATTATTCGGGGCCGCGCCGTCGTGTGGCGCAGCCGGGTCATTGTCGGCATCGGGGTGCTGCCGGGGCATTGTTGGGCACCACGCGATCAGCGGCACCGACGATAGGCGCACCACGACTAGTAACGCCGACGACGGGCGTAGCAGCACCGCCTGCACTGACAACGTGAGCTGCCCTTTGCCAAAGATCTAGATAGCTCTGGCAATGAGCTTCGAATTTCTTGATCTTGTCGTTTATTTTTGCCATCTCTGCAAGCATTTCCGCAAGAAATCGGAAGCCGCCAACGAAGGCGGCTATGCTCTGTACCGCAGCAACGTGGTTCTTCAGCTCACGATGCCGGGCGTCCATGGCCTCCTTTTTTTTTTATTAGTGCTAGATTCTATCTTTCTCAGGTATATGGTGTAGCTTACGGCCTCTTCTCTTTCAGCTTGCGCCTGTCTGTCTGATGCATCGGTATTAGTGCCTTGATTGAATGCGTGATGAAAGAGAAGTGGACTAGACATACTCACTTCATGCCCGGCCGTCCTCATAGAGCGGCACAGGGCCGCGGGTGCGGGGGCGGGAGCATTGTTATCTGCCGGGCCATCGTTCGGCCCAGAGCGTCGGCAAGCATGGCCTAAGGGTTCTCGGGCACGTCCGGGGCGTCGGCAAGCATGCCCTCGTCATTATTGGCATCAGGGCGGGGGTCTCCAGCGACAGGGGCCTCGGGTTGGTCAGGGTTGGCTTCGGCCCCATAGAAAGCACCGCGGCCGGCCCCACGGCCACGGCCACCACGAGCACCACCACGCCTTCTCTTCACAGGAGCCACGGCCACGGGCACGGAACGAGCCACCACGGACATTACCGCAGTGGGCACGGGCACCCCCGCCCCTAGCCGCCTCAGGACCGAACTCTTCATAGCTAGGTATCATCCATGTCAACTAATATAATCAAGGTATAGTAGGGGATAGTATCTTATAGCAAGTGTTGCGTCAACTCGGACGCACACCATGTCATGGGTGAACTGGTTTTCCAGTTCATACCGCCGGGCGTCAATGGCCGCCTTTCCTTTTTTTTGTTAGTGCCATATTCTATCTTGCTCAGGTATAGCTTACCGCCTCTTCTCTTACAGCTTGCGCCTCACGGCGCCGTTTCTTCTGTGCCCTGTTACGGGCATTGTTTGGGCCGATTTCCCCAGGTCTCAATGGGAGGCGATCGCCCCCCGCATCATCGGCAGCTTGGTTGTCTGCCATTCCTTTCCTACGTATGGGAAAAAGAGGAGGGGAAAATTCAAGCTTGAATCAACTTGAATTTGTGTCGTCTTTGTATAGGAAGACGAGTTCCTTGACCCGTAGGTCACCGGGAATTGGCTGGAGCTCGCAGCTTATCCGGCTGCGTTTGCTTGGTTGAAAGCTTGCCCCTCAAAAGAGTTGGCCTTTTTTGGTCCTAGGCGCGAGCACCTCTCTGGAATTTACTGCGAGATTTGAATCAGCCAATAGTTTAGACATAAATCACTGTTGAGGACTTACTCCAGAGGAACCAGAGGAACGTAGTTGGAAGTAAGAGGAAAGTCAAGATAGGGTAAGGAGGAGATGAAATAATCCATTTTGCACCACTCAACAGAGTCGGTCTTGTGAAATGCAATATTATATGGAGCAAGAAAGAACTGAGAGAGAGAAGAAGTCGGGTCCGGAGGTGAGGGCGGGTACATATACGTCACACCTCGAGATTAAGGTAATGTAGGAAGGAAGAATCGAGAAAGAAGGAAGGAGGTATTTATACCTTAGGACCTCTGAAAGATGACGATTTATTTCAAGATAATACAAGGGGCGTTATATAACAAAACTTTAGGGATTCCCTGTGTAGGTGTTTTTTACATGTCTTTCTATATGTTATCTTGAAACGCCTTCCTAATCGGGAAGTATCGACTGTGATATCTATATTACGGGAGGCACGGGGTTCTAGAAACCGGTTGACTGGGAGCTTCCAAGGTTTTTCTTTGCGGTTCGAATACTATACTAAACCGTTAAACAACCGCCATTTGAAAACAACCTTAGTGATTTTAGTACTAACGTACATTAGAGGTCCCAACCCCACGTAGGAGACTCGTTGACCGCCCTATCGAGAGGCACTCTCTATTCATGTCTGCACCGGGTTGTGCCTCCGCATGATGCCTGCAACTAGACCAAGTCCTCTATGGTCTATCTCATGTGTCCGGAATATAAGACACGTATTTACTGCGAGTGACGGGAAGGAGCGGAAGAGCTTGGACTGGCACAACCGGAAGTTCGCCGTATTGAGAGCGTCACATTGGGGCAGATTCGAGACTTAGTCTCGACAGGCCGTCATGGATTCATTGGCCTAGCCCTGACTAACGTCGTGTAAGAGGCACTCTCTCGTATGTATGTCAAATGCAAAAGAGTCCTTGAGATTGAAAGTTGTAATGAAGTAGGTACTCCAAATACAAGTAGCTCGCAGTGTAGAATAAAAGAATTGCACTCAACTTTAACGTCCGTTCTTACGTCCCCATCTGCTATCAAATCAATAACGCCTCGCTCGATTCCGAAGACCAGACTAATATAGATCAACAGGCGCACAGACTCGAAGGGCTTTAGTTTCACTAGGCCTCGCTGAATCGCGGATTGGGTTTCGACCCTGAGACCCAACGTCCGCTAAGAAGAGAAGATGACAGTAATATCCACAAGTATTAGTTGTTTATGGCGAACCACAGCATTTTAGGTAGCCAACTAACGGGTGGTACTGTGGAGGGATGGATTCAGTGGTTATGGCAGATCCTCAAGTAACATTATCGATGTCTCTTTAACGCTGCATCTGATATAACTATGGATGTATTAATGAAAGTGTAGAGATACGTAGACAAGGACCTGCCGTGGTTGAAAGACAGCCCTGGAGCTCCGAAGGCGTTGAGTAATTATAACCGAAAGAAATTCCTCCTTCCCCCTGGATGCCTACCAATACTCCTCAAGAAGTAACGCACAAACATAGAATCAAAGCGTGACAGCGCACGCACTCAAGATTCCAGTTTCCTTAGCCAAGGCAGCAGTAACATGAGCAGGAACCCCTCTGTCAACACCGAGAATCATTAGGGCTTCATTCAGTGATTGGCTCTTTGCAGTAGGTTCTTGAGAGCTTCCATCTGTGGGAAGAGACTCCTTTAGACTTTTATTGATAGCCAGCTTCGACGATACAGGGGCAACGGCCATGAAATTGATATTGACACCCTCTTGACCAAGGATGTTACCCACAACACCAATTTTTCCCGGTGAATCATAGTTCTCACAGATCAATAAGGTCCCCTCTGGCTCAAAGGAAGCCTCGAATCGACCTAGGCGAGTGATCAGTGGGCGATCACCAGAGCAGGTGCCAGAGATAATTCGTTGGTGTTGGTCTGGAAGTGGCCCAGTGGTGTTGTCGTCGGAAGCCGGGGCTCGGGAGGACGCCCGGGAAGGTGGACGTGCGACAAGAGTGACTAGCGACGAATAGGACGAGTGGTCCGACGGATCGCGGGAGTGCTGTTCTGAGACGAAGATGCCACGTTCGCGAGCCACTAGTTCAGCGTTGACAATATTGACATTGAGTCTGTCTATGCTGCTGATAGGAGAAAGAAGACCCTTGATCAAGGCGGCGAAGAGGGGCTTCGTGTTGTTGATGCTAGCCAACTCGCCTTGGTAGATCAGATCAAAGGTGTTCCTGCCCATTGCTCCGCCAGCAGAAGCTGCATAGTGCTGAGTATACAGGCTACCCAGTTTCTCGACCAGGCGTACAAAGGGCTGCAGCTTTTTGTACTCCTCGGGCAGAATGAGAGGAGCATTGACAGCGCTGCGCGGCAGGGATCCTTGCAGGATTTCAAGCACCTGCTCGCACACATCGACTGAAACGTTCTCTTGTGCCTCTACTGTCGAAGCACCAAGGTGCGGTGTGACGACAGCTCGTGGGTGGGCGATTAATCGTGCCGCCGACGAACCGGGAGCAGGGGGCTCTGATGTAAACACATCAATAGCAGCACCGGAAAGATGGCCTGATTCTAGTGCCGCGAGCAGCGCATCCTCATCGAATGTGCCTCCCCGGGCTACGTTTAGCACACGGGCTCCTGGCTTCAGCTGTGCCAGTTCAGCTTCCGCAATCATTCCTCGAGTTGAGGCAATGAGGGGTGTATGGATCGTTAGGAAGTCAGCAGATGCGAGCAACTCTGGGAGCGAGGGGACGAGGGCGACCGAAGCCGAAGCTGCAACTGCCGGGGATGCATATGGATCGAGGGCATTTACATTCATGCCCAGACCCTTGGCCAGTCGTGCAACAGTCAATCCCACTAGTATAATGCACGGTCAAATCATGTTTCGCAACAAGCCAATTGAGAGATAGGTACCTTTTCCCAGACCGATAATCGACAATGTCTTTCCCTTGACTTCGACGCCGACGAATTTACTTCGTTCCCACTTCCCATCTTTGAGACTAGCACAGCTCTCGGGGATTTTCCTTGCCATGGACATCATCAATGCAATTGTATGCTCAGCTGCGGCGCCAATATTCCCCGAGGGCGAGTTGACAACCACAATTCCAAGCTTTGTAGCTTCCTCGACATCTACATACCAGTCAATACCACAACACAGCGTGGAACAAGATCCAAACATACCAACATTGTCAACTCCAACACCAGCACGTGCTACAACCTTTAGATTCTTTGCAGCTCGAAGGACAGTCGCAGTGACTTTGGTCTCGGAGCGAACGAGAAGGGCATCGTAATCGGGGATTATCTGGAGTAATTCATCGGCACTGAGACCCTTTCGCTCATGAACATCCAGCGAGCTGTGTAGAAGAGCCAGTCCATCTGGCGACAGCTTTTCTGGCACTAGGACCTTAGGAGGAGACGCTCTGAGAAGAGGCATGATAAAATTGATCTGATTCAATTGCAATTGAGGGGGGAAGACAAAGAGCCAATTTTCCCAGGTTAAGTCATTTGTATTACTCCCCGGCAGGCGCGCCCTCCCATTTCTTTCCATCTGTCCAATCATCCTCTCTACGAGAAATGTGCACCTCCAGGGACAGAACGCGGGGTACCACCACGATGATTGGAGACGATCGTCTACAAGGTACCTAGGTAGGTACCCCCAGGACTGTCTAGGTGGATGAGTGTTAATCCGATTATGCCAGGCCCCATTGGACTTTAAATGTCCTGTCTTTTCATACTTGCGCCCTCGTGCCCCATATTGCACTAGACATCAACATAGTTTCTTTAGGGCCAGATCATCCCTTTCAAACATGCCCTTGATTCCAATCGCTTTTCGATTGAATACGCACCATTTTTAGAAAGGGTGCCCCCCCGGAAGATCACCAATTGTCCAATTAAAACAGACTCAAACCCTCTCTAAAGCCTATGGCTCTGGTGACCAACAAACAAAACAGTATCAACCCCAGAGACATGCATACTCCTGGATCGGTCATGCCAGGCACAGGGAAGCCTCACATGCTCAAATCTCGGACGAAAGGAGGATGTGAGACCTGCAAGATTGCATCGCATTATCTTCGACGAATGAAAACCTGATATTCTCGATCCACGACCCATTGAGCGACACAGCAACTTCGTATCTGTTGCAAGACTACCAAAGCTTTTTCCGACGAGTACTAGTTGGCCATTGACAATGAGTGAAAAAGCCATGTGGAGATTTAAATTCGATCTCATGCAGGGGTATTCGCATTTTATAAATAGTAAATGGGGGCGAAATGTTGGGAAGATGGAAGATCCCCGAAGATCCTGCCAGGTCTATATTGCTTCACTCGAGATGAGGTTGCGATCCCATAACTCTGGGTAAGTTTAAAGGGAAGAAGAAAATGATTTACAAAATGGGAATTGAATGACGATGAATTGAAGGCCCAATTGATTATTAAATGTTGAGATGTGAAAGATAACCTTGGATGTACTCCGTATAGATTCGGGCCAAAACCTGAAACGGCTTGTCTTTCCCCGCCTATTTTGATTTGCTTGGCAGAATGTTCTGTGAGAAACGTTGAAACGTCCTAGGGCTGACTCTGCCTTTCTTAAACTCTACTCGGCCCTACTCGACTCTGCTCAGCTCCATGAAACTTGAAACCCGGAAAATGGGCACATGAACCACATCTGCCTTTCATCTACCCCCGTGATGACATCTTCTCGACCTTGACGACACCATGGTCGGAGTTCCGCACAGTACAGGCTGTGCCCTGTGTCGCGAGCGACGGATTAAGGTCAATATCCATCCAAATAAAGATCGACCTCTCGGGCTAATAGTCTCTAGTGCGATGAGGCAGTCCCTGAGTGCACTCAGTGCCAGAAATATGGTCGCGCCTGTCCGGGCTACCGGCGAACCTTCCGCTTCCAAGACGAAGGCCCCAACCTCGCTCGACGACATCGCTCCAACACCCGACGGAGGAGGAGAGGTACATTGGCAGGCCCACACGCGTCGGCTACATCTTCAACCCCAAATGCCCGACCGACACCCGCACACTGTGACTCCACTGCCGCTGCAGACGTAGTGCGCGGCAATGCGATTGCCCTCATGCGACGACACTCTTCCTTGGGCGGCTGGGATGAGAAACTGTCGCCATCGCTGGTGCGCAAGTCCTTCCGTGCCGCACAGCCACAATTATTCCTCGACTTCATCAGCACGTCGTTTCCGACCCTCTATTATCATAATCGGTTCCGGTCCGGCGATGCACCCGGGTTCGCCGAATATATCGTCATGAATTTCGGCAATGATGCTTATCTCGACTCCGCGGTTTGCTGCTTGAGCTCCGTCTATTTGGCACACTTGACTCAAGACAAGGCTCTCCTCAAAGCAAGTCGGCAAATGTATTCCAAGTCGCTGCACGAGGTTATCCGGGCCATTCCCAAAGCCGACCATGCCACATCTGACAACATGCTATGCACATCCATCATCCTTAGTGTCTTCGAGATGTACGCGCAGACCACACCGGACGCCTGGGTCGTGCACTCTGATGGCGCGAAGCGGCTGATGATAAGCCGAGGCCCCGAGGCGCACGAGTCTGGTTTCGGAAGATACTGCTGGATTGCATTCCGCGGTTTCTTCATCGCCACAGCAGTCTACGAAGGTAAACCCTGCTTCCTAGACCAGGAAGAATGGCAATCCTACGCGACGAAAGTCAGGACCGAAGACCGCCAGAAGCCCGGCGAGTGGTCCGCGTACGGAGAAATATCCGATTTGGCCTTTATGGAAATCGCCAAATGCCCGAGGTACATCAGCGAAACTCGGGATCTCCTTTCCGCCCCGGCCGAGCCAGACTCGAATTCATTCAGAAACCTCCTCGGGCGTATAAATGACACCTCCCGTCGGCTGCGCTCGCTCGCCGCAGAGCTCCGGTCCTGTATCAGCGCGCATAGTGAGCGCCAGCAAGGTATCATCCAGAGACCGGGATCCTTCGTTGGGCCCGTGCCAGAGACCTTCCCGGATACCGGTCCGTCGCTGCTCCTCAATGGAGCGGAAAATATGCTAGAGACGCTGCAGCAGCTCTCCGACCGTCTTGAAGACCGGTTACGCTTCGAATACATCGACGATGGCTCGCCGGAGTCGACTGTCGCCACACCACCCAGCAGTGGTAGTGAATATTCCGTATCCCCTTATTCTGCGAAGCCGAAGAGCTTTGCCCTCCCCTTTCGCATTCATTCAGAGCTTGGACAGGGTCCGTCTAAGACCTCTGATCCACATGACCCCCCGTGCTGTGATCTGGTTGGATCGCATAGCCTCGTCGATGGGTGTCCTCGGCGCGAAGGTCCTTCCGGGTGATGACCCCAGTGCTCCAGTAGATATGGACACGTCACCTCAATTATGGACTTGCAATAGTGAGCAATGATGCTTGCATTGATATGAAATGTGATACGAAGAGATATCCACTCCTAGCCGGTCTAGGATGAAGCCCTGCCAAACGACATTACTCTAACTTTCCCCAACATGAACAAAGAAACAAACTCAATATCCCATTCTGCATCGTATCGGCGTATATAGGTATAAACATCAGATGCAATCATATTTTAAAAACCACTTCAAAAAAATCACCACCCTAATAATCCAAAGATTGCTCCAGCAAATTTCTCAACTCCCCTCTCTCAGCCTCCAACTCCTTACTCAAACTCGGCGCGAGCATAAGCACCCGCTGCTGAGGAATAGTCCCATCAACCAACCCGTCCAAATCCGCAGCCTTGAAGCCTAGATCCTTCAATCCACGCGGCTGATCACCAAGCGTAGCAAGGAACTCGGCAATAGCAGCGCCAAGCACCTCACCCGCAGACTCACGCTTAACATTCGAGATATCCACACCAAACGCCTCAGCCGCCGCCAAATGGCGATCAGGGTTCGACGCCGCTGTAAAGCGGAAGACGGCGGGCGCCGTGACAGCCACTGAAACACCGTGCGGGATAATGGGGTGATCGACCTCGTACCCCGCATGCTTATATCCAGGGTTCTGACTGGAGATGGGGTAACTCATACCATGGCAGAGATGAACGCCCGCATTTCCGAACCCGACACCGGCGAGCGTAGCCGCGAGCAGCATCTCCGACTGTGCCTCGTGGTCTTCCGGATCGCGGACTGCGCGCGGCAGGTACTTGACTGTTGAGCGCAGGGCGGCGAGGGAGAAGATATCAGAGATGGGATTTGCGCCCTGGTAGGCGGGTCGGTTGATGGGGTTTGTTGGGCGGGGGTGCGCTCGTTGTATGGGATTGCGGTCCAGGATTCGAGCGAGTGGCAGAGGACGTCGAGGCCGGAGGCGGCGTGCACGGCTGAGGGCATGGTGCGGGTGTTGAGTGGGTCGCAGATTCCGAGGGTTGGCTTGAGGTTTCGGTGCGCGATGCCGGTTTTGGCTTTCTTGGAGACTAGGTCGAAAATTGCTGTGCCTGTTGTTTCCGAGCCCGTGCCTGCTGTTGTTGGGACGGCGACGAGCGGGAGGAGGGGTTTGTCGACTGGCAGGCCTTTGCCTAAGGGTGCGTTGACGAAGTCGAGGAAGTCTGCTTCCGGGAAGACGGTGTATAGGTTCATTAGTTTGGCAGTGTCGATTACAGAGCCGCCGCCTGTTTTGGTGTTAGTTTGTGTATACCACGGGGTAACGGGGACATACCGACGGCAAGGAAGGCATCGGGTTTATAGGGCTTAGCGAAAGCGATAGCCTCTTTTATACTTTATTCAAGATGTTAGTGCCTCTATATCAGCCGCGCTTGAAGCTTGGCGTCGACTTACGAACTATCCTTGGGTTCAGTGCGCACTTTGTCAAAGATAGTAAACTGAATGCCCTCACGAGTAAGACCCTCAACAGCTTGCTTCATAGCATCAAGCTTGGCCACATTGGAATCGGTGACAATGCACACGCGCTTAGCGCCGATGTTGGTAAAGTCCATTCCGACCTCCTTGGTCGCGCCGGGTCCGAAGCGAATGCTAGACGCCGCCATCTCGAAGGCATATTCCTTCTCGCGCGAGCGGTCCACGGGTGTAGACATGCGACGCTTCACATGGTTGAGCAGAGATGGGGTCTGCTGGTGGTTGTGGTGGTGGTTGGGGTTTTTGTGGCATGGACAGTTGGGTGGGTGGGTATATTGTACTGTGCGTAGCAAGTTCAAGGCACGATTTGCTGCTGAGGGGGCGACCCTGATTGCTGGAGAAACCATTGCTGTATGTATGTGAGTAAGAAGAGAAGGGAGAAGTTCAAGTTGAAGTAAAGAATGAGATGTGGGACAAATTGGAGAAAATGCGGGGAAGTGCCCCGGACTTCAGGCCGAGGTCTGTTTTTTGGGTTCTGCACTTTCTTTTCCTCTCTTTTATTCCCCATATTTGGGGAAATTATTCACACCTCTCTAATATATTCTCTTAGGTTTCTCCATTTTGGAGAACCCAACTTCCAATCCATCTATATTCTACAACCGAGGTTAAGGTTGAAACCCGCCGATCATGACTCTACATGCACCCGATATATCCTCCGTGATACGCAATAAGGGCAGAGATTACACAGTACTGAAACACAAAAAGCCAAATAATTCAATTGAGCACTAACATATGTATCAAACCCCCACACAAATCCGAACACCAAAACTATCTCCAAACATAATTCCCATACTCCCATCTCCACCTCACCCAACTAACCCCCAACCTCTCAACAAAGCGACAAGACCAAATCCGTCGAAGCATCAACATCCCTCACCTGACTCCCAGCCGGCGGAACCCCATCCTTCCAAGAAATCAACGGCTCAGAAGGCGTAAGGCTCACAGGATAACCAACAAACGGATCCCCAAAGACATCAGAGAGATCATACCACACTTTATCCTGCCTCTCGCCGCGCTCCCGTGTAGAAGAAAGGTTGTACGCAAAGATCATCTGCGGAGCACTATCATACAGCCCGTCACGGTCCGTGCTGATCTTGATCGCAATGCCGCCAGTGTCTGGGTTCTCGCGGAAGACCTCGCTGTACTCGTCGTCGGGGAGGAGTGTTTCTTCCGGTAGGACTTTGGAGCCTACGGACCAGAGATAGACTGGGAATTCACAGTTGTTGTGCACTATCGCATGGCCCAGTTTCCTGTGCACGGGTGTTGGCGTGCTGCTTGGGATCAAGAGGCCGCTGCTTGAGGAGGAGGCGAAGGCGCCGTAGGGGATGCCTCTTGGGCCCCGGTGATTTTCGTGGATTGTTGGGGTTGAGAGGGCGAGCGAGGTGAGAGAGAGGAGGGGGAGGATGGTTGAGAGATACATCTTGGTTGGTTGTAGAGATGCTGGAATAATCTGGCTTTGGTTATGTCTTGTGTTAGAATGGAGAATTGCGAGGGCTTTATATAGACGTTTCTATTCCTGCTTTTGGTATCATTCCAGTTGTGTTGCACTGCGATCTAGACCGTTGGGTCTAATTCCTTACGGCAAGGTGCTTCTAGTTGCTATGGATCTTGGCCCAGGGAAATTGGACACCAGGTCATGCTGTGCAATGTAGATGTGGCGCAAAATGAAGGGGTGTGAAACTACCACAATGTAGTAGCCAAGTAGGAACCATCCGATTGTTCAATGGAAACACATGAAGAATGTCATCATTTCCCTATGTTGACCCTTGTATCCCCTCAATAAGATCGGACGAGTGACAGTATTGATTCCGGGATTCTCAAGTCACAGCGTGGAATGTATAGACCTTTAATTTTATACTATCGAGGATAGGGTGGCAAGAGCAGAACCGTCGGATATTTACTTGTGTTTGAGGATATTGAAGAATGTGACTAACCCGCTAGCTCCAGGTATAACAATAACAAAAAAGGAACAAAGTACGTATGAAATAGCAGACTAATTTAAAGGATTATACTTCTTCAACAACCTTTATAGTCAGTTACACCCGTGACGGCATGACACTGTACAAGCAGGCTGATACTACCTGAAAGCACAGACTCGATCAAAATGTAAAACCCCGTGGCAGACCAACTGTGGCGTTCTAGGCATTCATTTCTCCCCTAAGGAATGTGGGATTTCCATAACGCAGACCACACGGAGAATTCTTTTGAGTTTGAGACCGAGGAATGTCGGATAGAGAACCTCACTAGAGGTATAAACCCGTCCTAGAAAGCCCTACGACGGAAAATGAATTTACAACGAAAAAAGAAGAAGAAGAGAACAAATTAAGGGTGGTTCATGTGGCACGCCGAAATGGTCGGTCGCTCATTTGTGACATCTTCGACATGTCCAACATTCATTACAGAACATGGTGAGACAGACTTATCCGTTCTGTGCGGCATATGAGAAGTTTGATGGATGTCACACCATACTGTAATCCAGACCGGAGGGCGTAAGAATATCATTACCTCGTTTCAGCTACCCGGTGGTCAGCTAGAAGTCCAAGGATTGACATGGCTGAGAGATGTCTAGACCTGATCAAATATAATCACTCTGTCCAAATGCGTGACGAGACTCCGGCTATTGGAAATTCCGCTGGAGATTAAGATGTGTCATGAAAGCAAATGTATATTCAGAATGTGATGTCAAATATGTACAGAAAGAAAGCAATGATATAATATGTGTGACCAAACCATCTCTCCAGAGAGAGGAAGGGTAAGAGTAAGTTACCACCCAAACGATCCATAGACCATTTAGAATGAAACAACCTCCGAGGTGCCGAGAACAGTGGTACCCCTGCGAGCGACCACCTGAACAAAAGTGGTAGGAGGGTCAACAAGAGTAGCAGAAGTCTCAAAGCCAGTGCGCTCAGCGGTGGCGATGATCTGAGTGTTGTTGGTCGAGGTAGCAGAGGAAGCCGCATAGACAACCCAGTTGTCATATTCAGTAGCGCCGTTCCAGCTCATGTAGACGGTGGCACCGGAGCTGGTAGTCTTGACCGACACGGAGGGTTCCCAAAAGGGAGTTGCAGTCCACTGGCAACGGTAACCGCGGTAAGATGCAACAGCATTGTCGTCACCGAACTGGGCGCTGAAAACGACGTTACCGTCACCATCGAACTCCTTGACCTTGGAAATAGACCCGTATCCCAGGAAGACATGGCTGTCCTCGCTGAGGAGCTGGTAGCTACCCTGGCTGACGGAGTGGATGGGGTCGTTGGGGTCAGCCAGAGCGCGGAGACCGGTAACTGTCTTCTTGTCCAGGTCGATTGCCATGCTGATACCGGTAGTCTCGGCCTCTTCGTTGGTTGGGGTGTTGGCGTTGTTGAACAGGTTCAGGACGAGCCCGTTGTCAGTCTCGTTGTAGACGCGCATGTCGTGTTGCCATGAGAAGTCGACGTCGCCAATCTGTTTGAAGTCGGCGCCGTCGTCGCCGCTCACCTGCCACATCACGCTGCCGTTCTGGAACAAGTAGTAGCCTGACCACATGTGGCGCAGCGAGACGAGATAGCCATGGTTGGTGGTGGCGACAGAGTTGATGTGGTAGGCATCGTAGGGGGCATCCTGGGTACCGACATCCTTTCCGAGACCCTGGTAGGAGGTAGTCAGGGGAATGTCGGCTTCTTGGTCAAGTGCACTCCATGAGTGCAGGACCTGGTTGGTAGTGATGTCGATCTCATGGAATTGGCTGTCCAGCATCCACTGGGAAGAGGTACCGTTGATGGAAGTCAGGTCGTGCTGAGTGACGTTGTAGGCGGTGCAGATGAGAGTGTTGCGGGGAGTAATTTGGCTCTCGTGCATGTCACAGTATGAATCTTTGCTTGAGCCGTCCGGAGTGACAAAGTTGCCTGTGAGTTTGACAGTGTAGATCTCTTTGTAGGTATCGTCGAGGATGTGTACGGTTCCATAACCGTAACCGATGGACATCATGTCTCCGGCCCAGAAGGTGATAACGTCCTTGCCGAAGAGCTTTTGCACCTTGAAGTTGGCAGTCACCTGTTCAGGGCCTTCGTACACTAAGTCACCCGCATCGTCGTAAATGAGCGCAGCGGAGCCGGCGTCCTGGACGTCTCCACGAGGACCGATGAAGATGTAACCGGGCTGGGTAGTTCCGGTCTTGCTGACCTCGAGCTTCGGCGGCTGGAATCCCATCGAGCTGTAAGTTGAATAGTTCCAGGCAGACGCCTGAAGAGACAGCAGCAGGACGCTGCCTGCTGTGTACCACCACGGAGCCATATCGATCTAAGATCTAGGAAAGAACGACTAAACAGGAGTATACCTGTGGACAATATAATGAAGGAATGTTAAAGTAAAAGAATGACTGCAGTAAGATCGATATTTGAGACTAATTTGAGACTGGAATCCCCTTTCAATAAAAGAACAAGCCTTCAGTCTTCGCAAGCCCTGAAGATCATTACCCTTCCATCAGCGGAGCCGAGTGGGTTTCGATGAAGCCATTGCCCAACCAGGTTAGCCACCAACTTCCACCTTCTGCCGAACCGTGGGACTATGAATAAATAGCCTTGGCTAGCGTCATTTCTCCACATGGTAGAACTTCTAGTCTGATTGATAAAGCATGGTATGCATGATTCATTGCAAGAGGTATATTCCGGTGTAATTGACTCCG
Organism: Penicillium mononematosum; assembly: GCF_028829835.1. Lineage (NCBI taxonomy): Eukaryota > Fungi > Ascomycota > Eurotiomycetes > Eurotiales > Aspergillaceae > Penicillium > Penicillium mononematosum. Next base: position 3,973,252 of record NW_026643272.1, on the reverse strand, counting down.
GCACAGGAACCAACAAGACGGTTTACGTCGTAGCGAGAATATCGCCAATCAAGATAGGACAGTTGTCCGGCCACGGTTAATACTCCGGTTTGGACGATCAGCGTGACGATCAATTGCCGTTTCCCTGAGTGAGTTTCATGTGGAAATTACCGGCAAATTGCCGGCAGCTGTGGCGGCAACGGACATGTTTAAAGATATATGCGTTTTTGACAAGATGTTCAGTGTGGGACACTTTCAACACTTTGGCATCACGTTGTCGGCTACTTGGTTGGGAGACGCCGACGAGTGTACCGGTCTAGGGAGCCAGTATTTTCTCATATTGTTCTTATCGCAATCAAGGCCGTCTGGTATTAAAATAAGGTCAGTGCCATCTTTTGGCTTATTAGCCTTACCTGTCCGGCATATAAGAGATAAAGAGGTGATGTCTAGGATGACTCTCTCCCGGGGGGTACGTGCGCAGCTCAACACGTGGGAAATTTATATAGTCAATGACCTACTCTATACTCGGTTAAGAATATGATGTTGTAATCACAGCTCAAACTGAGTAATTCCTAATAAACTCCTTAATGCAGGTTCCAATGGGTTCAGAGCAAGATTTACCCAGAGGTATAAAAGGTGAGCCAATATGTAAAGAAAGGTCTACAAAGTGACGTTGAATGTTGTCGAAATATGAGACTGTTGTTGAAGACTGGTGAATTTGAGAATTTGACACTTAATTCATTTCCCTTGTGTTCTCTGTCTTCCAGCTAGTCCAACATGTCGACGGGAGTACTATGTTGTACTTCCACAACCTTGGAAGAATATGTACCCAAAGACTGGGCATTGCCTTGGCATATCAAACGGCAAGGGACAGGAATATCTATCCTAAGGCAGACATTATCAGGTATGGCTTGTGATTTTTACCGCCTTCGTATACTGTAGCGCGGTAACTCCGGCATATCTTCTGTAATACTGAGAAGAAAAAGATCTTTAAAAGATATCTGAAAACAAGATCCAGAAAAAAGGACTGTTATCTCACGTATAACACCCTTATATCATCTTGAGCCGGATAAATCTGACTACTCGGTACGTCGTTAAGAACTATGTGCTCTTATATCAAACGGCTATGGAGTCTACGGGTTGACAGTCTGCGGGTAAGGGCAGTTTACTCGGCTAAAATACCAAACGGGATCTGTGCCTATTTCCAATTATTACTTTGTAGTGGTGGTGAAAGCGATACGGCTTCACTATTCGATTTCATGACATCGGGGGTCTTTCCCCATTCGATCACAAATATTATATGGCGCATGCCCTTGAAGGTCTCTGCATCACATTATATTATATCCTCCAGGGCTGGCTGATCTTGAAAGAGGCAAGTCTGGCATACCCGGGAAACGGCCCGTTAGGCAATAGCACAGACCTCACGAAGGCCTCACGCAGGTCCATGCATATGGGGTAAACGGCAACAAGAACTCGTGGAGCGAGCAGCAAGTGATATTCTATTTCCGGATAAATCAAAGAGAAGATGAAACATGTCCATTTCCATTTTCATATGAAAGCCGGGGGGGGTTGGCGCCAAGTGACTAAGACGAGTTCGAGACGGAGAAATAGCGGGAAAACAAAGGCCTGGCCGTTGGACTTCTTTCATTTTTCTTATTTCCCTACTTCTTTGTATTCTTTGTCTCGAGATTCTTTGTTTTTCGGATCTTTCTTTTAGTCTATGAATAGCAAATCTATCTTTACTATCTTTATTTTTTTTGTTATATCGTCTTTTGCCTCAAAATCAAAGACAATCCGAAACCAAAATTAAACCGTGCAGTAGCTTGGTTATAGCTCGTATCCCCAGGAACGCCACTTTTCTCCGCACAACGGGGAAAACTCTACAGGAATTTTCCGGGGTTTCTCTCCAGAGGGCACGCGATCCAAAATGATTTGATCAAAGATGGCAATTGAGGTGTCCGACATACAAAGACGTTGCGCATCGAGTCTTTCTCAAGTTGTCCCCTATTACGCCCTCCCCGACCCCCCCTGTAGAGCCAACGAACTTAGCTCATCTAGTGGCGTTCCCAAATTACTTTTGATTAATTACCCCGATCAGAGGAATACGCAAAGACGCTAATTATTATGAGATTAATAAATGAGAAATTTCCTCCCATCTTCACTTCCAACCCCAAGTAATGTTGCGCGGATGTGGAAGATAGAGACGGCTCTTTTCATGACCTCCCCTTCATGAGGATTGCGCTTCATTTCTCTCCTCTACTCTCTACAACAGACACTTCCGTCTCTTTCGCCTCTCTCACCTCTTTTCACCTCTTCTACCAAATTCACCTGACCCTTGTTTACTCCACACAAACCCCCAGCAACCGCCTACGATTGACATGAATACAGCCCACGATGGCTACCGATCACATTTCGAAGCCTACCGAGGCTGACGCCCTGATCCTCGAAGCTTGGGGACAGGGCTTGATGGTGGGAAGTCTCCTCATTATGGCTGTTATCACTCTCGCCAACATGAAGTCACATATTCTCTTACACAAGCTGATCTTCGCCGAGGTAAGGAAGCCAAAATACTGGCCTATCATTTACGGCCTAACAGGACTTGAACTAACTTGTGGATTTACTATAGCTCATCCTGGCCATGGCTCATGGTACTTTCATCTTCCCCACGAGCCGGTCTACGGCTGGTATCTATCCGTAACCGCGGTCGGTCTCAACATCTCCTGGGCCCTACACAATGTCATCGCCTGGATGAAGAATCGCCCATTCCTATCGCGAAAGGTCTCCATCATTTACATTGCCACTGTCGTGCTCTGCTGGCCCTACTGGGGACTGGAGATCTATGCGAATTTCACCTACTTCAACAATATCAACAAGATCTTCCTAACGACTAGGCCAATGGAGCCATTATTTCGGTTCGTCATTCTTTCCATTCTTTCCCTTTCCAAGGACCTGCTTCTGCTCCTTCATATCTGAATCCATTTCACCTAACATCCATACAGCGACCCATGGTGGATCTTCACAACAGCCAGTCTATTCTGGACAATCAAGCGCGAATACAACTTCGGATTATGGGAGCTGGTAGTCGTCAGCCCACGATTCGGAATCATGCTCGCAGCTATGTGTCTATCGATTATCTTCATGGTCGTCGATACCTGCAGCGTGCTGAACGCCTTCCCCAGCATCCTCCCAACAGGTGTTGAACCGTTCTGGAAAGTAAGATCCCATCCGCATCTGATTCCTTTCTTCCTTCCTTCCTTCCTTCCATCCATCCATCCTTTCGTTGTTACCCAGCTAACCACCCCAGCTATCCTTCATCTTCAAATGTCTCTGCGACACAGTCATACTCGACGACTTCAAAACAGCCCTCGACCACCTACGCATCCACTGGATGCGCAAGAAAAACGGCGAGCTGTTCGTCACCCCGCTCACGACTCCGAACTCCAGCCCGCGCGCATACAGAAACCGCAGGGATAGGGATATCGAGGCGGGCGATGACCCTTCTACCCCTACGAAGGGATCTTACGGCCGCGCGGTGCATATGGATGATGTTTAGATGCTGATGGAATACCCTTTGGGCGTGACTGGACGTTTGTTTTAGCCGGGGGTTTCGGCTGTGCGTTGGGGATGGTGTTCGGGGATTTGAGTCGGTTTCTTGACCTCGGTGTTTCGGTGAGGTTTATGGCGTTTCTGATTGGGATGAATTTATGCGGTTGTACATACCCGATTTACTTGATACCTAGGTTGTGATTTCATGCGTAGCATTTAAGAAATAGAAAGATAAGGGGAGGACTCTCCTAGGTCAGATAGTTAATGGGACATACCGATCTTCTTCTTTTCTATTAGATATGCTGTCATAGGTAAGATCTGCAATGCACAGGACCCCGGAGAATTGATTCGGAGAATTAGCATTTCTTCATGCAGTCTCACACCTATCGAGTTCTTTTCCCTGGTCTGACTGCCAATAATGAACGGTACTTGGGTTTGTCGTACTCTATTTATCCGAGTCTGTCTTTTTGATATTAACATCTGCACAAAGGTTGGATGTAGACTATCTAGTTCTTCCTCGTCTCATGACCAATTCGTGTCGTTGACCAGTCATATCTGCTATTTGGCCTGGATTGGAGAAAAAACTGACATATGCAGAGCAACTCTCCCCGCTCAAGGATAGTACATCCAACGCACCACTTGATGTACACTCGGAGAATTAACATAATTCATTGATGACACGACATTCCACGATCCGTCCCAGGTGTTACACCGCAGGCTCGGATTGTAAATATAAATATAGCCATTTCGCCCGTATGATACCAAAATCCAGTCTCTCCTAAACACACTATTCCATCCAATATCTATCTCCTCAGAAAATTTAAATCCAAGTAACAATGGACTCCGTCAACATCCCACAGACCCAAACAGTCGCTCTCGTCCGTTCACTAGGTGGCCAAGTCGAGTTCAACACAGACTACCCCGTGCCAGTCCCGGGACGCAACGAAGTCCTCGCCAAAGTGCTCTACACCGGCGTCTGCCAGAGCGGTATGTATACCGTCAAACGGTTAAACTTCCATAGTCAACCGGCACTCTCACTAGGAACCCCTTCTCTCTAAAGACCCAGTCTAATACAGCAACAGACCTACACACCAAATCCGGCACCGCAGCCGGACCAGACGGTAACCCGATAACGAAAATCAAACTGCCACACGTGGGCGGCCACGAAGGCATCGGCCGGGTAGTTGCACTTGGACCGGATATCACGCACGCCGCGGGTCTAAAAGTCGGCACGTTGGTCGGCATCCGGTTCGCGAGCCGCATCTGTCGACGGTGCGAGTTCTGTCTTGCGGGTACGGAGCAGTACTGCGTTGCCAGTACGAACCATCTTCATCATGAGGATGGCTCTTTTCAGCAGTATATTGCGCTCGATGCGGATTACTTGACCGTTCTGCCTGATGATGTTGATCCGAGGGTTATGGGGCCGGTACTTTGTGCGGGTTTGACGGCATATAAGGTGGGTTGGCAATTTTGCGCTGCGTTGGGTTTGGCTTAATTAATGATTGATTAGGCTGTCTTGAATGCGAATGTTCGTCCTGGGAATTGGTTGGTGGTTATTGGTGCCGGAGGTGGCCTTGGACATTTGGCTGGTATGTTTTCCTTTTTGTGGGGAATATGGTAATGACCTGCAGCGCGCTGACATTGTCCAGTTCAATATGCCAGAGCGCAAGGGGCTCTAGTAATTGGCGTCGATACTGGTCCTGGTAAGGGAGACTTTATCAAAGGTCTCGGCGCGCAGGAATTTATCGACTTTGCCACCGAGGACCCAATAAAGAGGGTGCAAGAGATCACTGGTCTGGGGGCACATGCTGCTGTAGTGACAGCAGGTATTGCAAAGGCGTTTGCACATGCCTGTGATATGCTGCGGGTTGGTGGTACTTTGAGTTGTGTTGGTATTCCCCTGGAAGACCGAGCTTGGAAACTCCTATCTGCACAATCGTGATCAAGGGCCTTAAGATCACGGGTAACCTGGTGGGCTCGCTGAAGGAATGCATGGAGGCTGTTGATATGGTACGACGTGGTATTGTTAAGCCCGTGGTCAAGGTCCGGCCGTTTAAGGATTTGCCTCAGGTATACGAGGAGATGGAGAAGGGTGATATCTCGGGGCGGATTGTCCTTCAGATCACAGAATGACCCGGTGAATATGCTATCGACATTGATATTAGATCATCTGAAGATCCGGTTGCTGTAGCCAATCCAAGAAGTCTGGTGTCAATTCATTCTGTTCATCAAGCTCGCTGTTCGGTATGTACCCGGAAATCTGAGCCTGACCGCAAGGCCCATTTTCGCCTGTGTGCAGGCCCGCATCTTCCTCCTGTATTGTCAGCAGGCGAGCTGGAGCTGCGACCAGGGCTTCGGCGGTTTTAGCACGAAGGATTGAATTCAACGCGGTATCCTGCTCGAGAAAGGGGACGATTTTCTGGTATAACGCATGCAGAAAGTCATGCGGTCCTAGCTCGAGCCGAGAACATTTTTTATGCGAGGACAGAAGCACTGTGTCTGCCAGCGAGTTCGCGACTTCGAAGCATTTGAGTAACTGCAAGAGGACGTTAGCCACAGCCTGCATTTCCTTTATACCGAGGCTACTAGCCTGGTCTCGTCCCAATGGGAGCAAGTCTGTTTCACTGAAGCCCCGCAAGGCCTGCAGTAATGCACGGCCAACTTGCGCTGGAAATCCAAATGCCAAGACAGATTCACACGCTGAAGAAGACAGCAGACCCATATTGAGTGCCTCTTGCCAGAGAATGGTCCTCATCCACTCCCGTGTGATGTGGTAGTCTGCCGTTCGGGTTGAAATATTATTAGCCATACTGAAGCATAGTGAGGCAACTTTCGTCTCGGTGTCGGTCAGATGTGTAGCCATGGTGATCCCAGGACGCGAGTGGCGCTGTATCGAGATTTGATTAAAAGCAATGAAAAGCTTGACGAGCTCTAGCAACCCTTGGGCATGAACATCAGCGTTCATACTTGTCTCGAAATTTATTAATTCAGGGGGGTCAATATATGAAGGAGAAAGACCCAGGTGCAATGAATAACCTCTGTGGATAGTCAATAAGTTACTTTGCGAATTCAGAGGTTAGCCTACCTCTCTGATACCCAAAGCAACGGGAATACCAGGGCCTTGTTTGCAATCAATTCATCTTCTTCATATGAGAACTCTTCATTCAATCGCAGAAGACGAGCTCCTGTCATGGCCTCTTGGATGAACATCATTGCCGAATTTCGCTGGTTGACTTTGGCGTAGTACACATGCAAAAAGAAAGACTCCAGAACGCTTCTGACATCCAGATTTGCCCCATGGCTATCGCAGCTTGTCCGCATCCGTAGGCAAGCCTGGGCCATTGTGGTGCTATCCACTGTCAGAGATCCATCTACCAAGGGATCAAGATGCAACTGAGCCATCGTCGCGGCACAGAGGGCCATGATGAGACAGGAAGCGTTTCCAGCGTTGGAGTCAACACTTTCTGGATATATATCCTCGAGTCTCTCTAAGAGGGCTTCTGCATTGACTACAGGCCAGACGCTGTATGAATATTGCTGGTACAGACGGATAACCGATGCAAGGATTGTCTTTGGAATGCATTGGGGGCTGTAGGCTGGAGTGGATGAAGAAACTGTCATATCGCTAGTGTTTTTCATGTATTTATCTTGTTCATTTTGCAGATTCTCTGTGGATTGAATCTCTGGGACGTCGGTCTCTTGGTGGCTTGCTACTCGCCGAGATTTCGGCCCTCTCCTGTGCGCAGGCCTCAGGTACGTACAGCGCACCCGCTTTATTGCACCGCGACAGGTATCGCAGGGTAAAGAACCGCTGCATTTCACTTTGCGGGAGATACAGGTGTCGCAGGCTCGTTTGGGTGGCATCTGGACCTAAGCTATTGAAAGTGTGAAGAAAGACGAATATTGTACATCGGAATGCGGAGACATTGTTCAAGGAGGGGTCTTTTCGGGAACCTGCCGATGCATATCGGAACATTTCCGTGAGGATCAAGCTTGATAGAATCCATAAATAGAATCTGGATGTTGAGCGATTCTCGAGGTACAATTCAATAAGGGAGTATAGCCAAAGAATGCAAGTCTAGATTTCGACGTCACCGACCCGACCAAAGGAAGGTCCACCCCCTTCACCCCACATGGAATTACCGACCCCCAAAGGTGCCCTCAACTTTTCTTCTTTACACATGTACATACATACCTAAGTACCAATTAAACCTCAAACATCTTCACATCAATCATGGCCCTTTCCGCACCCAGCACGGACGTGAGTCCCCCATGCTCCCAAGCCAAAAACCGAAAGCTAACCAAGAAACAGCCGCAAGTCCTAATCGCGCAAGAAACAAGCACCGACCAAGTCTTCCGCACGTTCACAGCAGAAACCGCATGGCAACTAGGAAATGCACTAAGGGACCGAATCCTCCGCCTCCCGAACGGACAGCGCAAACCGGCCTTGATCTCCATTGCACTCAGCGGCGGAGTCCCACTCCACGTGGTATTCCAGTCGGCGACGGAGAGCGGCACGATCCCGGACAACGAAAACTGGGTGCGACGGAAGCGAAACACCGTGCTCCGCTGGGGTATCTCGAGCTGGGCTATGAGACAGAAGACCATTAGTGGACTCGCGGCTGGGGCCTCGGCGGACCAGATTGAGGCTGCTTTTGTTAAGAAGTATGCTGTTCCGAGTGCCAATGGGGGTGCTGTTGCGGATGAGTATGCTATCCATGGCGGTGGGTACCCGATTCGCGTGCAGGGTGTTGATGGGGTTATTGGTGTTGTTGTTGTTAGTGGGCTGAAGCAGGAGGATGATCATCAGGTTGTTGCGGAGACTATTCAGGCGTTTGTGGCTCAGCAAGTATGATAGAATGGATGTCGTATTTAGCCACAATTATTAATGCTTAAATGAGAAAGAGTTAATTACCTTTTGTATATCCCATGACCATGGCATGAGTATTAAGCTACGTCAGTATAGTGTCCAGTATGTACGATCAAAAAGGTGTATATTTTCATTATGATTATATATAGTCCCTCACATAACACTGGTGTCACGACAAATGCCTGCCTCATTCTCACACACAATTATCCTCGAGACGGGCTGCGATAGGTTGAAATAAGGATATGAAAACAGAGAGCTGACCCCATGTCCTTATCACATTACAGAGTGTAGGTGATATAGTTACTGACACAGGTCCGCCGTCAGGGTGACTGGCTGGGGGCACCCATAGACCTTCTTATGAGCTGGGGTACTGTAGCAGGCGGCATCATTGGCCGCACAGTCAAAGACCTCACAGCCCTCCCCGGGACTGAGCGAGTTAGGGTTCGCTGCGAAGGGGTTGCCCCATTCCGTGCTCAGTTCATCTGAAAGAAAGATGCCGTTAACAAGAGATTCCTAGTGGACAGATAGATTGGGTGCACTCACAGTAAGCGTAGTCCGGGTTGGACGAGAACGAATAGCCAAAGAAGAGAGGCTTATCCAGCGTCTTTGTCTTAGCCATCTTGACAGTCTGCACATCCCAGCTCCAGTCAGTTTCCCTTGCTATATGGAGTATTGGGCAGACCGAATAGAACAGAGTAACGTACCGAGCCAGATGCTCTAAACTTTTCGGAGAAAGTTCCCCCCCTTGGGAACGGTCGTGAGAGGGCCGGGAGCGCTGCCATCGAAAGGGAACGACTGCACATACACGGATGTGTCACAGTGGTTGTTCACGACAGCATTCTGGGCCGAGACCAGGCCGAGGAGCAGGGCACTAAATGTGATCAGGGAGGTCTTCATGGTTATTTTTTGGTTTTGCAATAGAAGCTTAGATTATCTGTTTCCCTCCCGACAAGGGAAGGAATTGGCGGTCTTCATATAGGTCTACTGCTCGGACCACATATAGTACATCATCGATATAGTACCGATGATGTACCGTTGGAAGTACATCCGGGAGGCCTTTGATCTAAGACATGGCACCCATTCCATGTCTTGGATTGTCAGGCCACCACCCCGGGGTCTGTCCCACGGCCAATCAACACGAGTGGTAGCTGAGACATGCGCATCACCGCCACTGCATGTTCTCCGCATCAAAGACATCACAGTGTATAGCGTTACATTCCCCCGCCAATGTCTCAACACTAGCTGAGAGCTATTGTGGATGATTCCCCACGTGGGGCAAAGAATGATTTCAGCGGTGTGGATTACCTGCCAGAATCAAGGCATTCGTCGGTTTAGGATCGAAGATTCAACCGGTTTCTTACTCGGGTCGCAGGTGCCGTCCAAGCCATCTATGCGTACCCCGCTTGAACATAGAATATGATGTACCCCGCTAGACCCGAGGCTCTCTCTATCCGTCACCATCCGGCACAAGGTGCCCTCGTTGTTGTAGTCGAGCGTACAGACAAGGGAAATGACAGTAGGGCTCTAATACGGAGTAGATTCTTCCTTCTTCGGCCGACATGCCCTTGGTCGACGGTTCATACCAAGAAGCCCATGTCAGTCATGCGATCACCTTGCCTGGTTCAAGTTCGTATAGTACCCACCTTGACAAACTCGTGTCGGGAACCGGGGATTCCTGCAGGTGAGAAAGCGGATTCAAACCGACTGTCTTCTACTGTAAGGAGGCAACCAATGCAGCCATGGAACCAGTGCCACGCCAATGCACCGTTCTAGTGTAGAGTGTGAAGAAAGGGATTCTGTTTTGCTGACTATAAATTGGCATCTATGCTACTGTATCGAGTTTGGACGCGGTTGAACAGTTAGAAGAGTGGTATGGCTTTTTCATAAGGCATGTCTTGATGGTGAGAAGATGCCCGGTTACACCGTAAGGGATTTTTCTTACATGTTTCTTCATTATTCGTTTTTCATAAATCAAATTCGTCTATTATTAGACTGAAACTAGCCCCAAAAGCAGCCTTATAGTATTTGCTGTCTAGGCGATGTGGGCCATGTCGTCAGCTTCTATTTTAATCTCCGGATCTATAGACCTATCCGCATCAAAGTCACTGGGTTAGAACTAGAATCTTCGATAACGCCCCTTCTGTAAATCACTGCGTTCTTGCACGATTTTCCCGATCTTGGCTTCTTCGATTGCCTCTAGGGATGATACTCCCCATTATGAGGTGCGCAGATCCAGGAGGGTGAATAACCTGATGGCTCGCTTCATTTCTCAACCTAACCTCCCGACATCAATCCCCTTCATGATCGAATGGTGCGCTATGGTCACAGGAGCTGTCGTACGATATTCGCGCCTACATCTGACTGCTCTCGATATGAGGAAGCTGCGATGGGCCCTCTGGTTGATAATCGTTTGCATCCTCCATTTCTATATTATCTTGTTCTGTGTCCTTTGCCACAACCCAGTTATTCAGAGTAGCCCCTTGATCTGGTAGTCAATACAGCTCGAAGATTGTGTATCCCCTGCCCTTCCATCTTCCCGTCCATCTACTAGAAGCAAGCCCAAGGTGGTCGGCCGATTGTTGAAGCTCCGAGTATGAACGTTGAGCAATTCGTCCTCAGGTGAAGGTGCAGGGCAGATTACTGATGGTATGCAATCGAGGGAATCCGTTCTCACTGATCAGGCAGTTCATGTCGGTCAAAAGGAGTGTAAGTCATCCCATTAAGACAGAAAATGCCACTGACAAGCCTAGCAACATCATTGTGTCAGCTCACGTCAGGTAGATGTCAGGCAGTGTCATGTAGGGGAAAGCTGTGGCTGACAGGAGGATATTGATGAGCAGTGTAGTATCATCCTGAGAAAGGTATCGGAAATGACTGTTTATGCTGTCTAGCAACGACTAAACCCTAGATCGTCACTTGCATGCGGGAATGCCAGTACTCTTCTTTACACTTAGGTGGAAAATACCAGCTACCATAGCTTTGCCATACGGTAACAGGACACCGTTATGTAGTTAATCAAGCAAACTACTGTACACATATGTAGGTAGTCACACCTGTTTGGGGACGCACTGTACTGCGGCACTATCTTTATAAAAGAATGCAAGGTATCATTGTATTGTATTCTTAGCCGGCCTTTAACAACCAGGCCTAAAAGTTGGATGGGACACTAACAGTGTCCCGTGTAAATTCGAACACAAAAGGGGACTCAAGCAAGAGAAAAAAAAAGTGGAACTCCATGAATAATGCCTCGTTGATAATTTTACAGTTCGTCGTGGTCAAGGGGCTCGTCATCCTCATCAGGAGGAGAAGCAGAGCCGTACAGCTTGCTAGTGATGGGGTAAGCCACACTAGAAAGCTGCTCCTTCTGCTCCTCGAAGTCCTCCATGGTAGCGGTGGCGGCGTTGTCCTCGAGCCAGTCGTTGACCTCCTTGACGGCGTCGAGGATGGCCTGCTTGTCATCCTCGTCGATCTGGCCACCCAGACCGTTCTCGTCGTTGACCTGGTTCTTCAGGCTGAAGGCGTAGTTCTCAAGGCCGTTACGGGCCTCGATCTTGCCCTTGATGGCCTTGTCCTCCTCGGCGTACTGCTCGGCCTCCTGGACCATGCGGTCGATCTCCTCCTGGGAGAGACGACCCTTGTCGTTGGTGATAGTGATAGACTCGGACGAGCCGGTTCCCTTATCGGAGGCGCTGACCTTAAGGATTCCGTTGGCGTCGAGGTCGAAGGCAACCTCGATCTGGGGAACGCCACGGGGCGCGGGAGGGATGTTGGTCAGCTCGAACTTGCCGAGCTGGTTGTTGTCCTTGGTCATCGAGCGCTCACCCTCGAACACCTGGATCAGGACGGTGGGCTGGTTGTCGGCGGCAGTCGAGAAAATCTGCGACTTGCGGGTAGGGATGACAGTGTTGCGGGGAATGAGCTTGGTCATAACACCGCCAGTGGTCTCAATACCGAGAGTGAGGGGGTTAACATCCATAAGAACGACATCAACCATGGAGTCATCACCGGAGAGAACACCACCCTGGACGGCGGCACCGAAGGCAACGGCCTCATCGGGGTTAATGCCCTTGCTGGCCTTCTTGCCAGCGAAGAACTCCTCGAGAAGAGCCTGGACCTTGGGGATACGGGTAGAACCACCAACAAGAACGATGTCATCAACCTCGGACTTCTTGACCTTAGCGTCCTTGAGAACCTGCTCAACAGGCTTGAGGGTCTTCTTGAAGAGATCAACGTTAAGCTCCTCGAACTTAGCGCGGGTCAGGGTCTCAGAGAAGTCCTCGCCGTTGTGGAAAGCCTCGATTTCAATACGGGTGGACATCTGGGAAGACAGAGTACGCTTGGCCTTCTCAACCTCGCGCTTCAGCTTACCCATAGCCTTAAGATCCGTCTTGACATCGGTGTTGTGCTTCTTGTTGTACTGCTTAACGAAGTACTCCATGACACGGTGGTCGAAATCCTCACCACCAAGGTGAGTGTCACCAGCGGTAGCCAGAACCTCGAAGACACCGTTGTCAATAGACAGAAGAGACACATCGAAGGTACCACCACCAAGATCGTAAACAATGACCTGGCGCTCGTCACCGGTCTTGTCAAGACCGTAGGCGATAGCGGCGGCGGTGGGCTCGTTGACAACACGGAGGACGTTGAGACCGGCGATGGTACCGGCATCCTTGGTAGCCTGACGCTGGGCGTCGCTGAAGTAGGCGGGGACGGTAACAACGGCGTGGGTGACAGTCTTGCCCAGGTAGCTCTCGGCAATCTCCTTCATCTTACCGAGGATCATGGCGGAAACCTCCTCGGGGGTGAAGGTCTTGGGGGACTGGTTGACATCGACCTTGACTTGGGGCTTGCCATCCTTCTTGACGACCTTGAAGGGGTAGTTCTTGACGTCCTTCTGGATGTCCTTGTCATCAAACTTGCGACCGATCATACGCCTGCGATGTGTTAGTGCCGATTTCCTGCTGCGATGGGTGTAGTGGAAGCTTACTTGATGTCGAAGATGGTGCGCTCAGGGTTGGCGGCGTATTGGTTCTTGGCGGCATCACCAACGAGGCGCTCCTCATCGGTGAAAGCAACGTAGGACGGGGTAATACGGTTTCCTTGGTCGTTGACAAGAATCTCGACCTTGCCGTTCTGCATCACACCAACACAACTGTATTGAAAAGTTAGCAAGCTGTCTCAATCACTATCAATGGTGTCAAGACTGGGGCGGCATACGAGTAAGTGGTTCCCAAATCAATACCAATAACATTGCCGTAGGTCTCAGGGGAGGTTTCCTCCTGGGCGTGGGCGGTGTTTCCAAAGAAGGCCAGAGGGGCGACGAGGACGAAGAGAAGGTAGAAGATGGTGGTCCAGGCGAAGGGCTTGGACGCGCCATCGCGTGCGGATAGGCGAGCCATTATGAAAGGTGTATGTATAGATAGGTGGATCGAAGTCCTTTTTCAACACGAAGACAAAGAAGCTGTCGTTATGAAGCTTCGCGCGTGCCGCTCTAAACAGCTGCGCAGACGAGTAAACACAAGGCGTGTTTGACTCTATGAACCCTTATTTTAGTCGATGATATGTGGGAAAGGGACCCAGGGCGAAGTGAGAAAATGAGAGAATGGTTAGGAGAAGAATCGAAGGAAGAGGACTTCTTGTACGCGGATACAGCCCAGCGGCCATGCTGGCCTTTTCCCAGTTCAGGTCACTTCTCGTGCGCTGATTGGCTGGCTTTCGTTCGGCAGTGGCTGACTCAGAAATCGCCCTGCAGCCACACCGCCTTCTTTAACAAGTACCATGTTCCCCTAGAGTAGTCTAGCGGCAGGGGTCCATCCATGGACTCCTCAGGGCCTCCACCAATGAACGACTGCCAAATGATCGAACTTGCTAGAAGGGGCCGAATGTTTGCCCCTTCAAGGAATTCGCTCGATCTAAGAAATGTTACTGAAGTTTACCCGGTGGACTCATGTCCTTGCCACCGACCACGTGTTGCTACATGGTTCTATGCTACGGAGTAAATTGCAACAGCCTAATTTGATGTCCATTGATCATGACAAGTGGCATCTAGAGCATCCATGGATGCGAAGTATTACTTATGGGCCTATATTTGGGCCAGGGATGTCCAGAGTAGGGGGCGACTAGGGGTGGCACAGAGCACCCACCATGTCCTAGGGATTTACCTATCTTGTACTTCGTACTCTGTGTTGACAGCGAATTACCAGTTTCGGTTTAGCGTGCCTCTTTAGGTCTAGCTCCCCCCACGTGACCGACAACGCCGTGCGTGTCTCTATAAAGTCGCCTTCATCGGCCCGACTATTGCTCGCCGAACGCTTCGCCCGTTACGGCCCCTTTCTTACTATCTACGTCCTATATATATGCACCCTGCTAGTGAGGCATTTTTACTATTGATCTAGCTCGCCAAGCCCTACCGCCCCTCGGTCACCGGTGCACGCGTGTGAGGATCTCTGCTCATTTGGTATTACCGGGGCCCAGTTTTGATCTTAGCACATATTCATCTCTGTGCCTATTCATTCTAGCAAGCAAGCAAAAGGTTCCAGTTGTTCCAAGGTTGGAAACGTTACATGTGACTGATGTCCCATTCACGTATCTTGATAGTCAACTTGGAAGCTTGTTGCTTGGTATATAGTGGAGAAAATCCACAAAGAGAAAGACATGCAACTTCTGTTACCTGATATTAATTGAATCGGATTCAATGTTAAGACTGTAATAATAGGGCTCAATTATTCGCAGAACTATTGAGATAAATGCAAACTGACTTTTTCCTAATATCGGTGACATCCAAAAGGACATCCCCAGAACGGCTTCTTTTTCCTGTTGCAGTCACAGTCTAATCTATTCAATGAGCCGCTGTCCTTCCCTATCATCTTGTCGAACCAACCCTCCATTTCTAGATTCCATCAGTAACCGCAGGGACTAAATAGTGAGGTACTACTGACCTTTGTCCTCCTTAAGCTCTAGAACTCGATCGGCCGGGCAGGTGGCAATTGGCCTTAGCCGGGAAATCCAATCTTTCAACGAAAGATTAGCTTTGCGAATGTCAAACTCCACTTGGCCGCTTTGTTTGTTTCCATTGTCGACTCTTTCGAAATAATAATAATTGCCGTCACAGATAATATCTTCCAGTGAGAGTGTCTCTAGAGATAACTCGTTCTGTAAAATGTCCAAAAACCTAGACACACAAGTGATCTCTTCTTCGTTGCGTTTCCACGCCATTACGGTTTCCCAGGTAGGACAGACTGAACCTCGAGCTGATTCAGGTGGCTCATATGGGTAATAGTAAGTAGATAACCACCTTGTGTTTGGATATTCTTCTGTCGACGACTCAGAGGATTCGGAAGTCGAGGAATTCTGTGGTAATTGGGGTGCACTTTCTGCCGATGCTGTTTCAGATGCTGGTAGGACTGATAGGGGGGCTGGTCCATATTCTGGCGGGGATACAGTCGGTGTGTACGTGACGATGTTCAAAATGATGGCACCGTAGGGTGATATGATGGCAGATTTGGGTCAAATGATGGCACTGTAGGGATATGTGATGGCACTGTAGGTTGATATAATGACGATATTGGATTGACCGCCAGTGGAGTGAGCTGAGACGCTGACGATGCATATCGGACAGATGCTTCACTTTCCTGACGGTCAGGGGACTCGGCATGTTGCGATCTAGGATTCTCTGTGGCTCTCGACTTCTCACTGCGCATTGTAACCCGTCGAACTGTGAGGGTGACCAGACTTTTCTTGACACCGAGTAATAGTGATCTTAAAGAGCTGAAATTGATATCAAGCTCGTGAATATGAAGCTTTCGGAGTCGAGTGAAGCTAATGTCATGGAACATGTGTCCAACGTAACTTTTTGCCGGATAGGCAGGCATCTCATCTTGAACAAGATAAGAAGACATATGATCTTGCGACAAGATCAGTACTTCCAGTTGAGGTGCAAGCTTCCTCAAAAATTTCAGCCAAGCCGCCTCATTGAGATCAATACATAAGTGAAGATCCTCTAGGCCTTCTAAAGTAGATAGTAGAGAATCGAATTGCTCTTTGGAGAAGGCAATCCTGGGGCCGATATCACCACAGAAGTTAGAATCACAGGTGTGCAGCTTTCGGGGTCTGCAGCTTGAGCTACATAACGCAAGAAAAAGCTTTGATAATGCCAAGGAGTTCAGTTTTCGTATCTGGCTGGCCTTGTTGGTCCGCGTAGACTCTCCTAGGCTGTAAACATCGAATCGAAAATCGATCCGGCTCATTATCCGTCGTCTTCCGAGGAATGGAACTGTCTTCTGCCGGGGATCAAGCAAAAATTCCGTTCTGTAATGTGCGAGTCCTATTGTTTGGATGTTCTTGAATCGATCCAGACATTCCCGAAGTCGAACACTGAACGCTTCTGATTCCAGCAGGTTGCGATTATCCGCAAGCATGGCTTTTTGGACAGCATGCCGACTTTCCTGCTCGTCGCCTTTGACCTGCCGGCAGCTTTTTGATGATATAGATATCATGCCGGGGAGATTTTCAATGCCATCAAACACAACAGGGATCATCCATAGCTCTTGAACGTGCTCGCGGAGACCATTTGACTTGGATAGTTCTTCCAGTTCGTTGAGACTTTCGCTTGTCACAATGAAACGGATTTTTCGGTAAAAGGCCTTCGCAAAATTCTCCAGTGTGTTTTTGTACAATGCGCGGCATGATAACCTTAGAGCGACCAATTGCTGGAAATCCAAATGGTTACATATCTTTGAGATCAATTCCACGGGCAGGACTGCAATGGACATTTGGGCTGCACGTACGACGTTCCGAGGTTGAGAACAATAATAACAAAAGGCTCGGTTTGTTATCCGCAGAAATGAGTAGGAATCGGAAAAAAAATTGCTTTTCAATTTCAAGTTCCGAAACTCACGAAAAACATGGAGTTCAGTGACAAGGAATGGCGAACAATGGTGTGTGCGAGAATTTGCGCGAGGTAGAAAGCATTCCAAAGTGGAGGAAGCATTAGGTTTAGGCCACTTTGGTAGTGAGCAGCTTACAGAGATGCTTGGAGATCACTGATCAGATTGCTAGTCTCATTGTGCGTAAGGAGAGAAGGGAAAAGAGGAACAGGAGCAGAGGCGAGGATTGTGATTCTAGACGAGGACTAGCCCTGGAGCCCTGGAGCCCTGAGGCTGGACTGCTTAGCAAGGGAGACTGCATACCTACCTAGCTAGGTACCTAGTACATCCATGGATCCATGGATAGTAGGCAGTCCGTCCGGTAGGGGCGGGTACTGATACCGGGATTACAAGATCGGCTTCAAGGACTACATCACATGACCCCACCTCTTAGCATGTCTTACATAATATGAGAAACTGAACTGTTTGCTGTGTCCTCCCTCTAATGTGTGACAGTGTGAAATCATTGGACATCTGATACTCTGTTTTGACTTGCAGAGTGATGATAAGCAGGCTGGAAAGGCCGCACTGATGCTGGCGGTGAATGAGAAGTGAAGATCAAAGTCATTTGTTATCAAACTCATGCAACTGCTTCAAGCTGAAGCCGATCGCCTACATAGGTCTGAAAAGGGCTGCGAGTTACGGCATCGGATGCAGCAAATGAGAGTTAGTTATGATCCTGCGCTGATGGCATACTTGAATGAGTCGGCGGTTTCCCGCCCAAAGATTCAAATTGGTGCAGGGATCCATATCAACTATGGTCAAACAATCGGTGCCAACAGACCCAAAGGGCCAAGTCCATCACGAAGTTTGCCGAGAACTCTTTGCGGATGTCATTTAATCCGGCCAAGGAAATTCTAAAGAAAGCCTCTTGCAGCTTGGTGTCCAAGCTCTTGAACAGGCAAATGAGCTTTCGTTGACTGAGAAGACTGGGCCCGTCGAAACGCTTCCTATTAGTGAGGCTGCCAGATTTGGCATTGTCAGTGGCTTCGGACTTCAATTCAAGACGAGGAATCCCTGGAACATCAGCCATGACCCCCGGTCCCACGAATGTGGAGCTGCCTAGCGCTGCCCGTAAGTCATTCTCTGAGAGATTTCTCTAGGCGATTTGATGCTTTTATAAGGCTGGGACTAATAGCTAATAGAGAAGACGATTGACATAACAAGCAAATACCTACGCCTGTCCACCTAGAATGAAGCAGCTGTTCGCTCTGCTAGATAAAGGATAAAGTTGTGCCGTGTCCCGACAGACCATGGCCAATGGCCATTGAATCTTCAGTTGGGGACCCCCCTTAACCTCTCGTCCACTCCCGTTAGGGGAAAGGTGTACCAGGCAAAGGGCACCTACGACTACACATTGTGGTATGGAGATAAGAGTGGCGCAGACAAGGCCATTAACTTCATACTTGTTGAGGCGAAAAAGCTTGACCTTGCTAGCCAAGGCGACGACTAGGCCCTAGGGTATATAGGTAACTCTTTATCGAGTAAAGCTAGGTTCGAAAAGCTCCTTAGTAACCATGAATTTTCCGTGTTTATTAGGAGAGAAGGTCATACCCTTCTCGAAACTCCATAGTTTACGGCCTAAGTATTGTAATGGTGAGGAGTTTAGTTTTCTCCGCATTAACCAAAAGAGCGAGGTATGTTTGTAAATTCTGCGATTATAAAAAGAATTAGCTAGCTAATTTGTTAACAGTTTGCTAAGGTCGTGATGTTGAAAACGCCCAGTGGAAGCTATTCCGGCATCACTAGCATGTTGGAGTTCATTATGAGGGAGGCGGTGTCCCAATGGCCTTGCGCGTCAAAGAATTCTTCGAAGGATGTTTCAATGGAGGACGAATTCCTGACTCTTCCCTCGCCTGATACTTAGGATACTCTCCATCCTTCCTTTTCAGATTGCCTTCATACACAGCATTTGCGTTCTTTTCCCTAAGTTCATTCGTAAAGTACAGCATCGTTAAAAGATAAGAGGCCACCCTGGGGTGGCCGGAAACCCTGTTCTGCGGATATATATTTTTATGGTTTAATGGCCGAAAATCTAGTCAAATAATGTGTTACCACGGACAAGAAATTGTAGCATCCACGACTGAGATGTATCTTGATTAAGAAAGCTCATTCTAATAAACCAGCAGCCACTGTTGAGCCTCCCGCGCGCAGGACAATCCTGGTCGGTGCTTCCAGAGGAACAGCTTGATCCATCTCAACCACAACACGCACCACGACACCCGGACCCACAATCTTAGGGCGTTTCTTGATAGCCGCTCCAGACGCTTTATCCAGAGAGGCAACCAGCTTGCTGATGCGACCAGGTACATGTAGACGGCCACGGTGCACATCCACTTGCATGGGCATCAGGTGTTCGAAGGCCAGTACCTTGGCGGTGAAAGAAGTGATGGTAGGAATGGGAGAGGAAGGACGGCAGACAACGTCGCCGGAACGGAGGTGAATAGGGTCGATATTGGCGATGTTTAAAACGACGTTTTGACCTGCCACGGCCCAGTCGCTCGGTTGGCTGTCCACCTCCAAACTGCGCACTGTTGCTGTTTCACCACTGGGCATGATCAGGATATTGTCGCCCATCTGTAAGCTGCCTGCGTCGATACGGCCAGAAATGGAAAGCGGACTTTGCACGCCACCTCGGAAGACATCACCAATCGTCATACGCAAAGGCTTTTCGAGGGCATGTGTGTATGGCTCCGACGTTTCCAGCTCTTCAATCAATGTGCGACCAGTGTACCAGGACGCATGAGGGTCGTTAGTCCGTCGAGAAATGTTGTCTCCGAGAACTCCTGAGCAGGGCACAAACGAAATGTTGCTGTCCTGGAAGCCTGCAGTCGTCAAGAACGCGGAGATCTGCTGTTCAATCTCCTCGAATCGTTCACGATCCCATTGCACAGTGTCCATCTTGTTCACAGCCACCACAATCTTTTGAACGCCCATGCTGCGCACCAGCAGAGCATGCTCCTTAGTCTGACCCTTCAAGCCCGACTCGAAACTGCCCACACTAGAATCGATGACCAGAACAGCAAAATCTGCCTGACTGGCACCAGCGATCATGTTCGGGACGAAATCACGGTGACCTGGTGCATCCACAATGGTAAAGGCTGTCTTGTCTGTCTCAAATTGATTGGTGGCGATATCTATCGTCACGCCCCTTGCTCTTTCCTCCGACCCTTGGTCCAGGACCCAGGCTAGCGCGAATGAGCCCTTGCCAATCTTCTCGGCCTCTCGCCGATACCTATCAAGAGTACGTTGGTCGATAGCACCTTGATCTGCTAACAACCGTCCCATGAGAGTGCTCTTTCCTGCATCAACGTGACCTATATTGGATACGAGTCAACCTAGGCCCGCACCTTCTAGCTAGTGGACATCGACCTACCAATAACCACAAAGTTTGCAGACCGCTTGCGGGTGGATTTCTTGTACTCGGATATCACATCAAGGTTCTTGCTCTTGACAGTCACTTTGTCTTCCACTGAGAGTTCCTTCACGCCATCTGCCAGATCAGACTGGCCTTTCTTCACCACTGCCGATTTCGATGCCGCTGATTTCGATTTCATACCTGCATATTATTAGGCAATTGCCTTTAAGCCTTCCTGCGGATCGCCAAACCTTTCGCTGTGTTCTGTGCATTGAGAACGACATCGTCGGGGCTGGGCGCTGCAAAGTCAAAAGGTTCAGCATGATCCTGTCCATAGATCCTCAACAGGTCTGAGCTGGTGGAGTGTAAGTAGCTGGGCTCAGCTGCTGTCGGACCAGTTGCTGCGCCAACGATAGTGCTGGCAAATGTCGAGGGAGAGGCTCGGATAGTAGGCATTGTTTGCTGGGGTTCTGGTTCTTCTTTCGCCTCAAGCACCACCCTTTGCATTGATCCGGAAAGCTCGGACACTGATGGCTTTTTGGTCTCGGCTTCGGGCCGTTTCGGTATCGGATGTGAAGAGGAGCTTGGCGTTGCCAAACGACGAAGAGACCCAGGACCCTCTGGAGCTTTTGGTGTGGACCTCCCGCTAGCTGCAAGCCTGTCACGAAGGGAGCGCGATGTACCCGAGTGATCGAGAGACGTTGGTTGTTCGAGCTTGGGAGTTGATGGAGTCGAAGTCTCCGACAGAGATGGTGCCTTTTCGCCCTCTTTCTTCTTCCGGGCTGCAGCCAGGGCGGCCAATTTGGAAAGTTTTCCACCACTCTCCGGTGAACCGCCCAAGAGCCCCAAACGTGGATAAAGCGGCTCAATCAGAATCTCCGACTTCCGATGAGAGGGAACGTTGAGCCAGGGACAATCGCGAAAGAAATCGGCAGCCGAGAAGTGTGCGGTAGAGGGAGGAGCAGGGTATGCTGGCACTGGAAGACCTGTTAGAACATTGTTCAAACTTCTATGGCATCAGTGTCGACTCTCTATAGATCAAATGGGGCATATTTGCAGCAGATACACACATTTTCATTTGCAAGAAACAGTAGCACTCATGACCGTGGCGCGCAGAATATGTTGTGCCCAGACCCCCAAGCCCAGCGACGACACTTTGGGATAACCATTATCCCATGAAAATTGCTTACCTGGTTGGATCTTCGATTTCTGCAGCTTCGCAGCCTCCTTTTCTCTCTTTCCTGCATGTAGAACTTCGGTTAGCCGAATCAAAACAAACAATTGAACGCGGAAACCCGCGATAGGCAATACGACGAAATTGGGATATCAGCGCAAATTAAACATACCCCTCAAATAGTTGACCGACTTGTCGATATCATTGTAGTAGTGCCACAATGCGTCTTGGACTTCTTCTTTCGTGGCGGTCACTGACGGTTGCCCGGCGCGGAGCTGTTGCAAAACAGCGGTAGTACACTGTTGCAAGAACTCCTGTTCCTCGGGGTCAGCGAGTTCGTCGTCATCGTCATAAAAATCATCGTCGTCGTAGTCGACATCCTTAATACGGTGTCGCGACATTACGGCGTGAGGAGGTGGGGTAATGAACGAGGGGTTCGTCAGTGACGACGAAGGAACCGTAATATAGGATCAATACGCCAGACCGCCTTATTCACCGTCTTCCTAATACAGTGACAGTTCATACCTAGGTAAGTTTGAGCAACTCTATTCTGCCTGCTCTAGTCCCACCAATCAAAGCCCCAGATTGTATGGTCGGTATGACTGTTTAGGACAATTTAAGCAGGCGGCGTAGCTTTCCAGGAAGGCGGTAGTAGCCAAAAGGGGCTGTCACTGTAACTTCCAACTTTGTTTGATGTTATGACACCCGTGTCTTCAATTGGCTCTGCGGAGCCATTTCCGCTCTATTCTTCTATCTGTCGACGTGCACCACCCTGCAGAAAGGAAGTATTCTCATGACAGGGACTCCTGGAGGTACATTGATATTCGTATTTTACAAGTATCTAAATGATTCACGCTGACAATACTTAGGCGTTGCCCAGGTGATAACGGCCCCCTCAGTTATGTTACCAGATGAACATCAGCGTGTCGCATATTGGTACTTTGAAGAACGGAATTGACTTTGTTTGAGCCACGCGAGGTCAAGTGATGTACTCAATGGCCTAGACTACTAAAGACCAACATCAATGTTTCCTGGCCGACTATTCTTTCCCTGTATTCCATTGTAACTTGATTATAAGTTGTTTCTATGGCGAATAAGGCAAGGCGGCTGGTCGCTGATGCATAGTCATAGTATGCGAGGAGACATACGGACCTCTGCTTAATTTGCCCCGTGGAATATCTTTGCATCCAAATACTCCGCTCGGGGAGAGTACCCCGGATGTCTTGGCCAATCAAAATGCCTCTGTCGACTTGTCTAGCTGGGGAAATGGGGCGATGTACACGCCAAACCAACTTGGGGATTGCCGAGCTGATACCCTGGAACCTTAAGACTTAGCAAGTATCTACCTTCTCTATTCGAAAGGTGAGATTATCACTTCTAAAGGAGGGGTTGAAGATGCAGTACGATTTCACGACAACGCATGATGCCGAAAGAGCCAAAAGAGCCGAAAGAGCCAAAAGCCGGGTGGAAAAGTAACTAAAAGGTAAAAGTATTTATTCATCTAAGTGGGCTACCTCCAAAAAAGTCACCGGCACCAGGTCCAGCAAAGCTCCCATTACTCGGGGTCAAGGCAATCGATCGCCTGAAAGCCTGACGAGGGGTAGTAGGGGCGCTGGGGGATCCAACAATGGGTGCGGCCGAGGTTGGGGGACGGGCGCCACGGACCGTGTGTCCGGGGTGCTCGGGGTGTTGCGACCGCTGTCATTCTGCATGGTGACAGCGGTGCCGGGTCGAGAGAGAACGGTCATGTTGCCTCCGTTTTTAGGAGGCGGGCGGAATCCTAGCTTCGAGCCCTCGCGGAAGATCTCTTCAAGCATTTGTGTCACAATACCTGCGTCTTCGTATTCCTGGAACTTTTTCCAGAGACGCAAAGCCATACGAGCATCTTCAATTGAATCATGACCTTGTACGGTTTCGGGGGCGGGTTCCTCTTGGATATGTTCCTTGAAGACAGCCCAGGCCAGGTACCTGAGACTCAGACGCCGGTTCTTCCCGGGGTGGAAGAAGAGGTACTGTGTGTCCACGGTTTGTGCCTTGGGCACTTGAATGTTGATTTTCCGGAAATCAGAGGCTAGTCCGTGACCAACAAATACGCAGCCGAGGTTTAGAAGCAGCCAAAGCTTCTTATAGGCAACCTTGAGTGGGACAAGATTGTGTTCACTGGTTCGTGGATCCAAGTCACCAGGCTTGATGCCGGAATATTGTGTCACATAGTCCACAATTGGCTCGCGAATGGTGATATAGTCATCAATAAAAGGAACTCCTTCTTGGACACCCATACCGCGCAAGACGGAAACACGGGCCAGCCCGCTCTTGTTGGGACGTACCATTTCCTGTGATCCGTCTGCCTTCACGTCAATCTCAGCTTTTTCTAGATCAACGAACTCGGTATCCAATGCGACTGGTGTACCGGGCTGTGGCATTTCCTCTTCGGTGAGAGTGTGACATGACTCAACCTGACGGCCCCCACTACAAGAACATGACTGTTAGCGTTTATATTCAATATCCAAACGTAATCACGTTTCAAGACTTACTTCAAAGACCATTCCCGGAATAGCAAAGTTTTGTCGAGGAGGTTCTTCCAAGAGTCGTCGACGACATGGCGTGGATCTCTCACTTGGTAAGCCAGGACACAAGGTTGTTTCCAAGGCTGCGTAAATCGAAGTGCTTCATCTCTATCGACCTCCGTGACCAAGAAGTCATTGAAGAGGTGCCATTTGGGTTGTTCTTGGGACTCAGAACCTGAGATGGAGACATTGACGAAAGACACCAAATGGGGTTTTTGATGTTCCGGAATGTCGATCTCCGCAACCAAGCCAACCAGATCATATACCATCAGCCCTGGCGTCTGATTTTGGATTCGGAGGTGAAGATCATCACCCTCAAAGCACATCACTTGTCCATTGGCATCAACGAGAACACCAACGGCGTCGGGCAACCACCCTGGGATTGCCCAAAGCCGACGACAGAGAGGGCTGGTCAGGGCGGCATTGAGAATGAGAACCAAAGGCATGCGGTGAATGGTCTTGCGAATGGTCACTTGCTGGTAGCGACGGCAATAATTGCACCATCCTCGGTTTTGTGTCTCTCGCTCGATACTTGCACGTAGGATATTGGAAAACCGGAATAGCGGATTCCGTCGTGCGTGTTTGATGTCAATATTCGGGTAAATCAGTTCGTTGGCGAGTGAATTGCCAGGGCGCACAATTTCGTTCTGGCAGAACATGCACCGAATAGACTCAGACGCTATAGTGGCTAAGCGCTGATCGAGGTCTTCAGAACTAGGCTGAATCATCCGGAAGTCTTGAGCTATTTGAGTCAGGAAGAAACGATTGACTGCTTGGATAGCAGTTGAGAGTGATTTGTTAGTAAGGTTCTCTTCCAGGAGACCCAGATTTGAAGCTTCTCGGAAGCTGCTGAATGTCTTGAGAAGATTGGTGGCCTGACAATTTTGCCCGCTCGCTTTTTCAAGCATGTCGAACAAATAGCCCAATTCACACAAGAGACAGTGTTCAAATATGCACGATCCGGCTGCATGATTCAGGGCGAGATTTCGGAAAAGCGGGATGAATTTGAGAAGCTGGAGAAGAGAATTGGTAAAGGAGTTTGAGATGTGGGTCTCCAGTCCAGAGAATGAGGTTTTGTTGTAGAATCTGTAGACAACGTAAGCGAAGAGAAGTGAATGAGTTGGAAGAAAATGACGTACCTGAAATCGAAATCATCTACACCGAATCGGCTGTATTTGATCTCTACATTGCTATATTTAAGTAGTGGATCGTCGTCGCTCTCTCCGTTGATCTTCGCCCCTGCCAATGCCTCTGCGGCATCACCAACCAAGCCGTCTGACTTGCTGTAGTCCCGAGCCTTTTCACTCAAAAACTTTGGTGCAATAAGAGCCGGCTCTGCCGTGGTCAGTGCGCGAGTGTTTTCTATTTGGTATCGACGAGTCTTTCTCGGGTTCGGAGCATGGTGACCCATTTCTGCGGGGCGTAAATACGGCAACATGGACTGATCCAATGGAGCCGGCGGACTGCCCACCTCGAAAACCAAATGGCTTGGCCATGCTGAAAAGAGACGTTCGTGATAATAAGGCATACCAATCACGTTCAACGGAGATTCGGGAGACAAATCCACCTGAGGAGATCGTGCAGGAACATCGGCAAATTCTGTCTCCTTGCTCAATTCATTAAAATGAACCTTCGTCGGTGAGCCCCATAGGTGAATGGAGCATTCGGCATCGTTAATAGCCAATGCTTCTCCTGATGGTGACAGGTCAATGCCAAGCACAAGTGACACATTGGCTTGTCTCAAGTTGACCGAATTGGGGTTCATGAGGTCTATCACTTGGAGTTGACCTGTTTGTGAAGCCACGAAGCTGGTGGTGTGAAGTTTGGGATGCATGCGCACGTATGCTGCTCCAGCATGGAACGGAATCGGAGGTAAAGGTGTCAAGGTTTTCAAGTCATAAACGTTGGCTAGAGGGTCCACGATTGGGGATCCGAGATGGCGGACTGAGAAGCCGCAGGTGACCAGTAGGTCATTTCGCGCGTCCATGTCATTAACACCTGTCCCATGAGCTTTCCATGACTTGACAACACTGAAGTCTGAGAGACTGAGGGCATTGACTGATCCAGTGTCTGTTGCAGCACAGAGATATCGACTCTTTTTCATCATCGTGTAGCCGTGCTCGGTGGGCAGCTTATCAACGATTGTGCCCTTATCAATATCTACAGTGAACATCACGCGCTGAGAACCGGCGACAAGGATTCGATTCGTTTGGGCGGTGAAACTCATGCAACGGAGGTCAACCATTTCATCGTGAGTAAGGTGCCACTGTGTCAAGCCCCGTCGGGTAATCATGTGCACGCTCTTTGATGATAACGATATCACACCTCTTTCGTGGAAGATTATTTGCCGTACTGAACCTTCAGCAACTGGATGGGCTCGAACAGAGGTATAACGTTGCAGCTCCGGCCCGTAAAAGGAAGAGACCCTGCCCTGAATCGAACGCACTCATCAGCGTCCCGCCTGGGAAATCGCCCCGACATCAGCACTCACATATTCGTTGCCTGTCCATAAAAGTTCCATCATATCGTCAAATGCCGTCGCCGTTGCCACGGTGGGCATAGCATGCGGGCTCGGCGGCGGCATTGGAATACGCGACAGCTCATCCCAATCGGCCTCCATCCTTGCAGTGGCCTCTCAGGTCCAACTTTAATACCGTGATTATCTTATGCTTTCTCTCTTTTTTCGATGCGCCGACCTGATGGAGCCTGGTGTAAACTGCTGTCTTCACCCACGTGGGAACACAGCGAGTGTGGGCATCGTTCGGCGCGAGGGACGCGATTGCGGGGAAGCTATCAGACGATCTGGCGGTGGGATTTTGACACTGTGAGAGGCTTGGATTCGAAAGGGCACCAAACTTGACAGTTGACGCTCGGCTCGAAATGCCTGACGCGACGAAACACGGGACGGTCGGACTCCAACTACTATGCAGCTTGCCGGCGAGGACCAGGAACGGTGAGATACTGGTATTATCACGTGACGACAGACAAGGCGGGACCAATACAAACTTGAGAGTGAAGATTACTTCCGTCGACAATGATTACTTGCTTTTTCATTTTCAAGAGAAGCAGGGCAATTGGGTCTTAAGTTGACTCTGATTGCAAGATCAAGTCGGCTACATGTGTAGGGAGTCCTGGTGATACCCAGGTACAGCACATGGGGCGAATGGCCCAAGGTCGCTAAGAATCACATTCAATATGGTATAATACAAGAGCTTTTCTTTCCCTGGATGAGTGTATCGAGAAGGTGCACAATACGGTTGGTCATAAAAATAAGTGTGGCTTTGAAACCTGATCTTTGACGACCTCGGGACTATTACAGCCTGCCATCGCGAACCACACAAGCCGGATAAAGTTATTCACACCAGAGAGGATCAACATTCACGAAGATTCAGAGCTCCCTGGACTATGGTAAGAGATAGAGGCAACTTCTTCAAGGTGCGCGATGTTGTGTCGCGGAAGAGTCTGGACCATTAAATACTTTCTCGATCTCCAACCAGTCGATATAGTCAACCCCGGTGAGTGGTAATGTCGGATTGTGGAAACTGGAATAAATCCCCTCTGCTTCCCCGGACAAATCTAGATTCCAGTCTCCTTGCATATCAAACATCGCGTCTGGAACATCCATATTAGACCATGGCTCAAGTAACCTGATCTCATCTTGATGATCACTCCGACCACCTGAGGCCACAGCCATATATGGTGGTGAGCCCGAGCAGTTCATCAATCCATCTTGTCTCGAGCCTGGACTTGCTGCAAACGTCTGGGTCTTTTTGTGTGGGCCTGCATCACTGTGTGAGACATTTGCATTGAAAGCGTGGTTCGGCCAAACGTGCGAGTAAGATTGTGCAATATCCTGCAGGCGCCTCTCCGCAGCCAGATTGCCAGACTGTGATAGGAACTGGAGCACCCTGTATGCCTGTTCAAGTGCTGGCGGTGGCTGGCTCTGTGATTTGTCCAAGAAGCCTACCATGACCAGAACAAATGCAGCGGAGAATGTTGCATCCAGATCGAAAAAGCCATAACGGGCTTGGGGTGATGTGTTAGCTCTTGATTTTGACGAACATGAGAAACAGAATTTGGTGGGAACGATCCGGTAACAAGAGCACAGGGAAGACTCACGAATTGTTTGCTGGCGACGAAGTGATTCAAGTATTGCGAGACTTCTGGTGGCTGCCTCGTCACATGTATCACACAGACGCAGCAGCATGCTCGGTGCTGGATCAGGTGACTGCGACTGTTGTTGGCTCTGAGCTTCAAACCGAGCTCTTTGAAGTAATATTGGCCGTGTACACAGGATGATAGCCTTATAATGAATCAGGAATAAAACTAATAATATGCTCTGCTTGGGGATGGTCTCACCTGAAAAAGCATTAAGTATAATGATGCGCCTGTGCGACTTACCAATTGCAGAGGTCGATTGAAGTCCAACATCAAAGACTTAGGAAATGACCGGCCTGTGTCATGCAGTTCTTGAAGAATTTGCTGGATCTTTTGGACCAGTTCCAGTTGGGTGATTGACTTATTGCCGTAAAGAGCTGTTTTAGGTGTATTAGCATGAAGTTCAGAGCTTAATGAGGCACAGCTTACTTGACATTATATCGTCAGTGACGCGCGCAATACGAACATTGATACTAAGGGCAACTGGTGATTGGAACCCCATCGCGTTCCCGGGGAGTTCAGTACGTAGCTGTCGTTCATCAGCCCCTGCAGCCAGGCCAAGACCCGAAGACAGGCGCCTAGAAGTGTAAGCTAATTTCAAAACCACTAAACCTGCCAAAAATAACCTACCTATCGAGCATGTACACTGTCCACCATAGTCTTAATCTGTGGGCGCTCTGGGAAGGGAGGCAGCGTTGGTCGATTTCCCGTAGATTGCACCCAAGAGCAATAGCAAGCCGCAGTGCGAGTCCAATCTACCACATGTCAATGACACAGCGTAAGAACATTGTAGGCCTTGCGTAACGTACATAGAGATATGCATCATGCTTTCGGTCACACCACTGCAGATATGTAGCAATCAGAGTAAGTATCTCAACGGCAATAACACCTTCCCCACCCATATGATGCAATGGAGGAAGACGCTTCAAGGCTTCAGCAAACAAGTCCGTTCCAGGCGTCTGTGATGTCGGATGCTTTACATCCATGAGCTTTGCCATGGCCATGACCAAAAGATATTCTGTGAACCAAGGAGAGCTTATCTGTTGTTGCCTTGTCTCTGGACTTTGGAATAGTAATGTAAGATTGTCTGAGAAAGATCTTGGGTCAAAGAAGTGCTGGCTCACGCCAAGATAAAAAAGAAATTGATCAAGCAAGTGCTGCGATTCCTCCAAGGACGGGAAAGATACTCCGGCAACATTGTCAACGAGCTCTTTGACCGATGTCCACTGGGGTAATCGGTCAGCGCGATATTGAAAGTTTGAAGTAGATCCATGAAAGCTGCGGTCACTCGAATGTGACCTGTCAAGAAGCGATCTGACTTGAGATTCGAATGCAGGTCCGGAGGTCAGGTCCGTTGCTTCACGTAGAGTCAGTTCATATTCGAGAGCAGACCAGGAGGAGGAAAGCGATGCCAAATTACCCGGACTTATAGCAGGATCATTATCGGTATATAATATCTCATCTTGCCTCTGGTTATGGGGCTCTATATCCCCAGGTCTTGAAGAACTCCGTTGCGCAGACTGACGGCCAGTGGTCTCATCTGGTGCTACTGGAGAAGGCAATGAAGAGACTGGACCTCCTACAGACTGAGAGCTGAGCTGCTCTTCATAGGTTCGAACTTTTTCCAAGAGATGTTTCACTTGGCTAGTTGATAGTCAGCAACACTGGCCAGAGCCTATGGCGGGCATGAATATACGCTTCAGAAAACCGTCTGCGACCAGAATGGCCAAAAGTGCATTCCCAATTGTGTTTGATACAAGCACGACAAGGCTTATCACCGGAACATTTTACTTTGCGTCTTCGACATGTTTCGCATCTGTCTAGTTGTTATCATCCCCCGCAGCCGGAGATGCAGACGCCTTGCGCACTTACGCGTTGGTAGATCGCGGATTGGAACCTGACATGGTATGCAAAAAGTCTGCGTACAGCTTATATTGATATTGATATTGATATTGATATTGATAGTCATGTTCTAGTCACAGGTGTAAAAACGCCGACTGCATGGATCGGATGTTCACCCGAGGCTGCGGGGACATCGGCCTGGACCTCCGAGGGCCCCGCAATCGAGCAATTGAGGAGAATCAAACACTTTCAGGATGGATAATACAATCAACATGAGGATGGATTGATACCTGTGCTCGGAGTGCAGTCTTCCCCAGCGAAAAACAAAAGGACCGCCTCCGCTGCTGTCTTGGAGTCGTCATCATCCTCTTTTCCAGGCACAACAGAGCGTCTGATGTTTTCTAGATATGAAGCAAGCAAACCTTCGGGCCATTGGAATTGTCTGGCAAATTGATGACATAGTTCAGCAGTTGCGAACGCATCGAATTCAAAATGTCCTTGGAATGTGAGAACCTGCCCGGGCTTGTAGAGGCCCTGAATTGGACATCTAAGGCTGCTACCGATATTGAGCCACGGTTCAGGTAACATCGTCCCCTTTTCCCTGGGAATTGGTGTGTCTTCTGGTGAAGATATCACGGCATCACCGTGGATTATCTGAATATGGAATGGCTGTTCTGGAGTAAACCGAGCTAGAGGTGGGAAGTTGGAGACGAAAGCCGGGTTCAAGGTGACAGGATGCATGCCAATTTCGTGGCCATCAGATGAAGGTTCGACGGATATTTTGAACGAGGATCCTTGGCACGTATAGCTTTTGTCACTTGCGAGGAGGGCTTGAGCTATAAGTTGATGTCCAAAACAAGACCCGAAAATTTTGACCATAGGATAGTCGGCATACACCCTCTCAATGAAGGATTGCAAGCCTGCAATCCAGTGTAAGTTGTCATATACTGCCGCCGCTGCTCCAGTGACCAGAATTGCATCGACAGGTCCTGGGAAGCCAAGGGGCCGATTTTCCGTCGGCGACCAAGGGCTGACTCGTAAGGACCCGAGATGTGGGAATGACCCCCCAACAACGTCGAATGCAGTGATGTGAACACTTAAAGGCCTTCTGTTCTGGTGGTATTCGCTTGCATTGATGCGATCTGCGGCCGCAGTGAGTAGAAATTTGAACTGTGAGCTATACAATCCACGTTTGGCGTAGACAGGGTAGCAAGGAATGTCGGTGTCAAGGACAGCAATATGTATAGGACGTACAGACATGTTGACCGAACAGACTAGGGAAGATTGGAGAAAAGGCGAAAGAGAACGTACAGATTAAAGCAAACGAAGGACTTTCTATTTGTCACTTTGTCGGATGAGATCCGAAATACTCGGGACTGATGGCCGACAGATCTATATATCGAATGGCATATTAATATTTCGTCAAAGTCGTTATAATGAAAGTGCCTTCTGAATACGTTGGTTAAATTTGGCCGTATATAGGTTACTGTAATCGATATTCACCTTGCTCGTGGGAAATAACTGTATATATGTACGAACGAGCGAGATTTACTGCTTCAAGCTTACCCTTCCGAGAAGATTCCACCTCATTTATCTGTCTTTGAA
Source organism: Penicillium mononematosum (assembly GCF_028829835.1). Classification (NCBI taxonomy): domain Eukaryota; kingdom Fungi; phylum Ascomycota; class Eurotiomycetes; order Eurotiales; family Aspergillaceae; genus Penicillium; species Penicillium mononematosum. Next base: position 3,941,229 of record NW_026643272.1, on the reverse strand, counting down.
GTTGACTACGGAATAAAGACCTACAATGGACGAGATCAGCCAACATTTATTATCACTTTCCTCCCTATGAGACTTGGCCCCAAAGCTAAGCCTCATTGGCGCCAACCCCGAGACGTCCCAATAAACTAGAATTCAAAGACCAATAATCATGGACCAAGTCTCGAGACAAGGTAAAGGATCCACAATGTAGATTGCGTGAATTATACTGGGCGTTCAAGCACTGCCGTCATCGGGCGTTGGCCCCCTGCCGCAAAGGACCATATCGTAAAGCGTGATTGGAATACCCCAGGGATAAAAGCCTCCAACATCGCACCAAAAGGCACCCCCATAAAACCCCATCACCCATTCCGAACCATGTCTGGAGCCACATACACCAATGCCCGAATGAACCGTGGGATCACACCCAAAGGCTCTGCACCACGCTATGCCTTGAAAGCACCAGAGCGAGAAGTCGCATTTCGATTAGAACATATCGCGACGGAGAAAACAACGTTACTTCTCAAGCCACACGGTGATCCACAGTCCGATCATGCATATAAGATCTTGGACGAAGAGGGCTCTCCCGCATTCACAGCAACTGGTCGGAAATACAATGATCGCTCCTGTCGAGAACTCCGCGACTCATCTGGGTTACCGTTGTTCGATATCCACACGAAGCCGTTTTCAAATCCTTTGGGTTGGGTTGCCACCTTGCCCGGGAGCAAAATCAGTGATGCGACCATAGCGAAGGCGACACCAAAGTTGACTCGGAATAGCATCAACTTGGTCTTCTCGTTTCGAAATGGCGCGGCCGAAGACAGAAAAAGTGAGGAAGATAAGCAGCTCACGCTGACGGTTAAGAAACATGGGGAGGTGCTGGCCTTCTTTGATGTTGTGGATGGGGTTAGGAGGATCGCAGAATTGCGCGAGAGCATCACCCACAATAAAAGGTTGGCTTTGAGAAAGATGAAGCGTGGAGTAGGCCATCGCCCTGCGTTGGATCTCATTGTGAGTCCTGGTGTGGATATTTCACTAGTAAGATGATGTCTCGAACTGTACCTGAGAAATATCAGCTAATGCATAGTAGGTGACAGTAATTGCGGTCATTGTGTCTGACTGGTTCTTTGGATCGGGTTAAGCTGTGGCAGAGACGGTTGATTTTTATAGAGATTCGAGCAGCTGTTGATTATAGATCTGATAAAGAAATGTTGAGATACTGCTAAACGTATAACGCAAACCAAGTTCAACTCTTCACAGAAACAAAATAGATCATTGATCAAACACTGGATCGTCCAACCACGCGCTGATCTTGGCTAAAGCAGAAACATCATGCTCTTTTCTCGATGTATCGTGGTCCTTGATTTCTCCATCTATCCACCCGTGGGTCCCTCTAATATGCTTCAAACAGGTCCCAATAGGCTGACATCCGCCAAAATCAGTCAAAATAGGCATGCCTTCTTTGCTCACCAGAATGTTGTGGGGAGTCAGGTCATTGTGGGCCAATCCACGTGCATGAAGATGATGGAGAGCCGACTCGAGGGCAGCAATGAAAGACCGCTTCTCAATTGTTCCGACTCGGTTCTTGAGATAATTGTGCAGATCGCATGGATGTTTGTCAATGACAATCCCCATGAAGTATCCCCGCAGAACCCGACAGCCGTGATAGCGGATTATGTTCGGGTGCGGGTTCTGGGACAGCGACTGTAGAACTTCACCCTCTGCTAGCAAAGCTGCTGAGAGTTGGGACAATGCATTGTGTTCCTTCATCGCTTTGTACATCTCTGGATCTGGTCGCTTGATGTAGAAATCTTCAGTCAGTGTTGCTGGAGCTTGCATCAACTCGACCCCAGGAGCCGGCCATCGTGTGAATACTTCTTCATCAGGAACGCTGTTGAGGGCCTTGGTGACCTGATCGAAAATAATCTTGGCCTTGGGAGCTTCAAGCATGCCGTAATAAAAGCTCTCGTTGCTGTCGAACAGGGCGAAAGACGTTTGTTGGATTTCCCCTATTTCATCATCGCATTGCTCCCATGCTTTGGTGAGGTCATTCCAGCTGGTTATTTGTGGTGCCATGATAACGGCGAGTGCGTATATCTATAAGGAGAGTGGGTTGGAATGATTGATACTGGATGGGACTGGGAAGAAGGTTGGGAAGTACTGCCCAGAAGGTAAACAAAGGAAGTGCCTCAAAGGAGGGGGCCCAAGCCCACCAATAAACAACCCTGCCCAGGTGCTCCCAAGGTCTTACAGACATTCTTCGCCCATGTGCCCCAGGTCCCCCAAGTTTCTCGGAGATGTGGAACAAACTGCAGGTAATGCCTCAATACCTTGCCAAGTGTACCTACCTAGGTAGGCAGTCGGTTCTGGGAAGGTTCGGGCTGATCCCGTAGCGGGTCCCGGGCCGGCCCTGATGTTTCATGTCCTTTTCCGTGTCATTTTAGTGATGTATCTTGTATTATCACCGAAAATATACCATAGACTGTCGAAGAATTTCTGTCACCGTCCAAGGTAGCCATTTTTGAGTGCCGATCGTCAATTGGCGTTGTGGTGTATGGGTATAGACCCTTCTCGTATTTTGACTAGATTAAGTACCCTTTATATACTTCGTAAGAATACCCTGGTATACCCCAGTCATGAATAATGTGCATCACTCGAAGCCACATACATAGTATGACTTACCGTGATGTGATAGTAACTCCAGATCAATATATGTTTACATCAGATGAGTGTGCCGTTAGGTAACTATGGCCAGACGAGATTTCCTCTGTTTCCCATTTTGTGTTCTTTCGTCCCCAACTTCTCCCAGAGTCACAAACAATAACCACTCCATACACCCACTTCATCTCCACGCAAACAGAGTCATCTCGATACTCTTCGCTATGACTTCGAGCAATACGCCCAAGAAAGCCCCAGCCAAGCGGGGACGGCCTGCCGCAGGCTTTGACAAGAACCACGAGTTCCTACTGCACTGCCTTACTCAGTCAGGTGTCCGAGTCAGTTATCTCCAACCCTCGTATCTAATCCCTAGCATTCGTTTATTGTGTTACAGATTGACTACGCTGCCGTTGGCAAATGCGAAGGTATCTCGGAGAAACAGGCCCGACGCCGTTTCTATTGGCTGAAGTCCCAAATAAGTAGCCATGGAAATGCTACTCCTGGTGCAGGCACAGAGGCCGAGAAGCAGGGACAGAAGGATAACCAGGATGGAAATGATGTCAAGGAGGACGTCTAGTGTCTGTCTTGCCCTACTTCATCTTGTCTCCCCTCCTTAGGTACTTCCTATCATTCCCGTCATACTTCCAAGCGAATTGTGAACCTATTTCGGGTGCAATCGAGGATCGACTGCTAACGGGAAACTCTATCATTATCTGGGTATCCGGTGTCAATTATGTTTAGAACCACACAAAAAGACTCATTTATTCATCTTTCACTTTCCTCGTCTCAGAATCCACCCATAACCCACCAAGCCTCTCCTCAACACTCGGCCTCATAAACGGACCCCTGTGACCAGGCGGGAAATAATTTGCCCCAACACAAACCACATTCGGCTCATTCACAAGTCCCGATTCCTGCAGCCGGTCTTGATCCCAGAAGACATAGCCCTGGTTCCGCAAATCGAACATAGCAGGACTATCAGGCTTGACAAAGTCGTGGAAACTCGTACCCCATTTCCAGCCCAGGTTGCAACTGCCAGCTTCATCACGGGGAATGGAAACCAGTTTACCCTTGAGGATGACATTTTGTTGTCTCTCGTCACATGATGCGATATCCAGTCCATCCTGGGAAAAGAAGTCTGTGACGGTGTTCTCGCGCGAGTCCATATCTGATTTGAGCATGGCGTGTTTGAGGGCTTGCGGTTCCATGAGACTCAGACGTACGATGTACGATAAGCCACAGGATATAAGGAACTTCACATGGCCCGAATGGTGGGTGTCTCGGTATGATTTTGTGAAGAATGAAAGGTCCCCAAGATCTTGATCTTTGGTTGATACTGCATTTCCCGAAACTTCTTTTTTGACGCTCGCGTTGCCAGAACCAGCGAGAGAATAAGAAGCCATGAAATCATCTTCGACTCTTTCGCAAAGCGATCTACTGACTTGAGCGAGGAATTGTTGTATGCTGATAATCTCTTCGAATTCATAGAGGGTGAATTGCGAGACGAAGCTCAAAACAATCTGAGAGAAATTCAGGGCCGCACTCTTGTCCGGAAGGAGGTGCAAGACGCGCTGGGATCTCGCGTATATTTCGCATCGATAGAACGCCCGTTGAAGACGGGCCTGTTCAGTAGATGACAGGTTTGCTCTTGGGTGGACGGTTGTCGTTTGGAATGGTGTTGGCTTTTCATGGTGCGAGCTCAGATTGCCCAGTGACCAGTGGCAATAGCTATCGATTAGGCGTTCAATATTGACATGGAGGTAGAACAACGTATCGAGGTTCACATTATCCACGCTGAACTGGTCAATATTCTGACGCCGACGAGTGCGGTCGGTGGTAAAGAGCGAGAAACATTCGGCCTTGACTTTGGCAATGCTTTCGCCGGACTTGATAAGTTTGGGGATATTCTGGGCGTCCAGCGCGGTATAGATGTCCGCCGCACATGCTGCGTGGATGGCATGACGGAGAGTATGCCTGGTAAGATGTTGTTTGTAGGCGACGAAGGTGCGATATAAGATTGGCGAGGCTCTGGAAGCGGAGAAAAGATCAAGCGGGGACAGGCATTCTAAAATAGTCAAAAGAATTTCTGTAGACAAGGAATATATCATGGTGTGAAGACGATGAATACTAGGTGCCGTCTCCTTTTCATCCTGGCTAACTGGTCCACTTTTTAGATGTCTCTCATTGGTTTGTCCTCGGCATTGGGAAGCTTAAGTCTAACCTTACAAGGTTGCAGGAACGACGTTGACAAAGCCACTATAACAATAACATACAGAAACATAGAGACCAAAAGCCCATATATACTAACATACTATTGGCCACATATTTGAACCGTTGGCTAGATACACGACAGAGACGTCCAGCAAAGAAAGAGGTAACGAAACGAAGAATACTGCTTGAAATGCCACATTACAAACCCAACATTAAAAACAGTCAAGGCATTTATTCCTATTAACCGAATGAAGGTCGTCATGACTACCTAACAATTACCGATAAAAGGAAGCTGGATTCGAGCCAACTCCACCCTGTGGAGGTTGGTACGCCTGATACTCGCCCGTGCTTGCAGCGGGAGGTGGTGGGCTGTAGGGAGTATACTGCGGCTGCTGCGCTGCCCGGGCACCGGCGGAGGCTGGTGCGATGGAGGAGGTTGATGGGCACTGGGAGAGTTGGGGTACGGAGGTTGCTGCTGTTGTTGCTGGAACTGGTGCGGAATTTGGGGCATAGTGGAGGCAGGCGGGATCTGGGCTGTGTCATCAGCGGAGTAGACCGAGGGCGAGTAGTCTTGTTGCTGCTGGTGATGCTGCTGCTGTTGGAATTGCTGGTGGCCAGAAGGCGGGGCTTGAGCGGTTGGGGCGTACGGCATGCGCTGGGCAGAACCAGGAGCAGGGTGGTCGACAGGTGAATCATAGACAGAGGTCCCCAATTCTTGGGGGCTGTCGTATGTAGATTGCGGACGGTGGCTAACAGGTTGGTAAGGGTCGGCGTGTGGTGGCTGCTGCGGTGCGCCGGCCTGGGTCTGGTGGCGAGGATCAGGGGAATGAGAGGCTGGGCGGTACGGCATAGTCTGCTCGCTGGTGGGGTACGGTGCGTATGCATTCGCCTGGGTTGGCGTAGTGTCTGGGCAAGTCAGGTCAGAACTGGCAGGGGGGGGGTAATTCCTAGAATCTACTAACCTTGAGGCCGGGGAGTGAAATATCGAGGGTCCGCCTGAGGAGCAGAGGGGTATCCGGCAGGCGCAGCACTAGGATAACCGTACTGTGGCTGGGCAGGTCGTCCATATTGAGGCTGTGCCGGGTGGGCTAGGGATGCCTCAAGGAGGGACTCATAGTCGCGACGAGCTTTGATGAACTTCTCATTAAGCTGGGTGAATTCATCTAGACATGTGTAAGCGAGACATCCGCGGCAAGACAAACGACTGGCTGATTACCCTTCTTTTGCGAATATTTCCCAATCAATTCGATGAGCTTCGGACGAATAGCAAGCGTAGCTTGATAGAGAGTTGTGATCTCTTCGTTTTCCTGGACATTGAGGTCTGTGTTGCGGGTGCTCAGTAGAGTCAAGAGCTTCTCGACACTCTTGATCTGACCAAAGACGTCCGCCTCCATTTGAGCTTCCCGCTGCAGCTCATCGACAGTGGGATCTGGGAGTTTCTCCACGTAGTTGAGAGGGAAAATTCCGGTCTGGCCTCTCAGGGAGCCCTTCCACCAATCCTTGTAAACAGACTCTAGAACTGCAATGGTATCGCCTTTGCGGAACTGAAGCTCCCCTGGCTCAGACGGTTGGAAGTCGAACAATGCTCTCACCCGAGACACGGTAGCTACCGATGTACCTGAAAGAGCTTGGGCCTCGGCAGGCTCTCCTTGATTTGTGGGGGCCGATGCCGACGCAACAGCAGCAGACGAAGCCTCTGCTCGAGGTGCTGCCGCAGCAGCCGCGGACGGGGCTGCTTTATCCTTAATCGAGAGTGCTAGGGCCATCTGCAGTTCCTCTTCCTCCATCTGACGATCAACGTCGGTGATCTCACGTTTTCCAGGTTTCGACGGTGGCTGCAGATTCGGGTCTGGAATGTAATCAGCCGAGCTCGATATTCAAGATGTAGAACAGATACTTACTCGTGGTTTTTAATTTCATGTATGCCTGTTCCATGATGCCAAAATCCGGGTTGGATGAAAACATCTCAGTCCATTCTTCCATGCGCTCCAGAATCTTAGACTTGACTTGTTGATGCGTGTTCTAGACACAGATCCATGATTAACATTCGCCGTCTGAGCAAAATCGAGGGTTTGAGATATGCTTACACGATCGTTCGCCAAGCGTAGTAGCGCATCAGTAAAGCTTCTCGAAGCCAACTCGCGATGAATCTTCAGCCCGCAGTTTTGCGACAACGAATTTGCAAGCTAGAAACCAGTCAGCTATATTCATAAACCAAGGGATCTTCCTGCTTCCAGAAGCACGGTATCCAGCCACAAACCTCCAAAGTATAGAGCTGGACGTTGGCATTTCGGTGAGCCAGCCTTTTGATCATCGCTGCCACGGCCTCTTTCGCACTATATCACGGCAAAAGTCAGCAACAGGTCTTTGGGTGGACTTAAGGGACTGAAATTCCAAGCTAGCCACGTACCCCGATTCCTCTGCACCAACTTTGTCACAGACGTCCTAAACCACAAAAGCCGAATCAGTTATTGTCCCAAGGCCCTGGTTGTTCCGACGATTCTATATAGCTTCATGCACAACGCACCAGAATATATTCCCAATTCTCGGAGGTCAAATTCTCATCCGTCGCCTTGGCTATACAAAAACAAACAACGTCAGTAAACACATCCCACATGCAGATTCAATGTACTCCTGAGAGCTTCCCCCCCAAGCTAGCCAGCTCCAGGGGCGCATGTGCATCTGACGGGGCAGAGACTGATGGAACTTACCGACGGCATCGTCGAAGTGGTTCTGCTGCGCGCGAAACATCGCGAATGTATGTCCTCTAACCGTCGCAGGTAATCACTCGATGGTATGTGGATTATCGGAGAAGTCGGGCAGCACTGCTCAGCTTCTAACGAGCGGGTCGCCTTGTTTCGACGTCGCAAAAAGTTCGACGACAGATTCCAATTAGACTTCGGTATCTAACTTCAGGTTCTCTTTCAAAAACTGGTTTTGTAGCTCGTAGTGGTGGTCTTCCAGCTCCGAATGCGGGGAGTCGACGACAGCAAAGGATGCGGCTAGGCTGCGGGTTGATGCAGGCGGTGTGAAATATCACAGAGGGAGGGCCTTGCCAAGGAATGGTATAGCAAGCGACTGGTATTGCAGCGCTGAGTATCTGTTAATCAGGTCCTTGGGGATGATCAGGGACAGTGTTGGGGGTATTGTGTACGGGCGGAACTTGTCACCTGAGTCAGCATATGACGATGCCCAGTGGTGCCCCAGCTTGGGAGACCCGCGGACTGTTAAGTTATTATTAGCTTAGATTGTCCAAATTGGAACGGATCTTTCTATTTTAAAAGCCTTATGTCTGCCTGGGTCTTGAACTTGTAGTTCTTTTTTCTTTTTTTTTCTTGCCCTTTTTCCTGTTTTTGTTCACGCTAGTTGGGACCTCGCCCTACTTATGTAGGCTACTGCGTTTCTTCTTCCCATATTTGCTTACCGGCTGTGGCTGAACCATCCCCACTACTCTAGGCACATACTTCCTAATTGTGGAATCAAAATTTACGGCATTTGAAGCTCGCTAGCTGCTTGTATTCATCATAAGCTAACGACAATGGGAAAATAGAACTACAAGGAATTACATTGACACAAGATCAATACAGAGACAGTGAGTGGCAAAGCAGAGATCACAGGCAACATGCTCATGGAATGGAGTCATTTTCATCGACAATCGATGTGAAGAAGTGAATAAAGAAGTAGACTGGGTACATAAACGGATTCCAACGACGTACTGTAGTGCACGTCGGGATCTAGAAGAAACATCAGGAGTGACGGGGTATCTGAGCAAGACGTCAAGAGATATCAAGTACGACGAAATAAAACCGAAACAAGAAAACAAAGGTGGTCGTTTATCAGCGTCTTCTTCAAGCGCCTCCTTTCTGGGCTTTTTCTTGGGCGCGGCTGATACGAGCAGCCTTGACCAAGGGGGCGAGATGCGATAGTGGTGCGCAGAGAGACATGAATGGGTGCTAAAGGGGGCGATGTCAGTTATCGCTGCAAAAGCAGTGGGAAGTAGGAACAAGTACCTTCAGTAGGTCATGCGCCGACGCCCGCTTCTCCGGGTCAACCTTCAGGGCAAAGTGAAGGAATTCGCGGAAGACCGGGGATAGATTGTGCTCGTCTTTGATGGTGGGTGTTCCGTTCGTAGCAATCAGATAGAGTGCTCGCAATGGGGACTCTGTCAGGTAGGGTGGCTCGCCTTCGATCATTTCGATGGCCATGATGCCCAAACTCCAGATGTCGACCTTGCGGCCGTACTCTTTGCGAGTAACAACTTCGGGGGCCATCCAGTACGGAGTACCAACCATGGTGTTCCGCTTGTTCTGCGAGTCGTTGATCTGAGCACAGAAACCGAAATCGGCTGGAGATTGTTAGCATTATTTCGACACAACCAACACAGGGCGAAACCTACTCAGCTTGATGTTACCATCCATCGCCAGCAGGATGTTGTCGGATTTGATATCTCGATGAATGACACCCTTGGAGTGCAAATGCTGGAGACCGCTCAGAGTCTAGTCGAAAATAGTTAGCATCTCGTAGTCTCATCTTGACCCAGGGTTAACCATTCTGCACTCACCTCTCGGCAAACAGCTGCGATCTGTCCCTCGCTCATAATGTTGAAGGTAACCACGTCTGTCAGACTGCCACCTTCCATGTATTCCATCACCACCCAAAGATCCAGCCCATGTAGGAAGCTCTCTAAGAAGTTCACAATGTTCTTGTGCTTGCTATCTTTCATGACCAATATCTCGTTGATAATCAAGTCCTTCTTGGGTTGCAGGTCTAGATTCATCTGCTTGATGGCAACACAGTTGTTGTGAGGATGCTCATACGCTGTGTACACACCACCGGAAGCACCTTGGCCGATTTTATTGAAGTTGTAGTAGATCTGCGTGGGGTCGCCAGGGTGGCAGATTGACATTAAGCGCGTCCGAATATCCATGGCGCTGCTCTGTCGCTGCTGACGCTGTCTAGGTCTGGCAGCAGGTGGAGCACGCGCGGTAGGTGACACCCCAGACGAAAGATCTGGCGCCGGAGCAGTCGTTGATGTGGAGATGGCCGGAGGCTGCTGTGCTTGCTGGCGTTGGGTGCGGTTCCGTTCCAAGGTCTGCTGGGCCGCGGCCATGACCTGCTCCTGTTGCCGCTGGTACTGTGTAGGGGATGCGATGACATTGGGAACGTTGGGGACGCTGGGTGCAGGGGTGCCATTTCGGGAGCTGGAGCGACTGCGGTGGGGCGATGCTGGCAATGGTTCGGATTCTGGGATAGTCGGAGTGCCAAATGTAGGAGCATAATTCTCCTGGGGAGTTCGCTGCGGAACTCCATACGAATTCGACACCGGGGGTTGAGGAGGAGGGCGGGAGGGGGTCATTCCAGTCGGCGGTTTCGGGGGCGCACGATGGGGCACCATACCACCCAGTGGAGGAGACATGACCGGCGAGACTGCCGGAGGCCCGCGAGGAATTGGTGGGGGCGATCGCGGGTTCTCAAAGCTGCTTTCGTGATGTTGCGGGAATCGTGGACTTCCTGGTGGCGATGATTGTTCTCTTGGGCTGGTGGCTTGCGCAGCTTGAGCAGCTTGAGCATTGTCGAACTTGTGCCAGACTTCATCATCACTGTCACCACGGGTGTTCTTTTCGTAAAATCGCATAATATCCATCATAGTCTGCGGGTGCTCCTCCTGCTCCTTCTTCGAAATACCGTTCTCCTGTAGTAGTCGCTGCCATTCTTTGGGAAGCCCAGTGAATTGGCCGGTCTGGTTGTCATAGCCGACGTGAGTAACGTGGACCGGATTCTCTGGAGCTGAAATTTTCATATTGCGACCGGGGGGTTCCAAGCATACTGTCCACGAATCTGGAGAAGCTGGCCTTTTTGCTTTGTCTCGTTCGGGGAGCGGCCGGAGGATTGCCATCGTCGGAATACCGTTTGTCGGGATTTGGGGGCCTTTCGGTCTCGCGATGAGCGAAGGAATCCATACGTTGCGTTAGAGTGGTGAAGCTAGCTGACTGGCGGAGTGAGTGGCGTCCGCGGGTATCGGGGCTGGTGTGGTGAGAGCGGAGTGCGGGCTTTTGCTGGGAGTGAGGATCAGCCTCGGCGGTATTCTCATCCAATGCACTAAGCATGCCCCGCGTTTCGTAAGGGTCGTTCAATTCATCCGAGCTTTGCTCGTTGTAGGAAAAACGGTTGGAACTGCGGGTGCGAGACCGGGAGGTCAAATTGGAGAAGAAGCCACTTGATTCGTCGTTGGAAGGCGAGGGACCGCCACTATTCTGATCCAGAGATGACGAGGAAGAACCTGGGAATTGGGCGTTGGATCTCGATCGATTATGCTCGCGACTGCCGCTGGGAGAAGATCGTGGATAAACGGGGGCGGAGGGGGTGCGTTTCAACGATGTGGTACTCTGATGACTCCGAAGAATGCGCGAACTGAAGCTAGGGGGGGTCCTTGTGAAGTTTGCTAGATGCTCGGCGGAATTTCAATGGGAAATTGTCCTGATTCATGGTGGGCAGATTTCTGTCTCTACACGAGACAGATTGAAATTGGGCCGAGGAGGGGTCAGATGCAGGGGATTTTTTTTTAATCTGTTTTTTTGACCAACCAAGTTCACGACCTGAGGGGAATTACGGCCGCGGAGAATAACCGGGTCCCCGAAGGCTCTTGAAGATGGATGGAATGGAAGATTGGAAGGAAATATGGAGAAGAGAGGAGGTTGATGTTTAGCACGTGGAGTCTTGGGAAAAGGAGTCGGGTGGCTGGGGCGGTTTGACAGGTTGCGGGTGATATGGGAGGAATATGGGAGGAATATAGGAGTAATATGGGATATCTCACATCTAAACTTCAAATATTACAATATTATACACATGAAGTTTACTATATTCTATTAGAATCGAGTCAGGGACACTCTGGTGAGTAACTATAACGAATCTATTCCTCATCATTCAGGCCAAATGTTATAAGAATAGAACTAGTCTCAGACTTCTACCCCGTTTAATATTCCTATATCGCACTTAACGGCTTCGATACGAGATCCACTATCTTTAAAGTAGTAACTAAATACATACTAAATCCTAGTTCAATGTTCTTTCCTAGTGATGTGGTAATCTAAGGCCATTCCCTACGAGGTCTAAAGCAAACAGCCCAAGTAGAAGTACTTGTATCTCCGTTCAGGCCCCTTTTGCCCCTGGCAGGTAGCCGAACACGTCCCAAAAAGGTTAAACCGCACAGGGTTGGACGGGTCAAGTGTGACGGAAGCAAGCCAATATCACTCTGCACATTGAAATCCTTGGGCGTTAGGCATTGGGCTCGTGTCAAAGCCTTTAGACACTTGATAGAATACAGTGCCACACAGATCCCTCCTGGATTACAGCCATTATAACCGACTTGCTGAGCCGGGCTCCGGGGCATTTTTCTCCATATGCGCCACCGTTGGTTGCCTTCAATATCCATGGATCTCTCCCCGTTTGCTACACAAATCTTCCAGGGCTGCAAACACTACAGAAAACTGATTGAAATCTGCTTACACCGTTTCTACCATACTCCTTCCTCCATCCCATTTTGACTCGCCTCGGTATATGATATGGCTCTGGCGTTTACACCCCATATTGGTTTCAGATATTACCAACTGCGTAGTGAGATCGAATGAGACGCGGTCCGGGCTCTAATAGCCTTTTTTTTCGACTGGCCACCTTCCCATTCAAAGATTGAGTAATATCTAAACATCCTCTTCACTTCACTGTCGTTGGTCCAGTCAAGGCCCGAGATTTGGCCTGAAACCAAACCGTGCAAATGGTGTTGGCAAATTTTGATCCCATGACTTCCATGGAGCTTTCTGCGCATTCACGTCTCACTTTAATAGGCTAGCCTCGATGTCTGGCCTCCTTGGCGATGCAAAATCAGAGATCCACAGGAAGAGAGACGAGAGATAAGGGCAAATCGGCCGAAATTCGGAAATTGCAAGGTGCCTGAATTATCAGGCAACATAAAGTGAGACGAGACATCAAAAGTGGTCTCAACACATTCAACTCCAAGACCACGGAATTGTGCCGAATTTTCAAACATGTCGTTTAAAGGCACAACTTTGGGAAATCGCAGCGTGTGCAGCTCAGAAATCACTCGACCTGGTTGTTCCGATCGTAGAGTTTGGAAGCAAAGTGGATGTATTCACATCACTTGAAGAAGCTTCTTCTTCTAATCTTGAATATGCTTCCGAGGTTGAATATCACCACTGGATAACGATGCTGATCCTTGAATATCTTTAGATGAATAGCTGGATAATGGCGGCGTCAACCACAACAATAACATCGGCTGGACGGTGCAGAGTAGTATGAACGACACCGGCGGTCGAAATGTTCATGACTCCGCCGTACAGCATCTTGCTGCTGTCCAGTACCTTCTACGGTATTCAGTTCATTTTGTCCATGTCGTTGTCATTCATAACAATAGGTGGCGCCAAAGGATTTGCCCCAATGCCGAAGCTGTCTAGCCAGGTTTACCGCGTTGATCCTGCTACAAAGGATGTGCGTATTATTGCTATGGCAAGAAGAATCTCATCACTTGCCATCTGAAGAAGCCCAGTATCATCCATTTATCAGGTCTATCCAGTGGTGTCCACATATCATTTGGTCTCCATGGATGGCAAGGTAATCCTTCAACGACACCATGCGTTGGACTGTGTCTACCTAGGTATGCGCTGTGAGCTCATTAAGCTTTATGCTTAAAATACAGCTGGGCAATATCAAGTCCACGGTTTTGGAGGACTGGTAGGCACATACCTAGGTGCATCACAGATAACCTATCTTTGAGAACACACCGTTTTTGTTTCTTGTATCTAATCTGGGTGAATTGAAAACGAAAGTCCGTAAACATGGTCTTAATACTTAACTACGTGTAGGGCGCGTGTCCTCGATGTCATCAGGCTATGGGGATTGCTAACATAGCAACCACTTGTGATCGCGCGAGCTTTCCTTTTGTTTACCTCCCATAATCTTCACCCAACACTTTTCTCCTCCGCGTTTCCCACGAACTTTCTTTCCATCCACCCTTCTATCAAACTACAGCCCTTCTTATCACTGATGCCTAGATAGGCAAGTCATCTGCTCGGAATCTGTGCCTTCATAGGAGGTAAGCCATCTTCTTGTTATCATGTCTCCTACTGTTGTCACGTCCTTCTACTGTTGTCACCTTGCTTTTATCTGGACTCTGACGGTTCTCTCAGCAACACCTAGTGTGGCGACTTGTCTCTTTAGGCAGTTCGTCTCTTCCAAGGTCTCTTGCCTGTCTTGTCACACGTCTCCTACAATACTCCAGTTCTCTTATCCTTATCCACCTGCGCAAGTCTACTCTGCTTACTGGTGTGTTCTTTTTAACCTTAACTTCCCTTAGTCTCATTTCTTGGCTCTCACATATCCCCAGGTACTTTCCTTTCTCCAAACACAGCATTATGGATGGAAACACCGCATCTCCTACCATTACTACAACTGAGAATGCCACGGTCAGCTATTTGTTGTCCCGGGTCTTGTCCGGTGACAAAATATGCAAGGCAAGCGAACTTACTGCATTTCTTTCCCAGTGGCTTAACGACTTCGAAGAGAATAAGCCAGTTTCTCCGGGTATCCAAGAGCTACTAACTCATCTTCTACTCCCATTTGGCACAACCGCTATGCTGGAGCGGCTGGAGGGGATGGAGGCCTCTTTGGCCGATACAGAGGGGTGGATGGTAAAACTCCATGCCCTCATGGCCAACAAAGCACATGAAAGGATGTTGCAGAAGTTGGAGTCTATGGCGGATGAAGAGCTATCATTCGAAGATCTCTGTGGGAAAGAGAACGGTAAAGCCACTGTTCCATCCGAGCTTCGGTAAATGATACTGACATCACAGAAAGCTCAAGAAGACAGTGTGAACGATTACTTCGTCATTGACCCCAAACGTACCCTACAATTTGATTATGACATGAGAGATGTGATGACTCGGGGCGACAAAGAGGCGATGAAAAAGCATGCCGATGTCTTTTATATTACCGGCTACGTTGCCTGGACCGTGCGATCTCCTTACTGGAATATCGCCTTGGCCACCGATGATGAAGGCAATCGATTTCTCTCAGATGATGTTTTGGATAAAGTCCTTCCCAAGTGGAGACAAATCCTCACCGGCGAGACGATCCCGACCCCGAAATATGGCGTTGTCGATTCTTTTCGTTCGTGGCTGGCTAGTGAGGAGAAGAAGGCCAATGATCTCGGCAAACCTTGGCCAAAGACTCCTATCAATACTGGTTCTTGGCCATCGAGGCCGAAGTTTGTAAGCCCCAAGACTCCGGAACCCTATTCTCGCCTTCGCACTATGGATGCGGGTCGGATTTCTCCGCTCGAATCCAGTTCCAATGTCACCGATGGTGAGCAAACTGGACTGCTCCAAGAGATCCTCAACGAAGTGAAAGACTTGAAGAGCATGATGAACCATGTTATCGAAAGGCAGCAGCAACAGTTCGAGATCACACAAAACCAAATGAATGAATCTTGGCAGCAGGCCTACCCTCCCATTCCCCAAGGAATGCAGCCAAGCTATTCCGTGCCTCAACAGGGTCCATTTGTCGATGCTCAATACCAATACCCCGTAGTTGAGGCAGATTGGCAATTCTGGGACCCACAGAACCAAAGCCCGACTCCTATGCCAGGCCCGGGACCTAGTTCAGCTCGTCATCTCTAAGCCTTCCTATAACCAAGGAATGGGCGGCACATGTACGATTTGGTGGGGGGGTCCTTGACCCAAATACTGAAATTCAGGGAGAATCAGGACGAGGGGGAAGAAAAGATGATATGCAGGTGGGCAGCTGTGGCTGTGTTCGAGGTTGAACATTGAGGATTTCAGCTGTTCCTCGCAACATCGTCTTCATGTCATACAATATCAGAAATGTGTCTGTTAGATTATTCCAATTGAACGCAATATCATTCTATTGCTGGTCGTACGTTAACATCTTTATATGATGGCTCTTTGGTATAGTGTGTCTGCATACTATGGCTGTAGAAGGGACAGAACTAACTTATATAGTCCGGCCTGAGTTGTAAAGAACGACCTTTTTGCATTTGGTTATAGTCTCACCATGGTGTTGGTGCACTTCAGATGTTTTGACTTGTACAGAAACAAAAACGACATGTATCCATATTCATGTGAGCAGCTGGCGTAGTGTAGTCTTGACAGTAATGCGTGGAAATGTCATAAAACCAGATATATAAGAGATGATAAATTAGATAAATCTCGTGAACGCTTGCTATCATCGGACAGAAAGAAAGAGAACGCGAGTGGGAAACAGGAAGCATGTTCCCTTCACCTGTTGCTCCTCGTGAGGACCCTGCGATATGTATTCCTTGGAGATCTCAGCCCTGTCCCGGCAGTGCAATGTCGATTTATCAGAGAACCCCGGACTCTGGCCCCAGGTCATCAACCCCGCGTCACTTTGGCCCCGATCTCCAATATAGCGGTAAGGCCAATTACTATAGATTGAGGCTCAGCCCAGCTGGATTTTCTTGGCAGTAAGGTTACTTCAGAGAAACCCTGCTAAGATACGAAGTAATACACCTACATCCGGCTTTGGGCTCCAAGCGAGGCCCAAAGAGGCTCAAAAGCACGGTTGTCTGGTCCGGCCATTTATAGCGCGGATGACGTGTTATATCGGAGATTTTGTTTTCGTTGTGCAGGCTGAATCAACCACTTCGGGCCAAATCAAGTAAATATGTGTCTCCCTTTAAGCTGATGTGATTCACCATCGATATGGCGAACCGAGTCCTCGCCCCCGCTTTTGATGCAAAGAGTTGACTGCGCTGTGACAAGTCCACATGACACTCTCTTTAGTTTCTTTGAATCTCAAATATTAGTTGCACTAGTTGTCGGTCGGATCTCGCGCACAGGGCTTCCGAGATGATTGGTTTAGTATCGTCAGTCGGTCCACATGGATGTAGATCATCCACACGGCGTAAACAAGAATCAAGCCATGCAAAATAAGTGGGATATGATGTATTCCACAATTTCCTTTGTCTAGATGTATCAAAGGTAAAATCGAAATTAAAATTGCGAGACCGACTTGACCTCTTGAAGTTAATAGAATTCACTAGTGTCAGGGTAAATGCTCTCTCCCTTGCTGATGGGAATGTGGAACTCGCGCACACTAACAGCGAACAACACATCTTCTATCCCGTTCCTGCTGCCGAGGCTGCTGCCGAGACCTTTAGCTTCTAGACTTCTACGGAGGAGGTCAGAAGGTCATCGGTGTAAACTCATGTGGGGGATATGCAGAAGATCCAATGGAGTGAAGCTAAACATTTGTATTGACTGCGCCTTGCCCAATGGGAGACATCACATAGATGCAGAAGTAAAGTCTACAACATATACAGAATATCCCGTACAGTAAGTAGTTGTAATCAACAAGACAGCCCTTTGTTTACTCCGTATGCAGAAAACACATTATTTTTGATTATGATGATCCACATGTGCAGGACTCCTTGAAGCTCGGTAATGAGCTCATCCCTTTCGGGGCCGACTCCAGTTAGACTTGGCTCAATACCGACATGCGCCTTACATCGCCCAGATACGATGTGCAGGGGTTAATAGCCGATGATTGGATCAGCTGTTATTATTCGAAATGGTCATACTTGGGGGCCCAACTTGGGGCAGCTGCGAATGGAGTAGACCAAATCAACATAAATTGGAGGTGATTCCTCCTTCCCAGAGTGTTTTCTATTCACAGCCGACTCCAACTTTCTCCGCCTCCTTCCATCTATACATAATGTTTGGTCTTATTCCGCTTCTTTTTACTGCGCTTGCCAGCGCATACCCCAACCGGGGTCCTTGCACAGGCAACTGCTGGGCCCATGACCCTGCTATGATCCAGCGTGTCTCTGATGGGAAATACTACCGCTTTTCGACGGGCACTGGTGTCAGCACTCATAGCTCGCCGTCCGTTAAGGGTCCTTGGACGGACCTTGGCCCGGCATTGCCAGATGGGTCCAAGATCCACCTCGACGGTGTAGACAGCACGAATATCTGGGTAAGAAGGACCCAGAACATCCCGTCAATCTGATAACTAACAGGATCTACCTTGTAGGCCCCTGATGTCCACTATCAGAATGACCAGTACTACATGTACTACGTCCTGTCGAAGATCGGCACCCAGAACTCCCAGATCGGTGTCGCAACATCCAAGACCATGGAGCCCGGTAGCTGGACTGACCATGGTTCCATTGGTCTCCCTGCAAACGAGAACTACAACCGTATCGATCCCGCCTGGATCAGCATTGGTGGCAAGAACTACATGAACTTTGGTTCCTTCTGGGGCGATATCTTCCAGGTCCCGATGGACACTCCCCTCAAAGTTGGCGGCGCAACTCCCTACCAAATCTCCTTCAACGCTACTCTCAACCACCGCGAGGAAGGCGCGTACGAGTTCAAGCACGGTGACTACTACTACCTCCTCTACTCTGCTGGTATTGCGGGCAAGTACACAAAGACATTCCCTGCTGAGGGTGCAGAGTACCACATTCGTGTCTGCCGGTCCAAGACCGGCCTTGGTGACTTTGTATGTTTCCCAATTTCCTAATCCATTCGCAAAAGCACCTGCTCTAACATCTGTCTTACAGGTTGACGCCGACGGAAAGTCGTGCAAGGAGACTGGTGGCACCATGCTCCTCTCCAGCCACGGCCAGGTATTTGGACCTGGTGGCCCTGGTGTTGTCAAGGACAAGGATCTCGGTGTGGTCATGTACTACCACTACTACCCACTTGCCGTCAAGGAGAAAACCGAGGTCTCGGACAACGCGAACTACAGGTACGCGTGGAACGTCCTCGGCTTTGAGAACGGCTGGCCTTTCGTGAAGGCCAATTAGTGCACATACTTCTCGTGGCGGGCCCGCGAGGCCGATACATATTCTTTTCACATTCTTTTTCTCTTCTATTGTCAATGGTTGGGCTCATATACTTTTGGAAGTATCGCACTCGCTTCTTCGATACCCATGCCGTCTTGATCTCTGTCATGATGCGCTTCTTTTTGTATCTGGCAACTCTTAATTATATAATATGGCCATTACGTTCTTGGCTTAATTGATTGGTTTAATGTCTGCATGATTCCGCTTTTATTTAAACCATGTACAGTCGTTGTGTAACGCCATCTCGCATATCTTCGGAGTTCACGACTCCGTACATTCCCACTCGCTCTTTGATGTCTCACATGCCCCAATTTCAAGATCGAGAGTGCCTTGGGCAAGGTAGAAACCACCTTGGTCATTTATGTCTAGGAAATTCCCCTCGATCTTGGCAGCGCATCAACATAGTATGTCTCCACCATGTCCACAATCCAATCGGCGAGACCGCACAGGAATGCAGCCAGGCTATACGGGCCTGGAAGAACCGTTCCGGGAATCTGCATTGTATATGTTGAGCCTTTCTTTTCGAAATTGGCAAAGAAGGAGTTTCTACAGTATCTAAACCTTGGAACAGGAGGAGATTCTTTACGTAAGCCTAGGGCGAAAACATCCGCAAATACCACACAGAGTGTCTGGATTTGGACCTTGGCAAACGGGGATACAAATATTTGGGCTGAGAGTGCGCCAAAATAGACGACGAGAACACTGAAACTGAGTGGTGGTGTTATTCCAAAGTTGTTTTGGTGGTGTTATTGGTGAACACGGGCAATATATACTTCCAGGCAGGCGGAATCCTACAAAACTGAGTTATAGCTCGTGTCTACTGCTAAGCCGATGCAGCAACTTGCCAAGGCAGGGATTGTTATACTAAATAAGATATCAAGAAAGGTGCTTTAGGAATACAACTAGAAAGGCTACTAACTAGAGACATTTTTGGGGTAGACATGGTCACGGAAAACAGTAGAAGAAGGTCGAAGCCCGAGACACTCAACCCACTCAAATTCCAGACAAATGGGTAATTTCCGGACCAGGTGCATGCAACATGGAGAGATATTGTCGCAGTAGACAGCCCAGGCATATATGATATCCAAGGAGTAGACAATGTTGCGAAATATCATAGCACCACCCTAGAAGCCGAATGAATACCTGCACAATTAAAGGGAGATATATTAACTAGCCTAAAGAAACCTAAGTGAAGCTTTACGGGAGAAGATTGTCTTTTGGGGCTGCGAAAAAAGAATCATCGTCTATTGTATACCTGGAGTATTCAGTTGATAAGATCTAAAATATATAGGGCTCTCCAAATAGCCACAGTGACGTGTATCACCAAATTGGCCACTTGCCGCGCTGTGGCCACGTGCGGGAATCCAATGAGAATATAAAACAGTAGATACATATTATAATGAATTCATTTATTTCATCTGAGATTGCTTATACAATTCCCTGCGATCGGATTGGAATTGCATTGCACCGTATTCGAATGAG
Organism: Penicillium mononematosum; assembly: GCF_028829835.1. Lineage (NCBI taxonomy): Eukaryota > Fungi > Ascomycota > Eurotiomycetes > Eurotiales > Aspergillaceae > Penicillium > Penicillium mononematosum. The sequence continues at coordinate 3,921,005 of NW_026643272.1, read as the reverse complement.
AGCAAAGAACAGCTATGACAGCTATGACAGCTATCACAGCTATTATATCTCAAATCGCCCAAGTCCAAGGTCAATAACTATCCAAATTACTATCAATTCCTTAAAAAAGAAGTGTCAAAAGTGTCAAAAGTGTCAAGTGCCAAAGTGTAGAAACGGACTCGGAGAAAACCTCCCCGGAGGTTCGACCTGGCCTTTTCTGTACTTTCTGGATTGTCCGGGGTTACCTTTCTTCTCTCACCTGTCACCTCCCACTTCTCTTCTTCTCTCTCCCACTACTTTCTCTTCAGGTGGCTCCCCTCTTTGAGCCCCTGTATCTCTCTTTTTTGATTCTCGGCTTGTCAGTCAAAATCGCTATTGCATTTTCTTGAATTGCATCCGCATTCTCCTGAAAGAAAATCTATATATCCTACTCAATCCACAAAAGAGAAGGATACACTGTCGCCTGTGAGTTATCTAGAAGTCCGTGTCATTGCCATTGACTACACCGGAGGTTACGGTGATCTGTCCTGATCGGTCGTTATTGCATACTGACCCGGCCCGTCTTGATTGCAGGATCTTGTGCATAGCCCATTTACCAATCTTGTCTCCAACCCCGATTTCCTTGTCGAATTTACTACCTGTAATGGCTTCTGAAGCATCTACCTCTGCCAACGGCGGATCCCTCGCTGCCATGTTGGAACAGCAGCACGCCCGCGATGAGGCCCACAAGGCCACTGTGGAGGAAACCGTGGACGAGGAGGACCTCAAACACCCCCCTCCGACCTCACTGCAGCCCGAACAACCCATCCTCGTTAACTCCGATACCTCTGAGCCTACCACCATCGCCCAAACCGCTTCCCCGACTCCTTCGCCAAAGCCCCCCACCAAAAAGGCCCCGACATTCGACGTTCAATCCGAAGAATTGTTCCCAGCTTTAGGCAGCGGTCCGAAGCCGGCTGCCCCCGCGGCCGCTACATGGGGTGCGAAGAAACCTTCCGCGGCTGCTACTGTCGCAAATGGCTCGCCCGCGAAGTCAATGGGTACGTGGATTATTTTGGAGCCCCCCGGGTTGGACAAATTTCTGACACAGGAACAGAGATCCCCCGTATCATGGCGCTCCCCGGAAAGCACATGGAACAGCTCCGCCTTGCACCCTCCCAGATGCAACCCCGTGGACAGATGAAGAAGCCTCTCCGCGATATCCTCCGGGATATCTCCCGCAGATCAAAGGCCAATGTTGATATGCGCGGTGGCCCTGGCGGCTCAATCATCTTCGAAGGAAAGGGCTCCGTAGATGCGGTGCGCCAGGCTCTCCGCGAGGTGGCTCAGCAGGTTGGATCTAAGGTATGTGGATTAGACGTGCGCAAAACGAGTTTCTAGGCTAACCGATTCGTCTCAATAGCAATCCGTCCGTGTTCCCATTCCCACATCTGCCCGCGCTCACATCATTGGCCGTCAAGGTACCGTTGTGCAGGATATCCAGACCCGCACCGGTGCTCGTGTTCAGGTACCCCGCGCCGACGGCAACGCTGCTGACGATGATGACGACGATACCATCGACATTCTGATTGAGGGAGATGCCGTGGCCGCGGAGATGGCCCGCCGCGAGATCGAGGCGATTGTCAAGGAGCGCGGTTCAAACATGAGCTTCCGATTGAAGACCGTCCCTCCTGAGTTCTTCCCCTTCATTGCAGGTGCACATGACGCCAACGTGCGGGCCATTGAAGAGCGCACAAAAGCGCAGATTAATGTTCCGCGCTATGATACTTGGTCGACCCAGCCCCCTCCTCAGGAAGCCAACCCGGGCCAGGTCCAGTTCGTGGCTGTGCCTGATAAGCACATTTTGATTTCCGGAGAACGGGCTGCCGCGCAGGAGGCTCGGGCTGAGATTGAACGCTTGGCTGCGCAATTGCGCCAGCAGCTTACTCTGCGCCAGCTGGCCATTAACCGTGGCCAGCACCAGTTCATTTTGGGCGATGAGCCCGACGCTCTGCACCAGTTCGTCGCACAGACTGGATGTGCCATTGTCCTGCCTCCTTCCTCCGACGAGAGCGAGTTCCTCACCATCACTGGTCCCGTTGACCAGATCGAGGCTGGTATTGAACACGCTATGGATCTTGCGACAAGCATGCAGATGGCTAGCATTGATCTGTCCCGCCAGCACCCCAATGCGCCCGCCGGTCCCCATGCCCACGCAAGCGCTCTCTCGCAGTATCTCCGTCGCCGCCAGGTTATTAAGGAACTCGAATCTACTTACGATGCGCACATTGCACTTCCTCCTAGCGTTGGCGGACCCGTCACATGGGAGGTCTACTCCCGTGACGGCAAGAACACCATTCGTGCCCGTTCCGATATCATGAACCTCGTCCAGGCTCTTCCGCCTTCTAGACTCCGCCACGTCTCTGTGGACCCGTACTTCCACCAGTACTTGCGCGATCGAAGCGCAAGCACCCTTCAGAGTGACTATGGCGTCCACCTGATGGTGCCGGATGATATCAACAGCCCCGAAGTTGTTCTTGTTTATGAAGGCCCCTCCTCAACTGCCTCCCGCTTCGAGGTCCCCAGACAGCGCCCCTCTCCCGCAGATGTTGCAGCCTTCGAGAAGGGTCTGCAAGAGGCCCAGGAATACCTCCTGGGCGCTCTCGGGGACCAACGTGACATTGTCGCCAAGTCTGTTTCCGTCCCTGCCAAATACCAGGAGAAGGCGCGTAAGTTTATCAACCGCGAGCAAGAGGCCAAGGGCGAGGACAGCATCCCTGTCCGTGCCATTGTTGGTGATGCCCAGGGTTCTCAATGTCAGGTTTCCCTTCGTGGTCCCTCCGGTCTGGTGGCTGAACTTGCCGCCAAGGTGGAGGCTTTCGTCGTAGAGCAGGAGAAGGACGATCTGGAGCGTGGTTACACCACTAGCTTCGACTTCCCCCAGAAGTACGCCAACTTCCTGATTGGCAAGCGTGGTGAAAACATCAACAAGCTCCGCGAGGAGTTCGATGTTGATATCAAGGTGGAGAACGGGAAGGTCGAGGTCAAGGGGACCCAAGGCCAAGGCGGATGCTACCCGCATGCGCATCATCAACATGGGCAAGAAGTTGGAAGATGAGACCACTCACATTCTCAAGGTCCCCGCCCAATACCACCGCGAGTTGATCGGCCAGCGCGGAAACCAGGTCAACCGTCTCCAGGATCGCTACTCTGTCCGCGTCCAGTTCCCTCGCGCAACTGTTGCCAACGATGACGCCACGGAAACCGGCAGCGATGCTGGTGGTGCTCGTCCCCAGCGTGCTCAGCAGGCTCCCGATGAGGTCCTCGTCAAGGGCCCCAGCAAGGGCGCTGACTCGGCTCGTGACGAGATCCTTAGCTTGCTGCAGTATGTCATTGAGCACGGTCATTCTGCCTCTATCTCTGTGGCCCAGAGTCAGGTCGCATCCCTGATCGGCCAGCGCGGCCGTGAGATGGACAAGCTTCGTGCTGATACCGGCGCCCAGATCGATGTTCCCAACGCCAACGATGCGCCGGATGCATCGGGCCGCGTGGAGATCCGTGTCAAGGGTACTAAGCAGCAAGTTGCTGAGGCCAAGAAGATCTTGCAGCAGCGGGCCAGCGAGTTCGATGCCACTGTGACTAAGACCATTGAGGTTGAAAAGAAGTACCACAAAGCCTTGATCGGTGGAGGCGGTAAGTTTTGATGCAAACTGATGTGCTTGTTTTCAATTACTAACTAAAGTAGGCGCCAACATCCGCAAGATCGTCACTGAGGCCGGTGGCCCCACTGACGGCAGCGCCGCCAGAATGGTCCGTTTCCCCCGTCCTGAAAGCACCGAATCGACCATCCGCCTCGAGGGCAACGGCAAGATCGTGGATAGCATCATCGCTGCGATCGAAGAGTTCGTCAAGGAGCGCCAGGACCAGGTCACGGAAATCCTCGATGTTCCCACCGCCCAGCACCGCATGCTCATCGGCCGTGGGGGCGAGACCCGCCGCGGGATTGAGACTAAGTTCAACGTCACCCTTGATATCCCCAAGCAGGGCTCCGGCCGTACCGATGTGAAGCTCAAGGGCCCCAGCAGCGCCGTCGAAAGCGCTAAGGAGCACATCCAGTCCATGCTTAAGGAGCAGCACGCGGAGACCATCGAGGTCCCCAGCCACCTGCACCACTTCCTTGCCGACAATGGCCAAATCTTCCGCCGCCTGCGCAACGACTACCAGGTCACTGTCGACCACGCCGGCCAGGCCGTGCCCGTGCCTGCCCCCTCCGCCGCCGAGGACACCCGCACCACAGCTGAAGGCACCGACATGCCCCTGATCATTGATGACCCCAGCGTGACCGCCGATGCACACTCCTGGACCGTCGTGGACAACAACGCCACGGATGTCGCCTCTAGCCCCTTCCCTTGGGTTCTCAGCGGCACCCCAGAGAACGTGGCCAAGGCGCGCGCCGTCATCGAGAAGGGTCTCGCCTCGGCAACCCAGCAGTCCACTACGGGCTACCTGATCCTGCCGGACCCCAAAACCTACCGCTTCGTCGTCGGCCAGGGCGGCAGCCAGATCAACGCCATCCGCAAGAAGACAGGTTGCCGTATCAATGTGCCCAAGGAGCAGGCTCACGGTGAAGCGATTGAGATCCGGGGTAGCCCCAGTGGCCTGGAAGAGGCCAAGGAGATGATCCTGGAGGCCGTGCAGAATGGACTTCACCCCTCTGCGCGGTGAGTGGCTATGGTTTGTTATTGCGACAGTGGTTTGAATCTGACATAGAAAACCGACTCTTACACCACCCTTCTCTGCCTTAAATTCGAGCGAGCGGGAACAGTATTCATTTTAGTCTTTTCTTTTGGCTTTTTACTTCGATTCTTGTTTTCATCCTTTTTTTTTGGGTATCTATTTCATGAATATTGGTTTTTAAAAGAGCTTCTTTTTGATCTTGCTTTTTGCATCTATTGCTTTTCGGCTTTCTCATCCTATTGTGTCTTCTTTTCTTGTAGCTACTTCCCCAGGTCTGATGCAGATTGTCTACGAGGAATTGATGGACTCTTGTGGCTCATTTATGAGAGAGACGGAGTGTTGACTACCCAGGTGGTTCTCCAATCTAAGTAATTTGACTCTATCATGGATTGTAACTTCGTATATATAATCTAACGCAGGACCTGGCTATGGTAACATGGATTGCAATATAAAATACCTACTAGAAGCAGAACAGGATCGAACGCCGTCGAAAGGCCAAGCTCGGACGCAATATCCCGTTATCTCCTCTCGTCTCCGGGCTATTAGAAATCGCCGAAAGAATTGGAGATATTGGAGATATCTTGGAGATATCTTGGAGAGATGAGGGGATGAGGGGAACGGTCACCGGAGTCCTTTACTCCTTTGGGAGCGGCGATCCTCTTTCCCTATCTGGTCAATTGCCGTATTATTCGGGTTGATTGTCACATCGAAGGTCGAGGTCCAGTCCCGAGGTCCATAACAGATGTTGATAATTTCCATATTCCGAAAAAAAGAATTAATCCAAGTATGTGAATAGATAAAAAAAAAAAGGTAATATAAAAAAAAGAGCTGGATACTCATAAGGCCCCGAAACAGAAAAACGCTCTCTTTGCTCTTTGCTCTTTTAGGCATACTCCCCATCCATGGACGGGTCTTTGAATCTCAGATCTGCATTGCATCCAGACCCATAGCCACTAGTCCTCTCAATCAAATCTCAAATCATCTAATTGCAAAACACAAACACCCCCGACAGCTAGTTTACTGCTGCTGAGCCTGTTGGGCTTGGAGGTAGTTGTATGCGCCGTATGCGATGGCGCCACCGATGAGGATGACGGCGTAGAGACCGACGCCGAAGCCGGAGGCGGAGGAAGAAGACGAAGAGTCTGTGCTGGTGGTTGGCTTGGCCTTGGGGGAGGGGTCACCGGGCTATTTTGGTGTCAGTATTGTATTGGTGCCCATGTGATTGTGTGGGGTTAGGAGCCGAGGGTAGAAGGAACACATGGAGTGTGGGGAAACGGTATATTGAGTATTAAGGATGTTGGGAGATTTGTGCTTTGGGGGTACGTACCATGCGCTTCACGTTGCCGACGAGCATGCCGTCGTCGAGGAGAGCGCGCGCCTCATCGCTGTGGCCGACGTCGTCGAAGGCTTCGGTGCAGTCTTGGCCGGCGAGATCGAGGAGGACTTCCTCGCCACCGCTGGGATTTGTTAGTCTGTTTGTTCTGGGGTTTTGATCTGGGGTGAAGCGATGCGAGACGAGGGGAGAGAATAGGCCGAGGTGGCCTTTTCTTTTTTTTTTTGGCTCTTGTTTTTCTTTTTCGCTTCTATTCTCGCTCGCGCTTGTTCTTTGCTTCGGGTATTGGGATGGTAGATCCGGTGGCAGTGGGCATAGATATGGAGACAACGTACGGGTGCTCATTGGCGAATGTGGTGCAGTCGTAGACCTTGTCGTTGATGATCAGGTAGAGATCCTTCTTGTTGTTGTGCTCGGAGACCTCCTGCAGGGTGAGTTCCTTGACTTCGGACATGGTGAATTGGGGTATCTGAATGTGATTGCCGTTGTCAGTGAGTTTCTGTAAAGACTGGGCAAGTGAAGAGAGGGGTGTGTTTGGATGTGTTGAGCAGAGTTGGCGATAGGAGAAAACGGCGAGAAATGTTGGGGAGATAGGAAGTTGACGACTTACGGGGTATTTCGGGAGTTCGGGAGAAATAGAAAGTCCAAAAATCAGCTGAGAGTACAAGAACAAGAGGAAGAGAGAAAAGAGAGAGGAGAGAGAGGAGAAAGAGGGGAGATAGATGTGATATCCAGAAAGAAGAGAAAAAGGACCAACATTGTCGCTGGTACGTGCGACTGGGCGGTCTCGACGGGTGGGGCCCAGGTACCAGGGACTTTGATGCCGTGAATTACACCCGGCTTATAAGAGGAAAAGGGAGGTTTCTAATTGGATCTATATTAATTCTATGAATTCTATCACTTTCTATCTTACTATCTGTCACTGTATTTACATATATGTGTCTATCTGAATCTGATAATATGTGTATGTTGTGCTAGATAGGATCTGGACGAATCAGGGGCTGCTTATTAGAGAGGAGATCTGGCCTTGGTTTATGTACTCCGTACTGAAATTCATTAATCTTGAATTCTTTAGATATGTTATAGGCTAGTATAGTACTGTAGTATAGTATAGTCATAGTATACATATTAGTCTATGTATAGAATATAGTATACATCTATAAATTCAACTGCCTAACCACTCTGCCTGGTTAACCGTAACCTCGGGGATCAAGTCTCGGGTAGCACCGTCGGGATCCGCTTTCCGCTGGGCGGAATTAAGAAGGGATATACTAAGATGTGCTCCGTAGGTAAGTATGAAGCACTACCTAGGTAGGTGCTAGACTGTATAATATCCATTATACTATGTGCATAATAATATACCCCCAAAAACCTCTAATCGTGATCATGACAATGCTAGAAACCAAAACGCTCATTTCGCTGGAACTCTTTCATAAAACACAATGTACGCCTGCTCGTTCTGTAACCGGTCCCGCGTTCGAAGCTCCCGCGGATTGAAATCCGTGGCCCGATCATCATCGAACTTCCGCCAGCATTGCCGCTCCGCATCGCGGACCAACGAGATGTAGTGTCCGCTGCCCATCGAAGACCCAAGATGCCGCAGCACAGCAAAGGCATCGTAGGTAAACGGTGGGACCGTGGCCCCGGTGGTGGGCGGCATGCCGGGCTCCGGAGGCGGAGGGGGGGGGTGAGAAATCACAAAATCGTCCATCCGTAGACCGTGAAGCGGGAATTCGACGGGGGTGTGGATCTTCCGTGCGCTTTGGGTCTTGGATGCAGAAAAGCGCTTGAAGTGGACGACGAGAATCTGGGGCGCCCGCGTGATGATGATCTGCTTGGTTGCCATTCGCTTGCATTTACAGTGTGGGCACTTCCAGACCTCGTCACCGCTCAGCATCTCCTCCTTGCAGTAGCTACGAAGACATTGATAGATATCACCGGCACCTGTGGGTGGAATTTCAACGCTGATACTGTAGAAGGCCTCGTAGGTAGTGGAGGTTTGATGGCAGGTCGTGCAACGCAGTCGACTAGCATGTTGTCCCGCGAATAGTGACGAGATAAAAGACTCCTCTCGGTGGCAATAGCGGTCCCATTCAATTCGGGAAACCTTGGTCATTGGCATTCGCTCTCGTTGCATCTCCTCCGAGAAGGTCAGAGGTCGAAGCGGCGTTCGCTGCCAGTTGATATTGAGGTCCTCGTGGAGGCAATCTACCACAAAATCGAAGAATTCTTTGGCATCTTGCTGCCGGTCAATGGCCCATTCTCGATTCAAGCGTCCACAGAAGTTCCGGAACGAGGTCGGCATGATGACCTCAATATCGTTCTTCCATAGCGACCGGGTCAAGTTCGCATAAAGTCCCGGCATAACGCCCTGAGACCCCTTCCAATTTTTTTGTACATAATAGCGAAATCGGTTATCGATGAAGAACCTACTTAGTGGAATTGTTGCACTGAGGCATTGGATGGTGGAATTCATGTAGCACGTCACACCGAAATTGGTCAATCCAGTCCGCGGAAGTTTGATGCGGTCTAGGCGAGAGCTTGGGGCATATAAGGCTGTCCGATTTGCAGAATTCTGTCGTTGCAAATGAGGCTGGATCTGCCGTCCATCGGAGACGCCACTATAGCTGGGTCGAGGCACAGCGGGGGGTGGTCGAGAGGGTGCCACTGACATGTGTGCAGCATAATTCGGAGCTGCGGCAGGGGAGGACGGGAATCCACCTGTGTCATGGACTGTGGAACATCGTGCGGTTCAGGGAAACGACGCAAGAAAGCCTCATATGTCTGAACAAATGGACTTGGAGGTTCTGGTCCCGTCTCCTCAGGTTCTTCCGTCAGCGCATCTTCCTCAGCATAGGTGCTCGGGTCAATCTCCTCGACTTTAGATTTCTCCATCCACTCGGACAATTCCTTCGAATTCAAAGGGGTGAACTCGCGAAGTCGTCTCTTCCGAATTTCAAGGCTTGAATTCGCACTAGCCATGGTGGGCACTCTCCCGAGGGGCCGGCCAGGTCTAAGCACGGGCTTTCTGGCCTGCAGAGAACTCATGACGGCAGCGGTTGAGGATGTTGCAAGGGATTGCTGCCCTAAAAGATCGATCCAGGCATCCAATCCACCAAGCAGGAGAGCCGGAGGCCGCCCAGCCTTCAACGGCTTGTATGCATTGAACTCGTAAAGTGTATCATGAAGAGCCCGCAGATGGGGTGCTGATGTCCCCACTGGCGAGCCAGCAAGATAGCTGACTGAATCGGCGCTTTGGTCATAGTAAACCACAAGGTCGTATTCGTTCCGTTTCTCAAATAAGGCCTGCTCATGCTCCGGTGAAATAACGAGTCGCTCCTCTAGTTCTTCCGCTGACACATTCTCTTTCAGAATCACAGGTTCTATGCAAATGATAGACTTGGCATATACGTGACCGTTATCGTACTGGTCTCGGGTTCGAACATCGATCAGCAACACATTGAATTTCCGCAGATTTTCAAGGAGGCTCTGTGCAGTTATGGTTGTGCTGTACGGCAAATCGGGTGAGTTGCTTCGCGTCTCTCGCGCCGAATTCAACCCATTGGGCGTGAGAGATCTATACGGATTGTCATCCAAGCCTCCCCGGGTTGGACTGACACGTGGCGAGTTGCTGAATTGTGAGTATCTTAGATTGCCTGAGCGTGTGCTCTCGGTTGACCGTCTAGGTGGGTTTGATGTGGGCTTTGATGGCACGGTGAAGACAGGGCTATAAGCCGGGTCCGGAGCACGTGGTAACGACGTGTTAAGCGGAAGCTTCGGTGGAAGGGTCGGCACGTTAGATGAAGATGCCATGCCGCGAGGTCCCAATGGTCGTCTTGGCGGTGGGGAGCTGTAGGTCCCCAGGGGTACGGTCGACGGATGAAGTGGGGTCTGCCCTGCAGATCCTACAATCGGGCTTCCCGGCCCAGCAGTACTTGCTCCCAACCCATACTGGTTAGAAGGCGGAGAAGAAGACGCCTTGAGTTTGGCAAAACGTTGCGCAAGCATGTCATCTGGAGGACTGGAAAATCTTTGCGAATGTGCCTCTGCCTCGGACATTCTTTGATACTGAGTTGGACTTGGCATTCTAGCGAAGTTTGTCCCAGACTCTCGATTCTCACGGCCCCGTGGCGTAGCCGGGGGTTGTTCTGGGGATCTGGATGTAAAGATACCGGTTGGCTGCATGCCACTGACCAAATTATCCTCGATGATGTCCCGCTTGATCGCATCCATAGTGCCTTGTTTGGACCGCACCGCCTTCAATAGATCGGCGAACTCCTTGTACCAATCAGGGCGTTGGCTGGCGGTTCGATAGTCTGGATGATGGGGGATCAGATTGATAGTAATTTCGGAGGCGCGAAGGTACTGGACGTAGGCTTTGTCGTTGTAGTCGTCATCTGCAAGGCTCCTGGCCTTTTCGATTGCATCGGCGGCCGTTGGCAAGAGAATATCAAGCTATGATCCCTGTCAGAAGAATTAATTCCCACGATTGTCAGTAAGTGCGCCACATACCGGTGTAGTATCGGTAACATTTAACGCAGCAGCCTGATCTTGCAGGTCTTTAATATTTGGGAACCGAGGTCGCCGCGGTGGGATGAGAGGGGTCTTGGCCTTGGGATACGAATCCGGTCTGTTGACTTTTCCGCTGGAATTCATGTCATCCCCACCGAGTAAGGACGCCGGCTGTCCTTCCCCGGTGGCATTTTTGGGGGAGATGGCAAAGTCGCCGCATCGGAGGACATGGTAGATCCAGGCAGCGACAAGCGGACTTAGCGCATGGTTATGTTCAATACCAGTAGAACAAAGAGAGCACAGCCAAACCACTGGCGTAATCAATCCGCCCAAAAGTTGACCAAGTCCGAATTGCAAACACAATAAAAAATAGAGAGTAAAGAGGACAGATCCAGGGACGCAACCTTGGAATGCGGGATGCCTCTGGGGTAATCAGATGACAATACTTCACCGCCCCCAACCTATGACGCCAGGGGCTTAGTCACTATTGAGGTGCCTGGAAGCTCCTCCTCCAACTTTCCAGCCTGATCTTCATATTTTACTGCATTTAAGTGTCTTGGCTCTCTGCAGGCTGCTGTAACCTGTGTTTCTTGGATATTACACGCACATCGGGTGTTTCGCCTTCACTATGGCAGGCTGGTTCTCTTCAACATCGCCGCTCGATGAGCAAATCGAGCGGGCGACAGCTTCTTCCCTGTGAGTTTTGACTGCCGCGTTATTATCATGCCCATATGTACCGGGTCTGCGTACTTGGATTGTCTAAGATAAATGATCACATGGCTAACCCACTCATAGAGAAGACATTGCCCTCAACCTGGAAATATCGGATATGGTTCGATCAAAGAGCGTTCAGCCCAAGGATGGAATGCGGTCTTTGAAACGACGACTCGAGAATAGGAATCCCAACATTCAGCTGGCAACATTGAAGGTAAGACATTGCTCCCCGTTGATGATATGCTTGGAACAAGTGCTGATAAGCCTGCCCCTCCAGTTAACGGATACGTGTGTCAAAAACGGAGGCACCCATTTCCTGGCCGAGATCGCGTCTCGGGAATTCATGGATAATCTTGTCTCGTTATTGAAATCCGAAGGCGCTCCCCTTAATGCCGAGGTCCAGGGGAAAATATTGGAACTTATTCAGAACTGGGCTATGGCTGCGCAGGGCCGTATGGATTTGATGTATTTGGGGGAGACATATCGCAAATTGCAGAATGAAGGCTACCGGTTTCCACCAAAGACAGAAATGAGCGGCAGTATGCTGGAAAGTAACGCAGTGAGTGTGCCTCAACCCTCCGCTCTGAAGCAGAAGCTAATTTGTGAATCTGCCTCAGCCCCCAGAGTGGATCGACTCGGAAGTCTGCATGCGATGTCGGACTGCCTTCAGTTTTATGAATCGCAAACACCACTGCCGTAACTGCGGTAATGTTTTCGACGCCCAGTGTTCAAGCAAGACCATTCCTTTACCGCATCTTGGAATCCTGCAGCCAGTCAGAGTAGATGATGGATGCCATGCTAAATTGACCTCCAAGTCATTTGCGCCACCGGGAATTTCGGATCGGTCCACGTTCAAAAACAACTCTATCAGCAAATCTAACACAATGGAACCTCGTGCTGGTAAAGCGGATACGGGATTCGATGAGGATTTGCGTCGGGCGTTACAAATGAGTCTTGATGAAGCCGAGGGCAGGGGCCCTTCAGGATTTGTACCGCAGACAGGCAATGCTCCAGAACCCGCGAAGACTGCCCCGGCGCCGGAGAATGCGGACGATGAAGATGCGGATCTCAAGGCTGCGATTGAAGCATCCCTGCGTGATATGGAACAACACAAGCAAAACCATGCAGCCGCATTGAAGAACGTGCCCACTCCTAGTTCTATCTTGCGCGATTCCTCTAGCACACCCACACCATTGCCTAAAAATCCATATGAACTAACCCCTGTTGAAACCGAGAATATTCACCTCTTCTCTACACTGGTTGATCGGCTCCAGCATCAGCCGCCGGGCACAATTCTCAGAGAACCGCAAATCCAAGAGCTGTATGAGAGTATCGGAGCGCTTCGACCAAAGCTGGCTCGAAGCTATGGAGAGACCATGAGTAAACATGGTGAGTTCATCAGTCTTACCAAATTTATTTATTGAGCCGCGAGCTAATCGTCATAGATACATTATTGGATCTCCATGCCAAGCTTTCTACGGTTGTACGTTACTATGACCGGATGCTGGAAGAGCGCCTGACAGTCGCGTATTCTCACCACACCCTTGGCCATGGAGTTGTGCCTGGGCGGCGCAGTATCCAAATATTCAGCCAGCGTTCCCTGCTCACGCTCCCGATACCCAGGGTGGAGCCGAGAATTTCTATCATGGAAGCCAATTGGACAGCTCTCGCCCACCTACTACCATGTATGCACCGCGGCAAGTGAACAACGATGGGTTCCAAGGTACACCCACCTACTCATCACAACCTCAACACGGGGCTCCCACAAATGAGTCTTACGGTCATACATGGGGTGGGAATACCTACCCGACCCTTGGACCACCTTCACCCAGCAACGGCATTCCAAATAATTATACCAATACCCCGGCACCAAGTGCCCCGGCTCAATATTACGCAGGACCACACGACCAAGACTCAGCCAAGTCACCTGGCGGAGAAACCTCATATCAGCCGTCGCCTATTATGCGCCGGGACTCTCAGTACCAGGCCAGTGCGCCTCCCAGCGGTCCTACCCCCGTGCCCGAGCAACACGCATCTGCCGGGTATGTGCAATCGTCAGGCTATTCTGTGCCGCCTACTGCACCAGCACTGCATCAGCAGGCAACTGGCCCTTCTCAGTCCTACTATTACCCGTCACAGTCCCAGCCTCAACAACCCCCTAATGCTGTGCCATCTGCCTACCCCTCAATCAACGTTGGGCAACCGGGGTCGTATGCACAGGAGACTCCGCAACCGCCTTATCAGCAACCAGCACGGCCAGTGGAGGAAAACCTGATTGAGCTATAGCGTAGTTACTATGTTTTTTCCCCCGGCGTTATCTAATGTTTTATCTGTTTTTGTTTTCTTTTTTCTTTTTTCTCGCCCGATGATACCTGAAGACTTAGCAGATTGGATGTGTAGCTTGAAGTGGGAATGAAGAGATCTCAAGTATACACGAGAAGACATTACCTATTTTTCCAATACTTGTGCCAAAGGTACTTTTTCTTAAATTATTCTTGTTGCTATTTAGCCAGGGGACCAAATCGTAGACCTTTTTGGCCCAGAAGCGTTGTCTCTCTGCCTTAGGCATTCCACAATATTGTTACCCGCTCCTTAATCGCCGAAGACAGCGAGATCACCCTCTCTCTTCTTCACATCTCTAATTTGCCCCCGGTTTTCTCTCCTGTTCTTCTTTTCGAATTTCATTTGATTCTTCATTCATTATTGGTGGTCGTTAAAACTGGTGTAACCCGGCTTCTAATAATTGAGTCTTCGTTGCTTTTTGCCTGCATGCTCTCTAGTCTGCCGTGAGACGTCTTGATCAACTTGCCTCGGCCAATCCCCACATTCTATGCTCCGAGAGCACAGCTGATTACCCGCCTGTGGTTCCTCTGCGAGCTCTTCGCTTACCGCCATGCCTACCTCTAACGTCTCAAATACCTCTTCCCCTGTCAAGCGCCCGGGTCTCGGTCGCCGTGCAGTGTCGTCCCATGCAGTCGTCACGCGCGCCAATCCTAATGACCTGTCGCTGTCGCACACGCAGAAGCCACCTTTACACCATAAACCTCACCGCGCCCATGTTGTCGGTGCTCACCGAAATCACCACCGCAACCCCTCTACCGGCAAAAACTTCAACAAGCTCCAACGGTTCCAACTAGCTCCTGAGACTACTGGGCGGCATCATCAGCGGAAGAAGTCGGCCCCCGCAACTCCAGTAGCGAGCCCGAAGGACAGCGGACACGTTCGCTGGGATAACGTGGATGATCATACAAGTAATCCTTCCATGAAAAGAAACTATTCCACTCCTGTGTTACGACGGAATCCATCAGCTGTTGGGAAGAAAGCGTTGGTGACGGAGCGCCCAACTTCCAGCACGATAAAGAAAAAGACGGTCGGCTTTGAGCTGGGGGATGACGAGACCGACGACGCTGAGTGGGAAGATACCACGCAGTCACCCGAAAGTACGAGGCGCAACTCGGTGGCACCATCCAATCCCAGCGCAGATAATAGTACCGTTCTTGTCGACCACCTTACGTTTGTGAAACGACCATATCCTCAAATGCCTCGAGCGACCAGTCTCCCCGAGTCAATCACCACTAAGTTCGTCCGAGAGCGTACTGAACAGGATGAGGATAAGGATGAGGATGAGGAAGCTGAGCAGCAGGACTCGGAAGAAGAGGCCGAGGAGACCAGTCAGCACACTGAACAGAGCGACATAGCAACCCGCCTCCTAAGTCCTAAGCACTCATCCAAAGCGCCCCCTGCTATGTCCTCTATCTCGGCTATGGTGAAGCCAGATTCCAAGAATCTCAATCCTGCAGCGCGTAGTAGCGCATCTCTCAACCTGGCTGCTGGCCAGGACAACGCTCGGCGGACATTCTCTACAGCCAGCATGGCTAGTATGCCTGGCTCTCACCCGCAGGCCACCTCATCCTCTATGGAAGGTGGAGTCTCCAGGTTCATTCTGAACAACAAGAATAGCGTGCAGGCATCTTCTCGCACCGATTCAGACCCAAATACCCCCTCGTCGTTCCTCCCGCACTATCACCCACAAACACCACCCTCTCCGAACAGTGCCGCGGCCAAGTTGGCCGCATCTCCTGCGCGGCCGCGTGGTGCTGACCTGCCATCTCGCACACAACAGAAGCTTTGGCTTCAACGTACTGCCACCCTCAATAACTCTCCCCCTGATAACCATGGGGTGACTGCAGCAGTTCCGTCATCTGCCATTGATCCAACATTTATTGCCGCTGGCCACAGCACTTATGACGCCGGCAGGGGGCTCAACGGCGACGGTCGAGCTGGTGCAGGACACGACAGCGAAACCCGTCATATCCGCAAGGCGTATGAGAAGACATCCCTGGAACTGATGGTCGTGCGGCGTTTCCAGTCTCCCCACCGGCCAGAGCTTTGCTCGTCTTCGTCATATTCTCCGAGCCAACAAAGCGGCGCAAGGATCAGCTCTCGGCAAACCAGTCAAATCAGCACCTTCGCTGCCCCTGCTACAGCAGGGCAAACGGCCCAGTCGTCTTAGCTCCAGCCCTGCATCTAAATCTCAATCGCGTAATCCAAACTCCACCTCTGATCCAGCGACAAACGAACCTATCAATACTGCAAAGGCTGCCAAGTCTAATGATCCATCTCATCGCATCCTCTCCACTTCAGCCGAAGCATCGCGTGATGTGAGTGGTGACAATGAAGAATTTCAAATTAACGACAGCGCCATGCTGATCCGCCGGATGTGGGAGAGCCGAGAAGTCGCCATCCACGGCTAATTTATGATTTTTCACCCCCTTTTATGTTTATGACGGTTGGCTCTCTATTGTTGGGCGTTTGCATTCTGGCTTTTCATTACAGCGATCAGGTTGGACATAATTTATCTCTGTTCTTTTTGCTCTTTTGCACTGCATTCTTGCTCCATTATGTTGATATGAGTAGCCAATGCCACAAATTTAGATGGTAATCACAACCCACTACGCCCACTATGTCCAGTCCACTATGTCCAGTATGCCCACTCAGTACTTCCAAAACAAATCAGCTGCCTGGGACTGGCCCCTGTCGGCTGGTGGCCATCCGGGGAAGGGCTGAATGGCCTGACCTGATGATTAATCGCCAATCCTCCCCTCCTGATTTGCCCTACAAAACCCTAACTATATGGCCTCATGAGCACTCCAGACTTCAAAAGTTCTTTCATACTCCTATTTCGTATATCAAAAGAAAATCATGGATCTTGTCCCATTGGTAGCAGGTCAGATCCTGTACATTGCATACTATACCACCGGACTCGTTCTGGTGTCGATCGTCCTCAATGTGATCAAGCAGCTCGTTTTCTACAACAGAAAGGAACCACCTGTTGTCTTTCACTGGGTTCCTTTTATTGGAAGTACAGTCGCCTATGGCATGGATCCGTACCAGTTCTTCTTCGCTTCTCGTGCCAAGGTGTGTATATCTTGCAGCTCTCGATGCTTTCAAAGTCAAAGACAACACCTACTAACAAACACACCTAGTACGGCGACATCTTCACCTTCATCCTCCTAGGCAAAAAAACAACCGTATACCTCGGCGTTGAAGGCAATGAATTCATCCTTAATGGAAAGTTGAAGGACGTCAACGCCGAAGAAGTCTACGGCAAGCTTACAACGCCCGTCTTCGGATCTGATGTTGTCTACGACTGTCCCAACTCCAAACTTATGGAGCAAAAGAAGGTATAACTCCTTCTGACTACCCATCACACCTCCCATATCCAATAGAGCTAACACCCAACCCCCCTAAACCAGTTCATCAAATACGGCCTAAGCCAAGAAGCCCTAGAATCTTATGTCCCCCTAATCGCCGAGGAAACAAGCGCCTACATAAAATCATCCCCTAACTTCAAAGGCCAATCCGGCACCATCGACCTCGCCGCCGCCATGGCCGAAATAACCATCTTCACAGCAGCCCGCACCCTCCAAGGCGAAGAAGTCCGCTCCAAACTAACCTCCGAGTTCGCCGAACTCTTCCACGACCTCGACCTCGGCTTCACCCCAATAAACTTCATGCTCCCCTGGGCACCACTCCCGAACAACCGCAAGCGCGATAAAGCACACGCACGCATGCGCGAGATCTACTTCGAGATCATCCAAGCGCGACGGGAAGCCGGAGAAGACAACGTCGACTCCAGGGATAAGGCCAAAGGCACAGACATGATCTCGAACCTTATGCGCTGCGTGTACCGCGACGGAACACCAATTCCGGACAAGGAGATCGCGCATATGATGATCACGCTGTTGATGGCGGGTCAACACTCGTCGTCTGCGATTAGCTGCTGGATTCTTCTGCGGCTTGCCTCGCAGCCTGAGATGACGGAGAAGTTGTATGCGGAGCAGATCCGGAATTTGGGCGCTGATCTCCCGCCGCTGCAGTATAAGGATATGGATAAGCTTCCGCTGCACCATAATGTGATCAAGGAGACGCTGCGAATCCACTCGTCTATCCATACGCTTATGCGGAAAGTAAAGAATCCGATGCCGGTGCCTGGGACGGAGTTTGTTGTTCCGCCGTCGCATACACTGCTCTCTTCGCCTGGTGTTACGGCGCGGGATGAGCGGTATTTCCGTGATCCGTTGCGGTGGAATCCGCATCGCTGGGAGAGTCGGGTTGAGGTTGAGGATGCTTCTGATACAGTGGATTATGGGTATGGAGCTGTTTCCAAGGGAACGCGCAGTCCGTACTTGCCGTTCGGAGCTGGTAGACATCGTTGTATTGGTGAGAAGTTTGCCTACCTTAATTTGGAGGTTATTATTGCCACGCTTGTGAGGGAGTTCAGGTTTTTCAATCCTGAGGGCAGGGAGGGGGTGCCGGACACGGATTACTCGGTAAGTCATCTCGGTTTCTTTTGGCTTGGTTTGAGGATAGGTGGCTGACTGCTTGCTAGTCTCTCTTTTCGCGTCCTATGCAGCCGGCAACGGTGCGATGGGAAGCCCGTTCATAGGGTCGGAAACTGAATGTTGTTAATTTTAGTCTGTTCTCGGCGAATTAATTTTGATTGTGAAAGGAAGGTGCCTGAATATTCATATCTTGAAAGGGAAATGTTCGTAAATTCACCAGAAGTAGTATATCAATAACAGGCAGTCTATCAATCTATACCGGCCTTTCGTAAGTGACCAGTACTTCAATAAAACGCCATATTTGCCCAAACAGATTCTAAATTGATAAACGAGAAGACCAAATATGGTGTATAGGCGAAAGGAAGGGGTATGAGTAGATGGTAAGAGATCGCAATGAAAGAACCGCTGATACTGTAGTTCAAAAGCAATCGTATCTCGGTGGAAATTAAGTGGAAGCCGAACATGTACAATAGGAAGTATTCCGAGACCTAAAAATAATATCCACAGAAGATAATCCACTGAGAGAATGAATGCCTTCTTCTCAAGTTGTTATGTCGTTCTTGCCCCTACCGCGTGGGTTACCACCTCCACGACGACCATTAGCATTCGCACCTCCAGCACGATTTTTATCCTGGCCTTTTTGGGACTGGGCTGGGGCTTGACCACTCTGATTCGTTTTGGAGGTTGTATGCCCAGAGCTTTGAGCCGATGCGCGTCTGTGATCTTGGGGAGCAGGTCCATCACTGGTATTCTTATTACCTCGACGCTTGCGCTGGCCACCGGCAGCGCCAGGTGCCTTGCCGCCTCGTCCGTCCTTTCCGGAGCGGGGTTCATTTGGCTCGGGATCTACCAGTCCTTGCACACGCTTGCTTTCTTGATCCCACCACTGCTGGAACTCCTGCTCGGCCTGGATCTCATGCATCTTATGCTTGGCTGTGGCTGCTTCACGGATTGCTTCTTTTTCGGTCTGTTGCTGGAGCAAAATGGTCGACAGAGAGTACGAGCCAGAGGATGGAGAACGTGATGCAGATAGGTCAGGGCGTGGGATGTGACGAATTGACTGGATGGCTGGCTGCGGTGATATTGGTTTCGAAAGAGGAGAAGGCTGTGGGTTGCCTGACACACTGCGGCGTTGTGTTTGCACAGGCGTAGCCACCGGCTTTGAATTTGGCGGCGGCGTGCCGGCCACAGTCTGCCGCATGGTCATGGACCGTTGGGTTGATTTAACAGCCTCAGAAGCCGGGGCGCTTTGGCCTGGCAGAGGATCGAGTCGAGGGAGTGATGCTGGAGAAGAAGTTGCTGGCTTCTGCCAAGGGTTCTGTCGTGCATCCTTCGCCTTCTGTTTCGGCAGCCAGCTGCTCTTGCATCTGTTGTTGCTGACGCTTCTTTCGCTCCTTTTGGGAGATCTTGGGTACAAAGCTACCGCTGCTTTCGCGTCGATCTGCCATGCCCAGCGTGAGGTTTGACACCCGAGACTGTAATGCTTCTCCCATGATGTCTTTAATATCCTTCTTGGAACTCGAAATCATTGGCGAGGTCCATGGCGCAGAAGGGGTATTAGATGCTAGGGCTTGTTTTTGGTTTCGAGTATTTGCCCTGAACTCAGATGGGGACTGTGCTAGTAGCGGGTCTCGTGGGGAAGACATCTGATCCTTCAAGAAACCAAGATCGCCCAAGGACTCAGCCTCTGGGACGCTTGCCCCCAAAGCTGGGGAGTCAGGGTATGATCGATTTTCAGGTATGCCTTCTGTGAACCTGAGTCCACGCATCGCGCCCTTGCCTTTCGAATTACTTGGCGACATAAGAGCCTCATCGTCCATTTGAAACATGAGATCCCCAGTCGACTGCCTTGGCTTCAGCATTGGGCTACTACCAGTTGGTGACTCTCCAGATACACTGGTCTTCCCTTTGCGTACAGACGGAGATGAAGTGGCCTTCTCGTTAGGCGTTGACCGCGCTGGCGCATCATAATCCTCGAGACGACCAAGGCGGGACTGCAAAGTCATGGCATCGATCCTTCGTTGCTTATCTGCTTCCACGGAGCTGACAATTTCGGGGTATTTCTCGAAGACATACTCCTCAGAATTACGCCCACGGGATATGGGCCAGCATGCTAGCTGATTCTCGCGGCAGATCAGATCCAACTCCGCAAGGAGCGTAGTATCCAAATCTTCGAGGTATCTATTAGCGAGCATGGCCTCGAGATTGAGACAGATATATTCCAGGGCGGCATCCTTGAACTCCGTGACACAGCAAGGGGCAATGGAATTGAGCAAATAGCACACGTTGCGCGTTGTGACAAAGCGACCGAGCATCTTCTGACACACTTGAGATAGTCGGTCGATCATCAGCTCATTTGCCACGAACATTACATCCAGAAGCAAGTCAATGAAGTCATCAAGATCTTTGGTCCGAACTTCATCAAACAGGCGTTCCTCTGTATCGGCGTATAGGTAACGCAGGACAAATTCAAACGTCGAGCGATCAATGTGCTTTAGGTCAACATGCACATTCTGGTCTGACTCCGTTTTGCGCGAATCTAGCCACCTTCCACCCGCATAACCATGGAAAAGAGTGTCAAAGAATGGGCATCTCTGGCACACGACCTGGCTGTGCACCTTGATTGTATCCCCTTTGAGCTGAATGGTCACGTCTGCGCTGTCAAACAAGAATGAGTGGTTGATGGCGTGAGCCATGTCTGTTTTCAGGCTTCTTTGCGGCTCGACCATTAGTCGCGCTGCCCGCTCCAGCGCTGGCAGGCCCAGTTGCATAGAAACCCGCATAACTTCAGTGCGAACTTGCCGGAAACGGGCCGAGTTTGCGGGTGAGCTCTTTGCTAGGCGCCAAACATCGAGAATGCCATCTGTGTAAAGGAAAAAGACCACATTCATAACGGTCAAGGAATCAACACCTTGCAGGCAGATCTGGGGATGCCCATCCTTCCCGTATTCAATATCAAAAACGTCAGGGACAGATGAATAATATGACCGCCTGAACTCAGCCAATGCCTTTCCCAAAACAGGACTACGACCAGCTATAAGAAACTCATGAACAGGAATGCAAGAGTCAGATAGGGAGCTGGTCACCCAAACAGTCCCCTCGGTCCATACGGGCAGGAATTGATTTTCAATATCCGAGGACGAAAGTATGGCTCTTTGGATACTTTTCCCGGAGGAAAGCACAAGAGGGACGTTCTGAGCGTCATCATCGAGGATAGAGTCCAGCTCTTCCATGACTGGCATTGTAAATGGGGACAACGGCAACATATCATCCCAAAGGCTGCTTTGTCCGACATGAATTTGTTCTCTAGTCACTTCACACTCACGCTGAGCGATAGCATAGGCCCCGAAGGCATTGCTGCGCACTGCCACTGCCCGTGAGAGACCAGGTATGCGGGCAAATTTGTAGTCTTTGGAGGCTCCCTCCTTGTTCTTTGTCCGCCGTTCCTTTCTCCATGCAGATCCAGATGTTGTACAGATAATGATCGAACCATCTTGTCCGACATCAACATCACTCGCTGCCATGTATGATTTCTTAACGGACCATGCTCGAACAGGGGCAGCTAACGAATTACGAATCTTTGCGGGATTGGTTGTGGATGTTGAGACCGAAGAATTATCGGACTGGTTGACTTGAACAGTGAACACATCACCAGAGCTGGATAATGCACATATGGTGTTGCCTCCAGATACAATCTTGACCACACGGTTCGCAGTTTTGTCATACCTGGTTGCCATGAAGCTATCCCTGATGAATCTGGAGCTCACCTCCAGTGGGAACGAGAGTTTTGAATAGCCATATGACGAGAAAACCCAAACTTCGTGGTTCTGAAGAAGCACAGACGTAGCACGATCAATTGCGGACACCATCTTGATTGGACAACTGAAAAGGGATGCCCCAACGCGTCGTGGTGTCGTTTGTACCTCAAGTGAACGCGCATCAGAATCGACCAAGCCAAGCTGACCTTCATTCTTGCCAAATGTATAGAGACCTGAGGTACTGAAGACCACCGAGTGGATAGACGACGCTGCTGCGCCTATGATCGTTTCTTTCTTGAACGGATTAAAGATCTGGCGAGGAGTCGTCTGGATGGGAATGTCGTTTTTGTTGCTAGTCCTGGGCAGGCCATAGCCAAGTTGCCCGAATTTGTTACTTCCCCAGCTGAAAATTTCACCCTGCTCGGTAATTGCCAGGCTATGGTCTTGACCCAGAGCAGCTGATACGACTTTCTTGCCCTCCAGTCCTCCCGTTTCAATACAAACAAAGGTGAAACGCGTGGACTCATCTCCTGTTCCTAGGCGGCCTCCAGGTCCAAATCCACACATGAACAGATTAGCCTCGGGGTCGTCTGTGATTATGGCGGTATGCAGTTTAGACATGATAATGTCTTGGAACTTCATTGGCTTATTTCTGATCAATGTGGGCAGCTCGGTCAATTTGCTCTTGGGGGCGCTATCCTCAAGCCCTAGGTGTTCCAATTTCTCTTGGTATTCGCGGTAAAATCGGCGCAGAAGATGCTCAGGGCGCTTCAAGGAGATACGCTCAGGAAATTGTCTGTCATCCTGGTCCCCTAGGCCAAGGTTCAGGTTCTTGTTGCTTCCGAGTGTAAAAACTTCATCGGCGGAAATATCCACAGTCCCTTTCAGGGCACTCCTAAGAGCGTATGGCCCATCTTCCCCATCATCTCCAAAGTTTGAGGCAGCATTGGAAGCAGCATCACTGCCCAGAGCATCATCATCATCATCATCAAGGTCTGGGTTCGGCCACTTTTCAGAGAGATGCTTAATGTCGCGGGCTCTAATAGTCGCCCCGAAGACGTCAAAGGGACTGCAACCCTCACGGTCTTTGATCTTGATCAGGCCACCACTCGGATGACTCGTATTTCCACCTTTGCTGAAATCTGTCATGTCCTGTAGGTCGCGCGCCATGAGCGCCAGAGCAATTGTGGCATTCCCAGCGTAAAGAGCCCGATGCAGAGCCGTCCATCCACTCTCCCGGTCCTGCACAAATATATCGATAAATGGAACTTCCAACAGAGCGTGTGCGAACTTGAAGGCGGTAGGTTTCGAGGACGAAGCGACGTGATGCAGCAGTGTACGACCGTAATGATCGCGGGCATTGACATCAGCACGCGACAAATTCGTGCTCCCGCGCGGGAAGGCCGTTCGGTCAGGCACGGAGGACGAAGGTAATGATTCGATATTCTTCTTACTTCTCGGTGGGTTCGGGGACGAGGCAATCATGGACCCGGGGCTTCCAGTCTTCGATGACAGATTTGTCGCAGCTCTGGATGTGCCTCCAGAGCCTCCTGCAGCTCGCGGTCCCGCGAACGTCGCGTTCGCCAGAGACCGCTGGAACCGCTCGACATCATCTTGAATGAAATACTCCCAAAGCTTGTTACTCATGTGCTCGGAGGGGTCGACGCGCCGAATCTCTTATCAGGCCCAAGCTGAGCGTCGCCGTCACCACAGTGGGGTGGACCGCGACGGGGGAGCTGGGTGATAAGAGAGCTCTGGTCGGAAGGGAAAGGATAAGAATTGCCGACGCTATGTAGGTCGACGCGATCTGGTATCACAAATTTTCTGATCGTGGGATTTAACGCGAAATCGGTTGTGGGTTCGGAGTGTGCGCGTGTGGCGAAAGTGCTTTGGCGGGCAACTCGAAAATTTCGAGGATACGGAATGAGGGGTGTCTCGACAGGGTGGGAAGATGTCTAATATCTCGAGATGGAAGGAGCAAAGATGTTGCAGGTCGCACTTGCCAGATATCCAGTCCTCGATGTCATCCATGGATCGTGGAGCCGCCACTCAGTAGGCGATAATGACCTCCGGGTCAAAAAACCGCGTACACAGTCGTACATCTATATCGGACACGGGTCATTTCGGGCTTGTCCCACTGCTCTAAATGCGACGAAGCTTGTTTTAAATGAAGTGTTTAGAGATTCAAAGGTACACAATGTTCAATTTTCATAACCAAGTATAGGTGAGATATAACTATAGAAAGACCCTCACTTGACTAAGTCGAGAGAATGACTTGAGTAATATAAAAGAGTTAAAAGCCCATAGACTGAGCAAATCCTCTCACAGATTAGAATTTGTTACCAGCTTCCAGACTAGAATCTATTCCCAGGTTCCACCTAAGTAGTTGGGGTAAAGAAGCCGATGAAGCCATCTATACTAGGGGAATCTGTATTATGTGCCTACATGGACGCTATCACCGTCTGCGCATTTACTCTGACCAATAACGACGCGCACGTCCCTCCATGCCCCCGGACGAGAGGCGAGGATCATCCAGGGCAGAGCCCGTGGGGAAGTGATAGGATGATGCACCCTTATGTATGTACTATGTTGTATGCATGACATTCCATTTCATTCCGAATTCATGTAGAATTGTCTGGTGACATATGTCCGTACCACACAGACCAGATCTACATCATAATCTTTCGGCCAGTTTCCAAGTCCTGGATCCCCTTTTTCAGCTGAGCTCGTCGCCGACTCAGCGTTGCATTCTCCCCGCAATCTCCATGAGCTGGTCTTCCGCCAGATCCGCAACAAACTGGGGCGAGAAGAGTCCAAGCGGCTTGCTTGGTCCGGTAAGCAGGCAGTACCCGGTAGCTTGCAGGCAGATGTTGTCGATGAACCGCTTGGATGCCACTGCGTAATAGGCCGCCAGAATATCATGGATGTAACGAACGGTTCGTTGGGTGTTGCTCATCGGGCCTTTCTTCTTACCCTTTACAATCTCATACTGCTCCTGGTGGCTGGTAAAATATTTTTAGTATAGTATCCTCCCCATTGACCGAATGGATTAGTTGAACGCACCTTTTCTTTTGAGCTATGTCGAGAGTTTGTTGAAATCTGTTGTCCAAAGTCATCAGGTTCATGCGCTCGACCTCGAGAATCATCTGGGCCTGGTCCTTCGCTTCCCTGTATCTCTTGGACAGTTCATCGACGAGAACATTCACTAACTTGTCGCGGATTTGCTCGTCCGGGCAGATGGATAGGAGGACTTTGAGGATGAATGTATGCATGATATCAACCACATCGCTGACATATCCGAGTGCAAGTTCCGTCCATTTGCCTGATTGCTTGTTCATTATGGTGCACAGTAGAGATGTCTGGAATGTTCCCAACTCGAATCCGCGGGAAGCACGATATTGGTCCTCGATCCATGCGAGGATGCTATCACCTCTTGGCTTCCTTATGTTGACTTGTTCGTGGAGAATACCATCAATGGCACCACTGTGCTCTGACGCATTCATGTTCTTACGAACAGCGATTCCATCCGCCTCCTCATCGTCATTATCGTCGTCATCGCTATCACCGCTATCAGATTCAGGTTCAGGTTCAGGTTCAGGTCCAACTCCTGCGGGACTGGGGTGCTGTGTTGCTGGTGTCCAATTGAGGAATTGACACTCGAATCCATATTCTTCCACGTCGGACTTGAAAACATCCATGCGGTTTCGGACTATTGTTGCAAGTCGAGTATCTTCGGCCTTCTCAAACAGTTCATGTGTGCCATAGGAAGTTGCCATAGCCTGCGAGACAATGTTTTGAAACTTCACTATAATGTCGAGTAGAAAGTTTCTCTGCTGCTCTGGGGTACTTCGCTCGATACCAAGAGCAGAAAGATCCTGCTTCATTGCCTTCAACTTTCGGCCAACCTCGGCGCGCATCTACATATATAGTTAGCCAAGTCTGCGAATCGCGACATGCCTTGGGAAACTCTCGACCAATTTGGGCGGTTTGCACTTCTTGCAGGCGGATCTTGAGGGAAGCAATGCCAACTTTTTCTTTCGGAAGGTTGTTCCACGGGTGAGCTTCACGGAAGAACTGGCTCTCGACCACATCTCGGTTGGAGTCCTGGTCAAGTAGCTGCTGTTGACCGGCATTACGAACAACAATCCAGCCAAGCTTCAAGGAAGAGGTTTTGCCTTCCACCAAGTCGATGACCTTGTCCTCGGCACCCTTGTCTACCAAATCGGGTTTGGTAAACACCCCCTGTGTGCGACTTCCCTCGGTATCGCACTCACGCGCCATCTCCAAAATCTCTTGTGTGGCTATGTCCACATTTGCGGGGATCACGGTCAGCATGATAGAACGAGGGTTGCGCATGTAGCTGAGGACCATGTCCTTCACCATTTTCATATCTTGCTTGGTAGTGAGACCATCTGTGGTGTTCTTAAAGATGCCCGGGACATCAATTATGTTCAAATTATCTTCTTCGGGGCCACAAATGTCTAGCCGGAAGACGTCTTGGGTGAAAGTAGGCTTGAGAATCTCCTCCCTGGAGCGGGACAGACCCATGGTCTCGTGAACCTATAGATACCAGTTAGTAGAAGGGACAGCTAACATTCTTCAAGTAGCGGAGCTTACTTCACGCATTGTTCGAGCGAAGGATTCGGAATCGAGAGACTCCATATGGGTTGCTTTCCATGCTGCCAGACGAGAAGCATGCTCCGCGGGCTTGCCAAATGCTGGAATAATAGAGGCACTGATACTTCTCTTTGTGTCAGCCTTGGTACGCCGAAAGATGATATGAGTAGCAAATCGTGTGCACAGCCCACTGTCTCTGGGGAAAGGCAACTTGGTGAGACCCTCGAGAACAGAACTTTTCCCACTAGATTGGTCTCCCACAACAACAAGCTGCGGCAAGTTGACATATCCAGCAAGGTTACAAGCAAGGAGCCGGTCGATCTTTTCCAGCAGCACTGGGTCACCGAGCCCTTGGCCAGGCAACTTCAGGGTCGATATAACGGCCATGTCGGTATTTGTGGATGGATGATAAGGGGGTGAGTGGGGAGAGGGAGGGAAGGAAGGAGAGAAGGGAGAAAGTGAGAGAAAGTGATGTGACAACGAGAAAATATTCGTACATAATCTTCCAAAGTCTGACTATTCAAGAAGCATTCCAATGGTCTTAATCCCGTCCTCTTTACCGGCCATATGAACCGCCAATTTCGATGGAGTCTCATTCTTCTCGTTCCTTGACTTGGGAATTGACTCTTATCAAATTGCTATATTTGAAGGATCGTCACTATACATATCTTTCAATCTTGTTTCTTGCTCTTGAGCATGTAACATATTGGATGGTTTTAGAGGCCACTCCACAAATGCTTTCTGCAAGGCCTGGTATATGAATTTGATATCAGGATATTCTCCACACTCAATCTTCTCCATTTCTCCTCAAATATCCCTCCGCTTTTCATCACCAATTCTCGTTGAGCAGGCTGAATTGTTTGTGTCTCGCCATAGAATTGAGTGACAGAGGCAGACTATGTGTCCATGAGATACTAGGACATTCAGGCTCGGGGGTCCTAATTTGTCTCGCCTAGCATCGTACGCGTTCATCAAATGATCCTCTACATCACCGCTACCAGAAAGCCATTTGATGACAAAATCCTTTGGTAGCGATCGGGACCTCGGGACTTGTCTAGGTGTTCAACTACCCATCCACTAGTTCAAAGAACTACTTCTTGTTCCTTTCGGCTCTCATAAGGATTTAGGGCAAATCCTACTGACACACAGCTCTTCCTCTAATTCCAGCATAAAGTGTCATTGTTATACTTTACTACGTGATAGTAAATCAAGATGTAACGGGTTTCTTTGTTAATAGAAAAGGCCATTGTAGCAGCCAAAGTTCTTTGAGGTTTTTATCTGTGTTACAAACACATCGTATTTCAGCTCACTACATAAACCCCCTCTTCCCCTCCAGGCTGTAATAGCTTGGCAGTATAATCAAGAAAGCATTTTCTCTTGAGAGATAACATACTATATAGCTGAATGTCGTCTTCCCCTGCCAAAGGTCAGTCGTCAGCCCCATCCACCCCACTAACCGGCAAAATGCGCGTGCAGGCAAGCCCCTTTGTAACCCGCAAGCACCATATTCCGGATCCCCGCGACGATGGTAAGGGCTATTGCTGGGTCAGTGTTATACTTCTACCGGAAGCGAAGAATGGCACCCATAGTGACGAAGCGATTATGTTATTCGTAATTCAGAAGTGCAAATACG
This sequence comes from Penicillium mononematosum, assembly GCF_028829835.1. Taxonomy (NCBI): domain Eukaryota; kingdom Fungi; phylum Ascomycota; class Eurotiomycetes; order Eurotiales; family Aspergillaceae; genus Penicillium; species Penicillium mononematosum. The sequence continues at coordinate 3,892,898 of NW_026643272.1, read as the reverse complement.
GCCAAACCGCCATGACCCATCAGCCACTGCATGGGCTGGGTGACCACTGTATCTCGTTGCCAGTCAAGTGGAATACACCTAGGCAAGATCTACGTACAGTGCGGGATCAGGCTGCGGCTCTCGCAACATGGTGGCTTGCTCAAGTTCGTGAAAATAGGGTTACTATTGACCAGAAGATGGTCTTCGACGACCGCACCACGGAAGGATTCAAAAGCATGTTGGATATGGTCCCTCCTGAATGGGAGAAACCTGGGTATTCTGATTAAAGCAAATATCGTGCGGATTGTTACTATAGTATTTGTTTTGCGGTAGCTTCCGGGGAGCTTAGCGAGATGGAAGATGCGAAGCAGTTTTGTATTTACCAATTCCAACCAGGGTACTCAATGTGTCAAAACATCAAATGGTTTGAATCAATTTACCATGGCCCTTCCAAGGTTCTATGTCCCAGTGTGTTTTTCATTGGTGGATTCTCTCGATCTTCTTGAGACTCCACTTGGTCAGTACACTTTTTTTTTTCTTCCTCTGGCCCCTGAAGAGGGTGTTTACAACGTAGGTGATCCATAAAAAGCCAGCTCCGGGGTTTTCCATTGTAGGGAGTACGGGTCTTCACTCTAAAAACCATCTGGCAAACTTAGACGTAGACCTGAATAATGGTGAGACCACAGATTTGTTCAAAACCCACACAAGAGCTTAGGCACCGCGTTAGTCTAACGTCTGCAACAGTTTAGAAGGCTTCCCAGGATGATCAACTGTGGGGTTAAACTAACGCATGCCCCAGGCCATCCATTATTCTAGGGTCTGGTTGAAAGATATTAACTGAAGGGAGAAAATATAAGAGAGAATGGAAGTTACACTAATCAAAGACAATAAATACAATATGCCTGAAATATTGATGAAAGAAGATATGGAGGGTGTCCACCGCTATCGGCGAAAATGGCATGGACTCGAGATATCTACATCAAGACGGGTATATTGTCAACTAGGGCTTTGGGACAATGCACAGTATATCCTCCTCTCTGATCTCTGCTCCTACCAATCGGTCCTATATCCTATTAGAAATCTCACTTCTGCCTAGCCTTCACCTTACTAAAAAGGGACAGTGTGTCATCTGCTCCCCAGCATCCGTCCATGGAGCCCGCCAGAACACGAATGAAGCCGAATAATGCAACCGAAGCCCTTTCATGTGAAGTGCCAATATACACCTAGCGACAGCATCTTATGCAAGAAACTGCTTCTTGCAAGATCTTCCCCCGCATTATGAGGGGTAACGCTAAGACAATGTTGGCTTAGAGCGCCTATGAACAACCAATTGCGGACGGACGGAGTACGGATACGGAATATGGGGATTAACGTGCGTATTCTGACCCGAGGCGTATCCACCACGTATTCCAATAGTGCAGAAGGGGGTTCCTCCGATATAATGTCTCAGTAATCAGCCTCGGATATTGCATCCACGGTGCCATTTATGCATCCCAAAGGTGAACAACGAGGAAAATTTATGCGGGGGCGCCGATCTTCCAGTCCGAAAAATTTGAAAATTTGTTGGGCCCCAACGTTTGTCCGGAAGGTTTTGAAGAAAAAAAGATAAAGACATGAGTCTAGCTGATAAGTTTATTTTGCTGATCGCTCTGTTGAATGTGTAAATGCTTCTGTGGGCAAAGTATATGAAACTAATATCATATCAACAGGGAGATCTGCAAGACATCAGACAGATCATGTATTGCCCCATGGGTTCTACACGGAGTTCTCTCCATCATCCGGGGCCGTGTGATCGCCGCAGTATTTGCCAGCCTCGGTTGTGGATATCAATCACATTCTCAGGAACAACCTTTGGGAATGTATGGATCGCCCCACGTATATAATATGAGATTGCCCCCTTTCCCCATGCAGCATCGCAGCCGTGACTCTGCTATATAGAGCAGAAAATGGCATTGTCCCTTGTGCGCATGGTGCGCCTTGCCCTGGTTGGTCTGGTGGCATTCACTTCAACTGTCTCAGCACTACCTGCACCTCCAGTCCCTCGCAGCACGGTCCTGGCTCCTGACGCTGATCCGTTCTATCAGCCGCCTGCTGGCTTCGCATCTGAGGCACCTGGGACAATCCTGAGCCAACGCGACATCACTGCCGCGTTCTTCGGTCTCATCCCAATTGACGTGGAAGCCTATCAGCTGCTTTACCGCACGACTGCAGTCAATGGCTCGGCCATTGCAACAGTTACGACGGTGTTCAAGCCGAAGGACGCGAAGCTAGATCGTTTCGTTTCCTTTGCCACGGCCTACGATAGCTCGGCGACGAAATGTCAGCCTCGCTATGCCTACCAGCTTGGTGCGCCACAGGACAGTTTGATCGCTTCGGTCGAGCTATTAATCATTGAGATCTATCTTGCTCTTGGGTACACCGTCGCTTCTCCCGACTATGAGGGACCGGAGGCTGCATTTGGACCTGGTCGTCTCGCGGGTATGGGTGTATTGGATGGTATCCGTGCCGTGGAGAGCTTCAAGACCTTAGGTCTCGACGATAACCCCATGGTTGTCGGCATGGGCTATTCAGGCGGTGCCATTGCTACCGGCTGGGCAGCTTCTCTGCAGCCCAAGTACGCGTCAGAGCTGAACATCAAGGGCTGGGTGCAGGGTGGAACTCCCTCGAACGTCACCGGCACGATGTATCAGCTTGACAACACAGCCTTCAGTGGTTTACTGCCCCCAGCTATTGCTGGTCTCTCAAAGTCAACCGCCTACGGTGCCGAGCTGGCCCCTTTCATTAGCGAGGTCATGACGGCCGATGGCCAAAAGATACTGGACTCTACTCTTTCCGAATGCGCCACTACGAATCTCTTGGCGTTCTTCGAGCGGTCAATCTTTGAAACTAGCTTCCAAACGATGGGTGAGGATTTCATCTTCGACCCGATCGTTCAGTCTGTGTTGAAGCAGAACAACATGGCTGCCAACAAGGACGAGACCCCGACGGCGCCAACCTTTGTGTACCATGCTACAAATGACGAGGTCATCCCTTACGCAGATGCCGAAAAGATGGTTAATTCCTGGTGCGACTGGGGTGCGAACGTCAAGTTTACTACTTATGCCAGCGGTGGTCATGCGACTACTGAAATCATTGCCATTCTGGATGTTATCAATTTTGTCAAGGACGCATTTGCTGGCACGACCAAGAGTGGCTGCACTGAGAATACTGAGCTTATCAGTATCCTCAACCCGATTGCTCTTGGTGTTCAGCTTGAGCCTATTCTGGTGAAGCTCGTTGATGCGCTGTTCAATCTTGGTGAACAGGACTCAAAGGTCAAGAGCGACCCTGTCGGAGTGCTCAGCACCAATCTTTAAGTGAATGTTGACATCTACTACCATTGGACATAATGAGCGTTGAGGGTTTGAGCCGCAACTTTTGTATATGTTTTTGATCTACATATATGCACATAGTTATATAATTCGCTCTCGCACCATCTCTTTGTTTATCTTGGTCAGATTATGGGATCCTTTGTCTATATATAACTTTTTCTTTCAATATATAATGTTCATCATCAACAATGGAGATGTCAGGCTTCCTACATCACCAGTTGACCGATCTAATGATCAATGAAGTTATGACGTTGGATCAGATAACCGTGTAACATGCCAAAATAGAATATGGGGAAATGGAGATAAAGTACATACATATATGTATACTTATAGTACTCCAGTATGAATGATATCATCATCAGCTGCCTATACCTCCAGGGGTATATATGTAGATATTTTGATATCACGCCTTGTAAGTCGTGATCAGGTGCTTATCGTTTCCAGGGTACCTTGCCCGGCTACGGCGATCCTTGCGACCGTGCATAGTACCCGGCTTGTACAACAGATCTCTAGTAGGTAAAAGTGTAGGAGATATATGCCTAAGAGTAAAAAGAAGAATAGGAGAGAATATCAAGAATATCAAGAATATAGGCAGCAAACCCCCCCGTGTTTGCATCATCTGTGTGGCGTTCTAGGCTGACTAGGACAACTCGAGACCTGTCGAGTCACCGGATGTGCGTCACAGACGAACTATCTTCGTTATCACACCCCTTCTCTCTGGCCTTTCTCCGCATCCATCTTGTTTCTCATTACTTTCTTACGGGCTTTCTTATATTTCTTTCATCTTTCTATCGCCTCACACGGCGAGTTCATCCAACTGCATTTGCCCGTGCGGAGAAGCTCTAGACTTGCTCCGAAGGTCCCAGGCCGGAGTCACCCCTAGACCACATGCTGGGCGTCCATTGTCTTATCGTGAATCATTCAGCGTCTCAAATCCAGGAACATCCTTAGAAGATTATCATTCTCCTCCCCTGTTAGCATGGCCCTCAGTCCTGGAAGCATCGCTGCCCGATTGCGTTCCTGATAACAGATTCCGGCGGTGATAACACTCCTACCCAGCACTCCTTGGGCTCCATCAAGGTAATACCCTTCTTTCCTCTTGTTCGCATGAGTCTTGATGGTCGCTAACCACGCGCTCGCAATTAGCCGCCCACCATGCATCAACATCCCCGATCATCGGTGCCGTCTCCGGCGCCAAACTTCCCACCCAGACCGACAGCTCGGGACGACCGCAGAGAACAGGAAGCCGCCCCGAGCTCCCCAACCGTCGATATGGGGTCTAATTCTGCCAGGGGGGTTAGGGATAGAGTCGGGACCTCAGCCGTCCGAGCAGGGGAGGAATGCGGCACTGGGCAAGGAGGCCCTGACCCGGTTAAATCAGATAATATCGGTATCGTCCATTCAGATCCTCCCCCCAATGGCTTATCAGGTTGGTTTATTGATGGCTAATATCTTTCTCAACAGAACTACCACACAAAAGCCGCTTTAATTATCCTGCATTCACGTGTTGCACTGCCTCCCTCCTTTAACAAGGGCTCCGAGTCCCCTAGAGTCAACCGCTGGGTACGTTTCCATCTCATGGTCGGATTTACGATGCTTTGGGGGACAGTCAAGCATCTGAAAGTAGCAGGTGCTAACTCTATTTGTCTTGTTCCAGTTCAACGTGGAATTAGATGATACAGATGTCCTTCGGGAACCCCTGCGACCTTGGAGAACATGCGATGCAACAGACAATCGACCACCACCCCTCGTTATCGAAACATACCTAGACACAAAGGGTCTCACAAATAACCAAAGTTTGGTGATTCTGGATGAGAATGGGAAGCGTTGGGATGTGCGCGAGTCGCTCGCGGCGCTTCAGGGCGCCCGTGCTAAGCCATACCAATCGGAAAATGACGAGATTATCTTGGAGCGGTGGAGAATCGAGTTGGGAGAGTCCTCAAGCAGGCTTCCGGCAGATTTGGGCTCTATATTGCCGACAGTTTATAAGAAAAGCATTGTGCTCTTCCGATCCTTATTCACCTACTCCAAGTTCTTGCCCGCATGGAGATTCTCTAAACGCAACAAAAAGTTGCGGCAGAGTCCAGCTCTCCAGATCAAGTACCGTGTGGTAGATGGGAGCGTTGCTCGTGATGACCTTTCACTGGATCACTTGACAGCCCCTTTGAGTGAGGGAAGCGAAAAAGTGGTGGACACCTACAGCTTTGGGGTCACGGAGTCGCCCGCAGGTCCCTTTTCAGTTCAAGTCACGTATCGGACGAATTGCGATTTCCGCGTTGACGACTCGGAAGCGCTGCTGAGCTCGCGGTTTATGGGTGCTGACGACGAGATCTTTCGTCCATCGTTGCCTTCAGATGATGTCAACCGCCCAAATCCTGAAGTCGGTTCTGTGCCAGTGGAGAGAAGGGCAGTTGAGAACCCAGATTGCACACGTGCATATGGCAGTCTCTCGACTTTCCATCAGGTTGGCCCAACAACAGGTGCCAGTCCTATATCAACGCTTCGTGCAATGAGAGATTCGGGCGCGGGGTCTCCTTCCCCGACAGACTCACCCAGGAGACTCCTCCCTCCTGCGAAAGTCGTTCCTTCAGGACGTGCTGCGCAGATTGCTGGTGAAGGTGGAAGCTCGAATTTCCAACGCCGCCCCTCCGTTTCATTCCAGCCCTTCAAAGCTCCCCCTCTTTCTGCTTCCCCGGCTTTAGCAGACTCTCCCTTGGGAGTGTCTCCCCGCAACATGTCTTCACGCATCCCCACAGGAACATCTGCCGATTCACGCGTTATGCCGCCCCTTCTTCTGCCGCTTCAGCGCGCAGACCTACAACCATTGCATCTGAACAAGCTATATCATCCTCTAATTCCGCATCCCCCAAGCCTGCTCCGATCTCCCGGTACAGCAGCTCCTTCAGCCACCGACGAGGCCGCCTTTCTGCAGGGGCAAATAGACTGGAAGACGACAACTCCAGTGGCCGAGCGAGCGCGACGTCATCCAATGCACAGCCTGGGTCCGGCCTACTCACGGAAGCTACAGGCACGAGTGCAGAGTCCATTCAAGCAGATGATGAGAACATCTCCGAATTTTTGAAGATGCTTGATTCGAAGAAGGACCTAATGAACTCATCTACCTCGGCATCTATTCAGCCTGGTCCTAACGCCACCGCAGCAGCTCTTGCTCGCTTCCGCGGTATGCGAGATTCCAACGCCGCGTTGTCCGACTCAATGTCACAGTCTATGCACATGCATCGCTCTTCCATTTCTTCGAGCAAGCAATTGTCGGGTGTCCCACCAATGGTTGCAGGTACCTCCATCTCTACAGCTTCTTCCCCGGGGAAACCCATATCCCCCCACACCCCTCATACTCCCCACACTCCTGCTATCCGCTCTCGTCTGAGCTCGAACAGCGTTGCTGATGACATTGAGACCGATCACCACTCAAGACTCCCTCGCATACACCACGACCCGCCGCTGGAAGAACATTCTAGCGCAGAAAATACGCGAGCGCCTTCTTCTACTGCAGGTGCTATTGACATCCCAACATCACCGAGGATATTCAATCCTGCTTACCGCCGCTCGAGCTCCGCAGCCGTGCGCCGGCCGATTGTTACAAGCGACGACGACGAAATATTCCCATTCGGCCTTCGCAGTCTCAGCCTGGGGGCTGATGAGCCCGCAAACGCTACGCTGGGTGCCACCCAACAGCAGAACGAGTCCCAGAAAGACCAACAATCACCGGCCGAGGACCGAAGCGGTCCGTCAGTCTCTACAACGGGTCCGTATCGGGACAGTGCATCCCTCCGCGGGCAAATGTCTGGACCAACCAGCGCTTCAGCCTCCTCCAACCCCCATGTCTACCAGCCCCGGTTCGCCAGCTCTCGCGGCCGCGGCTACTCAGGCGGACATTCCCTCAGCTCAGCATCCAGCAGTCTCGCCCGGGGCGCCAACCTCGCCCCGCACTTAGCAGAGCGCGACCAGGACCGCGATGGCAACGCCAGTGGAAGCAACAGCGGCAACTCCACGCTGGAAATCCGTCGCGGTTCTGGGCAGCGGCCAAGCACGGGTCGGACGCTGTCTGGACAAGCGCCGGAAGACGACGAGCCGCTGCTCTTCGCCATGAGCGACTTTGGTGCCTCGCGGCGTAGCCTGGATGAAGGTAGGCATGGGAACCATGGTGGGACTGAATCGGCCGCTGGGTCCCGGCGTGGTAGTGGGAGACGGGGAGCAGGGCTCCCGGGCTTCCATGTTTGGTCGTGAAGTATGAATTTGATGTTTTATTTTTGGTTTTATATTCTATCTTAACTTCTTAGGTCTCTCCCTCCTCCCTGACCTACCGCTCAAACTTCATCTTTCTTAGGCGATTGGGCCTCCATTTCAATTCTTGATTCTTTTGCTTTTAAACCATTTCTTTCTTACGCGGTTGGCTGATTTCATAGACTGAACACTCCAATCACAGATTGATTACTGCGATGTGCATAGAGATTGGGTCTTGTTGTTTTGTTTGGCGTCTTTGTTTCTTTCTTTCCTCTTACTTTCACTTCACTTCACTTCACTTCACCTTTGAAGTTGTGGGATTGCTTTGCTCATTTAGCATATTCCCTGCATGATTGATACGACTTGATGGTTTTTTGGGGACTTTTTCTCCCTACGACTATATGATTCTTGATCTATTTGATGATATTGGTGGTCCTTACTTGGTAGAGTTAAATTACTATTAAAAAAAAATTGAAACGCTTTGGATTTGCCGTGATGAAATTGCAAGAGAGACAACATTGAAGATTGCAAGTATAACAGCGGATAAAACACGAACGGAACGACCGTATGGGTATGTATGTATGACGAGCACGATGAGGACCCTCCACGCGCAGGGCCCCATGGATCAAGATCAAGTTGGACGTAGCCATGGGGCCCTGGGCGATGGTGGGAGGGAAGGAGAAAGGGAAAGGGGGAAGAAGAAGACCTGCCGGGCTTTTATAGGCCCCCAATGGGATATTGACGCAGCTAGAGACCCTGACAAACAGGCATTCGTATACTCTTAGATTTAGCCGACGCTGGGAAAGGCAGCTTTATCTATCTGCATGGCTTAACCTGGGTATGGCAGATTGTAGTCTTTATAAGACCTCCGCGGTTGACATATACATAGGCTTCGAACTTGCCGGCATCAAAGTTCAGATTATTCTCACTTTCTCAACGAATTGACCAGCTCATTATATACTCTTTCGCATTTATCCATATGAACCTCATATAGTAAGTCAGCACGGCTTCATGGAGTTGCAAGGATTTGGTAAAGATGAATGCAACCTAACATCTCAACAGAAATAGGCCCAAAGAGACCCCGAGAACCTCCCTCCGAGGTGAGACCGGAGGCTCATGATGGCCTGGCCTGGCAGTAACAGACAGCCATTGCCTCAAAAGGCCGATTCCAGGTTGCGTATCCAACCAACCCCAAGTTACGGGAACAAGGGAGATATCGAAAGACCAGCAGGATACTGGGTAAAAAGGTAGACATGCAATGACATAATTCATCGTTTTCTACCAAAAACCATAGATAGGAAACAGATACACACGCAGAAGAAAAAAACAAGTGACTTCGTTACGGATCATGGGCATTCCATGAAGACATCTAAATACATTGAACATCCCAATTTTTTACCCTTCTAGCAGACCTCAACTTAACTCGCTTATGCGATGTAGGTCGAGGCCGACACGTCACCACCACGGCCGGTCCAGTTAACGTGGATATCCTTGCCCTCGGGGAAGGTCTCGTTAGCGTTCTCGGGCTTGATGCGGAAAGTGTGGGCACCGAAGTAGTCACGCTGGGCCTGGAGCAGGTTGGCGGGCAGGTTCTTGGAGCGGTAGCCGTCGTAGAAGCTGAGGGCAGTGGAGAAGGCCGGAGCGGGGATACCCCACAGAGCGGTCTTGCTGATCACGTTACGCCAGCCGTTCTGGGCGTTGTTAATGGCCTTCTTGAAGAAGTCGTCGAACAACAGGTTCTCGAGGTCGGGGTTGTTGCGGTAGGCGTTGGTAATATCCTTAAGGAAGACAGAGCGGATGATGCAACCACCGCGCCACATGAGGGCAATGGAAGGCTTGTTCAGCTTCCAGTTGTACTCCTTGGCGGCCTATATTAGGGATGAGGGTTAGAAACTGACTATCAATAAATCTGACAAGAAGAAAACTTACGTTCTGGATGAGCATGAAGCCCTGGGCGTAGGAGATAATCTTGGAAGCGTACAGGGCCTGCTCAAGGTCGTCGACGAAAGCCTGCTTGTCGCCCTCGAACTTGGGAGTAGGACCGCTCAGGATCTCGCAGGCACGGCCACGCTCGTCCTTGAGAGCACTGAGGCAGCGGGAGAAGACAGCCTCACCGATAAGGGTGACGGGCATGCCGAGGTCCAGAGCGTTGATGGCGGTCCACTTGCCGGTACCCTTCTGGCCAGCCTTGTCGAGGATCTTGTCAACAAGGGGAGTGCCATCGTTGTCGTTGTAGTAGAGGATATCACGGGTGATCTCGATCAGGAAGGAGTCAAGAACACCGGTGTTCCACTTGGCGAAAACATCACCAATCTCCTTGGAGGAGAAGCCGAGACCGCGCTTCAGGATATCGTAGGCCTAAATGATGTGAGTGGTGGCTTGAGCATATTTTGCAGCTTGAGAGTAGCCTTACCTCGCAGATCAGCTGCATGTCACCGTACTCAATACCGTTGTGGACCATCTTGACGTAGTGACCGGCACCCTCGTCACCGACCCAGTCGCAGCAGGCCTCACCGTCGCTCTTGGCGGAGATGCTCTGGAAGATGTCCTTAATGTGGGGCCAGGCCTCCTCGTTACCACCGGGCATGAGAGAGGGACCGTAACGGGCACCCTCCTCACCACCGGAGACACCGCTGCCGACGAAGTTGATGCCCTTGCCGGTGAGGTACTGAGTGCGGCGGTTGCTGTCGGGGAAGTGGGAGTTACCACCGTCAATGATGATATCACCCTTCTCGAGGAAAGGCAGAAGGGACTCGATGAAGTCATCGACGGGCTTGCCGGCCATGACGAGGAGCATGATACGACGGGGGCGCTTGAGCTTGGCGCAGAACTCCTGGATGGAGTGAGCACCGACGATGGACTTGCCTGTCCTATAGTGAGCAATTTGGCAAAGGGGATTGGAACATGTTATTCTGTGTAGAGCTTACCCTTGGCCTCGTTCTCCAGGAAGCGGTCAACCTTGGCAGTGGTACGGTTGTAAGCGCAAACGGTGAATCCGTGATCAGCGACGTTCAGGATCAGGTTCTGGCCCATAACGGCCAGACCGATGAGGCCGAAATCAGCACTGGGAGCAAAGTGCGCCGGAGCGCCGACATTGATGCCGGCGAGACGGGCGCTATCGTCAGCGATCAATGTCTCTCGTCAACAGCTGGGTAAAAATCACAATGGGAACAAAAAGAAAAAGGAAATCCGTGCGCTTCCGGGGAAAAAGGAGCAGACACGCAATAGCTCCATTGGCATCATCTTGCGGGAGCTTCTATAGGAATTGAGTCTTCCAAATAGAGCTGCTGCATGATGTCTGAGCAGCATTGAAGATCCATGCGCTCTGTTATCACTGCAAGATGCAGGATGTAACCACTGGGCTGGGATGCTGGGAGGCTGGAATTGATGAAGTGGGGGGGCAGAAAGTAGATAACTTACACAGCCTGGTCAGCCATGACGATTAGATGTGAGATATGGGGGGTATTGAGTAGAGTAAAGATGAATCTAGAGAAGAAAGGAAGATGAAGAAGGAGAGGAGGGGAAGAAGAAGAAGTAGGCCGGCTGACGGAGCAACTCTTCCGTCATCTTGGTGGGACATACCGGCGGGGGTACCATGTACCAGCGTTATTCTTACTGTCTCCGGTGTAGCGCCAAGTATTAGGTACAGGAGCAGAGTCGTCCGGTATCAACCCACTCGGGTTCTGTTAGAATTTGGAAAGCATTATCCGATCCGGTTTCAATTCCCTTGCTACTAGATGCTACCGATTTTCCTTTTAACATAGTATGTATGTATGTATGTGATTGACATTGCAGCTTTTACTGTGTACAATAGCGGGGCATGGAGGGGTAACTTCCAAGGTTGAACTGAAGAATTGTATATAATATAGATAGTACGGAGAGAATTAAGTATCGAAGTAGAAAATGATGAAGCAGAAAATCAACCGAATATCCATGTAACTCCATCGAAACCATCCGAATTAACCATCCCACCTTGTCCACGCATCGGTGAACTGTTCTGGCAGAGCTGCGACGGAGAAATCACTTGCCGATGAGTTCATAACCGGCGCATGCGCTAGGCTGTTTTGGGACTGGAGTGGGGGTTGCAGCTCCGGCAGCGGCAATGACTCAGCATGTTTGCTTATGTTATGGCTGAGTCAGGAAAGCTTGATCGAGTCATGTGACACATCCGTCGCCAACGGCCTAGCCAGCGCATCCAGAGACGGGAAAAAAAAAAGTCATCTATTATCTCTTCTCCGATCTTTTTATTAAGCATTTGCGATCCAGTATAGTCTTGAAGACCCGCTTTTTTCTAGCTCCCCCGGCTTCTCACTGTGATCATTTGCAAGCTGCGCGACGTTTCGCCTCTTGCAAGTGCTCATCCTTCGGGTGCCTCTCAAACGTGACGTCTGGCGAATGACTGCGGCGTCAGTCAGGCCCTGAAGGTACGTTGCGGTTGCTACTTTGCATCTAGGATTCTCGTCTCTCGCATTTCATTTCTCTCTCCCTATTTGGATATCCCGTTCATCATGCCCCTTCCGCCTCCTCCAGGTCTCAGCCAAACTCCCTCGTCACTTCCGCCCCGCCCACCTCCATCCTCCAACACCGCGCAGCCTTCCACCGCCAATCCTGCAAGCCATGGTGTTAGAACTCGACCAACTGGCTACAGCGCCTTCACGGCGTTCCAGCCGCGCGCGGTAGCATCCAGTTTACCGCATCGTGCCAATACCCACTCAGTCTCGAATCCGCCAGTCTCTGGATACACAACCCCCGCCAACAGCTACATCAACCACTATCAACAGCCCCAGGCATACCAGAGTGCGCCTTCCTACTATGGACAACCTCAATACCCTGAAAACACATACGGCCCGACCGTTCCACACATTGCGAACCCGTTCGGACCTACCCCCAACCAGGCCAACACAGGATTCCCACAGAGCGGCAACGCCCCCGGCTTGGATGCAGAGACTGAAGCCCAAATTGCGCAGTGGCAGAGCGCCTACAACAAACCCAGTGAAGACCCCAAGAACCAAGCCAATCAGCCTGGCTCAGGTGTGAACACAGGAGCTGGAACCCCAGCTGGTACTCCTGCCCCGCAGTCCCAGCCACAAAAAACAGTCATTCGTTCTGGCGGTGGTGAAACGTGGACCGACCCGACCCTATTAGAATGGGACCCGTCACATTTCCGCCTTTTTGTGGGTAACCTCGCAGGTGAAGTGACTGATGAGTCCCTGCTCAAGGCATTTTCTCGCTACCCATCGGTCCAGAAAGCGCGTGTCATCCGAGAGAAGCGAACCCAGAAGAGCAAAGGGTACGGCTTTGTCAGCTTCAGTGGAAGTGATGACTACTTCAGAGCGGGAAAAGATATGGAGGGAAAGTACATTGGTTCGCACCCAATCCAACTGCGCCGAGCAGTGACCGAGGTTCGCCCAGCTTCGAACCCCAAGAATGGAAAGAAACAAGGCAAAGGCAAGGGTCCTAAGGGGGATACCGCCGGTCGGGTGGGTGGAAAAGTGAAGCAGGACGGTATCAAAAAGCCAGCCAAAACCAAGGGAGGATTGAAGATTCTGGGCTAACTCTATGGATGCGACCGGTTCATGTGAAGAAAGATACCATATTTACATGGCAAAACTAATGATGATTCTTCTCCATTACCACCTGTACTATTACTGAATCTGAAATGGTATCAAATCAGTCTGCTTCGTTCTCGAGTCAATTCCCATGTGTTGATGGTCTGGGTCACGTGAGTATATTTATGGCCTCAGGTTTTGGCTTCTCATCTCTATTGCGTAGACTTGTACTCCGTACTTCTAGCTATATGCCATTGATAACCTTTGGAATACATTGCTTTGGTCAATTATCTCTGCCCATAATATACCTATAATGTACGGAGTATTCTGGGTACCTAGCCACAGTATGTGGTTAGTATGTTGACATTGAGTTCCCCAGCCCCTCTAAAAGCACATGGCTGGGAAAAAAGTCCTGTTTAAAACCCATTCACATTCCAGCCGATAAAATTCCCTCTAACTTTTCTTTCTCACATTCTTCCGATCTATAATCTTGCTTTCCTCCAAAAAAGGAGAGTTGTTGCGAAAAGACCCAGCCCGACGAGGCTGTATACTTCCGTATACAAATCCCACTCAACGCATTGCTGCCCACCTGTACACGGCCTACCACCTCAACCTCCACGCCTTGTTTTGCTTTCACATATCCTCCTATCGCTTGATAACGACCGAATCTCTCTACCATCTCAAATCACTACGATCTGCTGATCGTCTCCACCCAATATGGTCAAACGCAACATCACTATCGCGATCATCATCATCGTCCTCTTTCTTCTTCTTGCAATCGCCGGGTTTGCCATTTGGGCGGTAAATAACCATGTCTCGTTCTTCTCCAAGAAGAAAGAGTCTGATGCGGAGAGTGGAGATGGGTGATAAGGCAGGGTAGCAGCAGCAATCACTGCACCCTTGACCTTGACCTTGACCTTGGGCTCTCTCGGTCTCGCTGTAGAAGCATTGATTGCCTCTTTTTCGGGACACATACATACGATCACACACAAACATCTACGACCATTCTGCGACACGATACCCTTTCCGTTGGCATTCGATACTATCTGCCACGATGACGAGCTGCGTTACGAGTCTTTTACGTTGAAACACGCCTTTTATGTACAATCTTTGCCGATTGGAAGCAACAAGTACTTATGTTGCTTTCGTTGTATATTTTTCTTTCCTTTTCTTGGAGTTTCTGGGTGCGGAGTTGGAGGGTTTTTGCTGGCTCTTTTTCCTTTCTTGGATGTACTTTGTTGATCTCATTTGATGCACATTCTTTGCTTTGTTGAGCTTCGTAGTGCATATTCTATTGACAGTTTGAAAATATCTTAAGTTGACAAAGTCTCCGGACAATACCGATCTATCTATCACCTTTTCAAAGCTGTATGACCTCGGAAGAAGGATATACTCAGGTAACTTTATGAAGTGTATTTGATCTACTAGGGCTTTCCTATCTGAGCTGCCGCCGCTTTTATGAGGCTAGAGCCAGATCACAGCTACTCTCTTTTCTATATCGACACAAATAGATGGAACCCATGTATCAATTCAACTTGTGCTCTTACATTTGCCCCTATGAGCGGAGGAAATCTTCTACATTGGTAAAATGGCGGATATAAAGAGATCCATTGATATCGTGAGAAATGATTCTAAACTCCTCAATACTTTGACAATCATGCGCAATAAATGGACTTCAAATGCACTGCCTCCAGGGGTATACATATCTACCCAAACTAGGTAATAAAACATCCCACCACCAAAAAAGCCGTAACATGCAAAAGATCCCAAGCAGACAGAGAACCATAACGCCCCAGTAATAAGATATTTCGCTCAAAAAACATAACTCAGAAGCTCTTGTGCGCGAAGAGCTGTGGCGACATGCCAAGGCAGTGTGTTGTTCTGTACACTGCATAAACCCTTGGCCGGGCAAGACTGCCCAGGTCTCGATACATACTTAAACTATCTTTCAGGACGCTGTCGTGGGATGGGGGAGGACGCGGGGATAGATGAGATTGACAGATATTGCAAACACACCGTCCCCATCAGTAGCGCCCTTACGGCGGAGGAGATACCCGCTGGACAGGGCGGGTCGGAATTCGGTGAGGTGTGGAGAGCTGTTGAGTCGGTGTGATAGGATGGCTAGCCAGGAATCGTCGCAGATGTCAGTGAGGACTGCTTCTAAATCTGTTTCAAGTGACACGTCCGTTGGTGTGGGTGCGTTGTACGTGGCTGGACCAGCGCTGGTTGGCGTGGGTGCATTGCCTGATTGTTCCGGGGATGCAACGCTGGCACTTGGATTAGGGGTCGAGACAGGGTAGACGAAGACAGTATATTCAGCATGGCCATCGATATGGGTGGAATCGGTGGCTCGAGGATCAAGTCGGAAACAGTGTTGACAGCCAGGATGGTCAATTCCAAGGACCCAGGTTTTACCTTGTTGTACTGGTCTGCTAGACTAGCCCACGCTGTGAATGTGTTAGCGACTTGCCCTTGATATCAGAGAAAATAAGAAGCAGTACCTTCAACCTCATCGGTCTCCATAGGCTCGGTGGTCGCCAGCTGAACTTTCCATCGTGCTTGGAACTTATCCATGATGTGTTTTGTCGTAGCCCAAACTTCATTCCTTACCTCGGAAACCGGTCTGGCACCACTCGACTGACGATACCGCAGGCAGTAAGACATGGTTCTTTGTATAGAACCTGGTAAATCAGACCATGCCACCGATATCCAGCGTTGGTCAAGACTTTTCGAATATGCAATGTGAAGACTTCGCCCATCTTGAAGCGGCGAGGACCTTTCAGGGGCAAGTCGGAAACTAATGGCCCTCGGGAGAGCGTCGGCCAGAAGCATCGGTGGCGCGCAGAGCAGGGGGCTCATGTCCACATCATTTGAGCGACAGCGACTGTAGACCTCTAGGGCCAAATTCAAATAATCCGTCTGGGGAGGAATAACCATCGTCTCGCTCGACATGATGAACTCTAGCGGGATTATCTGCAGAACAAGCTCGCTGGCAATTCGAGTCTGTCTTCGTTCGGAACCGGCTATCAATTGCTGGGAAAGGTGCCAGAAGGCGGAACAAATGTCTGCTAGTGCTGCAGCGTGCGTAAACGGGTTGATGATATAGACAACATGGTTATCAGCAGTCGCCGGGGATTGTGAGAGCTCTGAGCCTTCAGGATTGTTAGTAAAGTACACAACCGTCAGAGAAAACACATACCAAGCTGTTCGCATGTTCTCTTCAATACCTGCATCATAGATTCATAACTAGATGTTTCAGATTTCCATGGCTTCAGCCCCTCTTCAAATGCCACAGAATCGTCGCCTCTGGTATGGATCCCAAGACCGCAACTTTGGTAGAGAAGACCAAATCGTCTTAAGAACATATCTGCTGCTTTGGACGTAGCTTGTGGGTGTATGCAATACGCAGAAATGTTCTTTGGTCCATGAGCAGGCTCAAGACCAAATGTCTCCCAAAAGGATATAGCAGGGGAGAGCCTCTAAGTATTCTTTTCCTCGACGCACACGTATGTGGGGCGCCGATAACTTTGAAATGAAGCTTCTTGGGGTGTCTTTGGGCGGCGGCGGGTGTTGTGGTGGTTGCTGTTGCGGTTGGTTCGCAACAAATTCATCCTGTAATGATGTGTATCTTTTGAAGTCCAGTCTCGAGAATTCGCCCAAGAACGTTGTGTCATCAAGGGCTTGCAGTGGCAAAGACTCGCTCTCAAGGTCAAAAAGACCAATTTTCCCGTCAAGTGGATGCTTGAGGGAGGACTGCGTGATCTGGTCAACCAGAAGTTGGGCAATTTCAAGTTGGCCTTCACGGCGAGGAAGTACAGGGAGTTGTTGGGGTGGAAAAGCAGAGAAGTAACCTGTTAACATCCAATCGGAAAAATTGGCTAGAAAATTACCGAGGAACGTAGAGTTCTCGGCGGCGTATGCGGGACTTGCTTCTGCCCCAGGCAATGACTTCTCTTGGGATGCAACTGACATTATATCAGATTCTGAAGGGGCTCGTTTCCGCTTCAAAGATGGCATTGAGGGCATGGCTGCCGGCGTCGGAACATGCTCCGACACGATCTCAATACTGTCCTCGCTGCTGTCACTGCTCACCGAGGCTGATCGTTGACCATTTTCTGACTGAACCAGAGATAGACTGGTCTTGTTACGTTCTTTAGAGCCAGGTGCGTTGGCACTGCTTCGGCCACGGTGAGGAATACCAATCGTGGGTATGGCAGATGTCTGATTTGACGTGTCCAACGAGCCACCACTGGAGAACCAGAATTTGCCAGCTGCTCCGTACTTCTGATCCCAATCACCAAGTTTCTTTTCGAATGCCACTGGGTGGTAATGCCCTTGTCCCCGGTTATCTGTAGACTGTTGGTGATTGTCTGCCTCGGGCCCCGGGAACAAGATCTTCTTCACTTCTATTGGGCTCAAGGGCGGGCTGATTGTCTGACCTGCGCGATCCGTAGGCGAATGAGCTGGGTCTTCAGAGGCCATAGGCCCTTCTGGTAATTGTGGGGCTTCGCGGGGTACCGGAGATGCGTGTGCCTCATGTGTTTCGACATGAGTTGGGATTGCCGGTGGCTGGTTGGGGGATGGCTCTGCGTCGACCATGGCCTCAGCCTCCAATTCGCTCTGAGGATGGGATGCTTCAAGAACTTCATCTACATCCTCCACACGAGAGTCGCCTTCCATGCCATCGAAATCAGGGTCATCGAAAAAGCTGAAGTCCGCATCGGTAATACCTTTCGATCCAAAATCCCTTTCGTTCATTTCCCCAAAGAGATCTTCTTCGTCGCTTTCATCATATCGGCCAGTGCCAACTCCAACGCCACTGTTCTGAACCGGTGATATATCAGACCCTGGTTCATTTCTTGAACTTCGTTGCCGCGTTGCATGCGGTAGTCCGAAGTCAGAATCGTCGGCAAAAGCCTCAGAAGGGTTTGGGTTGTTCAATCCGACTGCTGCAGCTCCATCTGGGGGAGTTGGATAAACAAGATTCGTGCTTTGCAAATCAGGATATTGCGCAATTCGGGATAAACTCTCTATGCTTTCCAGGGGTTCGGCCTTGGGTGGCGACGGCATTCCTTGGTCTTTTGGTTGTAGGTCTTGGGTGGTAGGGGTGTTTTGAGCAGTATGGGGAATATGATCTAGCTTGAGAGAGCCCGCCATTGTGGACCATCGCTCTGCAAAATCTAGGGGTTCGTCAAGAAGGGAATTTTGAGCCCCGGAAGAGATATTTGATGAGCTAGCCCTTCTGAAGCAAAATCTCGCTGGCCACAGCATGCGTTTTAGTGGTAGTGCAGATTGACCATCATCGCTCTGTCGCCATGCTTCCCCAGCAAGCCTCGCGAAAAATGGCTCCCAAACCTCCACTTCAACCCAGGGTTCTTCATCAATCGAGTCAACATGCAACCCAAAATTCCGCAGCCACTGCACAACGTCCAATTTCCACTGTACTCTTTTTGCAGACAGATTGTCAGGGGCGGGGTAGCCCAGAGAAGGAGCGGCTGGCGAGTCAAGATTAGCCGTGACAAGCTTGGCGATAGTTCCATTCGGGCATAGCCAAAGATCAATTCCAGGCTGCACGTCGATCAATTCGGCAATGTCCTCGCGTGGTCCACACAGTCGCGTTATGCCTGTTTGGGATATAGTCTGGGCGGAAACAGTTATTGTACCACCCATAGTTAACTGGACGTTGAGTGTAGTCAAGCAAGAAGTAGAGAGAATGCTGTCATTGTTAATATGGGGGCTTTCGTATCCTGATTTTTCGACAGCAGTGAAAAGGGTGCGTGACCCAAGAGGTAGAGCAGCATGGTGTCGAATCAACTGGAGGCCAATTGAGCCAGTGACGGCAGATATAAAAGAAGCGTAAATGGCCGCTGAACTGCTGTAACCATCTTGCCGGCGAGACGACGGTTGGCTCTGATGTGGCCGTGGCTGCCCAGCGGGTTGGGTACCGTGCTGACTCTGATTGTCGGACGACAGCCCTTTCACCAAGTCCACCGAGGAGACACTTCCCAATGCAGAGACTATTGTAAAAAAACAAATTAACAAGGCCCAAAATAACTACACGGGCTGCTCATAGACATACCTTTCAAGGTTGTTGTGCCAACGACGATCTTATTTGAATCTGCGTCACTTCCCCTCACATACAAAGGTTTCAGGCTTTCGAAATCGGGAGTGGGGGAGAACACCCAAAGCCCTAGGCGCCTTGGACACGAGGCTAGGCAATTCAACCCTCTCAGTCGAGCCTCCAAGTCTTTGAGACGACTCAAGTGCTTGAGAATAGTGTAGCCATTGGCGGGGCTCTCCTGTGGATTATTTGCGATACCAGCTTCTTCTGTGTATATTCTCCAGTAAATATTGGAGAATCCATCCTGACATGACGCGTCAGTATGCGCGCGAATATACTGTAAATATTACGATACTCACAATAAGATGTATGTTGGTGTTTGCGCCGCCAGGGAAGTCCATAATTCAACGGTCGCGGACAGCCCCGGAAGCATTTAAAGATAGAAGATATTTTGATGGTTGACTCTGGAAGTCATTTCCAATCGCAGGTTGCATGGTCTGTGGCAAGGAGTGAAAGCGCATAGCAGAGAGATCAACAAGCAGCGAATACATTAGCTGATTGATACCATGTTGAACGGGAAGCGATCAACAAAGACTGGGATATCTCGCGCAACACTCTCACTCAAGTGAAATCAGCGCACGAAATGAAACAGTAATAATTTCAATAACAAGGCTTATCGCATGAAGTCAACAGAAAGTTGGAATGCGTAATTCCGGGGGGAACGTTCGCCAGGGACACTTGGGCCAATCACCAGGCCCGTTTATCACGTGATCGCTATCAGCGGCTTTTTATCGCAGTTTTTTTTTTTATCTTTTGCAGGTCTGCTTTTGCCGACACTGATACGTTGCAAATAGGTTGCAAATCAGCTCAAAACAACTGGCTTAGCCTTCATCACACCAGGATATATCAGCATGAAGCTGTCCAACCCGTCCGAGGTCCCGGTATATACCATCTCGGGCTCAGACAGTGCTCGTCCGCTTCCCGAATGGCTTGCTAGACGGCGAAAGCGCAGCTTGAAAAATGACCCCGAGTATGCCAATCGGGTTGAATTACTGCAAGACTTTGAATTTGAGGAAGCAAGTCACTGTATTCGAGTCAGTGAGGATGGAGAATGGGTTATGAGCACAGGTTCGTACTACTGATCTCCAATATTTTATGCGCATACCCTAACACTATTGCTTGCAGGAACTTACAAGCCACAAATTCACACCCACTACCTTCCGCAGTTATCCCTTTCATGGGCACGTCATACAAGTTCTCTCAACACCACATTCATCCTACTGTCTTCCGATTATACCAAGTCCCTCCACCTCCAGTCTGACCGATCTCTTGAGTTCCACACTCCCTCAGGCTGTCACTATACCACCAGACTTCCCCGATATGGACGTGACATTGTCTATGACCGCCAGTCGACTGAAGCGCTTATTCCTGCAGTCGGTGTTAATCAAGACGGCATGGGAGAGGTGTACCGGTTGAACTTGGAGTTGGGTCGATACATGCGGAGTTTTGATATTGACGTCGGAGGTGACGACTTTACATCCACGGGCGGCGGGACCCTCCAAGGTGGAATCAACACAGGTTCGGTCAACACCGGTGCTATTGCGGAGGAGAGTCACAATTTGTTGGCCTTTGGAACTTCATTGGGGACAGTTGAGCTATGGGATCCTAGGGCTAAGGGACGCGCAGGTGTGCTGTCTATGCCCACACAAGTTGGACTACATGATGAGCGACCCGAGATCACAGCTCTAGAATTCAATCGCTCCGGCATGAGCCTTGGAACTGGTTCGTCTAATGGTCTCATTCACCTCTACGACTTGCGTTCGCCCGTTCCCTTCCAGGTCAAGGACCAAGGATACGGGTTCCCTATTCACACTCTCCAATTCCTCGAGCAGTCGTCTGCAACACAAGCTGCAACCATCGAGCCCAAATTGCTCTCGGCCGATAAGCGCATCATCAAGCTCTGGGATATTGAAGATCAAAAACCCTGGACCTCTGTTGAACCAGCTGTGGATCTCAACTCGGTTGCTTGGTGCAAGGATAGCGGAATGCTCCTCACAGCCAATGAAGGCCGACAGCAACACTCATTCTTCATTCCACAGCTTGGCCCCGCGCCGAAATGGTGCTCATTCTTGGACAACCTGGTTGAAGAGATGGCTGAGGATCCAAATGACCCCAGCGCGTTCAAATCTGCTCAGTCCAGTTCTGTCTGGCCCGGCTTCACGCTTGTTCCCAGTGAAGAGGTCGCCAAATGGGATGCCAAGCTCATCAAGGCAGGCGGAGAGCCCATTGACTTGGCATCATACATGCAGTCAGGAAAGATGGTACCTTACTCTAAGGGCTACCAAGTATCGAACTTTGTTTACAACTCTATTACTGGGTTATTCCCCGACACAGAAAACCCCAGAGCGAAGAAGGTGGCCGAAATTATGAACAAGGAGCGGGAGAGCCGCATCCGCGGCAAGAAGAAGGTCGCTGTCAAGGTGAACAGGAGACTGGCCGAGAGGATGCTCAATGCGGAGGAGAAGAGGGAGCGCAAGCATGCCAAACGCCTGTTGGAGGGCTCTGGCGACCAGGAAATGGTCGATGCTGCTGCAACCACTCCATCCGAGGACAAGAATGTGTTGGGTGGTGGCCGTTTCGCTGCGCTGTTCGAGGACCAAGATTTCGCTGTCGACGAGACTTCACGCGAATTCCAGTTGCTGAACCCCAGTACGGTCCCCCAGGCCGCTGCCCCATCAGCTTCGAGAAAGGAGCGTGGCTTGACGGCAGTCGAGCAAGAAGCCATCGACGACGTTCCCGGTTCAAGCTCCGACTCCGACTCCGACAGCGAGGCGGAAAAGCCCGTGAAGGCTGCAGCTTCCAAAAAGATCTCTTCTGCAGACTACAAGCGAACGAAGCGGCCTCCGCCTCGTATGCAGGTGTCTTCCTCGAATCAAGCCAACTCCACCCGGGACCGCTCCTTTGGCTCCCGTGCGCAGAATATGAAGTCGAGACAAAAGCCTGCGCGACGAGTTGGTGTAGTCGGCGAGCAAGAGATCAGCTTCAACCCGGCGGGGAAGCCGAAGCGCGCTGCCCCCGAAGTACGCTACGACAAGACCGACACATCGTTCAGGGCCAAGGAGCGCCGCAGTGCTTCTGGCAACACTTTCCGCAAGATGTAATATGTCTTGTCATTCTTGGCCTTTTATTGTGCCATTTCCTTGACACCATACAACCTTGTCCAGCCAAGAGGTTTTCCCGCCCAAGGTCTACGAACCATGCTCTTGGCCTTTCCGCCTTCCACTCATTGGGTAGAGCCTACTTGCTGAGACAGCTGTCCGCTTCTGGCTGAACCATTGCCGACCACAAGTACCAATCTCATTGGCGACCTCTATTGCCCATGTGCAATTAGGCGTTGTGTGGGGTGGTGCAGTGTTGATCCCAGGGCTGCGTTTTGTTTGAACTTACGGCAACTTTCTCAATACCCTATTAGCACACTACACCAACTTCATAGACAGCTTTGGTGTGACGCCCAAGAATTCAAGCCACTGGTGCACATATTTTGAATGACCACTCTGTATTTTAATGTCTCAAAAGCGATGCCAACAATCTTGAATATCATTCAGCTATTTTTTCAGTTTGCTCTTCAGACAGCTCACATGATTATACCTAATAGTAGAACTTCCAGCTCAACCCACATGCATACAAGTACTAGAGAAACGGGGCAAAATATTTCTAACTTGCCCTTTTAGGGCAATTGTATATATACAGGTTCCAATTTCTCTCTTCGCATCTTCCCATCTTCACATTCTTCAACACCCTCTGCTTCTCATCACTCGCAAATACAACGTGTTATCATACCTCACGAAAATATAAGCTTTTACTGCTCTCTCTCTCTCTCTCTATATGTATATATATTACACTCTATATTTCCAATGAGCTTATCGCCTCTGCATACCATACACTACTACAGCAGGAGTCAACTTCTCATAAATTGCTTACAGGTGCCACATTGAGCCCCCGGGAGGAACTTCTTGGGTACTACTCAGCCTAATTGGTGTGGTGATGGCTGGCTGTGGATCGGCCCTCCTGCTTTTCGTGATGCTCGCTTTTCTCTTCGGGATTGTAAGTTTGGTGGTGTTGGCTGCGCCTTATATATATAGTCCGTAGGGGTCGCTCTCCTTGTATATAAAAAGGTGCCTTTGACCCAACTACGATTCTACCATGGTGTATGTAATCTTTCGTCATAGTATTAAAATCGGGCAAAATAATGTCCTATTAGACCAAGAAAGAGAAGGAAGGAAAAACTAAAAACGACCAATATTGCCCACCCACTTCCAGATGCCACTGTATTCGGTGAAGAGGTAGTTTATGATTAATTACTTTTGAATGCAAAGATGCCTGACCGATAGAGGTGGCATGGAGGTGTGGAACCTGCCCCAGCTCTATTAAAAGTAACAACCAATTGAAAGCAACCCTGGAACCTTGGAACTACCCACAGGAACCAAGGTTCCTGCTTAGGGTATGTGGGGCCAAATCCAGTGACAACCAATCATAACTATGATAAGGTTGAACAAGGAAAAAAAAGATATGCAACCTGTGGGACTCGAACCCACGCCACTTTCGTGACCAGAATGCTCACTGTAATCAGTGAAGAGGAAATTTCTCTTGAGTCTGGCGCCTGTTGATTTTGTTAGTTTTAATTCAGTTGAATTAAGGTGATGTCATGCTTACCTTAACCGCTCGGCCAAAGTTGCCGGAAGAACGAAATATGCACCATTAATATGATTGAGGTAGCAGAAGTTTTGAGAAATGAGTAGATGCAAGTCTTCAAAGTTGATACTTCAAGTATACATGTGCATGTAAGGAAGGGTGTGCTCAAAGTATATTAAAGTTAAGCTGTCCCAAGGTTGAAGTGCATTTGTTTTAATAATTATTTCTATTTGTTGATTTATTTATCTGTGCTAGGGCCCCCCCTGTATGTTGTACAACCTTGCCCCGAATTTGCGATTTCACTACGGCCTCCCATTCGTCCGGATCCCTGTTTGCCCCACTACCGTTTCTAGCAGGTACCCAGGGTATACTCTTACTTCTTTTCTTTCGATATAGCTTTAAAGGCCTCCTCGACATTGGGTACGACATCCTGCAATCCTATAACGATATTTTTTTAGTTGTTGTTTAGGCTCTTTCAGAAATGTGCCACATATCAGATTTGATGTCTTCAAAATTGATACTCCAATATACGTTTGTAGTGTAAAGGTAGGTAATAGAAGATATAGTCTTTGAATTATTTCTCCTTCGAATATCAACAATGATTCTCACATTGCACCATGTATTGTAGCTTCTTTTGATGGGTTGGGAGCTCTCGGAAGCTCCATTTCACTAGTGACTCTATCTGACGCTTAAGCTCTACCTCCAAGCGAAGCTTGTCAGACTTCAACTCATCGAATCCATGGACCTTTTTTGTTGCTTGATTGTGAAAGTTGATTGACAAGTTCCACAGGACCTGCCTTGAGGTCGGGTGCGTCGATTCAGAAACCGCGTAATGAGACGAAAGATGAGGAAGTTGGATGGCAGACCTCAGTTGAGGGACACACACCTCACATTTGATTTCCTCCCTTTCCGCCCTTTCCTCGGCCGATTTCTGTTACAGTCCAGCAGATATGGCTTTTTCAGCACTGGAGGAGGCTTGGGTTTCTTGTTGAAGCTTTGTTGCTCGCGAGCCACACCCCTACCGCGAACAAACGATTGTGCGACAGAACCCCGTCGGATTGCAAGGAAAACATATTGCTGTGACCGAGCGGCGGGCACAGCGAACAAGCAACAGGCCCCTTTGAATGTATTGAAACTGATCTGAGCCGATCAGTCTAAAACGACTTTGAAGAATCCGATTCGATGCGATATGGCAGAAAATTGAAGCGAAGGGATCGGAGAGTTTTATCCGCGAACCGTAGAATGAGCTCGAGTGGCGATATCTGTGTTAAATACTGAAGAATATATCAGGAAAGGGTTGCCATTGACCTTTCAGTCATCTTGTCGAACAAACAACAGCAGATAGCTGTCGTGGCGGAGAAATGAGAAAAGTGAGTGTGAGCGACGTAAGCTAGAGCTGGGTCGTTGGGGACGGGTGCGGCGTGTACTGTTCAGAGACACATACATCGTCACCTGCATCGAGTAGTTGTAGGTTATGTATGCTCGAGATAGGAGTCGAAGACATGGGGCATGGAGTCCGGGGGCAGATTGGTGGATGGAGTACGGAAAGGGCGTAGTTGGCACAAGGTCGCCCGATTGACATTGCGTTGGAGCTTTCAAGGTTCTGAAACAGGTCACCACAAACCCCGACACAGGTAGGCTTTCAGGATTGTAGCGAAGATCTGCTGGCAATCTTGCGTAGATGTTGGTATTGAATTTTTCGCAGACTCGATCAAAACGTGGAGGAATGGAGGCCCGAGCGAATGGAATGTGGACGCCTCGATGGCAGGAGCATCATCGCCAGAGGTAATGCGGATGGGGTTGAGAAAGAATTTGCCAGAATTTCGTGGGCCACCGGAGCGATGCAGATCGACGTGCTTTCGTATGTTCTTCGGGAAGACTGGCCGTTCTCAGAGACTTTGAAGTTTAGTCTTCAAGATGGCTGTGTGCTGTGAAACAACCGTGTTTCCAACGCATTTTCTCTCATTTTATCATTGGAGAATCCCATCCCTGAAGGTTGTTGGTAGGCTTCAGCCTATGATCTTGGATGTGATCATCCTTGCTGGTTCTGTCGACCACCCTATTTGTTTAGAAGATACGAGAGGTTAAAGCGTGGGAGTAGGGTGAAGATGCCATTTATAGAGTCCGTAGATGTGCTCGGAGAACACCCTAAATAGCCAATAGATGTTGCCCGCCTCAAAGGTAGGACGAATTCACGCAAAGATGCTAACTCAAGCTAGGACATTTCTATAGTAGATAAGTTATGAGTAAGAAGAATATACTGAGGACTTGGATGTGAAGGTGCCATTTCTATATAGGCGGAGTTGGATATAAATGGTAAAATATAGCCCTCTTACGTTCACCTTTTGGTGTTACTATCTCTTTCTATTTAGTTCGATATTGTAGGAATGTTGACTATAACTCTAACTACTATTAGGATATATCGCTGTTAATTTTATATTTTGTTCTAATATCGTGAATAATCCTAGTTTCGACGGATATATAGAACGGGAAATTGTTTACTAGGGTATACTATTAGTCTCTATACCAGTAGTGGTAACTTAATGTTTCCTATTCGAATAAGAGATGAAATATATAATTATATTTGATATTAGACAATAGAAGGAGGCGCCTTCCGAGAAGGCATTTAGAATTGGTATGATTATAAGCTCGTGAATAGTGTAGAGGTTGTTAAGAGCCACTTTGTTCTTACTGATAAGATGTTCCGGCGCCTTAATATATTAGAACTGGCCCTAACGAACTAGTGGAGAGTGTGGTTCGTGCTAAGCCGCCGGCAGGGAAAGATGAAAATAGAAAGGAGATTATAAAAGACCGATTTGTTATCGGTACAGCATTTGTAGACGAAGAGTAGGAGGAGTCGATCCGCGGGCGGATCCTCATTTTAGAAGTCGACCACAGCTATAAGCTAAACTAAATTTACACACGGCATATGTCCAATCATTTTGCTTTGCTATGCTTCAGGATGTGTACTCCCCTTGCCTGCGGTTAACCACTTGCCGCCCTCCAGACACTACTTAAGATGAATATACTCATATATCACTAATTTACTCGGTTCAAAATTTGTGGAACAGGATATGTCACGTAGGTGTACTGCAATGAAAACGTAATCACCGTGCAACTACCTAGGTACAATGAGATGGTCAAGGACAAAAGGTAACCACCATGAAATGCCGCGAAGAAAAACGCCAGGGTATAGATGATCAGAACATAGAACTCCTCTTTTTTCAAGCTTGGTAGCATTGTTTTCCTCCTTATGGCGCCGGAACCCAAAGAAACTACTCTTTTTCGTCTGGATTTGAGGTGTCGGCCTCGATGCCGGGAGAGCACCGCTGCTGGTAGGATGGAACCCAACGGTAGACTGTGGTCGGGGTTGCGGACGTGGTTGTGGTCGCGACTGCATGAGGTGGGTAGAGGATTGGGCTCGGGGATCCATGCGCCCCTGGAGGTACGGGCCGTTGGCGCCGTGGGGATATTGTTGATGGGATGGACGGGCTGCAGCCTGGGAAGAAAGTTGGAATGAGGATTGAGAGTATTGGTGGGAAGGTTGGGGTCCAGTATGTCGGGGCGGAAGGTACGGCCGGGAAGATGGAGGAGTATGTCGTTGCTTTCGCGCTTGCTCTTCTTCCTTCCCGTATAACTGTTGTAGACGTTTGGTTTCTTTTTCGACTTCTGCTTCCCGCTGACGCCGTGCTTTTTGTTCTGCGGCGAGAACCTCCTGGGTTCGTCGCTCCTCTTCCTGTCTTGCAAGTTCATCCTGTCGCCTTCTCTCCTGTGGGCCCGGAGATGAGGAGCTCGGGATGCTGAGTCGAGGTGGCGATGGCTTTGCACTCATTGATGGCCCAGAAGATCGTGTCTGTGGGCTCTTCCGATCGAGTCTGGGATCATTGGCTGGTGTGGCTGCCGCTGCGGTTGCAGTTGCCCCTACTGGCTTACGAGCTTGGTTCGGTCCACCGGGGGTAATATGAAAAGCCTCCTTAGCAGGTCCGAAGAAAATATCTCGAATTGCAACAGTAGCGAGGAGCAGCACAACCTCCAGCCCCTTGAAATCTTCCATCTCGACGCGGTAGAGATTGGGCTCGTAGAGAGTCAGCTCCTTCAGCCCTTGAAATAGAGCGACCGTGATATCTGGCTCACGGCTCTTTGTGCGCGTGTCGGGGATGGTTGATGTTTTTCCATGCAACAGACATGTCAAATCTTTTGACAGCTTTCCATCCTTGCGCCAGCTGAATCTCAACTTCGGAGTAACGTCTGCGAGAGAGGGATCGATCTGTGTCTGGTCTAGCGTTGAAGCGGACGGAACCCGGAATGTCCTTTGCGGCATCTCAAATTCCCACCGAGCTGGTTTGTTCCACGATTTGGTACGATATTTCACTGTGATCTGTTGGTCGGGGTTGTAGAGTTGGATGGTGAACTCGGTAGGGAGGATGGGTTCTGGGGCCGGTACTGAGCCGCCATTTGCTCGTATTGCGTCTGCCGACAGACTCGGTTGGGTCCAGTCTGGAGCTACAGCGACCTCGCCGTAGACGACGTCTGACACGTAAGGGTCGTACAGCGCGACTCCGTAGCGGTTTTGCGATGTTGGGGAGGCGGGGTCAAGCGCGCGCAAGGAGTAAGCAGGTTCGGGGTCATTGCCATGTTGACTATGGTATATCGTGCTGATCTGAGGCTGTTTTGAGTTGTTCTTCAGGAAGAACGCTGCCGCGCGGTCAGTATGATAATCTTGAAGCCGGGCGATGACGTAGCCCCCGCTCAGGGAAAAAGACGAGGCTACGTTAGTCCTTACAACGTACTGGGTAAGTTTTCATCAATCATCTTGTCATCTGGAGTGTCAATTTACAATTCAGCAAGAGATTACCCAGGTGGTTATATGGGGAAGTTATATGAGCTCGGAGTGAAGTCTGCGCCACGGGACTTTGGTGATCGACACCTAAAAATAGAAGGCCTCCCGCGGCTTCGTACCCCAATTGAAGGCATCAACATTAAAGCACTTTGGAAATGATATCCAGGATCAAGCTTTACGGGAAATGGTAGGCATCGGCGTTCTGCACATATATGCATGACATCCGAAATCTACCTAGGTAGCTGCCTATATAGCTTACAAATTGTCGATGCCCTGGATATATCCATGGATAACAAAACAGGTAACCCTAACTAAAAAAATAGATAGGCATAGAACAGAAGGTAGGAAGATGTCAAATACCAACATAGGTCGAATAGATGGATTTACAGGGTATTTCAATCCTCGCGCCAAGACCTGGCCATTTTCAATTTCTCTCCTTTCTTTGACTTCCCCTATCTGTGTCTCCTCTTGATGCGACGCAGTCTCGCTCTAGAGGCAAAAATGCTGCACTTGCAAGGTCTCCCTCGTAAAGTGCTGCTCAACGTGACCAACAAACCTTCTGTATACGGCGCCATAGCCCTGTCGTAGCAGACTCGTGGAATACATGCTCTATGTGATGCGAAATATCAGAAATATCACCAATTGCAGATTGGTCGAGAGAAAGTATCGACAGCGCTACAAAGATAGACTCTACCGTAGCGCGTCTCCTTGAAAGGGTTTCCACAACTCAAACATCTTAGTATTGGAGCTCATACACTATACTATCTAGCTCCTGGCACGGGAGATGGCGAGGGCCACATTGACTAGAAATCTTTGAATCTGGTTGATCATATCCCATCTACCCTTGAGTCTCTCACGATTTACGGGCACGGACGAGGCGTGGATGGTCCCTATCTAGAGTACGAGTCTGAGCTGGATGTCGATACCAAAATTGAGCAACTCGCGCGCGAGAAGGACGCCAAACTGCCAGGACTGAAGATGCTTGAAGGCGTTGATCCTCGTATTCCGAGTGGATTCACTATCAAGGAGTGGAAGAATGGAGACGATCCGGAACTTTTCTGGAGAGACCCAGACGACAACAGGTTTGATGATATTGATGACAGCCTTTGATCATTATTCTATGAATCATGGTTGTCACCAGTCTAACTGTCGCAGCTTTCAAGGACATATCATTTTGTGGCCGTGTAAGCGCTTCCTTTAGGAGGATTCTATATTGCGATTCGATTAGGACTGGGCCTGAATACAGAGGAGAGAAGGGCTTACATGCGTACTTAGTCATAAACTCTGAAGGTAGGTAGTGTTATATTTGTTATATTAACTCATCAAGGCGTAGCTTCTAAAATTTATATTAGCACGGAGTGTCAAGAGAATGACTTAGCTGTGTTTGAGCTCGAGACCCCTTTGAAATAATCCATAAGCGATAGTCGACGAACAACCCTAGTGATTGAATCAGTACGAATGCACGGAGATAGTAATATAATCAGTTAGCTTGCATAATAATTGAGCTGGTCATAGGAAGCATCCCTGAGTGTCTATATGGCACAAGTTAGTCACAATGGCCTTCTAACAGGAGTAACTTAGCTGCTTGGCGAGTATATGATAGGTAGTCTTCTTAGAAAGCAATGTAGTAACTCACTGAGCTGTTGAATTAATAAAGCTAGTCCCGGTGGTCTTCTGACATATGGCTGCCTGTAAAATCCAAATTAGTCATAATGGGGGCTCGACCTTGGAAGGGAATAACCTAGCTGCTCGAAAGATACAGTTCGTGATCTTTTAAACAAAAGACTAAGTCCGATCTAGATGCATTAGTGCTGGATCCAAGTCAAAGGGGAGAGGAGTGAATGTAGCTCACTATGCGGCTACTCGCTGGCCACCGTATATTGTGGACTGTCGTCGAGATGTACCTATAAAATTATGATTAGTGACACGAGGGCGGAGAATAACTTAGCTGCTTGGTAGGGGACCTATGTGATGATGCTCGAATAAAAATATCGACGGGCCTATGCTTCGTTAGTACTGAATCCATGTTGCCGAAAGGGTAATTAATAACTTAGCCATTCAGTTAGTCGTTATCTGCATCCATATTTGGGGAATATCCTCGCATCGAATCTAATTCAGTCGGTTAGTATCTCTCTGTGCATCCGGAATGACCTACCTAATGTGGCATGATATATGAAAAGGTATACTCGAATGGGACAATATATGGTGTAGTAATATCTGGATCTCGTTAGTAAGGGAGGTAAAGTGGCGAGGGGTGGGTTATCAAAGGACTTAGCCGTAGACAGGTAGTAAATTATGTTCGAATTGGTGCTCGTCGGATGCCACGGTGCCCTAGTTTGTTATGGTATAAGTTAGCAATGATCATCATGCGGGTGGGCTCCCACCTGTAATATAAGAAGATATGATAGCGGTATGTAAATGGTCCTAGGTAGAAGTGTTAGTGTCTATCCTGCAAGTGAATGGGAAGGTACTCAGCAAATGATTCGCAGTCCATATATAGTAGTGAAGACAGGCGTTAAGCTCTGTCTTGAGCTGGAATGCTCTGCTGATGAGATCAAAAGCGAGGGGCCCGAAAGCCATTATATAGACAATCAGATCCAAGACAAAGGGTAGCCCAGCTCATAGTTATTCCACACAAGTCCTTTGTCGACATCCTTGTCGAGGTTATGGCAGAGTGTTTCATCGTGTTTCAAGGTTGAAGGTCATTGTCCACAACCGAAGATAAAAGAATATTTAGCACGAGTGAAAGACTCGACAATGAAGGCCTTGATACAGTGCATGTCAGCTTTGTTCTATTGTCCGCTGAAACAGCCACCGAGGGCTAAAATAGTCCAAGGGGCTCAAGGAGGGAACTGGGGTCAAGAAAGCAACAATGGAATAAAAAGCCTTGCTGGAACATCCAAGGAATTATTTTTGGTTTATGTCCGATCTATGTATATACTGGCTCTATCTTTGTAACCCGTCGCAAAACCTTCAAGGTTGGAATGCGACAACCAAAAAGTACAATAGCAATGTCCATCAAGGCAGATTCTTGTTCACTGCCCAGTTCATACCCGGACCCCATTGACCTCCTCACCTTCGGTAACCTTAGCCGCCTCCCGTTCAGCGGTGCTCATCTGCAATCCCTGGTCATCCCAGCCCTGGGTGCCCTTCTTATACAGTGTCTTCTGTTCCTCCCGGCTAGGCATAGGTCCAGTCTTACCCCGGCGCTGCCGTGAGTCAAGAGTCTCCTCAAGTGAAGCATTATCACCATCCAGAGGGTATCCCTCCAGATCATCTGTGTGTATCTCCTCACTGAAAGTGAAAGTGCGGTACTCGGTATTGGACCAGCCGGTGCCTGCGAGAATGAAAAACGGCGTTAGCGTATGACTTCCCCCAATCGTAGGTCATCACATACCCTGGAACTGGCTGCTGTCCTCCCAGTCTTCAGTGAAATAGTGCAGGAAACCGCCGTGCGTGACCATGACAATTTCCTTCTCCGGGCGTGCTTTCAGCCAGCGACGGGCTGCACGAGCGCGTTCTTTGAGGGCTTTGTTGGTCGGCTCGTAGCGACCGGATAGCTTTTCGAGACAAAATGTGAGTACACCATGTGCTGAATACTGTCGAGGCAATCCCGAGTTTCCAAAAAGTGAGGAACCTACCTTGTTGTTCCACCCATCTTGCACGAGATCCAGATCAACTCCCGTCTTGAATTCCTCCTTCAGAACAGAAGGATCGCTGCCAGTATCACATGGAACGTCCGAGGTCTCCTGAATATCAGGCAGGGCGATAATCTTCAAGTCCGGATTTGACTCGAAGACCGGCGCAAAGCTCTCGAGCGCAGTGTAGAGTGTGCGACGGAGGGGCGAGGCAGTCACCAGGTCGATATTGGCATGGCGGGGGAACTTCGCGCGCAGTGTTTGGCATTGCTCGTGGCCAAGGTCGGTAAGGACGGGATCTTGGATGACATGGTTGGCGGTGGACACATTGTGCAGGCCCTGTGATTATCTATTAGATCGACTGAGCAGAGAAGAGCCATGTTGCGAACCAATTGTCGAGGCTCAGGGAGTGGTTGCGACATTGTCACGATATGGACATACTTGGGCGTGGCGGACGCAGTGGATAATTGGAGCCATGTTCAGTGTTCAAGAGAGTGTCGGAGGTAAGCTGATAAATCTGAGGTTAGAACCTTGCAGGAGTTGCAGATATTGAACCCGCTGAACGTGCTTATCGCGGGACGTGGGGGGTGATAGGGAGGGCTTGAGTAAGGGGTCCACGGGGTACTCTCGGATTGCCTTACATAGTATTTTGCTCCCAAAAGGAATTCGAATTCGCTAGGAATGTAATTGACAGATATGTATGAGAGACAGAGATATCCAATCCAGGGAAGTAAATGTTAAGAGTCATAACCCCAGACCCCTGAAGTCCGATTTGGTATAAATTTGCGGAGCGCCACATCATCAAGCGAACCACAGCCCTGCATTGGAGTCCAATGGAGATCTATAAACTGTGATTTGTCTAAACCTCTATAGATGCCTAATAAAAGACCGAGTACTTCATGAAAAATATGCTATTTGCACCATGCGAGAATTCACATCAATGAAATATAGAACAAATGGGTATGTATAGGCAAACAATGGAATCTGACAACCTTAGAACCTTTTATGCAACGCCGAATCCTTGGGCATTTTCGAGAGCCTTGTCAAGCTTCTTCGCCAAGGTCTCCTTTGACGAATACTCTGGCAAAAGCAACCGTCCGAAACACGTCAAGCTGGTAGGAAGACGCTAGAAGAACAATCAGTATAACAGGCCGTATTATGAGGTTATAGAAAGTGGACTCACCAAATCTCCGACGCCGTTTTTTTGGATTACAAACATAATGCTTGATATCCCGTTGACGGGAACACGGTCACTAGCAGTGACAAATTCAAGTAACTGGGCCCTCTTTTCATTAGGGTATTCCCGGACAATATCCCAGAAGTCACGAATGACACGATGACCAGGACCAAATCCACCCTCGTACCGGGTATGGTTCTCAAGCTCTTCTACGTCAATCGATTGAATGCCTTCTACCACGGTTTTCAGGGCTTCCGGGGAGAAGATCGACAGTGCCGATCGGTCCAGGCATGTGTTGAACCCCCTCTGGAAGGCTTCGAACTGTGGTCGAATCGATTTGTCTGTGAGCCAGAAGATGTAATCCTTGACAAACTGATGTCGATTCTTATTGGTCACAAGAGCGGCCTCTTCCGCTGAGGGTAGAGGGGACTGAAGTGATATGGACTCAGGCATTGATTTGGCGGTCGTGTCTGAGGCGGGTTCACGGGACGTGACATCGGCAGCCTCCTCGACTGCCGCCGGGGTTGGTGATCTCGATATCACAGGGTGGCAGTAAGCTGGCACATCGATCCAGGCGCTGGAGCCCGCCATAGGAGCTGGAGCGGTGACTTTGGTTTTGCTGGCAAGAGGCCACGCCGCATCACGACTGACCTTCTGCATATCGAT
This sequence comes from Penicillium mononematosum, assembly GCF_028829835.1. Classification (NCBI taxonomy): domain Eukaryota; kingdom Fungi; phylum Ascomycota; class Eurotiomycetes; order Eurotiales; family Aspergillaceae; genus Penicillium; species Penicillium mononematosum. Next base: position 3,858,680 of record NW_026643272.1, on the reverse strand, counting down.
TGTCTCTATACTTCCAAAGGCTTCGAAGCTGAACTCGTAAGTCCTTGTGAAAATATCGCCGACATCGCCATCTTTCCACGCCAATAATGTGTCAAGCCCTTGACTAAGCTCCGGCCACCCGTCTCGAATGTGGTCCAGATGCTTCACCTTCAGGCCCAACATTTTGCGGTAGAAGGCAGTGGGAAGATTCACGGGGAGGGTCAGGCCGTTGTAAATTGCAATAGACATCAACAGACCGATAAGCTCGAACTTGTAGAGAGGCTCCAACGAGCACGGTTGGAACCAAGACACGCGGTGTCGAGTATCAACTGTGAACATGCCATACGATGGGTCAAAGGCTTGACCCATTAGCAAACGGAAGAACTCTTGTTGAACACCACCATGGTCAAGTCCTTCTTCTCCTTCATCCATGCCCATTTGTACCTTCAGCGGTCGCATCAGTTCTCGCTTTTCTCGGCGCCATAATTGGCTCAAGGCATCGGAGAGAATATTGTCTCGGCGGACAACGAGAACCAGGTAAGTGGACATGGATGTTTTCATGCGGGTGAGGAGTCGAGGATCGTCGGAAACTCGAATAGCGCCGAAGGCAGTCTGAGTGACATGTCTCGTGGTGGTCATAGCAGCTTCATAGGACTTGGTCATGGCGGAATAGTTCAAAGCACGGAAGTAAATCACGAGAGAGGACGGAGGAAAAGGAAGGGATATGATAGGAGATGCATGGTTCGGTTGTTTGGGATGCCTCCAACCCATGCCACGGGCATATCCAATGGATCTAGCCGCTCCGTGAGAAGAGGTGTATGGAAGTCTTCGGGCAAAAGACCCAACCTAGTCCGTTCCTTGTACATTGAGGCTAGAATCTGAATGGCACCACCGGCTGGGCTGCTACGAGCCATCTCAGGGTTACCGTCCCATTCACGCAGGAAAAGAGTCCTAAGCCACTCAACGATGAGGGAGGCTGGGCTAATGGACCCAGCAGGCTCATCGCTGCCAGCGGCATGAGAGATGTGGTGCTCACTAAGATAGTCAACCACGCGGTCCAGCACGTTGACTCTTCGTTGTTTTAGTACGTCTAGGCTGTACACTTGGCGAGCCTTAGAGATTTCATGGTACGCCAGTCGTGCAGTGAGAGCCCGCACAAGGCGATTAATGAGGCGGAGACCTAACTCATGCTCGAACCTGTCCGTCACCTCGATAGCTTGCTGCGCATTCTTCGAAGGCAGCTTGTGCATGTCCGACAGCGAAGCTACAGACCCAGCGGCACGCATACGAACCACTGCTTTCCAAGTCCCCAGGTCAATTTTAGGTACAAAGCTGACCAAAGCGAACAAGGCAATCGTAGCAATGTAGGCGGCATCGGGATCCGACAGATAATCTTCACTGGCAGATTCAGAGACACGTCGGGGGACGACCGGAGGGGCCGCAGGTCCTGTCATGGTCGAACTGCGAGATGATCGGCGGGATGGCCGTCCAGAAGAGGTAAATCCCCGCGGGGAACAAAGAGCTTGTCCAGAGAGCTCCATAGGCTATCTAGTGCAATATCCCATGGGCAAATCGTAAATAGGCGCTGCAGCGATAAACGCAGACGGGAAACATCCAGGCGACTGAATGGAGCCCCGGTAATATCTGTTGACTCGCTACTAAAGGAGCGCAGAATCTGACTGGGGCTGCTAAACACGAAGAATGCACTTTGAGCGACGAACGGAAATACTTCGCGCTGACGCATAGTTGCAAAACGCCAATCCGGCTGCTCAAAGCTGCCGGCACACTGGATACGATCAAGTTCTTCCTCCCAGCAATCAGCATCTTCCGCAGATCCAATCATGACCTGTGACAGACCATCGATGATCTCGGGGGTAAGATGAGTGACCGTCTGAGCGAGCGGAATCGTGTCTGGCAAGTTTTGAACAGGAGCTTGCTTTGTTTTGCGCTCACTGGGCGAGTGGGTAACCGAAGGAGGGAGAGGGCGAAGAGGAGGCATGGGCTCCCTGCCCCTCTTACTATTGATAGGAGATATCTCATCCAGCAGCTTCTGGCTATCCCAGGAGACACGTCGTGGGTTTTTCCGGTTTTCCTTCAGAGGAACTGAATCGACGTCGCCAATTCTTCCGCGGTGCTTTTGCGGACGGTGCTTTAACGCTGGTGGTGAGGGTAAGCTAACAAACTCATCAGAGGTAGCCACTGGGAGCTTCTTGTTAAACTCAGGTTTCCTTTTATCGTCAAGGCTTGAACGTGGACTCTGGCGCCAATGGTCAACCTCGGAGACTGATAGTCGTTTGACATGTTGGTTCTGAAACTTGAGCTCGACCGCGGGCGTTTGAGATCCTGATGTTCGAGATGAAGGGGTACGAGGTTGAGAGCCAGGCTGATTTACAAGTGTGGGACCTCCTGGAATTTTGAGATCTCTGCCTGGAGCTTTATCGGCATGGCAGTGGTGCTTCTCAGCAGTAGACGGATGGTTTGCGGCCCCCGGTGCAGATGCTTCGGACTTTGGCTCCAACGTATCTGGAGCACGGCGAAGGGGAAGCCATTCGACCATACGGAGTGAGATTGTATCAAAGAGGTTCTGGGTAAAAGACTTGGGGTCTTTTAGTTGTTGCTCCGCAGTATGGTCGAGATCCCGAATATAGCTGCTACCAGTACGAGTTTGGGACGAAGAACCCCCTTCTTTCACTCTCAGGCACAGCTGATCTATTTTGCGAAGGCCTGGAAGCGTCGCCGGCTGGGTGGTATTCATCGTACTGATCCGGTTTTGGCGACCTGTTGGCGGCGGCGGTCTGTGCTTCAAGTGTGCGGGTTCGGCGCAGGGAAATCCGATGGTAATCTTCTGCTGTCAATTGTGGTGGAGGCTTAGGCACGTTCAGGCATAAACCGGTCTCCGGGTCGTCCAAGCTGGCGAGGTAGCATGCCAGAGTCCTGGCACTTAGTTCCGTGTATCGACGATATGGACCTTCACTGAGTCTTCGGCGATGACTGGCACATGTGGAGGTTCGACATCCTGGATCGTCGCAGCCGTGAAGCAGTTGAGCTTTGTACCTTTTCCGCCAAACCAATTAGTGTCATTCGGTGTTAGGAGGTCGAAGCCCAGCGTTTGGAGTTCCACTCACCTGCGCACTAAGCCGTTGAATTTTCGCCTTCGATCATCGCGATACTGTGGTAATACTTTTGAGGGGTCGGATACCTCAGTAGTATTCTGTGCGAGCGCATCCGGTGCGTTTGGTGGAAGCTTTGACCGATAACTGTCAGTTCGCCCGCCGGGGGATCGCGCGATGTCTGGGTCGTCGATGGAACCTCCGCGGAGCCTTGTCATTTTCAATAGAGTAGCATATCTGACGGTGTGAGGACAGTTGTATGCGAGAATGAGCGCTAGTGATATGCTCGTCTTCACGCGTTGAATGAATGCGACCAAGACTAGCTCACCCGATAACGTAGTAAGACGATGATGCCTCAGGCAAATATATCCACTTTTAGGGTCGGAGCTGTCGGAAGTCAAATAGTCCGGCGGACCTTGGGTTACTCAGCCCGACAGCCTTTTTGCGGGTTACTAAGCCATTTACGATGTCCACGCTTACCGGAATAGTACTAGTACCATTTTCAGAGGGGCTTAGTCGATAAGAAACATTCAGAGATCAACTCTGGACAGTCTATCGAGTGCATAAAGACTCACTCGCAGGTCTATTTCCTTGCAAAGATTCTTCTCCTTTACATCCATCTGGGTCTCATCACTTTCATTTACTTTGATCATCAATCTACATTCAGATCATCAAAAAATTACTGAAATCGGGCCAAGGCAGAGCCTTCATATGTACCCCGCCTACAAATATTCATCCCACAATCGACAGGGAAAGCCCACCCTTTCAACCACCCACGACTCTCAAAAAACCACCGATATGTCGTCGACCAACCAAGACGCAGCCTCGCTGCAATACACTTGCAACACCTGTCTTGTTGCTTTCCAACGCAGCGATGCACAGAGAGATCATATGCGCAAAGACTGGCAGTAAGTCTTGAATTCCTTTTTTTTTTTCCCAGTCTTTTTGTCTTTTTGTTTTGTTTTTTGTCGACTCCAGAAGCTGATTTGACCTAGTCTATACAACATGAAGCGTCGTATCGCTTCCCTGCCACCAGTCACCCTCGAAACATTCAACGAAAAAGTTCTTGCCGCCAAAGCTACATCCAACGAGGCCGCCGCCAAGGCTTCGTATGAAAACACTTGCCATACATGCAACAAGGCATTCTACAGCGAAAACTCGTACCGAAATCACATCAACAGCTCAAAGCACAAGCAACGTGCGGCTAGCCTACGTAAGGATGGTGATGCTGCCTCCGTCCAGAGTTCCGCTTTTCTCTCGGCGAACCCGTTACCAAGTCCGACAATGACGTCAGCAAGGTCACCGAGGGCCTCAAGACTGCTACCATTGATGAAGAAGAAGATGAGGATATGGAGTCTGATATCAAAAAAGACGAGTTCTTGCCGTCTCGCTGCCTCTTCTGCAAAACCGACTCAACTGATATTCATACCAACGTGGACCACATGCGCATAGACCACGGCATGTTCATCCCCGAGCAAAAATATTTGGCGGATCTCGATGGCCTCGTGAATTATCTCTACCGAAAAATTACCGAAAACTTTGAGTGCCTTTACTGCCACGCCATCAAGAACGATGCACAAGCCATCCAAACCCACATGCGCGACAAGAGCCACTGCATGATTGCTTTCGAGTCCGAAGAAGAGCAAGTTGAAATCGGCCAATACTACGATTTCCGGAGCACCTACTCCGACGATGAGGATGAATCCACTGCCGAGAGCGGCGGCGTCAAGGTGAATGGCGATGGAGACGACCAAGGTTGGGAAACCGAGAGTTCCGCCTCCTCCATCGACGAGGACGATCTCGACTCATACCGAAACGCAGCAGGTGCCTACGAGGCAGACTACGAGCTCCACCTTCCATCTGGAAAGAGTGTCGGTCATCGTTCACTTGCCAAATACTACAGACAAAATCTCCACAAATACCCCACAGCCGCTGAACGAGCTGCCCGCCAGCTTGCCATTGCGAACGGAGAAATCGAGGAGGAACAGCCCCGCGGCCGCACCAGCCATCACCGCGCTCTTACCACTCGTGCCAACGGTGGCATGGGCCTGATTAAAGCCACTGAAGAACAAAAGGAAGCTGCTCTCACTGCCGAGCGCCGCGAGAGAACTCGTGCCCTTCGCCAAGAGAACCGCTACGTTGCCCGCGTCCAAAGAGCCAACAATCACCAGAAGCACTACCGGGTATGTTCGCCGTCTACTCTTCATTTGTTTTGCAAAACTAACTTCCCCACTAGGATCCCCTTCTGCAATGATCGCTTCATCACAGCACCAACGGGAAATCACACCAATCGACCAGTTTTCATTCACGACATCGTCTTTTCGATGTCACCAACGAAACATTCGCCAATACCCGCAATACACCGACAACCATCGCAGCTCTCAAACTTGCACGCTCGTTCCTCCCGTGCCACGAGCTGCTCGACTTTTGGCAACCTTCGGGCTTCTGCAAGCCCTTCGATTCAGCACCGAAACAACCAAGTGAGGTACTCTTTCCGAGCCGGGCCATTTTCTCAAATGAGTTTTTCAACCCGGTCGGTTTTAACGAGGCCTCACGGAACATTGGACAACTTTATGACGAACGTCTTTATGGATAGCGATTACATGTTGCATATACCTTTTGTTACAGCTGTCGTCATTGTCTCGTCATCTCTTCCTGTTATCTGGGGAGTTTGGAATAGCGTTCATGTATATAGTCTCATAAAATCAAAGCAAATCTGCTCAATATCTGTGTCTGGAGGCATCAATTGATGTTGTTATGTAGCTGTAACCGCGTGTATGTTGGACTATTCTGAGATCGATATCCCCCCACCCACGTTGCATTTAAATACACCATCGCTTTCCAAGATAGACTAGAAGACCTGTGACTGAAATCTACCTGCCTCTCAAGAGTTCGTGCAATATATCAAATCCCCACGCGGATTAAGACGTTTTTGGCTTCTTAGTTGCATATACGGTTACAAAGCAATGCAAATACAATAATTGTGGTAGTAGGAATGTCTTTTCATTGAACTAACTAATGGCTCATCGAAGTAACGGCTGGTCCTCTGAGGGGCCGCCATCAGACTTGGAAGCTTTGCCATGCTTCTTTCGGCGCCGCTTTTTCTTGGATTTTGTGTGGCCGCCGTCGGGGTTTTCTGATTTTGCGTCATCGGTATCATGGACTGCACCATCGGTAGGGTGGTGTTCACGATGGCGCTGATGGCCGGATGGATGGGTTTCACCTTCTGAAGAGCTGGTGCAATTTGCATGAAGGACAACTTTGCGAATACCGTTGACATCCACGACCTGTTCTGTGATGCTTCCACTGCGTGCCGGTCCGCGGTGGTGGTAGATAAAGCCTGGTGTACCAGACGACTCAACACTGCCTTCGTCACTACTAGCCTTCCGCGTCGACCCAGAACGCGGTTGGTTTTCGGACTCGTCGCGTAAGGCAACACTACTGGCCGCCCGCGTCGACCCAGAACGCGGTTGGTCTTCATGCTCCTCACGGACGGCCTCGGGAATGGAGACTTGGGGAAGGTCTTTGTATTGCTGAGCACCGGTGCCTTTGCTCACACTGTCATTTGAAGCCATGGTGCCGTAGCCAAGTTTGAGAGCATGCGCACCATCTTTGGCGTCTGTTCCAGCGGAGTTGAGCAAGCCCGCGCCTATGCCACCTTGGTATCCAGTAGAAGAAGGTATGAGTTTTTGGGAGTCGGAGGTGCTTTGTCCAGACTCAAAGTCGGTTTGTGCGGAACGGGACGGAGAAGTGCTGTTACGCTTGATCTTGACGGCATGGTAACGGGTTTGGCGCGGCCTACTGGCCAAGTTCGAGGGCCCAAGATGTTTTAGGTGTTCTCGAATCTCATCTGTGGTGCCGACTTGTGTGACACTTTCATTTGGTGAGTCGGGATTGATGTCGGGATTAGTTTTGCGAAGTTGGAAGCGGGGAAGAGGTGTTTCCACGGAACTGCGGCGTCGAATCAAATCAGAAGGCTTGGGGAGAGATGAGGGTTGCGTGGGATCCACGTCAATCAAGTCGCCATCGGTAATAATAGAGGCATTCAAAGGAGGCTCTTCGACGATCTTGCCTTTGGCAACACGAGACTTAGGCGCAGGTGTCATTCGTCGGATGGCTTTGTGGACATCAATAAAGACGTCAGATTCGTCAATGATTTCTTCTCCGATCAGTTCTTCAATGACATCTTCCAGGGTGACAACTCCAAGAGCGCCACGATCCTCACTAGGATATTCAGAGACAAGAACCATATGGGACTTGCCCTCTTGGAAGAAATTGACAATATCCAGACAGCTGGTTTCAGGGCGTGTTTCAGGAAGTGTAGCCAAAGCAAAATCGCGGACCCGTTTGCAGTCTTCCGGGTCGTATGTAATAAGCATCTTCACAAGGAGCATGCCAACAAAATTCATCGGATTCTCAGGAGCGTGGATGGGAATGCGGGAATATCCTTGGGAAAAGAATGTGGTCCATCGTGCGTTCGTCCAAGACAGTGTCGGCAGACATAGTGAAGACATCTTCCATTGGTGTCATGATGCTGCCGACCGACTTCTCTTTGAGGTCGAGAACTGCACTGATAATGGTCACTTCATCAGAGTTGAGTTGCTCTCCGGCTTCGCCCAAGGTCTTGTGGAGTGTGACGAGCGTTTTCAATCCGGCCTTTTTGTAGATGGTACCATGGTCCTCTCCGAGGAGCCTATCCAGCAATTTTGCGATTGGCCAGGCGACTGGGGACATGATATACATCAAGACCAAGACGCAAGGTGCCATCCAGGCACCGATGGGAAGACCGTAACGAACGCAAATGGACTGTGGAACAATCTCGCCGAAGATGACAATCAAAGCAGTGCTTCCTAGCACCGCCGGCCAACCACCACCGAGTGTTCGGTCAAGGACGATGGGTAAGGTTTCGTTTGTGATAACATTACTAAGGAGGAGGGTGACAAGAACCCAATGCTTTCCGTGGTTCAAGAGATTGAGAACGCTAGTAGCGTTTTTCCTTTCGTGCCCTTCGCCGGATGTCTTGATGACTTGGAGATAAACTTCATCCTGTACGGCGAAACAATCATGGATGTCAGCATGGTTCATCGGGGAATTTTTAGCCGGATTGGAAAAAAACTGACCTGTCCCATCAAGGCAATCGTAAGACCCGCAAATGCTCCCCCGCTCAAAACAAGGGCAGCTGAAAATCCCAAGTAAAGCCATAAACTCGGATCGCTCGGTTCCTTTGGTGGTTCTGTGTCGCGGGATGAGAGAAAAAGTGGTGAGAAGAGAGGCGCAGCAGTGGTGAAAGGAACTTGTGATATGGCGACTAGAAGAAGCTTGGCCAGACTCAGCATCAATGGCCGAGCGGCAAATGAGCGGTATCGTGAAGAATTCATAAGAAGAGTGTGAGTGATCAATGGGACATGCTGTGATGTAAGGGTAATGACCGTAGGTCGCGGCCGGGAGGGGCAGATGGGGATGGGGCAGATGGAAGGGGGGTGGGGAAATAGGTGAAGACAACAAGAAGAAAGGAGGGACGGGGGAAGGTCCGTGAGATGGTTAGGGAACCCGACGAAGCAGCAGGAGGACAACAACAGAGTGAGCAACCGAGCAGGAGCAGGATGGCGGAGATCGGTCGGCACGCCGGGACGGCTTACTCAGCCTCACCATCAGCTGGACCACCAAACTGCATACTGCCAACGGCCTCGGTGATGTCTGCAGCCTCGAAATCCGCCACCTGGCGCTCAAGGTTGCCCACTCTGCCCCGAGTCTGCTGGAGTTCGATGTTCGATACAACAGAGCTGCAAAGTAGCTCTGTATTATGCTTCAGCAGAACTCGGTTGTCGTCTTCCTTTTCTTTGACCACCTTCTTCAATTTTTCGACCTGCCGCCGTAACTTCTCTCCTTCGTCGGCGAGGTAGGTAGCTGCTTCGTCCAGGCCCTTAACCTCCTTCTCCTTCTCCCCCACAACATCGTCGTACCGGCACTGTAACTTGTCGTACCGGTCTTGTAACTTGTTGTGGGCTCTTAAATAGCCGTCCCTCTGCTGCACACACTTGACGTAGTCTCTCGTTCCCACCTCCATCTCGCCGTCAAGCCTTCCGTGTGCTTCCTTCTCGACCTGTAGGTCAGCGGCAGTCTTGGCATAGGCAGTCCGCAGCTGGTCCAGCTCCACTTCCTTGGCGGCCAGCTCGCCCTTGATCGTCTGAAGCTGCTGGACCGGCACTGCGGATGCCTTTGCTTCATTGAGTGCCGCTGTTGCCTTCGCCAATTCCCCCTCGTAGCCGGCCTTGGCTGCCATCAGCTCCTCTCGGTGAGTCTGCTCCAGCGAATTGACACGCTCCCTATGCTCCTTGTCAGCAAACTCCATTGTGCTCCTCACGGCATCCTTCACTTGCTGCTGGGCCAGCTCATGGGGGATGCCGTGAGTCGCCTGGGTCTGCTGCTTGCGGAGGAGGGATGCGTTCTCCTCGCTGAGCGCGGTGACGGCGGCGCGGAGAGACCGAAGCTGGTCAGATGTGCGGGCCACATAGTCTCGGGCCTCGCTCTCGAACCTGACCTGCTTCGACTCCCACGCCGCATTGACAATCGCCACCTGCGCAACGGCAGTCAATTTCTTGTCCGGCCGACCACGTTCCACCTTCCGAACTCCGTATTTTTTGGCCGGGGCCCAACGAGGACGTCCCTTCCCGCGAACGGGATTTTCCTGGGCCTGCTGCTGTAGGTGTTCCAGGTCCTCGAACTTGCGCCGCCACTGGCGGCACTCGACGAGGGCCCGATCCTTCGCGAGCAGGGATTCCTTGATACGCCGGGAGACTGTCGCCAGTTGAGCGTCCAGGTCTCGGACCTTCCTTTCGTGGCGTTTCTTCTCAGTCTCCCGGTGTATCTCGGAATCACGAACTCGTGCCTCCGTGCCACGGAGCTGCTGCTCCAAAAGCCCCATCTGCGCTCTCATCTGAGTAATTTCTTTGGCCGAAGCCTCGGTGGCTTCGGCCACAACCACCGAGGCTTCGGCCAACAACGCTGCTGCTGCTGCTGCTTGCAGCAGACGAAAGAGCCATGCACGGGGACTACTCTATGTTAGTCTAAATACTTTACAGGGTATCTGGAGGGGTATCTGGAGGGGTATTTGGATGGGTATTTGGATGGGTATCTGGAGGGGTATCTGGAGGGGTATTTGGATGGGTATTTGGATGGGTATTTGGATGGGTATTTGGATGGGTATTTGGATGGGTATTTGGCAAGGCATTCTTGCCAACTTTTTTTGGTGTCATGAGACATGACCCACAGGTTGGCCGGAAGGGACATAGGAGAGATGAAACCTCGTGAACTTACCTGCTAAAATAGCATGTCCCCACCACCAACACGGTGGCTCCGACCACAACACTTCCAACTAGGTGGAAGAGCTCGTCATAGTTGTATGCGGCCATGGCCGCGAGCACCAAGAACAAGACAAATGCTGACAGTGCCATTGTTTTAATTTAAAAACAAAGGAAAAAAAAACTTCAAACGGTACAAAGATGGGAAGAAAGAAGAAAGAAGAAAGAGAAAACAAAAACAAAAACAGAGGTTGAAGTTTTCAGAGCAGTCCTACACGTTACGTTCCTTCCTTCCTGAACGACTACCCATTCAAACAAGGCAGCCTTCAGGCATCCCCTCCAAAACAAATAAATAGAATAGTATTTATCAATGGTCTTTTGATACAATAGCATACATACTATACTACCTAGGTATCTACATTGTGGATTATTGTGGAGTTGTAGATTCAATAGATTAAGCTTTGCGGCCCGTGTGGGGTACATACATGAATCGACGGGACTATCGGTCTGACGTCACACAGCACAAAGCTTCCAAGGTTACCAACCTTGGAACACGGCCGTTCTCACTATCACCCTCGACCCATTTCTACCACTGAACCAGGCCCATTTTGACTGGAAAGTAACGCCTTCATTGGATGGCCATTCGGCTCAAGGCTTGCTCGTCAACAGTTGATCCCAATCCCGGCCCCTCAGGTACGTGTAGATATCCGCCCGAACCATCAATATTTTGAACGAGGAATTGGTTCCGAACATCCAAAATATCTGGCGAAAGACTGATCATGGGCTCTTTCGGGTTTGGTTCTTGGCCGGCCTCCATTGACTTCCACGGAACAGCGGCAGAAGCCTGGATCGTAGCCGCCAGAGCAATCCCTGAGCCGTGGCGCGTGTCGCAGGATGGCATAACAAGCATATCGTGGGATTTAGCAATAGTTAGGATTTGAAGCAAAGCAGTAAAGCCCCCGCACAAGATGATGTTTGGTTGAAGGATGTCAACATCGCCTCCAGCCATGCCATTGCAAAGGTCCTTTCCGTCCCATGCCCATCCGCCCCAGGCCACAGGCACCGAGAGACTTGGACTGTCTTCAGAGTATTTTGCCGGGTTATCAACCAAAAGCGAAACTCTTGCGGTTGACATTGCCCAAACTAACTCTTCCGCTGGTGCCCTCAAAGTGCGGTTCTTCACGACAATGCTTGCCTGCCTGCCAAATGCGCCGCGAGTCGCTCGGACTATTCGCATATCTTTTTCAAGTGGGCCAAAGAGTGAGATCTCGAAGGTATCAAAGCCCAGATCGAGCAGGAACTGTGCCTCTGGTTGTGGAACAGGAGAGCCTGGCTGCCAGGCAGAATCGGAGGAAAAGCGTCGTTCCCAACGAGAATCAAGTGAGATGTCTACACAGACCTTTATCTTGGATCGGACAACATTGCTCAGTAGCTTATGGACTGGCTGTCCTTTGGCTTTTCCACTGATATCCCACAGCGCAATATCAATTGCGCTGATTGCAGCGATAGATACCTGTTTCTCGTGGAATAACGCGTCTGGACCAAAGGTGGAAGCCGCGAGGATTTGAAGCTCTTTCCAGATGACCATTGGCTCGGTGGGGTCACGTCCAATGAGGGCGGGGCCGAAAATTGTGTTGACGATCTCCAGAAGTTTTGGTGGACCCCAACCCTCCGTGGTGGTGGACGGCATTCCTTCCCCCCAACCCTCCGTGGTGGTGGACGGCATTCCTTCCCCCCAACCCTCCGTGGTGGTGGACGGCATTCCTTCCCCCCCCAACAAGTCCCGTATCGGTTTCGATGCGCACCAGACAGCTTAGCCCAGAGTCGGGCGAGACGCTTGCCTGTCGTGGATAGCTCCGCGGACGATGTATGTATTGACCGAGATGATTCTCATCGTGTGTTGGAGGGCGTGGTGTCTGCTGAGAGGCTGGCTAGCGTTGGGTTGTGATGTCTAACCGAAAAGGAAACAAGGATAATAAAAATGAAATTGGGTGGTGTGAGTGGCGAGAGAGTGGAAGAAGACCTCGGGAGTGAGAAATATTTAAATCAAAAAGTGAATACGCAGAAAGGAACCTGAAAGCTTTAGAAGCAAACTCAACAGCCTGGGCTTTTTCAATCTCCCTCTCAAATAACACAGCGCTACAACCGACTACTTTTCGGTATATATACAATCACTCTAGAGTAGTCTTCTCAGATAGTCTTTTTATATGTCTTTTTAGTGGTCTTTTTTGGCGGTCTCTTCAGATAGACCTTTTAGATGTCTGGTTATATCTTACGAATAACTTTAGCCACAGCATTTTAACGATGCTCTTAGTTGCGCGACCAAAGGCCCACCCTCCCTATGCCCTCTTTGGCGTTTTGTTGATACAGATTTCTGGCATTCGGGTAAATGGAAGACAGAGAAATCTGCAGCTTGGATGGAGGTTCAATATGATAAAGAATATCCAGGAGCTACAAGAAATTCCAGTTCGAGGATGTGGGCGAGCAGCTTCGTCGCATCATCTTCCATAATGGCTGCATCGTCTTGGTGCTGTAAATTATGTTTCAAGCTACCACATCCCCTCGCCAGACACAACATCACCGGAAGCGTGGCCATGTAGGAGAAACTTTGCTCTAGAGCACCGCTATATAGCAGGTTTGATTCTCGTTTACGGGCTGTGGCTTTGTCCTTGGCCGTTTAAACCACCCGCCGATTACTCAAAAAGCAGATGCTGCACAAAATCCTGGCGGCAGCATTCTGATTCATTACACGCGAAATTTGAGACCACTCGCGGTACATACCAATGTCCGTATAAATTCGTTCGCAAGATTTGAAGACCATGGTTGACAAGACATTAGACGTATATATCCTTCTAGCAACAACATTGAATGTAAGAATTAGATTACTGTTTATGCTCCTATGTCCATCCTCTCATATATGATTGACGCCTGTACAAAGGTCCGAATATGTCATGATTGTGTCTCGCCGCCCTTGGCATTCTTCCAAGAGCCAGCGTAATGGTGTTCAACAAGATATGGCCCTCTGTCCTCTGGGAAGCCAGCCTGTCTAGAGGCAAAGGCTGCATTAGGCAGCACGAGCACATCCTGAAATAGGGTGGGTTCTTTGATATCAGTTATATTCGCTCGACCGAACGGAACGCCCATTTCCCTTTGCAGGTTCTGTAATAGAGCAACAGTCATCGCCTGTGGACCCGTAACATCCACCACATCGCTGATCATCGTCATGTTAAGTTCCGCAGTGGTCACACTATGCTGCGCAGCAGATGCCTTCAGTTTATCGATGACATATTTGATGACCGCCACGATATGGCTTGTCTTGGGTTTTGTCATGATCGTCCAACTTGAGAACTGGAATCCATCGAATTCCAAACCGACGACGACATTTGTTCTGCTCTGGTATTGCTCTGGGATCCAGGCATATATTGGTCGGTGGCATGTCACGTCAAGATCGCTCCAAATTCCTCCGTCGGCGTACAAGATCAATTGACGAAGGAGATCGGCTTTTAGGATCGGGACCGGCAGTGAGAGATAAAGGTCAAGGACGTCTGGGTAGTCGGCAAAATGCCCACGGACGTACTCGTCTGCGCTGTCATCTGTGAGGATCTCATGTCGCAGACGTGGGTTCACATCTAGCCAACTGCGGATGTCTTTCTGGCGGGCATCGTTGATTTTCATTGAACCGGCCTTTTGCCAGAGCTTTAATGGAATTGACGGCTGTTCGTGATGACCGTGGGAATTTGCAATTGGGAGGTAGCTTGGTATGTTGGGCTCTGATATTGGATTCATATCTTGGATGGGAACCTCCAGTTGATTTGAGGGGATATCACCGACATCTGAGGCGACGGTAACATTGTCTTCGCTGCAGAGGCACGATCCATGAGTAATAAGGATGTTTGATGGTTGTTTTCCCAGGCTCGACGCAATCCAGAGAAATGAGCAAATAAATAATAGCAGCAAACCGAGTAGATAGTGAAACCGTCCCATCTTGAAGGTGATGGGACGTTTTGAAGGGGAATGTGAACAAAGAGAAGACTAAAAAGACTTTCAAAGAGGGATCCGCCGATTTATGAGCGAGACCGTGTCTATCTCTTGTGAGAAGGATCCGTCTAGGGTCCACAAAAGCTTGGCTTTTTCTTTGTGAGGTTTTATGTCGGTATCAGGTAGATCAGTATAGTCTTATAGGAAGACCTCCATTTTACTCTTGACAAAGCCAATCTACTTTTCTCGCAAGTAAAATGCACAGCTTTTCATCTTGCCAAAACCATTAAGACCACTAGTTAACGGGGCATTGGCTGACAGCATTGGCTGACAGGATTGTGGACATGGACCAAGTATCGATATTAAGGGTCTCAGATTGGAGCCTCTAATTGGTCCAATCATAGAATTCAGTTCCGTGGATGTCAAATCATTTTCTACGGGAATGTCTCAGATATACGGCACTTCTCTTCTCTGGAATCTATGTACTCCGTACTTGTTCTATAAATGGGATAAAAGTTTGGATCTATAACATTTTGCTTGGCTGCATAAATCCGAGTCCCCGCAGTTTGCATGGCACAATATATAATATGCTCGAGGAAACATAAGGCATGTTCAGATTCCATTAAAAAATAAAAAATATAGATATACAGATGTAGACAATTCCAAGTCACAAAAGCATTGTCTCACCCGGGTTACAGCTCACCATATGAGAACACACACCCGAGCACCTGGCGAGGCCCTACGACCACTTGGGCCTGGCCTAGGTAGCCGGGCAGGCCCTGCCCCGGAAGTGGTTGCTTAGTCAGATTTGATGACGTCTTGGCCAAAGGGTCAACTTAAATTTGGAAGCTTTCACCTTACATCCTCAACAATCATGGCTTCCAGAATTGGTTCTCAGATGTTCCGTGCGTTCAGAGCTGCTCCACGTGCCCCGTGGTCTGCACAGGTGCCTCGTGCGCCCGCTTTCCGCCGCTTCTTCTCAGACAAGGTGGAACAGCCGCATCTGCGCCTGGGCTCAATTGGTAGAGTCTCGACAGAATCACATTTGCTAAGATACCGTGCTAACACAAGATAGCCCCGAACTTCAAGGCGCTGACTACCCAGGGCGAGATCGACTTCCATGAGTTCATCGGTGATAAGTGGACCATCCTCTTTTCACACCCTGCAGACTTCACGCCCGTATTTCTCACCAATATTCTCGATGAAGACACTGAACTGACATAGTATCAGGTGTGCACAACCGAATTAGGCGCCTTCGCCCGACTCAAGAATGAGTTCGACAAACGCGGCGTCAAGATGATCGGATTGGTGAGCTCCCGCCATTTGCAACTCTTACAGAGCCTGAGTTAGCTGATGCGATCCTTTACAGAGTGCCAACGAGCTCGGCTCCCACGACCAGTGGGTCAAGGACATTAACGAAGTCGGTTCGACCGAAGTCCAATTCCCAATCATCGCCGATGCCGACCGCAAAGTTGCCTTCCTCTACGACATGATCGACCAGGATAGCATCGGGCAGAAGGAAATCGCGTTTACTATCCGCTCCGTGTTTATTATCGATCCCAGCAAGAAGATCCGTCTCACCATGATGTACCCTGCCTCTACGGGCCGGAACTCCGCGGAGGTTTTGCGGGTTATCGACTCCCTGCAGACCGGTGATAAGAAGGGTGTAGCTACCCCGATCGACTGGATCGTTGGTGATGATGTCATCGTGCCTCCCTCTGTCAGTACCCCGGATGCCCAGAAGAAGTTTGGTGAAGTGCGCGAGGTCAAGCCTTACCTGCGCTATACCAAGGTTTAAGGGGTGGACATGTACTCCGTACAACGGATGAAAATGAGCAACACCATTTCAATGTTGATCAAACGGAGTGTCGCGTGTTTCTATTTACAGAAATAACTAGATGAACTATTACCTACCTAGGTATCGGAATGAACTTGATCCATGGGTCGAAAAAAGGGGGCAACCCCTGACACTTGTCTCTTTTCAGGCAAAGATAATCCGGGGACTAATCAGGAAACGGAACATCCATGGATGTCGTAGTTACCTACCGAGTACATATGTTATGCTCCGAACCCACATATTCTTGTCCGGGGACCCTCGGCTATGCAAGCGAATTCACTAGACTAGTCACAAGTCCTTGTTCACTCCGCTGCCAAGTGTAATGTGAACAGTATCCCGTGACGATCCTCCTCGAATCCAGCAAAGATCACCCACGCGCGAGTATACATTTCCCCGAGATGTGCACACGGGCGTTGCTCCTTCCCCGTTCCAAGAAGTCCCCCGTCTATAGTTTTCATAAAGCGCGGGGATGCCCCGGGCTGTTAGTTTGGGATCCTGCAGATTCGAACCTGGGGAAAAATAATGGGCCCATTCTCTTGACTGGCCGAAATACGATCTTTTTCATATACTTTCATTTCCTTTTATTTCTTTTTGAAAATCCGTCGCCATGGCTCCTTGGGCACATCTAGCTCTAGTCTCTCTTTTCACCCCGCTTCTCCTGGCTTCGCCAGTACCGGACGAACCCGACTCTACACATTTGCACAAGAGAGCAGCAGAAGGTTATGAATCACCTCCATACTATCCCACCCCTCCGGGAGGTTGGGTTCCCGACTGGAGTGAGGCCTACTCCAAGGCGCATCATCTCGTCAGCAATATGACGCTAGCTGAGAAAGTCAATCTGACAACAGGCACTGGCTTCTTCATGGGACCCTGCGTGGGGCAGACTGGGAGCGTGCCTCGCCTAGGTATTCCCAACCTGTGCCTCCAAGACAGTCCTCTGGGAATCCGCAACTCAGACCACAACACTGCTTTCCCACCTGGTATTACAGTTGGCGCAACCTTTAACAAAGACCTCATGTACGAGCGAGGTGTTGCCCTCGGCGAAGAGGCTCGCGGCAAGGGTGTCAACGTGCTACTGGGACCATCCGTGGGAGCACTTGGACGCAAGCCGCGCGGTGGACGGAACTGGGAAGGCTTCGGTGCTGATCCTACTCTGCAGGCCCTTGGAGGTGCCCAGACTGTGAAGGGCATGCAGAGCACTGGCGCTATCGCGACTATCAAGCATTACATTGGTAATGAGCAGGAAATGCACCGCATGAGCAGTGTTGTTACCAAGGGCTATTCTTCCAATATTGATGATCGCACATTGCATGAGCTGTACCTCTGGCCTTTTGCTGAGGGTGTTCGTGCGGGTGTAGGGTCCTTGATGACAGCTTATTCCGATGTGAGTCTCCTCAATTCCGTTATTCGGTGTGTGTTGCTGACACTTTATAGGTCAATAGCTCTTCGTGCTCTCAGAGCAGCAAGTTGCTTAATGGGATTCTCAAGGATGAGCTTGGCTTCCAAGGATTCGTGATGACGGATTGGCTGGGCCATTACTCTGGCGTTGCGTCCGCCATAGCTGGTTTGGATATGTCAATGCCTGGCGATGGAGCAGTTCCCTTGTTCGGAGACTCATACTGGGGTTCTGAGCTGTCGCGATCGGTCCTGAATGGAAGTGTTCCCATGGACCGACTCAACGATATGGTACGTGGTCCTCTGCTTGTGGATTTCCCTCATGTCTAATATATGAGTATAGGTTCAACGCATCGTTGCTACTTGGTATAAATACGGACAGGATAAGGACTATCCCCTACCAAATTTCTCAACCAACACACAGGACAAGGAGGGCCCGCTTTACCCCGGTGCTCTATTCTCTCCATCTGGTGTTGTTAACCAGTTCGTCGATGTGACGAGCAACCACAACATCACCGCGAGAGCCGTCGCACGGGAGGCAATCACTTTGCTAAAGAACGACATGGACATTCTTCCTCTGCACAGCGATGATTCTCTCAAAGTGTTCGGCACAGATGCAGGCGGAAATCCAGATGGTCTCAACTCATGTGCCGACCAAGGATGCAACAAAGGCGTTTTGACCATGGGCTGGGGCAGTGGGACAGCGAGACTACCCTATCTCATCACACCCCAAGAGGCAATCTCTAATATCACTGAAAATGCCGAGTTCCATATCACAGACAAATTCCCCTCGGACGTTACAGCCAGCCCCAACGATATCGCTCTCGTTTTCATCAGTGCCGATTCAGGCGAGAACTTCATTACAGTCGAAGGGAACCCGGGAGATCGAACCAAAGCTGGACTGAATGCTTGGCACGATGGCGACGAGCTCGTCAAAGCAGCAGCGGAGAAATTTTCCAATGTAGTCGTGATTGTCCACACCGTCGGGCCCATCCTGATGGAAGAGTGGATTGAGCTCAAGTCCGTAAAAGCAGTGGTTGTGGCACATCTCCCGGGACAAGAAGCGGGCAATTCCCTTACCGATATCCTCTTTGGTGACTATAGTCCAAGCGGCCACATGCCTTACACCATTCCCCGCAGCGAAGATGATTACCCGGATAGCGTGGACTTGATCAGTCAACCATTCGGCCAGATCCAGGACACATACACCGAGGGGCTATACATTGACTACCGCCACTTCATCAAGGCCAATATCACACCCCGGTATGCATTTGGCCACGGTCTGTCCTACACCACTTTCAACTTCTCCCAACCTTCACTATCAACCAAAACTCCTCTAGACTCCGCCTACCCGGCTGCACGACCCACCAAGCTGCCAACCCCCTCATACAACACCAGCATCCCGGACGTGTCAGAAGTCGCCTGGTCCTCTACCAAATTTACCCGCATCTGGCGCTACCTCTACCCCTACCTGGACAAGCCAGAGTCTATCACTGCGACGAAGAAATATGCCTACCCGGACGGCTACAGCACCGAGCCGCACGAAGTCCCCCCGGGCCGGAGGTGGCGAGGGCGGAAATCCCGCTCTCTTCGAGACTGTATTTTCGGTCCAGTTGGAGGTGCGGAATACGGGTAAACGAACAGGCAAGGCTGTTGCTCAGCTGTATGTTGAGCTTCCGTCTAGTCTGGGGCTCGACACGCCGGCCCTGCAGCTCCGACAGTTTGAGAAGACAAAGGAGCTTGCGCCTGGTCAGAGTGAGACGGTTACGCTGCATCTTACTCGGAAGGATGTTAGTGTTTGGGATGTTGTCGTGCAGGATTGGAAGGCTCCTGTTAATGGAGAGGGCATTAAGATCTGGGTTGGGAATAGTGTTGCTGACCTGCCTGTTCTCTGTGTGGTCGGAGGAAAGTGTTCGGTTCAATAAGGGAGCGTTGATGCTTTGTGACGAACTATTTACTCTGTTTTCTTGTCTATGTTCGCTTCTTGCTTGCTTATTTGACTCGGTTTCGAATGTATTGTTACGGGTTGCACATATTGATGCGAATAATAATGATGTTCCTGTTTGTCTTAATTTGACTAGCTTGAGTTTGTGCTAACATATTTGTTTTCTGACCTGATATAGCAGGATATGACGAGTCTAATCCATCCAACAGTGGGTCGCCTGATACTTCTCAAGGTTTCTGCATCTTTAACCTTAATTTAGCGTTCCATCAAGTTATCCTCCCTCTTCGTCGGTTTATATCAAGCCTATGATTTATACGAAAGTTATAGAAACAAGGAATAGCTAACGCCACATAAACAGATAGATATATTGCCCAGAACCTATACGCTATGTACATTCTCGACCGGCGTCTTCTCAACATTCAGTCCCGTCTTAGTCTCAACATGCTCCTTATTCAGCTTAGTCTTGAGAATAAAAGCCGAAAAGAAGACACCAACAGCAGACATGCACGTATAAAGAATCCACATATTCCTCAAACTCCAAGCAAAGGCCTCTCTAACAGCACGCAACTGCGCCGGATCCGTAATGAATTTAATCGACTCGATACTCGCAGCAGCCGAATCTCCAGACATCTGAGCCGCCATGCTAGTCGACATACCAGAAGCCAGCAAGCTGGACTGCTTCTGGCCCATACTATTCTGGAAGACAACGCCGCCAATCACAATCGAGGCCGCAGTTGCCATGTTGCGAATGAAGCCAATTGTGGCCGTCGCTGTCGCCGTGTCCTCCTGGGAGACCATGGCCTGGATGGCAATGATGGGTGTTTGAAAGAGGAATCCGGCGCCGAGACCGCTGAGAATCTGGTATCCGGCTATCTCGCCGACGGAGGATTCCACGCTGAGGTTGATGTACAGCCCGTTTCCGATGGTCATCAGTACCAGGCCGATCCAGATGAGTTCGAGGTATCGGCCTGTGCGATGGATGATTGCGCCGGTAAACATGCCTGAGAATGCTTCCATCACGACGAGTGGGAGGATGAGGACACCGGAGCCCATTGGCGAGGAGCCGTGCACGGATTGTAGATAGAGGGGGATGTAGTACTCTCCCGCGATGAAGACCTACAGGTTTGTTAGTGGTTTCGGATGGCCAAGAGAATGAAGATACTAACGAAGCCATGTGCAAATGCTACTAGCAAAGTAGCAATGTTAGAGAATCGAGCGAAGATATCCATAGGCATCAATGGATACTTGGCTAGTTTCTTCTCGCTGTAGACGAACAGCAAAGAACATAGCGATCCAAAGACAATCAGACAGATAACCTGCGGAGATTTCCAAGCGAATGTCTCACCGCCGAAGTCCAATCCCAATAGGAGCATGAGAGTAAGGCCAAGAACCGAGAGACAGCCGAACCAGTCAATGGCACGGACGCCATCCATCATCTTCGTCTGGGGGTTGTGCACGTCCAAGAAAAAGAAAAGAAGCACAAATGTGAACCCCGAGATCGGTAGATTGATCCAGTAAGTCCATCTCCAAGTGACATACTGACTGAATGCACCGCCAAGCAATGGTCCAACACCACCAGCGAAAGCCCACATAACCTCCATCAGGCCGAGATATAAACTGCGGTGTCTGTTACCACAGAGTCAGTATAAGACCCTTCTATGACAAGTAATACGGCGAAAATCAGATAATCAGTATCTTACCTAACACTGAACAAATCCGAAATAATAATCGTAACCAGCTGCAGCAAACCGCCACCAGCGACACCCTGCAACGCTCGACCCGCAATCAACATCTCCATACTGGTAGAAGCAGCACAAATAATCGAGCTAAGGAAAAACCACGCAACAGCCAAAAGTAAGATAGGTTTCCGACCCCAGATATCAGAAAGCTTGGCCCAGATACATGCGCTGGCGGCGGAGCTGAGAAGGTACGCTCCGCCAATCCACGTATACCCAGCAGAGGAGTGGAAGTACGCGGCGATTGTTGGGATCGCTGTAGCCATGATAGTTTGATCTAGTGCGGCGATAAACATCGATAACTAGTGGAATTAGTAGGTGAACATGCGGATTTAGTTCAGCGTGTCTTACTGAAAGCGCTACCATGATTGCGGTAACTTGGACTTTGCTTCGCCCTTTGGGCGGAGCTTCCTGGATTTCCATTGACTCTGCCATTGCTGGTAGATCTGGAGTTTGGGAGATCTCGATTTTTGAAGTTGATGACTCGAAAATATTTTTCTCCGGATCCTTAATGTGGGGCACTTGGGGCTCATCTGGTACGGCTATAGGAAACCAACAAACCTTGGAAGAAATGGACGCTGACGCTTATGTTATATATACGTACTATTATTATACATACTGCTTGAATAAGGACTGAATTGAATGTTATAGGCCTGATTTACACATAGAATCTGAGGATTTGTTGAACCGATGCCGAAAATGAATGGCCGAAGTACAGAGCGCCAGCTACATAGACCACCCTAGGCGTTGGTGATGTCCTAACCCTGTCCAAGTGTAGTAGGACACTAAATCTGCGGCTGCAGCATGGACCGAAAGAAGTCGGCGACCTGGTGGAAGGATTCCTTGGGTGACCACGGAGGCATAGCATTCGACCTCGGGTCCTGTTCCGGGTAGTATTTGACCAATGAAAAACACATCATGTCGAGGTCACTTGCACCTTCCCCTCTTCGCATGCACGGGAATGAAAACACATAGACAAAGACCGCGTGGACATCCGCAGTAGCAAGGAGACTGAGCTGTGTGTTCAGATAATCAGCCTGCTCCCGCTCGCTCCTGGTTGGGATGACGTCGCCTTCGAAAACGCCGCTGCCGTCTGGATTTGTGCTCTTCAGAAGCATGAAACCGCCGTCGCCGCGGTCAGCTGCTCCTTCGTAGGCGCAGCAACCAACTTCCATAACGACGAGAGGCTTATCGAACCGGTGGCGCTCAAGGCCTGCAACATATTGCTCTTTGGTCTCTCCGCGGCGATAGTAATCGATGCCGACGATGTCGAATATGTCCCAGTCTGCAAGTTCCCAGGTGCCAGCCGAATATGTCAGCGGCCCATTAAACTTGGCACGAACCACCGTAGCAAAAGACCGCAAGACCTTGTTTAATTCCACGGACTTCTCACGTAAGGTCTGGGGAATATCTTCTGACATACGGCCGTCTGGGTATTGAGAACCGAGCCACATTGCACGCTCATTGAACGATTCGCCGGGGAAGACTCCTTTGCTGAAGATTGTGTACTCGCAGCCGGCAACAAAAATCACATCGACACCCTCGTTCCGCAGTCGTTCCGCTGCCTTCGCGGCCTCTTCGAAATAGGCGCACGTCCCGTCGACGCCTTCGTTCATCTTCCATGGGTTAAAGAACACCGTGAGTCCCATCGAATGAGCAGCCCGTGCAGCAGTTGCCAATCGATGTATCTCCTCCCCTCGATCCGCACAGCGTTGGCGTGCATGTCCTTGGCGATGGTTCGCATGTCGTACTCTACCAGAGCGGGATCCAAGGGTTCGACTGAAAATCCATCGTCCCCGAACTTCAATCCAACATCATAAACAACGCCACAGTACTTCATGGCTGGTTCTTTCGCAATGCTCGACGAGAGTGGATCCTTTAAAGGTCGGAGTACCTGAAGATTTGCTCAAGTTTGAGGGAAAAGCTAACTTGTTGGGGCAGATGCCCTGTTAAATAGTGTCGACCTTCCATAACCAAAGGCGGGAATTACCGCGATTTGTTTCTTGAAAGAACCCACCTTGTATGAATAAATTCCTCATCCGGGAATGATGTGTACCCGGAAGGCCGAAACTAATAGCAGAGAAGTGGAGAGATGCTGCAAAGGCGGACGCCATGTCTCCGCTATCCGGTCTGTGATCGCAGGGCCTACGGCCTGCGGAGTCTTGGCGTCCCGAGGGTCCATAGACTCGTTCCTTTTCGCACCATTTTCTTTCCAGTGCTCATTTGGAAAAAATTTCTTAGTACTCGGCTTCCAGTCCTTCTTCCGGCATAAATTTGGCGCCTTACGAACCTCTTAGTAAGGATGTCATGCCCTGCCGACAGCGAGAGTAGCCCCACTGGACCGACAAGGGAAGAATATGATAACCACACTCTTGTGCCAGAAGAGGAATTAGTCTCGCAATGGAAGGGTCATGAGGACGATAAGACCGCTGAAACCGAGAGAGTGGCTGTACGAGCTCTATTGTATCTGGTCTTGCACGGCGTTCGAATGCTAACATTATAGGCAGTGTGACCGTTGCCGCCATCGAAAGGTGTGACTGCTATACAAGCAGATATTGCACCCGGATAGCTCCACCATAGAGCTAGCTGCTAACTTTCTTCTTATTACACAGACGAAGTGTGATCGCGTTAACCCGTGTTTGCAGTGCATCAAGACGGGATCGCAATGTACCTACCAGCTGGGTTTGAAAGCCAAGGAAAAGCGGCAACGGATCCTCATCTCAAACGTATAGTGAGTTCGTATCGTGCAACCGACTTAGGGGATACCTGATCTACCTAGTCTGTTTGGCAAGTTACTAAGTCATGGATTTGCGGCATCGACAGCGAGAGTAGAATGGAGCACATTTCGAACAAGATTGACAAGCTCAGCGAGATGATGAGGCAACTAAGTCATGAGCGAACCAGTAACAGTGGCTTCGCGAGTTCAGCTGGATTACGATCGCCATTACATTCCTCTTTCCAGTCTAAGGAGTCGCAGGTTACCAGCAGCGACAACAAAACAGGCGCCAAAAGACCTCACCTGCCTTTAAAGGAAGTTAAGGAAGTTGAAGGCATCGAATCCACGTTGTTCTCCCATGCCATCTTCGCAACTAGGTATCTTCAAACTGTCGTGGAGAACGACCCGTACTCGAACGTTGCTGCCGAAATGACGTCGGCGCTGGATGCCCTGCGGAGTATGGTCAGCGCTCAGAATCAGCAGAATGAGACCCTAGAAGGTTCACCTCCGTTCTCGAAGGCGCTTCCTCCAGAGTTGAGTCTCAGGGGCCTACCTATACCTTCCATGGACCGAATATTGGCATGCTTAAGGATCGCTTACGGTACGTGGGGATTGTTGGTTCTTCAGATTGCAACTGTTCTTACTAACTCTTTGGAAGAGCGTTCGCCGAATGAGGTCTATTGGCCCTTCGAATTTGGATCTCTGGGTGATTTCACCGGATATGTCATCAAGGCCTGCTCGCCCGGACCAGTGACGGACACAGAGCTGATAATTGTCCACTATGGTCTTTACTGTCTCTTCACCGAATGCTCCAGAGCCGTTGAAGATGAGATAGTCAAGCAGGAGTACGAGGCACAGGCAACCATCTGCAAGGAAAGCCTCGAAACGATCCTATCCAACCTCTCCTTCCACATCCCTACGAATATAGACTCTGTTGGTGCCATGTACATGGCTGTATGTTTATCCCTCAATGCTTCGCTATCCTGTTTTGTGGCAACTCTGATTCACAGTGTCAAATACAGGCTATTTACTGCCTGCAATGTGGCAAACCCTTTGCGGCGTGGGCATTCATTTCTAGGGCTTCACTCATGAGTCAGGCCCTTGGGATGCATAGCAGCTATGTTATGGCAACCGAACCTGCGGAAAAAGCGCAGCAGAATCTACGGCTGTTCTGGGCACTCTATGTCATCGAGAAGGCAGTGTCGTTACGTCTCGGTAGATGCTCCACAATTCGAGACCACGACATCACGGTTCCACGGTTGCTCCTCGACCGCAAGATGAGTTCCCTGCTGTACAACAGGTTGCCAGACTGGATCGATCTTGCAAACCTCTACGGGCGAGTATATGACAATATATATAGTCCGAATGCGTTGGCGCAGCCCGTCTCCGTCCGGGAGGCTCGTGCCAGAGCCCTGGCCGGTGAGCTTGAGAGAATAATGGCTGCGAGAGTGGAGTTCTACGTAGGCTGTTCCCATTCGCTTTTTAACTCGGGCTAATTTTGTACTTCAGAAACGGCCAAACCAGTGGACTAGCCATGCGATACATGCTGAACCGTGTAGGTTTATCATACATGCTAACAGAGCTATCGAGTACTCTATCTTGGCCTGTATCTATAGAGGCATCCCGTCGGGGGAAAGCTCTAGCTTGGCACCTTGTCCAGAATGCATCTCAGCTGCGAGAGCGACCCTAAATGAGACCGAAGTGTGCATCGCCATGGTTTCAGACGCTACATCGTGGTCTCTCAGCCTTGACATGTGGGTCAACGAAGTCGTCATATTAGCACCGTTCATGCCATTTTTAATCCTATTCTGCAACATCACTGAGACGTCCGACTTGTCAGACTTGGCTTACCTACAACGATTAGTTGACGGCTTGCACTCAATGGCTCAATTCCCTCGCTATGCCTCCTGCAGTAAGCAACTGCGCATTTTGAAGACCCTGTGTGACGTTGCTGCGAAGTACGTTGAGGCCAAGGCAAGAAGTCAATCAGGGGATATGGATAGCGGTCAATTCACCGACCTGGACATGAACACATACCTCAATAGTGACACTGTTTGGTTTGGTTCTGGTCCACACTCCCCTTCGTTATCAACGGCGCCAGATTATTGGTCACTCGACGGGACCCAAAAGCCTGTGGCAGCTCCTCCTGCTGGAGCAACGGAGGCCCAAGGCCAACAAGCGATGAACCAAGCAACCGGATTTCAGACAAGAGGGAACTCTTTTGCGATGCAACAGCAGATACGTGATGGCTTTATTACCGGGCAGGATACTCCAGGCATCCAGTTGGGTGGTTGGTTCTATCAGAGTCATCAGATAATGAGACTCCTGGATGATTTCTAGATACTATAGACGATGTAACTCGAAAAGCAACTCCACAAGCCCATCGTTTACAAGTGGAATATGAGTACCTGTGAAATTGACGCCCAAAATGGCCGCGTTTCCACCAGTAACTTTGGATGCCGAGCCGTCCTGCCCTGTACCTCACTATGTATTCCGCACCCGCCTAGCCCTGTTAACAATCTCGAACAGTTGAACGTTAGACGGAAGTAATCTGTATTGTGCAGTATTGTGCAGTATTGTTACCAATCCAAAGATCACCAAGCCCCGACCAGGTTGTTAACCCTACCCAAGCACCGATAAATCTCTTAACCTGTCGCAATCAGGGCTTACGCGTGACAGAGGCAACGCAGCTCAATTGGGAGTGTGACCAAATTTCTCCCAAATATTGATGTATAGCAAGAATTTAGCAATTCGATCCAGCTAATTAAGGCATTTTCCTGATTCGAATCCAATGCGTTATTAGTGGTAGGGCGATCTGAGAGAGATGTCCGTCTATTTTTACGACCACGAAGCTTCGAATAAGCATTTTACGGCAGGTAAAATACGCGTAAAGTTGAAAAAGTAGAAAATTTGCATAATATCTTCACAAAATATGTTGTAAACCACCCAACCAAACCCAATTACCCGTCAAGAACAACCACCCCTAACCGTCTAGCAACCGTACTCATGTCCACGCCCCGCACAACCTGCGTATCATCGGGAGCGTCTTGCATGGAAGGATCCGGATTCTCGGACCCATCCAGGTACGCCATGTAGAAGTAAACTCCGGCCTCGGAGACAAACTTGGCGCGATCGAGCACAACTGTGAACAGGCGAAAGAGCTCGCAGAACCTCCCTTGTCCTGTGATGATCTGTTTTTCGGGTATTTGAGGAGTAATGCGTTTTGATGCTGGGGGTTGATCGTCGCCCATAGAGATGTTGTGTAGGGCGCCGATGGGGAATGAATTCTCTCGGTCCTCTTCTTGAGTTTGCCGGGATAGAATTTCGAGAACCTCATTTTGGGCGGGGCGAATGGCTGACAAAGAAGGGGAATCTGGGATGAAGAATTTGAGAGTAAGGGTTTTATTGGCCGGGAGGTGGGAGAACATTGACGCTGTGAATAGGCGCGCTGTGCTTTCTAAGAGGGAGGGCCCTGCTGTATCGCGAATGGAGCTGAGAAAAAGCGCATGGATAAGGTATTGAATATCGGGGGTTTTGCCCTTAGGAGTATTGGTGACTGTTACAATGTTGGCATCCCGAGAAACCTGGAATTCCGGATGAAGAGAGAAGCTGCCAACTGAAGTTTCTAGGCTAAGCTGGTCGCGAATCTGCTCTTCTGACGGTAGATCCGAGCTGGGTATCTCACCCTCGTCTATATCTAAGGCGTATCGCTCCGGAGGGGGACCGACGCCGTTAAAGATATCGACTATGAGAATCTGGCCGATGTAAATCTGGTCCGTGACGCGCTGGGTGGCCAATTCGAATCCCTCTGACGAGAGACTCTCGTCGTCCTCGGATTCACGCTGCGCATTATCAACATAACTGCGGGTGCTAGAAAACGAGCGGTTGAAGTAGAGCAAGTCCGGGCCTTCGCCCAGCTTAGCAAGCTCATCCGAGTCCTCAACATAGCCCAGTCGATAGCTATGCGATCGCAGTAGCACACAAAACCCAACGGTTGAGTAGTCGTCAGGACGAATGAATCGCGGAATCAGCGGGAGTGGATTCTCGACCCCTGACCGGTGTTGTTGCTTGCGACGGGCGATTTCAATACGGTTATGCTCAATACAGGCAAAGTCGTCGGGCGGGCAGTATGAATAAATCTCGAACAAAGGCTTGACCTCATCATCCCAGAAACTTTGCATCAGGTAACGCCGGAGATTTTTATGGTCGTCATCCAGGGGTACAAGGCTGTAGACCTGAATGGGAATTATGTGGTCGGGGTCAGGCTCGTAGTCTGGCGTGACGTACTGCTCGAGCACCACGCGGTGACCCAGATGGTCAGCATAAGTGCGCACTTGCTGCCATTCACTTTGTGACATGATGACTTGGGGCGTTTGGATTATTTGAAGAGTAAACAGATTTAAGTTTAAAAAAGACTTGTGAAGTAAATGAGGGGAGCAACGGACTTTCGTGGACTCCAAGGGGAGGATGTTTACGTAAGCGAGGGGAAGATCGACAGTTAGGGCTATTCGACTCAACTTATGCTGTATAAGTTAACACTCTTGAAGTAGTTACTGGCAAGGTGGTCTCAAGTCTGACCACTATATATAGACATTTATATACACCCCGAATATTAAATCTACTACAGGCCCAGCTTTCCTAGCTGATTGTCTCCCCACATTCCGTACTTACTCTGATCATTTGATGAACTTGTCGCAGTACCGGGAAGTGGCTTACCCGGGTTTTTCTGTGGGAACTTGAAGTTCCCCACTGCTGCATCGCCCGTCATCATAGTTTGGGCTGCAAACTTCTTCGCGTTTGGGTCGTTCACGCCTAAGCCTTCCATCTTGCCCTTAGCAGTCTTGTGCCAATCCGCCTGCACCTGTTCAACCTTGTCCAGGTGCCTGTCGATCCAGTAGGCCCATAGGGTACGTAAGCCCCAGTGCTTGACATCGCGGGGGGCCTTAGGCATTCCGAGCGCCTTGCCCGCCGGTTTGGTGTTGACATATTGGCGGGTGTATTGCGTGTCGAATTCGTCAGATATCAATTCGACGTTTTGGCTGGGCTTGGTCCATTTGTCGCTGAGCTCTCGCAGGTAGTCGAAAACAGTGGCGCTCATCATGACCTTGTCCGCTACACTCTTCGCACCGCCCGGCAGACTAGACTTTTTTCCTTCGGTGATGACCTGTTTGACTCCGTTGGGCGTTTTGTGATAGAGAACGAGCAGGTCAAGGTTGGCGCCACTTCCTAGGAAGTCGGCCGTATGTTGGACCCAGTTCTTGTTGGGACCGTTGTTCCTCGACCAAGTCATTCCACCACTGGGACCTGTACAAATATTATTAGTCTATGTCAACTCGCTATTCATGTTCCTGGAGTTCTTACCTCCAAACACATCCAGGCACCAAGCAGAATCAGGGCGCGTCCAACCCGTAGGGAACTCAAGCTTGGTGTTTGGCCCATACGTGAGTTCTGTCGTTCCCCCGCACACCCACTCAAGGAAATGACTTATTAGGTGTACTTCGAAGATGTGCTCCGAGCGGAAGTCCGAAGCCGGTAGCTTCGCGTTATTATCGACGAGGTACTTATTGTTCGCTGACTGGACGGTGTTCTCCTTTGTTGTCTTTGCCGAGCACCGTCGGTTGTCGTTGATATTCTTTGAGCTAGAGAGCATGAACTCGGGAAGATACCACTTTGGTATAATCGTTAGCATTCCCCCTTCGTTGAAACAGACAAGTAACATGAGAGCTTACTTTCGCCACACCCGACGGCCCATCGTTCTTCGCGTTACACCGGGGATACTTCAGATACGCAAATTCTGCATTATTATTCACGAAACTCAGTGTCATCACTTTGGTCTCCTGCGGGTCCGCACGTTCAAAAAGCGTGGAGTCCGAATCGTAACACTTCCCGCCATCGCCAGGCGGGTAGTAAGGACAGGAATCATCTTCGTCGCGACGGAACAGGGACGGAACCTCTTGTTTGGGGTTATCACTGTCGCTGCTATCCTCGCCAAACATTGAGCACAGCACGCAGAAGTTCTTCCCACCACCTTCCCCAGGACAATTAAGGAAGCGATCGGGGACAGTCACCAACGGCCCAAGGGTAAGTGTGTCGCGCTTGGCAACCGCGTGATACTCCGGCATACGCATGAATCCGCCACTGCGCGGGTTGAATTCTTCCGTAGAGGAATTGAAAGCCTCATAGCCTATCCAAGCTCGCTTATCTTTGTCACCCTTGCCCACACAAGTCGAAGGCGTGATTTGCTTCCTCGGCACCTCCGCGAGTGTGACACGGAGGTCATCACCCCAACCGAACTCATCAGGGGCGTCCAGCTGGGCATACATTGCCGAGCCAGCATCAATGCCATAGCTGAAGGGGCAGCTGTTGTCGCCGTTGAGTGAGTAGTGGGCTTCTGCATGTCCGATCACATAGCCGTCCAGGACAAGATCAACGGCGCACCGGGGTACCTTCCATCGATCATCGAAGTCGATTCCAAAGCTGACAGTGGGCTTGAGATGTAAGGCGATTTCGCCGTTGGCAGTGACAGAGGCATCAAACGAGGGCTTGCCGATGGTTTTGGCTTCGCGGTCAGGCTCGTCGAGGGCTTGGTCTGGGTGTTCGTCGCTTTGAGGGTACGTCTGTTGGATTTCCCACGATGCGAGGGTAACGTCTGCCTCGAGGTGGCCCGCTAAGACAAGGGAGGCATCTGCGGAGGCATAGACGGCGAGGTTAGGGCCGATTGTGACGACTCCGGGCACGCGGAAAGTGGCGCCGGGGAAGTCGTCGAGACCGAGTAGCTTGATATCACCGGTAGAGTAGGTTAGGGAGGCGACGGCATCAAGTTCAAACTTGGCGCTGACCTCTCCGGCGTTTCGGAAGTAGAGATAGGATCTGCTGAGATCCATTCCCTGCGTAAGGGTGGTGATGATGGTGATACCGAAGGAGGTCTCAACGTCAATCTCAGCTGTAATGGTGGATCGAATGTTCGCCTGGGCCTGGGCCGGACCAACAGGACACGGTCCAAACTGCTGATCTATCAGGATGAGCTCGACCTTCTCATTAACTTTATGGTTAAGCTCCTTTGTGGCCTCGGCCTCGCCAACAGTGATCAGTTGACTGAGCCAGTTAAGAATATCCTCGCCGAACCAACGTTTGTGGATCTCGTGGCGTTCCATACCATTATTGTGATACGCATCGCGCCATTCCTCTTCGAGCCAGCGCTTGCGGTTTTTGTGGAAGCCAGATTCATCTCGCTTTGCGCGTTTGCTCTTTCGCTCGGCATCACTACCACCGGGTCTGTCAACAACAGAGTCCCAGTATCCAGGCTGGTTACTATAGTCAATGCGCATCATGGCGTCACCGTAGTCACGAGGGACGCGCTTGAAGTCATAGTCAAATGTCAGGTCGTAGACAGATCTCCTAGCAAGGTCACGCTTGTTCAGATGTCCGGGGAGGGTCTGGTTCTGGGACTCCTTGAACTCCTTCGCGACGGCGTAACGACCAGGGCCACAGCCATTAGGCATTTGCAGAATAGTGCCAGGAGCGCCCTGTCCACGGTGAATGTGGTCACACTTGCTGTCCTCGCTAGACTCGGTACAAACCATGCGGATGGTATGCTCCTCTTCGCTATCGGTGTCGGGGCAATCCATCAACTCCCAGGGCGAGCCATCACGCTTGTCCAAGCTGACTTGGACCTCCTCAGGAGCAGTAATAACCACGAATCCGAAAGCAGCATCCTAAATTCGTCAGCCTTTTCGGTTCCATTAGGGTACAGTAGGTAGGATACATACATCAGGCTCCTCTTCGGAATCACCCTTAGCGTTACCAGTGCCCCAGGTGTCATCCACCGAGAGGTTGAAATCCGGGTCATCAGCATTTTCCGGAGGGTTCTCAAAGAGATACTCCAACGGAACTGGCAGGAACAACGATTCACCACTTGCAGGCGTGCAGCAGAAGGCTCGTTGGCGGGAACTAGTCTGTGTCAGCTAGCACTGATTAGAGTTATGACTCGATATAACTCACGTAGGCATACAGTCCTCTCCTTCGCCATACGGACTTAGGGTAAGCTCAACCTCGTGCCCGGTGTTGCAGTGGTTGTCGTCGCAGCTATCCGCGAATCGTCCACCTCTTCCCTGTCATAGTATCAGCTAAAGTTATACTGGTAGGTATAAAACAAGACATACAGCCCAGTAGCAGTCTTTCCAGTTCTGGATTTCTTCCTTGGAGCAGCAGTATTGCCGTTCGTTTTCCATGTCGACGTCGCGTAGGTAATCAGCCAGGGCTTGGCCAACCAAGCCGGTGAAATCCAACACATCGGAGACAGCCTCCAAGAATGTTCCGGCAAACGTCAAGGGCTCTTGGTCGTCCGAGCACGTGTCCTTCCAGCCGCAGTTAATCCCGCCACCAGCAGCAACCTCTGGGATGGGGCAACAGTAAAATTGACGTCCTGAGATGGTTAATCAACTTGAACTTGGGAATGAAAGAGAGGGAATAGTACCATCTGAGCAGTGGCCGTTGCCTCCATCAACGGCCGAAGCCAAGGCCACTTCACCACCATGACACTGCCCGTTACAAAGACTTCCAGACTCACCACCACGCCAGTGGCAGGTTTGCGGGTCAGGAGCAGCAGCGATAGGACAGCAGATGCGGGAGTCACCTTTATCCCCACCATCAGGGCATTTAAAAGTGTCCATTTCAACGGTGCCCGGACCACAGGGCTTACCACACTCCGTAGTTCTACAGTCACCGGGATGCTGGCTCTCCCAGTAGCTGGTGTCATCCTTCATACTGTCCGTCATGATAACGTCCTCAGGGTACAGAACACCACGAAGGGCATCGAGATTCCGGGTATCCTGGTCGATGGCCCAGATAAGGAGACCACCTAGGCCCTTCTCGTTAAACAACTTGATCTTCTGCTGGAATGTCTGCTGGTCGTCGTATGAGATCCACTGGTTCTCATCCCAGACGAGATACTTGATTGCATTCTCCTTGTCGTAGACCGGCTTGATGTCGTCCTCTGCAATGATTCCGACGATCTCATTGTAGGAAAGAATGCCCTCGGTGTCAGTGCAGGCTCCCTTCTTGCCGCCGTGCTTGAAGGCACAGCCGGGCTTGTTGCATTTCTTATCCTTGAGCTCAAAGGTTCGGGCGTAGAAGGCCAGGCCCATGTTGACTTTCTTAGCCGGGACGTCGTTTCTCCAGAGAAGATCTAGGGCTTGGTTTATCTCGGTCATGTTGGTGTGCCCGAGGACGTGGCTACCGATTGGGTTGCTAGAATCCCAGACACCATGGAGATCGTAGCTCATCAGGTTCATATAAGTTGCGGCTTTGACCATTTCGTGGATGTCAAACCAGCGGAGGTACCAATAAGAAGTTGGGGCAGTAAAGGAGAGCTCGTACTCAAGGTCCTGGTCATCGAAGGCCTTCCGGATGTCCTGCAAGAGCTTCACGTAGTTCTTGCCATCGTCCGTTGAGTCCCAGTCTTTGGGCTGTCTATCAGGAGCACCGGGATACTCCCAGTCGATATCTACGGCGTCGAAGCCATAGTGACGCATGAAGGAGAGAAGCTTGTCGATGAACTTGGACCGGTTTTCTTCCGTGGAGCTGAGCTCGGCGAAGACTTTTTGCGTCTCTGTTTTATTGTCGTTGAAGGTCCAGCCACCGAGCGAGACACCAAGAACAACATGTGGGTTGCGCTCCTTGAGAGCAGTGAAGTCTTTCAGGGTTTTCTCCTCGACTTCGGGCATGGGACCAATGTCGTAGCTATCAGGGTCGATATAGGCGAAGGCATCTTTTGAAAATCAGTAATCCAGGCCAGATGATGATGAGAAGGGAGACGTACAGTTAACATGAGTTAAGCTCTCAACGGGAATCTGTTTGATTTTCATGCCCTGGCAGTCCGAATCATACTTGAATGCCTCGTAGTATCCGATGATGCGCTCCTGGACATTGCCGGAAGAGGCACCAGAGTCAGGCTGTTCACATTTGTCCTTGCTTTGGCATCCGTCACCGCAGAACTCTGCGGTGGTACCACAGAAACCAAATTCACTGCAGCAGACATTGAGAGGACAGGCTTTGCCAGGCTCTTTTGCATCTTTGCCGCACTCTGCATGTGCATCGCAATTACTCCAGCAGGCATCGTTGGGAGACTCGCCGGTGGTACCGCAGTAGGTTTTACCGAAGCCACAGACACCGTTTTTACCGCAGCAGGCTCCATTCGAGCATGGCTTATCTTTGCTGCAGCTGTACTTGTCATCCCCGAGAAGTTTTAGTGAGCTTAACTCGCTACCCAGGTCTCCGGCAAGATCGGCTATAGCAATTGAAAGAAAAAATAAAAGAAAGAACAGGCTCAGCAACCCTCGAGCCATGGTGAGGGAGAAAGCAAAAAAAAAAAATGATTGAATCACAAATGAACGAAATAACGAATGAATGAATGAAGGAATGAAGGAATGAACGGGTTGAACCACCGTGAGGGCCGTCCGTGGAGGACTAAATACTATAAAACCCGCGAGAAGCATCTCAAGCTAGGGACAGCCGATCTCCC
The DNA here is from genome assembly GCF_028829835.1 of Penicillium mononematosum. Classification (NCBI taxonomy): domain Eukaryota; kingdom Fungi; phylum Ascomycota; class Eurotiomycetes; order Eurotiales; family Aspergillaceae; genus Penicillium; species Penicillium mononematosum. The sequence continues at coordinate 3,824,161 of NW_026643272.1, read as the reverse complement.
AAAATTACTTCGGACAACCACAACTCCTTTTTCGGCGGGGGTAGACAGTGGGAAGAGTCTTGACGAAGTATAGACAGTCAGCCAATCAAACCCTAACTGTGCCTGATCGCCGATCACCCGGGGGCCAAAAACATAAACCACGCACGAGGCTACGACTTTAGTTTCTTTTAGCTTGTATTCCCTCCAATCCCAGCTTGTGCCAAGAACGAGGAGAATTCAGCCGCGCATAGTCTCTGCCGAATTTCTGCATAATTTAGGCGTGCCAGGAGGGGGCCAAATGTACGTAAAGGGACTAGATGTGCGAGGAAACACAAGGGCCAAACGCACCTCGACAGATTCAGCGGCTCAGACTCAAGGTAGACACGAGATGTGGAGCGCGAAGTGGAAAAAGACCCTAAGAAACGCTACATTTTGCCCGAAGGGGAGGTTCTCCGGCGCATCGCAATTTAAAGCCGCAGCAGAGCGATGGGGTCAATGCTTATGTATCAATTGGCACTATCGATAACATATAACCTTGGAATGCTTTGTACATGAAAGAACATCCGCCTCGGCCAGTCCCCCAACTAGTCCGCCCATATGCTTCCGACCATGTCTTTCGTTAATTCGCTTGCGCGGTACACTCTTTTTCTCTCTCTTTTCACACTCATTACCTGTTTTCAACCCGTTCCTGACAATTCTGTCGGTGACTACAATGATCAGTGTGCAGACGCACTCACTACCAATTTAACTTCCTGCGTCTCGGCTGTGCGCAGTCTCAGTTCCAATAATTTTTACTCGCAGCATGGTCTTGACAAGATTTGCACGAACGACTGTCGCGACGAGCTGCTGGAGTACAGAAAATTTGTGGCTGCCGGATGCTCCGGCGCCACTTACAGCAACGAATGGGGCACAGTGTATCCCATCTCTGAGGTCGCCGACACTCTTCTTTTCAACTTCCAGCAGACCTGCTTGAAGGACCAAGGCAATTACTGCAATATCGTTCTGGGTAACCTCACCAAGAACGGTGGAGATGACTGCAACAAGTGCCTTTTGCTGAAGCTTCGCAACGAGGCCCGGTATCCTTACGGCAGCGGACCTGATGTGTATTCGAGCGCGTACCCCAGTTATACCTCTTCTTGCGGATTCAAAGGGTACCCAGTGACTGCCAAGCCGACGGTGTCTCCCAGTTCGACTGTGTCCCTTCCTCATCTGTATGTTAGCTTATCGACGAACCGCTTAAACAAATACTAATGCTCCGTAGATCCAGCACACTCACTTCATCCGTAGCAGCTACCCCAACGGCCAGTACTTGCAGCGGCAAGAAGTACACCATCAAGGAGGGAGACACCTGCGAGTCGGTCTCCAAGTCGCAGAGCGTCGCCACCTACCAACTCCTCATGGACAACCAACTTCAAGCCTACTGCGCCAACTTCCCCTAAGTCTGGTGACCTCTGCATCAAGAACCATTGCACTACTTACACAGTCCAAAAGGGAGACACCTGTAAGAGTGTCGCGAAGGAACACAATATCACGAGAGTCCAGTTGCGCTCCTACAACCCATGGATCGACGGCGGTTGCTACAACTTCAACCGCACCATCGGCACAGAAATCTGCATGGATGAGCCTGGGGAGAAATACCACGCTCCATCCTCCGTTATTTCTGCCACTGGCTCACCCACGGCTTCGTCGGCCGTCTCTGTCCCGACCAACCTCGCCCAAAACAGCACCAAGAACTGTGGCGAGTATTACACGCCCAAGAGCAATGAGACCTGTGACACAATCGTCCAGAATTTCCCCATAAGCCGTGCCAATTTCCTCATCTTGAACCCGGGCCTGAACCAGAAGTAAGTTTGAAGTCTTCCACTCCCCATCTTGGAACCATAACTGACATGCCTAGCTGCACAAACTTCATAGCTGGCCTCAGCTACTGCGTCAAGCCCGTCAAGGACATGGACAATTACCCCGGTGCCCCAGGCTACATGCCTTCTGTCTCCAAGATCCCCTGGGGTGATCTCCCTGACGCAACCTACACGCCTGTAAATAACCCTGACCCGCTCCCCATCGCCCCAGGCACATTGAAGGATTGCGGAAGCCTCATCGATGGCCGCGATCTTCAATACAACTACACGGGCGTCAGCAACTGCCAAGCAGCCGGTACCTTCTGGGAAATCTCGCAAGCAGACTTGCTCAGGTGGAATCCGTCGCTGAAGAACCAGAAATCGAATTCTACCAGTTGCGATTTCAGCAAGAAGTACAGGTATTGTATGGACGGACCTGGGGCGAGTGCATCGTCTTCGGGGCTGTGCCTGGTACGCCGGCGCCTTCGACGCCGCTTACAACTTCGACCTCTTCGTCGACATCTAGCCCAACCCCCACGAGCACATCGACCCCTCGGACATCAACCACTGATAAAGACACAAGCACTAGTAGCAAGTCTACCAGTACGACCGCAACTCCCACATCGACAAACGGAGCCGTCCCGTCCCCCACCCAGTCGAATAGCATTGCGGACAACTGCAGTGACTATGCCAAGGCCAAGGATGGCGATAACTGCATTGACTTCGCTAAGGATCACGACATTACTCCCAAGCAGTTGTACCAGTGGAACACAGTTTTGGGTGATGGTGGCAAGGAGTGTGGGACTATGTTCCAGAAAGATATATACTACTGTGTTGGTGTGAGTGAATAGGTGGATCGATGGATGTGGTAGTTAGGCACTATTAGTGGCAGTCAGTAGTGGTAGCTGTAACTCGAAGTTCTCTTTACATGGCATCAACAGAAAGAAATAGCGCCGCCGAATAGTGCCGCCGAATAATACCACTCTCCTAGAATGGCATGTGTAGGAAATTAAAATTATGCATGTCATTGGCTACTCCATGGATCCCCAGCAGAAGACTTGGTTTGTGATTATTTTCGTTAAGAGTTCTATACGACGTCCAGAGTATACTTGAATATGCGGATCCGGAAAACACTATCCGTGATCATCTTTTTCCTAGTATAATGTTGCAGATAGTCATTAACAAACCCGGTAAGGGGACCGGTAGTACCGCGGAAAAAAGCCCCTGAACGAGCCTTTAGTCTCGAGTATCCAGTTGGACTACTTAGCAGGGGGATCAGCATCAACACGGTCCACTACCCGTGCAATCGATGGGGGCCGTTTCAGCAGACCAAAATCTGTCACTTCACCCGACCTCCGCAATTGTGGCCAACTCTGCAAAGCATGCAACCTCGCTAAGAGCCTTACGCAGTAGAAAAGAAAAGAAAAAAGGGGCGGTGGGGTGTTGAAGGGAGGGGAGCTTACGGCAGCTGATAGTAGTACCTAGGTAAGTCCGAAAACCCCCAATTTGGCACCAGAGCCCATCGCTCTGATTCTGTATAGTATAATTGATGATACATATTTACAACAGCAGAGGCCCAATTTCCTCTACTGTCAGAAATCCAGAGGTAGGTAACCAATAACCTCGTATTTTATAGTTAATCACTGACTCCTGTTTACATATGTAGGCTAAGCGTACCGTTTCAGGTGTACCCGTCTGTTTCAATACGGATGACTTGAAGTCATCGGGGGAAACATGGCGACAACATTGAAGTTGGCAAAGATGCACCCACTAAGTCAGCCTCACTTGAGCTATTCCATTTTCGGCAGCTACTCGTGTCCAGCACGAGCCTGCCGACAGCAAAAGGTATGGCACGTCACGAGGAGCAACATTGGATTGCAAAGGAACTGACTCAGGTCCTTTCGTGCAACATTGTTTCAGTTCTCCCTATTGCTGGTCTAGACTAGTGCAGATCGCTATGGCAAACCTCCTGCGGCACTATTTTGAGGGCCAGGAACGTACCCTTTCCCCACCCTTGTGGCGATGAGTGCAAGATAGAGGAGAAGGGAGGGAAAGTAGAAAAAGAGGTCGTAAGAGCGAGGTCAGGTCTTTTATGTCGGGCGATGTGAAGGAGAGGTTACAGGACAGTGTATTGGGATGCTGAACCTAGAAAGGCAAAACTAACCACATCGCGTAATTCACAGGTCCGCCGTTCACATTGTAGAAGGGTTGAATGAATCACACGTTCCAATCGTGGAATCTGCTAGTTGAATGGCATCGAAAACAAACAAAAGAGCCTCCCAGTAAAACCAACCATAATCCCAACCAAAGTATCAATCCACCCTCCTACCAACCGTAACCCCAAAGTTAACCAGCGCCGTCGCAGACTCACAATGAGCCTCAAACTCCCGAACCAACCCCTCAACAATCCCATGTGCCTGCGTGGTATCCTCAGCTTGCCCGATAGCAACCATAGAAGGCGGCACCAGCGCACGCATCACACCAGCAACCCATTTCTTCGCAATAGGTTGCATATCCTCCTTCCCGGCAGTGGTGTACGTCTCACGGACGACGTCGGCAAACCCGTTCGCAGAGATCTCGTCGTACACGCGCTGCGGAGCGAACGGCCACAGGCCTAGTTTCAGCATGGCCTCGATCACGCATTCCCGCAGCCGGGTTATTGCTGGTAGTTCTGGTGTTGCGTTTGTGCAGAAAGCCGTGTGGTCGACTTCTTCCCATTGGATCCAGCCGTTTGGTTCTGTGGTTGTTAGTTGGGTTCGAGCTTAACGGTATTTATTGTTTTGATGGGAATAAGAGAAGAGAAGGGGAGACGAGGGAAGACATACTTAGTAAAGCGCGCGCATTGGTGAGAACACGTGTGTAATCTGCTTGTTTCAGGCCTGCTGTTAGGAGTCGGATGTGCACGAGGTCGTATCGGCCACGGTGCTCTGCTGGGAATGGGTGCAGTGCGTCGTGGACACTTAGTGGGATTGGCTTTTGGCCAGGTCGTTGGATTTGGTGGCCTCGTGGGAATAGGTCTGAGGAGATGTCGAAGCCGTGGAGGTAGACTGACTTATTGGGGAGGACTTCGGCGACATCTTCGAGCCAGACGCTGTGGTGGGTTTGCTTATGTTTTCCACCAAATTGAAAAATAAAAGTGTTAGGGAAAACAACATACCCTGTGCCAGTGCCTATATCAGCTACTGCTGTGAGATCACTTGGAATAGACGGGTGAATGAGATTGGAGAGATCGACGAGAAAGCGATGTTGGTTATTGAGACTATCGAAATATCAGCCAATACCGAACTGTCGGGTCGGAACCCCTGCAGGTGACAGGGAAGATCGAAGATCAAAGATCTAGAGATCTTCAATATCTCAGGAAATACCAGGGATATTTGGGGTATTTTCCAACATTGATTTGAGCATTTAAATAGGAAATGAATTGAAAGATGTGACATAGTCCAACAGAGTAAACACATACCGTTTAGTCTCCGCCTCATCTCGATCTAGCAGGTAGACTTGATGAGAGATACTCCCCATATTGGCCAAGACCTTAAGAAGTCTGGACAAACTGGAGAGCAGTTTCTGAAACGGGAGAAGATTCATTTTGGAAGAGAATTAGAAACAGAAATGTGTTTGATCAGTGTTAATCAAAGGTGACCGGCGTCTTCTTCTTATATCTTGATGATGAAATATCCAAACCTCGATCTCCATCCATGGACGCCAGCAAACAAAGAAAGCCCATCCAGCGATCCCCATGCCAAGCATAACCATAAAGTATATCAAATTCCCCCGGGCCACGATCGAAACGCAAAATTGACCTGTCCAATACTCTTCTTAGAACACAGCATGGAAGGTTCCCGGGGCTCTGCGTAGCGCCCTCTCAAACAAAGACAGCATCATGCATGGAAGCCCCCATTCGGCTTAGGACCGAGTTTCTTCCAGGCTAGCGACATCCTGGCCGCCGCATCAAACTCAGGAATATCCAATGTCCAGACAGCATTAAGCTTCCTGTGGAGGAGGGGCTGTATCTATACGAGACACCTGTGGATAGTCAAACTAAGAATCGAGAAATGCCCAAGTCTCCGACGTCGCACATCAGAAGCGGGAATGTACCCCATACAACAGCTCAAAGGCCTAACTGCTTAACTTAATGGCCTTGGGGACACAATAAGGGGTGGAGTAGGGGGAAACGGTGAGTTGATCCCGAGGTCCATCTCGAGGCGTTATCTTGGCCCTTTATGGAGTCAAAGATTAATTGAGAGCTGGTGTGGAATGTGTGGGCTATGGTCTGGAGAACACCAGATGTAATGAACGTGTAAGGAAAGTCACAGCCCCGGAAAAGATACACATCAAATGCATTTTAAAGTTATTTTACAAAGACCCAAAAGAGACACAACTCAAGACTTGTCCACCAAATTAGCAAACACATACCGGAAAATCTCCCGGCTCTTATACAAATTCTCCACCCGCATACGCTCGTTGTCCAAGTGGGCGTTGTCACTCGCCTGCCCACAAGGCAAGTTAGCTGCCGGGGCCGAAAACTCCTTTTCCAGGAACCGGATGGTCGGGATGGACCCTCCCTCACGGATGAACATTGGTTTCACTTTGGCTGCGCCAGATGCAACATCTGGTCCATTTCTCGGTGAGGTTGTGGCAACCGGATCAGACTTGGCCCGGATTGGCAATGCGACTGACTCCTCAGTCGACGTCGGTGTTGGTGTGGCTTGTGTGAGGGTGGAGGACGTTGGCACAGTAGCGGCTGCTTGCGTGGACCGTTTGCGCGCGGCTTCCTTGCCCGCTGATGAGGTCGTTATCGATGTGATTACCCGCTCAACGTGCGACGCCAGACTGTCAGAGGAGTCTTCGCGACGGAGTTCGGGGATTGGGCCCGCGCTGGGTTTGGGCTTGGTCGCTGGGCGAGTGTTTGTGGGTTGTGGGACGGGCGGGTATTGGTGTTTGGGGGCCTCTTGGGCCGGGGACCATGCTGCCGTGATCGCCTCTGACAGCGTGGCGAAGATTTCGTTATCTGGGTCTCCCAGCCAGGCGTCGGATTTTCCGGTGATTTCGACTGTGAGGTCGTTTTGTGAGTCGAGCAGCGCGAACTGCTCTTGCGCATAGGCGGTGAGGTCGGCTGCGACTTCGTCGGCGTGCTGATCCGGTACGATACGGATCGATAGGGTTGCTTTGGCTCGGCGCGCAATGGTCGTTGCGCTCTTGCTTGAAGGGACTTCCACCGAGTGAACGGTCAAGGCGGGTTCACGCCAGCGATGCATCAACGACTTAATCAGCGCCTGGCTGTCGGGGATCTCCGGGTGCTGCACAAGCAATACATCGGCGATAGCCTCGAACCGCTTCTGCTCGGCATCCGTGAGAGGCCTGACAGCATCATGGAAGCCAGGCAGATTGATTTTACCTTTGCGTCCCACGATTGTAGACAGAAGCATGGCAATATCCTTGACTGGTTCATCCAGCAATGTACTTCCGTCGATACCACTGTGAAGATCAGGATGGTCGCTTGTAACGACCAAGTTGGCGTGCACGACACCGCGTAACCCGTAGGTTAAGCACGGGTTGTAGTCGTCAAGCCAGTAACTGTTGGCTAGCAGAACCCAGTCCACGGATCCGATCTGAGCCTTGTGCTCGCGGACTGTTTCATGGAAACCCTGGGACCCGGACTCTTCCTCGCCCTCAATGAGGAATATGACGTTGCACCGCAAGGTCTTTGTCCGGGCGAGATCGGCTGCGGCATACAGTGATGCCAAAATGGGCCCCTTGTTATCAGAGACACCACGGCCGTACAGAAATCCGTTAATGGAAGTGAGCTGATAAGGATCAGTCCTCCACTTAGCTCGGTTCGTTTCTGCGCCCACAACGTCATAGTGGCCATAAAAGAGGATTGTCTTGTCCACCTTTTCAGGTGAAGTAGCGTTAAATCTAGCAAAAACAATGGGATTGGTGTCCTGGCCAGTAGTCAGGAGTTTCGTCTTGGCACCGAGGTAGTTGCAGTGTCGCCGAAGGAAAGCAGCACCCTGGTTGCATTCGCCAGCGAATTTAGGACTTGCTGAGATAGTCTTGAAAGAGACAAACTTCGCAAGGCTGTTGACCATTTCGTCTGGGTATATTTTAGCAAATGTCCGAACGAATAGCTTATATGAGACGTACCGTTGCTGATCGGAGGCAGCTCTTCCTGGGTCATAAAGAATTCAGTCAAATCCCAAATTCCTACTGAATTGTCATTTCCTCCGGTAGCATAGATATGGCGATCCTTGAACCGTCCGGCGGCCGAGGCAAGCATGGTGCCCTCATGAGCAACCCAGCCACCAACCTCTTCGAATCGGGAGTTGAATTTCTACCGGTGGTTAGCGGGAGTCAATTCGAAGGCGCCGGAAGTCTAGATCGGTACATACCTTGACCGTTCCACTAGAGTCCCCACAAATAGCGACACCTTGGATAACGTGCACAGCCCACAAATCCCCAGTATGTCTAGTGATCCGTTTAACAAGCTGGTGAGAGTCCAGATTCCAAATGTTAAGGGCACCGCCAGCCAAACCACAGTAGAGCAGTGATCCCTCAACGGCTACACTCAACACAGCATCTCCGTTCTGCAGCTTGGCAATTTGGGATGGGACCGCACCAGGATCCTTACCCAGGCGCCACAACTTCACCACACCGTCGCCCGCCCCAGTCAAAAGAACCTCCTCGGCAGGGGCGGTCTCGACCAGACCCTTGACCAGAAGCATGCAGTAGACGTAGCCATGGTGCGCGAAGAGCTTATGGTGATCCCGCTTGAAGCTCAACACACGACCACCGTCAGAGAGAGCACCATCCGATGATCCAGGAGCGCGAGTACCGTCCGGCCCTCGGGAATCAAAGAAGCGATGTGTGCGCTTGGATGGATGGACGGATGGTGCTTGGTTCAATGTTGACCCTTCCTCAGAGAGATCGCACCACTGTCCGAGTTAGAATGTCGTTAAATAGGGGCGCAGACAAGGGTCAGGTACCTGTATACTTGTATTCTGCGCACCACAGTAAATAGTTTGGTTATCCGATGAATAGACTACTGTAAATATATCGCCCACATCGTGGTGTGAATAAATGGAGTAGAGACGTTCAAATGTTCGCGTGGACCACACCTATCCGCGTCATTAATCCCGGTTCGTGAGATTCTTCATTTGAATGACTCACATTGACCACGGAGTCACCCCCGCTTGAAAATAGTAAATTTCCATCTTCAGAGAGATAGAGGCCTAGCACACTCTCTTTGTGTGCGTGGACAGATACCACCAGATCATAGGTTTCAAGGGACCACGCCTGGTGAAACGGTCAACCTCGAGCCTCAGAAGAACATTGCTGTAGACATTTTGAAAGTTGAAAGCATTCAAATTAACTTACAACAATATCTCCTCCTTGTAAACCAGCGAAAACACAGTGTTCATCAACGGCTAGAGCGAGAACGGAGCGACTGGCGAGCACACGGTGGCCGATGCCGCAGTCACTATTTGGGAGGGCAGCATCGACTTGATGAGAATCAGACTCCCAGATTTTCTGGTCCTCCTCGGAGGCGCTCTCAGATTCGACTAGATCCATGATTAGTCCGATATACTCGGTTTGCAATAGTTTGCAAGAGTGAAATGATGTTGGTGTTCTCGGATGATCTCCGCTTCAAATCAACCAAACAGAACACAGGAATTCTCCCGGATTCACTCCATTCGGCTTTTCTTCTTTTTCTTCTTTTTTTGATGTTAAAGAGCTTCAATGCTTTTTAAACAAAATGAAGAAATATAAAGGAATATGAATCATCAAGGCGGGACGGGAAAAGGAAAAGCAATAACAATAAGAAGATATTGCACCATCGATAAAATATTTGACTCACCATCCCTAGCATGCCTTGGATCTCGACAAAACGTCCTTCTATACAGAAAAAAAAAAGAATGATCAGTCGGATTGATTTTTGGCTTGTCTATGCCACGGTCGCATGTCCATTCATTGGGGTTGAATTCTGGAATTCATATCTATGAAACGCACCTTGGCTCCCACAATAGCCGTGCTAAAGGGGTACTGGGGCGACGGCCGACCATAATATATAGGGAGTTCAGGATTTAAGATAGATTCAGTATTGGACCAGGTTGAGTGAGCTTGGGGTATCAATAAAAAAGGTCCATGAGATAGTACAACGAAATGTTCACCGATGTTGATCTGCACTCCAATCTTGAAATCTTGGAAGCTCTTTAAATGATAAGGGAGAGAGATACATGTGCTTTCAATATTATAGGTAAGATCCTGCCTGAGACATACTGGGTACAACCCCTGATGGCTTTCATCCTTCAATTCTCGGCTGGAAACATTGGCCTGCAGGCCGTGTGTGATCAATGTCCAGGGCTATCTTACAAAACCCCTGAGAATGACTCGGAATCGAGTGATACAACAGTAATGGCGTCATCCCTAGTCTTCAAATCATCATTGCGGGAATATACCTTTAATAATTAAAGAGACAATATATATCCCTGGAGGGAAAAGAAGCGAAATAAGTCTCCAAAGCCATCACGCCTCACATGCTAAAGCCCCAGCACCGCCACACATGAGGTGGCTGACCTGGACATTGGGTTACACCAGCCACAGTGGCGGTGACACCGTCAGCCAATCAGATGTCACATGTCACCGCTCTTTACACACCTTCTTTCTCCGAAGGGCCTGGACAGTCCAACAGCTGACTGTCAATACAGACAGACTATGTATCTACGTCAAGGGATTATTGCTTTTCCTTTTTTTTTCTCTTAGATCTAAATATAATAATCTGATCTCGTCTTCCCTGAAAATTCTCTTCCGGGTCCCGGGACATTGCAGCAAAGATCGACTTTGGCGCCCAACAGCTTTCGATGATATGTGATGTGAGCTCATCGAACCTGCCGAGAGCCTTTGATACGTGTCTGCCTTCTGAAGTGGCACCCAATTACTCTGCCCTGTATAGTTCCTGCAGCCTGGCCCTGTTCATCGCTCTGCCCAACGTGGATGCGCTCGATCCCCAGCCTCCTTGTTCCGCATCACTTTTATGCCTTAAAACCCTGTTGGGACGCTTGCGATCGGACCTTTTGCGCTGATCAAGGCCTGAGGTTAACAACCCAACTGCCTTATTAACTGAGAATTCTCTACGGAGTAGGGGTGCGTCTTGCTTATTCTTTTATACCCTGCTTGGTTCTTCGATGCTTGATCTATACCCCGGACATTTCTTTTAAACCCATTTTTTACCCTACACCGCTTCCTTGTCGACTGTCGATCTCGACCATCTGATGACTGATTATCGATAAGGTCGTCGCAACGACTTATTATTTGCTATGGCACCTTTCGGTCAAACGATCGCTGTGATTGATAAGTCCGGCAAAGTTGTGAGCACCGTAAGTTCGATCCCCAGCGGAGACCTGACCCCGCATTCTGACAAGTATTAGAGTAAGCAACTATTCGGTGTTTTCAGCCACGCCAAAAACGCCTATCGTGAGCGCAAGTCCGCCTTCCAATCCGAACGGAATGCAAAAATTGCGGAGCAACAGGCACTCCAAGGACTCGCCAACTATCAGATCGATGACTCACCATCAGTAGCTCCCTCACGGCGGAGCCGTGGGACTCGCTCAAGGCATCACAGCGGCCGCAGTCATCGTGCTTCGTCCCACTACGGTGATGAACAGACAGTTGTATCGCGGCGGGACTCTCATTACGATCCCCCGCAGACACTCGCCCGCCGTCATACCCATCACGATGTGTCGGTCCGAGACGCCCCTCGCCCATCAACGGCTCGGTCTAGATCTGATGCGCATATCGACATGGACCTTGCATATGGGGACGCCTCTCATGCAGCCTTATCTCGATACAGCCCCCCGGAGCCCAAGGACGATCAACAACAGCTTGATACTCTGGTCAACCGGGCACAGTGGCTTCTCGAAGAAGCACACTGTGTGCAACATGGTGCTACTGCCACTATCGCCCATCTCCAGAAGAACCCAGATGCCATGGCCGCGGTCGCCTTGACTCTGGCGGAGATCAGCAACCTGGGGCGCAAAATGGCACCCGCCGCATTAACTGCGCTCAAATCAGCTGCGCCGGCCGTCTTCGCTCTTCTTTCCAGTCCTCAATTCCTCATCGCCGCCGGTGTCGGTCTAGGCGCGACGGTGGTCATGTTTGGAGGATACAAAATCATCCAAAGAATCAAAGGTGGCACTGCCGAGGAAGAAGGAAAGCCCGTCGAGACGGAACTGGAAATGGAAGAAATGATGGAATTCAACACAGAAGCTCTCAGTTCTGTTGAGATGTGGAGACGCGGCGTCGCTGACGAGCAAGCCCACAGCGTTGGGACATCTGTTGATGGCGAATTCATCACACCCACCGCAGCGGCCATGTCGGGCATCGATGTGACCACTGCGCGCGCGCGACGCGATCCTCGTTTCAAATTCGAGGAAGATGCATCGGTCGCTTCATCCCGTCGCTCCCGCCGTTCACGCACCACCCGGGCTCCGACACATGCACCATCAGAGCGGCACGAACGGAGATCAAAAGCTCCTTCCGAGGCACCGAGTGGATTCTTCGGACGAAGTTCCTCCAGATCCAAGGCACCATCAAAGGCCCCCAGCAGAGCACCTAGCAGAGCACCCAGCAGAGCTCCTAGTCGAGGCCCTAGTCGTGCTCCCAGTCACGCCCCCAGTCGCACACCATCTAAACATGGCACCTATGTCTCCGAAACCGAGAAACGGCCCAAGGAGAAAAAGAAAGGTCCCAGCCGGCTACGACTTATGTTCACCTCTTCCTCTTAACTCCCCAATCCTTGCCACCCGACAGAATCATAATTTGTACATACATATTTCCATCCTCCCCCGCTGTCATTAATGGGTGGATATGCACTTTCGTACGCTCCATGCAACCACTCCGATCCATCCAACTCTTACGACGACCCATGACTTATGCGTCACTTCCATTTCCTTATCGCCTGCTTTCTATTCTTCTTCCAACTACTTCCACCAATGCAATCCCTTCACTCAAGCATATTCTGGCGTTCGTTGGCGGCATCTGCTGTGTTTATTATACACCCACCCAGCTAGCAAAAATTACATGTTTTAAAAACACATACCTTCCTTCTATCATACATATTCTGTTATGTGCATTTCGTTATTGATATCTAGCTCAAATACATATATACATAACTATCACCTCCATATTGCCAGTAGGTGCAGCCGGTAACATGCATCTCCTGCTCATATCTCAGTTTTTGTTACCATATAGCGAGCGGAATTAGAGTAAATATATTTAGAAAATGTAACACTTCCCTTCGTTCAAGTGTTGGAGGCAGGGGTTTACGTGGACGTAATAAAGACGGGATCATTGAATTCATCCAAGACATTGCATTTTAAATACCAATTCCCATAGTGTTAATATTTTCTAGTTCATTATACAGTCATTCAAGCCCAAGCCCATCCATCATATATTGGTGAAACATTGGACAAGGAGACGTGACATTTTGGCCCGAGGAAGCCAGGGACGGTCAACATGTGGCATTCCAATCATTCAAAATTGAAGATGATATGTCATATTTTTGGAGACACAATTTACAGTCTCTCACCAGCAGCGGCCTTCATCTGACCGTACTTCTTGAGACGAATGGCAGACACGTTGATGAAGCCAGTGGTCTCGGCGGGGAGAAGTCACCAATCTCATCCATGGAGGACTCGGTCATGTCGTAGAGCTTCTCGGTCTCGGAGGAGCGACCGAGGATGGAAACCGTGCCCTTGTAGGCGCGGCAACGGACCTTACCGTTGACGGTCTTCTGGGAAGCGGTGATGGAGCTCTCAAGGAACTCGCGCTCGGGGGAGAAGTACATGCCGTTGTACAGGAGCTGGATACATTAGTTTAGAGAAACTAATACCGGAAATATCGTGCTTACCTTGGAGTAGTTGGAGGTGACGAAAGAATCGCGCAGAGCACGGACCTCACGGTCCATGACAAGGCCCTCAAGGTCACTGGACACAAGTTAATTATGCCATCAGAATTTCGCAATACAATACTCACAGGTGGGCGGAGCGCAGGCAGGTGAGACCGGGGGTCTCGTAGCAGCCGCGAGACTTGATACCGATGAAACGGTTCTCGACGATATCGATACGGCCGACACCGTTGCGGCGGGCAATGGCGTTAGCGGTGAGGAAGAGCTCGACGGAGTCGGTAACAGCCTTCTGCTTGCCATCCTCGAGGTACTCGAGCTTGACGGGACACCCTTCTCGAAGTGGAGAGTGAAGTCCTCGGGCTGATCGGGGGCAGTCAGAGGGTCCTGGGTCAACTTCCACATGTCGGCGGGAGGAGTGGTATCGGGATCCTCGAGAATACCGGCCTCGTAAGAGCAGTGGGCAAGGTTCTCATCCATGGACCAGGGCTTAGACTTAGTGGAGGTGACGGGAATACCCTTCTCCTCGGCGTAGTCGAGCAGGTCCTGACGACCCTTGAAGCGCTCGTAGAAGACGGGGTCGCGCCACGGGGCAATGACCTTGATTTCGGGCTGGAGGGCATAGAAGGCAAGCTCGAAGCGGACCTGGTCGTTACCCTTACCAGTGCAACCGTGGGAGACGGCGAAGCAGCCCTCGCGCTAGGTTTGAGTCAGTATGAAATCTCTCTTCTGGCGGAGAAGGAAAGCGTACCTTGGCGACATCGATCTGGGCGCGGGCAATAACGGGGCGAGCCAGGGAGGTACCGAGCAGGTAGACATCCTCGTAGACGGCGTTGCAAGCAATGGCGGGGAAGCAAAGCTCCTCGATGAACTCGCGGCGGATGTCAATAATCTCGCACTTGAGGGCACCGATCTTCAGGGCCTTCTCGCGGGCAGCCTCGAAGTCCTCTGCGAGTGGTTATTAGACCGATGTTGGATGATACCGTCGACGGAATTGAATTTACCTTCCTGACCGACATCGGCCACTATGCTTATATTAGTGCTTGATCTCAATTGACATGGCATTGAATCGCGACTTACTGAAACAGACGACCTCATAGCCCTCTTCGATGAGGTACTTCACTGAATTCCGGTATTAGTATCCGCAATTGATAGACGAGTGTCAACGACCGGGGATGTTCATACAGATGCAGCTGGTATCGAGACCGCCGGAGTAGGCGAGGCAAACCTGTGGGATCGAACTGTCAGAGAAAGTGTGGAGAGGGTGGCGGTGTGGGATAGAATGGGGAATTGAGGTTGGGAACTGATATTGGGGAACTGGGCAGGAAGAAGGGGGGTTAAGCAATAGTTCATACCTTTCCCTGTGCCATTGTGTAGAATTGAATGAAATTCAAAAGGACTTAGAGAAGTTGAGTATAAAACAAAAGGAAGATTGAGTCATTGGGAAAAAAAAGGCAATTTTGGTGGGCCGGGGAAGCAAGTCACGGGTCCGAAATGACAGCCCTGATAAGATAGATCATTGCCCCTCCAATCTTTGTCCGAATCAAATCCGAGATACTCCTAGAACAAATCTATATGTCCAATAGTTTTCAAAAAGAGGTATATGCTGGTGTAACTCATTATGCATAGTCAAGCCCAGGGCTTGTTGTGTTTCCAATGGAGAGCACGCGAGCAAAATGTGTGTTGCACTTGTTTCAGTTATTTGCATATGTACTCAAAGACCATGAGAGGAAAGATCAAGTCCGATCCATCCAATGTTGGAAGCGAGTGCATAGACAGCGCATATGTGTATGATTCCATATTCTGTATTCCATAGTTGCATCTATTATTTCGACTATTACTGCGTTGGCCCATCGCACTTCGTCATATGCCCAGTTTGACTTGTTTGGCTAGTTTGCCCTGTTTGCATTATCTCGGCTATCCGCGGCGGTTTCCCCGCGCAATGCCCCGGACAATGAACAAGGAGCGAATTTAAAGGCAATCATCCCTTCGGAGAAGAAAACTTATGTGTTTACATTCTGTTAAGATCCCATAATTCTCACAATCCTAGCTGGAATGGCTTCCTTACGAACTCATTTTCGGTCTTTCGCCCAAGCTCCTCGCCGGTTCTACTCTGGAGCTCCCACTCCGGCGGCAAAGCTGAACCTACCTGTTGACTACAAAACCACTCCAATTTTACACCACACCTCGTCCTCCTTGTCAAATACAGAGTACCCTGCAGGCGCCACGAGTAAACGACTCAACCTCTACCAAGCGATCAATTCGGCATTGCGCACAGCACTATCCAAATCCGATCGAACTATCGTGTTTGGCGAAGATGTTGGGTTTGGTGGTGTCTTCCGATGCACAATGGATCTCCAAACCGAATTTGGGTCGGATAGAGTGTTCAACACCCCCTTGACGGAACAAGGCATTGCGGGTTTCGCAATTGGAGCGGCTGTGGAAGGGATGAAGCCTATAGCTGAGATCCAATTCGCCGACTACGTGTTTCCAGCGTTCGATCAGATCGTGAATGAGGCGGCCAAGTTTCGGTATCGAGAAGGTGGGACAGGCATTAATGCTGGAGGTCTCGTCATCCGCATGCCGTGTGGTGCGGTTGGACACGGTGCTCTGTACGTTGTATCCAGGTGCCAAGCAAGTTGGTGTACTTATTGACTGATCGGAATAGGTACCACTCTCAATCGCCAGAGTCACTCTTCGCACATATCCCCGGTTTGCGAGTAGTCATGCCACGCTCCCCTGCTCAAGCAAAGGGACTCCTTCTGTCTTCTATCTTTGAGCACAATGATCCGGTGGTGTTTATGGAGCCCAAGATCCTCTACCGTGCAGCCGTGGAATATGTCCCGAATGAATACTACACCATTCCACTCAGTAAGGCTGAGGTCATCAAACCAGGCAAGGACTTGACCATCATTTCATATGGACAGCCTCTTTACCTGTGCTCTTCTGCTATCTCTGCTATCGAGAAGGCTATGCCGGGTGTCAGTGTGGAACTTATTGATCTGCGAACCATATATCCCTGGGATAGGCAAACTGTCATCGACAGTGTCAAAAAGACTGGTCGAGCCATTGTCGTGCATGAGAGTATGGTCAACTACGGTGTGGGTGCAGAGGTTGCATCGACGATACAGGAAAGTGCCTTCTTGCGTCTTGAAGCCCCCGTCAAGCGAGTTGCTGGGTGGAGCACACATACTGGGCTGAGTTACGAACAATTCATTCTGCCCGATGTTGCAAGTGAGTACCCAATTCTCTTCATTTCGTTCCTATTATCACTAACCGAAGTTCTTACTCCAGGAATCTACGACGCAATTAAACAAACACTTGAATATTGAACTGGGAAGTCTCCCAGGAGATTATAATAATACACAATCCAGTTCTACCTAAGTACATTATCACTTGCAACTTAGCGATTATGACCAGGTCCAAGGAATTGAATCAAACAAAAGAAATGTCAATATGAACTTTGTTGGCTCAATGTAGTCTGTCTTATCCTACTACAATATGTTGGTTGTATATAACCACCATTTTTTTCAGGGTTTCCCCTATACTCACATAATGTAGAGACCTGAAGACCAGACATGTCTTCCAGAATCAATCCTCGAGCTTCTTCAATTTCCCTCTCCCATTGAGATCTTTCCTCTGTTTCTCTTCTCTCTTCTTAGGCGTTTCTCGAGTGTTGCCCCGGTGCCTTCCCTTTCTGGCTCTTCCCTCGTTCTTTCCCAAAATTCGTCTTCGCGTGTCCACGCGCACTTTTTTCTCAAGCGTGGTTCGAGCCCTGTCTCTTCCCACTTCTCTCTCTTTCTCGATCTTCCCACTCTCTCTACCTTGTTTCGCATCAGTCTCCTCCACTTTACATCTATATCTGACTTCTGAATCTCTTTGCTTTGCTTACCAAACTGAACGACCGCCTTGGCATCTGTCCACCTGCCTCAATCCCTATATATCGTTGTCCTCGGTCATCAAGTCATGAGATGCAAACAATCTCTCGTTACATCTGAGTGAATATTGTCCTTGACCTGACATGATACGCCTTCACTATGGCTCACAACAGAACGGACCTTGACACAATTAATATCGTCTTACAAACTGAACTAGAAGAGGTTGAAGAGGCTTTGAGATCGTTGAAACGCCATGGAAACGGAGGAACAGCACCAATTCGTGATCAAAACCTTGCTCTATTGCAATGGCGAACCGAGCTTCGATGTCGAATGAGCACCCAACAGGGCCTCCGAGAGGCCCTACAGATGTCGAGAGAATCACGGTCCGACCAGACCGCCATTCTTCGAGATGTTCTTAATCGTGAGGTGGATGAAGCTCCGGCAGCTCGTGTAGCATCTGCTGGTCACGCACCTCCTCCCCAGCAAGCACCTCGTGGCGCCTTGGACCTGATTCCCATCCCAGATGCCCAGGCCCAAGCCCGCCAGCAAGAGGATACCATGACTATCCCGATGGCGCCTCCGCCTGTTGTCCTGCGGGAGTGCATTGCTTGCTCTGAAAGTCGCCCCGAGTCCGACACGGTTCAGAATAGCTGTTCACATGTCTATTGTCAAGGATGTGTCATCCGCCTTCTCCAAAACTCCCTGGCTGATGAAAGCTTGTTCCCCCCTCGTTGTTGTCGTCAACCTTTGCCATTGGAAGGTGCGCGTGGTATCATCAATGATGAGCTGTGGGCGAGATTCGAGGAAAAAACGATTGAACATGGAGATCGACATCGTACTTATTGCTCAGATCCTGCTTGCTCTCGATACATTCTGCCAGCATATGTCCATGGTACAATCGCAACCTGCAGAGTATGCAATCGGCAAACATGTACCCTCTGCAAGAAGACCAACCATCAAGGACAATGTGTTGACGACCGCGCAGAGGTCCTAGAGCTTGCAAGGGCAGAAGGATGGCAAAGGTGCTCTAATTGCAATCATCTTGTTGAGCTTCGTAGCGGCTGCAATCATATCACGTAAGATTTTTGTCTCGTCGACATCAAAACTCCTTGACACTTTGGCTACTTATGCTAATATGCACTCAATTATCTAGGTGCCGTTGTCGTTACGAATTCTGCTATGTATGTTCTGCGCGATGGAAGCAGTGCGAATGCGCCCATTGGGACGAGGCTAGGCTCCAGGAGCGAGCGGAGCTGATTGCGGGTCGGAACCAGCCAGCCCCTGCGCCCCAGGCTGTTGAACAAGCAGCCCAGTTCCTAGTTGCGCAGCATGAGTGCGATCATGATGTGGTGTGGAAAAAGCTCGCGGTCGCCGCTGCATGTGAAGAATGTGGGGACTGGATGCCCGATTACATTCTCGAATGCAGGCAGTGTGGACTCCAAGCTTGCAATGACTGCCGAAGATATAGATTCTAATTGAGGCGAAGGAACCGTGCAAGGGTTCATTGGTATTTAGTCAAGTATTTTAGTGAAAACTTCATAGTGGGACTATTCAATTGACGTATCAATTCCTATTTCAGCCTACATGTGCTC
Organism: Penicillium mononematosum; assembly: GCF_028829835.1. NCBI lineage: Eukaryota > Fungi > Ascomycota > Eurotiomycetes > Eurotiales > Aspergillaceae > Penicillium > Penicillium mononematosum. Next base: position 3,804,975 of record NW_026643272.1, on the reverse strand, counting down.
TTAGAGTTGTGTAAGGGCATCGATCTCATTTGAGATATTATTTGTGTCTTCAGGCTCATAGATAGGGTGGTCGATCGTTCTACTATAAGCCAGCTTGTGTTGCTTGAATATGACTGTGGAGACTCCCGGGACGATAGCTTCAATATTCTGTAGACAACCAGCGTCAAACGTTGGTAGACATCTGTCTCGGTCTAGGTCGGGTACCTGACTCCCTTGGGAACTCCCGTGATCTTGCATGCACATTTGATAGGGAATAGTAATGGAAAAGTTCTCTAGGCTTTGATACCCATCCCGGATCGTGACTGAGTTTTGCCTCTGCTTATATGCTATTCATTGTTTAAGTATAATAAGGCTTGAATCGAACACATTGAATTCTACAGGTATTTGAGGGTCTGAAAGAGGCAAGGACAACGAGTCCAATGCACAGGTGGACGCGTTAAAAGTCCTATGGTTTGGTGTTATCCATGTTAATAGAGATCAGCGGCATTGATGATGCAGGTGGATACCCAATTCTCGTTTCATATCTTAATAACCAAAATTAATACCTGTGGACTTGGTGTGAATGGAAGCCAGCGGAATATTGGATGAAGAAGGATTGTGGGCAAGTTTATATCGTCAAATTAAACTATTTTTGGCACTAAAGCAATTGATTGATAACAAAGTGCGGAATTATATCCATATGGATATCTACCGATAACTACCTATCTAGGTATAGTCCCCGCTGTGGTATGGATTAGTCAGCGGCTCGGACTTGCAATATAATGCCGTCTACCCTGTACTAATCCTTCGAAGGTTGGCATTTTCCGCGATGCTTTGAAATCGGTCCGAAACATATACCCATCTAGGTAAGCACACAATCACAATTCATAATCCAAGTAGGTATGTAGTACAATGGCTCTGTAATCAATCTCTCCAGATGCCAAATGCAGAGCCGGTATTGCAAATATGGCATGGCATCACGGAGCATATAAAGGGCATTAAGCCCTCCACCTGGGGCCTTCGAATTGGACAACACTCCTACAATCTATTCATTGCTCTGAATACTTTACTTAGCCTTACAGCAACTACCTGTTTGGAAAACCAACCTGTGATTACTTCATTCATATCTAAACTTCAACATGTCGAGCATTAAGGTTGCCCTTGCCGGAGTAAGTCAGCGCAGTGACCCTCACAATATTTCGTTCGCTAACATGATCACCAGGCCAGCGGAAACCTCGGTCCTGCAATTCTCAAGGAGCTTCTCGCCGCAGGCTTTGACGTGACTGTCCTCACTCGACGGGGCAGCGACAATACCTTTGACTCCCGTGTCCACGTCGCACAGGTGGACTATGAGTCTCTCGACTCGCTCAAGGCCGCTCTTTCCGGCCAGGATGCTGTTGTCAACACTTTGAATGTCGGCGCGATTCCCAAGTCCACCCACCTGCGCTTGATCGACGCAGCAGTAGCAACTGGTGTTAAGCGATTTATCCCTTCGGAATTCGGCTTGGACACCACGAATCCCCTTGTCTCTAAATCGCCTGCCTTCGGCGATAAGGTCAGCATTAGGGAATATCTCGAGAACGCCGCTCAGCAATCCAGCTTCAGCTACTCCCTGCTCTTTAATGGCGCCTTCCTCGACTGGGGTCTCGCGAACGGCTTCTTGCTGAATCTTGCTGGTCCGGCTACACTATTTGATGGCGGTGATCGTCGTTTTAGTGCAACTACTCTCAGTGGCATCGGCAAGGGAGTTGTTGGAATCATCAACAACCTCGAAGCCACTAAGAACTCCCCGGTTTATATCAATGAGGCTAGAGTCACACAGAACGAGCTGCTGGAGTTGTTCGGCAAGAGCCTCGAGACGAAGATTGTCCAGACCACAGATATGGAGCAGGAGGCTTTTGCAGAACTGGTCAAGCCGGCCCCTAACCCGGCGATCTTTGTTCCCAAGTTTATTCTGCGGGCTATCTTTGGTGAAGGATTTGGCTCTCTCTTCGATTCTGAGAAGGTCTCGAACGATCTGTTTGGCCTGAAGACCCTGTCTAAGGAGGAACTCCGCGGTCTTATCCGCCAGTGAATGCTCTTTCGCTCTTTTGCTCTTTTTTGATATTTAAATAGTCTCAGATGCTCCATTGAAACATGTACGTTAAGTGCCTAGCAATTCGATCATCTTGTTTTTCAGATTTCGCGATGACTATATCTATATGTAGCTTTCGTAGAAAACAGGCCTGGAGACCATTAATATGGCCTCGACGTAAAGTGGCTCTTGGAAGAAAGGATCTGGTAATGATGGGGAAGAAGCTGGAGGTAGCAGGCCGACAAAAAGACAAGAGACCTAACAGTCAATTCATTAAAGAGAATACAATACGTGTGGACTTAACCATGTCTATGGTCTCCTTTCGGCTCTCGACGCCCTCAACAAAAGGGAAATGTCGAGAATTCCATTCGTTCTGATTTACTCAGAGTTTCCATTAAGCTCATCGAACACAGATGTAATCATAAAAGTCCAAGCCATCAAGACAACATATCAAGGGCAAAAAAGACAAATCAAGACCGCGTGGATCAACCTCGTCTCTTATCCATTCCTCTATTCGCGTCGAATTTCTGTTTCTTGCATAGCATAGCCTTCGGGTTTTCATCGGTAACGGTAAGAGTGAGGGTTATTAGAACATCTACATATGCTTTGCTTTTTCCCACAATTATAGCAGAAGTTCGTTCCACACCGACAGCTAGAGAGCGTGGTCAGTTTTCCCAGGTTTGTAAGCTTAGGGACAAAATTCGACCTACAATATTGAAAAACAGCCATCTATACGCTCTATGATCCTAGAGCAATTCGAACATCGTTTCCACTTCTTCTTCTTTGCTAGTTCTTCCAGCAAAACATCGTTGAAATCCTCGTCATCAAAAGCACGTCTGTGCTTATTGCAATCACCCCCTCTGTGTGCCTGCTTTTTGCAATCGGTGCACGTTCGAACCGTACAAAACCCGCAGATTCCTACCCGCGACGGACGTTCTGTGGCAGGATATAGTGAGAGCAGGTTGCGCTTGAGCAGTAAGTTCTCCTAAGGTCATTGGCTTCGATCTTCCGTTCCTGGTATCTCTTTATCATCTCGATGCCTAACATATCCTCGATGGCGGTAGAGACACGAATCGGCAAGCGGCAACATCGAGGAGGAAATAGGGCTTCATGTGTAAGGGAACCCTCGAAAAGGCGCAGAATACATTCGCGGCAATAATTGTGAGCACATTCTGTTTGAATAGTATCTGACAGTGGATACTCTTCGGTACAAGATGCACACTCTTGTCGAGTCTCGGTTTCTTCTGCGTTGGTTTCGGCGACATCATTCGAGCTTTCACCAAGTAAGTCTTCATCGCTATCATTTGATAATATATTGCAGCGCTGCAGACCTCTTGCCTTTCACTTCACGGCCTGTCGAAGTGGTTTTTCCCACCCTTTTTCCCCAGTGACGGGACTGGGTCCAAGTTACTTCTGAGTTCCAAAATCTGCATCGTGAGTTCTCCCGACTGTATTACGGGTCGGTTGCTGCTCTTCTGGCCTGAGTCCAAATTCTGTCTATGATTGATATCGTAGACAAAGTTTTTGATACTCTTGCGAAGCGGCGTGGAATAGTTCTTGAAATGTCAAGAATGTTGACCATGTTTGTCAGATCTCCCTTTGCAAGTGATTTTATAATGGGTATAAAGAGTTCTGTGAGATCATAATTTATCGTATTTAACAGAAAGTCTACTATAATCCACAAATATTGAGAAGACCATGTAATTATGACGGCCAACATATGTGTCTAATGCTCTACAGTCTATTATTACTCGAATGTTTACATATCAAAAAGCAGCACTGAAGGTATCAGGTGGTTAAATTCATAAGTTAGGAACTCTCGCATAGGTTAATGAGCAATTCAGGCTATTCCTTGAGAAATAAATGAGATTGACTCAAAGGCCCCGTGTAAACCACATTCTTTACCTTTCCATACCAACTACATTTCAATCGCATCCATACCAATCTCCCAGATGGCCAGTACCTTCATCCTGTCCACTCCAAGGCAAACCTCGAGAACTATCTTGTGTCGGCTACTTCAGTAATCTCGTTCGTAAAGATTCTCTTCATCTGCGTAGAGACAGTCGCACGTTTTCCACTGTTTCCCACAAAAATAACAAAATTCAAACTTGCAAACGCACCTAGTAGATGTGAGCCCAAATATTTAATAGAATGAATCATTAAAATCAAGAAACGAAATTGTCCTTACGTGATGTGATTACAGCCCGTGCTGAGCTCAATCAGACGACGGCAATTCGAGCATCGCTGCCATTCCTTGCGATCTGCCAATTCCTCCAAAAGCGCATCAAGCTTATATACACAGTCTCCCGGATGGGCGCGTTTCTTGCACTTCCTGCATGTTCGTACTCCACAACTGGCACATTTGCAAACCCGAGTTGGTGCAGCCTTTCGTGGGAGATATTGAGCGCACTTTGAATCAGAACAATATGTCCGGTCGGGGTCCTTGAGCTCGATTGCCTTCACCTTGTGCTTTTGAACCAATACAGGTCCGATCATCTTCTCCGAGGCTGCAATTGGTTTGTGGCAGCATTGAGGAGGAAACAAAGATTCATCACGCAAAGCGTTTTTGAACAGGCGGACCAGGCAACACTTGCAATAGAAATGTGAGCACTTCGTTTTGATCATGTCATCTTGGATGTGATCGTCCCTGCATGAGACACACTCGCGCCAAATCTCGGGTTTAGGGGAGTCGACCAAGTTGATGGCATTTTCGATGGAATCGCCAAGTTGCTGGATGTCGATATGAAGGGAATTGGAAGAGGATCTTTTTTTCTTGTACTTGGACAAGTCATTTTCTGTCTCTAATCCCATTGACATAGCTGTACCCATACTGACGTTGCTCATGCTGATCCTTCATTCAATGCCTCATAAACGTGAGTCCTTGTCCTGTCTATATTGTCTTAGACTGCGTATCTTGATCCGTGTCGCAGTCCATGTAAGGAAGGCAGCTTTTGAATGTTGCCGAGTGGAAGATGTGCTAGAAAAATGAATAAACTCCTTGGAATACCTTGGAGCTTCTACAAAGGGGAGAAAATAAGAAAATAAGTTGGTGGTGAGGTTGATACTACGTATATACCACGTGAACACCTGGAAAACAAGGCCATGCAGCGCAAATAATACACGTATTAACGATCTTTCAGAGGTTTTAGTTTTGGTAGCGTCATGTCTCAAACAAGTTCATACTACGCATAGCCCTAATAGTATCTATGTATATCATTTCCCGCTTGTATAGCAATATAAAAGTATCAATTGGCTTGCCTTAAATCGAGCAATGACACATCACTCACAGGTAGGTGATCGAGCAATCTCAGATATATGCCAGATTAGAATTCATATTCCTCCAAGCCAAGTGTACTCAAAACAAATACTTCGTTCTTCGTACCAAGTTCAGTGAGAGTGATCCTATATCCTACCCACACGGTCTCTTTCAAATCCCTAGGACTCATGGGATTCTCCCAGATTTCGTTCAGCCTATACCGAACAGTCGCAAGTTTTCCACCTCTTCCCACAGCTGTAGCACCACTGGGCTCTGCAAATACAACTACCAGGGGTCAGTAAATCCCGAGTAGCTTAGGGAGTTTAGAAAGGGTCCACGAGTCAACAAAGCACTTACGTGATATGAGGACAGCCCTGACTGAGCTCAATCACACGGCCACATTTAGCACACCGTTGCCATTTCTTCTTCTTCATCAATTTCTCCAACGACTGGTCTAGTTGATACAGACACTTGCCCGCATGTGCATTCCTCTTGCACTTCCTGCACGTCCGTACGCCACACTTGCAGGTGCCAACGGTCTGGGAAGTAAATTTTGGCCAGAATTTTACTGCTGGTGGGATATATCGTGAGCATTTTGCATGTGAACAGTAGGTTCGGTCTGGATCGCTGATCTCGGTTTGCCTCTTCTTTTGTTCTTGGGCTAATGCAGGTCCTATCATCTTTTTCATGCTCGAGCCTTCGATTGGCTTGTGGCAGCATTGAAGGGGGAACGATGATTCGTCTTGTAGAGATTTTGTTACCATATGAATTAGGCAGTTCTTGCAATAGATGTGGGAGCACTGTGTTTTGAAGACTTCGCTGCGGACTTCTGTACAGGAGGTGCAGACCTCGGGCTTGGAGTGGGTCGATACCGAGGCTTTGATAGACCGCATGATGTTCTTGAGAGGGAGAAGTAATTTTTGGATAGCGGTAGAGATATGTTTGGCGAATGTCTTTGTTTCCTGGGGCGACGCAGCTGTGACCATCTGGGAGTCACTCGATATGACTCTTTGTTTTTCGATTTCGGATTTCCATATACGAAGTGCCACTCCCCTGTCGGGATTGAGTTCTTCTAGCAAGTCGATCGATTGATCTGTTGCCTTCATCAGCTGCAGCTGTGTTTTGAGCCCGTCAATCTTGGTGTTCAAGTCTTCCAATAGCAGCTCCAAGTAGACGTCACAGAAAGAGAGAAGTAGTTTTTCGATAGCGGCAGAAATACGTTTGGTGAATGTCCTTTTTACCTGGAGTGACAGCGCTGTGGCCGTCTGAATGTCACCCAAGGTGACTCTTACTCTTTCAAATTCGGTTTTCCATAGACGCAATGCCACCAGCTCGTCGGGCTCGAGTTCTTCTAGCCTGTTGGCTGGTTGATTTGAAGCCTTCAGCAGCTGCTGCTGTGTCTCGAACCAGTCAATATTGGTGTCCACGTCTTCCAACAGCAGCTGCAACACTAGAGATTCTGTATCTTGGTGCGTATCTTGGTCCATTCTTCGAGGAAGCCTTTCGAAGGATGGACCGCTTGATCTTGCTCAAGGAGGGGTTCTCCCAAGAAGGGATAAATAGAAAAGATGCAAATCTGACCCTAGAAGGAATCAGCTTGAAAATTCCTAAAGACGGAAGCGGTTGAACGAAAAAGTTATTCAAGAGAGTGAGTGTATGACGAAGTATGATGATGAGGTCGATTGTACCATATTATCAAGTGTCATCATAGTTGTTATCCTGCTAGGTTTTTCTTTGTCTACTTTATGTAAATAGCGTATTTATTGTTGAATGTTTTATCCTGGTGATGCCCTCTTCAGTATGTTGTATAGATGCCGCTGTAGGACCCACCAGGGGATGTCCACCGGGCACGTGCCCAGGCGAAAGAACATGATGAGTCAGCCTTAATCCCGATATCTCCGACTAACTTTAGAAAGTCAGCTCCGCGGACAACTTCACTTCTGCAACACCGTCAACTCAGACTTGGCTGTCTTTGAGCACGGCCAGTAGCCTGGGTGCTCTCTAACATCAACTGCGCGACACCTACCAAACTCGCCCAAGATGCAGGGCTTCAGTAAGTCCTAACCCCACCTCAAAAGAACATGCGAAGCAACCGACTAACATACCATCTTAATAGACATGGGACGGTTAGCAAAATATCCAGTTATCCACATAATCCCCCTATACTGACATTTGAAACAGTTATGTCCCGCCAGATCAGGAAGGCCTGACAACGGCAAACAAACTCGCGGGGAAGCACCCACTCGGCGCGCGCGCGCGCCACCTACACACAACAGGCGCACTGGTCGTACGTTTCGAAATGCCTTTCGCAGTTTGGTGCACAAACTGCAAGCCACACCCCGTAATAATCGGACAAGGCGTGCGCTTCAACGCGGAGAAGAAAAAAGTCGGGAACTACTACTCAACACCGATCTACAGCTTCCGCATGAAACACACCGTCTGCGGCGGAACCATCGAAATCAAAACCGACCCGCAGAACACGGCATACGTTGTTACCGAGGGTGGGCGGAAACGCGACACCGGCGAGGACAAGGAGCTGCAGCCCGGGGAAATTGCTATCAAGCCGCACGCGCGAGAGATGGATCCCGCGGAGAAGGATCCGTTTTCGAAGATCGAGGGGAAGATTGAGGATAAGCTTCGTGCGAAGACGGAGGCGACTCGCATTCTCGAACTTCAGGAACGACAGAAGCGTGATTGGGAGGATCCGTACGAGAAGTCTAAGCGGCTGCGGAGGACGTTTCGGCAGGAGAGGAAGGGGCTTGAGAAAGCTGAGTCGAAGCGTGAGGCTCTCAAGGACAAAATGAGTATTGGGATTGAGCTTCTGGATGAGACTGAGGGGGATCGGCAGAGAGCGAGTATGGTGGAGTTTGGCGAGGACCTGACTGGTGATGGCTCGCATGCGGCCCGAGTGACTCGTCTCCGGCCTATGTTTGAGCAGCAGGCGGAAAGTCCTGCACGGAAGACGGGGTCGGAAGGGAAGAAATCTCATTCGAAGCGGCTTAGGAAGGATGATGTGGTCGCGTCACGAAAGGCTTCGCTCCGCCGTGAACTGGTTGGGAATACTCGTGCTGTTATTGATCCGTTCCTGGTGAATGCAGGTAACCCGAATGCATGGAAACCTAGCATCAAGAAGAGGAGAACCGTCTCCTCTTCGACTCCATCGACTCCATCCCTCCGTGAAGATCCCAGTGGCAGCACAGAAGTCGATTCCTCTGCCGTGACACCAAAACCAGCGCTGGTCAGCTACCCTTCCGACTCGGAGTGATTTGAATCTTTGACTTATTTCGGGATATGGGGAGAGAGGCGTTCTTTGGGCTTATTGTTTTATGTTGAGATACCCACTATGTTCTAGCCTTTCGATCATAACATTGCGCTTGAATTATTCATCCCGGCACGCTTGTATCGAGTATTAAACCCTTACGCCTTGCGCGACTTAAGAACTGGCCAATCTAACCATTGTAGTAATGCAAAATAGAACTTCAACTCAAAGAAGTTGTATGTGTAGATAAAGATATTGAAACAAGAATAGCGGGAAACCCCGACATAGTAAGACAGGGTATCCTGCGTAGTTATTACATACAGTAGAATCACAAGAGCAGGGGGTGAAACAGGGTTCAACAAAGGAAAGTCATGCTGCATCACGACTAAGAGCTCAGAAAGGTGCCATATCCACACGAAACTCAGCGTTTACTGAAAAATGAGACTGTTGCTGCGCGGGTACGAGCAGGTTCTGGCTCGGGGGCTGGTGGGACTTCCGAATTGGGTGTGGTCGAGGCGCTGAGAGACTCGGAGGATGCTTGCCGGGAGAGATTGGCAAGTTCGCCAATGAGTCTGGAGTGGTCAGCATAATTCCCGATTAAATACGAGCATATTTTTGACTGACCTGTGATGCTCGCTGTACCAATCATCATTGGCTGTTCGGATGTGCTTAAGCTGTTCCTGAATGCTTGCCATCTATGGAATGCATTAGTCTCTGTATACGCTAATATAGTCTTCATAATCATGTGAATGGGTGGAATGCGGGAAGATCTGATGAGTAGGAAGACTTCTTCAATCGGGGATCTCCCACCGTTCCCTCAATGGATGGGCCTAGGTCCTCACCTTCCGTTGTGGCTGGACCCCCATCTTCAGCGTTCTCGCTACCCTCATCAGCTGTCGCCCAGCGGCTAGCCTCCAAACCTGAGGAGCTGCTCTTCTCGCCACTGTCCGCCTTCAGAACTGCGAGCTCGGTTTCGAGTTCGCGGACCCGTCGTCGGCTGGCAGAGATGTCGGAATCAACATCGCCAAGCTGATTCAGGAGACCCATGTTCTTGTCGATCTGATCGTTCAGGTCACGCTCACCAGCTTCAAGCTTCTCGGACAAGGTCTTGTTTTGGTTCTTGCAATCAACGAGCGAGTCGGAGATGGCGGCGTTATCTGCCTTGACCTTGAGAAGTTGGTCGCGGGATTCAGAGAGCTGCTTCATAATCGACTCGAGGTGCGACTTCTGGCTGTCCGAGTCCTTCGCAAGCTTCTCGAGTTCACCCACCTGGGCGACGGCGGCTTGGTACTTCTCTCCAAGTGCAGCATGGTCAGCCTGAACCTTGGCAAGCTCAGCTGAGTAACGACCCTCCATTTCCCTGGAAGCAGTAGTGGCAGATTCCTGTACCGCAAGGTGGGCCTTCTCAGAGTCGGCAAGCTTGGCCTGCAGATCGGCGACCATGGCCTTCAAGTCATCCAGAGCGGATGTGTCTTGGACAGCAGCCTTGGCCTGAGACAATTGCTCGTTGACACTAGCCAGGGCTGCATCGTGAGTCTTCTGGAGATCATCAATCTTGGTCTTGTTAGAAGCTTCGAGCTCCTCCCTGAGGCCAGACAGCTTGGACTCGTGCATAGTTAGAAGCTGCTCGATTGCCTTTCCGTGCTCGGCATCGATCTCAGCAGCCTTGGAGGTTTGAGCGGACTCAATCTCAGCCTGTAGCTTGGCTTTCGTCTCTTCGAAGCCCTTTTGCAGCTCAGCAATTGCCTTGCTGTGCTCAGCATCGACATCAGCAGCCTTAGAGGTTTGAGCGGCCTCAATCTCAGCCTGCATCTTGGCTTTCGTCTCTTCGAAGCCCTTTTGCAGCTCAGCAATTTGCTGCTCGTGAAGCTCGGCATTAGCTTTGTTAGAACTCTGCAAGGCGGAAATCTCAGCTTGCAGCTTCGCCTGAGTCTCTTCGAATTGATTCTGAAGTTCGACGGTCTCCTTTTCGCGACCCTCGGTATGGGCAGCAATCTCACGAGCGTGGCTTTCAAGCGCCGCCTTCAATTCAGCCTCAAGTGACTGAACCCGGGTGGCGTGAGTAGACTCCAATTCCTTGTTTGCGGCAAGCAACTCGTCGTGCTTCGTCTGAAGATCTCTCAGAGCACTGTCATGGGAACCCGATGCCTCCTTGACCCGCTCCAATTCGGATGCGAGCTGAGCAGCATGCTCAGCCTTCAAATCCTCCAGAGCCTGTGCATGCTTTTCGGCCACACTGGCAGCCTGCAGGGTGTGTTGCTCGAGAAGGGATGCGGCCTCTGCAGCCTTTTGCTCCAGAGCCTTCATCTTGTTGTCCTTCTGAACACCCTCCTGCTTGGAGTGGTCTTCAACATCCCGTAAAGTGCGATGGATAGCCTCAGCTTCGGCCTGCTTGACCTGCATCTCCTCGAGCAGCGCGTTTATTTTCCCAGTGCCAGTAGTCAGCTGGGATTCCAGCGACTCACACTTGTGTCGAAGAGCATCGATCTCCTGAATGGCAAGGTCTTGGGCCGAGGCGTTACCCTCATCGAGGGCACGGCGGGTCTCACCGAGGGCATTTTCGGAAGCCTCCAGCTTTTCTTGCAGCAATTTGAGTTCTGCTTCATGTGCGGTCTTAAGCTCAGCAACGGCATCTTCTTGTCCCTTCTGGGCAGTGGCCTTCGATTCCTCGAGGGCATCACGAAGTTCCTGGAGTTGCGTGCTGTGTTCTGCCCCGCTCGATTCCGCCGCCGCCATGGCAACAGCGAGCTTCTCCGCGTGGGAAGCCGAAATTTCACTAATAGCAGTTTCATGTTCGGCCTTAAGGTTTGCGATAGCAGCTTCATGGGCAGTCTCCAATTCCTCGACCTTTGATGACAGTCCAGTGGCTGCGGTGTCGCGTGCCTCCTGAAGCTCAGTTTGAATCTTCTCAAGAGCCTGCTTAAGCTCGGTAATTTCTTGGTCTTTCTCAGCAATAAGAGTGTTCTGCTCAGTGCTCTCCTGGGTAAGAGACTCGGCTGCAGCAAGCTTCGCCTCGAGGGAGGCTACTTGCTCTTGAAGACCAGAGACACTCTCCTGGGCAGATTCCTCCGCAGCACGGACCTCCTGCTCCTTGAGCGTATTCAGCTTAACAATCTCCGTGTTAAGGTTCTCCAGGACCTGATCACGTCCCTTTGAGTTCTCTGTTGAAATGTTCGAGGTCCAGAGCTTTCTCTTCCTCCAGGGCAGCCTTCTGGAACTCGAGTTCCTTCTTCAGAGCGGTAATCTGCTCCTCGAAGTGAGTAGCTGCAGACTTGTGCTCTGCCAGCTCTTTCTCGATGGACTCAAGCTGGCTTTGGTGTGTTGACTTGAGCTCGTCAAGAAGGGCAACTGTCCTGTCATCCCCTTGCGAGGCGGCAGATTGTCTAGCTTCCTCCAGCTCCTTCTGCGAGCTCTCCTCGAGCTCTTTCCGTTGGGACTCCGCTTCGTCTAGTTGCGCTTGCAGGGCCTGGAGCTCCTCGGCATGGGCTGATGTCAATTTCTCAATCTCTGCGGTGTGGTCCGCGCGACTAGCCTCGGTGGCACCAGCATCGCCCGAGGGTTCTTCGGCCGAGACAGAAAGCTGGCTGAGCTTCTCATTGACAGTCTCCAATTCAGTCTTCAGACTAGCGACGGTCTCCTCGCTCTCTGTGAGCTTAGTCTGAAGGGCCTGTAGCTTCTCGGAATCACTAGCACGGCCAGTTGAGCCAGAAACCGTACTCAGTCGCTTCTTGGGGTCAGACGCAGTGGCAGATCTGACTGTGCTCGTAGTCGAAGTTGGCCGAGCAGTAGCAGGTCTAGTGGTGGAGGTGGAAGTGGCAGTCCGGCTCGCAGGTGTCGTCGACGAAGTTAACCTGCCCACAGGCTTGCTTGTCGAGGTCGCGGTGCGGGCAGTTGTGGTGGCAGGCTTCCGCTCGGCGGTGGTACCAACAACACTCGATCTACGGTCGATGGAAGACGAGGTAGGTCTGAGAGGAGCACGAGTCGAGCTGGTACCGGCCATGGACATGCGCTTCGCAGTGCCAGAGATTCCCCGTTTCTCATCTCCCGAGCTCGCCACAGACCGAGGCTTCTCATCTGCAGAGCTGCTGACTGACATGCGAGACCGGTGGGACGAGACAGTCGAGGTGCTCATTGTCTTCCGAGTGGTCGTGGTCGAGGGACGAGTGGGAGGTTTGTTCAGCGTGCTGGTAGTCGTGCGAGAGGTACCCGTCGTGGGTTTCGTTGCAGGGACGAAGTGGGCCGTTTGGTGGTAGCTGTTCCAGACACAGGACGCTTCGCGGCGCCGGGTGTACCAGGGCTAGCCTTAGCCGGAGAGGCTGCGGGACTTTCCTTTGATACCTCCGGGCTGGACTTAACCAAATCTTCGCCTCCGGAGACGACACTGGACTCTATCGGGGTAGCTGGAGGCTCATTTTCATCGACCTCCACAGGAGTAGGGGCGACGACCGGTTCGTCGTTCGATGACATATCGGTAGATTGTTCGGGATTAACGTATTAAAGAGGGCAAGCTTCGTGGTAGGGTTCAGTTGGCGTGTAGCAGTGAGCTGTCTACAAGAAGCATTGTCAATTGTCAGCTCTGGTTGGGTAAATCCAAAACCCTAAACGTATGATGGTCCAGCCGGTATTGCTCTCAACCCCAGATTCAAGCTCTCGAATTTATGCAACTCCAATGGGCCCGTCAGAAGCTTGTAGCATGCTGAGGACAAGCATTAAATCTCATTTCCCAGTCGTTCAAGGTACTTAACTGTGCTCATGGCAGGACTGAGTGCCATTGCCCAGCTCAACCGAAGCTTCCCGTCTATAAACAAACATGCAGAAAAGAGAAGAATGTACTCACGCGCCGCACAACCGTTCCAATGGGAATATTTCACAGTTACTCGAAAACTGATCTCCAGACCAAAAGAAGTCCAGGCCAGAATTAAAAAAAGAAAAAGCAAATAAACTGACAAAAGCAAACGGTGTCGAGATGCTTTGGGGAAGAAAAGGGGAAAGCGGGAAAAAGAAGAAAGCGGTGTCAATTTAGGAGGGGGGGGGAAGATCGCCGCTCCATACTTTGTTGGCTTTCTCTATAGAAAACCCCCCTAAATGGGGTCGTGCATCTGGGGTACCTAGGTATCTCCTTTGTCTTACGGTTTTTATTTCTGTTTTAACCCGAATGCAACCAATATAGGCCAGGCTTGACTAGATTCAAGATCAATCTTGTACGTTCATTAGTTGCTTTACAGCTTTAGAGCTTTACAGCTTTGCATCTTGTTATCTACATACGTATATATGTAGCTACCTAGGTAGATATCCATTACAGTCGGGCAACCTTCTCGTCTCCGTACCACCTACATAGGTACCCAAGATGTCTCAGAAACAGAATCAAGAGCCCAAGGACGAGACTTCTGCTATAGCCATGACTACATCAATATCGGACCTATCAGGCATTTACGAAAATATTCGCACTAATAAGAAGGATAGTAAGGCTTGTTGGAATACCCACGTGTGTAAGTTGGAATATCAAAACAATCCACGGGTCTGGTTCGCGGTTTGTGGTTCGCGGAACCCCACATGGGATTGCCCAGGTGGACTGCTGGGACATACCTACACATGTCGGTACCTAGGTAGGTATACTTTCGCTTGAAAGGTTCAACTCTTTTAGTATGAACTCCAAAGGGGTATATATATTATTTATATTTGCAATAAAGTCTACTACACAGTCCCATATCCCACGTAATACTGTCTCTCCCTGCTTGATTAGGTTATGGATCATCCAACCCAAGTTTGATGGCTTGGCCCTGGATATCTCGCAGGATGCGCTGGGAGAGTTGACCGCCGATTGTGTCGTCACATTTGATATCAACATATCGATCTTCGCCTGCTGATACCGTCAGAATAGCATGATAAGTGAGGAATGAACAGTCTCACCCCCATATAATTGTAAGCCATCACGGAGCGCAGTCTTCTCTGCATAGGTCCACCGCCCACAAGAAATATGGCTGTCGATCTCTTCCAACTGAAATTGCCTGTACGGTAGAGGGCGTTGAGGGATGCGCCGAGGTTTCTCAGATAGCCGGCCATCGTCTAATGCGTCTTTAAGAGCCTTCACGTGTTTCATCGCCGTTTTAGAATAAGCCATCACACTCCCACTAATATCATAATGCATCTGGGCGAGAGAAGATATCCTATCACAGGAACCCCAAAGCAAATCCAGGATAATGCGGAAATGTCGCGCTCCCCGATCATTTATGGTCTTGTAAGTCTTGAATCCGAGTATTATCAGATCAATCAATCGGGGAACGATATGGGCTTCGAGCTGGTTGACCAGGTCTGCTCCGTTACATTCATCCTCGGGGGCTTCGGTGTAAATGATCCACTGGTTCTCTTTAAAGACGCTGTTGGCGATGAGGCTGCACTGGTTTTTCAAGGAAGAAGCTGAAGCAGGATCATTGGTCATGGTTGCAAACAGACCTCGTAGCCGCTGGATGAGCTTTATGATGCCCCCGAAACGCTCTTTTGTAGAGGGAACAGCATGGGCCTTTAGATTTTTTCTTGTTTTGCGGATTGCTTCCCAGGTATCCTTGAACCCAGATTCTTTAGTGGTCTCGGTCAGCCACGTGAAGATATCGGAGCGAGCTTTGCGACGGTCCTGACTTGGGCGGGGCGACTGGATTGTTGGTGTCTCCGGTACTTCCTGAAGCTGCGACGAGGCATTTTGAGACTCTTGAGCATTTTCTAATATGCGATTTGTATGTGTGCCATCCCTTTTGTTTGTCGGTATACTCTCGAGGATTTGCATCTCCCGAGTGTCTGCATCTGCGATCTGTTGGGTGGGCGTTGAAAGATTCTGGTCTTCGGCTGAGGAATGATCATCTGCGTCTTCTTCGTCTTCATATTCGGATCCGCCTTCAGATGTATCGTGTCGTGCGTCTCTAGCTTGCTCTTCAGCTTGCTCATCTGCCTCTTCTTCATCTTCATATTCGGATTCGTTTTGTGCATCTCCAGCTTCCTCTCTAGCTTCTTCCCCAGCTTCCTTTCCAGCTTGATCATCTGCCTCTTCCTCATCTTCATATTCGAACCCGTCTCTAGGTGCATCGTCTTCTGCATTTCTAGCTTCCTCTCCAACCTGATCATCAGCCGGACCCCCATCTTCGGCCGGAAATAGATCAACTGGTTCGGGAACGGATCATGTTCAGCCTCGGGCTGAAGCTCGTCGCGGTTATCATCCAGTTCCTCCTCTACACTTCCATCGGGTCCATCTTGAATAGATTCGGACTTGCCATCGCCAGACCCGGATTCGTCGTTGCTGGGCCCATTGTTTTCCTCATTGTCGGAAACGTTGGGTGATGAGACCGGTCGCGCAAATCGAGGGACTGTACGATTTCTCAGGTTCAAACGGCCCGTATCTTTTGGTTCGGTTTGGGGGGTCTTTCGGGTTTTCGTCGGCGGGGGGGTGGGAATATCAAAAACATTGGCATGGGCGGTGGTGCGGCGCCGTCTTTTGGGTTCCTGTATATTTGTATCGCGCCCGAGCGCGTTGATATTATTCAAGAGTCCAAGAGTGTAGTCTGTAGATAGATTGTTGGATCTTTTTGGCGCCATCGTCAAAAACGCGTGGGGAAGTTAAAAATGAACCTCTGGAAGGCCAGACGCGGTAACGGAGCTCTGGTGGAGCCGCAAAGAACATCCCGCCCCTCCAACCTTCTTGCCCTCCTCTCTCCAACGGATTTTCTCGGCAAACATGGCTAATGGCACGGTTATTCGTGTGTTGTCCACTCTGGACCCCTCTACGCCGCACACATTTATCAACCCGAACAAAAAGATCCACGAGTCGCAAGATGTATCGACTTTCCTGACCTCCAAAGCCTACGTTGATATCATGACGTGGGTGCTACAACTCAACCGGTCTATGTTTCCGCTGAAGGCGGCCGACAACACTATACAAACTTGGACACTCAACAGCGATGCGATACAATACTCCGCTCCGGTTCGACAATTGCAGCGACTTCTCTCGAAACTTGAAGACATTATACAGGAGGTCCCACCAGATACCGGCCCGCGGAGGTTTGGAAATATCAGCTTTCGGAGATGGACTGAGGTGGTCGAAAGTCGCGCATCCGACCTGCTGCGGGAATGCCTACCAGCTGACCTCTTGAATCGGGGGTCACCGGATGAGGGCGCAACCGCGGGGACGGAGTTGAGATCATATTTCTTGGGCAGCTGGGGAAGCGGTCAGCGGTTGGACTATGGTACGGGTCATGAACTGAGCTTCCTGGCCTTCCTGGGCGGAATATGGAAACTGAACGGGTTCCCGGAGACCGATCCAGGCGTGGAGGAACGAGCAATCGTGGTCGGGGTGATCCATCCGTGCGTCCATCAAGAATCTCTTACGCCGGATATGCTTCGTCCCTTACTGACTGTTGTCACCTAGATATCTGGAGCTTGTCAGACTACTCATTAAGACATACAGCCTTGAGCCTGCTGGTTCCCACGGTGTCTGGGGCCTTGATGATCATTCATTCGTCCCTTATATCTTTGGATCTGCACAATTATCTCCTGCAATCAATGATAATGACCTAACTCCCGAAGAAGGCTCGCTTCTCAATGCACCTGACCCGGCTGGGGTCGCCGATGCAAAAGTTGTTGAAAGAGAACGCCAAACTAATCTATATTTCTCCGCTATCGGGTTCATTTATGATGTGAAGAGAGGTCCATTCTGGGAGCACAGCCCCATGTTGTTCGATATTTCTGGCATTCGAGCTGGCTGGGGCAAGATCAATAAGGTTCGCAGTCTTGATAACCGGTGAGGATGTTCGCGCTGACGGTTCACTATAGGGGATGATCAAAATGTACAACGCGGAGGTTCTCTCGAAATTCCCTGTAGTACAGCACTTCCCTTTCGGGTCTCTGTTCAGCTGGGACCGTGATCCAAATGCGCCTCTGCCCCCTTCCACTGTTCATACAACATCTGGTCCTCAGGCACGTCCTGTTGCGCCGGATTCTGGCCACCCTTCTGTTGCCGCTACCCGTCCTACGCCTGGAGCTGGGACCCAGGCTCCCTGGGCTAAGCCCGGGGCAAGCACGCAGGCTGTTCCGCCGATGGGCTCGACAGCAGCCCCATGGGCCGGCGCGAGAAGAGAGGGGGCCCCAGGCTCAAAGCCTAGCGGTGCTACAAGAGTTCCTTCTGCTCTTCAAGATCTCTCAAGCATGCGCCCCGGCCCCATGGCACCCACCAGAGCACCTTGGTCTGCTCAACCCCAGTCTTCGCCTTCACAGGATGGGAATGCGGATGTGCATACCAAGGCTCCCTGGGCAAAATGATTATGAAGAAAAATATGAAATACGTAATACGAATATCAATGTGCACTGTTGCGCTCTTGTAACAACTAGTTCCTGTGTCATTGATACTCATCAACTCGCACTTGACCCGTGGGCCCTGCCTGTGCATTAGTAATCTTGGATCAACCTTGGAAGCTCCCCAGAACGATGGCTCTGGGGACCCCTTGAACCCCTTGGTCTATTTTAGTAGCCTCGGTTCCACATCACACTCTTCGCAGGGCTGGCAACGCAAGCATCACGCCCACAGGATTCGTAGTTATTCGTAGATCGGCCAATACCGGACCGAATGTGTTGACTGGACGAATCACGGCGATAGTTTCTGGTCCACTGCCAAGGAAAATCGGGCCGGAGGTCCACCAAATGCCAAGCCCTCGGGATGCTGCCTGATGCCCATTTGGGGCGAATTGGTTATAATTTTCACTTGTTACACTGAGTCGAGATAGTCAGGTTAGAAACACGGCCCGACATCGTAGGCTACCACATCATGAATTGCCCCTCTCGGACTGACGACACTTTGCTGCATGATGGGTGGAATCAGAACCCGCGCTTCCTTTCTCCCGACCTGACTACCCGCCAAGACCTCAATGGCATCTCAAACACCCGCGAGAAGAAAGATGATGAGCCTGGTCCGGGAATTTTGCGTGGAAGCTCTAATTGGAAGGACACTCCTTCACCGGAGGAAAAGGATGCAGGGAATTACCTTGGCACGGGGTGCGAGGCGTCCCTGACAACGTCAGGTATGAACATCCATCAAGCGTATATTCTAAGCAATAACCTTCTAACAAGTGAACAGGACGCCTCGCTCCCCAGAGTACTAATATTGGAATCGGTCACAAAGGACTAGATCCAGAGAACATTGTTTTCCCGTCATATCAGAGTATCAAGGATTGGGCATTGTGGCTGCTCTCCGTGCTTCTTGTCTCGGCAGTCATTTCCTTCGACAGTCTGAAGCGGTATTTCACACCTAAACAACCCCTCGTACTGGAAGCACCTGCTACGCAGCAGTACACAGAGCCAGTCAAACGATCAAGTTGTGCCCAGGGAGGTACCCGCGGGCATACGACCTACCTCTGCACGTTGCGGCCCTCTTCATCATCCTGGCCACGTCGAGCATTGCGTGCGCATTCCCCATTCTTGCAACTCGATTCCCACGAATGCATATCCCACCTGCATTCCTTTTTTTCGTCACTCATTTTGGAACTGGTGTCCTCATCGCAACAGCATTTGTGCATCTCCTCCCGACGGCGTTTACTTCGCTGGGAGACCCATGTCTATCTGATTTCTGGACAAAGGACTATCCAGCCATGCCAGGCGCCATTGCCTTGGGTGGTATATTCCTCGTCACGGTCATCGAAATGGTATTCAGTCCAGCCCAGAGTATCTGCCGTGGAGGAAACAAGGTCCCAGCCGAAAGGCGAGCTTCGTGCCCTGCGGATGCGACTCCGGCCCCAGCTGCAACTCTTGATGTCCCTAGATATCCCGATCACGCTAGAGTGCCGAGCTCGCATTCCGCTGGAATGGATGGCCGGCATTTGCGAGATATGGGTCCGCTAATTGGAAGGTCCGCGAGCATAAGCCGGGCGATTAATCGCATGGGCGAAGGCACTGAAGATGTAGTTCGAGTTGCGTCTGCATCCGATGTTCGAACTCATCATGAGAAGGATAACGGGGCTATCCAGACAGACGTGGAGCGTGATGACGATACATTCGGCTTAACCCCTGAACAGAAGCAGAAGAAAGAGACCATGCAGGTCTACCTTCTTGAGATGGGCATTCTTTTCCACAGTGTGTTCATCGGCATGTCACTCAGTGTATCTGTTGGCAGTGAATTCGTGATTCTGCTGATTGCCATTGTATTCCATCGTAAGTTCCCCATATCCGTCTGCTTGATCGGAGCAGTGCATTTGACTAAATCAACTACAGAAACATTTGAAGGCCTGGCTCTTGGATCCCGCATTGCCTCACTTCCCTGGTCAGAAAAGCAAATCCAGCCCTGGATCATGTCCCTTGCGTATGGATGCACGTAAGTTTCTTCTCCATTCACTCCCGACTCGACGATTCTGACAAAGGTCTAGAACCCCAATCGGGCAGGCTATTGGTCTCGCAACCCATACACTCTACAGCCCAGACTCGGAGGTTGGTCTACTCGTTGTTGGTGTCATGAATGCCATGTCAGCTGGACTTCTGATTTTCGCCTCGCTGGTGGAGTTGATGTCGGAAGACTTCCTCAGTGACGAGAGTTGGCGCATTCTCCGCGGGAAGAGAAGGGTCTATGCCTGTATCCTGGTGTTTTTGGGTGCTTTCTGCATGAGCATCGTCGGCGCCTGGGCGTAAACGCTCCGGGTGCTGATGCTCTGGGATATTTGATCTGTCACAGGCTGGACCGTCGGTTCCTTCGTCAATAGAACCAATAGAATGACAACCGGTCTATTGCCGGTTGTAAGCCTGTATATAGAACGTTGGTCAGTGGTATTATTATACTTGGCTTATCAGCTAGTATCACAAGTGTAACTGATGAAGTGCCGCTTAGACAAGACTTTTCACTTCGGTTAGCAATAAAAGCACATCCTCTGTACGCACTATATTTTCTATTAAGTTCTAGGTGCCTATATAACTATGTGGGTAGGCAAGGTTCAACTAAGATGGGGAAGAAGACAACTAGAGAAGCACCAGAGAAGACACTAAAAAAGACATGACAACTCTAGGAGTGTCACTGTACCATTTTAAATAGGAATGATAAAGCTATTCCGACTATCTAAATCCCTATGTTCCCTATCGAGACTTTTTGCCATGTCCTCGCAGAGAATACGCGCGGACAGAGCAGCTTGCTGGGTTGGTTCCACCAAACCACCAGTGTCAAGTTCGTGAGAATGCCACGAGTGACGTGTTCAGTAGAAGATAACCAAAAGCAATATGATTATTCTAATAATGTTAGAATAAACATGTTAGATAGAGCTGTTACCGCTACCCCGGCATGAGCTGAGGGAAGAGAGGCAAGAAAAGAGACTCTAATGGTGTGGCCTAATATAGGAAAGGGGCAAAAAAAGAAACCGTACCCCAACTACTCCTGGCGCGAGGATCGAAACCCTGACCAGTTTCACCATTGACTGAGCTTCCCAATGCGGTGTCACCCGGGCTCATTGTTCCACCCAGCAATCAGATGACCTCGTGTCTCTCACCCACTCGGCCACCCAGGGAGGATTTTGACTGACTACCTTGGACTATAATCAAATAGACCATCTGGGACTCATATAAACAAGCTATCCATTACCTAGCATTCACTATTCACCACCTGCTCCAACCGGGCCCTGCTCTCTCGTCCTCGTCCATATTCCTCTTCATTGTAGGTATCAAATACACCATCTAGGAATCATTGAAACAAGCTATCCATTGCCTAGCATTCAATAATCACCACCTACCCCACCGGCCCCTCCTCTCTTGTTCATATTGCTCTTCATTGTATCCCTCCCATTCGTCACGCAGATCACTGGCTGTCCGGACAAAACTGTCGATCCGTTGCCCTCGGAAATGGAGCTCTCCACAGCAGTTGATCATTCCAACAATATCACCATCGCCCAAAAACTCAATCCAACCTTCCTGGTCATCTTCAAAGCTCATTTCACCCTCACCGGTCTCCCGTCCACGCCACTTAAACGGAACTCTGTCAAAGGAGGCCCTCATAGGTCGTTCCGGCATCCACAGTACACCCTCAAACGCCCCGAACTCATATGCCCCCCAAATCTCGTTTCCGTTAAGGCGGAGAGACAGCGCGATCCCTTCAGGCGGCATAGCGTGCGGCCAGCTGTGTTCGATATGCGAGGAACGAACTTGGTACGTCCCATTGAGTAGACCCAGGGTATTTTTCAGGGTTCGGGGTGGAGATGGTGGGTCTGAGTATGCTTCAGACTCGATCTCATAGTCAATGTCCATTTGGTCGTCTAAAGCATCGTAAGGATGTTCTCCGTCCTGGTCAGGCAAGTTAGATAAACATACTTTGCGTCTGCAAATGAGGGGGAAGATATTTACCATTCTGCAGGCAAATTCGTACGATGGAGGCGCGTCCTGATACTCAGGCTGCTCAGACCATCCGCTCGGCTCGGAGTGGCTATTTGTGGGCACATCCGTGTTACCTTGTGCCTTTTTGCCATACACGCGGCGTTTGGCGGTCTGTACTTGATTGGGTGTTTCCTCGTCATTCGAGGCCCTCTTTCTCTTGGCTGGGGCAGTTTGAGGCGTAGCACTCTTGGCTGGCGTGGCTTTGGCGGTAGCGGTCTTGGGTGCCGTGGCCTTCTTGGGAGCTGCCTTATGTGTAGCAGGCTTGGCAGCAGCAGTTTTAGCAGCCGCCTTAACCGTAGCAGGTTTGGCCGCGGCTTTAGGAGCAGCCTTGGTCGTGGTAGGTTTGGCCGCAGGCTTGGCCGCTGCAGTTTTAGCAGCAGTGGCTTTGGAGGCGACGGTATTGGGCGCGGTATCTTTCTTGGATGGAGCAGCCTTGGGTGTAACAGTTTTGGTAGCCGCGGGTTAGACAGCAGCCTTGGTCGCTACAGGTTTGGCCGCGGTTTTGGATGCAGTGGTCTTGCTCTCTGTGGTTTTGGACGCAACAGTCTTAGAAACTGTGACAGTCTTGGTGGTGACAGTCTTCGTCGTTGTGGTCTTGGTATTGGCCTGAGGTTGTTCTTCCGAATCTTGCTTCTTCCATTCCTTCTTCAGATCTTTTCGATCTGTAGGCTCTCCTTGGGTACAGTCAGGCCCCCGTCTTGCACAGCTTTCAAGAGCCTCATCTTAGCAGTCGCCTTGACTTTTGACGGTGGGAGGCCATAGTGAAGGAGCTGTGCTTCATACCAATGGCCTGGGTGGTCTGGTGTACTCTTGTCTGTAGTCGAGGTATCGTAAAGGGCTTTTTATCTCAGCTGGTGCGGCACGGCGGTGGATCTGTCCTCCCGACGTGGCAACATAGAATGTGTCGACATTGAAGGAGAATTGACCGTTGGTGACAGGCGCCATGATGGGTTTGTTGTGTAAAAAGAGTGAAGATACGGGGTAAAAGACAGGGGATCGGAGATTGGGAGATGTGGGGCCACCCGTGGACGACTCCACTTGGATCGATCTCATCTTCCGCCCTCGATACTTTATTTCTTCCGTCTCTTTTGTTTTGCTTTTTATTTTATTTTATTTTATTTTTTTGCCTTCTTCAAGGGCATGGGCATCTTCCAGCACTTGTACTTGATGTATTTTTAGGCTCATTTAGTTATATACAGTCAACGATATATGCTTAACATTTGGGTATCATTTACGAAAAGTCCACAGGGGAAGGTCTCTCTGCTCCAGAGCGACCTGAATACTGTACTGCATGGTCTCTATAGCCTCTTCCCAGCTTATAGTTCCCTCTGGCCGAGATCCTTGTGGCTCTTTAGACACCTGCTGCTGCGAATGATCATCGACCAACCACATCAACCAGCGGACCACTGACACAGCTTTGTCCACATCCTTCTCTTGCAATGTCACACTGGACAGATATTTACATAACGAAGTAACATCTTCGCTGTACGGGCCATCGGCTGCAAAGACTTCATGCCATGAGCCAACAGCATCTCGCAAATCTGGCAATTGAGACAGCCGCTGTGATGTAAAGACAGGACGCCTGGGGAGAGGGGGTAGAGGTAGAAGTTTCTCTACAGTAATTGGTGCAGAAGGAGGAGCCTCTTGTGCCCGAGATGGAGGTCTTTGTGCAGGTTCAGTAGTTCGTGATTGCTGTTGCATGCGGGAGCGCTTTTGTTCTTCAAGGAGTTCTTGTCTGATATCTTCAGGTAGAGCAGCGAGGAATTCCGCTGAAGCTTCGGCTGGCTCCTCGACGTTTGGTGACGCTTGTCTGAGACAACACCTCTTCATCCAAACTAGCAGATACGGCCGCTGGGCGTGGAAGAGCAAACCCAAAGCTTGATTGGCTCAGAGGCTTGGGCTTAGGTTTGTTCGCAATCGTTGCCGACTTAGGTGGGCGGCCACGCCTCTTTTTCGGTGGCGAGACCGGCCTTCTCAGCTTTAGAGAGCTAGATGTTGATGGGCGCGAGTCTGGTACTGGCGGATTAGTGGCTGGGTGGTTGTAATATCCCAATACTTCTTGCCGGACATCTTCAGGTAATGCCGCCAATGCATCTGGGTCCAGCTGGGACTGCGGGGGAAGGTCTGCTTGGGTAGGCCGTCGTGCTTCACGTGGGGGAGGACAAGGAGACCCAGAGCGAGAATCCTGACGCGGCTTTGCTTGTGCAACAAGTCTTGATCTGATATCCGTGGGTAACTCAGCAAGGATTTTGGGGTCTGCTTGAGTGGGCATAATAAATTGGGACCCCGAAATATTGAGCGGCTTGTGAGCACTATCGCTGAGTACTGGATCCGCCTGAATACGAACAGAGTCACCTTTCTGCGGACTCTCCAGCTCGTCGGGGTCTTCATCTGGAATGATTTTCTTGCGAGGTGGAGACTTCTGAAAGTCTAGTTGTCGCTGGCTGCTCTCGGGGCCTGAAAGGCCAGGCTTGATTGGTTCAAGTTTGGTCATTTGCACGCCCAGACCTCTCAGGTCTCCAGGTGAAAAGTTGAAACTTTTCAACATAGATATTGCTTCTTTCCCAATGACTTCTGCTACATTGGTCGCAACGCCGAGAGCAACGCTCTTGTTGAATGTATCACACTTTCCATGGCCGAGATGCTTGACCGGTTCCAATGGAGCGTCCATCGATCGACGCATGACCTTTAGGGTGAGCTGTTTCCCCTTCACCAGATTTTCCGTCAATCTTCGATTCAGCTCCTCGCACAGAGCACGCACAAAGTCATCCGCTTGCTCCTGACTGACAAATCGAATTCCCCAGTTAACCTCAGCAGAAACGGATTTCCTCATGGTTTGATCGCCAACTTCTGTTCGGTCGATCCCGCGAGCGTATTCCCACAATTTAATTCCAGTTTTGGGTCCCAGGTGAGATATCAATCTTTCTTTCGAGAGGTCCCTGATGTCTTTGACGAACATCACATTCAGCTCTTCTAGTTTAATTGCCATGCTATGGCCCACTCCAGGAAGATCACGAACAGTGAGATCTCCAATAAAGTCCAGAACAGCATCTGGCTTTAATTGAAATTGTCCAGCAGGTTTGGCTCTCCTAAGGGACACTTTTGCAAGCAGAATATTGTTGCCAATTCCGACGGAGACAGCGCATCCGGTCTTCTTTTTGATTGAGTCGCGTAAATCTTGGGCAATTTCATCCGCTTTGGCTTGCTCGCGATATATTGATCCTTCTGATATAGCCTTCCCATCTGAACCACCAGCTTCCAAACATAAATTTGTAATATCAATCAAAGCCTCGTCGATACTGACACTCTGCACGGTACCATCTATAGCAAGTATCGAGGAGTAGAACTTGCGACTCGCATCTTCATAGGCGGGGAAATCATAAGGCAAGACTTTGAGATCTGGGCATAATTGCAAAGCACCTTTCATCCACATCCCATTCTTGATGCCTCGAGCACGTGCAGGATAATTACAACTAGCAATCTCGGAGCCTGATCCAGGGCCATGGGCGATCGCAACCGGCTTGTCTTGGAGCTCGGGGTGATTTAGAACCGAGACAGCTGCAAAGAATGAGTCGAAGTCCACATGTAGAATGTACCGTCGTGATCCAGGCACAGGTTTCTTTTTCGATCTCTGAGACTGCGCATTTTCCTTCGTTGCGGCCTGCAGTTGGGCTTTCAACTCCGCCTTCCACGTTGACAGATGATGGAGGCGCGACTCCCTATAATACTGCTGTAAGAATTCCGGGTTGGCAACAGAGGACTTCTGCATCCTCGGGTCAGAAAGAAGCTGTGCGTTGTATTCTTCGGAGGTTAAAACGGTGTTTGTTGCACTTTTTTGGTCGAGAAGCGAGGTTGATTCGAGGTCAACCAATGGATCTGGTGAAATGGGCACTTGATCGGAATTGGGAATTTGCTGTGGCGTTGTAGATTGTGCTGCATCACTGGCCGGTGTCTTTTGTTGATTCCGAGGGTCATCGACTTCCTCCTCTATCTCCATAGTGAAGCTAGGGAAGTCGCCATAATCTGACTGGGATGTCTGGCTCGGCATGGTTGGTATGACCATCGGTGAGGCTTTCGACCGCATAGACGGGGTCACAGGCTTTGGAGAGCCGAGACGCTCTTCATTTCTGCTCATATCTCGGAGCTGAGAGCTATACCAGCTGGACCTTGATTGGTCTTTGTAACCTAGGCGAGGGCTATTCGTCTGGCTGATGAACCGGCCATCATCAAATTTGAGGACTCGCTGTGCCTGGCCTTCATCGACTAATCTAAATTCATCCCATGGCAGCAGACGTCCTGCTTCGATACTGTCTGTCACCCACGTAGGTTTCACTATGCGGTAGCGGCGGAACTCTTCACGCTTCTTGGGTGTCAGGGCACTGGCAATGATATGAGTGGCTGCGGTCTTGCCATCTAGGTATTGAAGAAAGCCACCCCCGTGGCTGACAATCAGCCGGTGCAGGTCTTGCAGGGAAGGTTGAGTGTACCCATTGACATGGGCAACTACACCACGGAATATTGGCGGGCAATCATCAGTTGATGCTCGAATTTCCGCATCGAGATTCTGCAACTTCATTTTTTTCCGGCGCATGTAGTCTCCAAACCCGCCGAAGCTGGAGGCCCCGTACTCCTCTCCTTCTTCATCGTTGAAGTCATCTAGACACGGTCAGATAACAGCGGAGACTGATATTTGGACTAAACGTACGATTTTCAATGCGTTTGCGCACTGCACTAGAGTTGATCTCATGACGGGAGCCCATTTTGGGCTACAACGACCATCATGACCGATAAGAAAGTATGAAGGCAAAAGAAATAGTCATGCTGCCCTTCGCGAAGCTCGGGAATCATCACGTGGATCCAAGCTTACAGAAGCGGTGACTCGTGGCAATACATCAGCGGTGAAAGATCCGCTGATCTCATTGATCGAGTTTTTTTTTTCTCCAATTTTTTGCCGCATCTGTTGCTTTGGTAGCATCTTTTCTTTTCTTCTTTTCTCTTTTCTTCATCCACATCCTTTTCCACGTGGTTCATTCTCTCTTTCGAACTCGAGCTTCTTTCATCTCCGTCAACTTATTCTAATTATTCACAATGTCTGCTGTTCAGCCTGTCGCAGTCTATGCGCTCCGGGTTCCTCCCGGTGCCATGGTGCAAGCAGTCCCCAATGCTGCTGCTTCGGTTAGTCTTACTGTGATCATCAATTATTCAATAGCTCGTGCTGACATTGAATCTAGTTCCGCATCAGCATGGCTGCTATCGATCCCGATGAGGCCCCAGAGTTCGAGGATGAGCAGGACTCGAGCAAGCCTCCCCGCTCTACTCTGAAGATTGTTCGCGCTCCTCCCGGTCTTGGCCTCGGTGAGGATGATGAGGATGACGAGGACTACAGTGATGAGGATGAAGAGGACTCCGAGGACGAAGAGGAGTCCAACGGCGGTCCTAGCGACAAGGAGAAGGCCCGTAAGCTCAAGGCAGCTGCTGCCCTCAAGGACCTCGAGGATGCCATGGACGAAGATGATGATGAGGAGGAGGAGGAGAATGACGAGGACTTCGACCTGAAGGCTGCCATCTCCAAGCTCATTAAGGGTAAGGGCCCTGCCCTTGACGATGAGGATAACGAGTCCGAGGAGGGCCTGGAGCTCGATGAGAACGTTGTCTGCACCCTCAGCCCCAGCCAGGTAAGACCAATACCCTCTTGTTTTCACGATCTGTTGGATATCGACGTCTAATATCCCTATAGAACTACCAACAGCCTCTGGATATCACTGTCTGCGAGGGTGAGCCTGTGTTCTTCAAGGTCACTGGTAACCACACTGTTTTCCTAACTGGTAACTACGTCATTGGTCTCGATGAGAGCCACGACCACGACCATGACCACGATGATGAGGACGACGAGGATGACTACGACCTGTCTCCCGATGAGGATGAGCTCGACATGGATGACCTCATGGCCATGCAGGATGATGATGAGAGCGATGACCTTGATGATATGGAGGACCCTAGAATCACCGAGGTTGAGAGCGAGGAGGAGGCTCCTAAGCTTGTTGAGGCTAAGAAGGGCAAGAATAAGCGCGCCGCTGAGGAGGAAGCCAGCCTCGACGATCTCATGGCTAAGGCCAACAAGGCCAAGTCTACCAAGGCTGAGGAGCCCGCCTTGACCAAGGCCCAGCAGAAGAAGCTCAAGAAGAACAACGGCGATGCCGCCGCTGTTGAGCCTAAGGAGGCCAAGAAGGATGACAAGAAGGATGACAAGAAGGAGGCCAAGACCGACAAGAAGGTCCAGTTCGCCAAGAACCTCGAGCAGGGCCCTACCCCCCTCTGGCGACAAGCCCACCGGCACTCTTGGCGTTAAGGAGGTCCGTGGAGTCAAGATTGACGACAAGAAGCTTGGAAAGGGTGTTGCTGCCAAGAGCGGCAACACTGTCGCTATGCGCTACATCGGCAAGCTCGAGGACGGCAAGGTTTTCGACTCCAACAAGAAGGGCAAGCCTTTCACCTTCAAGCTCGGAAAGGGCGAGGTCATCAAGGGTTGGGACATCGGTGTCGCCGGCATGGCTGTCGGTGGTGAGCGTCGCATCTCCATCCCTCCTTCTCTCGCATACGGCAAGAAGGCCCTCCCTGGTATCCCCGGCAACTCCAAGCTTATCTTCGACGTCAAGCTTCTCGAGATCAAGTAAACTGCTCGACATTGCCATCCGTCTTTTCATCGGGGTGTTTGAGGTGACCGGTTCAATTGCATCATTCCTGTGATATCCATTGCTGTCTCTTTTTTCAGTTCACTCCCCCACTGCATTTGGCAGGGATGAGATGATCGCGAGGAATTTGTATCCCTGCATGGAAAAAGTGACCATTTCTTGCTGTTTATTATATACTTTGTACTAGTTTCTTTATGAATTGATCATATGGTTGAGTCTTAATCTCTGTTTCAGTGTAAAAAGTGGCTTTAACTTTTTTTTTTTCTTATATAATATGAGCTATATATACCTCGCCTCCTTTGCCTCCTTCCCCTTGCGTCGCATCAAACTCTCTGATATGAAACCGCAGACTTTAAATGGGAGAAATAAGAGGAAATAAAACTGATGGTCATCTAATCTTGTCATGAAACATGGTTCTTTGTTTCATCCATGTAGTTTCGGGTGTTGTTCCCTTTGCCTTTTTTGAGATGGGGGCGATTGGCGATCAACGTCATTGCCTCTTGCCGACCTTTAGAGCCCCAGAGCCTCTCAAGGCTCACTCACTCACTTAATCACTCCAATCATTCTTTGTTCTAACATGTTGGCTTACCATCATTTGTGATACATTACCCCCGTCCCTTCCTGTTCTCTTCTTGTCCAATAAATTATGGTCATCTACCCAACTGTGATCACTCCCCGCAGATAAGGCCATGCCTCGTGACTGTTCTGGTGCTTATCCATTCTATCAGCTTCAATCCTAACATTTGTGTTGTACAACATCTCTTAACTCTTTGATTATCAGTCTGTATTGCGACATGGATAACGGCGACCGCATGTTATGCCATGCCTGTGGCGGGGTTTGGATAAGGGATGGTGATTTGACATGCCCACATTGTCAATCCGAGTTCACAGAAATAGTACAGCGCATGCTTTCTCTCTTGGTTTTTTCAACTCTAACAATGCCTCTCACTCTAGATTGAAATTCCCCCAGAACCGCCTTCTGAAGGTTCACCCTCACACCGAGCTGCCTCCTCGTCGCCTCCACGCGTCAACCCGTGGGTAGACCACAATCCATGGGAACGAGAACCACAAGAATCGCAAGAACGGCAAAGCCCTGGGCTTCCTGGAAGCGGCACTCCGCCATTCTCCTCCATACACACATATCGATCGCCCAACGGCCGTTTCTCATTCAGCAGTGCGACACTTGATACTGGGATGCCTTCTGGTCAGCGCAACAATGGCCCGAACCCTATGGTTCCGATGATGATACAAAGCTTCGACACTCTTTTACAAAGTTTAATGGAGCCAAACCCTCGTGGGTACAGGGGATTTGGAGACGACCCCTTCCATCCTCAGTCCTCTACGTCACCCGACTGGCTAGAGGACGAGCACCTCACCGGCGGTCATCCAGGCCTATCTCCCCGCAATGGAGATGGGCCGCAACGTATCAACATAAATGAGTATGTGAGCGCTCTACTGTTGTGATTGTTAGCAGACTAATCCGGATCTAGAATCATGGACGCCGTTCGCGCTGACATCGGGGTACAAACTATGCGACGTGCACGGGGAAATCGTGGCGGCCCGGCAAGCCCCCATGCTCTTTCAATATTGTCTGCCATTCTCAATATGACTCGAAGTGGAGATGCAGTATATTCACAGGAGGAGCTTGACCGAGTCATCACAGAACTGGTTGAGAATACTGGGACAAGCACTGCGGCACCGCCAGCATCTGATGCTGCTATCCAAGCTTTGCCGAAGAAGAAGGTTAATGAAGATATGATGGGATCTGAAGGAAAAGCAGTGTGCTCGATTTGCATGGATAACGTTGAACTCGGTTTGGAAGTCACTGTGTTACCATGCACGCATTGGTTTCATTTCAACTGCATCCATGCATGGCTGACTCAACATAACACTTGTCCGCATTGCCGGCGCAGCATCAATGCAAATACAGAGTAAGTCTATATGAGTTGTATGCACAACCCGAGAACTTTCAGCTAACGGCATATTCCACAGAGCCGGGGAAGGCACCTCTGAGAATCCGGTGGTGATCCAGGATAGTCCTGAGCAGCCGAGATCCGACCGGCGTCACAGTTCTTCTCGCACTATGCGCAGCGGTCGATCCTCGTTATCTTCATTTCAGTCTCGACTCTCCCCGCGGATTTCACCGCGCCGGTCCCCAACGCCAGAGGGAGGAGAATCTAGCAACCGACGGCTCAGCCGGGGTGAGAATAGCAGTGGAGGGGGATTTGCGAATTGGTTTGCGAACCGGTTTGGAAACAGCTCATGACAGGAATCGACATATCAGTCATTATTTGCACGCAGCGCGCCTCTTTTCCCCCTTGGCCTTCGGGTATGTGTTTCACCCATGCTTCGTCTGTCAGTTTCAGCGACTCGGCAGGTACGGTCCCTTTTCTTTTCTTATGCGATTTTCCTATTCCTTCATACCCCTTTCCTGAGTATTTTCACCCCGTCCAACAGGGAATTGAGACATGTCTGGTCTTTTGCGGAGAGCCTGTTTGTAAAGCTGTGCCTTCCTGCCCCATGTACATACTCATCTCACACATTCTCATATATGCCTTTGGGTCAGCCAGTGCGTATACCATAGAAAGATCCTACTTTGCAGATTGTGAATCTTTGTTTTATCCTTGAAGATGGTCTAAAGCTGCAACGCTGGACTCGGTCCTTGCATCACACCTTCGCGATGTCGCTGTTTCGGTTTAATATTCATGGGTGCCATATGAGCGCTTGGCTTGGGATTGTAGTCTACTGGACACACCAGTTACTATGTAATAATTTTGATAGTCGGGGAGTATGGAATGTCGTAACCTGTATCTAACCATGGACGTATTTCGTGGGTGCACCACATTCCGTGACATCCCTGCTGTAGGTCTGCTTTCGTTCATATATCATTAAACGCTGACATCTTCCATTCAACTGGGCTTGTGGTTTAGTGGTATAATACTCCCTTAGCATGGGAGTGGTCCGGGGTTCGATTCCCCGCGAGTCCAATTTTTTTGGTTTTTGGTTTTACATCTTCTCGGAATATAGACTTCTAAATCTTTTGTCAAAATAAGCAGAAATTTTATTTCAGCCAATTTCAAATATACCCTTTTTTACCAAGGGGGGTGTTTCTCATCCATGGGAGGCCCTTGGTTGTCTTCAATGTTTGTCACATACCTATTGAAAGTATATATACGACTGTCTGCTTGGGCCTGACGGATTAGGACCTTGATGATGATAAGGAAATCAGGTCTTTATTAGGTACTCATACAACTGGAAAGCAGACATACACATTCTATCTCTTGCTCGAACAATAGAAAGGTACTAGCTAACCATATGGTTGGCCAGGGCCTCGGCTTGGAAATGTGACATCCAACATCCATGGTTTCCCTCATAGACAAGTCTTCCTATTATTTCCAATGAGTCGATGGTAAGCGGACTTGGTTTCTGGGGGCAATCAAACATTATAGGGCCAAGGAATAATAGATTTGGTAGGAGGCTCAACATCACGGCAAAGATATATATCCCTGTCTCCCTCCAAGTAGCAGCTGAGAAATTACACTTATATTCAGAGAGAAAAGAATCTATTACAAAACGGTCGGGATGAAGAACTTCAGATTTTATTATTTCACTTGACAGATACTTTATATTTGTTTTTCCTCGTGCCCTGATACTAGCGAAGTAGGGTATTCCCTTGGTGATATCCATATCATTTAGACCTTTATATCCACCTGGAGATTGCGTTCTAAAGAAAGGACCTATAAGCATTTCATATGCTAGTTCCGAAACGGTACTCCTTTTCAGATTATTGGGGCAGAGGTTATAAGAAACAAGACCCAACGCAAGAGGGATATGATTCAACCATTGACAGCCTTATTGGCACCCGGAAGTCCATATTCCTCTCCGAGACATAGACTAGGAGATAGCCGTTGGTGTCACGGATTGGGCCTGCGTAAAAATGTGTTTCAGCGCTGACTACTATGTAGTCTTCTCGCCGTTTTCTTTTCCTTTTTCCTCCCCGTGTCCTGGAAGGAATGGTACCCCATACAGTTACATAATTTAACCAGCTTGCTCTGCACATGTGCTATAGGCGGTAAAACCCGCGTCGTGAAACAGACCACCGCAACTGCCGTCGTATGATCTCGGGTTGGCTATAGAGTCCAGCATGCGGTAGTGAATGGTGAAATGTCTCAAATTCTTTCAGGGTTCTTAGACGGTGGCATACAAAGGTCAGGTTCCTGAACAGCGTGATTGCGCCTGTCTTATCTTATAGTGTTGTGTGTTAGCACTGATGAACTGCACCAACGACTTGCAGAGTACATGTTTCGTTTATACCCGAGACACCTCGTTCAGGGCAACCATGACGAATGACTTAAGAAATATGATTACCTAGGTAGGTATGTAGATAGCTCATTTACTCTGCCTCCTAGAAGTTTATGGCTTCTGCAGACTGGTATTAAAGATGAGGGGATTACCACATCACATCTTATACTATACAATGATAAGCCTCACCATGTCAAGATACGTAAAGATTCAAGTAGCTGGCCATTTTCAATATTGGCGCATATGGCGTTGAAAGCTGGGCGCTTGGAAGACAATGTGAGATCCATGTGGGGTCCAGACATGTGATAACACGTTTCAAGGCAAAAAAGCAAGTATGAATTGTCTGGTTAAGATATTATTTCATTTAAAATACAACCGGCAGACTCAAAAGCCACCCAATATCTCAGACATGCTTTGCTTTGCCTCACAGGAGAACCCGATGTTCGAACCCGTTATTCGACGACTTCATGTCTCCGTCCCCACGAGGGCTGGCTTGTCATAAACCACGACCGAAACGGACTTAACAGTTTCTGCCGTCGAGCTGCTTTGCGTTCTTGCTTGTCGCGCTGCATGTCCATCCACACAGTTGGGGTGATGATGTGAGGCGGCGGTTGGGGGTAGTTAGATTTCGGCGCTATCTCAGAACTGATCTTGTTCAAGTCTTCCTCAACCTTTGATGTGCCTGTCGCCGGTAATTCTGAAGAGGGCTTCTCGGTAGCTGCTGAGGGTGGTATGGGTGTATCGTCGAGGTCCGTAGATGGACACGATATTGGGAACACGACTGTACTTGGTCTGGGCTTTGAATGGACCGTTATATGCTTAGGACATGCATGAGAACCCGAAAATGCAGGTGTGTCATTTTCGAGAGTCAGATCCGTGTGTGAGGATTGTGTATGCTCCTCTGCCCACTCCGTCCCCATTGATAAGTCAAACCTCCTCCTCGTACTTGTTGTTCCCGACAGCGTAAAGTTTTCACAGAAGGTTGCATACGACTGATGAAGGCGTGTCTCTCTCGCTTCTTCCACGCTAAGAATAGGGCATTCCTCCTCAATTTTTTCGTGAATACTGTTGTATATTTTAACCTCACGAGGCTGATGAGCGGGCGAGCATAAGTTGTGTGGATTGATATCTGTTGCATCGTTGAGGTCTTTGAGGTTCTTTTCGCTTAGCGCATGTTCTTGAACTCTGGCCCTGAGTATTGTTTGGGATATTCTCTTAGAAACCCTCCTTGTAAGTTGGGAGACTGTGTTTCTTCGACGGAGCGAATGTCGTGGTTGCTCTATCGAATCTTGAGTAGAGAAGGTGTCACTGGAAGCGAAAGAAGCATTGTCATTGACGATGAGGACATTAGGCATTTTGAATAAATAGACTGGTATAAATGGCGAGGTTTGAGAGAAGAAGGTAGGAGGTCTGGGGAAAATAATTTCTCGTAACGGTATTCAGTTTAGTTGAGCAGGGGTCGAATGAAAGGTTGAAATTGCAATATCCCATACGAGCAAGAGAGAGCGGTGAGTTCTCGTAAAGTGCATGGTACTTCGTACTTATTGCAAGCTGATTGGTATAATAAGAAGAAGAAGATAAGAAGGCCTAGGTGCCTAAGACTGGTTAATACTGTTTCTATGTGGTGGGATCTTCCATTAAAGTACATATGTATTGTCCAGGGAAAATCAGTTACTTAGAATACTACCTTTACCTTGGGCGAGTAGTGCCGCAGGTGGTATGTTGTCTAACAGATGGAGTGAGGCTTTCGGTGACCCTCGTGGTAGGACCCCCCACACCTGTCCCCACGCGACGCAACGCAGCCACTCCTGCGGGCCCTCACTCCCTCAGCCCCGGACCGTTGGGCACGGGTTCAGCTCTCTTGTTTATTGTAGTTTACAGCAGAACTCTTCATATTTCTTAAAGTGAATACAGAACTCAACCTATACGGCGGTTTGGCCGAGTGGTCTGAAGGCGATTGACTAGAAATCAATTCCGTTCGCGGGCGCATGTTCGAATCATGCAGCCGTCGTTAGATATGTTTTTGCTTCTCAATAAAAAAGTAATATTGAAATTTTTATCCAAACACTCTACATAAATGCCCAGATGATCTAAGATCATTCTACTATACCGTGCGATACTACCTAAGCCCTGTAAATATACACAAAGAGCATGTGCCTTTCCTCGGCAATATACCTGCAAGACCAGTTCGTAACTTTGCCTGTTATTGGGGTAGGGCTACCGCTAAGCAAGCCACCATGCACAGCGAAAGTGAGTGGACGTCAGAGGCACTTGGACCAGGAAAAAAACAATTAGGCTGGTGGTGGTTATGGAAGTCATACTAATTCGATTGCCTAGTCCTATACTGAACACCCTGTCGTCTATTTAGTAATTGCATTTGTCTGAAGACCTCTCAAGCATAATAAATGAGGTTGCAATCTAGTAAGACCCCAAACAAAGGGACAGTGAGACATTCCAATCACCCCACCATCTGCCAACAACGGTGGCGCTATGTAGTACACCGTACCTAGCAGTAGCCTAGTCTCGGACATCGCATCCAACGTTGAACTAGGCTCCTATTGGATATATCCACATGTGGCCCAGAATGTCTGTGCGGCTGAACGTATTCGATGCTGAGAATCATTTGTCCACGGTGAATCCAGTCCAAAGCCTCAAGAGTTTAATTGAAAAAGGTCAGAAGACCCAATCGTATCATGAAGCTATGTTTATTTTACAAAAGCCCGTTTAGGCAGGTATAGATGTATCGAAAGGCAACTAAAGTTACACTCGTGTCACATTATCCAGACACGCCTTCCCGCCCGAGGCCCCAGCGACCAACCTCACGCATGGCCTCATCGCCACCTTCAGCCAGTCGGCCGTTGGTATTAGAGGGATTGCTGCTTCCCAGGACACCAGCCACACATTGCCAGCCATTGCGGCCACCACCCCAGCGGAGAACTTCGTTCTTGTATCGCTCGCCGGCGGCACGATCGGTTGCCGCTTGACCAGACTGGAACACGTCCTGCCAGAGTTTGTTTGCGATCGCGCGGTCAAAGATGTAGCTGTAGTACGTGGCACCGTAGCCGTACAAGTGGCCGAAAAAGCCCTGCCAAGAGGTACGCGGTTGGACATTGTCTGGGTCAGGCAGACTGGAATACTCAGAAAAGACTCGGTGATAGATGTCGGTGGAATCAATGCCAGCTGAGCTGATTTCGGCTGGAATCGAGTGATACGCCTGATCAACGAGCGCCATGAGGATCTGTGCTTCATTCTCAACGGCACCATAGATAGACCCATGCGCAGTACGGTCTAGCTCCATGCTCTGCATCATGCTCTCAGACAGAGGTTCGTCGGTCTTCCAGTGTCGCGCGTAGAGGCGCAGCACCTCCGGCGCAGTCGCAAAGCTCTCCATCAACACGGAGGGAAGTTCGGCGAAGTCCGTCGCGCACCGAGTACCAGAGATAGATTGCAGAGGGGTTTGGCCTAGGATGGAATGAACGGCGTGGCCCATTTCGTGGAACAAGGTGCGAACACTCTGCTCATTCAAGAGAGTTGGCTGGCCGGTGCCATTGGCCTGAGGTTCCTGGAAATCACACACGAGGGCAATGGTTGGGAGTTGGCGCAGAGTGTTAGTTTGCGGATCTACACCAGTGGCCATGCCGTCATTCGGGTGCGCAGATTGGTTCATAGAGGCACACTCGGCGATCTCCTCTGGAGAGATTTCGCGCGAGCAGCGCAGAGTAAAGTGAGCCGGATTCGGGTGTTTGCTCGGCCGCGTAAACAAGTCACAGTAGACGACTGCAATATGATTCTCCGATTCATCCACTACATCCAATCGACGAACGTCTGGATGCCAAGTCTCGCCGGGAGATGCTTCATGAGGGACTAGACGGACACCGTACAAACGGTCAAAGAGTCGAGAGAGACCTTGCATCACCGTGCCCAAAGAAAAGAACTCGTTGATAACACCCATGTGACGAGAGCGCCGAGCTTGCGAATACGCTAGGACGCGCTTGTGAACATAGTATGCATGGTCCCAGGGCCGTAGGGCGGAGTCTCCCTTCAAGCCCTGCAGCTTGGATAGTTCTTCCCGGACTGGACCTTGGTTGCTTGACACGAGCGAAGTCAGGAAGTTTGATACTGCTTCGGGTGTCTTGGCCATTTTGTCGCTGAGAGTCATGTGCGCAAAGCTATTGTAGCCCGTAAGTTGTGCCAACTCTGCCCTCTTCGCTAGAAGTTCCTCCAATCTTTGGATTTGGCGCTTGCTGGATGTTCGGGTGGCGAGATAGATGTCTTTGCGAACTTCTTCATCATGCACCGAGCGTAGAGCAAGTCGAGGAACAATTCCCATAGTCGGAACTGGCGCTTTCTTATTCCACCGCTTGATTTTGGAGATAACCATAGGGTCCAATCCTTGGAGACTGTTGGCACCAAAGACCACCTGGGACCTTGCAGGTTCCGCGCCGTTCATGAAATCGGAACCCAACTGGCTCACATCATTGGAGAGATTTACAAACCTCTGCCTCACATTTGGTGGCATATGAATTGCAGAGTTCGAAAAATCTTTGTTAAGGATTTGTGCCACGATCCGTTCTGCCTCGGTCCAGTACGATGTCACGTCGGGGTTGTTCAAGGCCTTATTGAGCTGTTCATGAAGCCCTGTTGTTGTGTTCAAAACATTCATATATTCAAACATTAGAGCCCACGCCTGCGTGGCTGCTTCTTGTATCCGCGGATCGGGGTGGATGGTTCGAATGAAGTCGGACAGATCGATGACGCGACACAGGAGATCGCTCAGCTGGTCGAGGTCTCGTGCTAGGGCCCTGTATTCTTCAACCGTCGAGGCAGCAAGTACCTTGGCTACGATAGCCTGGCATCTCTGTAGCGAGATATTTGCGAATGTCCTGAAGCCCTCAGGACTTGTCAGGTACTGGTTTTGGACCAATCCAGCTCGCCTTGGGACTGTGCTGGTGCGCTGCTGGGAGAACTCATTCCAGAACGGTTGGGAATCAAAAACGCGGCGCAGAGTATGGTCATCGGTCTTCTTCCTTGGTGCACTGTTATCTGCTGGAATGTACTCAAACGGCGTTGACGGAGAAGATGCGGCACTCTCGAAGGCTCGATATTGGGGCCGCAGGTGGAGGCATTTGCGACATGTCCATGTTCGTCGCAAAGGGCGAAGCATTGTAGATACTGTATCAAAAGCAGATTAAAACCATTGGAGACTGTAAATCCGCAAATCCCCTATTGAAAGGAACATAGAGTCAAGGAGAACGGGCAATGACGGAGTTTTCTGGAGGTTCCGCCGAGCCGAAGAATTCCCGTCCTGCTCCAACACGACTTTGCTTCATCCTCACTACCAGCTACCCTCCCGTTCTCCTCCCCCACACCCTCAGGATGTCATTCCGGCCAATGTTGCACCAGGTATGCCTTTTTATAATTGCGTCCTTTCGAGTTGGATTCAATTGATTCCCAAATGTCCTGTCCATGCTGACTCGTGACTAGCGGGCTGTGGCTCCGATCGCAGCCACTCTCCTCGCGGGAGGTATTGCTCTGTACCCGAAGAAGACTGCATTCGCAGAAGAGCCCCGAGACAATGTATGATCATATCTGTCCCCAGCTCTATTGAAAGTCTGAAAGGCTTGGTCTGACACACGACTGCTTCCCTAATATAGCGGAAACCTATCTACGATGACTTCCCAGCCGACATTCCTGAACCCTCCAAACCCTCTCAGCTTGCTGCGCCTGCCGCTCCTAAGTTGGTCTCCGCGCCAGCTGCGCAAACAGCCCCCTCTTCGCCCACTCCGACAGACATCCTGACCGCTCAGGTCCGACAAGCTCGCCTCTTCCTCTACTCACACTCCCTTGCCGCAGAGCAGGGCTTCAACAACTTCCTCTCTCGGGCCCTCAACATCGAAAACTGCTTTACCAACACCGTTGCCTCGCTCGCACCTTCTGCCGAGTCCGGCGAGCGTCTTTTGCCCGGCGGTGTCTACGTTGTCGTGACCGCCATGGCCGGCTCGATTGTCTCGCGTAACCGTGGCATCTTCCTCCGCACTGCATCGCCGCTCGCCTTCGGTACTGCTGCCGCCTACGCCCTCCTGCCCGTGACGATGCGGAATGTCGGGGACTTGGTTTGGGAGTACGAGAAGAAGGTCCCTGCCGTTGCGGAGCAGCACTTGGCTATCCGTGAGCGTGCAGAGCACATCTGGTACACCGGCATTGCGCACAGCGGAATGGCGCGCCAGATGATGGAGGAGAAGATTGGTGACACCCGGAAGAAGTTGGAAGAGCTGGTGAGCAAGGGCCACTAAATATAGCCCGTCTGTTTGGGGCTATAGAGCGGATTTATTTGTTGCATATGTACGCTTAGAACTCGTAGATCCGAAGACATAACCGGATTGATTCCTTTTGTTTGAATCGTTCAATCATAAAGTAGGCGATCTGGAGAAGCCTCTATGTGTGCAATTAGGAACAGGAAGCTTTGCGATGATCGACATAATTCGATTTCGTCATACGCTACGTTAAAGTTGATTTCTGATTTCTAAATCATTCCTTCATTCTTCCTGCGTCGGTCCTGGCGATCCTTCCGGCGCAGGGCTTTCCGAGTGAGAGGACTGGCCTCCTACCTTCGGCGGCGGAGGTAGAGGAGTTCCATGCCGTGAGGGCGCATAGTCTTGCTCCCGACTTTTCTCCTCGCCCTCTGCAAAGTAATCATCAAAGGCTCTGTTGGGCGATGCCACTGGCCGTGATCTCCCTGCACGACGACCGGACGATCTGCTCTCTAATGGCGAAGCACCTCTTGTTTGAGCGGAGGCCAGGGGCGGCGGCGATGCGATATTTGCTGGGACTAGGAAGTTGCTCGATGGAGCTGCCATGCCCGGGGCAGCGCTTGCAGGGCCGCTCACTGGGGAAGCAGTGCCATCCTCACGTGTCTCGAATACAACCTCCCCAGGTCCCTCAACCTCTTCTCCAAGTCCAATGGGTAGTCGGTGAAGAGCACCGAATCCCAATTCTGCACCAAGGGCGCCTTCGCCACCCCAGCCCCTTGTAGGAACCAGCTCAACCTCGCGAACCACATCGAATTCACTATTGTAAACCCACAGAACCAGAGTACGATTTAGATGATCCTCAACCAACTCCCCTAGTGCCGACTCCCCTCTTAACGTCCCGCTGGGGGTTCCGATGATATAGTCTGAGTAAGGAAGTAACCCGGCTCGGTATGCGGGGCTGAGCGGTGATGGGATTGCAATAACATGCCAGATGTTTTGCGTAGAGGAGAGGGGGGCAAGCTGCAGCGCGAGGCCGAGGGAGGGGTTTGTTGACGGTATAGGATGAGTGATTGTGTGTGTTCGTTGACCCTGATAGGATATACAGTTAGCTGGAATCCAGAGGTACCATTTCTGTATCCTTACCTTCGCACTCCAAACTTCAAGTGTCAAGGTTCCCCCAGCGCAATTTCGGCATTCTGTCGCAAAGAGGTTCGGGTCCGGATCTTCCTGTATGTCAGTGTGAGCGAAGCTATAATGGCCAGGAGTAGAAATAATCACATATACTCACAATTGTATGACCGTTGATTCCCACGATAAAGTCAAACCATGGCTCTAGAGGAAGCTCTGGGTCTTTGTTGCGGAGGACCTGGAAACCGAATGCGTTGTCACTGGGGCCGTTACGAGGCTGTTGGCCAGGCTCCCCGTCTAGCCGGCCGATGAAGCGATTTAACGCGCCGAACATAATTCTCTATTATAATAAAGATTGCGAGAGTTGATCGAATGAGGCTGAGTAGGGAAGCTGTAGTTAGGTGTGTTTACCTCGTGCGAGCTGGCCAGATGCGCAGGTGCAAACCATGCAAACACCACCCATCTTTATCAGTTATCGAGAATGGATTGATCATTTCGCTTTATCGCATCATGGCAGACGAAGACGCGCCTCCAGAGGTGCATCACTACAGCAGTCTGCGAGAAGTGCCCTGGGACATTCAGAAGTAAGTGTGATTGTTCTTGAAAAATACCAATGCTAATCCAATTACCAGCTACTGGGCACAGCGCTACCGGATTTTCTCCAAGTACGACGATGGTGTATGGTTGACCGATGATGCTTGGTTTGGCGTCACGCCAGAACCAGTTGCCAAGTTTGTGACCTTCGCTACTATTTTAGACTGCCTGCTAACTTTCATTAGCAAAATAGCTTCACAAATTGCCGAATCAGCACCTGCTGGGCGCAGTATTCTCGTGGATGCCTTCGCTGGCGCAGGCGGAAACACCATCGCATTTGCCTTGACCGGAAAATGGAAACGAATCTACGCGATTGAAAAAAACTCTGCTGTCCTAAAGTGCGCAAAACATAATGCGAAAATCTATGGGGTGGAGGACAAGATCACTTGGTTCGAAGGCGATTGCTTCGAGATTCTTAAGAACCAACTTAAAGAATTGGCGCCGTACAGTGTCGTCTTTGCTAGCCCTCCCTGGGGAGGTAAGTGTCACCAAATCATTGCTTCTGTGGCATGAACTAAATTATAACAGGGCCCGGATATCGTTCAGACCAGGTATTCAACCTGAAGACCATGGAGCCATATTCCCTCCAAAGATTGTACGATGAATACTCAGTATTCAGCAAACACATGGTTCTTTACATTCCAAGGACCTCTGACTTGAAACAGATTGCAAAGCTGGTCCCTGACGGTGGCAAGGCTACAGTAATGCACTATTGTATGGAGGGTGCAAGCAAGGCGTTGTGTATTTTCTATGGGGATTTCAATGTGTCATGACTTATGGTTGCTATTCATCTGACAATAATTTCATTCAATGTATTTTTACTATCAACAATGTATTTTTTCTATTTTTTCTATTTTTTGCCTTCTATTCTTCTTCATAGTCGTAATTAATGTGTCTATTGAGCCTTTTCCATTGAATTCAGGCATCTAGCTGATTGCCATATCGGGTTAGCGTGACCCGTCCCTTGCTCATTATCCTGGAAACCCATTTTCTCTCTACAACCACCTGTCCGCCACGCCCCTCCTCTTTCTCCTCTCTTCTGCGCGACCCGAGCCACGGCAAAAAACCCACGCCCAGATTGCAGACTCGCCTAATACCCAGATGTGCATATTCTGAATCGCGTTGTCGCCTTGTCCGGCTCGCGCTTACATTCTTATCCTGCGATTTCTCTCACCAACTTGTTGAATCTAACGCTTTCTTCATTTACAACACTTCTCTGACTTTGAACACGAGCGTATTTGCCCATCATGCCTCACGCAACACCGAAAGCCCCGGAGGGCGAGGAGGATACTGATTTCGACGATGTGATGCGACAACTGAACAACTACGAAGATACAGGCCCCTCTCTGGATTTCTTGTCGCGTGAGTTGGAAGTTGGTGAAAAAGCCGACGATGCAATCGACTACGAGGACTTCGACGACGATGAACTTCCGGAAGAAGAGGTCATTACACGCCCAGCCCCAGCCCTGCCTGCAGTGAATGATAATCAAGATTCTTTCGCGAACTTGGGCTCAGACGACGCCGCTCTTTTCGGAAATGGAGATGATCTCTTCGGTGACCCAGGAGAGGGGGCTCAGGCCCAGGATGACAACCTCGATGATCTGTTTGGCGAAGGTTCTTTTTCGCCGCCACCTGCTGGACAGGATGATTCTACTCGTGGCCTTTTCGAAGACGAAGAAATGCCTTTAACAGGTGCACCCGTTGACCTACCGTCCATCCCGTCAGCCCCGGCGCCGCAGCCAGAGCCACCCATTATGGGCGAAGATGAATTCCCGGATGATGACAGTATTCTGTCGGAAGACATGAATCCTGTCGAACTCCGCGCATGGAAACTTCAGCAGCAGTTGTTCGCCATGTCAGGTGTTGAAAACCCACCTGCACCGCCTGAGAACCACGAAGAGCTTTTGCAGTCCCTATTTCCCTCGTTCGACCGCAACACTCTTCCGCGTTGGCTCGAGTTGATCCCTCACAAGAAGGCCATCTTCATTGGAAAACAGCCGGCCAAGCCACCTAAGCCTGTCTTGCCTACGAAAGTGAACATTGAGCTGGCGGCTGATCATGAACGTGCATTCAGAACCGGTCAACCCCTCAAGCGTGGCCTTGACCATGAAACTCATGGCTTGGTAATGATTACACAATCGGACCGCAGAGAGGACGGAGAAGAGGCGGAGGAAGATACGAAGGAAGACATTGACATGGATGATGTGGACGGGGATGAAGTGCTGCCCGGTGGCTTCACCATGCAGGACCTTCGAACGATTTGTGCGGACTGGGACATTAAGGATGATGTCTCTAGCATTGACCCGGAAGAGAAGCCGTTGGCACAAAGAGAAGATCATATCTTGGATGAGGACGAAGATTGGCTCATGGAAACCGAGGTTCCGAGCAAGAAACGAAAGACCGGCCCGACTCCCATGGATGTCATTGCTCTGTCACATATCGATATCCCACTATTGGATGATCCGGAACAAGCGACAATGAAAATCGCAAAGAAAGTCACAATTGATCTCAATGATCCAAACATTCTTGTCGACGAATTAAGAGCGGATGCCGTGGCAAACAAGCCGAAACATACCGCTCCTCGCACCAGGGATGAAGTGGACCTGAATCTCACGCGCCGCCTCACTCAGCGATACAACATCTCAAATGACCAAGCATACGACATGCTCAAACAGAATCATCAGAACAAGATCCGCAGTACTCTTGGCAACGTGACACTTGAGCATGGCCTGCCAGCTCTGCGTTTGCAGTGGCCCTACTACAAGACTGAGTTGGCCAAGGCTGAAGCTAGATCTTTCCACCGACCTGCTATGGCTTTCCGGCCTGGGCAAACGGCTTACTTCAAGAACCCCGTTCAGTTAAAACGCAAGCATTTGCGTGGTAAAGATGCGAAAACTGTCTATGATTCGACACAGTCATTGTCCATGGGTGACAACTCCAACGTCTTGCTGGTGGAGTACTCTGAAGAGATGCCTATGACACTAGCCAACTTTGGAATGTGCAACCGTTTCATCAATTATTACCGGCGAAAGAATATTGACGATCCCACCCGCCCAAGGGCAGATATTGGCGAAACTGTTGTTCTATTACCCCAGGACAAGAGCCCCTACTCAATCTTTGGCCA
Source organism: Penicillium mononematosum (assembly GCF_028829835.1). Taxonomy (NCBI): domain Eukaryota; kingdom Fungi; phylum Ascomycota; class Eurotiomycetes; order Eurotiales; family Aspergillaceae; genus Penicillium; species Penicillium mononematosum. The sequence goes on along the minus strand of NW_026643272.1, from coordinate 3,760,939 downwards.
TGTTGACCCCGGCGAAATTTCCCCGGCAATCTCGAACTCCATGTACCGAGCACCCTTATTCCCACACCAAACCAAATCTACGGACTTCCTCGTAGTCCGCAACACAACTGGACAAAATGGCAGTACCTATTACCTGCGCAACATCGAAAATTTCTACGTTGCCGGACAGCAATTCCCATCGGTTGACATCCCTGGGCCACATTCGCGCAAAGTGACAACTGTTGCGAAGAATCGCATGAAGATGTTGGTGTATCGTCTATTGAAAAAGAGCCCGGATGAGCGACTTGCGATCAGCGATGTTACAGCTCACATACCAAACACTACGGATATGCAGAACCGACAGAAGGTCAAGGACTTCCTTCAACACGACAAAGACACCAAATATTGGAAGCCACTGGATCCAGTTCTCCCTGACCAAGACACAATCCGCTCGTGGGTTCAGCCCGAAGATGTTTGTCTTCTGGAATCCATGCAGATTGGACAACAGCACCTCCACGACACTGGTTATGGCAACGATGCCGAGACTGGCGGCGACAACGAAGAAGATGAAGAACTCGAGAGTTTCGAGCAGCAGATGGCTCCCTGGAAGGCAACTCGCAACTTTTTGTTGGCCTCTCAAGGCAAGGCTATGCTGAAACTCCATGGTGAAGGAGACCCCACCGGCCGAGGTGAGGGCTATAACTTCATCAAAACAAGCATGAAGGGTGGGTTCAAGGCCATCGGTGAAAGTGTTGAGGATAAGCTGGATGCGCAGCGACTCAAGGAGCTTGGAGGTCACAGCTACAATGTTGCCCGCCAGCAAAAATCATACGAAACATCCATTCGTCGGATTTGGGATGCTCAGAAAAGCAGCTTGTCTTCCACCATTGAGCATTCCGACCAGGAAAGCGACGTCGACCAAGAAGACGACTACCAGGATCAATTCAACAAACCAACACCCCGGTCTGAAGCACAGACACCTGGGCCATATCGCCGTGACGATGAGACAACAAGTCAGTTCAGCAAAATGAGTTTCAACAGCCAGCGCGGCAAAGTGTTGCGTATCACCCGCCAGTTGAAACAGGCGAACGGCGAAATCGTGCACCAGGAACAACATGTTTTCGATCCCCGAGTGATCAGGCACTACATCCAACACCGTCACCGCAACGAAGCCATGCACACAAAGCTGGAACATATCACCCCTACGGGCGATACAGACCTCGACACCCGCAACATGAAGTTGATCGAGGCCGAGCTCAGCCGTCTCCACCGCAACAAGGAGCGTCGTTTCGCCCGCGAGAAGCAAAAGGGCATCCTCGTTCCGGCGATCCGGACGGCAAGCCTGCTGGTACTCAACGCAAATGTGCCAACTGCGGTCAGGTCGGACACATCAAGACAAACAAGAAGCTCTGTCCACTGCTCAATGGTACTATGAAGCCCGAGGATCGTGTCACGGATTCGGCTTTCTCCATGAGTGCACCGGTTCTGTGAATCGATTCGCTTTTTCTTTGCCGACTTACGCATCTATCCCCTCAATCGTCCCCCCTTATATCCGTCTACTCCGAACTTGATACCCCTTATAAGAAGATTCTCTGTCCCGAATTTGCTCTCCGATACCCCTGTTCCCTGCCCACCAGATGTGATTTGAGACCATACATAGCCGCTTCCCCTTTGCTTTGTGTATGAATTTCCCAGCGTTGTTTCCTTTTGGGTGTTTACACTCATCTTCGATGAAGTATCATAGGAAATAGGATGTATCCAATCTGATGACAATACTTTTTGTGCAGAGTAGGCTAGCATCTCCTGTCCATAATTATATATTCATTCCTAAAGATACATGAGGGATGGCAGAGGGAAGACTGTCCAAGGACGGAGGGTAGTCACCTATGAGGGAATGAGGCGCTATACAAGAGGGTTATGTGGATATGTGTGACCCGGTGGTTTGTCGTGTGAATTGAAATCCAACGATAGTCAACAGGTTTGTTCCAAGTCGAGTAGGGTGTCAACTCCCCATTCCACGACTTTGCTTTGTATAGTCACGGTGCATAGAGGCCGGCCAATTGGCCTCTGGTATACGGTTGACGCCCTCGTTCTGTACTGAAAGCCAAAGCAACGTCACCGGGTCGCCGGTATGTATAGCCCAGAAAAGCGCCCTTCTTGCGAATGTCCAAGACAGTCTTGCTCATCTGTTTGTCTCGCAGGATTTTATCACGGGGTCGCTTCTTCTCCTTTTTCTTTTCCGCATCTTTCGCCTGCTCCTGTGCTGCGCGTGGAGTAGTCTCAGCAACCGGCGGCTTAACAACGTCCTCCGCTGGACTTATTTCTTGATTACCAGGGGTGATCGCGTCAGGATCTTGTTCAGGGTCCCCCGAGTCACTACTAGCAACGTTCTCGATCTCGTTGCTGGCCAACTTCCAGTCGTCAAAATATCTAGTATCTTCCCAATTCCTGACCCTAGGAACCACTGGCGGTTGGCACATGTGGAGTTCTTGCCATCGAATACCTCGGAAGAACGGATGAATCTTGATGTCTGCTGCATCATTGGGGTATACATAGTAGCTCGCGATATTTCTGTACCGCGCGTCCATAGAGTAGAGCATTTGGGTCGAGACAGGACGTCCATTTAGTATATCATTGGCTTGGTACTTTGGAGAGCACAGGCGATATTCGCGCTCTTGAAGAATCCTGGTAATCAGATCCATGGCCTCCTGAGAGACTAACTTGTCGGTGGGTTTCTCCCGGGGAAATCGCAGAGTTCTTGAGTGTTGCTTGAGGATTTTAGAAAATGTTCACTGGAACAAGGGAACCAAGAAGGTACTCACGAGGATCTTGATCTTTGTATCATGGCGATTTTCACAGGCAAAGGGTGTAAACCCATATAGACACTGGAAACGCCGTGAGACTTTGATACACACGATACGGGAATGTCGAGCGGCCTACCTCGTATAGAATGATACCCAAGCTCCACCAGTCGCATCGTCCGTCATACATTTCACCGCGAACGACCTCAGGTGCCATGTATTGACTGGTTCCAACAACGCTTTTTGCGAATCTCCGTCGTCCTTTGTTGTTTCGCCAATCCAACAAGCTTGTCGAGGATGGTTGATGAAGAGTATGGTCATCCAGACTGTGCAACTTGATATCAGGCGCGAGCTCTTTCGCTTCGGCAGCCATCTTCTGGTCTTCGGAATCACCCTTGACATCGATACCAAGTTTCTCCAGCAAGGAGTAGCGATGACTGTTATAATAAGCTTGATCATGCGACCAATGCCCGTTAAAAGCCAGACCAAAATCGGAGATCTTCAAATGGCCCGACGCAGAGATGAGGAAGTTATCGGGCTTCACATCGCGATGAATCCAGCGGAGTCGATGTGCCTCTTCAATGCACAATATCATTTCGGCGACGTAAAATCGTGCCCAGTCCTCGCGGAGTGTATCTTTGCGGATCAATAACCCTAAGAAGTCACCACCAACCATGTAATCCATCACAAGATATAGATTGTTGGCATCTTGGAAGCTGGCGATTAAAGGAACAACCCAGCGAGAGCTCTCAGAGGCAACAAGGAAATCTCTTTCCGCTCGAATATGGCCTTCCTGCGAGTTGCGGATCATCTCCGCCTTTCTGATAACTTTCATGGCATATACTTCCTTCTTTTCGCTGGTCATATACCTTCGGCGGCTTTGCCTGGCACCTTCCACAGCAGACATCAGAGCTCCAAGAGGATTCGATCTGGTTTGGACATTGTTGTCATTGAGTGTCAGAGGGGCGTCTTCCTGGGAGCTCTTCGAATCATAACCACTCGGTCGAACAAGACGCACAACACCAAAGCTTCCTTTCCCCAGTACCTTTATAGGTTTGTACCCCGCAACAGAGATGGCGTTTTCTGCTTGGCTGCAGTATCGGTTTGATTTGAGCACACGACACTGTCGAAGATAATCGTTCTCGCGCAAGACCCAGTTGTGTCTTGTCATCAATCGCTCCTCGGGTGTGAGCTCAAATGCATAGATGTGCTGCTCCAACTCGAGCTGACGTTGCTGACGGGAATCTTTGTTGTGGAAAATGGAGTTGAAGTATAGTTCCAAGTAAACTTTCGCCACTGATGTCGCTTCGACAGTTTTGATTGACGGCGATACTGTGATTACATTGGTGTCTGGAGCATTGGAAGCTTCATTAATCTCGGAGAGAGAGGGCCAATGCATCACTGCAGTTTCGTGTCCATCGTGCAGTTTGCCTTTATCCGAGGAAGGAGACGGCCCCCCCGGACGTGATCGGAGTCAGGGAAGTTGACTGCCCGCGAGCAGGAGACCCACCACTACTGCGGCTGGTTGACGGGTTTGAGCTATCATTGGCACCATCACTCTGTTTGCTCAAATCTTCCAATACTGGCGAATTGAGAGGAAGAATACTCGGTCTTGACCGAAGATGCACACGGCGGATGACAGTGGGCTGACCAAACGCAAGCGAGATCTTATGCGAGAAGCGATCGACAAATTTTGAATTGGATAGACTCGGTTGCTCAGTGACGGTAGTCGGCAGAGGATCCTCGCCTGTGGCATGTTGCTGCACGTCGTTGACAACAGCTAATTCACCCTGACTCTCGGGTGACGATCGTAGGTCGGGAAGTGGTTCAGAATAAGTATCAACCACTTGGGTAGGGATGCTGAGTGAAGGAGTGGTAGGTAGCGGTTCGCTTCGTGGGGACTCGGCTGCAATCGGATACTCTGGGCTATCATTGCCATTCTCACTTGGGGAAGATGGGTTCGAGACACCTGGACTTTCGTCGCCGGCCTGTACGGAATCGCAGTAATCACTGTCGAGACTAAATTCCTTGTTGCCTGTGATGGAGAATCAGTGAATGGTCCGATATAACATGAAAGACGCCACCACTCACTCTTGGATGAACCACGCAAGCCCAGCAACAGTAGAATCTTGGAGCCACTGCGGGTCAAACGAGCCCTAAGCCGATCTTTTCGCACTGGGATAATTGGCTCTGATGCCGGGCTTTCTGTTGCCCCAGAGTCGGTTGGAGATGGGTCTGGCTTCCCAGAGAAGACGATTTTAGTTGGGATCAAGAGATTGAAAAGACTTCGTCGATTTGCATCTTTCTTACTGGAGGTCATGTTTGCCTCCAGAGCCAATGAGTGTTGAATGAAACATGTGTGGACCTTAACAATATATTGGAGTATGGAGTAGATGGATGAATCATGAAGTATAGAGCTTAGGTGTTGGTAGTGAAGTGCCTATGTTAGGGCTGGCAACCACGAAAGAGGGTAAGCACCACCCGACTTTTCTGTATGACCCGGGACCTGATAGACATGGAGAACCTGGAAGATATCAACATTCACAAGATATAGCTACTCATGCTTGAAAAAATCAAACATGAACATGCACACAGCCACACCACATGACAATCCAAAGAGGCTCAAAGACGCGGGGGTGGTCAGAATCAGAATCTCCTCGTATCCCCCATTTTGGCCTATTTATTGTCTGTTTCCTACTTCCTCTGGACAGTAGAATCGTCCATTTGGTTTATGTTCAGAAGCATCTCTGTCATCTGTGGACATGTATCCCCATTCAAACCCAGTTCACCCTCGTGGCGAGCTGTACACGACCAACACCATCTCCGAAGATTTGAGCGGCAAAAACGCCTCACAAGAGCAATTGATTCCTGCTTCGCTTGCAGGGATAGCTCCTCCTCTTGATGGTTCATCTTACATTCCGAATGCCAATACTCCGGAAGAACACCAAAACAACCAGAATTACTCATTCAAACTCATGCTGTTAGAACGGCAGAACGTCGTCCGGCGAAATGCCGCCATGGCTGCGACACAGAGCAGCGCATACCAACGGCCACTCGGGCCTAATATCCCTGTCCCTTCTTTCGGGCCATCGGCAGTCAACAACCAAAACATGTCTGCCCCTTTAGCGCCGGGTCGTCCTGTTCCATGTCAATGTCCCCAAGCCCCGGTGTATCCCCAAGCCACGGCATATCATATCGATGCCCCTTACACTCCTGCAAGGCAACAGATTCCGAGTCCACGTTCAGTGAACTCATACGATATGAACCCGCAGTACTCGAATCCCGTTGGCTCAGAAATGTACACTCCTCCCAGCCAAGGAAGTGTCTCTGTATCAGAAGCCAATGACCTCAAGGCCCAAATCGCAGCTCTTCGCGACAAGGTCCGGGAGCTGGAAGGAAAGCCAGTTCTACCCACAGCCTCGAAGTATCAGATCCTTTACCGGATTGAGAAAGACAGCACCTATCCCAGTGACAATGAGATCATGGACGATAGCGACGATGAATTCAGCCCCAGGCCCAGACAACTCGGGCCTGAGACCCAGCTCTCCATGGATGGGGATTTATACCGATCCCCCCTGAGCTCATCCATCGAAACATGGGTGCGCCGTATCTGCGCTGCAATGATCCGCTGGTTAACTTCGAGCTGTACCTCGCTCTCAACAGAGACATATCGTTTGTGGTTTTCCGGAACTACAAACGAAGGGCCGAGCTGCAGTCACCGAACAAAAAGTATGGCAAGCCAGAACCATTCAGCGAGACCATTCTTCCAGTTTCCGAAGATCTCAAAGGCGTGATCGCAGATTTCCTCAGGGGCAAGGAGTTCCGATCCATGTACAGCGACTACCGGAACACAGGAGAGGTGCAGTCGCCTTACCTCTTTGTCTACCATAACCGGGGTGCTGGAGAAACGGAAATTAAACGAGGGCTGAGCTCTGAGGCGCAAAGACAATTTGACCTCTTCATGGACTATGTCCAAGAGGCTTGCGGTAATGACTACACTGCAGCAGACCTGCTTTTGGAGAAAGGCAAAATTCGCCCGGAGTACGTTCAATATCTGTTCAAGCCCAACGAAGTCCTGGTCTCGAACAGAAACAAAGAGCATGTAGGTTATTTAGCCAAGGACTGGCCGTCTCGAAGCATGGAAATTCGTGGCAGCGATCCTTGTTGGTGGATCAGTGTTCAGACCTGGGAATTTGATGGCGACTTTTATAAATCTCACACTAGGCTCAGTTTTGAGATGCCGCCGTCGCAGCATGCCATGGAAATGCCGCCGTCGCTTGAAGTGGATAATTTGTCAGAGGACTCTAGCCTTCCTCTACACCATATTGACTCAGACAAAGAGTGTTCTATCACGGACCTTGCGGTATATCCGGTCAAGTATGCCCCTGAATATCTGTTCCGCAAGCTTCAGCGCCGTGGGGGGATTTTCTGGACATTCCGCACCCAGAAGTATGTGTCCTATCAGGCGACCGAGGAAGAGAATTTCCAGACCGTGGTATGTGTTTATCGTCAACGTGCAATGATGCACCGACTAACCACTGCTACTAGGCCGAGGACCGGTACATCATAGACATGAAGACTTACAAGAGACTGCATCCAGATCCAGACTCGAACGGGTATTTGAATAATGACCTACGCAGAAACACACTCGATGAGAGAGTCATGGCCAGAGAGCAACCCCCACAAGAGCCGTTCAGCATGTTGATGCCTCCAAGGGTGACTGGCTTCAACCTCCGGCGCAAGAAATGGTTCGACCTCTCAGTCGACCGCATCTCCCATGTCGAGTGGAACAAAGACGCCTTCGAGAGTCTAGCCATCGACTCTAAATCCAGAGACCTTATCGAAGCATTGGTGACCAACCACGTCGAGCCCGAATACTCCGCCGATCTGATCGCCGGCAAAGGAAACGGACTTATCTTGCTTCTGCACGGCGGGCCAGGAACAGGCAAAACACTGACTGCAGAGAGTGTGGCTGAAATAGCCGAGAGGCCTCTCTATCGAGTCACATGCGGTGACGTCGGCATCGAGCCAGAGGATGTGGAGAAGTACCTCGAGTCCGTGCTACACCTGGGCAAGATCTGGAACTGCGTAGTTCTGCTCGATGAAGCAGATGTTTTCCTCGAGCAGCGCGGTCTGGAAGATCTGAACCGGAATGCGCTGGTATCGGCATTTCTGCGTGTGGTGGATGTTTCGAGGGAATCCTGATCTTGACCACCAACAGGGTCGGTACCTTCGACGAGGCGTTCAAGTCGCGCATCCAGCTGGCGCTGCACTACCCGCCTCTTGGTGAGGAGCAGAGACGAACCATCTGGGAGACTTTTATCCAGCGTCTGGATGGGTTTGATGAAGATGCTGTTGATGTTGAAAATCTTATGGGGAGCTTGAATGTGCTTCAGAAGGAGAAATTGAACGGTCGGCAGATTCGGAATGCCGTCACCACCGCTCGTCAGTACGCGAAGTGGAAAGGGGGGGGTTCTCACGTATGACCACCTCAAGGATGTGATTGAGGTGTCGGCGAGGTTCGATGACTACTTGGAGAACATTCACCGGGGTGGCCTTATGCAGCTTTGTGCGCCACTGAATCAAAGTTTGTGACCGGATAGTGTGTAGAGGGAAGAATGGCCATGACACAGACTGTAGTAGGATATTTGCAATTGAACGTGATTTCGGCTTTGTGCCTCGTAAGCCATCCATCCTCGTTGTGCTTAAAAGTTAAATGTAGAGGGGTCATTAGGGAGGTTGGAAAAGGCCTAGGACAAACTGTTAACGCAAGTTGTGTATAGGCGAGCGATATTCCGTACTCGTGCTCGTCAAGAAAAGGCTAATACATACCCATGAGTCAAGTTGAGCCCACCAGATTGAACCTTCGAGGCTCTCAAGGAAGCCTGCATCGTCCCCCGCATTCATCCCCAAATCGGCTGGTTGCATCATGAAATCAACCGCCTGGGGGTCAAAAAAGGACCGATTTTGCATCCGAATTCTGTGAACCGTCTCCCGAGACATACGGAATATCGTTTTCATTAGAAGAATGTGGCCGACTTTCAACAGAGAGCCCACTGGAACCAATCTGCCGATGAACCTCTTGTCTCAACTCCTCCAGAATGATTCCGTAGCGACGACTCGGACAGTTCTTGCGCGTGGCTTCAGCAAGATGTTGCTGACAAGATTCAGCGAGAGAGAAGAGCTGGTGCAATTTATCTGGGTCATTGGGGCTCCCGACTGAGGAGACAGACGCCGAGCTAGATCCGACTAGTGACTTACGGTGCTGTTGGATGGTATGGATGTAAACGACCAAAACAGCACAGAAGCACACGTAGTGCGTGAACCAGAAGGACTGGATCAGCACGCCCTGATGCGCGAGACCGTCGGTTATTGTCATGATATTCTCGGCAGCCTGGATGCACTTCTGGACGTGCGAGCTGACCATCGGGTGTGGGACTTTCGGTCTGCGGCTGAGGTCTGTGAAGTCGTTCAAGAGGAATGAGCGAGTGACATGGATCATCGCGTGCGAGTAGGCGAGTTGGAGGACTTGGCTTTGGCGGCAGAGGGGTGGGATTAAACTGGTTGGGTGGACACTGTTGAATAATGGTGGAACAGTTTCTTTCCATTTTTCAAGTTCCGAGGTTAGGCGGATTGCGGTCTCGAGGGGGGTATCTCGAGAGAGGGTGTTTATGCTGTATAGTTGACGGGATATATCGCCCAGGATACGACCGAGTCTAGATTCGGTGTTAGCTGCTCAGGTGCTATATGAGTATACGTCCAGGCTAGACATGAGGGACACACCGGTAATGAAGAACAGAGGCAATCATCATGCTGTCCGTGGATCCTGTTCTTCGCGTCGGATCTTCTTCCAGTAAGTCTTCGTCGTTCGTCTCGTCCGGTAATTCTTGGTCGATGTCCTCATCGTGGAGCAGTCGAGGTCTTCCGAACATAATGCTTAGATATTTGTCTAGAGTGTATACACTCCAGAAGATGCGCTTGCGGAGCTCCAGTTCTAGATATGAGCACCCGTTATTCGAGGCTTTGGCCGGCAACTTCCTGTGCAATCCCAGTGCAGTCACAATCTGCATTGTCGTGCCGAATGAGTACCAGCATTCGTTGGCCCGTGATGATGACAGCAGATAGAGGCATTGGCCCAGCCGGGCCTGGATGGTTTCCAGTCGCGGCGGCCCTGACTCGAGAGAAGACATGTATTTCGATGCTGCATACCAGCGCTCACTGTAATCCCTCAGTTAGGCTCCTTGCCTGACCATATCAAGAGATTACTAACCTTTCTAGCCTTTCGCCCCGCCCATCAGGTATTCCTCGGGGTCTCATTTCCATGTACAAAGTACTCACAGCAATAATCATGAGGACGATAGCAGTCCGAGCAACCATGTTTCCCACCGGGAGATTCGAGAGGCCGATGTTATTTTGGTAAACCTGTCTAGTCCACTCTTCCACATTGCCCCTATGCACAAACCGATAAGTCACCATAGAGTAATCGAAGTAAATCCCCACCAGCTCCAGTGCCTTTTCCAGAGACGGGAGGGTAAACTCCGCTTCTTGGGGATTGGAATAAGGTTTATCGCCAAACATAAAGACAGCTGTATTCCGCGAGGACTCATTTTGGAGTTCATCCGGATAGTGCGTCCTTTCGTCATGATGCAGACGGCTCCATACACGATTGATAAATGAAACACCGGATGAAGGACCGAGGTAATTACCCTCAAAATCAGTTGATCCTGGCTCTGGTGAGTTTCGCGATGACACATGCTGGTTTTGGGTTTGGGTTGAAAGTAGATTGTCAGTCATAGTCGAGTCCCGACCGTTGGCTTGTAGATTGGGGCTGGACGTGCGCCCAACCCCGTCCACAAATGCACGACGCGCAGTCGAAGTTGAAAGTGGACTAACTGGACTCGGTGATGCAGGAAGAGGGTCTGGTGGTAGTCCCCGAGAGTATGCGGCGTTGTATCTGCATGGTAGTGACAGGCGTGTACATCTTGTACACGGTAGAGTACCAGTACACCGGGTTTTCTTTATTTTGCACGAGTCACAAGCTCTGGTGATTTTCTGGCGATGTGCAGCACCATCCTTTAATGTGTCGGATGCTTTCCTCTTGTTAGATGCGGGCGGCTCTGTTGAAGTTGTTTCATTTAGTTTGACCACGGGCCGAGATTCGTGCATGGCAACGCTAGTGGTTGTCATATCGAGATCGGCAAGACAGGCCGAGCCAGGGAATTAATTCCCGGGGAATATTGAAAAGAGAGGAGACCTAGAGGTAGTTAGAAAGGAGAAGTATCCGGGGGAAGAGGGGGAAATTGGGGAAAAGCACACGATCTCGGCAAGTCTCCGGTCGGCGCGGGGATGCCTCCACCTCCCCGGATTTTACTTAGATACACATCCAGTATAGTGTTAATATACACAAGCTATGGTTATTAAGGAAGACCAAGGAAGATCATCTCCTTATGACCGGGCTTTCACCGCGTAAAGGGCTGTTGACTGAAGGGTGACCATCAATAGACATCTAAAGAAATCGCTCATTTGCTTTATTTAGCTACAAGTCAAAAGAAAATTTTTATATGAGCCCCAATAATCAATTTTACCATAGATTCGTATACCATGTAAGCTGGTTGTAAAAGCACAACTGACACTGGCATCATATCCATGGAATAGGAGTCGGCAGAAGCAGAATATGCCCAGGTGCCCAACAATATGATAGTGTGATCGGCAGCTTTGATGAATCTGTGTCATCCTAGGAGGCAAGTGGTTGACATTGACAGAGACCTCTCCATTTCCACGAGACAACTGGTATCATAGGCCGAAGGAGCAAATAGTATTCGGTGATCGAGGCGAAGTTGAATCATCTCTGTTGAAAGAGGATGAGAGCCCTAGGCTAAGAAGGATCCGTGGGACATTCATTGCACTTTGGCAGAATATCTGCCGGCAGCTTGAATGATGCGAAATTCCAATATCAAAAGGAAAGAAAAAGAAAAAGAAAGAAAAAGAAAAAGAAAATCCCATTTGCTCCGTATCCACAAACACCCCCGGGTAACTCCCGAGAAACAAAGTCTGAATGTGACAAGCTAGAACTGGGTATCTCTGGGTATATTCACTTCTGTCATATATCGGGACTTCGCGCAGTTTTGCAAGCTTCGAAAGCCCCTGGTTTTGGGATGGCAAAGAACATTTGCAACAAAAAGAAAAAGAAAATATAACTAGAGCTTGGCGAAGAGAATTGGAACAGTCTGGTTTCTTCGCGATCTCAATGTGTCTCGAGATATGGCAATAAACATAAAGATGGAACTGATCACACAGCTAGAATGAGGAATGTGACGGTTCTCTGAATGATCTGCTCCATCCTCGAAAGGAAATGCGGCACGAACAGCTATGAAGGGAAACGCTATGAAACAAGCCGATTTGTTTGGTAGTTCGAGGATTTGGGATGGAGAAGGTTTGGGGGGAGGATTTTAGCGGAGAGACGAGGGGTAGATCTGGCACATATTCGTCCAGAGGATGCGCAGATTGCCCCGGGAAGGTTAGGGCTAATTTAGCGAGGGGTTAAAGTAATTGCCCATGTTATTGTTGGGAGTAATATTCAGGTTCAGGTTTGAGTCGCGCACGTCTGAATTGCGGGAATCGGATGGATTATCATCTTCCAAGAGACGGGTGAGGATATCTCGGATCTCTCCGGGGGTGGCTCCGGATCGTATGGTATTGACGATTAATTGCACCGTCGGGCCATCACTATCTCGGATGAGTCCGATGAGGTCGTCCACAAATGACCGGAAATGGTCCAGTTGGTCCTGGATTCTCTTGGCGGAAGCTTTGCGGCGTCTGTCGGCGGCTTCATCGAAGACACATTCGCGGCCGTGGGTTGAGCATTCGGTACAATGAGGAGGGCCGGTACACTGACGAAATGAAAAAAATAAGAGCATGTCAGATTGATTGAAGTATAGATTAGGTGAAAACAAAGGGGATAGATAGGGAAAATAGGAAAATAGGAAAATAGGAAGCGCAGTGAATGTTGTACCCTGGTCCGACGTTTTTGACACTCTGTACAAGCTGTCGATGCTCGCCTCATTCGTTTTTCTTCTGGTGCACCCCCAGCAGGACTCCCTGCTCCCTCCCCTCCATCCCCTCCAGATCCGCCGAGTAGCCTGGTGCGAGGCGCAAGAGGCCTATAGCCTCGGGGTGTCTGATCACTCATCAAGCAAAAAGAACAAAAAAGGTAAATAGCAAATCAGAAGCGCAACTCTCTGTCTTCCCAACCATTTGAAAGCATGGTAATCAAATCACTTAGAAGACAGATCATAGAAAGAGTTATAGAATGGAGAAAGAGAAGAGGCGGCCTGCGCGCTAGACGTATGCAGCGGAATCCTGCAATGTGCGCAGCCTAGATTAGAAGGGCATGAGGGAAAGTGGGGGGGCAACGGAATCAATTAAGAGGGAAAATAAACAGGTAAATAACAGGTAAAGAAATGGGGAACAAATTAAAAAAAAATAGAAAAAAATAGGAAAATATAGGGGAAAAATTCAAAGGGGAAAAAAAACAGGGAAAAAGGAGAGAATCAAGGACTAAAGTGGCGGATGTGGGCCTTCAAGTTGGCATGTCTAGGAAATAAGCAGATCGAGGCTCCAGGGACCGACCTTGGAAATAATTGAAGATATATCATATATATGTCAAATATATGTCAAATATATGTCAAATCTAATATCAAATAAATCTAATATCAAATACTAAAAGTCAATGCAATTCTCGTCTCTACTAATGGTGGAAGTGATAAAAAGCAATTACCGCTAATAGCTCATTTCTGAGTAATAGTCTAATTCCTATACCCAGTACTCCGTATATTGTCTATATATTGTCTATATTGTACAACATACATTACTCAATGTAATCTGTACTTTTTCCTGATAATTTTATTCATACATATGTATTCTTCCCATCTAGGCTTATACCCGCATCCCTACATACATCGAGTCTCTATTGGAATCCTACCCATAACCCTAAATTTATCCCCGGAGTTAGTTTCCGGGGTAAATGATAGGCTCAACCAGCAAGATAGCAAGACTGAAAATATTCCCATGAAATCATGACTCTACGATGTGAGCCTCTCTACTCCGTAGATAACAACTTTTAATACTGAACATTTACTCCGTATCTAAGATCCGCTTCCTAGAATCGCCATTTCCCGGGACTTTCTGCATTGGACAAAAACGGGTCGATGCCTTTTAGTCGATCGCTGACATTCTCGGCTCACATGTCGATCGGGGAGATCTTGAGTTTTATTTCTTTTTATTTCTTTTGTTTTTTTGTTTTTTCCCTTCGCTCTGTGAAAATGTCATATCCATACCGTAGCTTCATGCGATTTTCCCCATCTATATTGTATACTGTAGTGCCCATGTACTCCGTACCGATATCTTTCTATACTGCCGAAACATGACTCGACTAAAAACCCCACCTAACCAATGCATTGGCCTACGTAGGCGCAGTGGGAGTGAAGACCCCACCAGGCGAAACGTTGTCAACTTGAACCCACTGTGGCTGTTTTGCCACACAAGTGAACCAAAGATACAATTTTCCTCTGCATGATTCTTGACCTGTCCGTATACCGTTCTGGGATTAACTTGCCCTGATCGTCAATCGGGGATCTCTCTGATCGCCCTTACAAAATAGCTCAATATCGGCTGGAAACTTCGTCCCCTGTCCAATAACAATAACGCCGAACCTTCGGGCTATCGAGAGGAATGACACTCTGTATGAATGGGGTACTTGCAACGGGGCCCTGGCCTCCTCGGCTCTTAGGGCTTCCTTTACCAAGGTTAGCTCGGAGCTAGCAAACTATTGAAACCCGTTCCTTTCTCCTAGTATGGCTCAACTCTGTCCCGTGTTCGGAGTATATGCACTCTCAATCACACTTGACGATAGTGAAATATCCTTCGAAGCGACTATGATTTTAACCATGGATATAACACTAAGACGAAGTTGGCAAGATCAACCGTGGAAGCCCAAAAGTACGTTCTATAAACTTGACAGGTGGGGACATAGTCCAGCACTCTGACTGGTACCGGCGAAGAGTTCCAGTCTGCGAATGGGTCCAGGTATTACCCCCGTGTTCCTGACTTGCTATAGACTTCACCGCATCGATTTCGCTATGCACGCCATGGTCTTTTAACTCTCGCATGTACATGTCTCTTTTCTTTTTTTCTCAATTCAAAAAAATAAAATAAAATAAAAAGAATAAAAAGGAAAAGTCTGTCACAGACTTAGCTACTGTTACCTTGACTTCCGATAATTCTCCGGGAGAATACTTCCGTACCATACATGATCTGTTCCCCATTGAACAAAAATTCCTTCAAAGTCTCCTAGAAGAAGGTATTCGCAACTCGTCCTTTTCTTGGAAAGTTCAACCATGGCTCGGATATCTCCAGGGAGGCGAAGAACCTTGACATTGAACCCTCTGCTCCACCACTGGTCATCCAATCTCGTCTATATCCATAGATATTAGACTCGGAGGCTCACTCAATATAAGCGAGTCGACGTACGGTGTACGCTAGATCCATACCTGCAATATCTGCAAGCCTATCCCCATACCACGCATTCTCCATCCCTCATTTACAATTATCCCCACTATCCCGACCATCGTGCTTACACGCACAGGTCTCGCGCCCGTTCACCGATCTTCGGCGCCACAATACGTGGCCCCTATCCAGTACGACTCCAAACCTTTCCGGTATGTGTAATCCTGCCTATAGAGCTACCTAAGGCCATGCAAGGAAGGAAGCTTCCCGAGTTGCTCTACTCCCTAGAGTCACAATATACGGAGTACTCCATACTTACTAGATTGTTACGTGCCCTAACTGTATCTCGGCACAAAGGAGAGCGGGGCCGGAGACGAGATCGCAATTTCGTGAGAAAAAAAGGGAGGAAAAAAAGAAAAACCAAGACCATACGGATTTTGGAGTACACGTACGGAGTACGGCTACTGCCCGTATCCACCCCATTACCCCAAGCGCTCCATAGGATGGTTCTCCTTGGATAACTCTGAAGAAGCGGTCAAACTCTGGATTCGCTCTTATTAGGGCTATCTTCATTCCCCGATGTAGGTACTACTTCCGCAGAAGGCACGACTAATGTGCGGAGCACATCACACAAAAGCAGTCCGTCTCGCCGGGAAACATTTCCCCCTGAGCAGCCCCGAGCAAATACGGGGGCTAATTGATCGCTGGACAGGAAGGAATTCCAGGAATTCCTTCCTGTCCAAGGATCTGATAATATGCATGCATCACTAGCTCTCCCCATCCTGATATTAGTGTTTATTGCAATATAATACCTGTCTTAGCGATGTTTGAACCGAATATCGCGCATCTGCAGATAAATCCTTCGAACCACTCTAGTGGTAGGTAGACACCAATGAGCAAGCAGTTAATATATCGACTTCTTTGTTCGTCCCTTCTTCCCGACGGGTTCCTCGATGCTATTCCAAATACTAGTACCTTTGATATTATACTTCGCGCGGCTTATAGTGGCTTCGAGCATCACTTCACATCACATCTCACATTTCCTGTTCCATTGGATGTCCATGTCCAACAATGCCGCCTCAATCACACTATTTCCTATCAATACCAACACTTCTCATAGACCTAGACACAAGAACGAAAGCAAGGAACATTCTTAAAGCACGATCCGGGGATCCAGTATTCCCCTCACGCGATCTGCGTGTAGAGCGTTGACGCCAACAAAAACGAAAACTGACAGGGGTATTGATTGATCAGCTCGACACGTTGGGCATCAAGAATGGAGACGGTCAAGAGCGGGAGCGAGAGCGACATAGGCGTTTTACCGAGATCAGATTCACTTTGAGGCTGCAGACGGGCTATCGAGTGCTTGGCTGACTATCGAATGCTTGGCTGAGGTATATAAACGCCAAATGTAACTCAATTCAGTATTCCCATCTGCATATTCCGTGCAACATAGAGTATTTGCAGACTCTCGCGCTTTTAACCGAGCCACATGTGTACATCAGTACTATAGGAATAAAGTGTGGGTCTTGATCTTCGTGGTTGGGCTGGAATATCGAGCTGATACATGACATTTACTTGGTCTTTTAGTGGTGCGGAGTACAATTAATATGTACTCCGTACGGTGCCCTGGATTATGCGTGTTCACAAAGAACCCCGCTAGTTCCATCGGTGTGACAGCACATGCAGTCCTATAGACACGGGTACTCGATGGGGCGTGTTGCATACATGCCGTGCTGGTCTGCAAGGCAATGCAGGGTGAGGCTTGGCGCTAGACATTGCCAAAATCGGTTGGAATATGGAATTATTGCAGCTGGATTACATTGTTTTTTTACATATACATCCTGCGCAAGGCAGTCCGAATATTGCGTCTAAAGAAAAGAGGTTGGATTGAAATGGGCAATAGAATTAGTATGGACACGAAAAATATGTACAGATGAAGTAGGGAAGGCAACTGGGAATAAAGTGTTGTTTTAAAAAAAAAAAGCAAGAACCAGGAAATAAGAGGCATCTCATACACCAGAAAAGAACAACACGTGGGATATCAAAAAGAATACGGTCACAGTCGAGCTACGTGCGAAGACACTAAAGTATCCTCCAGACAGTAGGACGCGAATCAGTAGATCGGACGGCCCTCGTCCCAGCGGCGAGACTCTCTCGGACTAGAAATAGGTTCGGGTTGGCTTTCGCCTACAGGGGTGTGAGGACTTGCCACGATGTTACCGGATGGAGAAGGGATGGAGAATCGCGCACTCTCACGGCGGCCAGTATGTTCCGGCTCGCCGATAGCGTTAATGCCACCGATCCACTCCCAGACTCGAGAAACATCACCGCTACGTCCTTCTCGCACAGAAGCGCGGACATTAGCGTTACCCTCGACAAAGTTGCGGACCCGTCGCCAGAGCTCCTCGCGACGCTTGCCCTGGAGTTCAAAGCGGAGGACGTCATCACGGAGCTGACCGATGGCGATATAAGGTTCTTTGGCATCGCCGCGGGCGTATAGTGCAGCTTGCGTGGATAGCCGGTCAAGCGTCGTAGCTACCAATTCCGGCACGCGAGCAATGTCAGATCGACGTGCAATGACACGCGCGCGAGCGTACACAAGGAGACCAATGGTCATGATTAGAAGTGAAATAGGGAGTCGATACGCGAGGAGAGCGAGTCGGAAGTGGCGGCGGACGGCGCATGCGAGTGGGAGCCGTGCAATGGAGGTAGAGGAGAGGACGAGGACGCCGGAATTTCTGTAATTGCGAATGCGTCTCTGTCAGTTCCGGTACACAATGTCAGACCAGATCTTTATAAGAAATGCCGCTGGATGGGAAAATCCAGAGCGATGAGCGTAGCCAAGGAGACACGAGGATTACTCCTAGGGTTCAGGAAACTTACGGCTTGGTATTGCTGATAACTTCATCCTTGCCAAGGATCTCACCAATGGCGCCCTTCCACAGCTCATCAAACTCGGTGTCACTCAGACCCTTGCGGCGTCTCTTGGCCACCTCTTCCCTCAGCTCTGGTTCGCTGATGTCTGGGGATCTGGCACCCTTGCCGTCTTCCTTCAGCTGACCGCATTCCCACTTTGCTCGGCGCTCACGAAGCTCCTCAACAGCTTTATCAGCAACAGCCTTGACGCGGCGTTCCTTTTCACTATCGGGTTCACATGTTGGCGGCAACGGCACTAGGCCACCGAGGGCAAGTGGATGCGGCTTCAAAAGGAAATCATTTTCGCAGCGCACCTCAAAGTCCGGGTAACAGAAGGCGTGGCTTGGGCATGGCTCGCACCGAGGCTCCAGAACATTTGCCCATTCAGGAACCTTGGTCTCTGCCAAAGACCAGGTGGGCTTTCCCAGGCCACAATATCCAATCTCGAGCTTTTCTTTGCGCCACCAGGCACCAAAACTGCCGGCCAGTGAGAGGATAACTACCCAAGGGGCCAAGCGGCTGAGAGTTCCTTGTTTTTGCGGCCGTCGCCTAGCCCGAATTTGTGACGAGTACTGATCATTCTCCATAGACATAGCGAGCTGTTCCTCAGGCGTGAATTCTTCACCTGCCTCAATTTCGCTTTCTTCATCATCCTCGGATTCTTCCGACTCCTCCTCAGGCTCTTCCTGGGGAGGCATCAACCTGGAGGCAAAATCAAATGAATCCCGTTTGGGTGGCTGGAAACCATCATCTTGCTGAAGGTTAGACGGGGTTGCTGATTTCCGCGACCTGAGTCCGCGGCCCCGAGCTGGGCTGTCGGTGGATAAGCGCGAAACGCTCTTCCGCTTGCCATCATAGCTCATCCTTGCGCTTTTAGGAGCCTCGGGGCTTCCACTCTGGAAAGGATTGTCATCCGTAAACCTGCTCTCATTGCGTGATTCTGGCTTGAGACCCGGAGTGTGCTCATCCACTTCTGTAGAAGGGAGGATCTCACTCTGTCCGACTTTCCTAGCTGTAGATTTTCGAGGCGTAGGACGGGTAGCAGCGACTGGAGTGGCGAGTGTGTCGTCGCCGGTTTCCGTGTCAGACGTACGAGCGTGTTTACCCACCGACCGAGCAACGCTCGTGCGCTTTGTGTTCCTGACAGGTGTAGCAGGGCCGAGACCATCATCGACATCCACCGTTGAGTGACGCGTGCTGCGTCGCGATGTACCTCGCTGGCCTCTGCTTGTGGACCCGACTGTCGAGGGTGTAGGTGGAGGAGGCATCGAGTCTCTGTCGTTCGCGTCGCTAGCCACTGATGTCGACCGACTGCTCATGTCTGTAATCCCCATGCTCGTCCGTCGAACAGTGTCGCGGTCGCGCAACAGCTTTCTGGCTTGCGGAAGGACTTCATCCTCGAGGATGCCGATCAGTTGAGCCTTCTTTGCGGAGGCAGGGTACGGAATATCGTGGCTGACGAGGATGGAGCGGAGACGAGGGACAGTGAGAGAGTTCAGATCGAAATCTGGATGCAGGTATTCCAGTTCATCCGCCATTTTGCAATGTGCGACGTCGCCGCCTGGTTAATGTGCGAACACCCCGACCGAGATGGCGTAGTCTACGGGGATTTCAAGATGGACACCGAACTTGCAGCACGGTGCGTGGCTAGACGAGATTGCAATATGCGAGGAAAATGCCACCGATCGCTCCCTTTTTCAAATTTTAGCTATGGTAGCAGAAGTGTTGGTTTTTTTTTGTCGAGCTGTTAATTACAGCAGACCTGGTTCGATCATTCGTTCAGTTCGTAGCCACGGCAACAGGTGGGGCGGGAAAAACGGCCGATGTTGGGACTAACGACTTGTTCGATGTAAATGTAGGCAAGAAAGCTCAAGAAACAGATGTCTCTCCCACTCTTTCCTGCTTGGATTCGGGTTACCAGATGAAGGGGTGAGCAGACCAAGAAAGAAAACAAGGTCGATGACGCACGCATAAACAATGGCACGTGACCTGCTAAAAGTGACAGGTGGTGCTTTAGCCCCGTTATCATGATTTGACATGAAAGAGAGCTCAATTAGCTACTACCTCAGGGCCTATCGTATATTATTAAATTTTGGGTACTGGTCAAATTATTACATACATACAGGCAAGGCTAAGTTTACATCAATTTTACTATCCATGGATGTTGTAATTGCTCGCTGACGTGGAGAAACCCATGGGAGAATACTATTTTACATCATACTACATAGATAGATAGCTGTTGCAAGGACAACTTCAGATTAAGAGTATTAAGAGTCAACTTAACATTCTCTCACATTCTCTTCTGATTCGGTTCAGGACACCTTGTCATCACGTGACTCTGCCCCAGTCCCACTTTCATGTCAATCTCTGCCAAGCCCAAATACGTAGGTGCGGTCCATATGTACGTACTACGTACATATACATCCATGGATCAACTGATATCAACTGAGACCCAAACAAGCTCCTGAACTCGTCCCCTTAGTACTTCATTTCCCTATGGCCTGAATTTACTTGCCTCAACGCCATAATATCTCCTTTTTTACTATACTCTATGGTAAAGCTCTAGTTAGGTCCCTCAAAGTGAAAATAGAATTCAATACGGCGGTTTGGCCGAGTGGTCTAAGGCGATTGACTAGAACGTCTTTGAGATTGAATTGTCCAAATCTTGAAATCAAGTATTCTTAATCAATTCCGTTCGCGGGCGCATGTTCGAATCATGCAGCCGTCGTTGCACATATCTTTTTAGCATTTTTTAAACTATTATAGTAAACTCTACTGAGTTGTTATAATAAAAATTTTATTTTTTCTCACTAGAGGAACATAGACTGACTTTATAATATGATTGAGATTTTAGAAAAGGTGAAATCAGCACCTATCAGTTCAACTTTCAACACAACAACTTTCCGAATCCACCGGCGCCTCCAAATCAGACGTCTTTCTTTGTAAAAGGCGAGGTAGAACCTATAGCGAAAGATATCCCCATGCCTACGGCACCAACGCCTCAGAAAGTGACCTAGCCAAGCGATTTGGTTGGAGTTTCCTTACGTGATAACGAGGGAGAAGACTCATTCGCGGAGTACGCTAGTAGCTCCTTATAGCAAGCTATCGCGATCACTAATTCATTTGTGGATGGTCTAGACAGTGACTCGTTTAAAGAGATATGCCGTCGGGGAAGACGATTCGTCTGCATCGATAAAAGGATCAAGAACGTGCCACCAGAACTGCAACCATTATTAGTAGGGCGTACCGGGACGATGAAATAACGTAGTCAGGTTTAATAGTGCTTCTTCTGGGGTGCCGGGGGGTCATAAACTTGATCTAGGAAGATCTTACAACGATTATATGACGACTATAACAACTTGGTGGTAGAGAATTCAATTTATCAGCCGTCTATCTATACCGAGAAATAATATGTGGTAGACACCTTCGAAATAAGAAACACCTATCCATGGATCTCTGTTAGATCTAAATTACCTAGGTACCTAGGTACCTCCTAGGTAGATCGCATATTAGATTAAGTTTTGACCTAAACTCTATATATTACACACTTTATATGAGGTAGAGAGTGCAAGTTTCCTAAGTATTCTATTATGAGGTTCTTCTCTCTCTTTTTTCCTTTTCCTTTTTCCATTTTAGAACTACTTAAATAGTAATTCAGGTTGAGTAGGCCATCTCCTTACTTAGGATGGTATGGGAGGTAATGATCTTACAGAGAAGTCTAGGAAGATCATTAAGACAGAGTGTTTAGAAATTTCAAGATTCTTTTTTTAGGAATAGAAGCAAAAAAGGTTATGTTCAACGACGGCTGCATGATTCGAATGCGCCCGCGAACGGAATCGATTAAGAATACTTGATTTCAAGATTTGGACAACTCGATCTCAAGGACATTCTAGTCAATCGCCTTACCACTCGGCCAAACCGCCGTACTGAATCCTATTTCCACTTTAAGGAACCTAACAGGGTTTTACTATGGAGTATAATAAAAAAGAGAGCTGAAGGCTGGCAGCAAGGGCCAGAAGGAGAGAGAGAGATAGAAGCAGTTTGAATTCTCTACCTGTATGAGACTAGCTAATACACTACTACCTAGGTCGCTAGTTAGTTAGCATACATGAGAATCCTGACAAACAAGGCACCAATCAGATAGATGCCTGCCTGTCACAAAAGCCTCACTCCATCATCTGAGAGTCATCACTTCTCGCCTAAGGCATGCTGCTAATGTCTCCTTAGCCTAAGACTCCTCATCAGTCAAGTCCGCCTTACCCACCAAATCACCCACCAAGTCGCCTGTCAAGTCCCCTATCAAATCCCCCATCGAATCTCATATGGGGTCACCTATGGAGTCACCTATGGAGTCACCCACCGAGTCATCCATCAAGTCACCCACCAAGTCGCCTGTCAGGTCCCCTATCAAATCCCCCATCGAATCCCCCATAGGGTCACCTATGGAGTCACCTACCGAGTCACCCACCGAGTCACCCACCGAGTCCCCTATCAAATCTTCCATCGAATCTCCTGTGGAGTCTCCCACAAAATCCCCCATTGCGTCACCCATCGAGTCTCCCGCTCAAAGCGTCTCTGTGCCACAAGTAAGAATGCCCTAACTGCCACCAAGCTAAGTCGAGCGAGCCACTAAGTTAGGTTATTTTTGACCAGTTCACCGTTCCCCCGGGATGGACCACGAATCCTCCGGGTAGTTTTTTCCAAAAAGAATGGGAGGGAGTTGACTCGGCAGGTCAAGAAATGGCTCGAGACCATGGTCTTGGTCCCGGACGACCGATAATGGAGGATAAAGATGCCTACTACACAATTTTCCAGTCCGGCGAAAAGTTTTATCTCTGGTATCAGATGTATCATGGCGTGGACGAAATCGCCTCTCGGGATATACATGAAATCGCTCATGCTCTGGCTCAAGGAGGACTTAAGCACCTACAGACCGGTCCTGCCACTCAAGTTCCCGATTCTGGTCTTTGACGGACGCCTTCAAAAGCCTTCTGCAATCCATGGATAGCTTCTATTGCCTACATGCATAGTTTTTCTTCCAAGGCTGTGAATATTCTAGGCCTTAATTTACCATCTCAGGCGAAGTCAGGATATACATAATAGTAGATCCAAAGGTAAGAACAGTGCTTGGTACCGCAATGTTAAAAAATCGGAGATACCCCAGATGCACCGATTTAGGAAGATATGTATAGAGAAAGGAACCCTATAAGATCTTCTTCAGGTACCTAATGTGGCTCCTTCCCCGTCCTATATCTTTTACCAACAGTGGAAGGTTCATAAAACTTGGGTTCTCATCTGCCAGATCTGGGGATCTACAAGAGGGTTTCCGTCTCGATGGGGGGAGTGAGAAGATGAGAGGAAAGAAAGGAGTATCTGAGAGTTACATGAGCATGGCAACCGCGCAGGTATAAACAAACCCTTGGAAGTCGCATCATCAACTTCAGTGTCATGTACAATGGCTGCGTCAGAAGAGGTCCTAAGGGCCTTCAATGACATCCTGGACATCAAGGTGGCATATACATGGGGACGAAGTCAGGTAAGTACTCCATGACCTCCTCTTCCATCTAATACCGATGCTCATCTATGTTGGACGTATGTAGATATTAACGTTCATGGGCCATGTGGTGGCTAACGGGTTCTTGTATGACATACAAGACAGCGAGCTGCTATCGCTCAAAGCGATGGTCGACGAGATCCACATGCTCTGGTAAAAGCCTTGCTGTTACCGCAGGTACTCCTATCTAACTCCCGATTCTAGTCCCCCAGACGGAGCCACCTTCTCTGACCCAGTCATGGAGCCTGCCCAGTCTACTAAACGGGCTCTCAACCCAATCTGGCAGCGAAACGCCCCATCACAGAGATCGAAATTTCTCCTTCAAACCCTCGTGCATAACAAGGTGCCATTCTCCGGAATTTACGACATACTTGGATTGTTTTTATCTTCCATAGGCGCTGCTCCAAACCGCGCAACATCCCGCAACTTCTATCTGCCCATGACGGCGATGTATGCCAAGTGGTGCATTGCTTTAAGTGAGTTTGTCCCAAAGAAGTCGGTCCCGACGATGTACAACTCCACGTGGGTGAAAGATGGCCCGGGAAAAGGTAGGTTTTTCTTAGGAGCCTCTCTTGGAGGCTATATCGGGGGAACCCAATGCGAACGCACAGGAACGTGGGCCCAAGTAGTCAAAGAGGCCCGGTGGAATTTGATCAATGATGGAGCTATGCATATGAGCGGCTATTCTATGTACGACTGCCCCCTGAGCAGGTCCGCTGGTGACACGTCCATTGGGAACCAACTGTGGTTTGGACATTGTGCTGAGGTTTACCCTCTACTACACATATTGCGGTAAGCCCATCCGTGCATGATATACAGACACTAGCTAACCAGATAGAAATAACCCAAACCCCACAGCTGTACATGGCATCGCATTGAGAAACCGAGGTGTGGATTCGAAGGTTTACGAGGATAATCTATCAGGGCAAGTATGGACTTCGGTTAGGGATTTATGTGAGAATTGCGAGACACTTGTTAGGATGTGGGGTGGGTTGCCAGTCAATTTTGACCTCTGGGCCGATGTATCTGGCGCACCACCGTAGAGAATCATGGTGTACGTTAGTCTTACTGGTCTTACGAGAGGTGATGGTGTCTGAATCAATTTGTTTATATTGATTCAACTATGAAGAGAGGCCTATGTGGACATAGTGTATGGTACAATGTGAGATAGATTGCTATGTACGTATGTAGGTAGGTACCTAGGTAGAACTCAAGGTGTTTAGATGTAATCCCTGGTTATACATAGAAAGCTCTTTCGTACACATCTCGAAAGACATCTAGAAAGGCATTGAGGAAGGAATGGAAAAAGGACTCCCAAAACTTGTCAATACTTTCTTACATATAACGTATCTAATATCATGTTGGTTCAAATAGATCAGATTATCAAAGTTCGACGTAGTCTCGTGCAGCAGACTACATATGTACATATTAAGGATCAAATAAGATGATAAGAAAAAAGCCCATGAGATTATCATATAGACTGTAATGTATATTCACTGACCGAGCCAATTACAGCCCTAAAACTCAAAGCAGATCAAGACCAATAATGAAAGAAGATACCGAAACAATCACCTTGGCTCCATGCCATAATGCTTTATATAAAACAATCTGCAGAACCCCCTCCCGCCAGTGGGACGCCGCCCACCAAAAGAAAGCAAGAAAGATACAAGAAGGGAGAAAGGAAGTTCAAAAAAGCAAGTAATAGGAAACCAAAAGTAAGTTGAAAATTAGTGTGATAAAAAGCAGGCGGCAGAACTCAGTGCTAGCTGCGGCCGGAATCAAAAGAGCGATTGGCATCGCCGGGGAGATGGAGGAAAGACGACGAGGCGGAGGTAATGCCGCTGTCGATGCTGCCTGAAGGTCCCATCTTGACAGGAGTTGGTGGACCGCCGATGTTGCCCGCAGCACCAACGGCCATCTGCTCCTTGAGAGCTTGGAATTCGGCAAGCTGTGTTTGTAGTTGCTGTAATACCTCGGTGATAGGGACGGCGTGGTCGCTGAGGGTGTCGCCTGGTTTGAAGGGACGCATCATATGGCGTAGGGAGAGTGTGTTGATGCATACCTGGGATTTGTTAAGATTTGAAGTAGAACGAAAGGGGAGTTTGTGTAATACTAACCTCGATGCGAGTGACTTGTTGATCGACCAAACTGAGAACGGTCGAGTCATTGAGCTCACCTCCATGTCTCTTGACCATGTTGAAGAGAGCGACGTTCGGCTCTCTGAGGCTCGGTTCACTTGGATGCTCCATAGCACCGCAAAGTCGTTCAAGACGGAGTGTGACTTCCCAGAGACGCCAAATGACGTTTGTCTGGATATCAAGTTGATTGTCCGGGCTGATAGTTGCAACAGAGCTGTCTTGATCCTGTGCTTCTTCAGAAGAGATCATGCGACCAGAAAGCGAGGAGGGGTAAACAAGGTAGAGGGGTTCCGGATTTTCCAGACCCTTCAGCTTTCTTTCGCCTTGATCTTTGATAACGAAACCTTGACTATTGAGCTGTTGCAGTTCGCGACGAATGTTGTGGCCGAGGCTATCGCCGCGGGAGCTGCTGTCGGTCGAGCTGGTGGATGCAGAACGCTCAGCATCCGCGAAAATCTCAAGGCTACGGTGGATATCGGTCATGAAATCCGAGGAAACAAAGATCTGCCCCCCATCCGCGACGGCAGAAATTCGCGACGCACGATTCACCATTGGACCGAAATAGTCCATTCGGCTGGTGACCGGATCTTTCGCACAGACAGGCTCGCCCCAATGGCCACCCATACGGACAGACAGGCCACGGAAGATCACATTATTGTCCATGTCAACCACAACTCGGCACTGGGGCTGATCGAGAATCTCCGTAGGCCACTCAGCTTCAAGAAGCTGGTTTTGACAGTTGAAACACCACAGCAAGGCAGCAGTCGTGGTTGAGAAAGCGACCATGAAAGCATCACCTTCTGTCTTGACCTCATAGCCACCGAAGATCGCAAGTTGTCGACGTAGGATGTCATTGTGGATTTGAATAGCAGAGCGCATCGCATCCGGGCAAATCTCCCATAGACCCGTGGATTTCTTGATATCAGTGAACATGATAGTCAATTCACCTTCGGGAGCATTCACGTGTTCAAAGCGCGCGAGTCGCGAATCTCCAGGACCATCGCGCTTCTTGGGACGCTTGGCAGTTGGGATGATCTGCTCTTCAGCAAACGTGGACGAGGCAGTGTTGAGAGAAGGACGAGGCTTTGGGCGTCTCCTTTGAATCTCACCAACACCGAGGATCATCACCATCAGCTTATTGGTGGCACCGAAGGAGATGGCCAAATCACGTAACTTCTGAGCTGCAAACATCAAGTCGGGCTGTTCTCTCCTAGTAATGTCAACCACCACTTCGGGGGTAACATAATCCCAGAGTTCTTTTGATGCCAAAACGATCATTTCATCTTGTTCCGTCAAGACGGTATGCATTGTGGAAGGAGCCGCAATGACAGCAGGCATCATAGGGAAGTGTCCGAAGCACCTCGACACGGTCAGGACATCATTCAGCTTCCCGGTGCGAGACACGAAGCCTCCTGCTGCACGAATGCGGGCGCGCTCGTTAGGTTCCGCAGGATCATGATTTTGCGTCAAAGAAACCATTGAACCATCTGACCGGATCAAAATAGCCTGAGCATCACCGACATTGGCGGCGTACAAGTCCATGTTGTTCAGATACAGAACAGTAGCAACACCCCCGGACTGAATGTCATCCTGGTTGAGCATTTTGGCCGCATTCGATCCTCGATGGTATTGGCGGATTTCACGGTCATCAATGGACCTGTAGGCAGAGCCTGCCATATTCTTATTCAATGCCAAGAACGACCGTCGGAGCGCGTCCAATGGTGTTTCACCCTGGTCTCGCTGCAGTTTCTTAAGCTCAAACGAGAAAGTAGAAGTGAAATTCTCGTGCAAGTACTTTGCGACGCGAGATCCACCACTAGAAAGTGTCTGTCCGTCAAACATTCCTACAAGTGTTTCCACATTATCCTGCTTCAACCGTGGCACAATCATATCAATAATGGATAGATGCTCGGTCTTACCAAGAGAGTCGGCCATACCGTAGGCGAGAGTACCAGCCAAAGAGGCAGATGTTCTCACACGGCGATCTTCAGTCTCCTCTGGGATGGTGGGAATGGTGAGTGTGACATCCATGAGTCCCAGAACACGGAGATGGGTGAGGGAGTTGAAGTCAGTCAGGTCAGCGCCATTGGCAGCCGGAGGACCCAGCGACGCGATATTTGGCTTGATTTCCAGACGCTTGTTGCCCGAGAAATTCAGATACTTGAGATTACGGTTCCAGTTCCAGTTCCAGTCATAAGGCCAGTTTGACACGTTGTACTTGAGCCCGTTGCTCCCCACATCCAGAATAGAAAGCTTGCTGACCTTGCAAAGCTCTGCAGGCAAGACTTGGAACCGATTGGCGTTGATATGGAGAACTTTGAGGTTGCTTCCCTCTTCCAGGTCATCGGATGGGAGAGAGGTCAACTCGTTACCGGACAGGTACAGCTCGGAAATCAATGGCCACCTCTTGAGAATTCCTTGCGGTAGTTCCGTCAGGTCATTGTAAGAAAGGTTGACAATACGCAGTTCTGGGAGCAAGGACAGTTCCCGGAAAACGTCATCTTCAAGTCTGTTGTCTGCAAGTGAAAGTGTCCGGAGAGATGCCGCAAACGTCATCGCCATCTGCTGAGAGAAGTTGGAGTCTTTCCGACTCACCGAGTTCGGGTCGGTATATGATGGCGACGTCCCAGATACCTTCCTACCAGATTGGGCAGTTGAAGGATTGCGGTACCCGTTCGGTGATACAGAATGCAAAGCACCATTCGACGTTTGACTGGGTCGACGTAGACCTGGTTCATCCATTGGGCCTACATCTTCATAGCTGGGGTTTCCAGCAATTCCTGGTGTAGTTCCAGGTGTGTTTGTAGGTTCGCCGGGAATTTGAGGGTACGGAGCACCGCATTTTGGAAAGCTGGACAGAATGTTTGAGGAGACGTTGAGTATTTCCAACTTGGCACAATGCCAGATTTCGGCTGGTAGAGAATTCAAGTTGCACTCCCTCAGGTTAAGATGTTTGAGCTCCGCAAGGCAACCCAAGGTTGGAGGCAAAGACGACAGTGGGTTCTTGATCATACTGAAGTGTTCCAGTCGACGCAACCTGCCAATCTGAAGCGAAACCGAGGAGATATGATTTTTGTCAAGAACGAGTTTTGTTATATTCGGGCAATTCTCGAAAATTGTATCCCTGAATTGGGAGAGCTTGCCGGAGGCAAGGTTGAGAGAAGTCAGTGTTGGCATAGGAGCGTCAACATCAAAGTGAGTCAGAGGGCAGTGGTCCAGATGTAAACTCCGCAACCTCGGGAAGGAGCCTTTGAAACGTGATAGAAGATTGTGACCAAAGAATATCTGTTCCAGTCGCGGAAGACTAGAGAGAGCATCGATATTGGAGATAGCATTGAAGCGTCCATCAAATTCCTTGAGGTTCACTAATTCCCTGAAGGAATCATCGAGAGGCCCGCTCAAGTTGTTGTTTGTCATCCACAGGCGTTCAAGTGTGGCCAAGCGGCCAATATTGGGGAGCTCTTCTATCCCGTTGAAGCTGATATCGAGATCAACCAGACTCTTGAGGTTGCAAAGGAAATCGGGGAAGACCTTGAAACCATTTGACGACATGTTCAGGCTTCGCAGGTTTTGGAAATTGCCGAAAGAGCTTGGCAGTTTTGTTAACTGATTGTTCGCCATCTTGATGCTAACAAGACCAGTCAGCCGATCGAGCCCCGCGTGATCCAAGTCCTCAAGACAGTTGTTTGACACATCCAGATAGGTCAGCCGGCTGGCTAAACCAAAGCTTTGTGGGAGGAATGCAGCCTCATTCCCGATGAACTTGATCTCTCGCAGATTGATGCAGCTTTGGATGAAGTCTTTGGGAACGTCTAGTGACAAGTTTCGCGACAAGTTCAGTGAGATGATCTCGGAGGACTTTGCATATAGCGTAATTGGAATAGTGACGAGACTGCGGCCTTGGAGATCCACATGGCTGAACTTTTGCACTTTGTTGAAACCTGGCTCGCTATCCAGACTGCTGTAGCCGCTTAGCTTTGTGGGCAAGAAGATGAAGCGACAGAGATAACTGTGATCCTCACGGCCAATATCTCCGATACGGTCCTTTTGCGTATAGCCAACTTGTTCCAGCAGCCGCTTTTGCATTTGAATAGGTCGCTCGTTGTGGTCAAGTTGCCGTGAAAGATCATGTTTCCGTAGAACAATCTCATAATTGTTGAGATGGTCTTGTAAGAAAGACTTCCGCCCAAGCATGAGGAGGATCTCAGACACGGTAGCATTCAGACCAGCCGATAGCGTGGCGAAAGTAGAATCAATTCGGAAGATCCGAATAAAGTACGAAGCTTCCCGATCACGAGGGCCGACGGGGCCAGGTTCTTCCAAAGTAGGGTCTTCCAAGGTAGGATCAACGGGCCCCCTGACCTGCCAACTTTCGGGGGCATTCCACGGCTTTTCCATTTTGGCATCGTCGCCAGGTGTGGTCGTCCCATCCCTTCCACGCTTCGTTTGTCCGGGCGAAGGTGGACGGACAATCCCTTTCAGATTTTCCATATCGACATCAAGGTGGAAGAAGTGCTTGTTCTCCTCCTGGTTCTTGTCGTCCTTAGGGTTATAAACGTCACCCCCTTGATGAGTGAACACACGACGATTACCAAGCTTTCTTCCCACCATTAGACCCTTCCCAGAATCTTTCTTTCGGTCTGAATCTACCGACTCTGGGTATCGAGAGGAAGTACCCCCTTCAACGCTTGGTTGCCTATCGCGCCGCGGCGGAGAAGAGTTCCTCGATTTGTCATGCGAATGTGACTTCCCGAGGATCTTTTTGATAAACCCGCCGATTCTGGGATGCTGTGAGTTCTGATCAGGGTCTCTGTATGCGCTACGCACACTGGGCGTTGGACTTGTCGACCGGCCTCCAGCTGCAGTAGAGTCACTCATGTCAGTCGCTGAATGCAGATAGTTCTCATTAAACGGCCGCAGTCCAATGTCATCTCTGCCAGTAGCGGGTCGGGGTTGGGACCATGCCAGATCGCCAGCAAGAGTCCGGTTCTCTTCTTT
Source organism: Penicillium mononematosum (assembly GCF_028829835.1). Classification (NCBI taxonomy): domain Eukaryota; kingdom Fungi; phylum Ascomycota; class Eurotiomycetes; order Eurotiales; family Aspergillaceae; genus Penicillium; species Penicillium mononematosum. The sequence continues at coordinate 3,730,046 of NW_026643272.1, read as the reverse complement.
GCTTCGTGAGGAACGATGTCTGCCAGGTCCCCGTCGGCTTGGCTCCCTCTGCCCCGAGGAGCCATTCTCCGAGGATGGAAGACGCTGTCCATCGGGGCCAATAGGTACGTGGCGCACGGGTGCCTCCCCGTACTGTGGGATGTCATTAAAGCTCTGATAATCCCATGGAGTAATGTCACTGGAGGGCAGAGGGTTATTTGCCCGTGACCTCTGGGGGCGCTGTGAGGAGTTGGATCCTTCGGGCGTATTGCGTGAGCCATCTGAGTTCGCTCTCTCGCGCGCCTTTAACTGGTCGACTGGCCCCCCACGCCTGCTCGGCGGGTTCTGGGAGCCATCGTCATCAGTTTGAAGCTCCCCAGGGGAATGGTAGTCATCTCCAAGTAGACCTTTCAGATGCTTCTTTCGGAACTTTTGGCTAATACTTGATCTAGACCCCTGGCTACTGACTGTGGTTGCGCTTGCAGCAGATGGCCGTCGATGTTCCCCATGGTATTCATACTCGGCAGGTTCGCTTGCGATTGTCCGTCCGGTCGTGGGGCGAAATGTGAATGACGCAGGCGAGGCTTCATGCTCAGAGTCGTGATAAAAAGTACCACTAGCATCTGGCTGACCGCTGCTGGGGGTTGTGGACCACGGGGCAATCGACTCGATCTCATCGGAGTCGGCGCGAGATGGGCGAAGTGGCGGAGGTCGGGGACTCGAGACGGATGATTGAGACGGGCTATCTCGATTGACCGGGACCGTCAAACCCTCGCGGTGATTGCTAAACCCGGAGGCTTTGCGTTGCTCAGAGGAGGGAATACCGGAGTCCCATGACCACATGGAGCTTCCCCAATCAATGCGAGGGGGTTTTGAGGAGTTGGGCCTAGTAAAAATAAAAGATTAGCGCCTCTCCTTTTTGATTTAGATCGGACGCGCCATGATCGCGTGGAGAGTCAGCAGGTCATTTGGAGAAACAGAAGCTTACTTGGAGTCCATTTTTGACGAACTGGGAAACTGGTCGGCATTATGACCTCCCGCAAAGGCCTCGTCTTGATCTCCAGGCTGACTCTCGGAGTTTCGCACAGTATCCTGCGACATCCAGCTTTTTCCAGAGCTCTCCGAACCTTGACGGTTGTCGGGTTGGTTGCGGTCCCGCGCCGGCATGGCTGCGCTCAGACTCGGCCAAATGCCACCACGGTAACCCTGTTCAACTTGCAGCCAGCTTTATCTTGGGGTGTGCTGATATTTCAGAACCGTCCCGCATTAAAAGAACCGATGATTATCGGATGGTGTGGGCGACCGGGGAAGCTGCAACGTGTGGTTGTCGATTCTGCTGTCTCGGGTGCTGGCGCCACGCTGTGGAGGCCGACCCGGCGACGCGGTAGAGAGTCTATTAGCTAGAATAAACTCTGTAGGACATCCAATTTGAATTCGAGACGAGGCAAATACGTGTGTTGGCAGCAAGAGCGCGAAGGAGCTTGGAGGGCTAGCGGGGGCGTGAGGAAAGCGGATGAAGGCGTATTGAAAAGCTGAAACCGAGGGCGTGAGACTAGCGTCGGGCGTGAGTATCAGAATGGGGGGCGTTATTTCATGAGGTTTTAGAAAGTGATTGCGGTTAAGGACAACCCGGGCGCATACAAGGCGTACGGGGTGACTATTGAGGTCCAGGGTTAATTGGGGGGGAAGAGGAAGAGTGGGGATAGTGCTCGTGACAAAGGCGGATCAACGTAATGACGATTGAGAACAAAGCCAAAATCCAAATAGCCAAAAAAAAAGACTAAAAAGGACCGAAGCTCAAGATGAGATTCATGTAAGAAGAAAGCGATGAAGATGAAACCCGTGTGAGCTTCAGATACCTAGTAGGTACCTAGGTAGTCATGAGGCTCTTAGCACCGTACTTTTGAGAATCCATACCTACATAAGAGCGTCTCCCTGAAACTTGTACATGTCGATTACTTGAATTATTCGAAAATAATTTGTATTCTTTCTCACTTTTCCCTTTCTTCACTTCTTCACTTTATTTTATTTTATTTTTTATATAGATATAACCATTTTCACTATGGTCCGTGATGCTGTCCGTGCTCGACAGACTGTGGAGCTCTCCGCGTCTTTGTTCTGCTTCGTTTTGAGTGTTCCATGAGTTCTGTTCTATTCTTTGCCTTTCCTCGTAAAGGTTTTTCGTATACATGTGGCATTATTGTATTGCATAGCCCTCTACGGAGTGTTCGGTATAATCGAGTCATTGGTCATCCCCGGCCCCCTAAACTCGAGGTATCGAGGCTGTGACAAAGAATCCCTGTAGCACTTTCACGGTTGTACTCGTATTATATAGATATAGATATAGATATATATTTGGCTTCACTAGAAGGTGACAGCTCCGGTCGCCAAGGAAGGTATTGCTACTCCGTACCGTTGCACCGCTTGTTTTTCTTTTGTCGCGGTCTACCTGGCCTGTAATATATCTATCCCAGCTGTAAGGTACGGAGCACTTTGAATAGAACAATGCTACGAAATAAACGCCACCGATTCTGATATTTTGGTACATAGAATTCCAGTACCATTCACAATAGCTCTGCCCACAGAACAGTCTTGTGATATATCAAAACTATTTCGAGTAACCTCCATCGCGAAACGATTGAAGACCGAAGCACGTATTTTCTTAAATTTATCTAGATATTAGCATAATTAGCTTAACACATCGACTCAGACACTCGGAAAGAATTTGCTATGACTCTCTTCACTAGCAATGACAGCAGCAATACAAAAACGCGACCTTTCTCTTCTAGAGTTTTGCTCTTAGGCTTGAATTAAGCAGCTGGTTAGTTTGTTAGATATAACAACACCGGACACGCCTCATTTATAATAATCTCCTCAGTGTATGCTTTGAGCCAGTTCCTAGACGAAAATATTCATCTGCCTTATGCTATTTCTAGTGACGGCGAAATGGTCAGAAATTCAGTCTGGTGCTGAAATGACACTGACTTCGCACAATCCTTGAGCCTGCCCGGTATGGCTGTATAAGTCCAGTATAATTTGGCTAGGAGATCCTCGCCTCCTAGCAGTTTCCTTCAGGGTATGAACGATATTGGACACAACCAAGATGTGGGTCTAGCCATCCACCGGAGATCGCTAGTTCAGGGACCCTGCAGATCTACACGAGTGGAGCGTGGTCATATTCTGCATGGTATTCTCGTGCCCATTATCGCTGCGTTTAAAGTCGGAATGGTTGACCCCGGTGTTGCAACCCAGGATGTCAAGCTCGCAAGTCATTCTGAATTTCACGTGTTAACACCACGCCTGAGTTACAACCGTTGAGATCTACCTAGGTAGCTATACTCAGCCGGTATTTGTACGAGATGTGTTAGTGGAATTGGCGTTGACTTCATTGTCGGTTCAAAGAGCAGTGAGGGTCGTATTTTCCCATAGTCTCGTCACTGGTAACGATAATCAGACGATACGTCTTATACCCCTAGGTCACTGCTACGACCGCTCACGATCACAGTCTTTTTGGCAAGATGCCGCATTGTGTATAGCTGAAAAGATGCTGGGATAACTGGAATAGTACGGCAGTGAACGAAGCATTGAATGGATTGCGTGGAAAAACGTAGCGAATTCATCAAGCAACACTAAGCGCGAGAAGTCTGGGTGTTGGAAAGAAAGCTCTATACTACCTGTTCTGGCAGGACACCACAGGAAGTCCTAGCAAACGACATCTCTTATGTCCCGCAATGCTTTGATTCACTAGTAGTCTTTCGCCTTCCTCAACTTCTATCTCTTTCTTTCACCACGGTAACTGTAGGTAGAAAGACCAATGGACTAAATATTCCAGTATATTGCACGAGATCGCTGCCTAGTCGTATTGGAGCCTAAGTGCGACACCTGAACGGAGTTTCCAATTCCACGTGATTCTTCATGCTCGAAGAAACAAGTTATAACTACTCCGTGCGTACGGAGTATCGAGACATGATAGGACCCACAGTTGTCGGACTATTTTCGTCGTGGTCCAATTCGTTGCCCGGCAGATCGCCTTTACATCAATTGCCCACATCGATCGGCGGCTTTACGACGACTAAGGTCTAGACCACCCTCTTGTTCCACTACTGCGCTTAAGTAGAGTGCCAATTAAGTGGAAAATTACAATTATTGGAAGGCTAGCCAAGGTTGGTCGTTTGAAGTCATATCACTCATAAGGCCGCAAAGCTCATGAGATGGCAGCCCAATGGCAGGTAGCCCTGGCCCGAACATTGGAATCACGACTACTGATTAGTACTAGTACCTATTTGTTTCGGATAGAATACATGGGAGAGAACACGGAGCACGGAATATTGCTCATAAATCCTATGACAGAGGAAATCTTCAATATGAGGTCACATCTCTAATAATAAGTGATATATAGAGTAAATGCGAGAGGCTGGGGTTGTGGGTCTTAATATACGTGTGTTCCCCGCCACCTATTAATTTTGCTTGGGCCTTGCCGCTTTTTCTTGGTTTTTCAGGTAGGTTTTTCTTTCGAATGGAGACTACGGAGTACGGAGTACGGATGTTGTATGTATACGGAGTACCGAGTAGGGTATAGAGTACTCTGTGCATATTCTCGATCGAAGATTTCTAATCGAATGTCCTGTGTCACGTACCATGCAGAATAGTCATTGTACATGCAAATGTACATTAGCATCTGAACTGCACACCCGAGTGTACGACTCCAATGAGAAGATGTAGACTCCATGCAACAACGTGGCGTAGCTCTACCTAGGTACTCCGTAGGTAGCCCGGGTCCACCAGGTGGGCACAATCTCGATCCGGGATTAAATCTGATTGGTCCAATGACAACCGGGGACCCACGGATCGACCAAAAAAGAAGCGGAAACGGAGGAGGCTGGCACCTTCCCAAGATTTGTTTAAGACCGTTTGTGTACTTCCCCTAATTCACTAATTTGCTCATTTACTTGATCCCTTTTCTCTTCTTTGCTCACCTTTTACCCTTTACCAACTTTCATCTTCATCATTGCATAATACGAGATTACTTATAGCTTACTCTACTTGGCCCACCATGCGATTCTTTCTGGGTGCGGCGCTAAGCCTGCTGTCTTCCACGCTAGTTGCGGCCCAGACTTATACCGATTGCAATCCGACTCAGAAATGTGAGGCTCATAATCACTGTTGTGTCAACAGGTCACTAACAACCAGCAGCATGTCCCGCTGATCCTGCATTTGGCCAATCTGACAAGACGTTCGATTTCACAAGTGGCGCATCTGATGCTTTCAAGTCGACCGGATCCGTCACATACGACCAGACAAATGGTGCAACCTTCACTATTTCCAAACAGGGTGACGGCCCGCTGATTCAGTCCGGCTGGTACATTATGTTCGGCCGTGTGGAATTCACCATCAAGGCAGCACCAGGGACGGGAATCGTGAGCAGTGCAGTTCTGCAGTCCGATGATTTGGATGAAATTGACTGGGAGTGGCTGGGTGGAAACAACGCCCAAGTGCAAACCAATTACTTCGGCAAAGGAGACACATCTTCATACAGCCGTGGCGCCTACCACGAGAATGCCGGAAACCATGACGACTTCCACACTTTCTCCATCGACTGGACCAGCACCCAGATTGTGTGGGCAATTGATGGCAAGACTGTCCGTGTCCTCACACCGGAGACGGCAGACACCAACCGGTACCCAGAGAGCCCGATGATGATCAAGGTCGGTGTTTGGGCTGGTGGTGATTCGAACAATCCCCAGGGCACTATTGGTGAGTGGGAGTATCCTGCAAATTATTCTCATCGTGCTTGCTAACAAATTGTTGTTCGTGCAGACTGGGCTGGTGGTCAAACAGACTATAGCCAAGGCCCCTTCAAAATGTATCTGAAGTCAATGACCGTGACTGATTACTCCACCGGAACTTCGTACAGATATGGTGACAGAAGTGGCTCGTGGAAGTCAATCATTGCGGAAGGAGGCAAAATCAATGGCAACCAAGGCGCCGAGCCCACGTCGACCGAGTCCGCACCAGCAATTACTGCAACAATCGACAGCGTCCCAGTTCCCTGGAGTGGAACCCACAAGGAAACCACAAGCTGGGTCACTCCAAATGTCTGGCCCTGGGTGGCGACCGGCTCTCCTTTGGCCTCGTCGACAGGATACCAGTATGAATGGGAGTCTAGCTCCGGCCACAACAAGCCACCAGGTGGAGGCTCGATGAGTGAGCAATCCCCCGAATCCCTTCTTGATTAGATCCGTCGATTAATATCGAATCCTTTTCCGCACAGTCTACCTTCCGCTCTATGTCAGCAGCATTGCCTTTTTCTTCGGTTGCCTTTTCCCTCTCTGGCGTTGATTTCGCGAGGAACCTCGACTCGATTGACGAGTGGAGCCGCATATTCAACCAGACCCAACACTACCATTACTTCTACCAATACACTCACTCGAGAGGCTACACCGGCAGCTTTCGACCCTCACATGCTCGATCGGTGGGCAGTGCGAAGAGCCCATTCCTGCAATGGCAGGTGTCTTGTGTGCTCTCTTTGGGCATGTTATTGCATTGGTTTGAACGCACCCGCGTTTGTATTATTATTTGATGACTTCATCGGACCCGGCGTTGGCTTATATTTTTATTGGACATGATACATGAGCGATGACTTCAACGGCTCACGAAACAGCCGCAGCATTTGGATGCTTAGAGGGAGCTTCTTTTCTTGTTTACACTTTACTTTTATTATTCATAGATGTCAAACGCGAATATCCAATCGATGGACCACGCGTGCCCTACATACACAACGAGCCTTCATGTATCCATAGCTTGCTGGACTACATATAGTCTGGTTAATGAAAAGCCCTATTTTCCATACGTGTCTCTCTTCATCCCGCACATACAATCCACGTTACATATGTAGCTTTCACCTACACGAATTTCCAAAGCACGAATTCTGACCTCGGTACATGGGTACGATTACTGGAGTGAAAATAGAGAAAGATTTAAGTGACACCTATGGCAAGATTTCATGGCCAGAAGAGGCTTGGTCTGAGGTCCTCGTACCAAAATAGTAATAGCTCTTTGGGTTTCGGTACACCCTATCTTGACAAGATGGTGACGATGAGGGGTTAAAAAGTAGAAAGGTAAAACACAAACACCGGTTTACATCATGAGATACACAACTGTAACTATTTCAAACAGATGAAGGTAGGGTATGAAGAAGATCAAAGGAAAAAAGGACTATCTAAGAAGACGGAGATGGCCAAGATATCGTTGGCTAAACGTTTGCTACCTACAGACTAGAACAGCCTTGGGGGAATCGGAGACAGCTGTGATCCATGGCTCTTTTACGGAGCCATCAAAACCTTGGAAAAAGTGAGAGACACCTCACTCTGAAGATCGACTTCTTGCTTTTATAATTCTCTCATTCTCTCATTCTCTCATTCTCTCATTCTCTCATTCTCTCATTCTCTCATTCTCTCATTCTCTCATTCTCTCCCTTTTCCAACTCTCCCAATACCACTGCTTCCCAACATGATTGATAAAAGCGTTATCATCACTGCCCACCGAGCTTTAGCTCTTCCAGAAATCGTGGGTGAAATCCTCGTTTGGCTCGGAAACGGCCCTATACATTGGTTACTGCATTGCGCCTTGGTAAACAAGACATGGTTCCACGAAGCGATACGTAGATTGTGGAGCGACTTAGAAGCACATGGGATCTTCCTCGAGGAGGGCATGATGGGAATTTCCCCAGACCGCCGCCAGATGTATGCCAACCTTGTGAAGATTGCAAGTGTGGCAACCTATCTCCAGGAGACAGAACCAGTGGTTCAGCCAGCTTTGGAAAGCGTGGTCTTTCCGCAGTTACACACTTCGTACCTTGTTTTAGCCTTTCATGGCTCGGGCACGGACAAGTGTATCCGCATCCCAGCCTTGAACATGCCAAGTCTCCAGACCCTTCATGTCGAATATGCGGCAGCTTTCAACATGCCAGATATGATCAAGTATGCGGCTGGGCCCAGGTATCTATACCCTGATCAATGGGACTATCTCGTTGACCAGATACCGGTTTGTTTCACTGGCTACCGTCCGTTGCACCATGTGTCTAACAATTCTGCATATCTAGAAGCTCTTTCCTCGGTTGGTAAATTTTCAAGTTGTGATACCGGCCATCCTTTATATTGCCGGCTTTGAGACTCTATCTAAAAGGTTGCCAAACTTGGAATCTATCGAGTTTGAGGAGATTTTGTCCTGTCGGACGTGGACGATAGTGAGGGGGATACAGTTAGTGAGAATTCTGATAATGAGGACCTGAACGAGGAGGATTCGGACGACCAGGATTTGGACCGGGACTTGGACGACCAGGATGCGGATGACGAGGATACAGATGAGGAGGGCACAACGTACACATACACCGTGAATGCGGATGAGAGATGAGGAGCCTGATTCAGCTTCTCTACATTCTCATGATAATTGTTGTACTGTGCTTGTGTCGATTTTACAGTACTTTTGCTTCAACACAGCTGGCTTTTTAGTGCACACTTCGAGTTTGCTTGCTTTCTGGAGGTCTAAGACGAATGGAGGGGTCAAGTGTATGATGGATGCGATGGGCACAGAAGTGCAGAACTACAATGTTTTGGGAGACCTAGATAATAGTTATGTTAACCATCTGTAACTTTCTTCACCATTAATTTCAATCTGTTGGACTGAGGTGTTCCGGCACTATCATAGGCACCCCGTGTGATTCAAGGCCTAGACTCGATTGTAGTTGATCATATTGAAAGTCTAGATGGTTCGTGAAATCTGACTGCCAGCTATCTCCTAGTTAATTTACTGGAGGATGAAAATATGCTTGACTTAACCCCCCTCAAGGTCCGTCCTTTTAGCCTAACCATGGTTTCCGCTCTGGAGCCAAATAAAATAACGGATATGATCGCTAGCATATTCCGCCTCATCCTAAATAGAGATATAGAGGTCCACGCCCATCTCTGGTGGTTCTTTTATCGTGCTAGCCTCGTAAGAGATAGCAACAACTTTGAAATTGACCTGTCCCCCAACGCCAATAATGCCCACACATCTACCCGGATCACAACTATGATGCCTCAGGGGGCTGTAGAGTGCAACCCCACCACACAAGAAAGCACCGCGGCCAAAGAAGGGATAACATGGGGCTCTTGACGGTGAAAATGCGATGGGACACGGCCGTAGGGGGCATATTCAGTGTGAGTCTTATCACCATTCTACAATTCATTGTAGGTAAGCACATCTCTGACTTCCCTTCATGTCTATTACAGATGTCATCCGCGGCGAACGGGACAACTTCGAAAAGGAAACCTTATATAAATGGGTCTTGTTACGGGTGTGTTTCTTTCTTTCGAGCTTAATTCGACATTGAGTATCCCAATACTCTGGCATTTAAACAGCTTGCCGCAACATTATTACTGCCATTATCATAATTTCCTGCTACCTACATGATGTATGTAGCTGCGTACGTTGTAGTATGGATTAAGGAGAGGAAAGCGGGTCCATCGTAAGTGACGAAGTTGAGCGACCAATAGAAAGCTTGAGACCACATGAGCATTCATGGACCCACCGATCGCCAACGTCTTATGTCATCCAGCTGTCGCCCCACCTGGGCATCCAATTGATTTTTCGATTATTCAACATCCCGTTCTCGGCCAGTCATATAATCATCGTATCGCCTCTGCATTTGTCATGCTTCTTCAGAACTCCTTGGCCTGCACAAATTCGATCTACGTCAAGACAGGAACTTCTTACATATTCAATTGCGGACAATGGGCGAAGAAACGACTAAACCGAGTGGTCGCAAACGAGGTCGTCCTCGAACTGTGACCGATGATCAAGAAGTGCCAGAGGTGGGTCAAATCCCAACGCTGCAAGTGCATATGCTTATACTAATCATTAATTATAGAGGCGTCGCAAACAACTCCGGCTTGCGCAGCAGGCGTATCGGAAAAGGAAGGAGACCACGATCGGTAACCTACAGAACCGCGTACACGAATTAGAAACCGGCATCGAGAATATCAGCCACTCTTTCCTCTCCTTCAGTAGTCTTCTTATAGAAGAGCAACTCCTTTCACAATACCCGCATATCGCATCGGCTCTTCAAAACATAACTCAGCAATGCGTGTCGCTTGCGAAGGCTGGGAGTGAGGATCCGAGCGAGGGAGCCCTCCCCGTCGTTCGGGCCGCAAAAGAGTCTCAAACCACAAATAATAATATAGCTCCAACTCGAGTTCTGGATGGTGCACACTCAGAAGATCCAACAGATGCCGAGGATATAATACGATCAGCTGCTACGGGCTGGCCCGGCCCTCCTACTCCACCATATCAAGGTCAATCCATATCACCGTTCGACCTCGTCATGTCGTCATCTACTGTTCAATTTCCTCATATTACCCCGCCATTATCGAACTCTTCGACACTAGATCCACACTCTAGTAATATAATGCCTGCCAGGCAGTGGAATATCGCACAACGCATAGTCCGGACTTGCTCTGAGCTGGGATATCACCTTCTCATCGACAAACCAAACAGTTCCATGGTCCAGCATATCTTTGGGTCCGCTCTGAGCCTGCAACAACGCAATCGTCTGATCTCAGCCTTTTACGCTGTCATGCAGGAGGACACCGGTGTCTTGACAGACCCCAAGGCTAATGTACTTCATGCCCTGCTGTCTGGGCACAATATGAACACATGCTCGGATGAACAACTCCAGGTCTCATCTAGAACATGGCAGATTGCGCTCGAATCGGCTTCTGGTGAGTGGATGGATGCCATCGGAGTTCAAAGATACCTGCGCGACAAGAGAGCGATCTTTGAGAACTTTCCCGATTCCCCTGGCCCTCATGGTTATTCAGTCTCGCCTTCACTTGATATAACAGCCTTCATCAAATGTAAGTTCTCCTGAACAGAATGTCTTCGAAGAAGTCCACTAACACCACTGTAGCCCTCTCAAAGGAAGCCATATGCGTTGGGAATGGACCGGCATTTCGACGGCAGAGCGTTGACAAAGCTCTTCGGCTGGCCACGATCAGTGGGCCGTGGGATTTCGATAATCTTTGTAATTTATAACGAACATTTCTACCTGTAAATATATAATGTATGCACTAGGGGATGTGGCCCGGCAATTCAAACAATTGAGTATACCTACCCATTTGGTTATTAGCAGGAGCTGCCCTAAGTCTCTGAAACAATGTCTCACCCTACCCACATTGTTATTTTGCTGCCGATTTCTGAAATTGGGCGTTTCTGAGATCGATAAAAAGAGCCCATGATTAGAAAGCTATCTATATAACCTTGGGATTGAAGTTACTCTTATAGCTACAAGTTTCATGAAGCATTAGCTTGTTAGATGATTGGATGTAAAGCGGATCAGAAACGACATAACTTGTAGACTCATAAATTACTCTCCTGTATCTACAAGCTCTTGAATATCCAATCCAATACGAAATAGCGCGACCTTCCACCTTGTATGTTACAATTGTATTGGGACCAGCTATAGAGCAGTTCGCTTTCGTGGTAGGCAAAAGGCCACATTGTCATAGTCCGAAGACATATACTCATGCACATCCCTCCTATCTCAGCCTCGTATAACATGCAGGCGATGTTTTACTTCTACGCCCTTCGGCGGCATGTGGATCTCCGGGTAGCACCGCAAGAGGGGGCCATTGGCTCGGCGTGACTCACCCCTCTCCGTGTTCTCCGTATCTCGAGCAATGCGAAAGTTATCATCAGAGCCAAATTGAGTCACTGCGCTTCGATTTCGTATTATAAATTCTCTTCATATCGTTGAACTTGCGGTGGTCAGAACTTATCCCACGACTATTATCAAGCTTTCTTGCGTCCCCCAATATGACCGTGACAAGTCAATCAACTCCCTTTGGCAAGCCGATGCTGAAGCATTGGATGTTCGATCCCGCCTATAAGAACCTGAACCATGGATCATTCGGTGCCCATCCGATTCCTGTTAAGGACGCACAGCGTGCGTTCATGGATCTCGCCGACGTGCAGCCAGATCCATACATCCGCAAACAGCACGCAGAGTACCTGGATACAGCTCGTGAGGCTGTCGCAAAGATCCTCAACGCTCAGCGGGACGAGTGTGTGTTTGTTAAAAATGCGACAACAGGCGTAGCGACTGTACTGTATAACTTGGCTTTCCAACCGGGTGAGGCACTCATTTACTTTGAGCCCGTCTACGGTGCTGTTGAGAAGGGGGTTGTCTCTCTACAGGAGCATACCTCTTTGCAATCTCGAAAAGTGCCTTTCCAGTTTCCTATTCCCGAAGATGAGCTGGTACGCCGTTTCCGCGAGGTGATTCGCCAAACTCGTGAAGAGGGACTCAAAGTCCGGGCCAGTGTCTTCGACGCCATTGTCAGTAATCCGGGTGTGCGGTTCCCCTTTGAACGCATTACTGCAATTTGTCGTGAAGAGGGTATTTTGAGTGTCATTGACGCTGCGCACGGCGTTGGAAATATCCATCTCGATATGGAGAAGCTACAGCCTGATTTCTTCGTATCAAATTGTCACAAGTATGAACTATCCCCCATCATCCTACTTCTAAATAACTTAAGAAACCCTCGAATATTGACTCGGCTTTATAAAGATGGCTCTACACACCCCGTAGCTGTGCAGTCCTCTACACTCCCCGACGTAATCAACATCTACTGCGCAGCACCTTGCCAACATCTTGGGGATTTATCCCAGCGCCGGACTCTCCCGAGACTATCGCTTCCGTACTGGAAGACCCCAATTCTCCCGTGACGAAGACTGCCTTCGAGCAACTCTTCGAATTTGTTGCCACCAGTGATGACTCCGCGTACCTCTGCGTTCCGGCAGCGCTAAAGTTCCGCGCCGAAGTCTGCGGAGGCGAGGACGCTATTATTGCCTATAACCAGCGTGTTGCAAATGAAGGTGCAGACGCTGTTGCTGCCGCTCTCGGTACTGATGTCATGCAAGAACCTGATCTGAAGCCTGGCCAGGAGAGCCGTATGCGCCAGTGTGCCATGACTACGGTCCGGCTTCCTATTGCTGTGGCCCCGGCCGGAAAAGAGGGCGAATCCTTGGACCACACTGCTTTAGTTGTTTTGTCTGAGGAAGATGCCCCTAAGGCATTTTCTTGGATTCAGACGCAGTTGCTGGACAAGCATAACACTTTCCTGCCGGTTTTCCGCCATGGCCCTTGGCTATGGACTCGCCTGAGTGGCCAGACTTACTTGGAGACAAGTGATTTTGAATCCATTGGGGTTGTCTTGCGCGACCTTTGTGAACGGGTTGCGAAGAAGGAATTCAAGGCTTGATCTTGTTGTCTATACCTAGCACTGACTGAGTAGCAATAATTGCAAAAATAATCATTAGATAAAAATATCCAGGTTCATTTTAGCCAGGAGTACTTATCGGGTTAAAGCCGGACGGGTCATACTGCCTTCACCTCCAAGGCTGCCAAAGGAAGGTCCGTAGAGTCCATACCGATGTATGAACGACACAGGGAACAACCCTTCTAACAAACTCGAGCCAACCTATATGTTCCATGCAATACAATCTAAGATGCGATCCGAGGCTAAATATTATTGCTCGTTCGAGGAATTTGGCTTTTGGCAAGGACTATTGGTAAAATATGTTATTTTTTCCGCTATACTAGAAGCGGGTTGTGCATGTTCTTCCTATATACTATCATCAGTCTCAAGGTCCTCTAAACCATGTACTTTATTCAAAACATACTAAAGTTATCATGCCTGTCGCAAAGGAATTCGAAGCAGCCAATATCAATAGCAACCTATGAATGTGGCCAAACCATTTTGCTACTACAACCTACATATATGTACGTATGAATAGATTTTAGGTCGTGTACGATTGGCACATATGTAGCATACCGCCACCCTACTTACTGGCGGCTTAGGAAAAGTGAGAGAAAAAGAGAGATAGAGAGTAGAGACAAAGATAACGCCCTCGGATGCTCCGACAATAGAAAAGAAATCGCCAACGGCCAATGAATCATCAGATCCCACACGAAAAATGTACATAGGTGGTTATACTCCAGACAGAGACTCCTTTCGGCTGTGATGGCATTTTCAGGCCACGCCAATCTTCAACAGGCGTCTATCGTCTTCTGGCTCCCTTAACCACCAGACTACCAACCACACCCGCGACGAGAGCCAAGCCACCCACAATCGCAACGCCCACCAGGCCCTCCTTGGCGACTTTATCATCAATGAGTGACCCAAGGCTGGCAGCCTGGAGGTTTGCGGGCTCCTTCTCTAGGAGCAAATCGTTGTATCGGCGAGCTTCGCCATAATTGCCTAGCTTGAAGTTGCCGAGGGCTAGATAGTAGAGGCATTCGCGTCGTCGCTCCGGAGCTCCGCGGAAGATCTCTGAAAGCAGGCGAACACCTTCTTGCTGCTCGGAACGGATGTTGGATTTGATCAGACCCTGTAGTCAATACCACCCCCGCATAGGCGGGGAGTGCCGGTTAGTGCGGGCACGCTTGATCAAGGCTGGATAAACCATACCCATGCGTAGTTGAACTTTGTCTGGATCCCAACATAGTCGCCTTCTTTCTCATATTGCGCTCTCAGGACCTGTAGCTCGGCGGGTTTCAAGGGACTGTGTCGGTGGTATTTAGGTTAGTTTTTACGGCTCCGATATTTTCTTTCGGTGGTTCGTTCACGGAAAACAAACCTTTCCGCGTCAGCGGCATCTGGAGCGACGAAGCAAGTCAGTTTTCAAGCATCAGGCATCAGTCGAAACAAACACCACCTACATGGAAGGTTGGACATGGCGAGATAGGGATGTGATGGCTTTTAGACGGAGAGATATTGACCAGAACTGGAGTTCCAACGATTCGATAACAGTTTGTCAAGAGAAAGAGTCGTGGTTGCGTTGGGCGATACGGCAAAAGCGAGGACCGAGAAATCACAAGCGCAACGTCACTTTGCGGAGGAGCAACATATGTGGCGGTGCTGTGGCTGTTGCTGCCGCAACAAACCCCAAACAACCGACTTTCCACCTCGACATCTATAACCACCGACACCATGTTGCTCGACGAGGACCCTGGAACAGTATGTACTACTCTCTTTGCTCTCATAATTTAGACATAAGGAATTTACTGACGTTTCCAGCTCATTCACCACACGATCGGAAATTTTAACATCCACCCGATAAACAAGCCGTCACACGCATCAATGACTCGCTCGCAACCCTCCAGCAATCGCGCGATCTGCGCATTCGCGAGGCCGAGGCAGCCATGCGAAAACTTTCACGACACCTGAATTCCCTATCTACACAGCATGAAGAAGCCGTGGCCGTGCACGACTCGGGCAAACACGCGGCGGAGATAGTGGAGTTAGACACCAAGAAGTTTCGCATCGCCAAGGCTGCATCAGAACTAGAGATTGAAAGCGAGCGGCTGGAGAGTGAGCTGGAGATTCTCAAGGAAAGACTGGTCGACCTGAGAATCCCAGGGTCTCGAGGGCGACGAAACAACGCGGCGCGAGCGTGAGGCCGATGATGCGACAATGTGCGTTCCTGTCCCCCGGTCTTGGATTGATACGCGTGCTAATATATATCTAGTCTACGGCTCAAAATCTTCCGTTCTCTCGGTGTTGATATCGAGCCCGATGAGGCAGGCAATTTCAACCGAGCGGTCATTCGCAATAGCCGCAAGGGCGATGTTCATGTCGTCAATATCGACCCGAAATTCTCCCGCTTCTTCTACGCAAATTACTTTTGGTCAACGATGCAAGGATGATCATTACGAGGGATGGTTTTGTGGGGGTCTATCCTCTCTGGCGTTATTTTTGGAGGCTGGAAGCCGTGTCTTTCTCTCGCTGTTGGTGTTTCTATACCCTTGGATTATTTTCTGTCATGAATCATACAATTCTTCTTCATACTTTCGAGCAATACGACAGCCTGAACATAGCATATTCTGCAGGTAGTAGAGCGTTCACTCGGATGTCGGCTGCTGTTGTATCCGCTCTTGTAAAGCTTGAATAACCTTCTTCCGCTCTGCGTCCGATATTGTCCTATCAAGCAATTGAGCAGAGACGTCATGCGGTAGGACCCTTTCCGCAACATCCAGCAGCTCCCCCTTCTGGATTTCCGACAAGTTCATACCCCAGGATGCGACCCATTGCTCGGCGAACTCGATAAGCTGTTTCTCCACCTCATCCATATGGGGGATATCACATCCATCCCAGGTCAATACCATTTCTTTTTTGTAACCGAGCCAGACTCGGCACCTTTTGTGGTTCCATATCGCGTTTCCACACCTAAAAGGCCAACCCCAAGTTCCTCTGCACGGGCATTCCAAAGTGCCTGCTTTAAGGTTCCGTCCCGTTCGATCATCATCCAGAACAACGGATATGCGCTCCGAGCTAACGTATCACGAACACCTTTGGTTGCCTCGCGCGGACTCACCAAGACGCCAACCGTCTCGCCCGTGCGCCACCCGACAGGCGCCTGGCGGAATGTTCCTTCTAGCTCGCGGACAACATTAGGGCCCAGTTTGGTCTTCAGTGATTTGCACTGTACTAGTACACGAAGTGCGCGCTCTCGCTCGCGCTCCGGGAGGTGCCAAGTGCCAACGAGATCGATGCCGGCGTCGTCGCGACCGCCGATGCGGTCGAGGCTTAGCGCATAACGACGTAAGATTTGGAGAACTGTATACTCGTAGTGTGTACCGACATGTACTGTACTCGTCACTGGAAGAGAAATATGGTCCGCGTAAGAGAGAAATGTAGTCAGGTCATTGTGGTGTTGCGAGGGTGGAGCTGGGGCCGAGGGGAGTTTGAAGAGGCGGCGAGTGAAAGGTGTCAGGTCATAATGAACCTGGGAGCTGGAAAAGTAGCGACAGTTATTTTGTCTGAGTCTCAAGGGAGAGTATCCGGCAGCAAGGCCATGGCACAGTCGCAACAGGCGCATTGAGTGATGTGAGAGTGAGAAGCCCGCCTCACCGCATTGGAGCTTCTCTCCGCATTTGCTCCGCTTCTTTGCGCTCGACCAGACATCTTTCTCAAGCCACTCCAAGCTTCTTTTATTTATTCGCCTCATGGCCGATATTCTCACACAGCTCCAGACTTGTCTGGATCAGGTAGAACCCGCTTCCAATAACCTACATTCAAACGCTTGCTTACCATACGAACAAAATAGCTCGCAACACAATTCTACGCAACACTTGGCTATCTCACAACGTACCACGACAATGCCCCCACAACACCACCACCTAATGTCCCAGACGCAGCACCAGCCCTAGCCAAAATCATTAAGAACAAGTCGTCACCACCGGTACCAGCATCCATCGCAAACAAGGCGGGGGGAGCAGCGGCCGTTGCAGGAAACGCATCACCCCCGCTTGCGCCTCCTCAACAACCTGGAGCTGCACCAGCAACAGCACCAGAAAACCAAGATCCCGACCTTCCTCCCGCACCAGACTCGCCCCGCACATTTGCGAGCCGACAGCGGGAACTTGCGCGCGACCTCATTATCAAGGAACAACAGATCGAGTACCTCATCTCCGTGCTTCCTGGGATTGGCGCCTCTGAAGCTGAGCAAGAGGCCAGAATCCGGGAACTGGAGACAGAGCTTAGAGGCGTTGAGAAGGAGCGTGCTGCGAAAGTCCGGGAGTTGAAAAAGTTGCGGACTCGGCTGGAGGATGTTCTCGGCGCTGTTACTGTGGGTATCCATGGGGATGACTACCCTCAAAAGTGATTGTACATGTGCTAGGTCTATTGTTACCATTTACCTGGAATTTCGGAGTCATGGGGAACAGAGAGGACTGGCGCGGGTTTTCATTTTCTTGCTATATTCTCGGCGTTATGTGATGGATGGTCTTTTACCGATTGCACAGGCATATGAATCAATCTCATGAATACCAAATGATGGCATCATTATACCTAATTCCTTCCAATCTTGCGATGGAACCTTGTACCTTTACAAAACGCTAATGCCATTGCCTAAATATGTAGAAGGATGATATCTTTCTCTATTGGGCCGAAATGAACAAGCCAAAAAAGGATAGATAGTTCGCCAATCTTACATCCTTGGACTTGGGAAACTGTACTGCTATTCAGTGGCATCATACTCTACGAAGTGTAAGTGATATCACATTTGCTCCTTCCAAAAAGATGGCCAGGTGATTTCTATTTACCATATCGTTGTACACCCTCGTTTCGGAAGTATAATTGGAAGCCTGCAACATTGAATCTATTGTATAAATATGTCTAACACAATGAATGCACCAGAAAAGAAAAAGAATTAAAACGATTTCCATGGCTACAACAACCAAGCCCGTGTTAAACGTGCTAACCTGCTAACCTGTGCCGTAATAAAGGAAGAATAGAAAGCAATCTCCCGGTATATGATCATGAGGATCAAATCTTGGAAGATGTAATGATAAATACCAACGCCTTCTCCTTTTCCGGGTATCATAAAACGAAACCAGCCACCGAAATTGGGGCAGAAATAAAAAAGCAAAACGAAAACCGAAAACCAGAAAAATCAAATGGGAAACAAAAAAGGGAAACAAAAAAGGGAAACGCAGGGGTAAATGGGGGAAACGAAGAATGGCAGCATGCAAAGCTGGGACGAGAAAAACAAAAGATAAAAGGATTTACTTGAAAAGATTGCGGTATTCACGCATGCGAGCCTCCTGGGTCTCCCGCTTGTCTTGCTTCACGCGATTCAGGCTCGTGTCAGCCATCTCTTGCTTCTTCCTGGCAAGGTCCAGTATCTTCTCCTCAATGCTGCCCTTCATGATGAACTGGAAGGTTTGCACGGGCCGAGTTTGACCAAGACGATGAACACGGTCAATCGCCTGAGCGACGGCAGCTGGGTTGTACTGGGGCTCCATGATAAAAACACGCGAGGCAGAGGTAAGATTCAGACCCACACCACCGGCACCAATGGTTGCCAGAAGAACTTTGATATTGTCGTTGTTGGCAAATTCCTCGAGGGCCTTTGTACGTGCTGCAAGGGTCATGGTACCATCAAGTCGGGTAAACCCGTCAAGCCCATTGTTTTGCAAGGCGATCTCAATGAGATCCAGGTGCGAGGTCCATGCAGAGAACACAACACTCTTGATAGGCGACTGGCCTTCGAGACTCTTGCTGTCTTCAACGCTTTGCTTGAGGTGGTGGATTAGTGCAGTGGTTTTGGTATGCGGTCCTTCGTATTCGCCCAGATTCTTGCCCAGCTTGCGGGTTTGCCGATCACGTTCCTTTTGGGCCTCATATTCTTCAAAGCCAGCAGGTGTGATGGTCGAGTACTTCATGTGGATCCAGCCTTCGCACCTGGGGCAACGGGTCTGGGTGTCGGGGCAGGAATCAAATGCTGGTTTCCAACCAGAGAAACAGCTGGGGCAGAAAGTGTCATAACAGGGTAGGGCAAAGGCCATCGGAGAGTCACGGGCGACAGCTCCCATTGAATTCAGAGGTTCATCGAGTTCCCGATTACAATTCCCACACCGGGGGGTTGAGGCTTGCTGGATCAGGGCGAACATCTCATATGCCTTCTTGTCTATGGCTCCTGGGGTCTCGTCCGGTTCGCCCTCCTCCAGGTCGATTGCGTCGTTAACAGAAAGTCCCTTGGCCCTGTCTCGGTCTGCCACATCAAGAAGCTCTTTTCCATGTGCACTGACTTGGCGGAGAATCATCATGGCCTTCAAAACATGGTGATACATCCGGCCACCAATCTGGCGTTTGTCCTCACCAGCAATGACACTCATCATCACATTTGATTCCGCCTTGAAGAAATCATGCAATTGCTGTTCTTGCTCGGTGAAATTTAGAGTGATGATTTTGTCTTCCCTGGGTGGCAGATCAATTTTGTCCTTGACTCGCCGCAACGTGAATGAATCCACCAGAACCCGCAACCTGGCAAGTACGTTGGGATCGCCATTTTTGACCGGGCTACACACATGTTGGGAAAATTGGCTTCGTTGATCGTAAGGGGCAATCCGCAAAAACCTGGTCACGGACAGAAGATCTTCCATGCGGTTTTGGATTGGGGTTCCGGTAACCGACCACCGACGCTCGGAGTTGAGCCCGAGGATCGCCTTGGTCTGTGCTGTATTTTGTTCTCTGATGACATGAGCTTCATCGAGAACAATCCGGAACATGTTCATTTTTGTCAAAGGACTTAGTTTTCCACTTTTGGCGCCACGCCCCGAGATCTCGCTGAGAATGGTGCTGTATGTCGTGATAACGATATCGTACTCCGAAAGTTCCTGGGAATCAGTGGTGCGCGATGGACCGTGAAAGACATAGTAGGTGACGGACCGTGGCTTGAGATGTTCCTTGATCTGTGTAACCCAGTTGCTCACTGCACTCAACGGGACAACTAATAGTGTTGTCCGTGTGTTGCGAATTCCTGGAGTTCGGCGAACAAGGACAGGATCAGGAGCCATCTCGGTCCATTCTTCAGCTGATCCAAGAGATGACGTGATCAACGAAAGGATACTCAGAGTCTTACCTAGGCCCATCATGTCGGCCAACAAGCCGCCTAGAGCCTCCTCGGGCTTTTGCTCTGATATCATTCCAGTGATGATCTCACGGTACTGAGTCCTCCCATTGGGTGCACGTTCCATTCTCCACAATGAGTTGTTGTCTTCTTCTTTTCGGCCAAATTTGCGCGGTTTTTCTTTCTCCGTCATAAACCAGAGGGCTTGTTTCTGGTGATGGAGCAATGGTGTGTTGATGTGACGAGAAGGCTCCATGGTCGGAATGTTCGCGTTGGCGAGCTGGTCGAACATCTTCATGACTGCATCATTGGCCTCTTCGGCAGTTCGCGCTTCATATCGGACGGTTGACACTGGGCGAGACCGCCCGGAGTTGTTAGAGACAGCAAGCTGGCGTCGGGTCTCCGCGTGTGGATTGAACACAGTAGTTCCTTTGTCCACGGAATTCGGAGTTGCTAGCCAGACATTGCGGTGAGATAGAAATTTGCCAACAGCCTCTGCATGCTTTCTTTGGCCGTAGATATTGATGGTTGCACGCCATAGCCCTGAGGTGGGAGTCCAAATTTCTTCATTCGGCGAGGTTCTGCGGTAATCCAGCAAGGCTGTCACCTCGATAATTTGAGTTTCGGAGTCCAAGAGCGGACACAGTCCTTGTGCTGTTTTAGGGTCAATTGTACCGAAAACTTTACCGTGAGGGTCCGCGACGTGAATCTGAAAATTGCCCTTCACCCGCTGGCGTCGCAAATCTAATTTAATAGATGGCCAAGCGTGCGAATAGTCGGTGCTAACGGAGGGTCCTGGCTTGGGGACTATATAAGCGGCAATCATTGCGTTTTCGACTTTGCCGAAGCAGACACGCTGGGCGCTGAGATCGGTTGAACCGGTGCATAGGACTTCGTCATCGTCCTTAGGTGTGTCCACACGATCTAGAACAGTATTAGATAAATTCAAACGAAATCAGGGGAAAGAGGGCGAAATAAAGAATGTCATACCTGCTGTCAGATCAACAACGTTGGATGTAGTGGAAATTGGGGTTGGTTTCACATCCTCTTCTTTCATCCACTTCCCAAGCCCACTATCCCCAGAGATCGAGACTGGCGCTTTCGTCATGTTCGGATTCTCTTCCACATTATGGTCGGTTTTTATTTTCTTTGTCAGTTGGTTCTTCCGCTTTTCAACCCCATAGACATCTTCGATCAAATTGGGGCGGTAGGTGATGTTCTCGTCATCGCTCATCTCCCGGTGGCTTCTTTTCGTGTCGCTGTCGTTGTCTTCATCATGGGGGGTGCTGAACTGCACTGTCAGACTCGATTCTGGCTTCACAGCTGGGGTCGAGCTTCCCGACGCCACACTTGGAGAGGTGTGAATATTGGGATGATGAATGCGTGTAACGGCTGCGGTGCCTGCAGGAGCCATGGGAGAAGCAAAAGATGGTCCGTTTCCCTGCTGTTTTCCTGGACCTTCCAAAAGTAAGCCTTGGGAATCCGTGGAGTCGAGAAGCATGGGGTCTGACGGAGCAGAAAGTGAAGATAAATTGTGGGAAGAAAGACTCGAAGATGGATCAAGCGAATTGGGAGGACAAGGGGAAAAAGACTCAGCTGGGCCAAGAGACTTTGTATGCATAATCGAAGTATCCATCTGAGGGGCAGAAAAGACACAAGATTCAGCTGGATGCATGATTTCCGTAGACATAAGCTGAGTATCCATCTCCGTGTCATGATGGACAGGAGCCTCCGGTGAGTCAAGGTCTTTGGACATGGCCGAGGAATCCGTTGTGTCCACACAAGGGAGGGTAGGAACACGAGAAGAGGTACAAGGGGAATCAGGAGAAACAAGCGCACGAGAATAAGTTATAGGCCCATATTTGTCCAAGGGAGACTCGCGGGGCATAGCGGCACCATCCATGGTTGGCAAATCACTCGCTGGGGAAGAAGGAAGGGGATGATTACCATTGCTTTGAGCTTGTCGTTTGGCACCCTTGGGATTCAGGAGCATCGCAGCATGAGACGCCATAATGTCTTATCTTTGATCGAAAAATCCGGGATAGGTTTTGGTCGGATTCAAGTCTGCGCGGTGCTGTGAAAGCGAACTGATGAAAGTTAGTTGATGAGAGAGGCAACAGGGGTGGTCATTCGTTTCACTTGCTGTTGATGGAAATACAGGGCCACGTTCCTTCGGAATGGAAAGCTTTACGTCCAAGCTCAAATTTGAGAAGTACTCGCAGCGGTCAGGTGGCGTGGGATGAGAGATTGTGATTTGCGATGGATTATCCGTCTGACTTGTCGTAGGTTTTGCTTGTGAGATCAGATCAACCAAGTCCAACGTTTTTGGGCCTTGGTATCAGGTATCGAATATCAACGTCGCAGCGGAGTGACGAAGGAAGTGGTTTGGTCGACAAAAGGTAGGTCTTCCAGACGCGAGAGTCGCGAAATCTCCGGCGTCATTGAAAGTGAGAGATATGGAAGAGAAGCGCGGGCAACAGTAGTTGCGCTCTTGTCTCAGTCACCGACTCATGTATCCCAGGAGAAGCCACGTCGTTTTCCTGGTCGCAATCCAGTCGGCGCCTCGTCGTTTGCCTCTCCGAAGGAATCGTGATTAGGCCGTCAGTAGCTCTTGTGTCGGTCGAGGGGGAGTGTCCTTGACCTCGAGTGTTTCAGTCGGGGGTCTTCAGAGTTTGCGACTTCTTTGCTCGAGTCAGTCGAACGCTCAGTCGTGTCGTTGGAAACTCGAAATGACGAAGTTGTTCCTCCACCGAAGTCGATGCCTCGGAGAAACCCGCCGATAAGGCCTTATCAGTGCGCGCGCTTACGGTCGTATTAGTGTGATGGAAACTTGGAAGCTTGGAAGTACTTGATAGAAGAAAGTTGAAGAGTTGAGTTCACTAAGCAAGTTGAAAATATGAGAGAGCAAAAAGTGTACATATATTGTATGCATCTAAACGCGTGACATGGATATATGAGGACCCGAGGTCTCCACTGCTTAGTTGCCCCCGGCCATTCTATATAGATTGTGGAGATTTATTGGATCTCGTGGCTTGACTTTTTTTTTTTTTTGTCTTTCCTCCTTCAATGATACTTTACTTAAGGGTATATGCTACATATGTAGTTATCCAAACATGAATTCAAATGTTGTCACGTTTATGGATTGCTTATCTGTTGGAGCCTAGCCCAGACGTGTTTGCGATGGCTAAAACGATGTCTCACAAAACAATGTCATGCAAGCAGTCAACGGAGTCTTACGAGGAGACGATTGCGTCAACCCCCGACTTTATTTTCGACACTATAAGATAGTATGTACTGACTTGACTGTGGAGCACCAGAAGCCGGTTATCCTATCACCCTAGGCTGGTTTAGGATTTATATCTTGTGACATACTCCAGGGTCACATGCCGCTACTAGCTAACCTGGTCAGCATAGTTGATCCAAACAGACGATGAAGGTATCATGGAATTAATTCTCGTCAATATTCTACACGAGGCAGATCGCCCAATCAATGCGCCACAGCCCAAGGCAACCCCAACAGCCAGAGAATGTCTATATACAAAAATTCCCAAATCATGAGCATGTCCAGCAAAGGACTCGTGTGAGATGTCACAGGAAAGAAAAAGGCATAGTCGGAATCGTGAACAGGAATTGAGAACCATTCCCCAAAGGACAGGATTCAACAAATACCCCGAAAAGACAACGCCGCAGAAGATAGCTGCAAATTAAATGGAAAAGAAGAAGAAGTAATGCAGGAATGTAGAAAGGTGAAAAGCGAAAAAGGTAGTATCGACACACTCTAACCTTAGCACCAGGTGAAAACAGGATTTTTGCTCTTGACGGCTTCCAGGCGCTCGACAATCACCTTGCGCTGGTTGCCTTCCATGCCCTCTGCAACGGCATAGCCAAGGTCACCTTCGAGGTCATCGCTGCCAAATGTGTTGACATTAGGAACGCGGAAGGGCATGGGACCACCGTTTTTGCGATGCTTGTGCTGGCGGGGAGGAAGTGAAGGCCATCCATCTAGAGAAGCTCCAGTGTTTCGGCCGCCGAAGTCATTTATGGTCGCAGGGCTACCGACAGAACCATCAGCACGTTCGCTGTCAGCGTCAGTTCGACCACGGGTGAGTTCGAACCGGTTTGGGTTGGGGAGGTCGCTTGGCGACGAACTCAATCCCAATAAATCGTGTTGGGGGATTGGTTGGGAAGATGCGGATGCACCAATATCCATCTCTTCTTCATCAGGGTCGTAATTCATAGATTGGTTCCTTTGCCTGTCCGTGGAAGGCGCGCGCATAGGAATAGCGACGGGGACGTCAACCAAGTCATCCCATACACAGACTCGGGTCCGTCGAGTCAGCTCAAGCGGGCCATGATCCGGTTGCTTCAATGTCTCCACCACATTCCAGGCTTGACCTTTCATGACAGCGATTTGGCGAGCGAACATGCTCTCTTTGAAATCATCATCTTGCGCAAAGATACCTCGCAAGGCCATCTGCGTACCGCTCCACCAGGCTGTGGATGTCAGCAATGGAAGGAAATGGTCGCGGGTTCTCTGCGAGAAGGGTTGTCCGATCAAGGAAACTGGCAGGAAAAGCCAACCAAAGGGGAAACTGCGCCACTACAAGTCGTTAGTGCTGGAAAGCTGTAATCACGGGGAATTCAAAAACTTACGGCGTCTGGGTGTTTCCATGGCCAGGACAGACTGTTGTCAATGGCACCAAGCTGGACAGAAGCAGACTGTTCCGAAGAGGCTAGTGGAGTTCCCGTGCGACTGATAGCCATCATGGTTTCATGTCGTTTGTAGGGGTGCGGGGAGGGGCTGGGGGTGCCATTCGAATTCACGGAAACAGGACGAGCTGGGGGCATAAGCTCGTCTTCATCGTGCTTAGGCTGTGGCCCAGTTTGTTTTGGGGGCTCTGCCACGATAGAAACCTGCTCTGTCCCCCAGTCAATCTTGACCATCCAGTTGTCTGAGCCTCGGTCGGTATTTCTCATGATATAATCTAGAATCACAAGTTTCTCCAACTCTTCGCGGAAGGATTGCTTGAGATTCTCGGTCCAGTAGAATCGGCGCTCGGCACTTTCGTCACGCGAACCGGCAGGCGAGGGCACATACCCCGGATCTTCGTCATCCTCGTCGTCTGACTGTGCCCCCGATGGACGACAGGCCTCGTTCCATGGTCGCTTCTTGCGCTTCGGGGCGTCCTCGGCGCGGAATCCAGTATTCGTCTGATCAGGCCAGGGATGTTCTCGGAGGAAAATGTTGGCGTCCTTGAATCCCTTGAGGAAGACTTGGAAACTGCCAGCCTTGGGAGGCAGAACTTTCTTGCCTTTCCATGCTTTTCTTCGATCCCAGAAATCGTAGAAGAACGATTTCGAGGACAGTCGGACAATACCGGTGTACGGAACAAGGTTCGTGTGCAGGCGGGCATCAAGAACGTATGCGGCGGCTTCGGAGACGTAGGATAGATTGGGAATAAGACACGCGCGTCCGAAAAAGCAGGGGAACAAGTTGCGGTGAATCCATTTTGTCCATTTAGGGTTTCGTGAAGCGTACGGCTCTTCGTCCTTTGGCTTGAACACGCCCACTACTTTCCCTTCAGGGTTTCGAGCAAAGTAGCTGCCCGAGCTTCCTTGTGAAATCATCCGAGGATGTACGTCCATTTCAATCGCAAGCCGCACACTTTCAATAATCTCCTCGTACTCGGCGCGAGCCCGCCGCTGCTGACCCTCAAACTCATCTGACTCGAGAGCCTCGGCGCTCACGGGGGTAACTCCGGGAGGCGCCTGGAAGACTGAATGGTAAATCTCCAGCTTCTCTTCCTCATAGCTTTTCCCCTTGACGCGGTTGATCTTGAATTTGGAGGCAATTTCGTCCGCCCATTTTTCGAGTCGCGCATTGATAGCCTTGATATCTACCCCGGAATTCCGACGACCTCGATGGAAACCACTGTGTCTGCGTCGATGGCCTGGGGGGGTGTGGAGACCGGACGCCTGCATCTGGGCTCTGGATGAGACGGGGGCGTATCGGGGAGCGGAGGTGGAAGCTACTGAGAACGCGCCGATATCGTCATCTTCGGAGTCATCGTGAAGATAGCCTCGTTCTTCTTCGGCCTGGGCGAGCCGGGCATATCCCGAGGTGGCAGGACGAGTCTTCGACATTGTGATTGAGGGTGATTTGATCTATGAAAGATGAAAACGACCAAGCTACCCGCAGGAAAAGGAGAGGAGGACCGGCAAAAGAACGAAAGGACACCAAAAGAGGTTACTCCATCACAGATAAGAGAATAGAAGGAAAAGACCGCTGGATAGAATAGAGAGTTGACAGAGTGAAGGCAGCTGAAATAAGTGTCACCTATGTCCACGGGTCCGGACGCCCAAGGGGGCGTCCTGAAAGTATGGTTACGGTTAATTTACAGGGGCGGTGGCGTAATGGGTGGGCAGTATGCACCAAATTGCGTGAGGTGGGCAGGTCCACTTTGTTAATAACCATAATACAATTACGCACCGCCACACTCTGTCTCCACCCCCTAAATCGAAAGGGGTCTTGATGGATGGATGCATCGAGTGTTATGTGTTAAGAGTCCTGAAACTGGCCAGAAACGCAATTGATCACCATATGGGTCCCCCTCTATGACGAATTGGGATATTCAGGGGATGGCAACTCCCATATATGTTGTATATGGTCAAATGTTGGTAGAATCCGCCACGCTGGCAAATATCCGCTCTGGTGCAGGGAATTTCATACGCATAAAACCCGTCTAGGAGTTGATCCCCCGTAAGCAAATCAGATACTGCAGAATGAACTGATTGTCACGCCTCCTGATATCAAGAGGTTGGGGGGCATAGAATGAAGAGGCAGAACAGAGCAGATTGAATTCAATACATTCTTTGCGAGAAAAGAAAACATCAAAAGTTGACGCCCCTGACATGCCGTATTAAATAATGGTTGATACTGGGGCAATCGTTATCCCGATTGTTATTATCGCGTCTTATCGTCCATCTCGATTCTGAATCTTCTTTCAACCCCTACCCTCACATATCCTCGGCCATCATGTTGTTAACTTAAGACTTCATTCTTTCTTATTGTTACTTCTTTATACAGAATAATTGTCGGGAAGCCTAATTCTCTCCCTTCTCTCCGGTATAGAGAATCATTGCTGGGGAATTCACATCAAATTGTTCACTAAGGAATTGCCTTGATACATACCCATTGAATCCGAGTCCAGTTCCAAGTCCATTGATCCCAATCGCATTCGTCGCGCAACTCAATTGACACCTACGGTTTCCCCTGCAATTCGGTCTAGGACCGGATTTAATCGACACCTACCTCTCCCCTCCACGGTGGCTTCCACCCTCTATCGGGCGTCGCCCATCGACCCGGCTCTCAAACCAGGTTCTTCACAAGAGCGTGAGTTCCCTTACGACTTGTCCGCCGACAGTTCTTCCCGTCACGCGTCCAACGGGTCCACACAGTTTTCTACAACACTACCGGATATCAAGAGTGTGACAAAACTTGGTTCAGGCGAGAGCGACGGATACCCAGGCTCTTCTGTTAGCACCTCGCTTCCTGGACTTGCAGCTCTGGCTTCGGTCGCTTCAGCACCAACCTCTAATCTTCGGTGCGTCCATACCCTACACTAATCCTAAATGGAAACCACTCGTGGACCTTTGGGCGATCTATCTTGTTTGCGTAAACTTCAATCTGGGCCCGGGAGAGCAGTAATCTGGGCCCCTCATAAGAATTCGAATCAATTGGCTAATCCATATATTTTCCCTTCCATTTTTTAGTTCATCTAGTGATGCGAGTATGAGTATGGCAAATATGACCTATGCTACATCATCACCGGCAGCTACGACAGGAGGACAAGGGAGTGGACCTGTAAGTGTGAAATACTTGGAACATATATGCCTTATATCGAGAAACTTGTTATCGCGCTGGAGGTCTTATCTCTGGGGAGTTATCGAAAGTCTTGGCGCCACTCGATCCGTGCACCCGCTTTTTCCCTTTCCTTATCGACTCAAATCTCTCACAATCTTATCATCCTCTTCTTCTTCCCAACTTCCATACCCTCATAATGGCGACCACATTGACTGACGATAAGCGACCTCAATTGCAGCCTGTTTGCCAGAATTGCGGCACCTCTACCACCCCCCCTGTGGCGTAGGGACGAACTCGGTTCAGTCCTTTGCAACGCATGTGGACTCTTCTTGAAACTGCATGGCCGACCTCGTCCGATAAGCTTGAAAACAGATGTTATCAAAAGTCGCAATCGCGTGAAGACCGGTCAGGGCCCTAAGCGCAAGGTGAGTTCGCGATCAAAAATTTTTCCTCGTCGTCCCCTGCCCCCAAATTCCACCTGTCTTAGATAAGAACATGCGCTTATCGAGATTGTGACTCGGTAGTCAGGCGGCCCTGTTGATACCAATGGTATCCCGCCACGATCTGAGGCCGGGACCCCTCCCCTTGGGTCGCATGGATACCGTCGCGCGTCGCGCAAGATGTCCTCGGGTCATTCGGATCGCTCGAACTCCCCCGTTTCCCGGACCGAGACACCTGGATTTGGCTCGATGAACGCGCACAACTCGAACATCGCGCCGCAGCACATGTTTGACAGCGTTACCCTGGGTGACAGCTTGAACTCTTCCAGCGGCCTCCCCTCCCGCCAGATGCGCCAACCTTCTCCCTCGGCAGTCGACCGCCAACTCGATTCTCCCACACATTCGAAAGTCTCCTGGCCCTCAACACATCCCTCAAGACACGCGTCAGTGAACTCGAGTTCGTTAACGAGCTCTTCCGCGGTCGCGTTACGGAACTCGAACAAAGTGACGCCAGCGCTCGTCGATCGGAGATGATTGTACGAGACTCCGAGGTTCGTCTGAGACGGTCTCTCGAGGATGCTCAGCGCCGCGAGGAGGACCTCAAGCGTCGTGTTAGCGATCTCGAACGCCAGCTTGGTTCTGGCAGCGCTGGCGATGCCGAGTCCGGCGAGCCGCTCGCAAAAAAGATCCGGCTGTCGGATGTTGTGGAATCTGGCGAGGATGTGCAGGTCAAATCTCCCAAGAGCGTTTAGGGTCTTGCAGTACCCTGCTGTTCCCGGCCCTTTCCCATCCTGCTTATTCATTCCATCATCGGTCCACGGGTAGTACAAGCTTATGAGCTACATTACGCTTGCTGGTCATCCTCCAACCTCTGATATTCTTGATACCCTTCATGGCTCCTTTGTCATCACTGGCTGGAACTTTGCCCCAAAAAAGCTACTATTGAACGGTCTCGATTTTTCTTCCTTTCTTATGTTCGGATGTTCCTCCAAACATCTTGTTTTAATTTGCTTTTTTTGCGGTGTTCTGTACGAAATCTTTCACTATGCTTCTAATACAATACTTGATCCCTGTCCTTCTCTTCTTCCAGAACTCGAGCGTCTGGAAGATCGATGGGTTGGTGATCCAACTGAGGAACGGCTTGTCGTCTGGGTGTTTTGCCTGGGATGTTTCTCTCAAAGTTCTAAATTGGTGCTTGCAATCATCTTTTTTTCCAGTTTGCTGCTTTGGTAGAGCTTGCAACCGTTTTTGATTGCTGAGGCCAGCTTTGACGGTTCTGCGGGCCGGGTTTTCTGTTTTTTGTTTGATTTAAACAAACGTTCTCGCTTTCTGCGTTGTGATATTCCACATGTATGTTAGGAGGGAAATGAAAGTGTCATGCAGAATCTTCAGCTTGTAGCAATCTTAAGATCTTCATACATGTATGCAAATACGGGAGGAAGATTGAAGCATACATGTATTCACGACTTAGATCAGAGCGAGGCCGAAAACTACTTCGACAACTCGAATACCTAATAGAACATGCATAAACTTGGAATCTTCAAATGTACAGTAATGAAATTGACCGGGTCCTGGCCCATGGAAGGATTATTTAAAGAAAGCAAGTCACACGCAAAGTACCAAGTCTATAGAGGAACAGTACACCACGGGTATACCATATGAGGACACCAACCCAATAACATCCATCATGAAATGTACTCTATGAGAAGTCATAAGAAACCGCAAAAATACCAAGGCAACTATGCAAGCAAGAAAGCAATTCATAAGCCCTGCCTGCCATGCAGGTACTACTGCACCTAGATGATCCAACTTGATGGGAAAAGCGCCATCAAACTTACGCGAGTCTGTGGTCCAGCTTCTTGCTCAAGACATTGTTAATGTTCCTCTCGCGGACAATGGCCCACAGACAAACAGCAATACCAAGCAAGCCGGAAACAAAAGTCATGAAATAGGCTGAGCGGTAGCAGCCCAGTCCATCGGGGCACTCGCGGTCGCCATCGTGACCGACTACAGAGTGTCCATCGTAGATGCTACCGTATAGCAAATTGAAAACGTTACCACTGAACACTGGGGCTAGAGTCATGACCCCCCAATTCTGGGACAGGCCCCCGATACCGAAAGTGTGAGCGGTTCAGGGAAGGGAAAACACCAAACAGGAAGCCGTAAGCAATTCCAGTGAAGCCGGAGACAACGATCAGGCTGTTCGGGTTGGAGATGGTCGTGCCGGCGAGCTGGGTCAGGGTGAAGACTACCGCTGACAAGAATAAACACCAGATGCGGGACATGCCGAGCTTCTTAACCAGAAGGTCAGAACCGATGCCGCTGAATAGACGGCCGAGGAAATTGCCGAATGAAAGAATGGATACGTGCATGACCTGGCGGTGTTGGATGAACAGGTCTGTTGCACTATCGTCGTAGTATAGCCACAGGGCCTTCACGCTGTTGCCGATGTTATTGATGGTCATCAAGCCGATACCGGACAAGAGTGCCATGGTCAAGAAGAGTTGCCAGAACTCGACTTTGCGGAGCATGGCGAGACCTCTGATGTCAGTTTGGTGCGCCTCCATGGCCACTTCATCTAGGAAGTCATCATCAAGTGTATCGAAAGAGGGACGCGGCCGGTCGTTCTTAGATACCAAGGTGGCAGTCTCATCGTTATTGGCGAATGCTCGGCCTTGGGAGTTCGAGGCAACTGAGTGCGACCGCGCATGCGCGGGGTACTGTTCGTTCTCGAAAGCGGCAGAGCCCTGTAGCACGGAGTCCTCTGGCACAGGCCGAAGGTCGCTGGATTCATGAGCGTTGTGCGGAACGGACGAGTATGGCTCGCTGGCGAGGATACGAAGGAACGGAATCGAGGCAAAGGACAGAATCGAGGTTCCGAGGGCTAGAAGCAAAAGAAAATGGCCGGTATCGTCCTTGAAAATGAGAGTCGACAGATTGGACCAGAATAGCGCGCTCAGTCCAAAGGCGGCCATTGGGAAAGCGGTTGCCGTGCCGCGGTGTTCGGGGAAGTTGGATGCCGCTAGAATCATTAGGTTAACCCTATCAAGTAGAGTCCTTGGTGTAACATACCTGTTTTAATGGAACCTCCAAAGGCAGAGCAACCGCCCATACCAGTAAGGAAAGCGAAGAGACATAGGAAAACAACCGGCATCGATCCTTGGCCATTATCATATGCTACAATTATTAGAGCTGCTTAATTCCGACAAGGTATAATCAAGACATACCCATATAGATTGGGAAGTAACCCAGGCCCAGGCAAATAGAGCCGATGAGCGCGACAAGCCGAGGACCGCGGGCATCTGTCAATAATCCCATTGGAATTCCCATAGCATACATCCCCAGGTTCCCCGCGACACCCTAGAGGTTGTTAAGATCGGTTTCCTGGCACCGGACATGGGATAACTTACAATAAAGTTGCTCTCTGTCGAAGAGAGCTTCATCCGTTGTGCGAATTGCGGCGCCCACGCGGAGTATGCATACTGACATTGAGTTAACCTTGATGGTTCTGAATGGGGATAAGACCGGAGATATCACGCACGTTAGTTCCGCATGAGAGGGCGACCAGCGTCCCCGCAATGACGGAAATAATCCGGGCAGTTCGGTGAAGAGAACCAGACATTATGTCGTTCCTCTGCGAGTGCTTCTGGTGGATATCTTGTGAGACAAGTGTTTTAGCGGCGGGAATGATTGGTTAGGCCCTAGACAGATGTGAGGCCGACACTGAGAGAAACATCGGACCCGAAATGAAGGACAGAAAGGGCGAAAAGAGCGACTTAAGTTATATATGTAGGGAGAATTGAGCGAAGAAGGCCGGGAGTTTTCAGGAGCGTAGACTTAGGTAAGGACTTGGAGATGATCCCGGAGGCCGCGTGGTCGGAACAACCGTCAAGCAAGCGCCAAGGAAAGTTTGCTCCACGTCAACTGATGTACAAATACGATGGAGAATTGAATTGATTTGTAAAAAGGGAAGGGAAAAAAAGAAGAGGAATGGAAATGTTGCAAGGGATATGTCTTAACTCCCACGTTGCATCGGTTGATAACACATCTCGAGATTATGAAAATCCGTCCAATCCGGAACTGCGCAAATCGGGACTCGTCATAGTTCGACTCCGCCAAAAGGTGTTTTCTCCATGATAAGGGATGTTAATATCAAATGCCTTTTAAGGCATCATTTAGTGCCTGATTTACTATCACGTTCCAAGTTAGTTGACTTCAAGTTGTATCCTCTGCCCTATAGTATCGATAATAATAAAAACATATTTTACAGGTTTCTAGGGCTTTGCTTTCATTAATTTCTTCCCCCGAATTCATTGTTTGAGTACATAGAGTGGTTTCCAGAATGATAGAGATAACCCAACCAGTTGCTTCTTCCTTTAATTAGGTCCTGATAGGCCGTGTACCTACATACATGTATGTAGGATGTACATGCGACATGGCTGTCCTCGATCTGTACATATCCTACCATCTCATATGACAACTATCTCTCATAGTTCATGCCTGAGCTTTGTTCTCTGTCTTAACATAATAAATCCTCAACAAAAGTTTTGTAGCACCCAGGAACAAGCTTAAATGCCATACTGAAAAAACTTGTTCCTTTAGAGTTCGTCTAATGCTATGAGAAATACAATCTTTTTGATGTCGAGGGTCATGCTGGATAGCGGGGGTGGAGAGTCTAAACCCAAATGGGCAGGACAAAAGAGGCTTGGCACGTGATATATTTTTGGCCTAGATATATTACGTAACATCCATGACGAAGGCGGCCTCAGGTGATGATCTTCAATCCGATCACTTGCCTCTCCGCACCACTCTCGATTCTGGATCTAGGTTCACTTCTAAGGTTGTACATTATAACCAGACCAGTGCGTTATACGATATCTGCACTCCCAAGATGGGTGCCCTCCTTTCCATCCCGCTTATGGCCGTGCCGAGTGTTGGTACAGTATGTTGTCGTCTACCACTTCCCTCGTTTCACAGATAGCTAACTTGCATTTCTCGCTCAACAGCTCTTGACGGTCGCGACATCATGCTGTGGAGCGGCGACATGCTCTGCGGTCTGCAGCGCTTGCGGAAAGTTTCAAAACAGGTACCATCTATCAGCTGCCTAGTGCGAAGAACCTCAGACTAACAAGGACAATAGTATGGCGACGAGAATCGCCTATGCCTTCATCCTTTTGATCAACTCCATAATATCCTGGATTATGCTCACACCATGGGCCCTGAAAAAACTGCAAAATTTGACACTGGATTATATGGAGATTCGTTGCGACGGGAAGGAATGTCATGGCTGGGTCGCGGTCCATCGTATCAACTTCGCCCTCGGCCTCTTCCATTTAATCTTGGCTCTTTTACTTCTCGGTGTTAAAAGCTCAAAAGATACTCGCGCTGCTCTCCAGAATGGATATTGGGGTCCGAAGGTCATCCTCTGGGTGGCCTTTGTCGTCATGTCATTCTTTATCCCCGAACCCTTCTTCTTCGTCTATGGCAACTACATCGCCTTCTTCTGCGCCATGCTCTTCCTGCTTTTGGGTTTGATTCTTCTGGTGGACCTTGCACATTCATGGGCCGAGCTCTGCTTGCAGAAGATCGAAGACAGCGACTCTCGTGTGTGGCGCGGCCTGCTCATTGGTTCGACCCTCGGCATGTACTTGGCATCTCTCGTTATGACCATATTGATGTACATCTTCTTCGCAAACAGCGGTTGCTCTATGAACCAGGCTGCTATTACCGTATGTATCCCTCTCACGAGGAATTTTGGTGCTCAACTGACTCGTCGCAGGTTAACTTGGTCGTGTTTTTGATCATCTCATTCGTTTCCGTTCAACCAGCAGTGCAAGAATCGAACTCTCGCGCAGGACTAGCTCAAGCCGCAATGGTCACTGTCTACTGCACCTACCTCACCATGTCTGCCGTTTCGATGGAACCGGATGATAATCACTGCAACCCCCTCATCCGGTCCCGCGGAACTAGAACCGCCACCATCGTTCTCGGTGCGATTGTCACTATGTTGACTATCGCGTACACCACCACACGCGCTGCCACTCAAGGAATTGCCTTGGGATCGAAGGGTGGTCACAGCTACATCCAGCTGGGTACGGATGACAACGAGCACGGTTTGGTGACCCAGCAACCAAACGCCCGTCGGGAGATGCGGGCTGAAGCTCTCCGGGCCGCTGTCGAGAGCGGCAGTCTTCCTGCCAGTGCCCTGGATGATAGTGATGACGAGGATGACTACGACACCGCGAAGGATGACGAGCGTGGTTCAACCCAGTACAATTACTCGCTTTTCCACATCATCTTCTTCCTCGCCACAACATGGGTGGCCACTTTGTTAGTCCAGGGACTAACACTGGAGACCACGACGGATTTCGCACCGGTGGGCCGCACATACTGGGCCAGCTGGGTGAAGATCGTTAGCTCCTGGGTCTGCTATGCTATCTATCTTTGGACTCTGGTTGCGCCTGTTGTAATGCCGGATCGCTTCGGTGTTTATTAGTTTTTCTTTCGTTGATGTTGCGCGTTAAGAGCGATATTGTTGCTCCTGATTGTCCATTTTGATTTATATCCATAATAGCAGTGCCATACAATTTGCAAGTGAATATATCCAGATCCATGTAGCGCAAATAAAACTGTCCTTGGGTAAAGTAGAACAGGGGCGTCATCGAAAGTATTGACGGCCCACCGTGGTCTTGGCAAATCCACGCGTTAAGTGAGACGCGTGCCAACCCGTAGACTTATCCTCCGCAGACATCATGGGATGAAGATGGCCACAATCCAAGCCATCGAGGCCCGCTCGGTATGAAATCCGATGTCTTTCCACGGAGCCTTTATCTGACCAGCGTATTAATCAGGTACACCAAATCCAATCGGGTCAAGTCATCGTTGACTTGTGCTCCGTCGCCAAAGAGCTTGTCGAAAACAGCCTGGACGCCGGCGCAACAACGATCGGTGGGTGAATGAAATTCCCGGATATGGTCTGTCACACATTTTCTGATGATTTCGAGGGGTTCAGAGGTCCGATTTAAGAATAATGGACTGGACCTAATTGAGGTCCAAGATAACGGCAGCGGGATTTCGCCGGAGAACTATGAGAACGTCGGTGAGCTACCACTTCTTCCTTGCCACATTGCGCTCAAGCTGATTCTCTATCTATCTTAGCGTTGAAACACTATACCTCCAAATTGTCGTCATACGATGACCTCTCGAGCTTGCACACCTTCGGTTTCCGAGGCGAAGCGATATCCTCCCTCTGCGCGTTAGCCGACTTCCACATCGTCACGGCCCAGGAAAAGCAAGTTCCCCGCGCGAACCGACTCGATTTTGAACAATCTGGGAAACTTCGGAAGACACAGATCGTGGCTGGTCAGAAAGGAACGACCGCATCAGTAGAAGGCATCTTCAAGCGGCTTCCAGTGCGTCGGCGAGAATTGGAGAAGAACATTAAGCGGGAATACGGGAAGGTTCTGAATCTGCTGCATGCCTATGCGTGCATTAGCACCGGAGTCCGGTTCAGCGTCAGGAACACTGTTGGCAAGACACGGAATGTGGTGGTCTTTTCTACAAATGGAAATAAGACTACCAAGGAGAATATTGCCAATGTGTATGGCGCGAAGACATTATCGGCCCTTATATCCCTTGATCTAGACCTGCAGTTTGAGCCTTCCGCAGCTACGAAGCGGGTTGGCGATGATCAACTGAGTAAAATCCAGGTCCGAGGCCATATCTCACGTCCTGTATTCGGCGAGGGCCGTCAGACTCCGGATCGTCAGATGTTCTTTGTCAACTCGCGGCCATGTGGCTTGCCGCAGATTCAGAAAGCTTTTAATGAAGTTTACAAGTCGTTCAATGTCTCCCAGTCCGCGTTTATCTTTGCGGACTTCCTGATGGATACAAACGCTTACGATGTCAACGTTTCGCCTGATAAGCGCCAAATTCTGCTTCATGACGCGGGGGCTATGATTGAATCGCTCAAAGTTTCTCTTGCGCAGCTCTTTGAAGATGCGGACCAAACTGTGCCGCAGTCATCGGTCAAATCTAAGCCCTTACCAAAACAGCAACCACTAGCATCACTCCCAGGATTCGTCACTGCTCGGGAGCTGAGCGAAAGCGGTGGGTTTAGAAATCCAAGTCAAGACCGGAGGAAAGAAAGCTCAGTTGAGACTCCGGGGGCTAGTCAACAGAGTGCGCTTCAGCGCTTCACGAGCTCAGAAGCGGGCATGGGAAGTGCGCAAGCCACTCCGTCTCCTGCTCGATCAATGAGAACACCCCGCGCTACGACCAATCGCTCTTTGATGTCGACGCCAGCCCCAAGTGAGCTAGAAACCCCTACTGCGGCGATCTCTGACGATGAACTTTTCGTCCAAGGAGGCACCCAGGAGGAGCCTGAGCCAACCGTTGTCTCCGACGAACCATCATCCCAGCCACCGGTCCCCGACGAGACTCCATCCCGCACTCGTGGAGACCCAGAAGAAACCCCCAA
The DNA here is from genome assembly GCF_028829835.1 of Penicillium mononematosum. Classification (NCBI taxonomy): domain Eukaryota; kingdom Fungi; phylum Ascomycota; class Eurotiomycetes; order Eurotiales; family Aspergillaceae; genus Penicillium; species Penicillium mononematosum. The sequence continues at coordinate 3,692,833 of NW_026643272.1, read as the reverse complement.
CGTTGTCCAAAATGCCTTTGATAGAATGCGTCCACGACGAGAACCCGCTGAACTGGCTACCATCACTATCGGAAACCGAACCATAACGTCCATGGTCGGTAGTGGTCCTCCACGGAAACGAGTCTCACCAGATCCGCCTCTAATGAAAGAGCCGCCCCGGCGGAAGAGACGGATACACACACCATCACGGCCTAATATCTTCGGTGAACATATGAAAGCGTTTGCTGCGCCTGGGTCGCAGCCGCATGAAGCGGCTGCAGCAGAAGATGATGAAGATGAAGACGAAGAGGCATCCGCTAGCGAGGGTGGCCAGGTTGAAGAAGATGGAAGTAACATTTTGAGTGAGATTGAGGACACACAAGGTGCCCAGCAAGAGGCTGAAGACGAGGGCTCTCCACTCGAGGATGCCGACTCTGTTCCCGACCAAGGTGCAAGTCAATTAGAAACTGAAAACACTGAGGCAAAAGACAAAGACACTGGCGCAGATGAGAATCTCAATGAAGCTCAGAAGAAGGCGCAGGAAGAAGCTACAGTCCAGCGGCTCATTCATGAAGCTGAGGAGACTGCTATGCTTCCCCAAGAAAACAGCGCGAAACGTGCGAAGAAGATGAGCAAGGGTGCTGCACATCGCGACGCAACTATACAACTTGTCGGCACGGTAGACGGGTCTATATCACGTCTCCAATCTCAATTCATCACATTGCAAAAGACCCTGCAAGCGGGCATGAAGAAGACGAAAGAGGAAGCAACTGATCTTGGCGAGAAAACCGCCGAGGACAAACTTTCCTTGACTGTAAACAAGAACGATTTCGCCCAAATGCGCATTATCGGCCAGTTCAACTTGGGCTTCATCATTGCAGTCCGCCCAGGAGAAGACCACGACGAGCTCTTCATCATCGACCAGCATGCCTCTGATGAGAAGTTCAATTTCGAGCGCCTGCAAGCTGAAACTGTGGTTCAAAACCAGCGACTCGTCCGTCCGCAACGCCTCGATCTCACTGCCGTTGAAGAAGAGGTTGTCCTTGAGAATCGTGCCGCCCTTGAGAAAAATGGCTTCCTCGTGACTGTCGACGAAAGTGGCGATGAGCCTATCGGCCGTCGATGTCAACTGGTCTCGTTACCGCTGAGCAAGGAAGTGGTATTCGGCGTACGCGATCTGGAGGAACTCATCGTGTTGCTGTCAGAGTCAATTTCAACGTCAAACGAACTGTCAGTACCACGACCAAGCAAAGTGCGTAAAATGTTTGCTATGCGCGCTTGTCGCTCAAGTATCATGATTGGGAAGACCTTGACGAGCCGACAGATGGAACGAGTCGTTCAAAACATGGGTACTATCGATAAACCGTGGAATTGCCCGCATGGTCGGCCGACCATGCGTCACTTGATGAGTCTGGGCCAGTGGGATGAATGGAATGAATTTGAGGAGAGCGAAGGACTCGACCCTTGGAAACAATACTTGGAAGAAGAAGAAGACGAAGAAGATGAAGAAGCCGAAGAATAGTCCATAACGATACCCTGTGCGTGATATAGATGTATAACAAGAACAAACCAAATGAACAAAGACACGAACCATCACCACCATCGCAACCACCCTTTCGCCGGCTGATCCAGTTTCTTCCCATTAGCATCAATATCAACATGCCCATTTTGCCCATTTGCATTGCCATTCTCCAAATCCTCATTCAGTTCCGCATCGCCATCTCCCCGCTCATCGCCATTCTCACTCTCATGATCCCTCTCAACAACATCCATCATATCCTCTAGGGCCAGCAAATCACGCTCAATCATCTCCGCCCAATTCTGCACATCCCCAATCTCCTTTAAACCGTCGCGCGTCTCATCCGCGAATCCAACCCACTGCTGGTTCTGCCGCGCTAATCGCTGCGTATTCTCCGCTAGCTCGGCTTCTTGACTTTCCAGCACAGCCGCGTTGGATTGAATGTTTGCTGCGCGGTCGCGAAGCGGCGCTTCGAGATTCGTTCCAACGGAGTGAAGCGTGGCGGTGAAGGCTGCCAGCGCTTCTTTTTGTCGTTGGTCGTCTGTTGTGTTTGCTGGGTCTGCGGTTGGATTTGGGTTTGGGTTGGATTGCGGGGTGGGGTTATCCATGGTTCTTGGCTGTTTATTTGGTTCGGATTTTGGTGGGTTTGTATGTGATGATATTTGGGGAGACGATCCAGAGATAACTTGCCTAGGATCTATTGCTCTCTTAGTCTCTTTGTACTCTTTGGGTCTCTGATTATGATATACAAAATCCGTAAACAAAAGATCGACAACCCCACCCGGCACATGTCATCTCTGCTGGCATCCGTTCCCCGCCCTACGCGGGAATTTGTCGATCAGTGTGTCTGATCACTGTCTTGATCTTGAAGACTGTAACTTTCAGTTCCTTGGTAATGCTTAGCTTACGAAGAGGGTGTGTATTTACTTAATATACCACGATCAAAATTGTACAGTCTTAAGAGGAAGAAAAAGTATGCCTTGGTTCAGATGGCCAGGAAGTCGGGGTTCCAGATTACAGCGTGCAAAATACAATGATAGAGGAACCTTGGAAATAAATCATAGGTCCGTATGTCAGTAGGGTTCTGTTCGGAGAGACATGGCGAAAGTCGCCTCTTGACCTTAGCTGCTGTTCCCTAGTTCCATATTGATAGATTCGCCGAAGTTGCCTTCTTAGGCTTCTCCTAGCACCAGTGTAATAACTTCACTAGCCCAGGTTGCATTTCCACTGATCAGCGTAGGCTCCCTCTCCTCTTTAAGCGAAGCCGATGGAGACTTCGAGTCCCGAGAAGTCGCCAGCGAAATTGTCGAACGGAAGTGATCTGGGGAAAACAGATAGCTGTGCTTGAAGTGACATATTTCCGTAAGATGCGTCTTTGTGACTGGTCTTCACTGTCATTGGGTGGAACCAGGACCATCTGCTTTGCTATAATCCCATGCAGATCGTAGTCAGAGCTGCATAAACTTGCACATGTGGTGAGCTTCGGGAAACCGGAAGAGATGTCTTTATAAACGTGCGTAGTATCCCTGTAATTTTCCTGCTGATTACATATGTACTCGTCTCACGCTGTTGACGTGGATGAAACATACAGAGATAGCGCTCCTTCATGTGCACAGCAGTATTCTGATAGTACCCCCGACTGCAATAGTTCTCTTCTATTCCATGACAGCGAGTTATTGGAGAGATGTCTCATTTTATGACTGAACAGCTATTGATTCAGTCCCTACGATGTCCACCCAGATATTCCTGTAGCTACAGCTCCTGTAGACAAATTCCGGGGCACTCTGGGGTCCTAGTTGGGAGAAGTGTCTCGTTTTATGGTTATATTATAATAGGACAACCTGAGGAGGTTGAGAGCAAACGTTGTTTACTTGAATCAGCTGATGTGTAGCTAGGTACCTTCCTTGGTTGGATCATCCCAATTAGGCTTAGTAGTATTCTTTGTTTCCTTCCAAGGTTTGTTCTCTTTGTTTTATGGGGAATAAAAGTGGGTTCCTTCCCGATTAGTCCAAATCGAAGTCGCATCAATAGCAGAGTCAGCACTTGAGCTGTCACGTCGCGCCCCCAAATAAAAGCCTCCCATCCAGGCTTTTCAGACTTCCTCCTCTCAACCACCTTCATCATAAGCTTCCCAGGTCTACAAATCTGGTACAGCTTCCCTGATTGTGTTGAGGTGTGGTATAAGTGAGTAACACACTCTCTCCTCAGTCAAGATGATCTGCTAAAAATCGACAGCTTAGTAGATATCCCTATGGGAGACACTGCAGGGTCTCCTATACATATCGAACAGGTACCGTACGTTTTCCACTCGCAGGATCTCAACATAAGTTTTGACAAGTCTAACTCGTGCTTTTTCTTGATTAGAGCCTTCGTCGGAAATCCAAAGCCGGGTCGCCCACCTCGGCAATGGTTGTATGTTCTCCTGTTAGCAACAATATTTTCCCCGTCACTGACTTGTCACCCATCAGGACCTTCGTTGGATCGCGGCAATGTATGTACCTGCGCTGAGCGTCGACTTTCTTTGATTGTCCTGTCAGCCTTGGTGATGTTGGGGTGAGTTCTCCAGCCAGTGGCATTTTACCATATCTAACCACACTATCCTTTTATTAGAATCATTGCCGCAATTTCCCGGACCAAGTCCGCAATCCTCCTTCGGAGGCGTGCTGTAATTCTTGGGGAGGCAGATGGGATCCCCGCAAGTCCCATCGATCCATGGGGGTTTGGAAGCCAGCCGAGGCGGAGCAAGGGCGGTCACTTCGTCTTGTTGGGGGCATCCGGGACGCAAGTCCAAGGTACGTTCTTCCCTGCCTGTGGGCTTTCATCATTTCTAACCTGTGCTCTTCTTTCATCAGAACTTTCGTGGGAAGGCCTGAAGTCAGACTGGGCGTGCACGATCCCAGTTTAGGCGGGTCGGCTAAACTCCAGGTGAGCCTCCCTCCCCTGTTTGTTTTCGTCACTAACATTGTGTTATTTCTGATCAGTGCATTCAACGGAGTTTTTGGCATTACACACTGTGTGATTCCCCTTGCAACTGGCCATGCAATCCCGCTTTTCCTTTTCGGGAAAGGCGAAGAAACAAGATGGAGCTCCAACCCCTGCGGTATACTCGCTTGGCCTTCGGGCCAGGCATACATGTGCTGCTTTCGGGCATATATGTGTGGCCTTCGACCGGTATACTTGCTTGCCTTCCGGGCCGGGCATACTTGTTCTGCGTTTTGCTTTCGGGCATACAACCCCGCTCTTTTTCGAAAAAGCGGAGAAACAAGTCGGAGCTCCCTTGCGGTTACCTTGTTTGGCCTTCGGGCACCTTTCTGTGGGCAGCGCGATCTTTTCTGTGGGCAGTCGGATTACCTGTGGGCTGTGGGATTTCCAATAAAGCAAAGGAGCTATTGGTCTGTTGCTGTGTACAAGATCCAAAGAGAGATACCTTTGGGTCAGTATACTCAGAAGGGCCATAGAACAAAACTTCCATTACATCACTGATCGGAGTGGGCTGAATATTCTACAGAATATTTGCCTGGTATTCTCTTGGTCATTGACGTACCTGGAAACATTTATCGTAATCAAACAAGATTAGGTACCTAGGTAGCAATTTTTGGATGAGTGTTTATTTGAATTCATGAGACTTTGGATGTTGCAACTACAACCCGTGGACCTCTACCCAGGTGAACCACAATACTGATCAATGGCTGAAGTCCAACCTTGGAAGAAAAATATCGTGGCATAATGGATATCTTACTGTGCGATTAATTGGTAGTATATTTAGAGCATGAGAAATGCTATTGGGATGAGATACCCGGCTCCGCCATGAAGATATTCTTCTTCTAGCTCTCAACCGCCCTTGCCATCCCGATCAACACTTCCAGCCATTCAGTCTCCTGCTCTGTAAACTCCTTTGCCACAGAATTTGACAAGCAACAGAGATTGCTCTCCTCTAGTTGCCACGCCGCTGGATGCAATGATTCACTCGGCTCCTCCATAAACATCTCAAAACTCCCAATGGTCCGTTGGCTCTCCGCATACTTGTTCTCATACAGCCAGCCATTAAACCACAGAGGGCGCTTCTCACGATCCAAATGGAGAAGCTGGGGGGCACAGATTGTGATGTCGGACTCATGACCATGCGCCATTTTACGTCCTTCTTTCGTTGAGATAACCCCATTTCCCGTGCCAGTAGTCGATTCAGGCTGTTGACTAGTGGAGGTGAAGTTATTAGGGGTTTGTACTACGCCCATGACTCCAGATCCACCCGGGTGGAAGGCGTAGGAAGTGTCACCAGCAAGCTCCCATCCAAGCCAAAAAGTTTCTTTATCACCTGCGTGGCTCCAAGGGTTAGCAGATAAAAAGGAGGCGTGGGAAAATATGTACCGGGCAATACGAACCATAGACCATATCATAAGTCCCTACAATGCCAGCCCCGTTACCATCCCTATCTGGCCCATTCATTCTACATACGAGTAACAATGCGACAAAGTGCATCCACTTGTCCACAACAACAACTCCCGATTCTTGTACATGTCCGCTCTCCCCAGTCCACATTCTGCTCTCTTGCACGGATCTCGAAATTGGCTTTGGCAAAATCTTCTGTAGCCATTCCTTCTTACTTTCTGGAAGGATATTTCTATCTTTGAAGAAAAGGGCGCCCGTGCGCACATAATCCGGGTCATTAAATAGCAACTCGGGGTTAACGAAAAACAGCGAGTCCGCATCAATGAAAATGACTTCACGGAAAGACGAGAAGAGTATAGAGAAGGGCTTACCAGCCCATCCGTTCACCCGCCAACCTTCGTCGTTAAGCATTGCAGAGAGGTCACGAGTTGTGACGCCAGGTAGCGCATCAAGCTTCGTGCGGAAGTCTTTACTCAAATCGCTTTCGCCGAGATACATTACTTCGACGGGAAGATCGCAACCCAGGAGGCGAAAGGAAGGGATGGCAGCCAGTAGAAAAGGCGCATGGTTATTACCCGCTGTTGTCACGATGCCGCGGCCTCCATGGCGCGATGAGACGTGCAAACTCATATGGTCTGCAAAGTATGGGCTCGTCCATGGAAACAATAGCGCGGAGAATTTGGTGAGAAAGTGCCGGTAGTATTCGTATTTGTGCAGCGCATCAGGGAAGGTTGGCGCGCTGAACCTGTCGCGGATACGGGGGACGATATCATCTCGCACGTAGGTACGGTCATCTTGATTGACGATGTGGACATTCTCCCAGGCCTCGAAGAACTTTTTATATGCACGTGTGCGCAGGCCAAGCTCATGCAGCTTCTCCTCGCCTGTTCCGATTACTGGCCACAGGAACTTTCGAAGGTATAGCTCGCTGGGTATTGTTGATAGAAGGTAGTCAAGAGCGGCGTTAAAGGAATCAGGCTCTGGACTCTTTGGATTCGTGTCCTTAATTGCACTTCCGGCATTATTTGAGGATGATTGTGGTGACTCCGGGTCTTTGCTTGCGGAGTTTACATTTTCCTGCGACCCTGTTGGATTTTCCACAACGGGTTTTCCATCTAGCTCGCCTTGCGACGTGGCATCATGTACCGGTAATTCCGAGGTCTTGGTATCAGTGGGCCAGATTTGCCAAAGCCTGTCAGTGACGAGGGTGGAAGTCGATCGCACACTCTCTGCGTCTGAAGCAGGCGACTTAAGTAGCAGAAATGATATTATCAACCAGCCAGCTACTATAACAAAAATGAAGCGAGTGATCCGCAGAAGCATGCGGTTTTGTCGTGTTTTGGCTTTGGGCCTTGGATATGACGCCGGGACTCGGCCTTCTTTGGGTGGAGTTGAGTGATAAGGTAGCATGATTGAATAGTGGGCGACAGTGTAAGATGAGATTTAATTACTTTTAATAGGAGCGCCATTTTACGAAGTGGACATCTGAAGAAACAAAAGTGTTAGGGAAACGGAAATAGGCCCGTGGCCAACTCTGACGCTGACCGTTGTCCTTTTGGGGATTTTTGACCTACCAAGGTCTTCCAGTACTTTGTTCTTGCTTTGAATGAATAGTGCAGCTAGCCCTTCACTAAAACTAATTAATACTAGAGGACTATAAGAATATAATTGTCTAGGAATGTTCACATTTTCTATAACATCCGACCCCGGGCGCTTTTTCACGGGCCGGGCCGGTATCCCAGACCCTTCGTAGACGAAAATGAAGGGGAAAAAAAGAGGTCAGCATTAGTATATGCGAATATAGAGAACCTTCGAAAGTACAAATATTCACGTCTTCCATAGTGCCAGGGTTTGTTTCCCTTCCTAGGCCAGCCTCGCCCTGTCTACCTCCTGCTGGGTAGTCAAGCCAACAACAACTGAAGACTCTCTAATATCGCCCGACATGAAGATATCGAAAGGACCATACAAAGTCACCTACAAGAACCCTTTCTGGTCGGTTCTAGCAGGGAAATACTTGCCATTTAGATACGTCATCCACTCGGGAGTACACTGGACGGGCCTAGCTCTACTAGAAATACCACCCAAAGCCGGAGCCCAGAGAGTATTGTTCTTGTTACCTTCATAGTGGCTGATTTCACTTTTCACCAAGTCAGGGTTCGTAACGTAAGGCTAGACCAGACCCTCGAGATGCCCATTCTCGCGCTTCGAGGCGTACAAACTCGAGAATCCTAGAATTACCATTGCGCCAGGCAGGCTCCTGTTATGGAAGAAGCTGTTGGATTATAAATAATTCAAAATTTGGGGCAGATGTCTATGTTCATATCGGAATATTCTACTGACTAATATAATATCCCAGCCGTTTGTACCTTGTGTAGAGCACCCGTGGACCATATTGGCTACAATATATAATCCATTCACCACATGAATATGAGCACCGAATACTACGTACAATCACTGGGCTTCAAGACGAGGCTTACAATTCCAATTTTTTTTTAAAAAAATTTTGCGCGTCATATACAGAGTACAACTTGCATCAGTCTCCTGGTCCACCTTGACGTTAGGCGGATTAATCCGCAGCCGAGGTCAGTCCCTGTCAACGCCGATCACTCCATTCCGTGCACGATCTGCAATTCGTCAAATGCCATCGTGCTAATCACGTATTCAGTACGAGAAGTACAAGGTCCTATCCCCCCTTTTTTGGGGCAAGCCGATTACCCATTGAAGCTCTTGATTGGCCACTCTTTGACTCCTTTCGCTACCCCAACACCCCAGTTTTCTCGTCTCGAGCCTCGCCTTCCGACATTTATATACCGAACGTTGGCCCTTGAACTGGCAGCAACTTCGTTGATCCCGGAAGTAATATTATGATGTCAGTTACTGGGGTCGTGCAAAGGCATTCTCTCGTTTTGGATCAGAATTCGCAGCTCAGTTAGACATGGAAAATGAAACATCTGCCATGTGAAAGGCGGGTCTGATCGACACTGAGTACAACCATAACAGAATTCTAAGCGACGATGCTACGATTAGTTTATGAAATTGATACAAGCCCCATGATAAGTTCCTCTCGACCTGCTTCTACCTCTACACAGCTACAGCATGGGAAGCAGTTGTCACACTGCCATATACCAGACTTTCACCATCCATGACTTGGGCTAAAAGCAAAACATTCGGCACCTCAACATCCTTGCGCCCCTCATGTCAAAATCTGACGTCTCAAGTAAATCCGAGGTGGATGAGGCACTGCCAGCCCCAGCAAAGCCGACCTTATGGCACCGATTCAAGGAACATATGAAGAGATTCTGGTGGGCTTATTTGGTCTCATTCTGCATCTCTGTACTCGTCATCATTCTCCCGCTGTGAGATTCATCATGGAAGCTTATAACTACCTGTACTAAACATTTCTCAGCTTTTATGTTGGAATTCCCAATCTCGCCAACGACTATATCGATAAGTACGAGTACGACTATGACGGCCTCGAGATTACCAACCCCAGCCTACTGCCTTCCATATTAAACAAACTCAAAGCCTTCGAATGGGAGGTGGGTTTAGTGGTAGTGGTCATATGACTGCATTCAACGCCACGTGTCGTCTGAAAGACACCGATGAGGTTTTGACAGTATTCCCTGTGCCAAATATCGCATTTGGCAACGGAGCCACCCTTGAAATAGACCAAGATTTGGACTTGTCTTGTGTCGACTGTCTGTCGCAATTGGCCTCTGCAGCTGCATCTAACAAGAGCTCTTCCATTTTGGTGGAAGGTTCGCCAGATTTGAAACTTGGTGCTCTGCCTACTGCACATTTGGACATTCATAAAACCATGAACGTGGCCAGTGAGTGAGTCCCTTTCCTACCTATCCATGAGACAAGCTAACGAGGTTGAATTAGGTTATAATGTCACAGGTGAGCCATGCCGTACTAAATAAATTTCCCACTGGGAGTAAATCTTTCTAAGCTTTGCAGACTTCATCAATGCCGAGGGCGCATTCAACGTCACCAGCATAGAACTCCTGGATCCTCCTATTGATGGATATAACTTCAATGCCACGATCTCCGTGCGCAACCCAAGTCCCTTCATTGTTGAGCTGGTATGTTAATTCATCCCATGCACTGGGAGATGAGTATGGCTGATAGGTTTAGGGACATGTAACTTTCAATCTTACTCTAGGTGACTCAGACTTGGGCTGGGTCGATTTGCCCTATCTCTTTTTGCAAAAGGAGATTATTAGCACAGTGGTCCGTGGTTCGGTTGACAAACAAATGTTAATCCGCGAGGCCATTTCGGGTGACAATGAGGTTGGCATTGTGACTATTGGCGTTCATGGGAGAAGCTGTTCTTTTAAGGGCGTCGACATCCCATATTTCACAGCCGCTGTCAAGGCTATGTCTGCGTCGGCAAGAATCGATCTATTAGAATACGCATCGAGTCTATTTTCTTGATGTAGTATAAGTATGGTTGTGAGTATTGGGGAATAAGCTTTCGAGATTAAGAGGGGATCATGTTATGGGCCAAGAATATAGAACTACAGGTGAATTCCTCAGATATGTATGTCAAAAGATTAGGGCATTTTCACCGCAAGCGACACAAAGATAGGTACTCGACTGCCAGTAGCCAAGACACTTGGATAAAATGGGAAATCGACGTGCCGACCCTCCATTTCTATAAAAAGAGTCCTACGAAATATGTGCACAAAATAACAGGAACCACGAAAGCCAAGGCTCCAAAAACAAGCATATTTCTTACTGCTCGCCTATGATGAGCCTCCATTGTCTTGGCAATTCGTTCCGCCCATGCCTTTGGAGGATTACCATTGGGAAACGGAATGTCGGGCACTGGCTTGCTCAGGAACCGACAAAGAGGCTCCCAGCCGTCTTCAACAGACCACTCGAGAAGCCGATCCTCCGGTAAACCTAGGCCTCTGACCATTGCAACATGCTGCTCATAAACCCACTTCCCGTTCGATTGGAAACTCCCTCTGAAGAACCGGGGCATCATGGTCCTCGACATTGTTTGGCGGATCCAGAAAAGATCTGCGCTGAACCAAGATTTGCACCAATCCCAATCAATAGGATTTCTGTCGAAATATCCCATCGTGCTTTGCATGCTACGATACCAGCTGTCAAGATCCTTGCGGACATTGAGAATGACTTTCGCGTTGGGGTAGGCTTCGATGAGTTCGGCCGCGAATTCTGCCGCGAATAAATCGCTGACACCCACGCTGTTCAGTAGAATTGAGTCGAAATTTTTCGCTGTCAACTTTTTGGACCCGTCAGCTTCTGGGGCTGTGGTGTATTTCTTCTGTAAAAGCCGGTATATCCCTTCCAGAGATGAAGGGGAAGAATGGTGTCAAAACCATGGTGTGTATGGTTAAATCCTAAGATATGTAATGCCTCGCGGAGGCTATCGGTTCCGCTTCGTGAGATCCCGACGGCCAACACCTGCATTGGCTCTTTGCGTGCACCGCTAGTCGGGGTAGGGAGCCCATAGATGGAATGAAGAAGTCGGTCGATCAGGGTCATTTTTAAGCGGCGAGCTGGACTGGGACAAGACAGTTTCGACCAAAACAGATAGCTGTAAGGAAAGGCCGGAGGGATGTCTTATATTGATGTTGCTGATGTGAGGCGCAAGATGAAACCTATTTCGGACTAGCGGTATGCGCCGAGTTCGTAGCCGAGCCTCGATGACGCAGTCAGGTGTTCTTTATTTGGTTGTGGGCAGGTTTTGGGCGGAAGTTTCCATTTATATTCTTTAAAGGGCTAGTAGTGTTTTCAGTTATGTATTTCCTCGTCTTCTAGGTACATGATCAATTTCAGAGCCTTGATCTCGAAAATTATAATGATTCAGCTTGACGCTCTATTCTCAAATGCAGATGAGCAAAGGCTCGACAGTCATTGAGTGTCCTGTCGAATACTACTTCTGCCTCCAGCGCTGAAAGGAGAAATATCTTAGTCGCTGCTACTTCGCTTGGAGCAACAATCAGGAATCTGGACCTATGCAGATTTTGCATTGCGCTTATTATGGCATAACAAAGACTTGAACGAGTCAACTATACAAGTCTCATCCGTAATTCCTTATCAAGTCTATCCCTGTTCAAACCACAAAGAATGAATGACACCCCTGAAAGAGACAAAGAACACAAGGGAAGTCTTTATGACTCGTATTGTTGCTTCTATCACATTATCCTCATTTTACCCCAATAATCATGTTCCTTTAGTGGAAATTGCATAAATAGACTCGTTCCCATCCTCAAGGATCATCAACATCATTCGACATCTCTGAATCAGCTACAACTCCGTCGCCCATTACGAGCTGGCCCCACAAAAGACCTATAATTTCCTGCTTAGGTTTTGTCAGAGAGTACCCATTTATCACTATGCTCGTGACGTCAGGAAATGCCGAACACCAGTTTCTGCGCGCACGCGAGCAGTTCATAGCTGGCATACAGATCGAGATTGACGCCATTATGGCCCGCAGTGGGATTTCACCCTTCCGTCTGGCGCTGGCTGCTGACAACCTTGCCGACCTCATTGACCAGGTACGTGTCATTGAGCGGGCTAGTCTCACTATGTACAGGGAGATGCCAAGATGCCGTACTGTGCTGAATGGATGTGGCTACTACGGACACAAATCCGAATTTCTAGTGAAAGCTCGCAAGCTTCGAGGCCATTTGATTGTGCTTCAAGATAACCTCATGCCTCGATATTCCGACCGGCATTGGATTGCCCGTCAGATCGAGGCTGTGGATCGGTACTTGGACCTTTAGATATATGTCAATTCATTATCTCAAAATCTTTTGCACTTGAATGCACCATTTCTTTGTATTATTGTAGTCAGTAGTAGCTTGTAGTGGGACCCACAATGTCGGCAAGTAGGCGTTGCTTTGATCTCGACCAGGAAACTGTCCCGTTAAATGTCAGATGCCAGAGCTTTGCAATGCTGGAGAATAGTACGAAAGAAATCTCAAGTATACCTATCCTGTCTAGCCGGCTCGACTACTTATCTATCCATAAAGCAAGTGTAATGAATCTCGTTTTCTTTCAAGCGCATACACTTGGTCCGCCTAGGTCGCTAGGTACTTGCAGTAAATTCATGTATTATGATTACACTAGGCTAATATAAATTGTTGTAAAAAGGAAAAGGAAAAAAGGAAAAAAGGAAAAAAGAACGCGCATAATGCAGCTGAGCTGGCCCGATAGGTTAAGATCGCCAGTGCTAGGGCGCATCAATAGACCGCGTTAACAACGGCACCGAGTCTCGGGATCTCCGAAACCCAGAATCTGCCGTGGTCATCACAAGGTGTCAGTGGCGTTCAGATTATCCCTGTCCCTCCAGCCGGACAAGGATTTGTCGGCATGTGGGGAAGACCCCGCGGGGATATATCGCGCTAGTCCTATTTCGTCCCGTGGGTGAAGATCAATGGCGGCCCCGGGTTTGCATTAAACCGAACAGTCAATCCCTCTCGGGCAAGATTGGTCCGAGATGCCATGGGGTTTGAAATGGTTGAATGAGTGGAGGAAAGGACCTGGGGCCCCAGATCTCAACATCTCTCTAACTTTCCATCGACCTAAGCACAATATGGTCTTGCGCGGAAGATACCTACACTGGGCTGTGACAGCTGCAAGCTGTCAAGCCTTTCTTCTCCTGGGATATGACCAGGGAGTTATGAGCGGCCTGATTGGCGCGAACAATCAATTTGGACAAACCTTCAACAACCCTGACAGCACGATGCAAGGCCTCCTTACTTCGATCTACGATATCGGTTGTGCAGTCGGATGTCTCCTCAGTCTCGTTATCGGCCATAAATTCGGTCGCCGCAAGATGATTATCGCTGGTGGTTCAATCATGATTATAGGAACAATTATCCTTGGCAGCTCCTATACCGTTCCACAATTCCTCGTCGGTCGAATTGTCACTGGCATTGGCAACGGAATCAACAGCAGTACCGTTCCAGCCTACCAATCCGAGTTAGCGCGCCCAGAGCAGCGTGGCATGTTACTCTCTGCCCAGGGCACTGTTACAATTCTCGGTCTCTGTATTGCATACTGGCTGGACTATGGACTGAGCTTCGTGGACACGCCCGTTCAATGGCGGTTCCCAATCAGTTTCCAGGCTTTCTTTGCCATCTTCTTGGTTTTACAGATGATTCCCCTGCCCGACTCACCACGCTGGCTCTGTGAACAAGACCGCAGTGACGAGGCGGCGTCGGTCTTGGCACGTCTTCAACTGGATCAGCCCGCTAATGAGTCCAGTCCTGAGGTTGTTCATCTTCGTCATCAAATTGAATCGTCTATCGAGATTGAGTCTGCTGGCGGACCCTTCAAATACAAGGAGCTCTGGTCGGGTGGCCAGATGGGCAATCTTCGTCGCATGATCTTGGCTGCAGTTGTTAATATCCAGCAGCAGTTTACAGGTAAGCAACACCAGTTCGGATGCTTAACAGGTCAATATTGGCATACTGACGTATCTTAGGCTCAAATATGATCAATTACTATGCCCCCCATTGTCTACCAGGTAGCTTCCTATGCCCATCTCCAGCTGGACAGATAAGCTAATATCCCAAAACAGAATGCCATGAATCTATCTCGCAATTTGTCATTGGTTCTCGGTGGCTGCACCTCTCTCGCGTACCTTGTTGGCTCTGTCATCCCCTTGTGGAGTATGGACAAATTCGGTCGACGGGTATCACTCATGGTCTCCGCGGCTGGTCTCTGTTTCTGTTTCGTGATGACTTCTATTCTATTGTCGACTGGCACTGCGCCGTGTGCATATGCAGCTACCGTGTTTGTCTTCATATTCCAGTTGTTCCTCGGCATTGGTTATCTGCCAGTTCCCTGGTTAGTTACTGCCTATCTTGGTCGCGATTGCCTGTCAAGCTAACAACCAACCAGGTTCTATCCTTCTGAAATCTCGACTACTCGTATCCGAGCTAGAGCGCAAGCTTTTGGTGGTTTCGTCAATTGGATTTGTGTCTGTAGGTTGACTGGTCCCCATGGGAAGTAAGTGGCTTCGCTAACCGTTGCAGTCATTGTTGTGCAAATTACGCCAACGGCAATTGATAATATTGGATGGAAAACGTTTATCATCTTTGCCTGCTTCTGTTTTGCCTGGGTATGACCACGATTCCGACCCTAGTTTCTATGTTATATGGTACTGACTGAACCAAGATTCCAATGGTCTTTTTCTTCTTCCCCGAGACCAAAGGCCTGGAATTAGAAGATGTTGATCACCTCTTCTCAAGAGGCGGAATCACTGGAGGTGTTTGGGAAACTAGAGGTCATCCCGTTCTCCCTGGCCACCACCGAACTTTGAACACCGGGACGATTGAAAAACCAATCGAGACTGCACACATCGAGGTATAGGACTCAAGTTGTACGAAATATGTCCTCAGGATTCTTTCTGCCTCATTTTTATGTATATATGTTTTAAGACTTTCTTTCAATTTATATTTAGACTTCCAATAAGCCTCTTGACTCTCTGCTTTGCGGTCTACGGTGGGCATAACCCTCTTCACAATTACTGCAGGTCGACAGTATATAATCCTAGATTGCCGGTGTCAGGTTGAGATTCAGGTGTTAGTCAGCTATGATTCCCCGGCATGAATTCTACATCTGTAAGCAATTCTTTACCAAAACTTTGGTTGGTCTAATGGAGCAGAGATCGTAGAGGCGTGGTGAAAGCTATAAACAAAACCTGCGTTGGTAAACCGGGAAAAGATGCAAATGCCATATCATTGAAATCAGATAGGTACGCCTCCGAAATGATGTCGAGGCATTGAAGACAAAAAGAATCGACGATGAACCACCATCGTGCATCGATGCAGCCACGTCAAGAGTGCATCCAAAGATACCAACCATTTGAGTGAAACTTTTGTGTGCTCGGCGTATTTCAAGGTCGACGGAGCTGGCAACGGGACGAAGAGGGGCTATACTGGAGTAAAGGGGCGACGGCGATCAAGGTTTCGAAACGAGCGACGGGTTTGTATAGTGTTAGAATTGATCGAAGGTGATGAATATGCAAATGTGGGACGGCCAAGTTGGACTCGGTATGCGACGGTGCCCGAAGGCGTGGATTATCGGTGGCCTCGATTGTCCAGAGTTGTGGACGGATTATCCAAACGCGTGAAAGATATTCGGGGTATTGAGACTGGTCTCTAGTTGAGTGAGAGACGGGCGATGAGGGTGAATGGGGAGTTCAACATACCTCTGTCGTATATCCCTCGTTGAGACTGCAAACCAAGCCATCGACTTGCAACAACTACGCTGGCCTGCGTTCAGATTGATGTAGGTACGTCCGGTCTTAGCGCGATTTTCTCTAAACAAGGACGAACAAGACATTGGCTCGAGCTTACACAGAATGAAATTGAACTCGGGCAGAAGCTTTAAGAATAGCAGTAATCATTTTTGGCACAATCACAGTTAATACCAGTCTTTTCAAAACAAAAACGGAATAGGAAAATGAGACGGAAAGGACCTCAGAACAAGCAACTACGCAACGGAGTTGCCAGTCTGTTTCTCCTTCTTCTTTGGCTTGACAGAAGGGTTATCTCGGTTGTCTCCATCCTATCAATACCAGAAATGTTAGAATACCACATTACTCCCTATGAGCGACAGTATTAGGGAACTTACCACTGCCATGTCGTGGATGATTTTGAGACATCGGTTACGCATCTCCTCTGGATGGGCTGAACCCCCCCTATTGGCGATATTAGATAGGTTTCCATGGCCACCGGTAATGGCAGTATTGGTATTGTAGTCGACTACATCCAATGGATTCTCAAAACAGAATCTGCATTGGAGGACCTTACTTGCTGCAGGTAGTGCTCAGCCAGGGCATTGTACCGCGCGGTAATACGTGCCCACTTGCGCTTTTTGATGGCCTTCTTGTGTGCCTTCATCTTGGACAAGTGGCCTGCCTTCTTGTGTTTGCCTTGGGGAACGCGAGAAGGATTGGGGTGGGGAGACTTTGCCAGTGTCTTTGGCCATGCTGAAAATAGACAGAGCAAAGAAAAAGAAATGACGCTTGCAAATATTGGTTTGAAATGCGTGTCAAGGTACACTTAGGAGACTAGGTAGCCATGAGGGACATAGGAGAAAGAGGGAGAGATATTTTCGACATGGTACATTCAATCTACTGCATGTAGTATTAAGAAGCTCCAGGTAGGTTTAGGAGTGCCAGATACATTGGTTTAGCCTATGGTAGCTAGCATTAAGAAGTACTGGAGACTCCAAGTTGCATAGTAGATATAGGGTGCGGCTCAACTAGTACTAAGCCTAATTGGGACAGGTGTCTCACCTGGACACGTGAACTAACTGCTACTAAGCCTAATTGGGACAGGTAAGTGTCTCACCCAGACAGCGTGCACGTGCCACTCCCGGTTGGATGCGTACTATAAAACCCCGTCCCTCTCTTCTTTCCTTCTTCTCTTCTTCTCCTCTTCATACCTCTGTCCATTTCAAGTCCTTCAAGGTCAGTCAACCCAATAACTATTTCTCATTACCCCTCATGGTCCAGCTTGGAATATTCTGACACAAATCCAACAGGGCTTGGTGGCTTCCTTCGGGAACACCATGAACCCGCTGCAGTAAATGCGTCCCTTCTTCTGTCTACCTGGTGAACCTTTGTGTTGAGCTTCGCTCCTATGGGTTTTGCAAGAGTCTGTGCGGCTCGTTCTCTGAGAGAATGAGTGCTAACAGAAATGCGGCCAACCAGCCGTGGGAAGCCTGACCATTGCACGTGCCGTTAAGGGTAGATGGGGGTCGTGGAAAGGTGGGAATCATGGGTTTGGTCTCCTTGTACGATGCAGGTACTCAATACCTGAACACCGTACGTTGGGAGACCCGAAATTGACTATCTATGTACATTACGTACCTGCCCGGGAGGTATGTACATGTATGTAGGTAGCTCCAGCGTAAATTTGACTAGAGGGGCTGAACATCTTGTATATTCAACTCCCCTCTCTAGCCAGATTTGCTTTTGGAGACATTTTTTTCAATGTAACTAAGTTTATCATGTTCCTTCTTTCCTGTTCATAGCCATGTATCTAGTCAAAATAAACCTCACAAGAGCATCTCTACCACTATCCACAAATAAATATATTTTTTAACTCATATTCGAATGTACTATTGTATCATATTTGCAATTGCAAATATACAACCGCCTCCCAGGAAAGTGGTTGCTACAGCAAGACGGCCCCAACAAAATGTCATTACTGGGTGTGCCCGAAATGCCGGCTACCACCACACCCAGTTACATACCTAGGTACATGACTACAAATCCGGGGTCTCGTCCTATGTGCCCGAACCTGACTTTCCAAGGTTCCCGAGGTCCAGAGTTGTTTCTGAATGAGAGTGGGCCCAAGAGTGGACCACAGACCGGCCCGTCCCGCGAGCCAACTCTTGTGTATCCCGCCAAATTTCAAGGCAAGCACCCTGCTACGTCAGGTATCAACCCAATCAACTATTGTTCCAAACCCGGCGCGGTGACTTGGCATAGGCACCTGTGCATTCGGGCTCTTCTCAAACCCCCATCCACTCCATACCATATCCTTCTTCGGTGATTGACTTGTGTCCGTGTCAGCAGCACCCGTTTCCATCTGAGTTGTTCCTAGGCAAAGAGCCTATCTTATGGATCCAATTTCATCGTCAATAGATAACCAGAATCTCGTGTTGAGACCATACGCTTCTCTATCTGCCCGGAGCTTCCTGCCGGAGGGCAGGGTAGAAGGGCCCGCTCCCGACAGGCACTGCTGACAGCTGCTGGAGAGACGAAGTCCGGGGAAATTGACGCTGGGCGGGAGGGTGGCACCTTGTAAGGGCAATGCGATAGACATGAACGAATGGAATTCAGGTCTCCAAAAACTAATTAGTGTCAGCCCCCAAAACTCAAATGGAAGGCCAGCCAGAGAAGGCATAAACTCATCGGATAATCCGGGCATAATGGTCTCGCTCGTTTGACGAAGTTGATATGGACCACCATCGGAGAGTCATGAAAGTGGAAGCTGCCGCTGGCACGCTGTTTCTCGCTCCCCCTGTGGAGTAAAGGTGCTTAAAGGAACGCATAATTAATGTATCGGAATCACTCGTTGATGACTGGGGCACCAGCTAGGCCTTCAATAAGCACTGGAAGGTATGCACTCGATGCTAGCCCGAGACCTGAGAATTACATCAGCTAATGGAAGGCACAACTAGTTACTGTCTACATGTTCGATTTGTGTGGCATCAAGATTGGAAATACTCATTATCACCCAAAGGACGACCCCTAAGACCAAGTACATATTTGCGCACACAACAGCCCCCGTA
This sequence comes from Penicillium mononematosum, assembly GCF_028829835.1. Classification (NCBI taxonomy): domain Eukaryota; kingdom Fungi; phylum Ascomycota; class Eurotiomycetes; order Eurotiales; family Aspergillaceae; genus Penicillium; species Penicillium mononematosum. Next base: position 3,673,650 of record NW_026643272.1, on the reverse strand, counting down.
TATATACCAGTTGTTACCCTCCCCTACTTATCCCCATTGCGGAGATACTTCCAGATGGCCTGGGCCTGGGCGGTTCCGCGAGCTAGTTTGCGGAATTTGGGGAGCTTTGAGCGCACCCTATTGGGCTTGGGAGTGGGGTTGGTCTGCACTGAATTAGCTCTGCTACTTTCGAAGGAGTATAGGGAGCAACTCACGGTGGAGGCGGGGAGGGTCCCGCTTGGGGTTCTTGGGGATCAGCCCCATGACAGCCTCGCTCTTGGCTCGTTCCTCGGCCCTGGCCTTGAGTTGTCATTAGTATTGGTGTGAAGGTTGTATTCATCTTGTGAACGGGAACAGAGAAAAGGGACATATTGGGACGCATGACAGCTGGATAATGCCTTACCTTCTCCTTCTTGGCCTGCTTTGCCCTTTGTTTTTTCTGCCGTCTCTGCAGAAATGGCCTGTCGGCCGGCTTCTTGGGAGGAGGTGGGGGAGGAGGGGGGGAGGGGAGGGCCAGTGGCCGCAGTAGAGAGAACGGTAGCAGACATTTAAAAACAGTATGATTGGTGAATGATAGCGAATGTTGTAGTTGGTGTAGTAACAAGAGATGGAAAGTGAGAGAAAAGTGAGAGAAAAGAAAGAAGAAACGAAAGTGGAAGTAGCCGTGTGAGAAGAAGGCACGGCACTTCAAAGATCATAAGGGCAAAATGATAGAGAGCTGAGATACCCTGAGCTGTTTGTCCCTCTCAAGATAGATTAATTCGAAGCCTACGACCCGTGATGGATCCAATACTCGACGTTCAGATGGATAACAAGCCAAACACCAGAAACAACTTCTGGGAATTATCGATTTCAATTATGCAGATAATAGTTTTATGAGGAAAAGGACAAAAATGTTCAAGAAGATCAAGCGCCGAAAGGAAATCGCTGCGCAAAAGCACTCATCCATGCATAAGTTCGCTTGTAAAAAGGACAATCAAGACACAAGTAGAAGGAATTAATAACACATGCTAATCGAATGAACCCTATGTCCACACTGTAGAAGGACCAAACAGAAATCGGAATGGCGTAAATAGATAGATCGTTCAAAGAATACCCGATAAAACGGCTTCGGTGGCTGCATATATGTTAGCTGTGTCCATTAAAATATCGAATAAATGGTGACTTACCAGAATTGATGTATGGCCGCTTGGCGTCCAGGTTGACATCGAACCGTCTTTCAAGCTCCTGTTTGACGGTCTTCTTCGAGACCTTCATCAAGTCTGCAGTAGCCAAGATCTTGCGGATCTCTTCGAGAATCTCATCATCAGGAGGTAGATGGCTGAGGTCTTCCATGCCAAAGTTGCTCATCATTTCAGACGGGGCGACCGAGTAACGAGTGCCACCGCCCCCAAGAGGCAAGTCGAGCTGCGAGGCCGGGCGCGAGCCGGTATGGAACCCATACTCTGACTGCGGGAAGGGAGGCAGTCTGGTGCCGTATGAGTGAGCGGAGAACTCAGATCGGTCATCGCGCGAAGTCTGCGATTCCCACAGCTCGGCTTGGTAGTCTTCCCAAATTTTCTTGGGAATGGAGTCGGGGTCGAATTTGCCTTCGTCGGAAATGACAACCTTGCGACCTTTCTCTCCAGTGATAATACGCGTATTACCCCAGGAGAAGTCGTCCATGTGCCAGAAGGAATACAGTGGCAGAGCAAGGGAGAAGATGGGAATGGCTAGGAGGTAGATCAACATCCAGACGATCATTTCCCACTTACGCCGAACGAGGAAGATCAAGGCCTGTAGACCGTAGATGACACCAAGAAGAATAAAAGAGGTGATAGGCAGCACATCTGGCTCACTCACACACCAATAGATCAGGTAAGCGATGTAGGCAACCGTGACTGGCTGAATGACGGTCATGAGCAGATCGATGAGCACGATGAATCGCATACTGAAACAGCAGAAACCACACAGCTGTTGCAGCGGAATCAATTCCATCAAGTTGTGAACCGTAGAATTGATCCATCGGCGACGCTGGGAAAGGAAGACAGCGAAGCTTTCCGGTGCAACTGTCCAGGCATGGCACCGGAAGATATACTTTGTCTTGAACTTCGGGTGATGCTTGAGAAGAAGTGTCGTCAAGTACCGATCTTCACCAAGGTGCAGCAGATTCTTCATGTGGAGGGTATCGACGCGGATTTCCGAGTACGAGTCGACCACAGCCTTGCTAACAAAGAGAGGTGTCCCGTTCTCCGCTGTGCGGATGCGATACATAGTGAAACAACCGGGCAAGCAAGTGACGGATCCAAACAAACTTTCGAATGCCTTGGTCAGGTTGTGAGAGATGTAATATTCATAAACCTGGATCATTGTCACGATAGAGGTCTTGGCGTTAGACAAAGACGTCTCTCCACAGCAGCCGATGAGACGCGTATCAGAGAGGAATGCCGAAACAAACCGTGTGGCCGCATCGGGTGCCACCATGGTATCAGCATCGACCTGTAGAATATACTCGTAGAATTGCGGATTAACGCCAATGATATTCCGGATGTGATGATGCATCTCAAGCTCCATGGGGCTCATGGGCAGGTTGTAGTGAACACGGTTGAGGAAGCGCATAAGAACCATCTGGGAATCACGTTTTCCGCGGTTACCAGGACGGGACACTTCAGAAGGCTTGCCAACTTTTACAACGACCAGGAAAGGAACGATGTGGCCCTGCACTTCGTAGAGACCAGAATAAATCTTTGCCATGTTATGCTGCTTCATACCCTCGCCTAGACTCTCGAAGCTGAGGGGTTCGGGATCGACAGATTCGGGTACACCCAAAATGTCGAGGACGATGCGGGGAGTCGGACGATCGTTGCCCTGGCCAATAATCATACCATCACAAATAACGAGCAGTAGTTTGCGCTTGTCGTCATAGCGCATGCGAGCCATAGAGTCCATAGCACGACGCAATGACTCTTCGTCTTCGGTATACACCGGAACTTGGCAAATGATGAACTTGTCCAGATTCTCCGGGAGATTCTTCTTTCCGAATTGCAATGCAGCCAAAAACTTGAAGCCAATAATGCTAACAAGCATGATCGAGATTGCAAGAATGAAGTACCGCGCAAACTGACAGCGAACGGAGTCTCGGGTGTCGACCTTGCCAATGAAGAACAGGTTGTCAAGGCAAAGTTGCATTCGGGACCTGAGTGCCGTGTCGAAATTCAACTCATCCCAATACTTACTCACATCCTCTCCGGGCTTTCCCTGGAAGATATCGACAATCAAAGGGCTCATGTAATCAGTATCAACATTGCCCGTGCCGTTCTTCCCGGCTGGCCAGCGAGGTACTCGGGGCCCAGCAATGTAATAGGTCATGTCGTAGACCCTCCCGTGGATACTGACAACTTTCTTGGAATCATCGACCGCCAGCTTCTTGATTGCCTTTGAAGTATAACCAACGTAGCCTTTCTTGTAATTCGAGCGCATCATGAGCATTTGCTCATAGAACCAATCAGCTCGGGAGTCGTTAGTCCAAGAGCGGAAATCGTGGTACTTGGCGTTAACATCAAAGGTGGAGCTGGACGCTGTGACTGCGGAATCGTTCAAATTTGATCGATAGTCCAATGGCACGCTGGCATCCACTTTCCCATTGACACCCTGGCACAAAGCCGAGACTTGAACAGGGAAAAGATTGGTGGCGTCAGTGCCTGCATAGGCCTTGAGTGACTTCTGGGGAACGATATCAGGGAAGTGGGATGGCATGAAATCTCCGAGGTTGAATACCACGCCTCGAATGGAAACATAAGACTCTGCTGAACCCTTGCCATTCTTGCCGCTGAGCTCTGCCGTGTTGTAAACATCCTGAGTTGGACAAACTACTCCAGGGAAACCCACAATCATGAAAACTGCTACACCACAGGCGAACCAAATGATCATATTGATAGCAAGCTTTTCACGCCAGGCAATTCGCACGTCCTTGCGCTTCATTCGCCCAACGAACCGAATGACGAAGTCGGGAATGAAGAATGTGAGGAGATAGACCAGGAACATCCAACGACGACGACCCGCAGAGATTGGAGCCTCGTCGACCTCCTCCATCTTCTTTTCGTTGTTCTTCTCAAGCATTTGCTCTTTTGTGTCAAGGTTTTTGAACATATCACCGGAGTTGAACGCGGAACCTCCTGCATCAGAGCGTCCATCCAGTTCGCGGCTGCCAAAGTATCCCTGTTTGGGATCATCTCCATAGATAAAAGCACCTGGAGACTGGTCGGTGGGGTGAAGAAGTCGGAGTTTGGAGTCCGGGTTTCCACCGGCGGTTTGGAACCCATCGCCTTCATCAGCACCAGCATTTCCATAGGACGGTACCACGCGCTCGCCCACTTTGGCGATATCGGCCCAGCATCGTTCGCTCAAGAAAACGCCAGTGCTACCGACACGAGCTTCGTTGCCAGGCCATCGCTTTTCGTCGAGAACAACTTCAGACTTTTCGCGGTCGCTTCCCACCACAACATTCCCGATGTCAGCGAGACCAAGGAACTCTCCGAACGGAAGGAAGACACTATAATCGGCGTTCCGCAGCCGCGAGCTGATTTCGGCGATACCGAATGTTTGGACCTGCATCCGCACACACTTGCTGTCGAACTGATTGGCAATGCGACGATCATTCGGCTTGAGACAGATGACGAAATACGGATTGAGGTTTGAGGAGCTCAGGCATTTGTTCACAATCTCCAGGCCAGAAAGGAACTGACCGGCGGCCCCCTGAGCCGGGCCGGAAGGCATTCCGCTCTTCCGGCCGTTAGCTCGCTTGGAACCTGCAACTTGGCTTTCATGTTCGTCACCGTCCTCACTTTCGGGGTGGGCACTCGGCGCAGCGAAACGAGACTGGGGACCTGTCTTGCGTCTGGCCATGCTAGGCATCCGCAGTGGCTTTGAGCTCACCTGAGCCTGCATGATGGCAGTCTTTTCTTGCGGATGGGATATGGTCTGCAGAGCTTCCTGATGGAACAATTCGCGCACAAAGTCACTTCGGGTGGAGCGCACCAGGTTCATCAGATCTCCCGAGATAACTTCTCCATTCTCCTCAAGCAGGCCGGTGGTGGAGTAGTCCACCTCGCCGGCAAAATGCTTGACAGTGAACGCACTCCGGGTCTGGGACATATAGCCACCTGATCCACTGGTGCCACCGACAGAGATGGCGGGGTTCTTGTTCTCGAAGCGCTTTCGCACGCTGTCCAGGAACTGCGCATCCGATCTTCCACGGCGGGTCTGGTCATCCAAAATACTCAACAAACCGTTGCCGTGCTTCAGCAGTCCGCGCACGGTATCCGTGTTATCAAAATAGCTTGTCGCGGCCACAGTGATCTCCTCGCGGTCCAGGATATCTGCCTTGTGGTCAAAGAATGACTGAAGGCAGTAGTTGTAGAGCGATTCAGTTGCGGCATTGCTGAGAAGCTGATCGAGAGTAGACCCTGTGGAAGGAGCTTGAGCGAACCCGGGGAAATCAACAATGGAGATGGTGTTGGCAACACTGTCCTCGGCTGCACAGAGCCTTTGGTTCACTGTTTCAATAACGTAGGTCACTAAGAGCGAATAAATAGTACGTGCAAATGCATCAGCATTCTCTCGCGCTCCCTTCGGGTCGAGCATGACCGTCACACGCTCACGGTGGATTGTCTTCGTCCGGTAACCAAGGCTATTTTCCAGAGCATCAACACTGAGACCCAAAAATGCGGCGACATTGTCGAGGACATCCTTGTTCTTCACCACCGTTACAGTCTCACCACCCTCGTGAGAATAGCCGCCACTTTCTTCCGCGCCGGTGGTGGTAGACTGACCCGTGGCGAATTCGAGTTGTCCAATGTGCAGGATACTGGCCAGGATCTGGCAGATCTCGGCGATTTCCCCCCGGGAGAATTCCAACTTCCGCAGCGCGGTTTTGAAATGCTGGAAGCCCTCCGTATCATTGATTCCGACCTTGAGCTGGGTTGGATGACCGAGATAGCGCCAGCGTTTGTGGCTGACAGTTCCCCCAGACAGCCTGCTACCAGTTTGAACATGGATGCTATTCTCAAATCCCAAGTGTGACTTCTCCGCCGCACTTGTTCCAGCTAGCAAATAGTACAGCACATGGAAGCTTCGCTCTCCTGTGGGCACCGAAGAGATTCGGCTTCGCTCCAATCGGTAGTCAATGATCTTACCACCGATCAAGGTGGGGTTCACGGAGGATGATCCATCATATTGAAGCTCAAGGAAGAGACCAGCTTTTGACGCGGTGGGTGTAGTGACGGATTTGGTGGTTGTGAGAGTGTCGAATACAAAGGCGGCATATGAGAGTTTCGAGGAGAGCGGGGTTGATGAAAAGGATAAGAACGAAGACAACAAGTGCGAGCGAATGGTGGTTTTTCCAGATCCGCTCTCTCCTCTTTAGTCGAACGTTAGATATTGGTCTTATATAGAGCATTGGTTCAGCTTACAGGAATACAACGGCTTGGTTCTCAGCGCGTGCACCTAGACGGGTGAAGGCGCGGCGCGCGAGGTCTTCAGCCTCGCCCGCAGCACTTCCCTCTTTTCCGCCATCCGGTCCTTTGGTCGCTGATGTATATGTATTCAGAGCAATGAGGGCCTGAGACGACAGGTGGGCAGTCGGTAATCCGACATGAAACCTAAGGCACACGTTAGCTACGCCGAGATTGCAATGAACAGGGTCGGGGATCTTCATACCGGCTCGCGAGATGGGCCGTGAGATGTGTATCGGACTGTAAGTGGGCGGGTAATGAGGGCAGTGAGGGCTGAGCGTGTGCCGGGCCGCTCCCAGAGAAGGTATTGACCATCCTTGAGTCCCCTCGGTTGAGATCCGAGGGTGTGAACGAGTGTATGATGGGCAATCCGGACGTCAACTATTGACAGAGCGAGTGGCTTGAGAAGCCTCGCAGTGACGGAATGAAGGTGAAGCGGGACGAGTAGGAATTCCTTGCGGACTTGGCGTAATAAAGCCCCTAGCAACAGATCGAGATCGGACGCATCGGGGTGCCGAGGGGGAAAGATTCGAAGGTGTGAGTTGAGGTGTAATGGCGAGAGTACAAGGTGAACGAGTGGCTGAGAGACAGAAAAATCGAAGCAAAAGCAGACACAGAAATCAGATGCACAAATCAGCCCAGAATGCAAGATCACAAAGGGAGAACCTGAGAAAAAGCAACAAATCGATAAGAGCTCGGGGGGGGATTCGTATTGTACAATACAACACAAATTACTAGCTCGGTCGCTAAGAATAGGTGAACCTCGGCCATACCGATTAAACGAAGTCTATTTGGGGATTCTTGGGAATTTGGGATATTTAATTGGGTTTGGCTTCATTGGGTGTGTCTCGGGTGGAATCCACCAGAGCTGATAATGGTTTCCACAATAATATGGGTATTTGAAAGACACATCCAGATAATGATCTAAGTGCAAATACAAAGCGAAAGATAAAAGTCAAAACAAAGACAATATTCCGTGTGTGTATCAGAACAAGCCGGTTTTGAATCTTTTTTAATATACTCATGTACTCCCTAAGGAGTACATCAGTCTCATATTAAGAGATCTCCACTCCAACTGTTACAGAGCTACACATATGTACGTGTACTACCATGGATGTGCATAGAACTAGAGTACTGTAGCCGGTACGGAGTACAGGGGCCAGATCCCTGGAGAACGTCAAGTCCCATATTTTCCACCAATATTGACCTCCTTGCGAGGGGCCTGCATATCAAAAACTCTGAAAATATGAGGCAGAATACAATGGAGAAAGTAAAAGTCTGAAACTAGGGGCACTCTAGGGCCGTTCTACCGGTCGGCCTAAGAAGATAGAGTGGTTCGACATTCTCGCGACGATGAATAGGCCAGTAGACAGGCTAGTAGAGGTGGCACAGTGGATCAAGTCTCCGATCATACATTATGTGGCGAAACTGGTCATCTGTTGAGGAAAAACCAGTGTGAGACATCCCAAATATAGTGCACATGTGGCATACCGAAATACTATTAATACATCAAATACATGTGTACACAAAAAATACAATACTCCATCTATCATTCTATGGGGTTCTGGGTCCAGGGTCGTCTATCTGATGCATTTTCATTGGTTGGAAACCTATCAAGCAGAAACCCATCAGGGTGAAAGAGCAACAAACATCCCATGGTTTCAAAATTACAGGGGGAAACTATTTCTTCAAATGCAAATACGGAGTTCAAATAAAATCTAGCCTATGTTAACATTTAGAATCAGACAGAAACTTGAAGAGTATTCATTTTGCTCTTCCAATACTGAACCAAGTATCAAAAGCTTAACTGTCAGACAACGCAATCGAGACGATCGTCAGGATCGACGGTATTTTTCCTTACCCTGTAATTTTCAACTCCATCGATTTCTTTCTCCCCACGCCTAACTTCTCAGTTGTTTTGCCTTCATCCTCATCCATTCAGGAGTTCCGTCTCCAGTCGCTCGCTCAATTATCCAAATCCTTGATCGTCCAACCCTGACCTACTCTTAAGTCTAACTCTATCACAACCTCTACACGTCAACTCTCACTGTACATTTAGCGGGACAAACTACGAACACAAAGATAGTACCCTCATGCAGTTCTGATAACGGTCAGGCCGGACATCGCATCTTGCGGTTAACATACTTGACCCTCCGACCTCACGTTCATCATGTCGAACCGTTATTCGGTCTTCTCCACGCAGTCCACGGGTCTCTCAGCCCCCAGACCACAACATGGGACTCAGGTCTCAACAACAACGTTATTGAATGCCCTCCATTCTTTTTATACTGCTGGTCAGCCATATCAGCTAGATTCAGCCACGAGTTTGGTCGTGAATACGTGGGTGACCGCAGCAACCACTTTACCCGATGGGCGTACTGGCGCCACGGTCGACCGTGATCTGGCGATCAGAGCTTGGGAACATGCCCGACGCCGGGCCGAGGATGGCTGTGTTGTTCTAGGGTACGTTGGAAAGTGTATTTGTCAGAAGACCAGAAGTGCTAACAAAGAATAGCGCTCTCCATCAATCCACACCGTCATTGCTAGAACCGTTTATCGCAGCGATCCCGGTGGAAACACCAGAGGTAGCTCTGGTCGCGCTCTCCGCCCTACGACCCTTCCTCACTGCAGTCACCTCCTTCAACCCCTCCTACTCTCTTCATTCGGCATTGGCCGCCACTTACACCTTGTCTTTGCAAGGATCTGTGGTTGGGCTCTCCTTCGCCTTGTCCACCTCCGGTATCAATGTGCGCAAGGGTCTTCTAGAAATCCAGCCTGAGACCGGCTACCGTGCATTTGATGCCTTCTACTATCTCCTCACCTCTGCATCGACAGCTGCGGAGCGTGAATTTTTGGACTTGAAAGAGCCTGCTGCATATACCTTACTCAACCGATCAAACACATATAATCCTCCACACTATCTACCCACAGCCGACGACGCTGCTGCAGCAGAAGACTTCCGTGCTTCCTTGAAATCCATTGGCATCAAGGGTGCTGCTCAGCGAGGTTTGCTATCAGTCCTTGCAGGTCTCCTTAAGCTCGGCAATGCAGTTGGGTTCGAAGTGGACCAGGAAGATCTAGAAGAGGTCTGCGAGGATGCTGGGGGTCTTCTCAGGAATAGAGCCAGAAATCCTTCTTGATAAATGTTCCACTGATGAGCGGGAAGTGTTGATCGCCGGAATCTACGAGGCCCTGGTCGATTGGGTCATCAGCAAAGCAAACGAAGCCATCACAGCTGACATTCAGGTTGCGTTGGAAAACGATTCCAGCAACGGGGGTGGTGCTGCACAATGGTCAAACGATGACACCGTCAACCTGACTGTAGTCGATATTCCACGACCAGCTCTCGGTAAAGCGATCATGATGAGAGGAGTCTTCGATGATGGTCTTGGTCTCAATGCTGAAATGAAGGACGATGGAATTCCTCTCCCGCCCATTGGAGCTTCCGTCATTAGTGAAATGAATTCCGCAGTAGCCCAAGTTGAACCAGACCTGAATATCATGACAGGCCTTGCCGGGCGAGAACGCGAACACGATCTCGATAAGCGGCAGGGGGTGCTGGAAAAGGTAGGTGTTGAACTTGAGATTGACGCTTTTCTCCAACGTGTCCTATTCCCCGTTGATACCGAAGGTATCTCTGTGGGAAAACGCGGCCGCTTCGATCTTCCAACCACTCTCAACAGTAGCCGTGTCTGGTACCACCTGTCCCTCCATCCGACTGATGACACCCCGGAGCAGCTCGCGTCATCGGCGCCTACAGCATGGTCTGCAGGTGCAGTCTCCCGTCAATTGCGTGACTGGCGACTCCCGGAATGGGCCAACCGTCGTTTGAAGCAACTCGATTTCACCGCCGACTTCGACGTGGAAGAATTCGTCGGTCGGTATGCGCGACTGGGTTGCGCGGAAGGCCAAGATGGTGTTGAGAACTGGATCATCGAGAGAGGCTGGAGCAATGGCGATGCTGTTGTCGGTGAGCAGCGCGTATGGATGCGCGAGGGGGCATGGTGGGAAGCGGAGAGTATGCTAGATCTCAAGCCAGAAGAGACCCACGTGAATCCGTTCATGTACGGCCCTGCGTTGTACGAGCCCGGCTTCGCCCCAGATGGCACTGCCGTCCATGAAAATTCCAATCTTCTCGGCATGCCACCTGGCGGCGCCGTGGCCCCGAGTGTGATGGGCGGTGCCAAGTCCATTGCCCCCAGTGCGCCATTCACCAACGCTGCCAATGCCGGTGACTACGGCTTGGGCCGGAAAGGTGACGACAAGAAAGGAGACATTGCATACTACGATGAATATGGCCGGTACGTCGGCGAATTCGACCCTGAGTTCGGTGATCCGAAGCACATTGAGAAGAAAACTATCACCAAGGGCCGCAGACTCTGGGCTGGTTTCGTCTGGGCAATGACCTTCTGGATTCCTTCCTTCTTGCTTCGATATGTTGGCCGCATGAAACGGCCGGATGTCCGCCTGGCCTGGCGAGAAAAGCTCGTTCTTGTGTTTTTGATTCTGTTCTTCAACGCGCTTGTCTGCTTCTACATCATTGCCTTCGGTGATCTTCTCTGTCCCAACAAGGACAAAGCCTGGAATGAGAAGGAGGTCGGCTGGCACACAGCTGATAACGACTTTTTCGTCGGCATCCACGGCCGTGTCTACGACATCAGCAAGTTCTGGCGCACACAGCACAGTGACATTACTGGAATGGACACAAGCTCTGACAACATGAAACAATTTGGAGGACAGCTTTTAGACGCCTACTTTCCCCCTCCTCTCAACCGCTATTGTGCCCCATTTGTTAAATCTGATACGCTCGCCCTGCAGCACAACAAGACAGACGCTATTATCTATCCCACAGCTGAGCACAAATCGGGAGCACAGTCCTTAACCACCACCACGGCACTCCACAGGGATAACTGGTATGAAAATAAATTCTTGCCAAAGATCGGTACATACTACAAGGGTGACGTGGTTTGGACAAGGGATACCATCAAGAAGCAGGCCAACGCTGATTCTCGCTACTGGGTTATCAAAGACCAAAAGGTCTATGACTTGACGGACTACTTCTATACAGTAAAAAGGATGAACAATCTGGACCAATACAATTTCTTGCCGTCGTCTGTGACTGCTCTCTTCAAGAACAACATGGGAGAAGATGTCACCGACAAATGGCAGGATACACCGGACTTCAGGAATGCCCAGACATGTCTCGACTTTGTCTTCTATGTCGGCAAAGTTGATTTCCGTGACAGTCCACGATGCACGGTCAACAACTGGATCCTGCTCACCTTCACCATTCTCATCTGCGCTGTCATTCTGATCAAATTCCTGGCAGCTCTGCAGCTGGGATCGAAACGCCGACCCACGCCTCAGGACAAATTCGTCATCTGCATGGTTCCCGCATACACTGAGGGCGAGAACGATCTTCGGAAAGGCCTCGACTCTCTGACAGCCTTACAGTACGACAACAAGAGAAAGCTGATATTTGTCATCTGTGATGGTATGATCGTTGGTGGCGGAAATGACCGCCCTACGCCCAAGATTATTTTGGACATTCTCGGAGTTGATCCAAAGATGGACCCACCGGCACTTCCATGCAAATCCCTCGGCCAGGGGAGTGAGCAGCTGAACTACGGCAAGGTTTACTCTGGGCTCTATGAGTATGAAGGCAATGTCGTGCCTTACATTGTGGTCGTCAAAGTTGGCAAGGAATCTGAGCAGCGCAAGTCCAAACCTGGAAATCGTGGCAAGCGAGACACGCAGGTCCTTCTTATGCAATTCTTGAACCGTGTTCACCACCGCTCACCTATGTCGCCCCTTGAACTGGAGATGTTCCACCAAATCAATAACGTCATCGGTGTGGATCCAGAGCTATATGAATACTGTCTCATGGTTGACGCAGATACCACTGTCAGGGAGGATTCTCTGAATCGCTTGGTCGCCGCGTGTGCAGCAGATGCCAAGATCGCTGGCATTTGCGGCGAGACCAGTCTTCAGAACGAGGAACGCAGTTGGTGGACGATGATTCAGGTTTACGAATACTATATCTCGCATCACCTAGCTAAGGCATTTGAGTCGCTCTTCGGCAGTGTTACTTGTCTTCCTGGATGGTAAGTTCACCTATGCCTTTTGTCTCAGGAATAAACTGATTCTAACAATGACTAGTTTCACCATGTATCGCCTTCGAACTGCGGACAAAGGACGTCCTCTCATTATCTCGGATAAAGTCATTCACGATTACGCTGACAATGATGTTGACACCCTCCACAAGAAGAACCTGCTGTCTCTTGGTGAGGATCGGTACCTGACAACCATCATGACCAAACACTTCCCATCCATGTCCTACAAGTTTATTCCCGATGCCTACGCAAGCACGGCCGCACCTGATACCTGGAGTGTGCTTATGTCGCAGAGACGCCGCTGGATCAACTCCACAATCCACAACCTGGTGGAACTGGCAGCTCTTGAAGATCTCTGCGGTTTCTGTTGTTTCAGCATGCGTTTCGTTGTTCTCGTCGATCTGGTAGGAACTCTCATCCTTCCTGCGACCTGCGTATACCTCACCTACCTGATCTACCGAGTTGCTAGCCACACGGGTCCCTTCCCTATGATCTCGATTATCATGCTGGCTGGTGTATATGGTCTGCAAGCGATCATCTTCATTGTCAAACGGCAGTGGCAACACATCGGATGGATGATCATCTACCTTTGTGCTTACCCGATCTACAACTTCATCCTGCCGCTATATGCCTTCTGGAAACAGGACGATTTCGGATGGGGTACCACCCGTGTTGTTATCGGCGAGAAGGGCGATAAGCGAGTCATCGCTGTGGAAGATGAACCCTTCGACCCACGCAGCATCCCACTCCAGCGCTGGGATGACTACGCCATGGCCAATAACCTCCCTGGCCGCCGCGGCGACCTCAGCGCCAGCCAGGAGAAGGTCTACGCCACCGGTCGATACGACGACATGGCTATGGAGATGGACGACATGCACTCGCAGTACTCATCCGTCAAGCCAGCCTCCACCATTCTCACCGGATTCCCGGGTCAGGGCCGGCACCACCCCTACCTGCCCCCACAATCGCCCGCACCCTTCGTCGGCGGCAACATCCCTGGCAACCGCAGCTCGCACATGTCAAACTTCTCCCGCTACACGGATATGCCGCAGATGGGTGGCCACTCTGCCCAGGCTTCCCGGCACATGTCCATGGGTGGCCTCAGCGCCTACCAGGATAACCCGATGGCCTCGAGCAGGCACAGCGTCGGCATGATGCAGAGCAGCGATAACCTCCTCGGCAATCCTGGCTCTCGCAGCCCCTTGCCTCAGTACCCCTCTCGACCCGCCAGCACCGCGTTTGATTTCCGTGCAGCCAGTGGGCCTGATGAGAGTGCTATTACCGAGGCAATTCGCGGCTGTCTGGCCGAGGTTGATCTTGATACTGTCACTAAAAAACAGGGTAAGTTCCTAACTCAATCTCAATGATAACCAATCAGGTCACTAACCGCATCGGAATAGTCCGCGTTCTTGTCGAACAACGCCTGCAAACCTCGCTGACGGGCGACAAGCGAGCCTTCCTGGACCGACAGATCGACCAGGAATTGGCTAACATGTGATTCTTATTTTGTTGTAATATGCACTTGCATCCTCGCATCCGCATCCATCTAGCACGTTTTTTTCTACTTTTCTGATATGGGGTCTCGGCATCTCCGGAGTTTTTATGGGGTTTGGGTTTTCTTTTTCGAGCACAGCATTCAGCGTCTTGATCTTTGAGCTATTTTGCTCTTTAGTCTTCACTTAATGGGGTCTTTTCTTCTAGCGCCCAGTTACAATAATATATGTTTTGATGTTGAATTCGGTCTTGCATTCCAGGTTGACGCGGAACTTAAAATATATTGAGTCCTTAAATATCGACAAGGTGTGCTACATTCTCATCTCGAGGTCCAAAAGGAGATGAACATCATGGCCTTTACCGTATATTCCGTAGAAGGGGAATTAAATAACTGGTCGGTGCTCAACATAATAGCTTAAAATTACCCAACATGATGCCCTCTTCCGGGCGAAGGTATCATGCCACTCACTGCACATCCCTCAAATCCACAATGGCCATTGCTAAACCTAACGATGCACGACATGCTTATACTGATCCAATAGCTTCCTAAACCCCTTCGAGTGGTGAGACGTGACATGATGGTAGTAATGATCCCTCGCAGCATCCATAATCGCCTTCACCTTCTCTGTGGGAACCTTCTCTTGACGATCGTAAGTGTACAAACCATTCACCTCCTGCTCAATATCACATCTAGATCAGAAGAAAGCCTGTATTAGCAGAAATCCCCAGATTCCAATGCCAAAAGTCAGGAATGATGGATGCAACATACAACTGAGTCCAGACAAGCCCACAAATATGTCCCGGCTTTACAACCGCCATAACCAGCTTCTCAAACCGGACCAAGAAGTCTGCCGGGTCACTTGCAGTCGTATATCCCCAGTCCCGCTCACCGGCAGCAGCAGAGTTCTTAGGCGGTGCGATATTAACTCCACCGAATTCACTGCAGATCACCGGCGCACCAGGCGTATGCTGGGCACCTTTGTCAACGATAGAGGAGCCGGAGTATCCCGAGTAGATCGGTTTGGTGAAGAGCTCATGTCCACCTTTCGGTTCCAGGATCGCTGGCATGCTTGTGCATGCTGCGCCCAGCTCGGCTGAGTCGCTGTAGTCGTGGAAGGTTGTTAGGTCTGTTTTGACGTGCTCCCAGCCGCAGTTGTCGTTGATTGGTCTGCTAGGGTCCAGGGTCCTGTGTTATTTGTATTAGCTGGTTCATCCATCATTTCCTTTTGATAGCTTGGGCACATTGGAAATGCCACCGGGAGGGCCATACTTGGTCAAGTAGTACAGAGCGCGAACGTGATTGCGCTGCTCGATATTGTCCTTCAAGGCAGATACACCCCACGACTCGTTAAGTGGCGTCCAGGTGACAATCGACGGGTGGTTGATATCCCTTTTCACAGCTTCGGTCCACTCGCTGGTAAACCGCTCAATATATTCAGTACCGAACTCGTATGCATTTGCCATCTCGCCCCAGACGAGGAAGCCCATCCGGTCTGCCCAGTAGTAGAAGCGCGGATCTTCGACTTTCTGGTGCTTGCGACATCCATTGAATCCGAGTTTCTGCGCCAGCTCGATGTCTGTCTTCAGCGCCTCTGAAGAAGGAGGTGTCATGCCCGTTTCGGGCCAGTATCCCTGGTCCAGGAATAGCATCTGGAAATACGGCTTTCCGTTCAGCCGGAATGTTCCGTCGCCGTTTTGCCAGGATAGACTGCGCATGCCGGTCGTAGTCTGGACTTCATCGACAAGACTGCCGGCCCCGTCAAACAGCCGAAGCGTAATATCATAGAGAATAGGATGCTCGGGAGCCCAGAGAGCTACACCCCGATTCCAGACTCCATCCACACCAAACAGCCCCTGGTTCTTTGCCTTCAGGTCCGCCACCGCAGCGTCAGTAACCTTCATACCCAAGTCAAGTGCAATAAAGGTTTTATCCCGCGGAAGTTCGCCGTCGACCTTAGCAACACTCATTCCCCCAAGTGATACTTCAACCTCAGCCTTCGCGGTACTTCCAGCCCGGCGCCCGGCAACATGAACCTTTGCATGCAACTGGCCGCCCTCAATATCATCAGAACGAAGGACGGTCCCTCCACTCCCACATAGCAACCGCATAGCCGGAACGCTCTCCAACCAAACAGAGAGCCATATACCCCCGCTGGGCGTGTAGAAGATACTCTCCGGCACAGGACCCCAGAACTGCTTGCCACGCGGCTGGGTCATGTCATAAGGCGAGTCTCTAACGCGGAGAGTAAGACGAGCCTCCGTGACACCGTCAGCCAGTGCATCGGAGATATCTATATCAAATGGCACATGTCCGCCACGGTGTCCGCCGACAAGGACACCGTCTACCCAGACAGAGCACTCGTAATCGACAGCGCCGAAGCGAAGGAGTAGTCTATTCCCTTTTTGCTTTTCGTCTGCTGTGCGGATGTCTGTGATGCGTCGCTCGTACCACATTACCTCGTGCGCTTCGATGAGGTTTACACCCGAGGCTGGGGTTTGGAAGGCATATGGAACTATTATCTGATGGGAAGGTTTTCCTTCCAGGCCGGTTTTGTGCCATTGCGAGCTTACGCCTTCGTCTTTGTCGTCGAAGGTGAAGGTCCAGGGGCCGTCTAGGTTGTTCCAGTTTAGAGAGGTGCGTTGGAAGTCCGGGCGGGGATAGGATGCTGTCATTTTAGGTGATCTAGGGTTTAACTGTGTGGTTTAATAGGGACTTATAGTCTCGTGGGAGTTGTAGATTGATGATTGAGGTGTGGGAGAGAAGTCGAGGTGTCTTCGACCCCGCGTCTAACGTCATTGCGGGGAGCATAAACATGTCGAAGCTGTTTCATATCAAAAGGGTTCAGTATAGTCAAGCTTAGAAGTTCAAAACAACTTAGATTGGAGAATGTGTTCTAATGGCAAAATCTCATTGATGATTGGGGGATATCAAAAGAGTAAAACATCAACATAAAAACCCAACTTAATCGGAAAACTCCTCTGAAGTCGATGCCAGATCTAGCATCAATTCAGACTATCCAATCCCACCCTTTCCTCCGAATGCGTACTGCGAAATAATATAAAAAAGACAAAAGACAAAAAGAGGCAGGATATGGTCAAGACCATACATAACTGCTCTATCGCACGCAGATCTTGGATATCTCGTTTTCTTTTCTGACGCCTTCATTGCTTGCGTTCCGTGGTATCAATCAACAAGAAGACCAACAAAAAGACCGAAAAAAAAAACACGCTGGGAATGACAATAAAAACAGAAAAAAAGCAAGGCAAAAATAATTCATCCAAAAAAAAGGGTATACTGCTGCAAATGGATATTTTGGTTTTAACGCGGTGGCCCAATTGGGGCCGGGTATCCAGAAGTAGAATTGGAAGTGCTAGGACGACCACTATCAAAAGAGGTGCGCGGGTCATGCTTTGGCGTCATGTCACCCGGCGCAGTGCCGAAGGGGAACTTGGCATCAAAGCGTGTGGGCCAGCCATTGCTGTTACTGCTCTTGTGGCTGTGCGAGCTCCCCAGGACGGGCACGTCGTCTTCGGGGAGGTTCACGCCAGAGTCGTTCCATGGGTTACGGTAGCCGCTGTCCCGCGACTCCATGGAGACGAGCGAGGCCTTGGAGGCGTTGCTCGAGGCGTGTTTGAAGAACGACGCCGGCGAGGCGGAGTGATTCTTGCGGCCGATGAACGAGGAGAAGGACGAGATGCTTCCGGGCTTGCGGAGGCGCTCGAATATCGAGCCTCGTTCGCTGGTCTCATCAGAGAAGTTCGGGCGGGTGGGCGAGTCGGTCGAGAGGGGCGCCGGTGCGTGCTGCAGGAGCTTCGAGTCGAAGAAGGGCAGCGACTCTTCGAACGAGTCGGATTTAGGGCGCGGGATAGCACCCTTGACGGTGTTCGCATCGAGACCATGCGCAACAAGACGAGAGATCAGGAAGTCAATTGCGTCCTTCAAGCCACCGGCGTTGTTGCGCGTGTATCCGAGGATCACACGGTCTTCGGGCCCGGGGCTGGGAGACGAAGAGCCTTCCTCGTGGGTAGTAGGAAGATCGGTACCGACATCCACGTTGATATCGACCTCGTACTGTTCCTTGAGCTTGGTTCGAACATCGGCGAGGAAGTCAGAGCACTTGAAGTAGTCTTGGAGTTCCACCGAGCTCTGGAAGTGAAGCTCGTGGCTCTCGGGCACCATGCCAAGCAATGCGTCGACCGCTTGGGGAACCTGATACTCAGGGCCGGAGATGGTGACAACGTCACTAGCAAGTTCAGTGCTTGGGAACTCGATCTTGCAGTTCCATTTCTTCTCCAGCTCGTCGATCTCGGTCATACGGGCCAATAGCTCACGATGGTATAGGCGGTTGATGACGACTCGCTCGGCCACGTATTCGGCATCCTGCAAATTATAAGTTTCTATAATGGGATCGAAGATGTGGGCACTGTAAGCACTTACAACTTTCTCGACCATGTCCATAATCTCCTGCTTGACAAGGTCCAGGCTCTGAGCGTTGCGAGCAGGGGTCCGACAGATCACGTTGTCAACCTTGATGTCGTCATCCTCTTTGCCCATGCCACCGCGGTCCATGGCATTGGAGAACTTCACGAAGACAGAGTACTTCTTCATGATACGCTGGATATGCTGTCCACCAATTCCGATGATCCGCTTGTGGTACTGGTCAGGTACATGGAACGAGATCGATGCAGGCATCTCCTGCTCAACTAAGTCCAGGCCATTCTTGGTCGACTCGTACTGGTTGCCGCACACGTCGATATAGAAGTTGTACTCGTTGAAACCGTCGAAGATGATCTGCACATTGCCTGAGTGCGAGTCAGTATCTTGTCTCACAAGTGCATGTCCGGTAAAAACTCACTCTGGCCCATGATCTTGTTGATCTTTCCGTTCTTCTTGCCACTAACAAACTCCTTGTGCTCATTGGCTAGCTCAATCTTCACCCGCATCTGGTATTGGCTTCGCATCACAAAAGGAATCTGGTTGATGACTGTCATGGCAGCCTTGACTGCATCATCGGAGCCGTTGATCGTGAAGGTCAGATTGTCAAAGCTGACCTCAGCTTCCGAGTTGGTGCAAATATCGGATAGCATGGAGCGAATATCGGCAGTTGAGGGAGCACGGAGACCACCTTGGGCGGGGTCGGGCATGATGATCCACCACGAGGCGCTATAGAATTGACCGGCCTGTGGATTCAAAGATTAGCAGTCGTTCCGTCAAAATGTCATAAAGCGACGCACCAGAGCCATGATTTCCCGAACTGTCCGCTCAACGTGCAGCACCTCGGTTCCTTGAATCCGAACAAGACCGCGTTGGCTACCAAGCTGCGGGAAAAGAACATAAGACCCGTTCATTTCCATCACCTTCCGGACCTTATCCAAACGATCGAGTAAGATGTTGTCGATCTTGCTCGAGCTGACAACCACATCCTTGACAAAAATCTTCACTCCCATCACCAGTTCTCGCAGCTTCTGCTTGGCACGAGCAATCTGTTCCGGCGTCTCACCCGTAATATATACCTCATCTTCGCTTCGACGGTTCGCACCAGGGGGGATATAGCCGAAAATCTGGGGGAAAGGCGGAGGGAAGTAAATGGCGGTGCCTGTAGCAGCCTCGATGAGCTTGATGTTCTTGCGGGTGCGACCACAGACCAAGGTGTGCATAGTCGAGTCCAGTTTGATGGCGTCCACATGGCGTTTGAGCTGGTCTCTGGTTAGTTTGCCCTCACAACACACGCACACAAAGACGTACTATTTGGTCAATCATGATCAGAACCCGGGTTTTGGCATGTTCTGAGCTCTCCAAATCACCGTAAATGGCAACCCGGAAGCGCTGGTCCAAGCCATTATCCGACGCGTAGCCATAGGACGAGACTACCGCGCTATCGGCATCATGGAGCTTGGGAGTCAGCAGGAAAATGTCAGCCCCGGTATAGGCGGCCAAAGTGTCGAGGTGGTCGAGAACGCTAGCTCTAATTCCTTTCGGTGATCCATCCATAATCAAATGCATGTCCACATCGACGGTCGCACATCGCTGGTGAACGGTCCGATGTTAGCAAGGGATGTCCGTGACCTGAAAATCCTGCTGGTTGCCGGAACCAAAAGAAAAAAATTCGTCCACGTACCAGCATGATCGGGGTCTCATTCAATATTCTCGCCCGCATCTTTCGTGCCATCTCCCCATCACCCGTGACACAGACGTTGGTCACCAAGCCGTTCGGCCGGCGTTGTAGCGACGGCACAGCCTTGGCCTCAGAGGTCGTGAGTGTAGCTTCCACCCTTCCTCCTTTCTCTTCCGTGATCTTCCGACATAACCTCTGCAACCCTTCAACATTGTTTGTGTGGACGGGAAGCTGATGCACCGATGTGCCCTCTAGTGTGCCTTCCGGGAAGGTCCAACGTTGGAGGGCGCCGGGACTGGCGTGAAGCACATCCTCGACATCGGGGCCCGCTAGGGTCGACGAGAACGGGACGTTGAAGGACAGATTGACTGTAGGGTCGATACTAGTCGGCGGAGTCATGGGCGGCGCACCGTGTGGTCGACGAAAAGCCATGTCGGTGTGAGGTCTAGACATCCCGAAAGTCGGCGTCATTCGTTCCCAACCATGACGGGCTTGGCCCGTGAAGTTGGATATCTTGTGCATGACTTAGAGAGAAATCTCTAACCCCTTGAGCGAGTCGAGGGGATAGAGAGAGAAAGTGAGAGTGAGAGTGGATGGGATTGGGTTGGGGGTGTGGAAGGAATCAGGCCGTTCTCGACAGGGATGGGAATGACCTGTGTGGGCGTTTCGACCCGGGAATGGGTGGAAACGAAGATCGATGGGGCCAACGCAAATCTCCAAAAAAGATCGAACAAAAAGCCAAATGAGATGAAAATTAAATATAAAATATAGTATAGATCTTCATGTAAAATAAAATAGAAATGGAAAAAAAAAGAGAAGAAGAGAAGGGAAAACAAAACAATAGGAAAATACTGTGTCGTCAGTCCTTGCGGGTCTAGTCGATTTTGCAGGTTTTTGATTTATCTTTTTATACATATGTATTCCTTTCCAGTTGATATTCAGTTATGACCTTGGGAAATTTAGCAGATGGTCTTAAAAGGATGACTCGAGATCCTTTCGAATCCTTTCGAATCCACGTCCTTAATCAAGAATGCAGGTTGCAATGTCCATTCGCAAGGGTCTTGGCGATTGGGATCTAGCCAAGGATGGGCATCCCATCTCATATAAACTACCTAGTAGATATCAAATGTCCTCGATTATCAATTTGATTCCAAAACAATATCTCATACGCCTTATCGCGTGTAAAAGTGATGAGATACAGTGAAAGTGATCATTGCCTATCTCAAGGCTGTGTAGTCACTTCAATGTTGGCTTCAGGCACTCCGAGTCATTCCGTACCGTACCTAACATACACGGGTCGATCCTTTCATAGGCTCCGGGATAGAGAACCCTGTATGCCGCCGTATCTCAATCCACCGGCCTAGAGACGGTGATAGGACGCCCATCACTGCGACCGGCTGGGCCGGACGCTGAGGGGTCAAGCCTGGTCAGGCATGTGGAGCTAAGGTTGATCATACCGCTGATGCCTTAGGATTCTGACCTCTGATCTCTAAATCTGATCTCTGACATGTCCAGACTCGGGGACAACCTGTTGCATTTCCGGTACAATAACTCATGTAATTGTACTTTTGTACATATACATACTAACGATATGCGTCTGCTGCAATGGACAGGGGGAACTGGAAACCATTGCCCATCTGCCCAGGTGGGATAACTTTCCCCTCAAATAGTCGACGTCATCTTCTCGTATAGGCCGGTAGTGGGTCATTGCTTCAGCTCACCAAGGAATCGAAGGACTCGACAATTCCGACTGGACCGTTGGTTTTGAAAATCAGACTGCAGGAGTTGCCCACCCGTCCCCGGTTTCAGAGTGAAAGAGCAGTCCTTTCTTGGCTTATAGCGCGAGCTTGAGGAGGTACCTACCTAAGTAGGTAATGAAGGTCATTAATCATTAATTGGTGTATAAAATAAAGCTTGTGAAAGCCGTAATTGTTATTTTCCCTCAGACAAAGAAAGTCGGAAATCTAAACTTACTAGTAGTAGTACTCCGTACTAGAATGAGGTATCCGCTTGTCCACATGCAGGATATATAACTACGACTTTCTGTCATATTTCACCATTGTTAATATGATAGGACGAAATCATCCAGGAATTCCTGACCAGTACAAGCCTTTTCAACCCCACAGAGTACTTATATGGGTCGCTTATGCGGATCGACTGTTACGAGTCGTCGATCCTCTGTGAACTACATATGTACATATGTACTCCACAGGTTATGGTACGTCGACCACATCGGTAAACGGTTGACAAGGCTCTTAACTACACGTATATTATAAAATTGATAGTGTACTCTGTACCTACTTCCCCTGTGGTAGTACTATAAAGTTACATAGGTTTGTATACGCGTAGTGATCTAACACCGGCTATTAATAGCCACAACTTCCATCAATTCAGACCTGAAATTCACGAAGATTCCCGATAAGGATAACTGCATAGGAGCTAGACCTTACTAATTTCCACAAATATTCCAACTTGATAGCATACCTTGGGATTCATGCCCCAGTATATAACCAACCTACTGCCGAGATCGGGGACCTATGTCAGTTGCCTCGGGAATACACCTAGATTGTCCTAATGGCAAATTTTAGCTCAAGGGTATCCTGTATACTACATGCCATTGATGAACGAATCACTAGTTGCTTATGGACTTATTAATTTGACTATTTAATCATCGAGCGGTTGAATCAGCGAGACTACACAGGTTGTCTGAAATTACATGGCAGATGATGCATAGGTCCAGTTAATGATATCGACACTGTTACTAAGCCCCTAGTATCTCCAGGGCCCAGGAGTAAAAATTGAACTGGAAATGCTTTCCAAGTTAATGTCCATGGTTGGTTGTAGTGTCTAAGATACTATATAGTGTTGATACTGCTGTGAGCATCACCACATTGGACCGAAGACGGCAGGCTATGACTGAGCTTATCAAGGAACCTGGGCCAGGCAAACACAGAGAATCTTATTAAAACAGTACCTCTGTAGAATGAACATTTTAGCTGTAAATAGCTTCTGGCCACAACTACTGTTCTCCGAGGCAAGGCGATGCCTGAACCCCATCACAGCAATATCTAACAATACCCAATCACTAGCATGGATCCATCCTACCGTTTGCTGTGGTGTATGAACTATGCAGAGCACTCCATGACCAACCAGTATACGTCTTTAGCATTTCAAATCAAAGTAAATTCTTATTGTTGGGGTGAGATAGCAGATAGCTGTGACTGCTGTGTGTACGACCCGTTTGTGGTGGGCAAACGAGGCGAGACCTACCTAATGTTTCTCTTTCTCTGTTTACCCACGACCTGTCTTATCTTACAATTTACCCTCGACCACTCCTCATCTTCCTTTGTCAATTGACCATCTTCCCGCCCCAGACGGTCAAGGCCAAAGGTCCTGACCTTCTTGATAGACTGCCCACCTACAACACATCCAGATGCCACATACGCATGCTCTGCAGTAAGTTTATCCCTGTGCTGGCCTTTGACCCTTGGACATGGTCCTTTTCTGTCTCAATATGCCCTCTTGCAAATGATGATTAAGTCTTCAACTTGATGAGCTACATGATGAAGAATTTGTCACTCTGATGTGAGACGCAAATGGCTACCTAGGTAATCAGACAGAATATGTGTCTGAAAATACTAGACTAGACAATCTCCATTTGACTCCCACAACTAGCTGACAAGGCCCTTCTGCTCTGAAGATTCCCGTTCCTCTATAACCTGGTCCCTTGTCAAGTTTCCTTCAAATATTGCGAGAAATACCCAGACAGCTCTCAAAACACAATAGAGAACAGCTGGGATCGACCATCCTTGTTCTTCTGGGACTCATCTGTTCATTATGCCTACGAAGTGCGGCATCCCAGATACCCTGGCACCTTCAGCCAAGATCCAGTGCTATAACACGGGCCAGCACGGTTTGTTGGACTCCACTTTTTCCTTTATCTGGTGGCCATGTGGATTCCACTATATTGATACTGAAAGCTAATGTGTGTATGGTTTTGTCTAGGACACATTCAGCACTCATTCAGCACTCATTCAGCGTCGTCAACTGCCTCCTAGGATATTTCCTTGATTCAGCACCTACAATGGTCCACTTCTCACTCATATTTATGCCTGGAGATGCTCTCAGTCCCCTCCCAACTCCCTCGCACCAACTGATGTGATAACAAGGGTGTTGATGACCAGAAGTCCATGATACTATGAGATCTATCTGACCCGCCGCGCCTGATGCATCTCCCCAGCATGGAATTGAGCAATCCATATTCTGCACAGTCACCGTACTAGCTTTCAGCTTTCCAGGACTGGCAGGTTCATCTGAAAGATTTCCTATGTTTCAGCATCAAAGGCAAGATATATGACGCATTTGCTCAGCCACATGTCGCCTCAATCCTTCATCGTGACCTCGTTCGCATCAAAACAAGGTATTAATCCATTAACAACCCATTCCCGCAATATTGACCTGATTATCGTTATGCCATGCTTGCAAGTGATGGTCGAACTTGACAAGTCTGGTAGTAGTATCATGTCGTACGAAATCGCTCTGATACAAATTGTCGCTAACTATAGAACACTTGTCATACCACTCTCCTGACAGAGCAAGAAATTACTGGCGAAATGTGAGATGATTCTATTCAGTGTCTCTGGCTGACCTAGTACGGGCTGGAAGTTGCAATATTGTGTCCTGCATGTTTCTCTCGGAAGCTCGAGCACATTGTCTCTCGGGCAACTATTACTCTGGTTAGTACCACCTGGGCACATACATTTCACTTTCAACACAGCCATACTTTACATGTATTGCTCTACTTGTACATGATGAAAATTATCTTCCGCTGAAAAATTTCATGTGGAACAATTTACCTCATTCTGATCCAGGGGAAAGCAGCCAAGGCTATTTTCTTCCTTCTTGAAGCTAATACTACAGTTCACTGACTGGAACCTATATGGCACGCTAATAAGACAATTATCTAGATACAAGAATACGCAGAGTTTTTGGGCCTTCTAAATCTCATATATCCCTGTGGAGGTCCTTCAGGGTGAGGTGAAACCTGTTGTCCACTTGCAATTTGGTATGCCTTTATGCACCAACTTTCAGCCCTTGGGATATGCTTGATTCAGATTTCTCAAATGATGATAAATGCATGTCGTCTGATGTGGTACCCACAAAGTTGAAAATATCTGGCCATCTGATGTGAAACGAATACAAGTCCCAAGGGTAGATCCAGCACAATCGATATACTGTGGCTATCTCCTAGCGCACCTGACTTCTCCTTATTCAGACGGACTAACAATTGGTTTGCAGTAAGGACATGCTGCAATACTTATGATGAGCTCTTATCGTTGTCTTGAAAAATCAGTGCAAGGTGGGCGTATACAAATCATGATTTCCAGTATGACTCGTACATAACAAAACTTTCAATTTCTTAAATACATGCCTGTCACCCGCAAAACTTGCGAATAATGTCTCTAGAGGTGAAGTCCAGGTACTCACACAATGCAGATAAATTTACATAACTACTGCGAGTCTGATTGCTCTGAAATGTGGTCAGCAGAAAAGAACACCCTCCGACGAGACTTACGACTGCTACCAATAGATTTGATGAGCAGAGGAATTGACAGATATTGCGAGATCTGTCAACAAGGAGATGCTTGACATCCAAGTTGTCCAAATGATGAATATCAAGTTGGAAACCAACATGCCAAAAAGCATTTGACGGTCTGATGTGCAACAGGAATTTGTCAGGCAAATTTCATTGGGCTCAAAATTTCTGAATCGATGATCATGTCCTACACCAGTCTGTTGATAGAGGGCTACTTTGTATGTATGTAATAATAAGATAATGGTTATAGGACCTTGAAAGTTTGTATTGCCCAAGGTATGACACGCTGGAATAGTACCATCTAGATACAAAATCATGAAATGCTGCACATAGTCATGAAATGCTGCTCAAATCGAAGAAAGAAAAACCAAGGGCGACACGCTACTAGACTAGTAACGCTGTGAGCCCCGCTGGATCGTATCATTCGCGCCATCCAACGCGATGCGATCTCCCTCTTCACCTTCACCTTCATAGTACCGCCGATCCCGAATGTAGTACGGTCTCTCAACGTATTCCCCGACTGGTCTGTCCCTGAAGATACTGGCCTCGCGGCCTGGGCCAGTTGGTCGCACGCTCCCAACTCGCTGAACAACCTCATGTTCATAGCGAGGCTGTGGAGGACGAACACTGGCTGTCCGGATTATTCTCTCTTGGGGGACTCCACGCTCATCAACATAGACTGCATGGCGAGGAAGGTACTCCGCTACTTGTACACTGCTGCTGCGTGAGTACGGTTCATGGCCTTCCAAAGGAGCAGCGTAGCCTTGTCTCTCATCGGCTGCAACGGGACGAGCATATTCCGACGTCACTCGCCTGTAGACTGGCTGGGGCGGGGGCATTTCCTGCACATAGTGTCGTTCACCATAGGGGTCTTGCACCACTGAAGGCGCACGAACACTGCCCGCGTGGTGATGCACTCGTTCATCATAAACATCCTTCGACATCCGAGAGACTGGCCGGGGCGGGGGTGGGGGCGGAGGTGCCATCGGCTGCAGTCTGGGTGCCTGCGGCAACTCGTAGTACTGAGTGCCATGCTCATCAACCACGATCCGACGTAGAGGGGGTGCCATCATCCGTGCCGGCGGTGCCTCTTCGTAGTAAGTCTCCCGATATGTTGCGGGCGGCATGTCATCCGCAGCAATGTAACGATGCTGTGTGTAAGGAGGGGCTTCTTCGTAGTACCTTGGTCGCTCTTGAACCGGGCGTTCCACAACGTATGATGCCGCTCGGACTGGGCGTGGCTGGGCCTCAATGTACTCACGAGCATAGTCTGATTGTCGAGCATACTGTGAACTGGCGATTCGTCGAAGATCGACTTCCTCCCGAATTGGTCGTCTGATGCCTACACGAGATATTGTGCGCTGGGGGCCAGCGTCTGGTAGAGGCTCATGGTACGGGTCAATCTCGTAAACTGGCTCTCGCACCGGTGGCCCACGACTTTCGTATACCGGAGCGTATTGAGGAGATGCAATGTCAATGTAGATGGGGCGCTCTGCAGGGTTTCGGCTGCGAACCACCGCAGGATCGTCGGCGAATGGTGGTGGTGAAACAGGCTCCTCTTTAATGAATGTCTCGACAGGTTCCGCATTTCGTGTCCTGTTCGACATTTGACGGGGCCCGTCATCGCCTTCACGCAGCCTCCTCCGTTTCCGGGACATGACGTGAAAGGCCGGTGGATTGGGACTGCCACGAGCAGAATCAGGGTCCGAGTACACCTGCTCAGAACCATGTTCAGATCGCTCATCTCGGAGTTGCTGGACAGAAGGAACCTTTGCAATGGCCAGAGGTGACACTCGAGATGGCCGGGGAGCTGCCGGTGATGTGATGTGGTTTCGAACTACTTTCACGTTTGCAGGAGACGGGGGCCTGCGGATACCTCCGGTTCGATCGGTGTATCTGGCATCTGGCTTAGACGTTCTTCCGGCACCACTTTCTAACCCACGAGGATATTCACGATGATCCGCTGGCGGCGCCGCTGGAGCAGGCGGAGAATATTCGGGCTCGTCCACAGTCTCGAACCGATGCGAATCGCGGAAGCGGCTGACGGGAGCCTCTGCTTTATCGTAGCGAGCCTGCTTCTGAGAAGGGGAGTGACGCTGGTCAGCAACAAGGTAAGCATCTGGCATTTCCTGATCAGACCCAGGGCGGTTGAGAGCTTCAAGTCGCTGCAACTCATCTGCGTAATGGGTTACCGGAACACGCGTGGCAGGACCTGTGGGTGCAAGTATAGCTGCGGGGGATGACTTTTGTTGTCTGCCAGTCTGGGGAGGCGAGTCAGGAGCTCTACTGGAGTAAAATGAATTGTCATCGAAGGAGTCACTGGCAGCACCGCCAGGTCCACTGGCCTCAGATGCATCACTCAGTGAGACTGGTTTTACCGCCTCAAGAGCTTGTTTGAAAACCTCTGAAACATCAAAGTCGGGCTTCGTGTCTTGGACCGCAGGTCTCTGTTTGGTTTCTTGTTTCCTGAGCTCCACTTGATCACGCAGCGCTCTCTCCAATCTCTGTCTTTGTAATTGTAGTTCCGCCCTGATTAGATCATCTGACTTCGTCAAGAAGATTGGATCGATTTCGGATGTAGGTTTTGAAGCCACACGGGCGGGTTGTGGTGCTGCAGGCAGGGCGCTTTTGGCCGAGGAACTCTGCGAGCCATTGTAAGGCTGTTTTGTGTTTGTAACCACAGGGGCATTTGCCAATACAGCTTTCGGGGGAGGGATTTTAGGTAAATGAGTTCGGAGAGGGACATCTTGGACATTTTTCTCAGGCTTGCGCACCAGGTGCTCGGGAACATTGAGCCTGGGATGAGCGCCCGAGAAGACTTGGTCACTGATGGCTATGATTTTTTCGTACTCCCGTACCTCATCATCCGGTGTAGGGGCTGAAACAGCCATGGGACCTGCTGGAACGTGAGTTGCTGGCCCATGAGTTGCGGCCATGGTCCTAGGGAAAGCTAGGGAAAGGGATCGGGAAAGCTAGAATAAGATGGGAGAGACTGGAAGCAGATATGTTTGCCAACGCGTAAAACACACGTCAAATACCCACTCAGTCCAATCTACGATTGAGAAAGCTCTGAGAGTTGGATGGTAGAGCAAATGAAGTGTTGTAAAAAAGTCCATGCTGGCCGCGGTCTGGGCGCTAAATCCGATTAGGTAAGGTCACGGGAGCTGCTCAAGTATCGGGGGAAGTGAAGGAGCGAGGAGAGGAGGCTGATCTTACTCTCACCTTCTCTTTGACCTATGCATCGATCGTTTGCAGTATCTTGTTGTCGGCCTATTAGACCTATTGCGACCTCGTCTAGACTTTCATCTGCTTATCTACCTCTGCGATTCCACAATTTAAGATCGATGGCAACCAACGGCGCAAACGGAGTCTGTGACTCACGGCCAATCTTCTTCTTTGATATTGACAATTGTGTATGTCAAGAGAGCCTAAAGTCGGGATTTTGGTCACTAATTACTATGTGATCCTACAGCTCTATTCTAAAGGTCGGTGCTCTTGATTTCCGCTCTTTATGAGCTACTATTGACAGAGTGTACCTCGCAGCCTGCAACATCCACGATGAGATGCAGACATTGATCAGTGAGTGAAGCCAACACAATATGCCAGGACATGCGGCTTATACCAGTATATTTTGCTAGATAAATTTTTTGTCAAGCATCTCGACCTCAAGTCGGAAGATGCCCATATGCTGCACCAGAAGTACTACAAGGAGTATGGACTAGCCATTGAAGGCCTTACCCGCCACCATAGGATTGACCCCCTTGTGTTCAACTATGAGGTCGATGATGCTCTACCTCTTGACAATATCCTCAAGCCTGATCCGGAGCTGCGAAAACTATTGGAGAACCTGGACACAACAAAGGTGAAGCCGTGGCTGCTCACCAATGCATATGTTAGCCACGCAAAACGTGTGGTGAAGTTGCTTGGTATCGAGGATCTGTTCGAAGGCGTTACATATTGCGACTATGGAAATTTGCCCTTGGTCTGCAAGCCTAGTCAGGATATGTACGCCAAAGCGGAGAAGGAAGCGGGTGCTCCCAGCACGGATCAGTGCTATTTTGTCGGTATGTCACCTCTCCACTGAATGTCTATAGACGTTTTGGACTTTTTATGCTGATAGATGAACCAGACGATTCTCACTTGAATTGTGTACATGCGCATGCTCGGGGATGGACTACCGTTCACCTCGTCGAACCAGGCACCCCTATGCCACACAAGCCGGCTTCAAAGTACACGATCTCTAGCCTCTACGAGCTTCCAGGGATTTTCCCCCACGCCTTCAAACAGCAACGTGAAAACGGTGGAGCTTAGATTTGGACATGGCCACGATATTCTTTGTTTATTCACCCTAGACTTTTGTTTTACGGCTATAAATGTATATGATTATGGGCCTATTTATCTATCTGGAGACACAAGGCTTCGGACTATGTGAAAATAAAGCAGTGTTCTAATGATACCATAAAGAAGCAATTAGTTAGCGACATTTTTCATCAATGCGTGCAGTGATCTACATCATAGAGGTTTCTGCCTCAGGCAGTAAACAACCACTTTGACACGCTCCGCTGGACTCAGGAGTTGCCGTGTTTCCGTTCTCTCAACAACCAGAACTTCTCGGTTATCGCTCAAGAGCTCATCGCAGCTCTTGAACTTATTCGAAATGTCTGGCCAAGCCTTATCTATAGGCACGGTGATCGAGCTGCCCGACGGACGGCAAGCAACAGTGCGCTTCATTGGCACCACCCATTTTGCGGACGGGCAGTGGATAGGCCTTGAGTTAGATGAAGCCACCGGCAAAAACGATGGCGCAGTCCAAGGCGAACGGTATTTTGATTGCGATCCAGGACACGGCATGTTTGTCCGCCCAACAGTGGTTGGTAAGATTGTCCAGCTCGAGCCAGGGAGTAAACAAACCACCAAACCGGCTACCAGCGCCGCAGGGAGCAAATCACAGCCCAAACCTGGGATCTCAGCTGGTATGCGGAAGCAAACTGGGTTACCTCCTACGGCAGCGAGGCGACAGAGCACCAATGCAGCCTCAACTCCTACTCCGGCGCCGAAGGGTGTGGCCGCTCGATCGTCTCTCCGAGTATGTCATATCCTGCGAAGGCGTTCCCTCCCATCACGCTAACCCATATCTTACGTTTCTAGTCACCCACAAAGTCCCCAACGAAACAGCTCGCAACGGCTGCGGGCCGCCCATCCATCGGGAGTACTTCCCGCACCTCTACAGTGGCGTCTAATCGACCCCGACTAGCCCCCGGCGCCAGAAGCTCACTGGGTCCTTCTCCAACACAACCTACAGCCCCCAGAGGCTCGCGACCATCGGTCTCTGGACCAGCAGCCAGAGGTTCAAGACCAAGTTCCCAAAGTACCGTTGCTTCATCGTCCGCAGGATTGACAAAGCGTCCTTCACTACGGCAGGTTGCCAACACAAAATCATCGGATGGGGAGACGCCACCATGAGCGGGCGATCGGGAGATCCGACCGATACTGAGTCGCCTGACACTGAAGGGGAGGGTGCGCAAGACGGAGCCACTGCGCCGAAGACCTCTCGACAGTCGATGACTGCTACACGACCAGCAGTCTCACGTCCTGGGGCGCCGCTTTCTGCATCTCAACGCCAAGGGCAGAGCAGTGCAGTCAATCGCGAGCTTGAAGAACTCAATGCCAAGCTCAGAGTCATGGAAAAGAAACGAGCCGACGACAAGGAGAAGCTGAAGACCCTCGAACAACTCCAGGCCGAGCGTGATAAGTTCGAAACGATCATCCAGAAACTGCAGGCCAAGTATCAACCGCAGCAAATGGAAGTTACTGAGCTGCGAAAAAAGCTAAAAGAACTTGAGACTCGTTCTGACGACGTGGAACGAATGCAGGCAGAGCATGAATCGCTCATGGAAATGGCTACCCTTGACCGTGAAATGGCAGAGGAGACAGCGGAGGCATTCAAACACGAGTGTGCAGCACTACGGTTAAGGTTGGATGAGCTGAGTTTGGAGGTGGAGGTTCTCCGAGAGGAGAATGAAGAATACAGCCAGGAAACCACACCCGAAGACAGAACCACCCATGGGTGGCTTCAGATGGAGAAAACCAATGAACGTCTCCGCGAGGCGCTCATTCGCCTGAGAGATATGACTCAGCAGCAGGAGTCAGACCTTCGGTCCCAGATCAGAGAATTGGAGGACGACCTCGAGGAGTATGCTGCTGTCAAGTCTGATTACGAGGCTGCAAAGGAGAGGCTCTTGGTGGCTGAGACCAATGTCGATGATCTCAAGCAGCAGCTCGAGACAGCACTGGGAGCCGAGGAAATGATTGAAGAATTGGCAGACAAAAACATGCGCTACCAGGACGAGATTAATGAGCTGAAAGCTGCCATCGAAGATTTGGAATCTCTTAAGGAGATTAGCGATGAGATGGAGTACACCCATATCGAGACTGAGAAGCAACTCCAAGAAGAGATTGAGTACCGGGAGAGTGTGTTCAGCGAACAATGCCGAAAGATCACACAACAGGACGAGGTTATCGAAGACCTTGAATACACATTAACTCGTTTCAGGGATCTGGTAACGAACCTGCAGTGTGATTTGGATGATATGCGCACAACCAAGCAAGTTTCAGAGGCAGAGACCACCGAAAATGCAATGCGCCACCGCCAGATGCAAGATTTGAATATGAAACTACAGGCCAATCAATCAAAGGCCCTGACCAAGTCCATCGATGTCGAACTCAACCGTATGGAGTCCGAGGAAAACGCACAGCACCTTTCAATGATCAAGCTCTATCTTCCAGAGTACTTTGAAGGGGAAAGGAATTCTATTCAGGCTTTGCTTCGATTCAAGCGGGTCGGATTCAAAGCCAATATTATGAGCAACACTCTACAAGAAAAGGGATCTGAGCACTCAGTAGTCTCCAATGAAGAACTTTTCCAAGCTCATGTGGTTTTGGAATATCTTATGTGGATCTCTCATGTGTGTGATCGATTTGTGAACTATATCACAGCTTGCTCGCCCGAACAATTCGTCAACATCAAGGTCGCATTGTTCGAAATGGAGCCAGTGGAGCGCATGTTGAACTTCTGGATCGAACCAATGAAGAAGGACGAAGTGAATCTTGCAAAGCTTGCAGTCGAATTGCAGCGGTCTATCGCTCTCCTCGCACACCTTGCTGAGACCCTTCTTCCTTCCAGCTTGGAGATGTTTGCCGATGAGCTGTGTATGCGGGCCCAATTATCTCAATCGTACATTGAGCATTCAGCCGGTGCAATCTCTCGCGTCAAGCTCATTATCAGCTCCAAGATGGCTGCGGCGGCAGAAGGCGATGAGGAAAACTTGATTGCTCTGAACAAGTTGGACGCTTTCGCCTCTCAGGCCCGCGGATATAAGGTTGCAATGGGTAAGATCAGCAGGTCTCTTGATGATCTGCGTTCGAGGTCACTTGCACTCCCAAAGGACGCCGACGAACCCTTCAAGAAGATCGAAAATGAAACCAAGCAACTTTCAGAGTTTTCTCGAAAGCTCGGCGAGAACCTTGTTGTCTTCACGAGTGATGAAGGCCGCACGGAACCATTCAGTCCGGAGGAGGTTTTGGACTGCATGTCCCAGGCCGCCGTGTCTTTTGCCTCGTCATCCGAAACCTTGGATGAAAGTAACGACCCTGTTTCGTTGCTCTTTATCAAATTGCGGGAAATAGGCGACCAGTTTGAGGAGCTTGATTCCATCTCATCAGATCTGTCTCGCACAACAGAGTTTGAGAGGGCCGCATTCCCCTGGGTTGCCCGTGCTGCGGAATTGAAGTCCAACAAGATGACATCCCCTGATGCAGACGAGGAGATCCGCCAATTGAGAAATGAGATTCACGAGGCGTCCGCCGCACTTGGAGCCAAGGACAATACCCTCGAAGAGCAGGGCCTAAAGATTGAGCATCTTGAATCTAGGATGCGAGAGGCAAGCAAGAAGGCTGCCATGGTCAAAGACCTCGAAGCCAAGATCGACGAAATTCAAAAAGCAGGGAGTGAACTCGAAAAAGCAGTTGAGCAACAAAAGAAGGAGCTTCATACTGCCGAAGCAGAGCGAGACGAGTTCATGGCTCGTCTTGAGCGAATGAAGCGCATGTCTGGAACGACCGGTCTAACGGCCACGGGTAATGGCGCCGTCATCGCCAGTGAGGCCTCTTTGGCTGCCATGGATGAGAACGAGTCTCTCCGCGCTGAGGTGGCAAGCCTCCAAGCAGCTGTGCGATTCTTGCGCGAGGAAAACCGCCGTTCGAACATCCTCGACCCATACTCAGTCCAGCGATCTAGCGAAATGCACGCCTGGCTTGATGCGCCACTCGCACGTGCTAAGCCAACCCCCGAACAAGAGAAGATCCAACGCACTGCCCTCGAAAGTCGGGACGTCATGACCCATCTCCTCAAACTGACCAAGGAGTCCCGGGTCCCCGACCTCAAGTCCACGATGGCAGCTCCAGCTAGTGACGACAACGACAACGCCGGCCGCACTGCCTGGCGTCCGTCCAAGACCCGCCTCCGTTACCAAGTACTCCAGCAGCGCGAAAACTTCGAGCACTGGGCCGAATGGCGCGACGAAATTGTTAATCATGAGCGTGAGCAGGACCGACTGGCCGCCGCCAAGCAGGAACGCGCAATGCGTGATCGGGTCTCTAGACATGCTCACAAGGCTTCTGTCGAATTTCCCCAGGGCTTAGGTCATGGCATGATGGGTCGTGCCTGGCAAATTCTGGGCATGCAGAAACACCGCAAAACCGGCTCCATAAGTACCCCTGCTCCGGGCGGTGTGGAGATAGTGACCACGGACTGAAGCTCTGATTTCGTTGTATAAACGCCAGGACATGGATCTTTTGTGGTTGTACATGACATTCATCACTTTTTTCTAAACTTGTACCCTATTTGTCTTTCTGGCAGCTACATTGTCCTTTTTGAGATACCCTACAGAGATAGTTAGCGTCAGCCTTTGTGTACAATCAACTTATATTCCAGATGGATCGGATATCATGGCCTAGGATGCCATGTGTCGGCCTGGACCTTAAACTCCCGATGTCTGCGTTTCCGTTGCCTACATGTTGCTCTCCCTAGAATGCTTCTTAGAATATTATGTACCTATATCAGATCCCATGTAGTCATATCGAGACTGTATTCATTATTACTTCCCTACATAGGTAAGCTATGTACCGTCATTATTCCCTCAAATAGCAAAGAACTAACTAACCGGGATCCAAGCGAGTATTCCAACGCGCAATGGAAAAACAAAATCGAGTCCAAAAGCAAATACCTAGCAATCATCCGACCAAGTCCAAAAAAAAAGAAACAAAGTTCTAACCGAAAGAGGGAAAGAAAGAGACTAGGTAACTCCTTAGTTATCAAAATCCAAGAACCGCCAAAAAGTGAAGCTTCACAGAACTCAAAACGCTACCCCAATACCGGACTCGTGGTACCGCATATGTCCCTTGTCCTGATACAGAGAGAACTGATGGTGCTGCTGCTGGCCCTCGAAGATGGTCGGGTAGCAGATACCAGAATCAACATCCTTTTCTGCAGCAGAGGAGGGAACCTGGAACGAGGTGCGGGGAGTGATAGCACTGGAAAAGGCACTAGAGATGGAGCTATTGTTCCGTGCTCTGGGGCCGCCGGTGATGGTCGTGGTAGTCGATGCGACTGTGGTGCCGCTCAACGTACGGGTACGCTCCCAATTAAACTCATTGCCGCCGGGCACAAAGGCTTGCTTTGGGGGCGGAGAGGGTTTGGTGGGGGTAGGGAACATCCATTGAGTTACCCGGGTTGAAAGAGAGGAAGGGACTGAATCGATTGTGTCTCGGTTCTCGGGGAGATGGATGGAGGGGCGACATGGTGATGAGATCTGTGATGGCATCGTGCGCGAGCTGGCTGGCGAAGGGCTGTCCTTGGACATCACTGAGTACTTGGATGGGGACGTATCCGGCGATTCTGTGTACATGCTCTTGGATGCAGTTGGAGTCCGAGGCACTCTTCCGCAAGATTGGCTAGCTTTTGCATCGTTTGGCGACGGGGTATTCAATATAAGCTTGTTCCCTTCCGATATTGACCTGCCATGGACTGGAGATGCTACCTGAGTTCCTGGAAGAGGTATCTCGATGGGAATGAGCCTGGAGAAATGCGGAACTAGAGTACTAGTGGTACGAACGGGCTCTTCGACGAGCAGTGGCTCCCTGTTCCCAAGTGATCGGCGTTTCCGGGATCCGACTGGCTTGCGAGAGACTACAGATGTCTTTTGACAATATCGATCTCGAACGCCGGTTGAAGTCGTGAGGGCACGAGGGGGCACCGGTAGCGTCTTGCGCTGGGTGCTCTCGTTTAGTTGGAAGGTTTCGAATGAAGGTAGGTCGGACAATCGATTGCCTGATCGATGAATGCGGAGGTCCAATGGTTGATAGGTTGGTGGTGGAGGAGAATGGAACGACTGTGACGGGTGATCGTGGAAGGATTGCACTCTGCGAAAGTCTGAAGGTGCGCCGATCTTCAACGGGGTGGTTGAAGACCGTTTTAAAGACATGCTTGCCCGGTTGGAGGCTCGCGAGGCCAAGTTCCGGCTGTCGTTTAGCCATGATGACAGTGAGCTCCGATGTTGATGGATACTTGGGAGGTCATCGTATACCACCAGCTTCATAGGTGGAACAAGGTGCGGTTGAGTGTGGCATACTTTCATCTCCCGCTCAACGCCTGTAAGGTATATTAGTCTACCATCTCTAGAGTTTTGATGTGTATTGCA
This sequence comes from Penicillium mononematosum, assembly GCF_028829835.1. Classification (NCBI taxonomy): domain Eukaryota; kingdom Fungi; phylum Ascomycota; class Eurotiomycetes; order Eurotiales; family Aspergillaceae; genus Penicillium; species Penicillium mononematosum. The sequence continues at coordinate 3,637,104 of NW_026643272.1, read as the reverse complement.
CACATACCGTTCCCCGCTTCTCTAGGTTGACTACCATCCTCGCCCGGTAGACATGTCAGACATGATCGTATCCAACCAGTGAATAACGACCCTGCCTTCTCCAAAGCCAGCATGATGGCGACCAGCGCGTCGAGAAATCAAATCAATCCATCACCTTCAAGGTAAAGGAAAGAGAGAAACAAAGGAAAGGAACAAATTAGTTGCACAGGCAAATCAGCCCCTCAGACGGGATGGGAATATCCCATCCTCGAAGCCCAAACATGAGCGCCTTACCCAATTAGTGCAGGTACACACCATCGTTGGGACTAATAAACCGGGGCTATACCCAGTAAAGTAATACATCCTGGTGCCAGCGCATTTAGCACCATTGATCGTCGGTGACGGAGCTGATTGAAGCATTGCTATTCGTTAGCGCCTGGTGGAGTTATCACATCCGTGCTTATTCTTTCAAGCTATACCCTGTCCAGTACTTTTTATTGTGATGAGCAACTTGGGCGCTTACAGAGATTGAAAGGATAACTCTATTTAGAATTTCTTGAAGTTTCATAATGTTTTGCATTCTTCTGGTTTCGGTTTGAAGGATATATACAGAACACAGATACAAATATACCAGATCAAGAATGAGTAGATGAGTAAATAAGGTAGATGATCAGAATCCAGGCATCAAGAGCCAAAGTACACTGCAGAATGCCCTATTTGCCCCATACATTGTCCTGCTCTAAGTCGTCGTAGGCCCATTTGGGCCGATTTTCGTCATGACTAGACTCTGGCTGTGCCGAGTTGGCTTCGGCCTCTTCTTCGATAGGTTCATCGGAAAGCCTTCTGGAAATTAGAGCCTGGGTTAGTACTCTGCTAGAGATCTCTAGGGCTGCTACCCGCCAATGATTCGGGAACTTACGAGAATCGTCGAGGTTCAGGCTCTGCCCAGGCAGTGCCATACTCTCTCTGTATTTGAGCTCGGTCTTCCTCCTCGGCCTCCGTATTCTCCACAACAAGGTCAACCAGCTGGCTGCGCTGCGTGCCGCCCGAACTAGTGGAGCTGACGTTTCGCTGCAAGGGACCGGGAGTCGCCGAGCTTGGGCCAGGTTTATTGGACTTTGGTTTGGGACTTTGCTTGGTCTCACCATCTGATGCGCGGCTTTTCCTGTGCCTACGGGCCTTTTTGACATCTGCCCCTCGGTTTGAATCTTGATTTCTCCGCGACGGCGGCAGCCGTTGGTCCCTTGGCACCTCGTTGGCGGTAATCACCGGGTACTATGCGCGGTCAGCATTGCAATCACAACGAACAATCCGCATCAGGATAACTTACATTCCAGTCTCCAAATTCCAGTGCGCGAGCATTGAGGAATAGTCGCTCATCCTCATCGTCCATTGCGGTTTCATCAATTTCACTATAAGATCGGAATCTCTCTCTCGATGTCTGACTGGCCCGCTCACTTCTGGGGCCGCGTTCACTGGGTTCACCGCTCAATAGAGGCGTGCGACTGTTGACTTCACCCGGTTTGGGGATCCAATATTTTGCCTTGCCTCCACGCTCATACCTCATGCCGGCCATTACTCGCTTCACCCGCGAGCCTGACTCCTCATGCGGGATGATATTGTCACCCGAGTCAAAGAGCCGGTATCCGTAATTCTTACCGCGAATGGTGAACTTCGTGTCTTCAACCAAATCCCGCACGCCAAAGGCGTCGCGCATCGCGTATTTTACGGGCATGCGTGCAGCTGAGATGGTCGGGTCCGCATAGTCGTGCCACGAAAATGCATACCAGTGAGCCATAGCAAATAATGGCATCTCGAAACAGATGAGACTGTCCTGAATGGCCGCCGCGAGGTTATCGGGGGTGTACCCAGCGACACTACCAAGCGCTCCCAGCCACTGTAGGATCGACAAGAAGAAGCCTTGCCAATATGAGGCAAAAATAATAAGTTTAACGCAGAGGAATTTGGGAACTGGGCGGAACGGCGTGAGGTCATCATGCAGACAAACCCAGAACATGGCAAGGGAGTAGAGACTGATCGTGACGCTGACATTATATATGATACCTGTCCAGAGGTATCCAGAGCCCAGCCCAATATAGCCCTCTTGATACGTGTCGGTTGCCTTCATTATGACTGAGGCAAAAGCCAGAATGGGCTTCAACCAAGCATACTGCAGGATACCACGTTTGACGGCGAGGAAGGTGTGGGGATCCGAGATGTCAACCTTTGAGAGGAAGTGATTGAGAGGCCAGGCATGGGAGACAGGAGGGCGGCCATGAGCCATGATAATCACGGCCCTCTCGCCGCCGAGGAAGTTGATGAGGAGCTGGAAGAAGGTATAGATGGTGAATGCCTGCCAATGCCATCCGTTAATACGGGCCTATTCGAACAGTTGAGGACCCCACATACCTCGTAGATATCGCGAACAGGATCCAGAAACTGAGCTGCCCTCAGTGACACTATGCTCGTCCATGATGATACTGCGTAAATCGGGACCCTAAGCTCAATCAGCACTGCTCCTTGTCCCCGCCCCCTGAGCTGACACTCCAGTCAATACTGACATCAACAATATGCGCACCACATAGCGTTGGAGCAAGGGTTTCCGGTAGTTTTTGCTATATATATGATGAGCTGTTGTTCTCGAATTGGGATGGTATAAGCTCGTACGTTTGAAACCATATGGACCTGCGGTTCGAGACAGCATGTTAGCTCAGGAGTCTACAACGACCGCGCCTATGAGTTAAGATACGCAAGATAAATTAAACTCACACAAGGGATAAGAGAGAGGAAACCAAAGCCGAGACACCTGTGACAATAATAATTGCGCGTGCCAGGCTGGAGCCTGTTCCTCCGCCAGCTGCGGTCGTCATGATTGTTGAAATTTAGGGACAAGTACGGGTTGGGGACCGCTTTTTGCCTGCGGGGATAATCCAGCTCATTCCGCGGAGTCGATAGAGGGGCAAAACATGCTGGTCAAAACCTAAATGGGGGGTTAATCAAGCTGGAGAAATGTTGGTTCGGAATGAGGAGGCGTGTTGTCCGATGACGATCTTCTCGTGACACCGCTCTCGGACTTCCTAAACAACGTCCTCACCCTGCGACTTCCAGGATATTTGACCCAGCCACTTTGGTGTCGATGATTGAGAGGTCAAGTTTAGCTCGTCATTCGCGTTCTATCGCGCCGACGCTGTCCATGTTGGCTGGCGGAGAGAGATGGGTAGTGCAAGCTTGACATCGACCTTCCTGACGCCGGATCCAAGCTTCAATTGGTAAGGAATCGCTGCTTGGACCATGGCTCTCATACTGATCGATTTAGGTTCTTCCTCTTGGAACTGATTGTCTCTTGCATTCTGTAAGTTTGCGCCGTTCAACGAGGCTGGATTACGCTGATAACCGACACAGCGCTCTGTTCTTTTTGCTCTACTTCAATCGACTATTCGCGAACATCATCTCTTACGCGATTCGAGCATACACCTGGCACTATTATCGCGCATACGTCGATATCAACGCACTTCAAGTCTCCCTACTTGGTGGGAGAATCTTCTTCAAGGGCATTCGGTACCATGGCGTGAACGAGACAATCTTTATTCATGGAGGATTTATAACATGGCGCTACTGGACGCGTGCAGTTGAACGAAATGACTTGCTGGGGATCCGACGCAAGGCAGGTCTTGCTCATCATACCGCAAGGGAAGGACATCCGAGGTCCTCGAGCGATGGAACGGACGACAATCTGGGGGAGCAAGGTGGCATGGGAAAGACAACCGAGTTGCCATGCCGGATTACTATCAATGCATATGGCCTTGAATGGTTTATCTACAACCGGACTCCCGCCTACGACAGTATCCTTGCGGGCTTTGGATACTCTCCCAATAATGTTGATTTAGACAACGACAGTTCAAACCTTCCAGGGTCTCATCCGACGGGAGAAGATGGCAACGGAAGCAACGACTTGGACTCTGAAGATATGCCCGACTGTCGTCCAACTATGAAACCTATGTCAGAGCGCAGCGCGAGTGAGAGGGGCGGGGTTACGTCGCAGACTACTATCCGGGAATCAGAACTATCGGACCCTGTGTCCAACATGTTACAACTCCTGCCCATAAAGCTGGATTGCCAGAAAGGAGCTATTGTCATGGGAAATGAGCATACTCGATCTGTGTTGACAACGACATTCAACACTGGAACGGGTACCATCGATGCTTCCAATTCAGGCCCACTTGATTTGTATCGTCAAATATTTTCATTTCAACTCAATAATCCGGTGATTCAAATGCGGCCAAACCCAGACTTCAAACAGAACCAGTCGGCGACCGCCAAAGACCAAGGTGCGGTCCATCAGAAAGAGCCCAAATCGAAGAAAAAACCGCAAAATATCTTCAACTACCAATTCCAGAGGCGCAGGGTTTGGCACAGCATTCGAGACTTGGTCCCATATTTCCAGACATCTGTTGAATCATTCCATGACGATGGCAGGTACACCAACAGTATGCCGAGGAGCCAGGCAGAGTTTCCTGAAGTCCGCTGGACCGGTCTCTCTCGGTATCTGGACGAAGATACCGAGGATGACCATGAAAAATGGACCTCAGTCGAATATGGCAGGTTTTCTACCATCGTGGATAGCCCCAGCTTGAATATAGCCTACTTCTGGGATGTCCCTGGACGAGTCATTATTCCGCCAACGTCAACTGTTCGGTCTCAACCAATGGATATCAATATCAATCATACCCAGCCTCCCGAATGGGGGATCGACCTGAAGATTGACGGAGGTACGATAAATTACGGACCATGGGCTGATAGGGAGCGGGTTGGCCTACAGAATGTCTTTTTTCCAAACTTCTATCGCAGCGCTGAGGTGACAGAGCAACTAGCCCCCGGTGTTCTACGACAAAGCACGGCATTTAGGTTGCGTGTGGAAATCAATAAGGAATTGACATTGCGAATTCCAACACGAGAGTCTTCCAAGGATTGGCAATGGAAGGGTCGCGCTGATGCCGTTGGGGGTGCATCGAGAGCAAAGAAACCAAATGAGCAGAAGAATGCCCGAGCCAAAGAAGGTGAAAAGGGTTACCTTGGCCCTGAGATTCGCCCTTTTGGGTGGCTCTCCCTTTGTGTTGCCGCCGACTCTACCATCAATTATACCATGGACATGGTGGGATCGAGCGCAGGGTTTCGCAATGAACTCTCTATCGACTTGCGGGAGCCAAGGCTGTCATCCAGCATCAACCATGGCTTGCTTTGGCAATGTCCTCGGCAACAGGTCACTTGTGATCTATCCAACCCGCTCTCCTGGAATAGTCTTCGCTCCTGGAGATTTACTGCCGAAAGCCAGGACCTACAATTGTTTCTCTTACGCGATCACATATTCCTTCTCACAGATCTTGTGAGTGACTGGGCTTCGGGACCGCCTTCGGACTACTACGCATTTGTTCCTTTTATCTACAACCTCGATCTCAATTTCTCCGACTTCCAACTTTACATTAACGTCAACGACCGAAACATCATCAGCAATCCTTCGGATCTAGAGGACAACCGATTCATTGTCATCAAAGGCAAGCGTCTGACGTCGAATGTCATGATTCCATTGAACCAATACCAACCTGAACAAAATGCCATCGAGTTCAGCGTCAACCTTGAAGATGGCGGCGTGGACTACACAACACCTCTATGGGATACCCTGCATGAGTTTTTGCCGCAGAAATCCATGGCCACTCTTGAGAAGTTGTTCATTGACGGCTCCTATAATTATTTCCAGTCAACATCCCCGGAACTGACCGACACACTGGTTCTCAACATCGATGGAACTTCACCTCGTCTATACCTTTTCGGATTTTTGATCAAGAGTTTCATGACGATCAGAGAGAACTATTTTGGCGAAGAGATGCACTTTAAGACACTTGAAGAATACCAAGAGCTGGTCTATGCCGATGAGCCACCGTCAAATCCCACAGGCATCAACCCAAACCGAAAGTCCAATGACATGGATGTGCTTGTGCGTGTCACGGTTGACGGCCCCCGCGCTTTGCTTCCTGTGAATATCTATGATCACTCAAAGTGCATGGGACTTAGCGCAGCCTCGCTCGAAGTGGATTTGCGCTTTACAAACTACTATATGGACTTGCAATTCTCCATCGCCCCGCTGAAAATTGATTTGGAGAGCACCCAACTGGATGGCCCTTCCACTATCTCTAGTGCCCAGTTGTTCATTGATGGAATCTCGGTTTACGGCCATCGACTGTTTGGTTTGCCGCCGCTTGAACCAACCTACGTTTGTAATTGGGATTTTGAAGTCGGTAGAATCGTCGGAGAATGCTCCATCGATTTCTTGGCTTGTTTAGCTTCATCATTGAAGAGCTTTGATATCTCGTTTGACAATGACGAAAATGCGTTGCCAACGCTGTTCCCGGAGCTTCTATTTGACGTGACTTTCTTGAGAGCCAAGATTGACTCGATTCATATGTCCGTACTACTGGACCAAACAGCTGTGATTTTGAGCACGCGGCCCTTGAATGTGAACTTCAACGATTGGGCAAACACCAAGTTTTCGAAACGCATGAGCCTTCTCGTTCCGGATATATCGATCGCTGCCGTTGATCGTCAATCTGTCTCGCAATACAATCTATCAGCAGGAGAAATGATCTCCCCCATAGGACTTTTTCAGTTCACAATTGGGCTGAAGATGGCTTTACGCAAATCCGATATTGCCGAAAGTCGACGACTTCAGCAAGAACATATCAAAATACATGATCAGCGGACCCACAGGCACAGTGGTTGCTTTTTGACTGGGAGGAGACTGGCCCAGCTTCAACCCTTCCTCCTGATGACGACGTATTCCCTCCGACCATGGCCATACCTTCAATGCCTGAGCCTATTCATGACAGGATTGGCTCTGTTGATGCACCGTCATACCAGGAAGCTTCAGGTCCTCGTACAACTAGAAGCGCCAAGAGCTTTCTTGTCCAGTCAGAGGCGTCAAGTATGAAGAGTGTCCGGATACACACTGCCAACAGCCCTGGAGCAGCCTCAGATCCTGTTTCTAGATCACGACCTTTTCTGCCTACCGGGGATCGAGCGCGTCTATTTCAAGAACTGGCCAGTCGAGAGATGGACCAAACCACAGGCTCGAGGCAGCCGCATCCTCGCCTTCTGCGACAAGAGACGCAAACCCGTGGATAATGCCACATTTCTCGTACTACAAGCTTCATTTGGATACATCTGAACTTCCATTGCCATTTACAGATGATGGTGATACAACGGGTGGAGACTCTGCGATGGATCAAAAGTCCGTGTTTCTCACATTTGATGATGATCAAACGAAATACACAAATCTTGCGTGCAATCTCCCTCTTGGTATCCAAGGATTTTGTACACCCAAATTCCTTCTTAGTCTAGCTACCTTACTGGACGGGTTGGAACCGAAGCATCCTACGCGAATCATTGACTCGCTTCAAAAGGATGTGGTATCGAACATCGTCGGCTACAACAACGCCATGAGCCAACCTAAAATTTCAACGGCTGTTGCTCTTCGTGTCCCGTCTATCCGATTACGACTAGTTGACCTGTCTAAGGCTCCCAACAACAATCAAATCGAGTTCCGAGATGATTACAACATCGAGGTCCGTCGCCTGCATACTGAGTTCCGGAGAAAGGTTCAACGTCAGAAAGGCGATCTGCTTGAAGGTCTCAAACAAGGTGTGACAGTTCATGCGGCAGCGGACCACGTCTCAATTTCCATCGAGGGTAGCCGAGCAGATTCCTTCCACGAGAAGGCTGTGTTCAACTCTCACATCGAAGATTTGAATTTCTGGCTCGTGACCTCGCCCAATGTTCGTGCTAATCTTCAGATGCGAACATTCAATACAATGACATCAGCAAAGTCTGTGGAGCATCTTGCATTTCTGGTTCGTCGAGCCACGACTATGTTTGATTCTGTCGCGTCATCCTTCCAACGGGTGGTAATGTCCAGCGAGAAGCGCCTACAATACCTCCTGTACTCCCTCACCCAATCGGCCGCTGATATACCGGATCCAATATTCCTTGCTCGCATATCTTACGTCCTCAGGGTTGCTTCGACTCACTTGCGGCAGCATGACTCGTGGAAAATCATATCTCGCATTCGCAAGATTTACAAAGGCCTACCTACTCATCACAAGCGTGAGTTGGAGCAGCAATGCTTGTGTGATGACTTCCCTCTGCCGGCGAATGCCGAAAAGGCTGTATTGTCCGGCTTTGACCACTGGCGAGCTTGGGACCTTGCACATGTTGCTAAAAGCTATGTCATGCGCCGTGTTTGGCCGCACGCTGTTGAACGGCAAACTTCCCAGCCTTCGATGTTCCTATCCTCCACAGTGCAAACACTCCGATTCTCCATGGATCCTGGTCCAAGAGAAAGCGATTTGATAATAGGGAATCTGTGCACTGTTGCATCATTTGCCCCATACTCGCCTGAAGCCGAAGGGGGAAGCGGCAAGAAACTCATCACCCTGCAGACTTATTGCGGATCAACAGCCCTGAGGCTGCGCTGGGAAATTCTGGACCTCGTTGAAGGGGTGATCAAGGTCATGTCGAATATCACACTTGAATCATCGCCAGGTCATGTCCCAGTTGACAAGGTCCAAGAGAAAACACCCACCGAACTCCAGTTCATATTTGGCACTGATTTTGGCTCAATCACTCTCGACGGTATCAATATTAAGCTTGCTTTGATAGCGAAAGGTCTCCGAGGATCGATCGTTCAAAAGTCGCTTGGTACCAAAGAATCGGAACCCGAAGACCTCGCGGTATTGTTTAGTGCTGAAGGATGCTCATCCGAGCTCCAAAGTCAATCGTCAACTCTGATGTTGTCAAGAATCGCTGACCCATACATGTACCTTTCGCTTGCATCAGGGGAAGATGACAACGAGCGCAAACACGATTGGAAGCTCGCTGGGTCCTGCAGGAAGCTTCGTTATGACATGAAAGAGGATCCTGTCAGCCTGGCGCACACAGCAGACAGACTTATCGCGGACGAAGTCAGATACATCCGGCAGCTTATGGATAGTGTCAAAGTACCAAAAGCAAAAGCCGACCAGAGCCTTGCATCGAAAAAACCAACCCGTGACACCTTCCATGTAACAACTTTCTTGGAAGACTATCGGTTGACGTTTAGCCTTCTGCCATCTTTAACCTACCTTGTGTCAGGCGAAGTCGCTCGCATGTCTGTGATGCCGGCAGAGGCATCCAAAATCGAGGTCGACTTTGATGTGAAGAAGAACTCGCACATGTTCGTATCGGGCGAAGGCGAGAGATTCAATGTCTTATCCATGCTGGAAATACCTCCCGTAAACGGGCGAATCCTTGCTAACCTCTTATCGGAGCGCAAGGAAGTCGAGGTCGATATCACCATTGAACTCATTCGTCTAGAAACCAGTGCTGTGCGCAGTCTCCTGGCTGTTTTGACAGGACCTGATGTTTCCCATTTGATTTGTGACCTCAAGCAGAATTTAGACGTGCTCCAGTCACATTTGAAAGACGTGCTGTCGCTACAGAGGGTATCCCCAAAGCCCAAACCAGCATCTGGTGGTCAGGAGATCCTCTACAAATCCCGTCTCACAATGGCTGGGTTTGAAATTCATGCCATTGCACCTGGCCTTAATAGCAAGGATTACTCTGCGGAGATGATATTTAGCCTTGGGATGATGCGTATGCGACTTCAAAACGGACTAGATCGGGGATACGCCATGGAGCATCCCGAGTTCAATATCGATGCCTCTCAGATTAAGTTTGAGCTTCTAAAACAAGAAAAGGCCAGCAGTCAATCATATGGTGGCTTCTCTGCTGGAGTGAAGCTTCAGGGAACCTCTGCGGTCCGCGAAAATGGGGAGACCACCAGATCATACCACTTCACCAGCGACAGATTCGATATCGAACTTTTCGCTGAGACAGCAGCCCTCGTAGTGGACATTGCTGTCTATACACAAGAGCGCATCAAGACTCTCGACCTTTCCCATGAAGTCAAGCGTCTTAGGAAATTGAGACATGGTGGCCACATTGATACGAAAGACGGAGCAACCGCTGCCCCCGAAATCCACGTCAACGATGATTCCACACCGGAAACCTTCCTCAATGCTCTTTACTCTTTACAATTCCGGACCATTCAAATTGCTTGGAACATGGCCACGATGCACACCAAATCTGGTCGACAGCCCGAAGACTTGGTCTTTTCAATCCAGCAAGTCGAACTGTCGAATAAGAAGAAGAACGCAGCCAAACTTCGAATCGAAAACATGCAACTTCAGATGGTACCATTCGGAGCGGACAGAGGAAAGCGCTCACTCAATTCAGCCCTTATGCCAGAGCTTGTCTTCAACGTGGCGTATTCCTCCAAAGGGAAAGAAGTGTGGCTTGCTTTCCAAGCCGCTGGTAAATCTCTGGACATACGCGCGACGTCCGAGTTTATCATTCCGGCTAGTATGATACAAGACTCACTCGCTACTGCAAGCGAGGCGCTTCGTGAAGGCAAGGCTGTTTGGGCAACCAGAGCAGACTCTCCAGGAAACACAAATACCAACAAAGATCGCAACCTTTTCGGCAACCGGCGATTGCGGTCTCTTCTCGTCGATGTTGACTTTGCAGGCGCCACTGTCACACTTCAGGGAAAACTTGGCCATGATCACCAGACGTTGTTAGCGGCCTCTTGGAAGGGTAGCCGACTCCCCGATGCAAAATATGGTCAATATGTCCAAGGGGATGCAGCGACGACAGCAACCCTCCGAGCACCGGGAGTGGCGCTCAAGGTCCAATTCGAGGATAACGGCACCGATGATCCAGCACTAAATGCAGAGTTGAAGGTCGACCCCTCGACGAATACATTGTACCCAACCCTTGTTCCCCTTGTGAAGCAAATGACCGCCACAGTCAAGGAAATCATGGGCAATCAGCAGGGCCAGACTAGAAGGCCATCTGCTGCAGCAAAGTTACAGTCCCAGAAACTAATGCAGGAGAAGCAATTTGATGCTGCCGATCCAACCAGCATCCTTGGTCGGTGCAAGGTCAACCTAGGACTGCTGTTTTGTAAGCAGGAGTTTAGCTTAAGCTGCCAGCCTATTGCAAGAGTCGCAGCTACAGCAAGATTTGAGAGTGTCTACGTGACTGTCAACACAGTTCTATCAGAAGAGCAGGGCCGGTTCCTTGCTCTCTCTTTGGCTTTCAACAGCCTCGAAGCCTCTGTAAAGCATGTGTACTCCAATGAATCAACCGCAAGCTTCGAGGTCAAATCCATGGTGCTGTCCTTGATGAACAGCAAGCACCTTGGCCGAATGAACGGAATGTCTGCTATTTTGCGTGTCAGTCCAATGAAGGTCGCAGTCAATGCTAAACAAGTTCAAGACTCATTGCTCTTCAAGGAGATCTGGCTTCCATCCGACAATGAAACCGCCTCGAGTGAGACTGTCCAGCCAGAACCGTCTGAAACGCAGACCTATATCGTGCAGCGATACCAGCAGGTTGCGTCAGCGTCCGCATTCCCCTGGAACACTACCATCGCGATTGAGAAGGTCGAAATTCAACTCGATTTGGGCTCGACCCTGGGCAAGGCACAGTTTGCCATTGTTGATCTGTGGGTGTCTTCCAGCAAGACATCCGACAATGAACAGAACATGTGTATCAATTTCGGCTCAGTTGCGATCGAGAGCACTGGTCGAATGAGCGGAATTGTCGAACTTGGAAAGCTGAAAATCCATACCTCAATCGAATGGCCCGAGGCCTCCGTTGAGACGGGACACACACCGTTGATTCAAGCCACGATTGCCTTCCATCACCTCCAAGCCAAGGTGTCATTCGACTACCAACCTTTCTTAGTTGCACAGATCGCCATGTTCAATTTCTTGATGTACAATGTTCGAAACACGTCCGGCGCGCAGAGCCAGCGCCTTTTCAGTATCCTGGAAGGCGACAAACTCCAGCTATTCTGCACATCACTAACAGCATCACAAACATTGGCCCTGTTCCAGGCGTGGCAGCGCTTGATCCAAGATGTCCAAGCAGCCTATAAAACATCACTACGCGAGGTAGAGCGGTACCTCCGTCGAAAGTCTTCTATCCTCACCGAGCGCCTCGATGTCAGCGCTAAGGACTTAGTAAAGAAAGAAGACGACCAACCCGAAAAAGCACCGATCTCTTTACACACCGGCGTCGTCGTGAAGATCCGCCACGTCAACCTAGGAGCATTCCCAAGCTCATTCTTCGACAACCAGATCTTCAAGGTAGAAGCCTACGACGCCGAGGCCCACTTCGCCGTCTCCCTCGAATCCAACAAAATCCACAGCGCCCTAGGCCTAACACTGGGCCAGCTTCGCGTAGCACTATCCGGCATCACGCGACCCACATCCGCCCAACTCGACGAACTCTCTGTTGACGAGATCGCCGAGCGAGCCGCAGCATCCCGCGGTGGAACGATCCTCAAGGTGCCGCGATTAGTCGCTAGCATGGAAACCTGGCAGGCTCCAGGAACCCACCAGATCGACTACATCTTCCGCAGCACGTTCGAGGGCAAAGTCGATGTCGGCTGGAACTACTCGCGCATCAGCTTCATCCGCGATATGTGGGAGACGCACTCGCGGGCGCTCGCGTCTCGACTGGCAAGCCCTTGCCGCCGTCTGCGGTGCGCATCACTGGCGGGCCGGGTAGCGGTGAAGGGGGTGGTACTACTGAGAAGCAGGAGAAGATCACTGCGGTTGTCAATGTGCCCCAGTCCAGGTATACCTATACTGCGCTTGAGCCGCCGGTTATTGAGACGCCGCAGCTCCGGGATATGGGCGAGGCTACGCCGCCTTTGGAGTGGATCGGGTTGCAGCGTGATAAGCTGCCTAATGTGACGCACCAGATTATTATTGTCACGCTGTTGGAGATTGCTAAGGAGGTGGAGGACGCTTATGGCAAGATTCTGGGGTCGTGATCTTTCTCCATTTTGGAGGATATCATCGCCTAAATGCTCTGGATTCGTTCGGATACTGTTCTCATCCTTTATTGTTTTTTGCTTTATTGCCTGATACCATTATTGTTTTTGTACATAATTACATCACATCATTAACCACAGACATACTATTCTTTCGACCCGAAATTGAATCTCGAATAGAAGACCAAAACAGTAGATTTTTTTGACTATGAATCAATAAGTTGAACAAGAAGAGCCGGAACTGAGAATGAGGTATGTTCTCTGAGACACGACGAAAACCCACCCGGTGGACCCTTTTACAAAACCGCAATATCTACCATTTAAAACCGCCAAAAATTAACCGTGTTAATGCATCCTCTTTATAATAAAAGAGATTCGTCAAAATCGTAGGCCAGGGATCTATTTACAGGCCAAACTGAGCGCGCAGAGACTGGGCGAAGCGCGAGATAGCTTCGTCAATCTTCTCCGACGAAGCAGCTGCGAAGGTCGCACGGAAGAACATCTTCTCCTCGACGGTGTCGTGGTCAGGCTTGAACCAGCTGCCGCGGGAGAGGAGGACGCCTCCGTTCACAGCGGACAGGAAGATCTCTTCTTCAATATCGGCATGTGTCTTACCAGCGGCAATACCGGGGTGCTTGCGCCAGTCGATTGACATCCAGTGCTGGTTAACAAATTAGTATTCATCGCAGGATGACAAGTGGACGGCATAGACAGGGAGGATAAGAAAGACGAGGGAAAACTTACGAACATGCCAGCCGCGGGTGCTTCCCAGTGAACAATTTCGCGGGCAGATGCTTCTCACAAGCGTGAACAAGCGAGTCGCGACGAGCAGTGTACGACATGCGCAGGTTGATCAGCCAATCCAAGTACCCGGAGTGGCCCCAGTGCTCATCGAGAAGTTTGAAGAGCGCGATCTGGGCAATACCGCTAGGGTTCTGCGAGGAAACCTCGAAGGTACGGATGAAGCGCTCGATGATCTGCTCGGAGGCGACGACCCAGCCAACCCGGGAACCGGGCGAGATAACTTTGGAGAAGGACTCGAGGCGAACGACACGCCCATCAGTGTCCATGCTCAGGAATGAGGGGACAAGTGAATTGATGAACTCCGCGTGGGTGGAGGGAGGAGGCACTGGGGAGGCGTCCCCGCTGGTATAGGGCTGCATCTGCAGGAAGTAGTATGGTTCGTCCTCGACGATGATGATGTCGTGCTTCTGTGCAACCTTGTACACGGCATGACGGCGTTCCGCGGACTGGGTGGCACCGGTCGGGTTCTGGCCTGTTGGGATGGTGTACAGCACGTGAGGCTTGCGCGCACCCCGGGCAGCGACGTCCCAGCCGCTGAGGATTTTGTCCATTGCCTCCGGGACGAGACCTTGCTCGTCCATTGGGATGCCCGCCACCTTTATGCCAAGGGGGAAGGCGGTCTCAGCGGCACTGGCGAAGGTATATTCCTCCATGAGGATGTAGTCTCCGCGCTCGCAGAACACGCGGAGAGCGGTGTCCCAGGCATAGGTGCTGCCAGCCGTCAGGGTGCATTGCCAGTCGGAGTATGGTGGGCTGTGGATGATCTGATTCAATTAGTGTCTGTTGGGAAACTAAAGAGCTTTGGTGTTTTATACTCACTTCGGTGTGCTCTGTGACAAAACGAAGCAATGGGGCAGCTCCGGTAGCTTGTCCATAGTTAAGGGCAATCTCCAAGTCTAACGAATTGGATCAGTCATGGCCATTTATAATGCATGAAGAGAATTGCGACACACCATAGGTGCTAGTTCCTTCCTGAATATCGTGCTTTCCTGCGCGAAGAACCGTGCCTGACTCCCGAGTAGCCTCTGGAGAGAATCCGGGGGGAGTCGGGACCTTGATATCCAAGTGTTCGAAGGGGAAGTATTCAGGCGAGGGCAGTCCACCACCGAGGGAAATAAGGCCTTGAAATACAATTAGCCTATAATCGAATAAAAGAAAGGTGTTCCAAAGTCTTACCCGGGGTTTTCAGGTAACGAGCGGCAGTCTTCAAAGTGGACGCCTAAGGTGTAGGAGCAGATTAGCAAGTGTGGACTTTGTATTGCGCAATTGAGTGCGGACCTTGCGAGACTTGGCTTCGAGCGAGAAACGGTCTACAATCGAGTGCAATTTAGCATAAGTGGACTAATTGTGAAAACATGGGTATAGATTCAGAAAGGGCAAAGGTAGACATACGCTCAAACTGCTTAGCCTTGGGCTTGGTATAGCAGATCTAATGCGCCCAGAGACATATCAGCATTCCGCATCCTGCAATTGATTGTGCTTTTGGTCCATATCCTCACGACGCCTATGCACAACCTAGAATTCTCATACCGGGCTCTTAAACATATCACTGTTGCATGCTGCGGCCACGCCGGTGGGCACCTTGGCCGCCTTCTCTCTCCATGCAGACACGCCATTGACGGTCAAGGGTTCCGGAACAGGGACAGCCGAGGTATCTGTGACGCCCACCAGGTTGACATCTAGAGCGGCCGGTGGACTCATTGTGGTTGGGTTGGTAGCGGTGTAAATGCGAAGTGCGGAATCGGAGGGGTATGCGGGGAGGTATGCGGAAGGGGTTAGGTATATCGGGGTGTTTCGTATATCGAACTCGCAGTATGTAGTGGTATTGGCCCGATTCCGTGAAAGGAGAGCAGGTTATTATAAGTTAAAAAAAAAAAGAAAGAGCAATCGCAATGGTACAAAGGGCGATTCGGCGAAAGCGGAGCGGAACTTGATCTCTCCAGGCCGAAGTCTTTCTCCGAAGCACATGACTCATTTTGCAGGACGATATTGGTGCAACGGAGTATAAATCCACTTTTTGATAAGCTTTTCATTGGATTAGTTCGGGGTAGCTTTAGGTACATAGTGTTTCTGTTATCTCAGTTATATGCGTTGGCATGTCAAAGGGCGTGGGGTAGATGTGCTTTTTAACTAGGTATCTTTTGCATGTGTTCCGCATACAAAATATACATCCGTTTAAAATCACACATGTACATATATTTCATCTCGAACACTTAGACCTTGAACTGTGCTTATTATTAAGTGATCTATGAACTGCTAGGTCATCTCCTGAATATCCTAGTACTTCATGCCCTCCAAAGTCCATGTTCTCATGAGCTGCCCACATATTTGCCTGTGGTACCGTCAAGCTGCGCTTCTAGCACCGCTGCCTTTCCACTCAGAACACTCTTAATAGCTTCCGGAAGCTTCTCGGCAAGCTCAGCAACAGTCGAGGCACGACCAGCCCACAACTCACCACCTGCCGCAGCCTTGGCAATACCAGCATAATCCGGCGTTGGCGCAAAGGAGATATTGAGGTCTTCGTTCGTGGCACGAGAGCCGTCCCCTTCAGGGTGAACGAGCAGCATGCTTCGCCGGGGCGCATTCCAACCCTTATTGTTCAGCACGATTGTCAAAACGGGAATTCCATAGCGGCGGGCAATCCAGTACACAGACCCAGGCACCGAGAAGAGGAATGTTCCATCACCAACAACCTGGCAGACAAACTTTCCCTTTCTACGTCCCCCATGCTGCATGTCACTAGCAAGTTTGATGCCAAGTGCACCACCGCCAGACCAGCCGAGACCGCCACCTCCACAGTTGATCCACGTCTTAGGTTCGGTAGCTGAGACTTGATCCGCAACAAAGTGGGTCATGGTGACAGACTCGATAGCCCAGATGGTATCAATTGGAACGCCCTGACGAACCTGCGCCATCAGATAGTTAATATTCAAGGAGGCTCCACTGCCTCCCTCCGGGACCACAGCCAGATCGGATATCTCTTGTCGACGCTTCGAATATTCCTCGTCTCGGCATTGGCCCATAGCGATATTCTCCTCGGATCCAATGAATTGCTGTAGAGTCTGCTGGGAAGCAACGTAGTCGTTGATTTGTTTGAGCGCGGTGGAAGCGTCGGCACGGAATGTAGCCATCGAGTGGATGTAGAAAACCGGAATCTGTTGCTTCAAAGGGTCGACATCAATGTGGATAATCTTGGCCGACGCAGACGGCTTGAACTGGGTAGGCACCCAAGGGACATCGCAATCTATCACAAGGATTAGATCAGATGTTCCCACCGCTTCGTGGCCCGGATATCTCAATCCCAACCATCCGGGATGGTTGGCGGGGAAGCACATGTCGCTACCACCAGTGTCCAGTACACGGATTCCCTTGAATCTATCTGCCAATGTGACAAGCTCAGTCACAGCCTGGGACTTCCTCCCAGAATATCCAGCAATGATGAGAGGGCTCTTAGCAGCTGCAAGCTCAGATGCGATCAATTCAACGCCGGAGGTTGGTAGGGCAGCGGGTTCCACAGGACCCCAGACAGCCTGGTTTAACTGATACGGCTCGATATCCTCCTCCATGACCTCTCGCGCTCCGGCGAGGTACACAGGCCCCTGTGGGTCACTAGTTGCGAATTGCAGAGCTCGGTTGACGATTTGCTTAACATTCTTGCCGGACTTGATCTCACCAGTATACCGACAGTATTGGGAGACGATTTGCTTCTGATCTGGCACGTCTTGGATCCAGTGGATGTATTCCGTGCGCGAACCTCGCATTTCACCCTCGATTGTGTAAGGCGATAGACCAGCAAATATTAAAACCGGGGCGCGCCCGCACGAGGCATTGTGAACTGCTGCTCCGAGTCCCTGCGTGCCGACATCGACGTGAACAATTACCGCCTGCGGCTGTCCGGTCAATCGGGCGTAGCCATCGGCCATAGACAGTGCCACCATCTACATAACATAGTGTATCGTCAGCGAGACTCCCATTCATACTGCCGACTCTAACCGAAGTGCTGCCGCGAAGGTTGTTGGGTCCCATGATGCATTGTTACCGTACCTCATTGGGACAGGTGATTATTGTAGGGAATTGGTCTTTCTTTTCTTTCTGCCCTTTCACCATCGCCTCGAGGATGGATGGGTGGTCTGATCCCAAATTGACAAAGACATGGCTGACGCCGCCCTGAAGTTGTAAAGGGTTAGAATTGAATATTTTCAGAATAAAGCTGCTACTAGTACATAGAACATACCTCCCATAGGGCCTCAAAGAAAGCAAAGGAGGCTGTATAAACCCTTGTATTATGTGAGTAAAAAAAACATTTGAATGTCTGCATGGGGGAATTCTGTACATAGCTGAATCCTATTGTACTATAAAAGGTCGGATGGTCAAAGGGACGTGTTTCCGGTCTCTAAATGTCGATATCTGAAAAACAAAACAGAGAAGGGAGAAGCATGTTGGTAATAAAGCTCAAGATCCGAGGCTTGAATTGGGATCTCGGCCACAACTCCGAGAGCGGGGGGCACGAAAGGAACACCGACTACCTCTGAAGAATGCAATACATAGTATATTCCTCGGTTATGCAATATTTACAAAGAATCATCTCCAAATTTCTTGATTTCTTGAGAAGTTTCCCTTCCATATTTGGGCCAATATCTGCGGTTGATAACTAAGCGGGGCTTTTATGCCCGTGCCCCCCGGGAACCGGTCTCCGAACTACGTACATCGGCTTGCCACAGAAGCAGAGGCTCTGTTATCCAGTTCTGTGATACCGCTTTACTTATATACCTAAGGGGTCCGTATGTTATGTTATAGTGTGTGTTGTAGATCAACTTGTTACCCTATTACTAACCTATAATGCAATGGCTTTACGCAAGTTATTCAATGCAGTAGTCAACAGGTGGATAGTACATCGTATACAGAGTAGGCAATATGCAGTTGAACTTTTGGCTAAGGAATCTTGAGTTAAATAGTAGAATATCTTATTGTGTTGTCTACTACAGAGACACCTTGAGGGTATCAACCAACAAGCCTTGGAGAGCACCTACCCGTGTGGATCTTTGAAAAACCATATATTATTGTACCCGTGAAAAAGAGCGGGAACGCCCAAACGTGTGGATAAACAACCACTCGTGTTATGAAACAACCCAACAAATAGGGGTTAAAATGTGCCTTTCACCAGGCGAATGTGCGCTTTTAACAGTCCAACGTGCCTTTTAACAGGCGAACATACCTTTTCAGTAGGCAATAGTGGGTTCGATAGCTTAGGGTGACAGGAACGCCTTGTCTAAGTCAAGCTCCGCAGGAGGCTGTAGCGCTATGATAGCAACCGAACGAACGGACATATTACCTGATAAGGATACTTTAGATGTCTGTGCTCCACAGAGATGTAACGACAAAGCTGATGATCATCTGTACCTTGTCATGAAGCTCTCTATATAGCTCCATAGAGGCAAATAACCAAAGGCCTCGAAACCAGAAAAAGGAACTCAAAAGGGCAAAGGAAGAACTGACAAACCTGCTTCAAAGTGATGGAATAAAATATGGCAATATTCCACTAGACCACCACAAAAACCAAGGTTCTTGTTGAGGGCCGAAGCCCTCCCAGTTTGACACAAAGCAATGCATTGATGCAACAATAACAAAGACGGAGCGATACCTATTCGGCGTTCGTTCGAAACAATAACGACCCCTTTACAGTCGACCGGATCTACATAGTTTGTACGGAGTACCGTATACTTATCTGGTTAATACCATACCCGCTTTAGATTGCCATGCGCCAGGTCTCGGCGAGATCTCGGCACGAAGCCTAAATAACCGCACCTCATTCGCTGCTTGGATAGATCTGGGTTAGCCTCAACACTTGTAATTACTCCCCAACATCATATCGACATCTTCCCGAGCTCGGCATGTTTTAGAACCTCCGAGGCCCACACGGCATTTGTTTGGATCATATACATGCGTGGAGCACGTCTCTCGTTCCAGACAGGGCTAGGACTGGAGGCTATACGCGTCTACGGGCTATAATCGCCTATTGTTCCTGAAACAATCCAGCCGCTGGCTGCGAAATAATCTTAAAAAGCTTTCACTAACGCCAGCTCAGCTGGTCTCGATCCCATTATTCCCCACCGGAGTATCCGGGGACTTTGGCTATTTTCGAAAGCATATGAAGTCTTGACCCCCTTTGTAATTGTAGACTCTCACTCCGGAAATATTGTATTTCTTCTTCGATTTTCCCCCCCCCAATTTCTTTTGGCACTTCTCTATCCACGGTGTCTTCTTTTCAAGTTGTCACTTCAAGTTGCCACTAAGCTAGGACAATGAACAAGTGAAGAAGAAATTAGAGCCGCGTCGAAATGGAAGCCCCAATGCCCATCGTGGGCCGAAGTCTCGCCATTTTCATGGTCTCAATTGTGATGATGTCTATCTCCATTGTGACAGTTGCATTACGAAGTTTTGTGCGACTGAATATCCTCCGGGCCTTTGGCTGGGATGATGCTCTGATGGTTGCTGCATTGGTATGGTGACCCCGTTTGATGCCACATGGTGTGACAGGGAATCCTAATTTTCTATAGATCCTTTTTATATTTCTGGATATCTGTTGCATAATTGGAGCAATGTTTGGAATCGGGCATACCTATACAGATTTTACAAGCATGGAGACCTATAAGAGAGCGCTTCTCGTATGTGATATTTATGGAAGATTTCCTACTCGTTGCTAACTATCTTCTATAGATGTGGTGGCTTGGTCAAATAATCTACATTTGGGCCTCAGCAGTTGCCAAAATATCAATTGCCGTTGCACTCCTCCGGTTGGCCGTCAAAAGGTCTCACAGAGTGATACTTTGGAGCATTATTGCTGTTGTCATTGCTATTGGATTCATGCTCGGGCTATTGCTACTCTTCGCCTGTAATCCCATCTCCCACTTCTGGGAGCAAGTGGATCCGACCAGCACGGGAACATGCCTGTCCATGTACACAATCTTGGCAGTCACCTATTTCTATAGCTCTGTGACTATATTGTGTGATGTGTCGCTTGGCCTGCTACCCATTTTACTCGTCTGGAAACTGCAAATGAATAGACGAACGAAGGTTGCGGTAGGAGGAATCCTCGGGTTAGGGGCAATGTACGTGATATCTTGACCAACCGGCCACCCTAGGGATGAATCCGTTGCTAACTATAAATAGTGCGAGTGTGGCAGTGATATGCCGAATTCCATTTCTACGATTCTACGCCGATAGCGATTTCCTTTGTATATCGCCCAACGCCCTGTTTCTTGACAAAGTCTAACATCCTCTAGATTCAACCTACCTAATCGCTATCTGTTCTGTCATTGAGACCGGCCTCGGAATTACAGCAGGCAGTCTCACCACCCTCCGGCCCCTATTCCGCCGACTCCTAGATGGAAATACGACTCGCAATCCCAAGTCACGCAAACAAGGAACATATTCAGAGACATACGCACTGTCCAATATGCAAAGTGAGGCCATGAAAGGGTCGCGAAACCCGAAACACTGGCGCCCTGATATCGACCCCGATGACACCAGCACAGTTGTCACAATCTCGTCGCAGCGGAGAAACAGGCTTTGGATTAGTAACAGCAGCCAAGAAGCCTTGTACCCTGAGCCGGTAACGCCAAACCGGGTCACGATACAGAGCACCTTTGTACAGACAGTGACGGAGGGGGGAAATTAGCGGGTTTTCTTATGTACAATAATGATTATTGATTGACCTAGTGATTCACCGCATTTAGTAAAAGCCACATAGCCCTCCAGGGCTGACCCCGGGGGTCTGCAGGGCTCAGCACCCCTCTCACCCTTCCGCTCACCCATCGGGCCAATCCACACAGTTAACTCGACTTTTACCACCGGCACGGACCTCGAAAGTCCAGCTGCATTTTCATCTGTAATACGGCATCCCCGGGAGAGTTTGCGGCTGTACCACCCCCGTCGCTTATCTTTTCATGCTGATCATAACCTTGCAAGGCTAACCATGCGGGGCTGACGTAGATGGGGCCGTGAAGGTTCGTGCCCAGGTGATTATTGGCTTGGCAAAAGGCTATGCTAAGCTGATCCCGTGAAGATTTTGTCAACCCTTGCAGGAGCTGAAGAGAACACGGGCAATGGGGCGCCTGGGCAGCAAAACGTGGTGTTGCGGCTCGTATACTAGCGAGAGAGTTCATGCAGGTATCAAAAAGCAGATCATTCGAGGCGACCAAGACACGGATCCTATTCGTCGAACAACACTAATAAGAACCCAGGCAAGGGTGTAAACAAAAGTTATATAGCCTGAGTGGTGCCCACCCCGTAGACTTGATCTGAATCCTCTCCCATGCCACATTAAACTCCATTGTACATACAAAATGTCTCTATGCTCCGATGTCCATGAGCCACCGTATAAAGTCCAACAGAGAAAGGACTCAAAGGCTCACCCCAGCCGCAAGCGCATTGTTATCTGCTGCGACGGAACATGGCAATCCGCCGTCTCAGGCAAGAAAAATGTCCCATCTAATGTGACGCGTCTCTGTCGCGCTCTGAACAGTGTCGGAACCGACGAACATGGGAATCAGTGGCAGCAAATAGTCTGGTACGATTCTGGAGTTGGCACAACTTCAGGTCCATTGGGACAAAGGATCGAAGGCGCCATTGGCCTAGGTCTGGAAGGGAATGTCCTCGAAGCGTATAACTTCCTTGTCTTGAATTACAGACCGGGCGATCAGATTATGTGTTTTGGTTTCTCGAGGGGTGCGTTCACGGCACGCACCATTGCTGGTCTGATCTCGGATATTGGCATTTGCAGTAAACAGGACCTGAACCGGTTTCCCGATCTCTGGGAGGTTTATAAGAAAAGTAAGCCCGGCGAGCGGTTCTATTGCAGTGACCTCTGGTTTGAGTGGATGGATGGGAAGGCCGATGAGAATCAGGGAGCTCGAGGTGATAGTTTCGTATTTGAGAAGCGTCCTGAGGGCGACTGGGCTCAGGAGGGATCAAGGGACGTGGAAGTTGTTGGCGTTTATGATACCGTCAGCGCTATTGGAATGCCGGAGGTACTGGGAATGAAGCTGCCATCGTGGCTCTCGTGGTGGACGCGTAAGGGTGGGTGCGAAAATGTTGAACTTTCAACTAGTAAGTATACTAATACCTCTTTTATTTGTTCTTGCCTCGGCATGATTTCATGGTGGCCGCAATACTGACAAACGGTCAGATGTCAAACATGCATTCCAGGCTTTGGCCCTCGATGAACACCGCAACGCATTTTCCCCTACTCTATGGTATCTCCCAAAAGTCGGAAACGTCACTCCAGAGCAGATACAAATCCAGAAGAGCATGGTCGATCAGAAAGCTCAAGCATGGGACGATCTCTTGCAAGACGCAATTCGCCTCAAGGATAGCGGCAATGTTAGCGATGAGGACGTCAACAACGCAGCCCGAAAGCTAAATGAGACCGCCAGAGCCTTGAATCGGGAGACTCGAAAGCTCTTAAAGCTACAAGATGGCCACAAACACCAGCACCACCCCCGAACGTTGACACAAGTGTGGTTCCCCGGCTATCACATTAACATTGGCGGAGGCTCGGGTGAAACCCTCAAAGGTGAGGGTGACATGGAAGAAATGTCTAATATCACCTTCTCCTGGATGCTGGACCAAGTCAAGCCCTACCTATCATTCAACGAGGAGTCTCTCCAAGAGGAAAGAGAAGAGAGAGAATACTATATTTCAACGCTTGTGGAAGAAACAGTCTATGAATCCTTAGGAGGTTGGGCTCGTCGCAAGATTGCAGCAATATCCTCGGCTTTCAAACCCAAACAACCCTCCGCCCCTAAGCAACCCTCCACCTCTTCTGTCGAGTCCGTGAAGCGACGCAGCTATGGTTGGGGAACAGGTCCGATGCAAGACAGCTTTACGCCATTCTACTACCTCAACGGGTCGGAGAGACGTACGCCTGGAAACAATGATCCTTTCGACAAAGACGGAAATATGCTAGGAGAGACTTTTGAGTTTATTCATCCGGTTGTGGGATTTAGGGCGAAGCAGATCAAGGACTACACGCCGATTGGGCGTGATGTCAAATTTGCCCGTCGGAAGGTGGTTGACAAGAATGGTCGCCCTGCTTATGTCTATGATCTGGGCGGTGCTCGCAAGCCTTTGCCCGAGTGGCGCTTAGGAGGAGTTGACTCTTATGAGAGACTTGCCATAACCAGCAAGGCCGCATATGATTATGTCGACGAACTAGATCTTGATTTGAAGACTGGGATCAAGACACTCCGCCGGTCTGTGTATGGAGTTCGAGATATTGACCTCGGTATTGAAGTCCCCAACACTGGACAACAGGAGGATCTCAAATCGGAGCAATCTCAACGGGGGAGCATCCAATCGACGGGCTTTGGAACTAAGGAGATGCTATTGAGGAGCTCGGATGTTTCATACAGCGGGGAGGCAGTAACTGCGGTATGATTGGCTTTTAAGAGCCTTCGATTTGAAACAATCATGCACGGAGTCAAATGCATTGGCAAGAATATATCTGTGCATGGCAGCGCAGACGGTTTTATATACAGCTTTTCTTTTTCGTGCAATGCTTTATTTAATCTCTTTAATAATAATTACACCGGACAAATTACGCAGTGCTCATATAGACGACTCCACTCGGTCCCTGGTTTCATGAACCCGCCCTTTCATCCAATCTAATATATGTGCAGCACGAACGGTATCTCGTCCTGACGAGTCGTAGGTTACATAGGCCTCAATACCTTCCTGCCATTGGTAGATAGGTGATACATTGTGTGAGAATTGATTCCTTTCACGAGGACATGAGTAGGACAATTGAGAGAGCATTGAGAGTGTTGTTTCAGACAGACAGCACAAAGGCTTTGTTGTCCTACGAGGCGCATTTATACGTGCAGAGGTTGTGACGCTGACAAGTGACCCTGTGTATAACAAGGTGATGGGAGCTATCCAGAGAGAGCAGAAAGCACAAGAGAGGACAGCGGAACGGAAAAGCCTAGTCCCGAGAACAACAAAAAATATAGCGGGCTTCATAGCAATTCAGACCTTTTGTGATTTCCATTGGTTGTTGGATATATCCACTTCTTCCTCGTTTCTGACAGCCATGGAGGTATGGGGAAGCTGACTAATACAAACAATCGGCCCGGGGCAATCTAGATATTCCGTATCCGACACTGATTCCGACAGCATGCTCACTAGAGCCCGTGCTGGCATCTATTCAGTGAGCAGGAACCTGAGCGCCTTCGTAGAAGCGGCAGCAGCCCAGATCGGAAAGACCCCACCCAGCAGACATTATCCTGTGAATCACGTGGTAGGATTATATAAGTTGATGTGTCCGAGTCAATTCCCTGCGAGCAACGATTCTGGAGAGGTACGTATGGCATGCAAATACCCCCTCGACCGTCGTCTCCACACCAGTAACTTTGTGCAACAAAGTACCTGTACTTCCCCTTCAGGAGGTTGGTTGACAGACCAGGAGCATTCGCGACGTCCCGGTGACTTTACCAGAGCTTTTTCTTCCTTCGAGTTCTCCTCTTTACCTCAATGATCGGATCCGAGGACCATAGACTTCGTCATCCGTATTCAATCGGTCCTCATTTCCTTCTCATTTCCTTCCACTGTCCATCTCAAAAAGCAGGAAGCACTGCTGCTTTATCAGGCTCCTTCCCAGCTTCCCGGTTGTGAAGTTACCAACGCGACTATGTCGAGAGATGGAGCTCTTGGATTTACCAAATGAATTATTGGTTGTAGTAGCAGAGGATTTGGAACTGCAAAGGGACTTCAGCGCCCTTGCTCGAACATGTCGCCGCCTCTTTCATCTCCTCAATTCCGATCTCTATGCCCGTGATGTGCGACTATCTGGTGGCTGGGCATTATTATGGGCTGCAACTCATGGGCAGGCGGATGTGGCCCGAAGATCACTAAAAGCCGGCGCCAACGTCAAAGCTGATACTGATACCTGCCAGCAGCCACTACTGCTAGCCGCGAGACAAGGGCATGAGGAGGTGGTACGAGTTCTACTTGGGCGAGTGGGCGTTGATGTGGACTGCCAAGACGACACCGGCCGGACTCCGCTGTCCTGGGCCGCTGGGGAAGGTCATGTGGTTATAGTGAGGCTGCTCCTAGCAGAGGATGGGGTGGACCTGAACTCCATGGACAACGACGGCGTACAGGCACCGATCTGGGCGTCGAGAACCGGGTATGACACTGAATGGGGCAGGACACCACTATGGTTTGCAGCACACAAAGGGAACGAGAGTGTGGTGGAGCTGCTTCTTGCCGAGGATGGCATCGACCCAAATGCTAGGAATATTGCCCGCCAAACGCCGCTGTCGTGTGCTGCGGCGGAGGGGCACGGTGGCGTTGTGAGGCTCTTGCTTTCTAGGGGCGACATCGAATGGAGCTCGGCGGACATCAGCGGCTCGACTCCGCTGCTGCTGGCAGCGCAGAACGGTCATGAGACCGTTGTGAAGCAACTGCTGAAGTGGGAGAATATCGAACCCGAGGGCCCAGCCGAACAGACCCCAGTCTTGTCAGCTGCGGAAAATGGGCACGGAAGGATAGTGCGACTCTTCCTAGCGAGGCACTGTGTTGATCCGAACATGAAGTGCTACAGGGGCCGGGCACTACTATCGTGGCTCGCAGTTCATGGGGATGAAGAAACAGTGGAGATGGTGCTTGCTATTGATGGCGTGGATGCTGGCTCCAAAGATGACAGCGGTCGAACGCCGCTATGGTTGGCTGCAGAGAATGGGCATGGGAAAGTGGTACGGCGGCTGCTTGGTTTGGATAGTGTTGACGCAAATTCCGTCGACAAGGGAGGTCGAACGCCGCTGCTGGTGGCCTCGGAGAAGGGACATGAGGCCGTGGTACAGCTACTGCTCACCAGTGAAGGAGTCGACCCAAACTCCAAAGACCGCAAAGGTCGAACGCCGCTATCTGTCGCTGTAAAACAAAGGCATGAGGGTATCGTCAAGCTCCTGCTGGCTCATGGTGGCGTCAAATCCGAAGCTGGAGAAGTGCTTGGATCAATATCTCGTCATCCCTCCTAGAACCTCTAGCAGGCACACCCTCGTCCCCTTTGGAGGCCCTTTGCAATCTTCTTGACAGTTAGGAATGGGACGTAAAAAGGGGAGGCTATTTGAAAACGCCCCCTAGAATCGAACGCCTGTCAACTTAACCTCAAGGGACGAAGGGACGTTCGCGCCATATCAGCCGCTAAACAAGCAGTCAAAACTACCAGAAGTTTGTCGACGCCCTTATTCGATTAGACGTGGACGTATCCTAGATATCGATTATTTTTGAGCCACACCTAATTAACTCTGTATCCAACTTCCTAGGGAGCGGGGAACAGAGAGAACAGGACTAAATTGATATACTAATATCAAAGTTTAGAGCTAAACAATACTCTGAAATAGTGCTTGGCTATATTGTACTTCGTATCGGAGACCTCTCTCGTGTTTATTCTCATCAGAAGGCATGAAGGATCCAACAGAATTGCCATAACCTTGACTTTTCTGTTATTAGATGAGAACTGGCTTTGGAAGGCCAAGCCTGGAGCCACCTGTATTCTGTGCAGAATCATAAGGGACCGGGAGAATTGGATAATAGAGCGGAGGTACCCAAGCTGTTGTCCTTGCAATCAAGGTGAAATAATTATGGCGAGAGACTAACACCTAGGTAGAGAAGCCCTTTTTTGTTTGGCCAATCCTGTTCAGCAGAATGGATGGTGTTAACTTCAACACCTGTTCACCACTTTCAGCGGGGCTCATATTAAAATAAAATGAATTGTAATTCCTATTTCACCACCTCGTTCTCCCATTAGCATTCGTTGTTCTCACAGTTGGGCAGTCCTTTATGTCCCCGGGACCAGTCCATTTAATCTGATCAACATAGTATAGACTGTTATCAATTAATTGAGAATCAACGGTAGCCGTGATAGACATGCCAGTCAACTACCTCTCTGGCCCTCACAAAGAAGGCGGCCGTTTCTGGCCTCCAAAGCGGTCATTTTCAGCGTCAATTTCACAGGTCCTCATATTCTAGTTGTAATATCAGGGTGAGTCGCAATGTTCGGGTGCAGGCTATTCGAAATTTCGGCTTGACCGAGCTTAACCTTGTGTGAACATAATTTTGCAACTGAAAACCTCGATATTGTGGTTTGGAGGAACAAGGAATGTTCTGGGGGCAGTGGTTGTAAATCCTTCATCCCCTCCCACAACCCTTACGAATCCAGCGTGGTGGTCGGTTTTTGCAATAAATGTAATCCATTTCTCTGTTTCTTCGCCCTGGAACAAGCCATCAGCCTGCTTCCAAACATCGTATATGGTCTGTTTTTAGCAGGAGTTAGTATTGTCGACATTCCCATATGGACGGCAGATCTCACTGGTCCTTCTGGGTCCATTTTGTCCGCAGCTCCTTCCGGCGATTCTTTCGACGGCTCCTTCTCGGCCATTTTAGTACACGATTTTTGGTCGGATAGGGTAGGCGTTGGTAAAGTGATGATGGGTGTCCGATGAAGAAAAAGGCGGGGCTGCAGCGAAATGCCCCATGGCTTAGGTGACACAAGCCTTGGAGAGGGAGGTCTGATTTGTGTTATAGATACCTATATAGGTGCATAGGTGCATAGGCTACATGTGGGTAGATAGGGCTATGCATCATAATATCCAATCAAGATCAACGCGGTGCTTTTACGCATGGCATCCATGGTAGACTACATACTACACTACATTGAAATACATTTTCTTAGAACTTAGCTGGTTGTACCAGTTGTACCACCGTTTCACCAGACACAAGCCGGAATATATCACAACTCCAAATCAGAGGAAAATAACGGTTACTTTTGGGACATACTATTGGGCGCAAATCGATATCAGTACAGCCTATGAGGGTTATAAAGAGGCACTGTCTGTAAATCTTAGGTTGAGCGTCCTAACCCTCAAATTATCTTCAATACCAATTATCTGCAGTACCGCTTCTCCCCTCGTATTTTACGTCGAGCAGTGATGGATTGCCTCGCCGCTATTAGCGTGCTTTGGGATGGTATGAAGAAACGGGTTATGAGAGGTGTCCCAAAGGACGAGGTTAGGAGCGCACCTACGTTATATAGCGATTCGTCTAATGAGAGCGTAGGCTATAGTCTTCATTGATGCGCAAAGAGGCGCGGACGACCTTGTGGTGACAATTTGTCGAGGATTTTCACCGGACTACTTGCCATGGAGCGAATTCAAGTCACTTGGATCATTTGCGACAAGCGCAGTTGTCGCTGCTGGATGGAGCTGCAGGAAGTTGGACCAGATAGCGGAATCTGTGCGCGAAGGGCTGTTTCTTGAGGAGGAATTGGATCAACTTCGAGAACAGGCTAGGGATAAGCGTAACCGGGTTTCTATTCGTCGTCCCTCAGATTAAATATGAGCGTTTTTGGACGGAGGCTAGACGGAGATTTGGATGACCATGGTAGGGGGAGTTAGCTGCATGTATTATTGCTGCTGGGGTACGAGAATATGTTCTACTATTTTAGCTTTGTTGCGACTACGTTATTGGATGTTTTCACGGACAGTCAACGAGCCGGTAAATGGTACATGAGGCTTCAACGTATATACTAATACCCCTTTTCTAATTGAAACACCTAATAGAATCAGGAACATATATTATTGTGGGGTATGCAGTATTCGACGTCATAGGGCTGAATGGTCACTTCCAAGTTGGAAGACCCTAGGGGAGAGAATATTTAGGCATCAAAATTCTCCGACTCCATATTTGATCAAAATCATCTGGACCCAGTTGAGCTCTCCAACTAGAAGTCTCCCAGAAGCCCCTAAGAAAGCTCGGCAGCTTAGGGCCAAGTGCTCTACGTCATCTCATCTCGGCCATGGATGGTATATTCCACCCGTGGAACTTTTCTGGAACAATATTGAACGGCTTAGAGTCTGTCAAGTTACTTGCCGCGACCTGTTCATTTTTTGTTGTTGGGATCATTTTGGTCATTCAACAACCCCCAAGTCCCAATCGGGTACGGTGCAAGATGGTACCACGCAAGGTGCACAATATGTGTCAAGGGCAGACAGTAACCTCAGAGTTAGCTCTTGATCCATCGCAGTGTCCGCAGAAAGTCTTCCATAAACTGTTTGAGAGTCACCATGCGTCGCGTACATACGATGGCGCGGCAGAATCGGATGTTGACAAAGCCGAATGGGAATCATTAAATGAGCTGCAGAAGGCTCGCGCTTGCGGGAACTTTGAGTCTGTGGAAACGAGTGATCTATTTCTAAAGGTGAATTAATTTGCTACATCGACATTGTGAGAGAAGGACCTAACACATGTTCCCAGGTTTATCATGATGCGTTATGTTGTCTAGAAAAGAACCCAATGTCAGGGGTTGTATCCCCCCAGCTGCTGGGGAGCACGGGAGTTTTGCCGTTGACAATTGTCGCCCCGTTACCTGACCTCTGTCGCCATTTGGCGAATTGCATTGTGCGCGCCGAACATGAAGTCTTTTTGGGTACCAATTTCTGGATCCATTCGGACGCATCGACATTAGTGACGAATGCTATCCGGGAGCTTTCCAAACGAGCAGGAGAAAGGGGACAGAAGATAGTTATGAAGATGATTTATGATCGAGGAGATCCTCGCCAGGTGAGTGCTCTTATCCTGGTGTATATCAAATATGATCTGTAGACATGATTCTAATGAAACACTAGGCATGGGAGAATCGATTGAGTGTCCCCGAGGACCAATATGTCGGCGGGAAAGTGAAGCTCCCTGCTGCAAGCGAGATCCCCAATGTTGATCTCCGAGTCATCAACTTCCACCGGCCTGTCTTTGGAACGTTCCATGCAAAATTCACCGTTATTGACCGGCGCATGGCTCTCATACAGAGCAGTAATATCCAAGACAACGACAATCTTGAGATGCTAGCTCATATCGAGGGCCCAATTGTTGATACTTTCTATGATTCTGCTTTGCTTTCGTGGGGAAAGGCTCTTGACCCCCCCGTTCCCACTTCTGGACTCTCCAGCCAGGGATGCTCCGATACCATGCCACGAAGAAAAGAATGATGGTATTCCTATAGCGAATGGAGATACAGCTCTTCCTGAGCATACAATAAACTCTGCCCATTATGATATGGACTTTGAACATGAGGCCCGGAGAGTCAACGACTGTGTTCACCCACGAGGTGACGAAACGCGCACACAGGCTGTCAGCCGTCACCTCAGTATGTGAAATATGTGTGCAAAATTATGACAGTACCTAACAACTAAACAGATACAACTATCCAGCCTAAAACAACAGGCGATGCACCAGACAGCGACCAGGATAATATGTTCAATCCTTATATGATCCTACCTCGACACGAGCCCTTCGCAATGGCATTGGTAAACAGGGAACCATTTGGATGTAAGTCCAAACCACGAAGACAAGGTCCCTCAGGCAGCCGAACATAACTCTAACCCTTGATTTATTCAAGCTCCAAACCACAGCAGCATTCATACCCCACAAAATGCGGCGTGGCTATCCGCAATCAATCACGCCCAGCATTCAATCTTCATTCAGACACCAAACATGAACGCCGAGCCTCTAATGGAACCCCTCCTTAGTTCCGTTCGCCGCGGCGTGGTGGTATCCTGCTATCTCTGCCTTGGCTACAACGACGCAGGCGAGCTTCTCCCGTTTCAAAATGGGACCAATGAAATGATTGCGAATAGGCTATACAACTCGCTCAAAACCGACGACGAGAAATCCCGTCTACGGGTATATTATTATGTTGGCAAGGACCAGACTCGTCCGATCCATAATAGCTTTAAGAAGCGGAGCTGTCATATTAAGTTGATGATTGTTGATGAGCAGATTGCGATTCAGGGTAAGTCTAGAAAGTAAAACATCAGGAGAGAAGTATGTGTCGTCTAAGTATCTAACAATATCTCCAGGCAATGGAAACCTCGACACCCAGTCATTCTTCCACAGCCAGGAAGTCAATGTTCTTATTGATTCCAGGCCCGTTTGTCGTGCTTGGACTGAGTTAATCAACCGCAACCAAAATACTGCTAAATATGGTGCTGCAAGTACAAAGGATGGCTGCTGGCATGATCCCGAAACTGACAAGACCCCCGTGGGCTCAATGGGGCCTACACGGGGTCGATTCAGTTGGGCTAAGGGAGTCATTGGCGCTGTACAGCGAGTGAGAGGTGTTGGCGGATTCTAGAAGCTGATTTGCTTATATGCCTGGGGGTGCTTCTATTTCGGGATATCCCTGTCCAGAGAGTGGATAAACTATGCTCGGGTCTCATTCGGCAATGTGAATGAATGATATATGGAAATTCCCTCTTACTAGAAGATGAACTGTTTCCTTGGCCCCATCCTAGAGTGCACGAATCTGTATTGGGTGTAGAGAGTAGGATAGTGTAGAAGTATTTGAATTGTTGGTTGTGGATGGCGGTTAAACTCGCCGGTCACTCTGGGATGAAATGGATCGCGGAAATTGGGCATTCGATGATCTGCCACCTAACTCGACATTTGATATGGATCATCGAGAGTGGGTTAATCGACAATTTGGCACAGCGTACATTCCGACAAATACAGGTTGGTGACAATATAAGGGGAAATTGGCTAGTAGTGGAGGATGGAATCTGCACTGGCTTTCTTTCTAGTTTCATGTTTGACTTCCTGTACTCTTCGTGATGTGAAGAAGAATAATTACACTCATTTGTCCAGTCGCAAGTGTGCGACAACTATGTTTTTCAATGGCATGCCTCACTTAAGAACCTCGGACCATTCCAGGAAATCCACCGAGGACTTCTACAACACGTACCCTGCACTGAATCTTGTCAAAACCATAAACTTCCGTCGTCTCCCAATCTTACAAAAAAAAAAAGAGAACAGTCACAAAAGCAAACCAAACCCCCCTCTAAAACACCCATCCGCATAAATGTCTTGCCCATACGACCAACCAATAATCGACGTAGTAGACTATGTCTACCACCACTCCCTCAACCAACACGACGAAGCGATTTGGAAATGCGCGAGGACAGCCCTGCTGGACGCAATGGGCTGCGCCATCGAGACAGCAGCGACGAGCACTGAATGCCGAAAGCTGCTCGGTCCTGTGATCGAGGGCACAGTCGTGCCGGATGGATTCCGGGTCCCAGGAACGGAGTTGCAGGTCGACCCCGTAAAGGGGGCTTTCGATCTGGGTGTCCTGATTCGGTACTTGGATCATAATGATGCGCTTGGCGGTGCGGAGTGGGGACATCCTTCAGGTATGGTTTGTTAAGGAGATATGGATGCGAACGAATTGTGCTCGTGAGACTAAGATATGGATTTCTGCAGATAATCTCGGCGCTATACTCCCAGTCATGGATTGGCTATCGCGAGCAAGCTTGTCTGGTCGACGGGTTCATAATGGCCCGCCGTTGACGATGCAGACGCTGCTCGTCGCGCTGGTTAAGGCATACGAGGTACAGGGGTGTTATCAAATGCGGAATGCGTTTAATGCATATGGAATCGACCATGTGGTGCTAGTCAAATTGGCTTCTGCTGCTGTTGTTTGTTGGTTGCTTGGGATGACAGATGAACAAGCCATGGCGACTATTTCTCATGTTTGGATGGATGGCCATCCGAACCGGGTGTACCGATCCGACACAAACACCATCCCGAGGAAAGGATGGGCAGCAGGCGATGCGGCGAGAAGAGCTGTGCAGTTGGCTCTACTGGTGCTGGACGGCCAGCCTGGTTCGCCGGGGGCGTTGAGCGCGCAGCCGTGGGGGTTTTGGGAGCGGACTTTTGGCGGGACGGGATTTGTACTTCCACGGCCATTTGGGTCGTGGACGGTACAGAATGTGCTGTTTAAAAGTATGCCTGTAGAAGGGCATGCGATCTCGGCTGTGGAGGCGGCTGTTCTGCAAGCGCGTCGACTTCGACAGAAGGGGCTGTCGGATCCACTCAAACAGATCCAGCGAATAGATCTGCGAACGACTGCTGCTGCGTTTTTGATCATCAACAAACATGGGCCGCTGCGCAATGCTGCTGATCGTGACCACTGCATTCAGTATGTGGTCGCCTTGGCTTTCTTGAAGGGTAGTCCACCAGAGGCTGTGGACTATTTAGACAAAAGCCCATGGGCGAATAGTGTTGAGCTTGCAGCTCTGCGAGAAAGGATCGTGGTGCAGTCAGACCCTAAGCTCACGGAGGACTACTTGGATCTGGACAAGAAGAGTATCGGTGCAGGCATGACGGTCCATCTCGCAGATGGTTCCTCGTTGCCTCAAATATTGATCGAGTATCCCGTAGGACATGCGCGGAACACCAAAACACCAGCTGCGGTACAAGAGAAGTTCTTCCAAAACATGGGGCTTATGTTCTCTGCGACAGAGATCAGTCGGATATTGGGTGCTGTTCAAAATCCAGATACCTTGATCTCGGATTTCATAGATCTGTTTATCCAGCCACCGGACAAGGCAAGGTTTTAGGGGGCAAATCTATCTGCAGGCATCATAAGCTTGGTTGTACTGGCCAGGAAGGATGGTCTTGTTCAGGGTATATAGTGATGTCGTTCCGTTTTCTTCTCTCAATCGATTCTCCCTACCCCCCCGCAGTGTCAAATAAACATCTGTCCCCCATCCCCATAGACTTTGTACCGCAATGCTCCCACCAAAGTACTCAGCGTAGGCTCGACTAAGAGGCAGTCCATAACCAAGACCTGCAATGCTGCTGAGGTGGCCACCGCTGGCAGAGATGGTATTCAAGGCATCCATGTTGCCATTCTCCGAGCCCTCAAAGTCCATATCGGAGAATGTCGTAAAGCTGTATGACCAGATCTGCGGCAGAACCTCAGGCGGAATACCACCACCACGGTCACGGATGCGGATGGTGATACTCTGAGATGACGGAGCCGAGTACCCAATGGTTTCATTCCCATTGGCGCCCGAAAGCTCTGAATCAAGTTCAAAGCCAGTATCAGTATCACCCGGGATCGGCGGCTCATTTCCAGGCACATCTGGAGCAGCAGCGATAGTCACCTCGATAGGCTCACGCTCATTTCCATTTTCAATAGTTGCCCGGAATGCGTTCTTCAACAGCTCCGTGATAATGTACTCTACGTGTACAGGGACGTGAGCGAAAGAGGCCTCAGGCTCACCTCCTATTTTCAAACGCGGTCGCACTCCGTACTTGAGCTCGCAGATCTCTCCAACGAAATCCTCGCATAGCCGGATGATGCGCGCCGGCTGCAAAGCCGTATCAATGACGCCTATGTAGTTTGACGGAATCGAGTTCTTGGGCGCAGGTTCATCAGCGCCATCGAATGTTTTATCGCTGATGGGCTGAGAGGCATAATGAAGAGCTAGATGCTGCTCCGCGATCAAGCGCGTACCGATACGCGCACGTAGATGCGTGTCCAAGAAGCTCGTCACGTCGGCCGGACTGACATATTTCCTGCACTCCAGAAACCCACGTGCAAGGACGGGAATTGTGTTCGTATGTGTTTGTACGAGATCTGCCAGTACATCCCCAAACTGTTTCTCTTCTTCGAGAGTTGTGATGCGGCGCTGTTGATATGGGAGGAGGGTCGATAGCGAATGGAGGTAGTTGTGGTAAATTTTAGAGACGTGAGGGTTAGAGACGACGATGAAAGGGAGGTTTCGTAAAGCTTGAATTCGAGAAGCTAGTCGGGCGGGAAGGAGGGAGAGTGTGAAGTTGGCAGAGGCTAATAGAGCCTCTCTGTTCAATGGCGGGCGGCCGTGTCTGAGATGGACATGAATTTAGCACATTTTGATTCGGCCTCGGGGCAAGCTACATATCTAAGACTGACCTTAGTAGGTCTGCAAGTGTCAAAGGCCGACGGGGACTCGCAGCCAGCTGCGCAACATTGTCTTTGGCGACATCGAATGGGTGACCAGCCCAGTTTTGACTCTGCGAGGAATATTGACGGAAAATGCGAGGTCGCCCAATTGGAAGGGCCCGATAGCTAGGCCGAAAAGGCATCGCTCTAGGTATTGATGTTGTCATTGTGAACTGTAGCCATGAAATGGGGAGAGATAAGTGGGAGTTCACAATGAAACCCCCGGGGCGGAAGATCTGCATCGGCGCGGATATCATCGGTCCAAATGCTGTAGATCAACAAGGAACAAACATCTAAAGATTGCTATTTTATCTACTCTTGGATGCCGCACAGGGCTCACTCAAGTTTTATTTCATACACACTGTGTACTTAACTCAACCTGATAGTTGGATCCAGGAAAATTGCTCCATATGAATGCCTGTACCTCTTTGGCAAAGGTAAGAAGGTAAGAAGGTAAGTACTCATAAGATGTACATGGCATCGCGGATGAGAGCAGGTCGCATAATTGGTATCAAGTCATCTCGCTGAAGTAAAACAAAAAGAAAAGGAAATAACCCTCGGATATCCAGCTGTCGTGTTTCCATTCGGTCATAAAGCAGAAGATGCACGGGCGACTGCAGTCTTCAGTCCCAAGTCATGTTGACTAGGGGCATCTACTGAGTATTCATGGCGCCGTCTTGCTCAACGTGGACATGTTCAGTAGATTCGAAGGTTTGGACGGTATCATCGGGGAACTCGACACTAGTATTGATCCATATATCAGCATGCACCTCGATGGTATAGATCGAACTAGCAGCACATACGTGAAGCCTTTGATGATGCTGTATTCATGTCTGATAATGCCGCCCTTCTCCTTGGCTGTTTCCCTGGCCCTGAGAAGATATGTAAGTATTGAAGGAATTTCCGATAATGGTCATGCGACACACTCATCCAGTGCCTCGACGGGAGCGCCGGCCTTGAGAGTGATCTAGGGATATGTTAGTCCGGATATTTTTATTTTATTTTGGAGGACCAAGCTGAACCCACGTTGTAAAGAGGCATAATGTGAGATGGCGGAAATATGCGTCAAAGTGAAGTGGAAAAAAAGGATACGGGAGAGAAAGAAAGAATTTATAGAAGAGGTGAAGAGGTGAGGGGAAGGCGACACTTTATTTTGAAGGTGCCTTGAAGCAGGTACCTTCCAATCGCTTCACTTCCTCTTTCTCCTCCACTTCACCTTTTTTCATGCAACATATTACCTAGGTATGTCCGGGTACCTAGGTACTTCCCGTGCTACTTGATGTCGTGATCTATTGGTCTTACATGTCTGACATGGCTTCTACAGTGAACTCACTCTCTAAAAGCAGGATTCCTATCGCATCCCTTGCTGAAATGTCTCTATAATTTCCCGTATTATTTTAATCCCGCCTACGTATTTTGTAAAAAGGGGAGAAATCGCCGTCGATGTAACAATCAGAGGCGATGACATCATATATAACGAAACGCGGGGCAATATGTCGTGCATATCTTCAATAGACGACTCGTATAATTTTACTTGCAAGGTGATTACCCTAGAGACCAATGTAGCCATCCTCTTCACGGGGAGGCATCTTCATCCCGTGCATTCCCTTGTACTTGGGACTTTCTGGAGCCTTCCACCCCTCCAGGACCTTGTCATCTGCCAGCTGATATACCTCCACACCCAAAGGACGACAAGTGGCTCCCATATCACCTTCCTTATCATCCCAACCCCAATTAGACAAATCACCTGAAATTATCATTAGCATGGAATTAAGACATTTGGGTACCTTGGAGGTGCCATACCGCCAGGACACGCAGATAGCGCACAGAGAACATCCACTTCTGCAAAGAACTCAAAATACTCGCCCGCCTTTGCAGGGGAGGTCTCCATGAAGTACTTTCCATCCTCATCCAACCCCGTCACCTGGAACACATTCAAGACATCATGGACATCCAGCTCCGTCAGTCCATAAGGGACGACAGAACGAGTCAGGTTCGAATGACAGTGGAAGTCAAAGGTCTCTCCGCCCATGAGCAAGTTCACGTAAGGATCGCACCGAGTGCCCATCAAGTCATGCACCCGTCCTCCAAACTGCGTAGTCCCGAACACGACCTCAGGGTTGCGCTTTCCATCTGGCCCAAGCACGTCATGCAGCTGCCCGCCGCCCAACGAGTCACCGGTGATTGTTACGAGGGGCCGCAGGTACGGCAGGTTCGACCACAGGCGATCACCCACTGAGACATGGGAGGCGTGAATTTGTCGGGTACGCGCAGCCCACATTCGTTCTCGGGGGTTGTTTGCGTTCCAGATGTTCAGGTCACCCACCTGGGGCCCCTTCGGTGTGGTCAGGCGGCAGATGTGGCCGGCGGGGACAACCCACGCTTGGGCGGAACATGGTCTGATAGTGAATGATTCCTTCGGAATCCGTGCAGAGGGGCTGGAGGCCGTTTCGGAGATTGAGCGGTACAACTGCGAAGTTGCGTGAACCCCGGAATCGGGCGGTGCCGTGTAAGCTGGGGGTGGCCGACGTGCAGACATTATATGCGGTTTGCGGGTTGGTATAGAGGCTGGATGTCACAGAAAGGTCTAGTAAATACGGAGTAAGATTGGATTGATAGAATCCAGGAGGCAGATACAGAGTAGATTTATAGCTATGTTGTATGGATAATCGGGGGCTTTCCGATTTCAACAGCTTCTGCCCCGCATACGATAGCCGCGGAGAGAGATTACATCCTCCG
The DNA here is from genome assembly GCF_028829835.1 of Penicillium mononematosum. Lineage (NCBI taxonomy): Eukaryota > Fungi > Ascomycota > Eurotiomycetes > Eurotiales > Aspergillaceae > Penicillium > Penicillium mononematosum. The sequence goes on along the minus strand of NW_026643272.1, from coordinate 3,598,828 downwards.
ATTTCTAAATGAGTCCACCTGGGCAGCGCGATATGAGATAGCGCTATCGCACGAAACGATAATGCCATAGGCTCAGGGAAATCTCCTCATGGCTCGGGGAGCTAAGTCGTTGTCAGGGGGGTTTTTTTTTCGGGCAGTTCATATCCTAGCAAAGTGCTAACAAAAGTAGGTGCGCCAAATTCGACATCGTACAGTATGCTTCTAAGTGCTTTTTCCATATAGAAAAATAAAGAATCTGATCATGCTTGATATTATGACACGAAGCTTCTAGCAATGGTACTCCATGTAGTCATTAAAGGGTCAGGGGTGCAAGTGGTTCATCTCCCATGAGCCCTTTTTCTTTCAGAAGAGCAGCCCGGTCTTCCAGAAATGCTTTGTATGCTGCTTTCGGGACAGTCTTATCTTCGTCCTCCCATACTTTGTATCCAACCTCCTCCCAAACTTGAAGCTGACGAGTGAAATTCGCGCTCGGTTGAATCCTTTGCTTTGATTGAACGAAGCGCAAGACGTCTGCTTGCTGAATTTTGAGCTTGCGCATGAGATAGGCGATGATAATCGTCGGCGATCGTGATATTCCAAGGTCGCAGTGAATCAATATCGCCTCCGAAGGTTCACCTTGTGGCTCGTCATTTGTTTCATGGTTGTGCTCATCAGGCAAGTGGACCAATGAAGAAAGAGCGGGGGTGCCATTTGGTCGATGAAGTTACAAATATCATTCATATGAGCGAGGAGGTCTTGCGTCGACGAATCCGCGCACTGAATCCATTTGTGACGATGCTCTGGGACGCCTGCGTTTCTTGTAGTGGAATTCCACCATACCCACCGAGCAGTAGTTAGAGAGACGATTGCGTTGATATGGTTTTCTTGAAGCATTTCCCGTCTGTGCGATGCCCGGACATTTCCAAGGAAGAGACCAGGGACAATCTGCCTCATCCGAGCCTTGTATGCCATGTCCCACTTCTTCCTCCTTTCCATCTTGAGTTTTTCTGCTGCATTTTCATCCATGGTACTATTTTGTGTTCTTCTCCTGCCTTGAAGCCGGCCGGTAATAGCTGCTGACTGGACATTGCTTGTAAGGTGAAGGTAGGGTACCTACCTAGGTAGTTGTGTCCAATTCTAACGAACATTGAATCCATGGATGGATCTCCGGGCCAGGCCGGTGGTGAAGAAATGCTGCCTTAGGCCAGAATAAAAGAAACTGTGATGCCTTAGGCCATAAGTATTCCTGACTAAAGTTTATCTACTCCGCTTTGGCAGAAAAATAATTACTGCTAATTTTTTGGCCGTCGTCGGGGACAGTCCTCTACCTTGATTGCGCTTGCGTTTCTTGTCTCTAATAAAAGGAGTGGATCTGTCGAGGTATTATACCTCTTTACAGATATCATGGAGCAGCAGGCGAACAGGGCACATCGCCCTGCGAAAGAGAAGAAGAAATTTGAGGGTACAGTGAACCCGCTCCAATACAACTGCAAACTTTCTGCTTTCGAGCCCATGCTAACAATGATTTTTTTCTTTACAGGTGCTAATCCAAAAGCATTCGTTACCGCCAGGCCTGGAAAGCTCAATAAGCAGGCTGCGCGATCGCATGATGTATGCATATGAGACTTCTCTGCTGGTCAAATCGATGCTGACCCAAACTTCCCCTCTAGGTCAAGGAAAAGAGACTCCATGTCCCCCTCGTGGATCGTATGCCCGAGGAGGCCCCGCCAGTTGTTGTCGCGATCGTTGGACCCCCGGGAGTTGGTAAGACAACTCTGCTCAAATCTCTGATCCGCCGCTACACCAAGCAAACCCTCAGCTCGCCGCAAGGCCCGTTGACCGTTGTTACGACCAAGCGCAAGCGCCTCACCTTCCTCGAATGCCCGTCCGACTCTCTTGCAGCTGCGATCGATGTTTCTAAGATCGCAGACATTGTTCTTCTCATGATTGACGGAAACTTTGGATTTGAGATGGAGACCATGGAGTTTTTGAACGCCTTATCGACGGCCGGTATGCCGGGTAACGTCTTTGGTATCCTTACCCATCTTGATCAATTCAAGAAACAGAGCACGTTGAAGGACGCGAAGAAGCGCCTGAAGCACCGTTTCTGGAGTGAGCTGTACGCCGGAGCAAAGCTCTTTTACCTGTCTGGTGTTATCAACGGCCGTTACCCCGATCGCGAAGTGCACAACCTCTCAAGATTCTTGTCCGTTATGAAGAATCCTCGTCCGCTAGTGTGGCGCAACTCCCACCCTTACGCACTTGCAGATCGCTTCTTGGACATTACACCGCCTACTCAGATCGAGGAAAACTCGAAGTGTGATCGCACAGTCGCGCTCTACGGCTACTTGCGCGGCACCAACTTCCCGTCCCATGGTGCCCGAGTCCATGTTCCTGGTGTTGGTGATCTTACCGTTGCCAATATTGAGGGCTTGCCCGATCCATGCCCAACTCCATATATGGACCAGCAGATCGCCAAGGCAACAGGGAAGTCGAACAGGCGCAAGCTTGGCGAGCACCAGAAGCTGCTTTTCGCTCCCATGTCTGATGTTGGTGGAGTCCTGGTCGACAAGGATGCGGTTTACATTGATGTCAAGACAAATACGTTTGACCGAGACTCAGACGAGGATTCTGGCGATGAGGAACGCCGGGGTCTCGGAGAACACCTTGTTGTTGGCCTTCAAGGCGAGCGCAAGATGTTAGGTGAGGCTGATAAGGGTGTTCGTCTTTTCCGTGGCGGCGAGGCCCTCGATAACGCGGACGATGACGAGACGGGGCGAAAAGATCGACGCCGCGCCCGCGTTGCCGTACCCGAACAAGACGACATAGATATCCCCGAAGGATCCGATAGTGAAGAGGAGGCCGATGAAGATATGGACGAGGATGATGTGACAGACGATGAAGGCGAACTCGACATGTCTGCGCCTGCAGACTTTGAAGCCCGCTTTAAGGCCAAACAGAACGGAAATACCGACGGAGAGGAAGAAGACATGGCTTTCGCTGACAGTGATTCCGACCTTGGTTCCATCTCTTCTGTCTCAGACCAGGAACTCGAGGGCGGTGATGAAGACGAGGATGAGGATGAGGATGATGAAGAAGATGAGGAGGGCAATGTTCGATGGAAGGAGAATATGCTCGCCAATGCCAAGTCTCTTCACGGAAAGCGCCCTCCTTTCCGAGTCACCGACTTGTCCAGAATGATGTACGACGAGTCGATCACTCCAGTTGATGTCGTGAAGACATGGCGCGGTGAAGATTCCGACGACGATGAGGACGAGGAAGATAAAACCGCTGACGACGAAGGCGAGGATTTCTTCAAGAAAACAAACAACGAGAAGGAAGACCAAGCCGACTTCCGCGCCGTTCCAGAGTACGACTACGATGAGCTGGAGCGGAAGTGGCGGGACGAGGAATTACTCGAATTAATCAAACTCCGCTTCATCACTGGCAAACTGTCCGGTGGTGCCTCAGATGACGAGGATGGTGATATGGACGAGGATGACGAAGATGAAGATGAGGGCGACGGTGATTATGAAGATTTGGAATCTGGTGAAGTTTTCAACGGTATCAAGGAAGATGGTGATGAAGATGAGGACGAGGAAGGTGACGAGCCCGAAACGGCTGCCGACCTGGAAGCTGAGCGTGAGCGAAACGCCAAAAAGAAAGAAGAATTGAAACTACGTTTCGAAGAAGAGGACCGCGAAGGTTTTCGGAAAGGTTCAGGACGGGACGCATGATGGTATTGATGGCGAGTTTGGCGAAGACGATTGGTACGATCTTCAGAAAGCCAAGCTGCAAAAGCAGGCAGATATCAACCGCGCCGAATTTGAGGCACTCGACCCCGCCTCGCGCGCCCGGGCCGAAGGTTACAAAGCCGGCACCTACGCGCGTATCGTCCTCGAAAACGTACCTTACGAGTTTGTCTCCAAGTTCAACCCTCGCTTCCCTGTCATCGTTGGTGGTCTCGCACCTACTGAGGACCGATTCGGCTACGTGCAGATCCGGATCAAGAGACATCGCTGGCACAAGAAGATTCTCAAGAGCAACGACCCGTTGATCTTTTCACTTGGCTGGCGTCGCTTCCAGACCATGCCTATCTACAGCACCTCCGACAGTCGGACGCGAAACCGCATGCTTAAGTACACACCTGAGCATATGCACTGCTTCGCCACATTCTACGGTCCTCTTGTCGCCCCCAACACTGGTTTCTGCTGTGTGAACTCGTTCTCGAACAAGAACCCCGGTTTCCGCATTGCCGCCACTGGTGTTGTTCAGAGCGTGGACGAGCACACAGAAATTGTCAAGAAGCTCAAGCTCACCGGTTACCCTTACAAGATCTTCAAGAACACCGCCTTCATCAAGGATATGTTCACCTCTTCCCTGGAAATTGCCAAGTTCGAAGGTGCATCCATCAAGACTGTCTCTGGTATTCGCGGTCAGATCAAGCGTGCGCTATCCAAGCCTGATGGCTGTTTCCGTGCTACATTCGAGGACAAGATCTTGATGAGTGATATTGCCTTCCTGCGCGCTTGGTACCCTATCAAGCCCCACCGCTACTACAATCCTGTGACCAACTTGTTAGACCAAGTTGAGGGCGAGAAGGGCGATAGTGGATGGCAAGGCATGCGCCTGACCGGCGAGGTCCGACACGCTCAGGGCATCGCCACTCCCAAACTCAAAGACTCAGCTTACAAGCCCATCGAAAGACAAGCCCGTCACTTCAACCCGCTCCGTGTGCCAAGACAGCTGGCTGCCGAGCTCCCCTTCAAGTCGCAGATCACCAAGATGAGAGGCCACAAGGACCAGACCTACATGCAGAAGCGTGCCGTTGTCCTTGGAGGCGAGGAAAAGAAAGCTCGTGACCTCATGCAGAAGCTCACTACCATGCGCAACGAGAAGCAGGCCAAGCGATCCGCCAAGCAGGAGGAGCGCCGCAAAGTCTACCGCGCTAAGGTGGCTGATAGTCTGGAGAAGAAGGCCGAGCGCGAGAAGAGAGAGCGCAACGATTACTGGCGCAAGGAGGGCAAGAAGCGCAAGAACCCGGACGAAGACTCCGGTGGCCGTGGACGCGGCAAGAAGCGCAAGTGATCTATTCTTTGTTCTTGAACATGTCTTAATCTACTTGGGTCTTTTGCATAGATGGCGTTTGGACCCAAAACTTGTACCTACATTATGTTTGATGTTTATTTATAGTACCTTTTTGAAACTGGTGCCAACACTTGCACTCTTCAATTATCTTCTTAAGCCCTCCCAAGGTTGTTACCAGTGGAGCCAGCGGCAACATTACGGTATGATATGATCCACAGTGGAGAACCATCTATCCGATCGCACAGGCTGCCAGCTGCAATAGGAGCACCAGCCTGAGAGTATCCTGCAATATACGAATGTTTGGCAGGGGCTAAAGCACTTCCTAGCAAAGGTGGTTTGGCTAGAGGATGAGTTGATAGAAATAGCTACCAAAAAGTGTTGTTGACGGGCAAACGTCTTATTCCTGTAATCAATCTTTCTAGCCCTCAGAGAAGACTTGTCACAAAGATGCGTGCAACGTGCCGGTGCCCTTCTGAATCTCTTGCATAATCACTCTTCTGGTGTCTCGATCTGCGGACTGTATGACTGTTTGACCCCTACAATCTTCGATTTCCACACTTGCACCCTTGTGAATCAGATAACGAATAACATCACCTCTTTTAAGAGCCACTGCCGTGTGTAGAGGAGTTTCCCTCATAAAAGGAAACGTGTTCCGAGAATACTGATGGTCTTCGTACATGAGAGAATCCAAAGGTGCACCCCGATCAATAAGGAGTTTGACAACTTTGAGGGTGTCGGACTCTCGACAAATCGCATTATGCACAAGCTGGCCTATTCTGACATCGCCTCCACGGCGGAGAAGAAGATCAATAGTTGATATATCGGCATACCTAACGGCGTAGGAGAGCGGTGTATTATCGATATCACATCGCTTATTAGGATCCGCGCCATGGTTAAGGAGCCATGTTGTCATCTCCAAGTCCTCGAGAGCATTTCTAGAACGAAACAAGTTTAGCTAGGGGACTTAGTAAGAAAACAGTGTCTTCTCACGCAAGAATAGAGGGGTCCATTCCGCCCATTTGTGTGTTAATATCCCAACCATTGTCGAAGAAAACCGTCAGGATATCTTTCGCCTTTGCCTTCACAGCTTCGAGTACATAGGTTGGCGATATAGGCATTCCACATCGGAGTAGCTCCGTCACGAGATGCACCTTATTCAACCTGATAGAATCAACCATAACCTGGTAGAAATGACGGATATCACAATCATGGATGGTGCGATCAAGGAATTCTCGCAACTGCTGCTCGCCAAGTTCCGGTAACTGATGGACTAAGGACAGCGTCTTTGATGGAATCGGAGGAGGGGTTATAGCCCGGCTGGTAATCCACCGTTCAGGGGTGTGATGAGCAGACATATTCGAATACTTCAAGTTAGGTGTAGTGAGAAGCCGTAAGGAGCTCTCGAAGGGGGTGGAGGCCACTCCACACACCGCCTTTAATAGAGATGCGATACAGATTGAGAATCAATGGAGAAAACACTGTGTGGATTGACTGTCTCCCACGGGGAGAGGAGGAAGGGAAGGAGAGGAGAGAGAGCTATCAAACTATGTAGGTTCAATCACATATTGATGCCTCAGGCATCCGACAGCCTCTTAGTTATTACCACTAGGGTCCACGACTTGGGTCCACAGACTCCACAATATTTAGTTGTTACTGATCCTATTCGTTGATCTTGCTTCTATCCTATTTTATGAAATGCCTGTTTCTCTAAGGAAATTATATAGATACCACATAGGCAAGAACACTACTGAGGTCTCCTTTATTTAGGTTGGCGTATCGTAGATTCATATTGCAAGCCTATCCTCCACAAGGATCTTCGGCTTCACATAATCAGCAGACTTGCTAGCATGAATGTCGCACTTAAGCGCTCATACGAACTGCCGGTAAGATGAAACGGGTATGCTAGTGTTGGCTATTCTATCGTATCTCAAATAAGTTACTATTGGTATCATACCAAGTGATTTCTGTGTCTCTTCATCCAAAGACCGATGTCACATATGAATCGTCGGGCAGTGCTTATTTTCACGCTATGCTTGACAAAGAAAGAAACCTGGGTCCTCATAAATTATGTCTTCGGAACTACGGGTGGGGAAATAGTTGAAGAGTACTATATATATCAAGACAAGACTACAAGACTATTTCATGAGTGCACTACTGTTTGTCCAGGCATTCTACTCGCTGCCTCCTTCCACGTCGTCTATACTATACTTTCTTTCTATAACATTGGCCAGACTACTTCTCGCCGTCGGTTGGCCTCTGATGCTAGAAGTAGAATATCTGGCTGACATCAAAGTTGGGTGAAGCATCCGACAGTTCCCAAAGCAGGAAAATTCCAAACAAGCCTAGAATTTGAAGGTTCATACTACTGGATATGGTTTAGTAGTTGAGGAACCGACCCTCTTTCCCATTGCCCCGACACCACAACGGGTAATGCAACCCTAACTCGCAAAGCTTCATACTCCATCCACCGCGAATTCCATAACAAGTTTAGTAGCACTTGCAGTCCTGTCTATATTATCCTCGCGAATTCCCACTGGCCTTGAATTCCAACTCTCCAACTACATCTACTTTTCATCAAGCTCCATCAAAGCTTTCTTCGTTCACCAATAAAACATCTTTCCCACACATCAAACAACTATTAGAAAGACATGGCTTCTATTTCAGGCCTTGCCAACGACAACACGCTCTCTCCTCGGGCTGAAAAGAAATACGTGGTTGACATGGAGAGAGAGCTCTTCCTCGCCAAAATGCTCCTCGGGTTCATCGGGGTCGCCTGTGTCGTGCTCTTGGGGTGTACACTGTAAGTCCATAATTCCATCATCTATACAATATAATATATAAAAAAAAAGAGAGAGAGAGAGAGAGAGAGATACTGATAGCTCTATTAGCTACTTCACGCTGAAGCCCAAGTATGAGGAAAAATGGAGACCCAAGCTTAAGCCCAAGCTTCGGGACTGCAAGGAGAAGTATGAGGGCTGGAAGAAGAAGATGGTATGGCATGCCGAAGAACCAAATAAGTTAATCCTCTCAGCAAAATGCACTTGTCCTTAACGCTAACGTTCCTTCTAGAGGCGCCAGAGCCAGCTCATGTGGCTCGCCATATTTTCTCAGGCTCCGGATGTCAACCGGATCACTCGTGATCTGACCCCGGAGTATATGAAGATGTCGACGGCGGCCATTTAAGGGAGGAGGAATATGTGTGGCTCAGTGCTAGTAGAGGTATTAAAGACCTGCCAGACTGATGCCTTGATTTTGATACGGAGTACGGGAGAAAGGGTTTCTTTTTGTTTCTTTTTATTTACTTTCTTTTGGACTTGGTTTTGCTTTTCTCTCAGCGTATTCTTACTTTCCGCCGAGTTGGTTGTTATACTCCAGTTGACTTGTCTGTCGTCATGGGAGTCATTGTTTCGGAGTATATTTCCCATCCATGATGTTGTATATTAAATCATTAATGAGAACCCCTGTTTGAATTTCCTACATGCTTTCTTCACTTGCATATCGTAGTCTCGTAGATGTTCTTGTAGTCGTTAGTATACTTCGAAGTATAGCCCATCGAACAAGCCCACCAAGCCCACTTACAACCATCTTCAACCGTTTTCATCTCTAAATGACCGTATACTGATGATTTGAGAATAATCTTTTTCTACAGAAACTTATTGAAGATGAAATTGGTCTAGTACCATCCACGTGACCGCGCCTCTCACGCGCGTTCCAAGAGCGGCGACCCTTCCCTCTACCCGTGGACCAACTACTCAACGGGATTTCTTTTGGTGCTAGCATACTGTGGCGCATCTATATTTCAAAATTAGTTCTAACTGCTCGCACTCTTTTATTCAAACTCCTGGCCCTTCGGGATCAGAATCACGGAGAAACCTATTTGCCGCTGCTGTTGAAAGCCTTGCGCGCGTGCTGGTCGATCGCCACTCGATCGGGCAGATGCTCCTGGTTTCCACAGTGCTCCCACGCGTCTTATTGAGATCTCGACTGTTAGTTGCATCCAAATCACTTGGTATCGGATCTTCCCGGGCCCAACCCTCGATGCGGTGACTTCGCGGGACAGGACATGCGTGTTGAGATTGTGCGGCCGCGTAAACCCGCGATTGGAGTTAGGTCGCGCGTATTTGCCGATTGTCGCTATCCCTGCATCTTTTAGTATTCCACACCCCACACTTGATCATGAATGACGGTCGCGATGCTCTATCTGATCGCGGGGTGCTCCATGCGGAGGCCAGTGCGAACACCCGCTCTATGAACAACGCGACGACTCCCGTGCCTCACAAACCAATGCCTTTGGCCAAGGCCCAAACCACACAATTGCCGCAACCATTGTCACTACAAATAGATGGCTTGAACGCCGTTACTCTCGCTCACGGCGAGGGTAACCCGAACCCAGCCTATATCGAATCATCGGAGCGCGGCAGCGATACATCGGGCGATGGCCGTCGTCTAGACCTTTCCGCTAGCACCGTCGCAGACTCTCTCTCCAGCATTCCTTCAGCGTCGACCAATCGTAATAACAGCCAGTCGACAGAGTTCAGTAACTCTCATACATTGAATGGACATACGATACCGTGGGCGGACCAAGAGTTGTTGGAATCTCAACTCGCCCCGCCCATGCAGCCGGTAAATGGAGGTGCCACAATAGATCGATGGCAGCCCTCACTATCGCCGATCAAAGCCGGCAATGTTTCAACATCGCCGCCGCCATCGCCAAAACATTTGCGCACGAGGTCGAACTTTGATGCTCGCTTGGCCCCAGGCCAGAAACGGACAGCAGCCGGCGACTTCAAAACCACGTTAGGTCCTCTAGCTCACAATACCGACGCGAGCGGAACTGCACGACGACGTTCAAAGAGTACGGGCTCGTCAGCTTATGGTAGTAGGATTGCACAGGTAACACGCTCCCTCGCTCAGTCCAAAGAGTCTATAGCTCATTTATATTATCCAGTTGTCGGTCCATATCCGTACACGTCTATCATACGCAGCCGCCAAAATAGAACAGGCTCGTCAGTCGCGTGAAGCTACCCCTCAAACCGCGTTGCAAACACGCAACAGCACGTCACCGTCGAGCACGTCGGCACCAAGTGACATCGCATCATTACCAGCAGGAAACTCCACGCCTTTTTCACAAGATTCACAAACTTCCTCCAACGGAATTCCCCAGCATGTCCCGGGCCACAACCGCTCGCGATCATCATTCTCATCTAACCAATTCCTTCCAATTCCCAAGCTAGCACCCCCTGTGGACATCATCTCATCAAGTGGTCATAACCAGCGTCGTCGACCGAACCCTAATGCAATCTCCAAATCATCAAACCACAGCCCTATCTCCCGCCACCGGCGCCACCATTCATACCAAGAAAACGGACTCGCCCGGCCACTCAACGGACAAGCAGTTCTAGGGCCAGAGACGCCTTCGCTTTCGTCATCTCACACATATGCCCCAACGTCCACACCGAACGGGTTCTACAGACCCCGTACCCACTCCCAAAACACACTGATGGAACAAGACGCCATCGAAACCCTGATGTTCATGTCCAGCCCCGAGAACTCGGGGTATCGTTTCAGCCCCCGCCCGCTACAGCCAGCGAGCACACAAAGCAGCCTGAACGAGTCGATCAACACCTCCAGCAATGGAGCTTACCACGATGGAAGCCAGGGCTCCCAAAGCTCCGAGTCTCACAATGGTCGTGAACCCCGAAGAAAACCAGGACTAGAAGCTCATGCCGGTGATGATATCGATCGCCTTTTGGATCAAATGGATAGTGATAGCGAGGATGAAGATCGGTATGCATCGTATCGTCCTAGGATTAATGGTGCACATCCATTTAGAGGGCACCAACACCCGAGGTAATTGCATTGTTTTTAAAATTTCAGAATTTTGCATGGGACACATCGTGGAATCATGTCATATACATCGCTTTAGCATTTTGGAGCTCTTTTTACAAAAGGAATTGCTGGCGTAGCCAAGCTCAAATCATAGCGAGCGTACAATTTGCGACGTTAATTCATTCGCTGTGATGAATATTCAGACCATCTATCTGCGCCTGAAATAGTTGATAATATGCAATGTCCTTGACTCTATATGATCCTGTGCCCGAAAATACTATGATTAAATTACTTTTTGTCGCGTTGGCAGTTGATATGCGCTGTACATCATTCAATGTGCGAGCTCCTATCACCACATTAGTCTCCGACAGTGGACAGTAAATGAGGACGTCACTTACACTGGCGAGCTTGCTTCTAGCTCGAATCGTGGGTCCGTACAAAGCCAGCACCCAAGGGACCAGAGTCAGAGCAGCACCCTGTTTCGATCTAGTCAGTGAACTTTCCTCTTATGGGGTAATCGTCGCAACTTACAAGTCCTCCCAGCAGACTTGACGCCTCCGGATAACCAAGGTTAGTGAACATGGCATTCGTAACCAACGGAAAGATACCACCGAGCAAATTCCGGCCTAGCGAGCAAATGTCAGCAAATGTCCCAGCACAACCCAGACCTTCATCAAAAGAACCAGCCAAGGGAGATACTTACAACAAGACTGCGCCGCAATCGCCGAACTCGCATACCGATGATAGGTATCAGCGAGGTAATTAAACGTAGCAAGATAGATGGAAAAGATGCCCATAGTAGCACAGCCAACTGCGATAGCAGGCACGATCCAGTGAACGGATGGGAAAGAACTCCAACCGAACCAGAACAGGCCAATAGGCAGAAGTACGGACTCCACGCAGACGAAATACAACCTGCCTTCGGGAGAAGTGGTGTGTTTACCGAAGCGCATGGCGATGCGTTCTTGGTAGATGCTGATGATCGTGATGATGATGACGCCGACGCACATTGAGGTGAAGACGGCGCCGGTTTGCTCGATTGTGAAGTTGTGGTTTGTGCGGAAGATGAGTGGTACTGAGCTGAATTGGAGGTAGAGAACTGCCCAGCTGAAGGAGACCCATAGGGAGAAGAAGAAGACCACTGGTTCGGTGAGGAGCATGTCTGGATTGGGATGTTAGTTTTCTCTTTTTCATGCTTTCGTTACCTTTGGGGATTTGCTTGAGGGCTGGCGTAGACTTACGGAATGGCCTGTACAGCGAGATCTGGATCATGGTTACGATCGATGCTCGTTGCTCGTCGCTCTTGACCTTCCATCTGATTCGTCGAATGCATTTTTCTTCAGACGATTCTTCGCTCGATAGGATTACACCGTGGTGGCCGGCTTCTTCGAGTTGCTCGTAGTACTGGTTCAACTTCGCGGCTTTGCGGCTTAGCAGGACGCTGCCGCGCGTTTCTTTGAAGAAGAAGTAGATGGCAATGACAAAGGCGGCGGACACGATTGCGTGCGAGTAGAACACCCAGCGCCATGTGGTGTGGCTGATGATTGCGCCGGAGATCAGCGGTGCCAGACCAGTACCGAACAATGCAGCTCCCGAGAAGAGTGCCATGGGCGTGTTACGGTCTTGGGCGTGATAGATGTCACTGATTACGCCGCCAACCATGGTGGAGAAGGTTGCTGTGAGGGTTTAAGTCAATATCGATGAGTGTAGAATCGGGGAATCGACCATTACATACATCCACCCACACCCTGGAAGAAACGAGCTACAAGCAATCCAGCAAAGGATTGCGTGCCTCCACAGCCAATCAAACTAGCTGTTGACATACCGAGTCAGTATATGTCAGTAACGCAATGAAGCTTGGCATACATACCAACAAAAAGAATCCCACTGGCGATGAAGATCGGCCTCCGTCCATTAATCTCAGAAAAAGGAGCTAGCACCATCGGCGCCAGAGCAAACCCACAACAGAAGACTGTGATGCTCAGATTATACACAACAGTACTGATCCCCCACAGCTCAGTCAATTCCTCCGATGCAGGACTGACCTCGCCCGCGGCATAACCCGCTAGCGCAGTAACCCCGCAAGCGATATAAGTCATCATCGACTTGCGCCATTGTGGCCAGAGAAAGGGAGATGTGTATTTCTCTAGACTAGGCGCTTCTGGTGGTGGTGACTGAGCAGGACCGGGAGGTAAAGTAATGCATGGGGTCGGTAAGGGTGTGTCTAGCTCTAAATAGCGGAATTCGATATCTTGGGACCCGCATAGAGACTCGGGGGTATCCTCCCGGTTTTCCATGGCTGTGGGTTGCGGTTTAAGGGAGTCAGGCGTTGTAGACGCCATATAGTAATTCGAGACAATTTTTGGCAAGAGTTTTCTAGGTTTTGACGGACTTTCATGATTTATAGGCTAAGCATCTAGGGCGTGGAGTCCCGAAAGAAAATTGGAGAAATGGTCCAAGGCCGAGACATGATATAATCCCCCAATTTGATATATCATTCCAATCATAATCTATAATGTGGAGTATGCTGACCATCTATATGCCTTGTGCAGTTAATGCTTTCCAAGGTTGTACTTGAAGGGAACTCTCCAAAGCACCAAGTTGGGCTGTCCACTGGACCTGATAATATTCCCTTTCGGAGTCATTGTAGACCGCCTACTGGATGTGTCTTAGTTCTATAGGCATTTTTGAAGGGTTTTCACTTCATACAAATATATCAACTCGAATATTTATCTCAAAGAAACACTAGAATGAAATGAGTGATGAGTGATTTGTATTGTAACACGTAAAATCCATATAAGATAGTATACTTCTCCGCAAAAGCACTGTGCTATTAGGCATCCATGGTATATGGCATTTCTCCAATTCGGGGAAATTCGGGGATTGCGGCATTCGCACCGATTCGAGCTGCTTAACAATCATAGAATCGGCAGAGTGAGCCAATAATGCACGACTATACAAGGCCGTTGCAAGATCGATATTCAATATCCATCCGACCTGTGGTGCATGTGCATGTGGATAACAGGGAATATGCCACAGTCAGATTCACCGGAGTTGCGCTATAATCCCCCCGAGATCACACACACTCCACGTCATGCCCCAATGTTGAATAGCAAGCGCTATCAATGCCACCGATGCTCAAGGGCATTTGCTCGTCTAGAACATCTTCAAAGACACGATCGCTCACGTATGTCTTCTAGACCTTGGATCGAATACCCCATCTCTTACCCCATCTAATACCCCACAGATACCAAAGAGAAACCGTTTGTTTGCGTTCAATGCCCCAAGGCCTTTACACGCAAGTACGATATATGATCCAACAGTCCAGGTACATTTTTAAATACTCACAACTCTAGGGATCTGCTGGCCCGTCATGAGCGTCTCTCACACAACCCCGACACCAGTCCAGCCAACCATCAGAGACACACGCCCTCCCCCGCGAATCCTCCCAACCTGGGTGGGTTAGATTCCTTGGCATCTGTAGTCACAGATAACGCCCAATCTAATCGCACCGCTTTGCATGGGCGCGATGACCATTTCCCAGCGTTGTCACCGTCCGTACACCGCCCGATACTGGGTGGCCAGTTGGCTAGCACAGACGCTCCCTCAGCAGGACACAGTACCCCATCTCCAGGCCCGGATTTTGGATATGCTCTAGGTGGCTTCGGACCGGGATCATATCATGACTTCACCTCATTTTTGGATAGCGTCCCCTTGCCAAATCATCCGTTCTCGCCGGCTTATCAGCCACTCCCGCTCTTTCCACCGTTGCAGTTTTCCCCGGTTCCGGACTATGATCGGTCATCTGATAGAGGGACTCTAACCGAAAATGCTCCTTCGACTCCTTCGAGTTCTGTACTCCCTCGACATGATGCTCAGCTTCCATCACTCCAGCCGGAGGGGTATCATATCTCCCCCACGGCGCGCCAGCCCACGGGATTCGTACCGGTCACGGCTCAATGCCGGGAGAAGTTTTTGGATATGTTGTCCGACTACGCCAATGTGGTCCCAGATCCGTCGCTACCATCTCGGCATGCGCTATCCCGGTGCTTGACGGGGTATGTAACCGGGTACCATGAACACTACCCAATCGTGCATATCCCGACCCTCGATGTAGATTCAATGACATTGCCGCTCTTCTTATCAATGGCGGCATTGGGCGCACGGTATTGCCGCGAGCCAGACACGAGCATGCGTCTCTATCAGATTGCCAAACCAGTGACTCTGGAACATGTTCGCCGAGTCTTCCAGTCGGGCAAGCTGCCCCCGGTCAACGCCGCCGACGACATTGATACCCTAGAAACCCTGCAAGCTTTATTGTATCTGACCTCAGTGTCATTATGGTTTATTAATAACCCTCCGTACCACGAGGCACTGTCACTTCGCAGTATAATGGAAATGCTCACCCGGAAAGGAGGAGTTAACCGGTTACCTGAGAATGACGGGTCATGGAGTAGCTGGATACGACGGGAATGCGTGAAGCGCACCAAACTAATTGTTCTCTGTTTCTTCAACATCCAAACCATAGTCTTCGACGTCCCACCGATGATTCTCACAGAAGATTTCACCCTCGAATTACCCTGCACCGAAAAGGAATGGCAAGCTGCGCGCGCAGACCTCTGGCAGGCAGAGCGCATGAAGAGTCCCGGCGAACCAAAATTCCAAGATGCCCTTTCCGCCCTATTTGGGCCAACCAGCAATGTAGAGCGATTCTCCTCGCTCGGCGGCTACGTGCTAATCCACGCGATCCTGCAAGACATCTGGCTAATGACGAAAGCGGGCCGACTACCCGTATCACGACGGAACCGCTTCACCCCATCGTCAATGACATGCACACCGGAGCTCGTGCACGTCGAACAAGCACTAGAACGCTGGTGCCAGTGCTGGGAGCGTAACCAAGAGTCCTCCGTTGACCCACTCAGCCCGAACGGCCCGCTATCCTTCACATCAGCAGCTCTGCTTCGACTAGCTTACATTCGACTCAACGCGGACTGCGGCTCAGCCCGCCAACTGCAAACCTGGGACCCCGTCCAGATCGCAACCAGTCTCCGCGACAACCTCTCCGTCCGGCGAGGCGACCGTCTCACGCGTGCTGCGCTCCACTGCGCACATGCCCTCAGTACACCCGTCAAGCTCGGCATTGGATTTGTCGCGCACTCACAGGTGGCGCTGTGGTCGAATCAGCACGCTTTGTGCTCCATGGAGTGCGCGGTGCTGTTGGCTAAGTGGCTTGAGGCGATTACGGTGCCGGATCCGGACCCGCGGCTGACGGAGCAGGAGACTCGGTTGCGAGATTTTGTGCTAGAGATGGTTATGGAGGTTCAGCATGGTGTCTCGAGAGAGTGGCTACTCGCTACTAATACCCGGCTCAGTGCTGCGGTAACCCGGTTGTGGGCGCGGCTGTTTACGGCGGACTATATCTGGGAGATGGTTGCTTTGATTGGGAGATCTTTGAATAGCTATGCGGAATTGCTAGAGCAGTAGAATGGAGTTTAACTGTTGCTGTGCTTGCATGGAGTTGTCATGGCAGTATTCAGCCTCCAATATTAGAGCTACAACGACCGTCATAGTCATTATAGCAGCTACCAGACAAGGGCTGCATTTGAATCAATCATATTGCTTACGTCGGTTAGCCTCGGCAATCCTCCGTTGATTTCTCCTTCTCACCCGCCTCTGACCCCAATTCCTAACTTTGGAAGGTTCCCCCGCCATAGGGTGTATGTACATCTCACGGACTTTGCACATGGCTCCCCGATGACTCACTGAATATCAATTTGGCTACGGAGTTGGAGGACTTGCTGACAATTCCAATCCTGATGCTCTGATGCCCTGGTGCCTAACGCTCAATGCCTGTTTTCTCAGGCCCCTGGCTGAGATCAGATGCCCAGGTGTTGTTAGTTTGTCTATTTAACTATGCAGTTCCTCTTCCCCTCCCCCTGCACAATACCTACTTCCAACTCTTATCAATTTCCAACCCTCAAATAACCAAGAAAACAAAACAAAATGCCCCCTTCACCCCTCACAGCATCCCCAGAAGTCCTGTCTCTCCTCAAAGACCTACACACCAAATCTCTAACCCAAGAATCAACCCTGGACTGGCAAAGTCTACCGCAACAATGCACCGCCGACTTCGACTCCATCATGCAGGACAAGTTCATCGCACTTGACCAAGACAAGTGCGAACTAGTCTACCACATCCTACGCAGCATCAACGCAAAGACGGTCGTTGAGGCCGGTACCAGCTTCGGCGTTAGCACCATCTACCTAGCACTTGCCGTTGCAGAGAACGCGAAGCGAGTTAGCGCTACCACCAAGCCGCGAGTTATCGCCACAGAGAAGGAAGAGTCCAAGGCTAAACTTGCTCGAGCGCATTGGGCGACTGCAGGCAAGGAAGTTGAGGGTGTGATTGATCTCCGTGTTGGGGATCTGCGTGAGACTCTTACTTCCGATTTGGGCACTGTGGATTTCTTGTTGTTGGATAGTAAGTGTTTATTTCCCTGGGCTGATGCAGCATGACACGGAGTAACATACTCCGTGTATATGTCTGGTGTTTCATACCCTGCCTGTTATCTTGTATTCGACGTTGCAATATTCGATTGATGTCTGAGATAATGACAGCATCTGTACTAACCACTACTCCTAGTCTGGACGCCTCTCGCCCTCCCCGCGTTGAAGCTTGTCCAGCCGCATCTCCGACCTGGCGCTGTGATCGTCGCTGATAATACCGTCATGGCGGCTGATAGGTATCAGGAGCTCTTTGCGTATCTTGATGCTGAGGGTAGTGGGTTCCGGCGGGTGACGATGCCGTATAAGGGAGGTATGGACATGATTGTTTATCAGTAGATGTAGTCTCCTGAAGTAATCCATATCAGTACCATGGACCTGTGCACTGTCGAAGATATCATGATAATTCGTGCAGCTATTTCAAAATACTCCGTTCATTCTCTTTGATAGGTCAAACAAGGATCCGCCCTACTAGGAGAATAAAACCCCTCATTCTATCAAATCTCTTAATTCCCAAATTTATATCCCTTATATCCCCCCGAATTGATTCAATTCCACCAAACCCATCTATAACCCATATCCAACCATGTCCGAAAACAACTTCCACCTCCCACAAGAAGAAGGCCACTTCAACGCAGCCCCAAGCCTAAACCCACCCCCAACACCAGCAACAAAAGACTACAAACTAAACCACCTAGCCCTGCGCATCCAAGATCCAGCCCGCTCCCTCAACTTCTACATCAACCTCCTAGGCATGCGAGTAATCTTCACCATGAACGCCGGCCCCTTCACGATCTATTACCTCGGGCACCCGCCAGCATCAGCAAAGACCGAAGAAGACATTACCGCGTGGGCAAAGAGCACGAGTGAGATCCCCGTTATGACGAGGACGAGCGGGCTTCTGGAGTTGTATCATGTGCATGGCACGGAGAATGCCAGTGCGGATGGTGGTTCTGTTTCCATTTCTACGGGGAATGTACCCCCGCATCTTGGATTTGCGCATCTGGGGTTCACGGTTCCGGATGTATCGGCTGCTGTGCAGAGGTTGCGGGATGGTGGGGTTAGTATTCTGAAGGATGTGGGTGTTTGTTCGAGGGAGACGGTGCCGCTTTCGGAGTGGGAGGAGGAGAGGGGGATTGGGTGTGGAGAGATTCATGGGAATTATGCATGGTTTTTTGAGAAGTTTGCTATGGTTGCTGATCCGGTGAGTTTCTATTCCCTTTTGGCTCAGGGTGTTGTGCTGATGCGAGTTAATAGGATGGGTATACGGTTGAGTTGATTGCTCAGAGCGTATGATGCTATGAGGATCTACTTCTTTACACTCTACTTGTAGCGAGATTTTGTTTTAGACAACAGGTCGGGAATGGAACGTCCATCCCAGAAAGAGTAGCTTAATGCAGCCTATACAACCAACATGTGATGGTACACACACAAGGTAACAGAATTACGCGCCCCAGCTGTCATCCTCCGCAACGTCATAGTCCATATCCCGCGCTGGAGCGGTGTTGGCCACCGACGTGGACGACATGACTGTGTCTTCCGGTTCGTCCTGTCCAATGCCACCCTTGAATTCCGTTGATGACCCAGCGCTAGGAGGTGCAATTGGCGGATTGGCCACCCAGGTGAGCTGAACCTCGCCAACGGAGGGGATGTTCCAGGGGGAGAACATGAGCTTCTCGGCCTGGAAGCGCTCTTTGAATGCCACCACGACGGTGTTGGGTTGGTCTGGGTGTGCCTCAATGGATTCGTATTCGCCAACACCCTAGAACATAACACATTAGTATATGAGTTTCCTGTTCAGGAAAAAAATGCGTGACCTACCATCAGATGCTGACGCAATGCTTCGTCCTTGTCTGAGTTTAGCGCAACGCCCGATACGGCGACTCGTCGAGGCCGGTTATCCAGACGCAGCACACCTCCTCGTCCGCGAGCCGCAAACCCACCGCGCCCGCGATATCCTCCACGGTAGTTAGGATCGTAACCGCCGCGTCCACGGTATGTGCCTCGGCCGCGGAAGCCACCACGGCCCCGGTATCCACCCCGTCCTGAAGGGTCGGCGGCAGGGTCGAGGCCAAGACTCTTTGCCTCGGCCTCGAGGGCAGCCAGTTGAGCTCGCAGCTTTTTCGTTTCATCACTGATATTCTCATCGGCGGCAGGCTCGGTGGCCATGGCGTCCCCAGCACCGGCAGCATCGCTTGTGTCTGTTGTGCCGCCAAGTCGCTGCATGAGACGGGCCCGCTCCTCCTGCTGTTTCTTGATAAGCTCATCGCGCTGGCGCTCTAGAGCCTGCTTGGCTGCTTCGGTCTCCTGTCGCTTTTTCATCTTCTCCTCATGCGCCCTCTGTGCTTCTTGTTGTTGCTTCTCGAACTCTTCTTGGTTGAAGGCTGGGGCTTCAGGCTGTGCGCTGTCTTGCTTCTCATCGCGATTCGGTTTGTACCAGTAAACCTTCACGAAACGGTTGTCAAAGATGACTTTGGGACTGGACCACGCCGCCTTGGCTTCAGGGAAAGTCTCGTATTTAACCAAAGCAATCTTTTTGTAGGGCTGCAAAGAGACCTCTGTAATGTTACCGAACTCAGAGAAGAACTCGCGCACAGAATCCTCATTGAACTTGTCATCGGGAATCTGCTCAACAACGATCGTCGTAATAGACTGGTCCTCATTAGGTCCTGCCGATGAGAAATCGGACCGGCCGCGTCCTCGTCCGCTGAATCCGCCGCGACCACGGCCGCGACCACGGTCACCGCGCATGGGAGCACCGCCCCGAGCATGCATACCTGCAGTCTTGGGGTCATATTCTGCGACTGTTAGCAATGGTATTATCTAGGATGGTTCAAGTTCTCTTACCATCGTCTTTGGAGACACCTCCCTCGCCGTGCTGGTAAGGGCAAGTATTTCCTAGGTAACATATACCTTGGGTATCATAGAATGGGCATCGCTGGTTGCTTTGTGGAATCTGGTCGGCTCCTGGCTGGCCAGGAGGACCAGGCATCCCGGGCATGGGCATACCCGGCATCTGCGGGAATCCCATACCTTGCATACCCTGCATAGCCATCATTGCTGCCATAGGATCGTTTGGGTCGAAGGGTGGGAAACCGGGCATTATGGGGAAGCCACCAGCCTGCTGCGGAGGGAACAGTTGACCCTGTTGCTGTGGGGGATATTGTTGACCCTGCTGCATTTGATGTCCACCCATAAAGTCGCCTCGACCGCCTCCTCGCCCCCCACGCCGTGCAGTCTTCATAGCGCGATTCTGGAACCCACCATCGTCCTGATCCGGCTCCCCTTGGAATCCATCATTAAAAGTTCGTTTGCGGTTGGCACTGCCAGGAGTAACGGCAGCCCTCGGGCCGCTGGGGGCATTCACAGGAGGTTGTGACGAGGGAATGTGGGCAGCGGGCTGGGGCTGGCGCTGAGGCTGGGGTGCAGGTGCGGGTGTAAGAGGTGCGGGTTGCTTGGGACCAAACGTTGTAAAGAGCTCGTTGACGAATGGTTGCGTATCTAATAAGTGTTAGTGATATGAAGCAATTCGATGCGATCAGACGTCAGACGCACGTTCGCGCAGGAAATCCTCGAGGTTTTCCACTGTGACCTTCTTGATTTCGTCGGCAGGCGCATCGGACCTAACTAGCGCCAAAACATAGTCCGCGAGCACATCGGAATCAGCATCGGAGCTATAGACGGAATTAACAGGATTAGTGGCTGTTCTCTTTTCATGGGGCCCGTGAAGAACAGATCCTAGTGCCTGATCAACTCACATGTCCTCTAGTTTTTTAACCACCCATTTCTTCACATCAGCGGCCTCCTCATCAGTGAAATGCATGGTGAAGATAATTTCCGGACAAACTCAAACTGTGAGAATTGAATTGAGTCGAACAAAAGCTCAACGTGAAAGTGGCGATGCTTGCAGGGATTCGGTTTCAACAAAGCCGTCACTCGAAAAGGATCCTGCGCGTGTAGGAATAATATATGGGATGAAATCGCAGCCTTGTGTTTCAAAGAACAAAGCTTGAAATTGAGTTTTTTTAAGCTGCTAAGCATTCACCCCCAACCGTGAGGGAATGGAAGGGCACGGCAACGCGATGGTGAAGGCAAAAACGCGCGAGTACCGGTAGGTCACGTGTCTACTTGACATCGGACAATTCCTCACAACTCCTCAAGCTACCATGTATACTGCGATTGCATGTGCAGTCGGATTCTTACTTTTTGTTTTTAATCTTTACAATTACGCGCAACTCTACGTATGAACAACTGTGCCTAGCATACCAAGTTTATTGTCATATCGAAACTGGTTGCTAGACTACAGCAAAAAAACGCAAAAAGCAGAAAACCCTCAGTAAAAACCAAATGTAGAAACAGCAATGAAAGGACAGAAGCAATGACGCCAGAGGCTTCAAGGCTCATGCCCATATTTCTAAAGACGGAACGTTCGAAGCAAATACCGACGAAGGAGGGAATAAAATTTTGTTGAACCGAAGAAATTGTATTGAATTCATCAATCTCATGAAAGATTCCACGAATGACTGGCAGAAGGGAAATTCTGTGCGACCGTGAACATTTTTACAGCTTGTCGTAGTACTATAGAACCAGGTTAGTAACTGTGGCCAACGAAACTGAGCAGAGAGACTTACGTTTTCGTAACCGGGAACGACCTCCTTGAGACCCTTGCGCTTGCGCATCTCCTGGACGACCTGACCGGGCTTGGTGGTGGGGTCGAGAGGAGAACCGCCGGGGAGGATGCTCCAGTGATCGAAGACGGACTGGGGGAAGGCCTGGCCACCGGTAGCGGAGCGCAGATCGGCAGGGAAACCGAAGGACTCGTTGACGGGCAAGTAAGCCTTGACCATGAACAGAGGAGTACCGGGACGCTGCTCCTCGGTGTAGACGTGACCACGGCGGCGGGTGAGGACACCGTAGATACCACCCATAGCCTGCTCGGGAACCTGGATCTCGACGTTGAAGATGGGCTCGAGGAGAGCGGGGTCGGCCAACATGGCAGCGGCGTACAGAGCACGACGAGCAGTGGGGATGATCTGACCACCACCACGGTGAATGGCATCAGCGTGTAGGGTAACATCAAGGATGTTGAAGCGGACGGAACGCATGGGCTCCTCGGCAACGGGACCCTCGCGGGTAGCCCACTGGAAACCGGAGACAACGGAATCCTTGATTTCGTTGAGGTACTGCACGGCCTTGGTCTGGTCGATGAGCAGGTTGGCACCGGTGGTGTCGGGACCGAAGCACCAAATCTTACGGGCATCGGTAACATCCCAGCCGTACTCGTCAGCAAGGACACGGGCACGAGCCTTGAAGTCGTCACGGGGGCTGATCTTGCCAGACTCAATGGCCAGGGAGACCTCCTCCTCAATGGGCTGGGCAGTCATGTACAGACGGTTGTGCTTGTTGGGCGACTTGGACAGAGCAGTCATGCTGGACTCGCCAGCGACGGTCTCACGGTAAGCAACGACGGGGTCGGAGATACGGAGAGGAACACCAGCGTGGTCCTCCTCAAGATCCTTAAGACAAATCTCGAGGTGGAGCTCACCGGCACCGGCAACAATGTGCTGGCCAGACTCGTTGATCATGGTCAGGACACAGGGGTCGGACTTGGAGAGACGCTTGAGACCCTCGACAAGCTTGGGCAGATCCTGGGCGTTCTTGACCTCGACGGAACGCTGCACAACGGGGGAGACGGAGAACTTCATGACCTTCATGTTGTGGGCGGTCTCATCAGTGGTGAGGGTACCGGACTTGAGCAGGAACTGATCGACACCGACCAGACCGACAATGTTACCGGCGGGGACATCCTCAATGGGCTCAACGAAGCGACCCATCATGAGAATGGTACGCTGGATGGCCTTGATGAAGAGATCCTCCTTGCGGCCAGGGACGTAGTTGGGACCCTGGATGCGGACCTTGATACCGGACTTGACGGTACCGGCGTAGACACGACCGAAGGCGTAGAAACGACCCTTGTCGGAGGTGGGAACCATCTTGGAGACGTAAAGCATCAGAGGAGCAGAGGGGTCACAGTCACGGATACCAATGCAGGCCTTGTCGTCGGTGGGACCCTCGTAGAGGGTCTCGGCACGGTACTTCTGGGCAGTGACGGGGGAAGGCAGGTGGATACAGATCATCTCAAGAAGGGCATCAGCGGCAGGCAAGAACTTGCGCATGATGAGCTTGAGGAGGGCCTTGCCCTCGAGATCCTTCTCATCGTTGGTGAGGGAGACCTCAAGCTTCTCGAGGAGAGTGAAGATCTCATCACGCTTGTTGTGGTTGACAGCGGCGAAGATCTTGAAGATGGGGTCCAAGATGAACTGGTTGAAGGCACGCTCAAGGGGCTTGCCCTCGTGCTCACCCTTGTTGGTCCACTTCTTGGTCTTGGGGTTGAAGTAGTTGTCGCCCCAGAGACGCTCAAGCATCTTCTTGCGGTCAACACCGAACTTCTTGGCGTACTTGACGGCGAACTGGCGGACAGTGAAGCACCAGCCGTGGAGACCGGAACCGAAAGCGATGGTTCCTCTGTCGGGGTAGACCTGGACGTCACCGAGAGCCTTGTCGAAGTAGGTGGAGATAATGACGTTGACGGACTCGATGGTACGGGAGAAGGACTGGTACAGGTCCTCCTTGGAGACCTGGAGCTCGAGAAGAGCACGGTCAACCTTGTTGATGCACAGAACGGGCTTGATGCGCTCGGTCAGGGCCTGACGCAGGACAGTCTCGGTCTGGACACAGACACCGGAGACACAGTCGACTACGACAAGGGCACCGTCAGTGACACGGAGAGCAGCAGTGACCTCGGACGAGAAATCGACGTGACCGGGGGAATCGATCAAGTTGATCAGGAACTCGTCACCATCGACAGCCTGGGGAATCTCCTTAAGATCCTCTGGGTCGGGGAACTTGGCGTACAAGGAGATAGCGGTGGACTTGATGGTAATGCAACGATCCTGCTCATCGGGACGGGTGTCCATGAAACGAGCCTCACCAGCCTTGGCGGCGGAAATAATACCGGCACGCTGGACAAGGGAGTCGGAGAGGGTGGACTTTCCGTGATCGACTAACGCACAGAAGCAAAGTCAGAATCAGCCATTTCACCATATCACCCTTAAGTTAGAACTTACCGTGGGCAATGACGGACATGTTTCGGATGTTAGCCCGACGGTCCATCAGAGACCGGATCTGATCTCGGTTAGTGTCGATATTCATGATGCCTTGATAATTCGTTTCAAGGGAGAAAGGCTTTCAAGCATCACCAGTGAAGATGGGAGATGGGAGATGGAAGGATATCAATCGAGTAAAATATATCCCTTCTTCCACTGGTAATGTTTGATATAACCTTGGAAACCTCAAAAGGCAAATACTGACCTCTTCGATAGTGAAGCTGTTCACATCACTGTTAGCTGTATGTCCTTCCAATTCTAGTGACGGATCTCAACTTACTTAACCATTTTGGCGGTTGATCCTTAGTAACTAGGATTAAAAAAAAGAAAAGAAGAAGAAGAGCACACAGATGACTAGGACCGAGAGTTCTCGATCACTGAATCAAAAAGTTCTATGTGCAACTGCTCCTGGGGGACAGAGGTAGAGGGGGAAAAGAAGAAGAAGAGGGGAAGGGAAAGTGGGAGAGAAAAAAAAGAAAAGCGAAAGTGGGGACTTTTTTTTCCCCCGGTTTTGTGCGTTTCGAGCTGACTAGCCCATTTTCCCATATAGAGAATGAGATTATTCCCTTTTTTTCATTAATTATTTTTTTTAATCAGATGCCTCTCGTTTACTTTTCATTTCAGCCTTTTTTCTTGATTTCAAATCCTCCATACTTTGTTGTCCTGACTCACTACGCTGACATATTTTTGCCATCCGTGGGTGCTCCGGTGACGTTTGACAGCCATATCACAACCGAGAGATATTCCGACTCTTTTTTATAGCTATATCTGTAACCTCTTGGTCTATCTAAAGGTTAGAAATGAGTCAATTTAGAGCCTATGATTCACCCCATGCTTTTGGCTTTCCAAGGTTCTTCGAAATGAACTTGACTTCATGCCCAAAACCCCTCTATCAACTATGGAAGGTGGGGCAATGCACATTAGTAAGCGAGTTCAAATTTGATCTCATACAGCTCAAGAGCTCAATGTACGGCCACAGCTATATATGTATATACTAGTGTATCAATTCCAGTATATATTTCGTAATAGACATGCTTAAAGGGCTTTGAAAAGAAGATCCCATCTCGATATACCCCTCGAGCAAATTTTCATTTTGCATTACTAGCTCATGCAGCATGCATTAGTGGGGGGCAACTCCTCATTTAGATGTCCAAGGCATCAAGGCACCAAGGCATCAAGACAATAGATCATCCCACCTGCATTGTTGTACCTAGGTACATCTCCTTGGTATACTATAACAAATGGGCAATACATGTACTGATTACTCAAGGCAAAACTAATGTAACCAATGGAGTTTATGTATGTCAAATACTGGACTCCGTCTATCGTGATCTTAAAACAGTCGGGGCAGTCTCTCCACCCAAGTGCCCCGGCAGCCACCCTAGCCATATAATATACAATCGTGTGATTCGAGAATTTCTTGACCTACCAAACAACATATATGGCAGGATTAGATTTAGATTCTTTTATCCACCAAAAAAAGAGAAAAGAAAAGAAAATAGAAAATTTACTATATAAGCTCCTTATAAGCTCCCTCGCTACTTCTTCGCCTTCCTAGAGGGTGAGCATAACCGAAAAAGAAAAACATGACCCAAGCTCATGAGCAGCGTTGCCACCTTGTCAACAAAAAAGCCGCCTATCTGGTTTTATTGATGGCATATAAATACCGAAAGTGATCAATCAGACCTTGAAATGGTACCTTGAGGATGATATTGAGGAGAGATGGCATGCTCAAGGTCATTGTGAAAACAGAGCTTTAAAAGCATCCAGATAGCAAAGATGGGAAGATACCATTCTAATAATCATTGAGCTCGTTAAGTGGTGGAGTGTGTTACCTAGCTTCTATTTCATTGGACTTGTTGTCTTCCAATGACTGTCCAATCTGATATATCTGGTATATATTTCTCCGAACGCGACTACCATATGATCCTGACCGAAAGATCCCAGAAAATTTACATATTCTGCCAATGTCATTTAACCGATCGATATACCACATCAGTCTTCTTGGTCACCACAGCGGGTCGCATTTCCGCTTCATGTTTCTGATGTGACCATTAAGCCGCGGGGTTTGTTCATTGAGTCGAGTTCTACATCTTGTAGGGGCAAGCATGCTCCCATATTCAGTTCTCACTGGCTATTGTATTAAAGAAATAAAAGTAGTATAAATCGCAGACTCTGGGGTGAACGGCCAGCGAGTGAACCGTAACATGATTTGTGATCCTTCTTCATGTAGATCAGCAGAGACCTTTCGAATACGATGGGTTTCCAGCACATGGATAGGATCCACGATAGTTCCGATATTCTCTTCTTCAATCTCAATCATTCGCTGGGCGCAAAGACCAGAGTATCGATCCTGCCAAACACCGTGGTAGAAGGGGGAATTCAGCATTAGGTCAACCGCCTTCCGACGTATCAAAGGATGCCGGCAGCGAGAAGCGACGAGAAACATAGGCGGTGTGATACCAAGATCGAAGCTGTACAATATATTGTAATCCCGTGACTGTGTCTTCCAAATTTCCGTGACGCTCTCGGCGAGGTCAGCAATGGTCTGAAAATGCTCGGTGAAATCGTCAAAAACGCTTTCAAACTTAGCACCGTATGTTTCAGTAATAACTGTGGATGCATGATAATAAAGCTCTAAGAGGTTGCGGGTGCACTTCTCAATTATTGGAGGATCCGCTGAAAACTCGAAATGGTCCAAGGCTTCTTTCCACTGCCGCAGAACGGTGATAGGCGCTCTTTGCGGTGATTGGGAACCCCTAGGCTGCTCACGCTCCAAATAAGAAAAAAATGTAATTCATGACACGATCGTAGTCCTTCCTGGCAATGTCGAGAGAAGAGTAGGAGGATGGAATCGTCGGGGATGGTAAACAGAGCGGAACCCCAAGATTGCTGAGCATATGTCGGGAGTCCATGCATAAAGAGAATTGCACGCGAAGCCGTTGCATGACGGGTATTATCTGATCATTGATAAAATCCAGCGTTGGTCGAGAATATTCTCGGAGATTGTTATAGGTGTTAGTACGGTGTCTCCACCAGTATAGCAGCTTTAGGCCGGCCGTCAGGTGGAGCAGACAGGCGGCATCGCCGCTTCGAAACTGCTCGAAACAAATAAAGAGGAGACATAGGGTCATGATGAGATCCGGTCTTGAAGACATGTCAAGGGATCCATGCACGCACTTGATGGCTGCATTATAATGTTTCAGGGCTAGCATTTGTGCCGTGACCTGAGCATGTTCTTGTGATCGGCGAATGGAGACACAAGCATCTACCGGCTCCAGGCTTTCATGCAGCGAAGCGAGCGCGGTGAGGGCATGCTTGACGGGCAATTCGCTGTGCCCGAGTTGTAGAAGAGTCGACAGCCACACATTTGCATCGCGATAGCCAAAGATCCGGTGAGCAGTTTGACTCCGGAAGAAGAGAAAAGCTCGTCGTTCCTCGTCTTTCAAAGAACCTGGAGAAAGGCTGTACTGCAGAGGGGTTGGGTAACCCTCACAAATCCATTTCGTCGTGACACAACGTAGACAGGACGGCTTTTGCTCATCACATTTGATACGCCTACATTACGAGATTATTAGTTAAGGGGAACTCATATCACTAGCTAGGATGCGAACACACCGAGACCTTGGGTAATGCACTTATTAGTGGTAGCCTTCACAGATTGGTGTAGGGAGTCTTACTTGCAGTTGAAGCATCCACTTCGCGTCTTCCGTGTTGACAATGCACTTGAGCTCGTGGCCTTCATTTCGACAAGCCCTGAGCTACAGATGAGATCGGGATATCCAGTCGTGGGCAACAGGCGACTTTGGCTGGAAGCGGTCAGCAGTGGCAAATGCTGGACCTGAGAGATATCACTGTGCGGATCATTTCCCCTACTTGGTATTCGTTGAATTTTCCTCTCCTTACTTCGATATTTGCCGTGTTCGATACACTAGAAACTTGTTCCGACGCTAGACAAGAGCCGGTGTACGCCCGAGCGCTCCCCGGACGGCGACCGAGCGGGGAAGGATTGTAAAGCTCTCGTGGAGTTATATGCTCTTCTGAAATATGAACTACTTGTCGGTCTACATGTCGAACAGGATCACAATATTATTTACTCATACACCGGTTGTGGGCTTCCCTGAAGCAACTTTCATCCCGTCTGACCCTACTTCCGACATACCATACCTCAAGTCCTTATCTGTTGGACGCATCTCTACATAGTAAGGACAAAATTTACAAAATAGCTTAGTATGAGCTTCTCAGTGTTTGTGCAGGGATATGCGCATGGAACGCTTCTCATGTACCTCTGGCATGGAAATTCCCCCCTGCCATGGCTGCTTGCAATACGCCGATTTGAAGTCTAGGATAATCTCTATCGCACTGTACAGTGAACTCATTAAGTGTGCTAGCATTCCACCCAGGGTAACCAATATCCGCACCTGAGGACTAGTGACGGTAGAGTTAATTGGCCATATTCAGTCAAAGACAAAATTTGACTTCATATAAACATGAATAGGTATGCTAACAAACAGATAGAGAATGTATGATTCGAGTCGAAATGCATGTTGTCTAAGAATTTCACATGTGGAATCCCGCCTGCTTTTGTAAACCAACGCCTGGGCTTGTAACACTTGAACAATAAGCCTCCCCTGATGTGAGAGTGAGAACAATCAAAATGAGCATTGATCTGATCCGGAGAGGTTAAATCTTGACCTTCCATTTCCAGCGCCAATCCAACACCGCCCAACGTGATAGTGCTACGCTGATCAACCCAACAAACAAAATTGCGGAGTAGAACCCAATGAGAACCTGGGGAGTTGTTGATTGAAGCAATTTGCCTCCGACAGGCACCGTGAGAAGGACTCCAAACGCGGCGACACTGTAAACTGTTCCATAGAATCGACCATACTCTTCGGTTTTGCACAGTTGGCCTGCCTAAATAAATTATTAGCTTCATTGGTTCAAGGTCAGTTATTTGTAAACCGCAGTATTCGGTTAGAAAAGCATGGACTCGAGGGTCCGGAATAGGAGCAAGACAGGGGAGCGTACACAAACAGGTGCCAAAGATAGCCATCCACCAGACCCAAAACCGAATATTGCAACTACGGCATAGAGCGTGGCCTCATTATGGGATCCATATGGGAGCCAAAGACATGCCATAATTATTAGGGTGAGACAGACCATGGACAACAAGGTATTGAATCTCCCAACCTGATCGGCAGCGAACCCGGGTAGGACTCTTCCGAAAAGACTCATTCCATTCAACAGCGTCAGCGAGTAGAACTGAAGATCTTCTGAGAAGCCAGCAAAGCGCACATATGTGGGGAGCAGGGCCGCGCAGCCAAAGATAATAAATTCGAACGAGAAAACAGCGGCCGCAAGAAAGCAAAGCCGAGGTGAAGCCAACGCTCGGATATCGATGGTTACCCTGCTTTTGCTACCGGTTGGAAGTCTCCCTCTAACCAAGAACACACCTAGCACGTAGCACCCCAGAGCCATAAAGGCAATTATGCGCATTGCCCATAGCCAGTCATACTTTTGAAAGAGCGTTCGAAGAAGCAAGGGAATGATCGCTCCACCGGCCGATGACCCTGCCATGCAAATTCCAGATGCCAAGGCACGGCGCCGATAAAACCAGTGACTGAGAACCGAAATTGAAACGGTAGTAATGACGGCAGATGAGACACCTCCGAGAACCCCAAGACAAAGCATGAAGTGCCAATACTCTGTGCATTCTGCCAAGAGCATATAACAAGCAAAATTGGCAAGGCTTCCGAATATCAAGAGGACCCTAGGTCCATAAGTGTCAAAGAGAGGTCCGACTTGAACTCCCAGGAATAAAGTCAAGAACACAAGCACAGCTGTGATCCATCCGACATCGCTGACGCTATAATCAGCGAGCTGATGAGTATTGATATAGTCCTGGACCGATCCAACTGCACAAAGTCAGTTATAATGAGAGCGACTTGACTTCGGCTAGCTACTTGCCGGCAGTTTGAAAGCCAAACGAAGGAAACATCATCAAAAATGAGCCAAGCAAACACGTCCATGCGGCCCAGGTGTCCTCCGGAAACGCATCTTTGTCCTCCTCATCGGAATCGGAAAGGTGATGGGCTCCGTTACTTCTGTCGGCGATAATATGATGGCTGAGCGGCACACGAGGCTCGGGGACGGCAGATCGGCGCATGATGCTTTCAAATTCCTGTGAGACCAGCCAGGGATATCAGCAAGGAAATTTCAAAATTTGTCTGGAATTAATCGATCGCAATGAGCCTAGCCTGACCTTTGTATTTCACGACGCCTACACCTTGCAGGGAGAAACTGTACATCGTATATCCAATGCTGGCTGATAGGGGTGGGCGGCTTCTTAAATAGTAATCATCCACGATTTGGATCCATGGACCCATAGGTGTGTCAGAGGCTTGTTTAAATTCTTATTCGCCAGAATACTTTGAAATTGCAAAATCCCACTTGGCAAAAAAATCGAAGCCATTTCCCACATAACTCTCTGTTGAGTGATGTAAAGACGTCACGTCACGGTGGTACACAAGAAATCCACGATATGGTAGATCCATCACAAGCTAGTTGATTGGTTGTAGTGGTTTAAATGCGAACAGGCCAATAAGCAGCTGCGGTCCCCATCACGGACCCACCCAATCCGTTTGAGCCTAAATTTTTTATTCAACGCGTATTTAACTGTAATTGTATAACAATATAACAATACATACCTACATACTTTACCAAGGAAGTGATATGGATTTTCAAGGCTGCGAAGAATCTTAACTAAAGTCGTCTTAGGAATACCTACTCCGTACATATTCAGCCTCTAGACCCGTGGAGGAAGATCCTTTAGTCACCATCTGACCAAACCCCCGGGAACAAATTCGTCATGACCATTTGTAGGACTACTTTTACATATATGGATATATGGTTCAGATATCCCATCTTCGGCCTGAGACAGGGTTAATATGGCTCATATTTAACCTTGAATAGGACCTAACATATATATGTAGGTAGGTAGGTAGTAACTGACCTCGGGAGTGAAGATACCTATTAGTCCCCAAACCATGGCAAACCCTTCACTCCATTTTACCATATGAGGCTGTCTGCACGCCCTGTGGGTCCTCTGCATCACTGAAGCAGCATTCGCTGTGTTCATCGCGTATCATGCCGTACTATACTGACTATACCATACGTTATGGCATTTTCGTCCATTACCTGGATCCACTCTAGTCATAGGGCGTGCTTGTCCCCACAGGGCGTGCTCTCATGCCGGACTTCTGGGAACCTTTTGATCGGCGCAAAATTAAATCGTACCTGGAAACTGTCTATAAGTATTTCGGAGGGAGCAACAAGGATGGTCAATTTTCACTGTCTTCACTTCGTTTCTCCAACATGGGTTCCCATACGGATTCTTTACAGCCGCTCGACGCATCTAAACTGACGTATGCCTACACTACCACCCCACGAGAGGTACCCGATGCCAAATTGCTTGCAAGCAATCGCAAGACAATCTGTACGGATCACATGATTGTTGCCTCTTGGGATGTCGAGAATGGCTGGTCCACGCCCGAGCTGAAGCCCTATGGTCCTTTCAGCCTTCTACCGAGTGCATCCTGCCTCCACTACGCGTACGAATGTTTCGAAGGACTGAAAGCATATCGCGGCTATGACGGAAAACTCCGGATGTTCCGAACCGACCGCAATTCTCGCCGCCTGCTAATGTCCGCCGAGCGGATTTCCCTTCCTCAATTCGATCCGGACGAACTGGAGAAGCTCATATATAAGTTGCTCTCGGTGGATGGCGCAAAGTGGCTCCCGAAGAGCCGCGCCGGGGATTTCTTATACGTGCGCCCGACCATTATTGGCACGGACTCCCAGCTTGGCGTTGCAAGGCCAACAGAGGCTCTGCTGTACATCATTGTTGGATATATGGCTCGCATGGATACACCTACTGGCGGCAAACGCTTGCTGACGAACCCGGATGATATGGTACGCTCCTGGGTGGGTGGGTTCGGTTATGCTAAGGTCGGCGCGAACTATGGACCATCGGTACTGGCCACCCAGGAAGCCTATCGTCAGGGTTATCACCAGGTACTCTGGTTGTACGGCCCCGAAGGTGACTGTACCGAGGCAGGCGGGAGCAACTTCTTCGTGATTTGGAAGCGCAAGGATGGAAAGAAGGAGCTCGTTACAGCCCCGTTAGACGATCAGCTCATTCTGAACGGAGTCACCCGCCGAAGTTGCCTCGATCTGGCGAAGGATCGACTGAAGGATGAACTTGAGGTCACTGAGCGCAAGTTTACCATCGGTGAAATTCAGGAGGCCGCTGCAGACGGCCGACTGCTGGAGTCATTTGCTGCCGGGACAGCTGTAAGTTGTGGTTCCGCACTCCTTCCACGAAATTAAATACTAATCAGTTTATAGTGGTTCATTACTCCGATTGCCTTGATCCACCACCGTGGAAAAGACATCAATATACCAACTGGTCCTGATGGAACACCGGCTGAAATCACAGGGAAAATAAAGGGATGGCTGGGCGATATGATGTATGGGCGTGTCGAGCATGAATGGGCAAGAGTGGTGCCCGAGAAGGAAGTCAATTGAAGCAGTAGCCATAGTTTGAAAAGCAGCCCGGTAGATTGCATATTTTACAAAATAAAGCTTATAGAAAAATACACAGATCGTGAACGATTCATGACTTTGACCCTTCTGACCTCTTTGTAATGGGTAGAATAACGGCGACAAATTCAGATGGCGCGTGTGCTGGCCCGGGCAGACACCGCCCACAGCTGATGATTCATCCCCCAATTTCTCCAGGGCTTCTTTGCCACTACTACTGGCAAGTTCTCGCATCTTAATTAGTCTCGAGGGCACCGATAGCTGCCTGAGCGAATACACTATTGGTCCCGATCATTTATTTGGCTTGTGGTGTGTCATTGGGGCATGCGCTCACCGGACCCTCTTCGTCCCAGCACTTAAGTGTAGCTCCACTCCTTTCCTTCCCTCTCCTTTCCCCAGAGTGAGTCAATCCAGATAGATCTAATACAATCGTATTGATCTCTTTCCAGCTTCCTCCCAAGAAGATGGCAGCCCCGCGGCGTCAATCCTCGAATTGTACGAGATTTGCCTACCTCAAATTACCGGGATTATGACACTAATATACCCCATAGACCCTGAAGGAGACATTGAGCCACCTCACACTGGCGGCTTTTTCGATTATCCTGAATATATTAATAACACATATACACGCGCGTTGTTTGACCCGATGGGTCCGCTACCTTCTAGCAGGCATGGTGCAGACTATAGTTCCGCCAATGATTTTAGCTCTCATACCGCCAACTTCCCGTCCAAGAACGCCGCGGAAGAAATGCCATTGAATGCGACCCCAGGCTCTTTCGCACCGAACTACGGTGACTTCAGTCCTCAAGGGCTTGATGACTTTGCTTGGATGGACCATGCATCGTTGCAATCATTGCCTACGCAGCAACCTACCCAAATGATTGAGTTATCTTCTGGTCAATTCACTTGGCCTACCACAACATCGCCATGTGGAACTATTGAGAACGAAGAATCAACATCAAGACCTTCTCTACCGAGGGATCTGTCACGTGGCTACAGAGGACTTCCTCGACGAAAAAGCGGGTATATGATACAGAAAGTCGACCAACGACCAAATGCCACCTTCATCCCACCCACTGCAGGCCCAGCGGATCCTTTGGAACGCTGGAAAGAATCGCCCCCCGAAGGAGAGGCTGCCAGTTTATCAGCTATCAAGAGTGCGCTTGAGAATTTCTCGACATATTCCGGTGGGCCTCAACGGCCTGGTACGCCTGGGTCTCAGGGCGGGCGAATTGTTCCAAAAGCATCGTTCAGGATCCCGGGCACCTTCAACAGCTAGTAGGGAAAGCGCCACAAGTGTATCTTCTCAGCGCTCGAACCGATCCGGATTGTCTGCTTTGTCTAATGGCAGCCAAACCGCTTCGGACAAGACATCTGCAGGCGTTCAAAAGAAACATGCTGGCAGGAAAAAAAGAAGCTCGGCTAACAACCCTCGCATATTTTGCTGCACATTTTGTTGTGATAAGTTCAAGAACAAATTTGACTGGATGCGTCACGAAAAGTCTCTACATCTCAACCTGGAGACCTGGGCATGCGCACCATTTGGAGGGTCTGTGGTGTTGGAGTCAACTAGTAGAGCCCATTGTGCCTATTGTAACCAACTCGATCCATCTCTGGAGCACCTGGAGCAACACAATCACGGACCCTGTCAGCAACAAATGCGTACTTTTCGGAGAAAGGATCATCTCCTTCAGCATTTGCGGCTTTTCCACCGTCTCGATGTTATCCCATTAATTGAGGATTGGAAACGTGTCACCACGGACTTCCCTTCCCGGTGTGGATTCTGCGACGGTCGCATGTCGACCTGGGAGGAGCGGGCCGATCATCTGACATTTCACTTTCGCAAAGGCTGCACCATGGCCAATTGGAAAGGCGATCATGACTTTCCTCCAGATATCACCGCACAAGTGACAAACAGTGTCCCGCCGTATCTGCTGGACTTCGAATCACGAACTTTCGTCCCTTTCTCTGCCACTAACAGAGATACCAATGATCATCTCTCTCAGATGCTGTCCCGGGCCACATTCGTGGATGCATCAGGCGTGCCCCAAGTGCTTCCGGAATCTGCGGACACGGAGCTGCAGCCGGTCCAACAGCCTCAATTGGATTCTTACACCGAAGTTCTTACCCGTCATTTAAGTCATTACGCACAACAGATGATGAGCCGAGGCATTATCCCCACCGATGAAATGTTTCAGGCAGAGGCAAGACGTCTTTCGTATGATTCCGAGGATCAGTGGGACCAAACGATAGCTGATAATCTTGAATGGTTGGCTAAATTTCGCGCAGAGCAAAGCAGCAAGGGTGCTTTTCAGACTCTGGAGCAAGGCCCTATGGGGTAGATCTATAACATACATTAATCTAAAATAAGACTGGAATTCAGCCTTCATAACGCTGGATATCTCAATGCGACTCAACGGTAATACCGCTTTTCTCCCTGATAAGTCTGCCATATTTTATGAAAGCAAAGGGTATCCAGGCCAGAGCAAAGGCAAAGAACCCTAGCAGCGA
Organism: Penicillium mononematosum; assembly: GCF_028829835.1. Classification (NCBI taxonomy): domain Eukaryota; kingdom Fungi; phylum Ascomycota; class Eurotiomycetes; order Eurotiales; family Aspergillaceae; genus Penicillium; species Penicillium mononematosum. The sequence goes on along the minus strand of NW_026643272.1, from coordinate 3,563,147 downwards.
GCTAGCCCAGTGAATACCAAGTTTGGTATACATAGGGGTTGCTGCAAATGGCAGGACGACCGCCATCATAGCTCTCGTAGAACTAGCAGCTGCCTGTGCAGAGGCCGAAGCCTCTTTATATGCATCCGTTAGATAATTCAACAGTGCAGTGAACACAAGCAGATAGCCGAAACCAAAGAATATTCCTGCCATCATCGGAACTGCAGGATGGATGGATTTGTAAGAGCTCCAACCAAGCCAGAAAAGAGCGACGACAATTCTATTTGATTGCAGTCACATGTGTAAGCGAAGCCGTGAACAGATTCAGGGTACTATACGTACGATGGGGCACCGATACAGGCAAGTGGAAGTCGGCGGTACTCCTCAACCGAGCACCATGATTGGCCTGCTGCTACAGCCTTATTATGATATGAGGCATAGACCAGCGCAACGCAAAGGCCAAGAAATGACCCAAAAATCACTGTGGTGGAATGAGTCTTGCGAATCTTTTTTGGTAATATTTGGACGGGAAACCCACTGGGAATAAAGGCCAGACCACTGAGACCGTTCGAGAGTCCATATATCCCTTTGTTCATCAGCCCACGAAATTGGATCCTGCAAAATACCGAGTATTCACCTACCTTTGAAGATTATTGGGTAAGCCTGGAAAAACAGGAACAGTATTCCATATACAAATGAGAGGTATAGAGACGTGAATGAGACGATGGGTTCCTTCAGTAACATTGAAAATGGTCGAATGAATATTTTCCGCGCTGAAAATTGTGCTCGTGTTGTGTGAGCTTCGTCATTCATTTGAAGGCTCTTGGTTTTTTGCCTTTCAAGGACGGGTGAATATGTCTCTGGAAGCAACAGTATAAATGGTACACCGGCTCCGGCGATGATCAAAGCGACCCAGAAGACCCAGCGCCATGAGATTAGAACTGTAAAGCCCGATACCAAAGGCCCTGCCATCGGACCGGCCATTGCGGTGAAGAAGAAAATGACCATTGCTCTGCCACGTCGATTGGGCTCGTTGTAGATATCGCTGTACAGGCCACTCAGCACAGCATTAGGTGCTGATCCGCTCAATCCACAAAGGAATCTGAAGACCAACAAAGACTGGAAAGTGGGTGACAGTGCGCAGCCAAGGGTGAAGAAAGTATATGCCAGGTATGTTCCGATCATCACTGGTCGGCGTCCGACACATTCGCTCAATGGTCCAAAAAATAGCGGACCAACCGCAAACCCGACAAGATAAAGGGAGTTCAAAAGCACAATTCGAATGTCATGTTCAGATATCTCAAAGGCTGCGGCAATGAATGATGAAGCTCCCGAGGGAAGTGAAGCGCCGAGGGATGCATTAAAGGCGAATATTGTGCCTGCTAGGACAATTTGGTTTTTTCTGAGCTATCAATACACCGTATTAGCTTCTCAAAATTCGAAGAAACAGGTTGGAAGAGTGTGATGTTACTCTGGAAAAGTTCACAGCTGGCTGATAACACAGTTTACTTGCTGATGGATACTCTGCCTCTGAAATCTCAACGTCTTGCGTGACCATCACGGCCAGTTTCTAACAATCCAGATCAGTCCTGAATCGGTCACAGAAAAGGAAAGAGAATAATTGTCATTAACTTATTAACTTACTATAGCGAGCGGTAGAATCGCACTTAAATTGGGTGGTGTACAGTTAAATGGGCCATGATAAAAAAAAAATTCTGCATAAATATGAGGGCTATACTAAAGCTTCGGGGACTTCAAAGGTCCAACGTGGATGATGGCACGCCCTACCTAGGTAGGTATGGTATCGTGCACGCCTTACATGGGCCCATGGACCCACTTTGATAGCCTCGAAGAGACTCGAGCCCCACAACCGTATTTGGCGTCACCGTATGTATCGTCAGTGTATGGACCGTATCTATGTATGTACCATTTCAGTTACCTACATACATATGTTGTAGGCGATAATAGTCTTTTAAGGATTACATGTGTACCTGCGGCCCTTTTCAATAGTTATATTCGTAGAGGCGTGTTGACATTCGTCGCTTTTAGTTCAGCGCGTCTCCTCCCCCCGAGCTCTCTTTATCCTGCACTTTTCAGCGCCCACTTTCTTTCATTCCGGTCCTATTGACCACTGCGCATGAGCCTTCCCTCACGCACACCGTGTGTACTGTTCTTCGTCCCACGAGAAGTTTTAATCTGCTCATATCTAATATCGCCTTTGATTTCTCCTCTGTGCCTCTTAACCCCACCGTCCTCAATAATGCCACCGATCACTTCTGACAAAGACCTTCCTAAGTTGCTTGATACACCCACAAAGCACGTCAAATGGGTGAAAAAGCTGGTCCTCAGGCATCTACGTAGTGCTGTTAAGCACATCGACAGGCCTCCTATGCAGGGGATGTTTAGCCGAACCCTACTATTGACATTGGGAGATGGCCGTGAGGTGGTGCAACAATTTCGCACTGAGCCATTCGACCTAGACGCTTTCAAGATTGCAAAGAAAGCCTTGGGCCCTGTCGTACCTGATGCCATGGCTTTGGAGATGAGGACCTTTTCAACGAGGGAGTTTGAGCTTATTCCTTTACTCGCCTTTATGGCAAGATGTGGGTTCACGGAATTGCCGGCAAGGGCGCAAAGGGCCGAATTGCGATTAATAAATCTCTTGGTCACGTTCTGTCTAAAGGCTGCCTCGCCAATAGCAGTGACGAGGCCGTGAATGGCCGTGTCCGCAACCACCTTGAGGCCCTCCTAGCATCGCCTCGAAGAAGATATCAATCCGTACCGACATCTGCTTCAAGGCTTTCTTGATAACATAGAACGGCTGAAGAAGCTTCCACTATGGGTCGCTCACTATGACCTGAACCAAGTAAACGTCTTAATCGATGAGGAATGCAATATCACTGGCTTGATCGACTGGGAGCTTTCCAGCCCTCTCCCATTTGGTGTTGGCTTCGGTCGCATTCACACCTATGCTGGCGAATATACGGGCGGGGGGTTTTGGGTGCCTGATGAATTTGAGGATGCAGAACGAGCTTTCTGGAATGAGTTGTTTGATGGAATGCCGGCAGAAACTCGTGACGAATTGAGAAACCAAATCGACCTTGTCCAGGATGCCGTTATCCTTGGAACACTTTTAGATTGCCTGGCTTTTGAACAAGGGAAGGTTGTTATTGGCTCGGTTCCTAAGAAGGCTCTCCCTAAGCTTCTTACTTACCGAATCCCTTTTGTTAGAGGGAACGAGCCCCCGTACAGAGACTAAAGCTAGACAATGATTTCACTGTATTAGTTTCTCTTGTCAGCATTCTTCCCGCACACCATCGCTTTTGGTGGCTATGGCCTTGCAGATGGGCACTTTGGTGTGCGCTCGCCAAAAGCTTTGATAGCTTGCTCGCTGCCCGAATCGTGCTTGGGTTTGCTGCCGCCGCTGGAGAGGTAAGACATGAATTATGAAGGAAGGACCTTATGCTTCTCTGACACTCACCATGTTCTTGCCGATGACTTCTCTCTAAGAGTATCGTTCACAGAACTGACACTATGCAACTATTCAGTCTTGGGTCTAGTTACAGTAATTAGCCCCAGATAACATGGCAAACTCAATAAACATCTGTGCCGCGGGGCCTTAGCGAATAGCTTTCCTCTAGGTAAGACCCCTCCTGCATATTCGGCCACAGGTCGAAAATCCCGGATAGGGAGCACTTCATCCACCCTGGAAACGGCGGCTCGGGATCTTCCTCTAATGCCTCAACGACTTTCACATAATGACGCTGCATATCTTCTAATCGTTGTGGTAGGTCTTCTGGAAGTGGAGCGCTTTGTAAAGTCTGAAAAGTCTCCTCGTCAATCACAATAAACATACGGTAACTAGGAAAGCAATCGAGCTTATCTCGCTCAGTTACCTAGGCTTTAAAATGCGTGCGGACCTGATCTATCGATGCTCCATCGAACTAGGAAGCATCTTCAACGACGCGTGGCTTGTACTTAGCCCGTATTCCATCGAAGGAAGTTCTGTTGAACTCATTTGTCCTAGGTCATAGCGGAGGCAGGATTCGTAGTCCTTATAGAATCCATCCTTGATGTACGCTGTGGTAAGGTCGACTATACGCGGGAAAGTGACATGAGATTGCTGGGTGTAGGTTGTCCGGTATATTGTGTAGCCCCATGTTGGTTCCGTGAAATTCAGCCAGTGATAAAGATCACGAAAATGGCCTGGAAGCCAGGGGATAGCTGCCTCGGTAATCGAATTCGCGACATGACGGTGGGGGGTGGGATTGACGTGATCTTGCGGTGGTTAAGAGGTAACGGGTAAGTCTGCGGATAGAGAAAGGTGCAACCTCCTAGGAGCATAGGCTAAAAGGGGGGGAGATGGTAGGTCAATTGATTAGCCCCACTGTGAGATTTTTTTGGATCAGGATCGAGACCGCTAGAACGAACGGTCATGTTGACTGCGCAGTCCTATTTTGACGGGTGATATGAATGGGAAAGGTTCGCATGTGGTGCGATTAGCGTGTCGCATTTTATTGATATAGCTTAGGCCCACTTATCCCTACACTCAGTGAGCACTCAGCACTCAGCACCGCAGATCAAGTTGATTATGTAATGGCCCATGATCAACCTTGGAAGGTTGGAAGGTTGGAAGTCAGGGTACTCAGGGACGTGCTCAGTGTTAGTCCATGAATCAAAAAACGGCAAGAGGTGAGGCCTACTTGCGAGGCATTATCCGGTAAATATGCTTCCTTAAGGTCGTCTTAGGTGACACATGTGGGATATGCTTCCCGGAAGGACCTGCAGCTCCGCATATGAGTACTGTACCCTTTCTCGGGCATTTAATTAGAGAGGCTATGCAAACCTTGTAAGGCCCAGGGGAGTTGGTTAGTAAATCTTTCTGATTCGACGCTTGTGTTTGCACTTCCCAAATGTCTCGGTTGCCTCCTGCTGCTGCCGGTTACTAGGTACGGGAGACAGAACCCGACCTTTCCCCGCTTATCTCTCATTCATGAAGCGTCGATGCATACAAGTACATTTCAGAACATCTATAAGTACCTAGGTATGCTTCTCATTTAAGAGTTGATATTTGTAACAAATGAACAACAGAAAAACATTGAACCACTCATTCGCTAGTTGTTGTTAACCCAGTTGCCATGTAGACCAGCTCTGAGTCTCAAAGGAAGCATGATGATCGCCCGGGCCTTGGTGAAATCGCGACAATCTAGAAGATGCAGCTCACTGGACAGGGTGCGATAGTTGTTTACCAATGCCATCAAGTATCCATCACCTTCCTCCGTAGAGCCCGCACGCGGAATGAAAACGGGTTCTTGCACGAGATGTGTGCGTCCCGGGAAGTAAACTTCCGTGTTGCCTGTGCTTTCGTCGTGATGTGCCAGCGAGTTATAAGGAGGATACCCACCGCCCATGACCGGGGCAATAGCTGCAAAGTCCGTTCCCAGGCCTGGGTCCATGAGATCAAAGTAACTGTGGCTATATTTTCTTCCCGAAAACCGATCATCAATGCGATAGAATTCAGAATTTCCATCGTGCAAAACCTCCGGCTCGGGGAGATGTCCTTCTTCCGCATTAGGGTCCACAGTAAACCGTGTCAATTGAGAGTGGATCTTGCTAGGCTTAGGCGAGTTGCCCTGAGCATCGGGCCACCAGTAAAAGACATTCTTGTCACTGAGTCCGAGATCGAAGACAATCTTCCCGTCATCTTGCTCATAGGCGTTGGCGGTATGGCCGGGGAATGAATTTTTGTATGTGAACCACTGCGAATGGCGTGTGAGGAAATAGTAAAACGGACAAAATTGGTTATAGAAACCCTCTTACCTTAACATCCGAGGGCTTAGCTCCGTAGCGGGGAATCACTCCGATATAGAAGGGAGTTTCAGGGCTCCATTGCCAGTGTTCTCCACCCTGCTTCAATCGTTCCAGATCACATAACTGGGGAATCACAGGGAAAAGAACCTAGCATAAAGACTCTTGATTAGATGCTGACATCTTGCCAATAATAGGCCTGAAAGAGCCGCACTCACCCAGTTCTCCGTCACTGCAAAGTCATGGATCATTCCACAGACAGGACTTGCTAGCCAAACTGTCTGGGTGAACTTACCGTCAGAGCCAATAGTATAATAACAAATATCGGGGCTGCCGTCTCCCTTGGCTTCATAACCGAAACAGACCAATTCTCCTGTCACTGGATCGGTCTTAGGGTGGGCAGTGAAAGTTACGCTGGGGAGCTGGCCATCAAAGGTATACAAGCCCTTTGTTTCCAGGGTCTCTGGATCCATCGCATATGGAGGGGAGTCCTCCTTAAGAGCCAAGAGCTGGCCGTTAAAACTGACAACATTGGTATTGGCAGTACTTCTAACGGTGAATTCCACCGCATCAGTAAACTTGTTTCGATATTTCCCTGGTTGAAAATGGTTAGCCCGCTCTATAATGTATCTAAATTGGAAAATAGATGCCACGTAGGTTAGAAAATCCGTACCAATGAGCGCGCGGCGGGCTTCCCTCTCGCGTACAAACTTCTCAGTGCGAACGTATTTCTGCTGGAAGGTCACAGAACCGTCCTTGATGCGGAATGCGCTGACATTTCCATCTCCATTGAACCACTAATTATCTTAGTGTCAGGCGACCAAAAAGGAAGGTGGAATAGTAGATTTAGGTGGATACATACGGGATCATCGTCAATGAAAGGAGGCAACTGAGGATCGGGCATGACACGGTAGAAAGTACCGTCAATGTCATTTGGAAGATCTCCATGCACCTCTAGATTTTGAACCTCTCCCTCAAATCGGCATGGCTTCATGAAGTCCGAGAACTGAGGGCGGTTGGGAAAATGCTGAGCAGGGGATGCCATTTTTGGTCTAAATTTGAAGTAATAATCTCCAGGCGACATGATGTTGAAATATGTTTCGTTTCAGTTTCACCTCAGGCCCCAAAGAGGAATGGAAAGTTAGAACAGTTCCCCGAAGAATCTGGAGTGCGGCCCGAAGAACCCCCACGCTTTCCACCCGGGGAGATGTCGGGAATGCGGGCGACTGCTGTCAGGGGAAGTACGGGTCGTTTTGGCTAACCTCTGGCAACGGGCATAAGTTTCATAGATGCGAGATGAGAGAATGGGAGGCACAAATTGAAACAATTGATCTAACTCAAGCTCTCTATCTTGACTTAGTTCGTATGTAGGGAACAGCATGTAGCAAAAAGAGCCCAGGCGATAAGCCTCCACGATAACCGATAAGATTTGCCCAGTTACATACATAACGTAACATTGGCTGCCTAGTTGGGACATGGTACTTTGGAACGACATGTCTACCGAATTTCGCAGCTTCCAGGGCTTCTGCAGTAGCCCTTGGTAGTATCTTTTGTGGCCTGGCAAGGTTGCAAGTAAGGCGGTCAGACATGGCTCCTCAAGATCACGATAAAGGTGCACTTATCGATAATATCGATAAGGATGTTGATATCACGTGCCACAATATCGCCAACGACATCTGGCTAGCGGTCTTCGTTTCCAGGGCTGTTTTCATATCAACACAGCTCAAGCTTCATACTATACTAGCAGGGAGCTGTGTATAGACTGGGCTGTCTGATCTGAGACATTCATCGGAGAGCCTTAGGTCACTGTCAAAAGCTTCTTGCCCCTTGGAACATTCCGTGGGCCAAATGGAAGGTCGGCGCGTCTACTCTATATGGATGTTCAGATAGCTCATCCATGGATGTGTTGAGGTCTCGGCGCTCGATTAACTAAGCGATCAGGTAGGTCCCAAAACGATGATCGCGCGACACGATTGCTTTCATCTCTTCTACCTCCTCCATTCATAAATTTGAACCCCGGGCTCGAATGACCTATCCTCTGAATCAAGCGGAATGGCTGACGAGTCTAGTAGTATCTACAACCTAATTGAAGAGCTTGGCTTTACTCCAAGCGAGCACCAATTCTTGCTTCGTCTTTTCGGCTCATCCGACCCATTTGCGGGTGTGGACCTAGAGGCCAATCACAGCGAAAATCAATCTGGCCAGCTCAGCTCCACCAGTATTGCTCACAGGCTCGCATCTGCTAGGCTTAGGCAAGATATTCCTCCGTTTACTGGGTGTATTTCCTTGACTGACCTACTTCCCCCGCAGTGAACGTGCCAGTCAGTTGCGTCTACGATCCATCCACCGTCATCCTAGTGACTTTCGCGAAAGCTCAGAAGGAAGAGACCTGGTTCACTACGCAGAAGAGTGGACCTCTCTCATCGGCACTGATTCAGAATCTCTGTTCTCAGAGTTACGCCAACAGCTTGTAACGGACAACGAGCCTCCCTGCCTCGAGTCCCCTGAGGTTCCCGAACACCCTAAGGCATCGGAGAACGTTGCACGCCCAGGATCCGTTGAACCTGCAAGTTCATCAGTCTACAGTGAAACAGGTGAGCCACCCGACTCTGTTGATAACCTCACCGAGACCCCTGGCACCCAACGCCATTGCGAAGGATCCCAGGACCCGAGGACTTTAACCCACCCTGGGAGCTTTGAGCGGCTACTGGAATCATTCCCAAAACCTCCCGGTTACAACCAAACCGTCAGGAAGCAAAGTTTCTCCCACGTTTCTTCTGACGCCCAACGAGTGCCACCGAAAGACAGTGCCCAAGCTAATACATCGACGCTCGCCAGCAGTCAGATCAAACCTTCAAGCAGCTCACCCCGGATTTCCCGATTCTCCGAAGATTTGGGGGACAGTAACCCGATCGGAGAGCAAAATCCTTCCAGCATTTCTATCAAGACTGATACATCTGCGCTCGACAACGGTGGGCTAGAAAATACCTCAACTAGTCCTCGTGGAATTTCCCCGCTATCTCCTAACGACACTTCAACTGCCATCGGCACTCGAAACATTTCTCCTCGGACTCCTTCGGTGACCCCTAGCCTCTCTTTCAGAAATTTACGTCTCCCCATTGACTATCACGAGGGACAACAAGTGAGTGTTGGAAGTTCCCACCAGGCTCAGGGGCGCGGCAATCGGTACACAATTTTCCCTGAATACACCCCGCAGATTCGTCCGATTGGCTACGTGATCAGAAAGCAACACTCCTTCCGCACTATCTTCGAAGGGTGTCCCTCACCTAGAGAGTCCCCTCGGTATTACCGGAAGTCTCCTCTTCGTATCTCTACTCGCCCATCGACGATCTCTTTCAACTCGGGAAAGAAGAGCACCCCAAAGCACAAGAGAGTCCTGAAGCGTTTTGGTAAAAAGCTCAAACACCTGCTTTGTCCAACCTGCAAACGCACCTCATCTACTCTCAATCATTAACTTCACGCCAGAGAAGTCACCTATCTTTACACTTCCTTCACAATCGCCTCACCCAGCCCCGTCTCTATCTTTACCCCTTGCTCACTTTGCGCCCGTATTATTCTTACAGCTTTCTTACTTGACAATCATTCTTACATACTTCACACCTGGCTCATTCCAAGCATATCTTCACTCACTATGGATTCTCGAACGTCTCATCTGTTGGACCCATCCTCTGCCATGGCGGCCATTACCAAGCACAAGGCGGAAGCAATTAAGCTAGCTCGTGAACAGGGTGTGGCCGTCCAAGAGATGTGTCGCCGTGCGAAAACTGAGGTTCCACCATACGAGTTTGAAGAGTTGATAGGCAAAGGTGCTTATGGCCGCGTCTACAAGGGTCACCAAAGACCGTCGGGTCGGCTGGTTGCCATCAAAGTCCTGGATATTGACTCGCTCGACTACAAGTCAGTTCGAGATTTCAGAGATGAGTCGATAAAAGACTTCATCCATGAAACAAAGGTGATGAAGCAAGTGAAGGACTCTGGGGCCAAAAATATCAACGAAATCATTGAAGCCATCTCGATTCACTCTCAGTTGTGGCTGGTTTGTGAGTACTGTCCCGGTGGCAGTGTCCGTACATTGATGCGTGCAACAAACGACAAGCTTGATGAGAAATACATCGTTCCAATTGCTCGCGAGCTGGCTGTTGGACTTCGCGCGATTCACGACGCTGGGATCATTCATCGCGATGTGAAAGCTGCAAACATTCTTGTTCATGAAGAGGGTCGTCTAGAAATCTGCGACTTCGGTGTTGCTGGTGTTCTCCAATCACAGCGAGACAAACGATCCACCTGGATTGGTACACCACACTGGATGCCGCCAGAGATGTTCGCAACTCGCGGAGAGCCCCATCAATACGGGAATGAGATTGATGTGTGGGCGTACGGGTGCACACTGTTTGAATTTGCGAATGGGAACCCGCCAAACGCAGGCCTGCGAGAACGAATGCAAATTGGTCGCCAACTAAATCGCAAGACTCCCCAGCTGGACAGCGATAAGTACAGTCAAGGCCTGAAGGATCTTATTGCCTACGCTCTAGACTCCAATCCAAACACTCGCCCCACGATGGCAGACATCCTTGCCCACCCCTACATTGCCAATACGGAAGAGGAATATCCGACTGCTTCTGTGAGTGAGTTGGTGAGAGACTACTACCAGTGGTCCCAGCGAGGAGGCCAGCGGATTTCTTTGTTTCACCCAGGCGGCGCCGCGGCAGCTGAACTCCCAGGCATCGAGGAGTCAGAGGATGACTGGAATTTCAGTACCACAGATGGATTCGAGCGAAGATTCTCTGTCATTGACCTGGATGAAATTGCGGCCTCACTAGCGGAGATGGAGCAGTCGATCAGTACTACCGACATAAAGCCTGAGCAAGACATGTACGAAAAGTTTTCGGAGGATGATCTTAACTATGAAGATAAGGCCAATTTCGATGAACGTGTGCGCCGAGGCGCTGTGGCAATGGAAGGCCTGTTTGACGAGGAAAAGCCCAGCTACAAGTACGAAACAAAAAATGACTTTGTCCCCATCGAACCTGAGCAGCCCACCTCAGATCTTCCCCTTCGTGCGGAAACAGACCGGTCCTCTGTCACCTCGACTTTTCTCGATATCGACATCGGGTCATTCGAGGCCTCACACTACGCAGCAGGAGCTCCATCAGCGCAGCCTTTCCAACTGGTCGATGCAAATACTATCCGAGCGAACCGCTCCAGTATTCGATTGAACAGGACCTCGTCTGAGAATAGCTCAAAGTCATCCGATAGCCGCGCGAATGACGTTGAAAACCTCGAAGATACATTTGTGCCGTCTGGTCCTCGACCTCCCACCATGGACTGGAAATTCCCATCATTCGTACAAGATGAAGAGGAACAACCGGAAAGAAAAGAGGAGGAAGTTCCTGCACAGGAGCCCATAAAAGAGGAGACTTTCCAGGCTGAGAAGCGAGCCACCATGCAGTGGACATTCCCAGTCATGGGTTCCGTACCCGAGAGCCAAAGCTACGATGACCGACATGACACCCTCCGGGCTCCGCTGCCTGAGGTCCAGCCTCCGCTGCAGTCGCAGCCCCCGTCAACAGATGAACCAGGTGACTCACGTCCTTCGACTTCAGCATCCAATACATCCGACTCAGATTACGACCCCTTCCGCTTTGATCGCCCCACCACTCCGCCGGGCGCAGACTCGCTTCATCACAGTCATTTCTTCGACACCGAGCTCCCCGCGATGTTGGAATTAGCCGGTTACAATGAATATGAGGCTTCCGGAATCCTCGATGGCCCCGGCCCAGACGAAGAATCTCATCCTGTGTGGAAGGCGCACTCCAGGACTTCCTCATACGAAGATAGTATGACGGCTTTACCCACAGCCGTTCCAGTTCCCCAAACACCCACTGCTGCCTCGGTGACTTCCGGCCCGGTCTCAGAACCGGGGTCTCCTGTGTTCGAAACTGTACGAAACGTACGACATGACATGTCTGAAGTCCCCACAACACAGGCAGAAGATATGGGGCCAATCCTCTTCCCGGCTCTGAATCCGCCAAGTGCGGCAAGTCTGTCGGAGGGCATGGATGATGGTGTGGTGACAGCAGAACTTGACCGTTTACTGGCTGATTTCTTAGAGTCGCTTTCGGCGACTGGTGAGGCATTGTCACGGGCTGATATCAAGCATGATATGAATGGTGTTCAGGTTGTTGAGCAGGTCTAGATGACCAGTATGAGCATGTAGGATATTATTACTGGCAGATATCCTTAGTCGGAAGCCATGTGAGGCACAGATATGTGGGATCAATGAGATCCAAACTACAATTCCAGTAGCTAATATTATGTTCGGTTTGCTTGCATTTTATGTTCACGCAGATTTCCCAAAGAATGATGTAGGCACTGCGTCCAGCTGCCAGAGGCACCAGAGGCACCAGAGGCATGGGCACTGCGGGCAACTGGGCAAAATAGAGGAACCAAAGCACCTCATCTCTTCTTCCATCCCATCTCGTGTTTCCGTCTCTTCTTCTCCCATCCCATCTTGTTTTTCATCTCTTCTTCCTCTTTCATCCACGTGTACCCTCTGCTTCCACAATGACTTCCTCTTCATCCTCGCATACCTCAGAAATGTCATCAGAGGCTTTGCCCTTTGGTGTCTTCTCTCCCCCACAGAATTCCTACGAATGGAAGAAAGCCCTCCTCAATGTGAAATGGCTATGTTTCAACCAGCAATACAAGCAATGTGCCCTGCGTTGCAATCAGCTCATAGACACCGCGTCTAGTCCGGTTCGTGTCCCACAGATCTTATTTCATTCTCACTCGCTAATGTGTTTATACATAGCTCCATCCGATCCGTGCGACCTATCTCCACTATTATGCAGCCACCTCATATGAGTATATGGGACGAGCAGCTCATATATTTTCGACTGTGAAGGTCCCGCTTCTGACTTCTGCTATGGAGCGTTTTCAGATTGCCTATGAGTCTTTGCCAGCTATGATCCCACCGCCTGTTCTGTATCCCAACCAGACCTACTCGCCAGTTACTTTTCTCCATTCGCCCAACTCGTCTCCTCGGTCTTCCTTGACTACTCTTGTGTGGAGCCCTGAGATTTTGCCGACACATTGTGTCTCTTCTGGTTCTGGTCATGGTCCAAATGCTGAAGCTCTGTCAGTTCAGAATCTGTCGGCTCATAATGCTAGGCTGGCTCGCACGCCTCCTTCGCCAGACCCTTCTCCCTCTTCCCCTTCAAACTCGTCTATCACCACTGCTTTTTGTGTGACGCCACCTCCTTCTGCTCGAGAAGTCTCGCGTTTTGACTACGGAGCTCCTCCTCCAGCTTTTCATATCCCACCTCCGACCCGTGAACCCCCTCCTCCACCACGCGGCGTTCCTGTTCGCACAGCTACGAGGGACCAGTTGCTCTCTTTTAATAGTGCCAGAGAGGGGCTTCCCAACGGGGGGTCTATCGTCCGTAGCATTGCTCGGATGATTGATAACTCTATTATTGCGGGAGCCGACGACCGTTTTGTGACCCGCGCGCCGCCCAAATCTCGCTCTTTAAAGCGGCCGCCAGTGCGTCTGTCTCCGATCAAGTTCCCAGCTGGACTTGAGGATCCAGCAAAGCGTCGCGATCTCATTCCATCCCCGCTTGCAATCCGGAAGAGCTCCGGTGAGGTGCAGAGGTGCAGCAGTTCTGCAACGGCAATCTGCGGGGGTTCAGAGCAAGAAATATCTTGGAATGAGGTGAATCGACCGGTCCGAGCTCGCCCTCCCCGGCTGCCCTTGAAGATAATCCCATCCAGCCGTCTGAATGCTAACACAGAGGAGACGAACTCTTCGATCCTAGCACCACAACCGAAGCGTCTTAGTCCCGTCCTTCCTTCGCCCGTGACCCTGTCTCCATCGACGCCCACCCCGCTTCCGAGGAAGAAGATCACCTCCCTCGGCTCGCCGTTCGCCAGCCCCGCAGGCTCACCAGAGCAGAGAAGCAGCAAGTTGCCCTCGTTGCAGTCGAGGAAGGCCTCCCCCGTACCTGTCAGCGCCGAGCGTGCCGCCCAGATCAATGAGTTCAACGACGCCGTTAAGTGGCTCCGTGAGCACATTCCCGCCGACGTTACCGGGCTCCGCAAGCAGATCAAGCATGTTTCGGACCTTCAGCAGGCCCGTCGGTCTCGCAACACGACAATGGCTCGATCTGCCTCCTTCTGGACTTTTTCTCCCGTTAAGCCGAAACCCGGTTCTGGTGCATCCAAGGAACCTCCTGTGATTGAGGGGCCTAATATTGATGAGTATGGAAATGTTATTCGGGTTGAGACTAAGGCGCAGCGCATCGAGCGGCTCAGGAAGGAGGATTGGAGGATTGGTATTCGGTCAAAGCATAGTCCCTGGAAAGGGACTGATTACTACGATAAGCTTTGCGAAGTTGCTTTGGCGGAGCTTGGTGAGACAGGTTATGGATCTCGCGAATGGCTGCAGCGGTGAGATCTTACTTACCGCTTATCCACTTGCTGGTGTCTTTTGATCTTTTTTTGCGATTTGCGTTTTCCTTTTCCGGGGTTGAGTTGTGCAAGTGCGTATGCAGTTGCGTGACCTTGGAGCTATTCTATTCAAGATGCTCGATGGACATTGTGTTGCTCAATCTACCTGGGTGGATGTCAAGTGGGAATCATGATCTGTATTTGATCATCTTGGTTGCGGGTCAAGCTGGTCTGGTGGGTGGGTTGAGTATGCCATCTGGTATACTGGAAAAGAACATTGTTGCGCCTTCGTTCACTTCGATACAAGAGGTCACGGTACCGATGGTCTTTTGTATGTTCCTGTCTGGAAGAAGCCCTGGAGGTCGCCTGGAAACATCCCCATGGTTGGATTTGTTTCTTAATCTTAATCTTAATCTTAATTTTAATTTCAAAAATCAAAAGTCAATCTTGTTATTCTTGTCCTTCGTCCTAACCAGATCCTCAAAGACCTTTACTCAACACCGAACCAATTCCCTCTCCCAGACCTCCTTTTCCAAACATGTCACCCAGTTGATTCCCAAGTTGATCTTGAATCTTGCTTAGATTCTGGTCCTCGGTGAGTTTCTTGGCAGTTAGACTTTCTGTGAATTTGGGTCAGTATACTTGCTTATCTTTCTCTCTTTGATATAACATACTTTTCAGTCCATACGACACCTTTGTCTCACCCATATAGTCGAGCAAGAGCTCTTGGAGATGTTTTTGGTATGGGTCTAGATAACCAGAGACCCAAGCCGCAAGTAGAATGACCTGGAAGGTAAGGAAGAAGAGGAAAAATAACATGATTAAAAGTTCAAGTTCTCGACGATGTTATAATAGCAAAGCTCAAGTCCAACAGAAAGAAAATATCTTGTTCATATACCTCGAGCTTAGCCTATGACGTCTGGTGATGACGATGTGCCACACAGGCTGGGCTGGTGGGGTCAGGATGTTTATTGCCAATCAGGGAAGGAATTTTATATTAAGTGTCATTCAGTATTGGCATGTTTCGAATTCCAGTCATTTTCTTTTCTGTTTTGATTGTCGGAATAGTGTCGGAATGAATTGGTGTGTCTTTAAATAGGTCTACTACAGCTCTTGGTTCTACGTATTTGTTGACCTTACGTTCAAGATGAGGACTGTGGATTCTCACATAGTATGTAAATAGTGACCGAGTCACATGCAAATAGGTCTTAGGTCTACATAATTATGTAAATCTGGGCTTTCATGTTGACTTTCTAAAATCTACTCCGTACATCTTTTTGGTTCATGTTTTCCTTTTTTCTCCTTTTTATTGAATTGATTCCTTATTATGATGTTCTGGTATATTAATTCCCTATACGGAGTACGGAGTAGTCTGGAGGCAGTAACATTCCCGTTGTGGCTGTGCTGGCGCTAAACCCTACAGCCCCGAATCACCCAAGCCTTATCGCGTCTAGAACTCCTGATCTCCCCCCTCTTCAGCACTTTTTTTTTTTGACCTTCTTTTTAAATTTTATCTTCGTAAGACTTGCGATTGAATTGCGATCTGTCATATCTGGTCTGCGTGTGGTATGTCTCCTCCATTGGTTCTGTTTGGAATTCATGCAGCCACCCCCGCGCATGGTTGACCCCTCGAATCTGGTGTTTCTATAATTTTCGATATCACTGACCTGATTTCCTTGCTAGGACCATTTCATTTTCGATTTTAAAGGCCTCAATCCCTGAATCCTCAACCCTCTCCTTCCTAGTCCCTGCTGCCTAACGGGTTCCGTGCCCATTCGAGCCCATCGCAACGTCTGCCACCTTAGGCGTCCGCAGCCCTATCCCCACATCATGAGTTGTGAGTCGATATTCCATATTTGCTGGACTTTTGTTCTCCGTCCGATCTTGCTATGATTCGTCATTTGGTGTGGCCCGAATATTGTCCGGCTTCACGTCTGCCTTGTCCACAATCCGACTCTTGACTGCATTGGAATTGCCATGTCGATCTACATGCACCCTATGAGCTCTCTGTGGAATATATGGGGGCTGGGGGGACTTGGATTTCTAGCTGTTATTTTGTGTCAGGGTCTGCTTCGCCATGTCTAAGCTCTCCCCGCTCGGTCGGCTCCTCCAGGGGTCCCTTGCTTCATTTTTTTTCCGCGATTCGTCTGACAGGCCCCGCAATGTACTGACGCTCGGTCTCCTAGTCGCAAATATGCTCAACAAGCTGTCCGGGCAGCCAGAGAGCTACGAAAAGAAGTACCGCCTCCTCATCCTAGCTCCTTTACCCCACATTCGCTGACCTGTTTCTCGCCGGCTATAGGGCTCTCTATAAATTCGGACGGACGCTGGGTGCAGGTACATATGGAATTGTTCGTGAGGCGGAAGGCACCGAAAATCAGAAGGTTGCGGTGAAGATAATCTTGAAGAAAAATGTCCGTGGTAATGAAAACATGGTCTACGATGAGCTTGAGATGCTGCAATCACTCCAACATCCCCATATTGTCTCTTTCGTCGACTGGTTCGAATCTAAGGTGAGCATGTCTATGTTTGGCGCGATCATTGCGGAGCTCTAATCGTGGACCTAGGACAAATTCTATATCGTTACACAGCTAGCCACTGGTGGCGAGCTGTTCGACCGTATCTGCGAGTATGGCAAGTTCACTGAGAAGGATGCGTCGCAGACCATCCGCCAGGTGCTTGATGCCGTGAACTATCTGCACAAGCGCAACATCGTTCACCGAGGTCGGTCTCCTTATGTCATGCTAGCGCTGTACATGTAACTAACCCTTGCAAAGACTTGAAACCCGAGAACCTCCTCTACCTCACCCGTGCCGCCGATTCTCAATTGGTCTTGGCGGATTTCGGTATTGCGAAGATGCTGCACGACCCCTCTGAGGTATTGACCAGCATGGCCGGCTCCTTTGGATATGCTGCCCCCGAGGTCATGCTCAAGCAGGGCCACGGCAAGGCTGTCGATATGTGGTCTCTCGGTGTTATCACCTATACCCTCCTATGTGGCTACTCCCCTTCCGATCCGAGAACCTGACCGACCTCATCGAAGAATGCCGGACAGGCCGCATCATCTTCCACGAGCGGTACTGGCGCGACGTATCTCAGGATGCCAAAGATTTCATTCTCAGTCTCCTGAATGCGGACCCCAGCAAGCGAGTTTCCTCCGAGGAAGCCCTCAAGCACGTGTGGCTGACCGGAGAGACTGCGAGCGACCGTGACTTGCTGCCTGAAATCCGCACCTACATTGCACGTGCCCGTCTCCGCCGCGGAATCGAGATCGTCAAGCTCGCCAACCGTATCGAGTCGCTCAAGATGCACGAGGAGGAGGACGGGGAGGATATCCCCAGCCCCATGGACATGGGCGCCTCATCCGAAGAGCCGAGTGTGGAGGAACCCCCCTGCTCCAAGCGACGATGCCAGTCCTACCAGCCCTACCCCCGGCCACGCGAAGAAGAAGAGTCTGGCTAGCGCTGCTCGCGGTGCTATTTTCCGTGAAGTTGTTCTGGCCAAGGTCCGTGAGCAGAAGGAGGCCGAGGAGCGGGAGAAGGTTGAACGTGAAGCCCGCGAGAAGGCTTCTGCGTAAATTGTTTGTAGTCTTTATTTGTCTCTTTTACATTCGTCTTGTCCATACGCTATTCCTGTGTCCATTCTGCCCTGTACTTTTCTTTTATCTGCCTTGCGGTTTCTTGGATATAATTCTGTGATTCCCATTTTTCCTAGTCAAATCAGGGTGAACATACAATCTTCAGGCAATCATCGTGCTTTCAGGGTTGCTTTCTTATTTTGGTGGATAGAGACTTATTTTAAGTTTTATATACCATCAGCCACAGAATACTTCAAAGTATAATGACCTTATATCTCCTCTATCCCAAGCTTAGAAGCCGGCACCACTAGTTTGTAGAGGGGAGCTAAAGAAGATCGCTAAAAAATCTGAGATGGCTGATATTCACATGTTACATATTCTCCTACCTTAGTTTATACATATGTACCTATTCCGCTTCGCTGATATATAGTTGCATTGCTGCCAGGTGGATAGTTATGTAACAAGTATGTAATTTGAACCCGCTCATTCTTATTGCACAATGTCAGTGCATACGTATGTAAATTCTGCCTGACAAATAAAAACCAAATATAAAAGGTACCTGCCCAGATAGTATGTGACCTCTATGGATGACCCAATCTATATGGTCAGATGTCGATATCACGTGTAGTGATAGATAATCTCCCCACTTAGCTTTAGATTGTAATCTTTTTAACTATATCTCTTCTCTTTTGGCCGTCTTATATCCTTTGGTTCTTTAGTTTAATCTCACTTGAGAAGTTCACCACATTTCCGTCCTTAACGTCATACATCCGTTGTACTCCACCTAATCGAGACACCGCCCCTCCCATCCTTCTCCACCGGAGCTCAAACATCTAAATCTTTTCTCTCACCACATCGCAACAATGTTCGCTACAAAGCGTCTGAGCAAGGTGATTATAATCCGAACCTAAAGGGTGCTGAAATGTCTATCTTGCTGACTCTATATTCATGGATAGGAGCTCGTTAAGGTACCAATTCCTCCATTTTCTCTCGGGCTTATCGCCTTTGTTCCCCCGCATATTTTGAGAGCATGCCATACCGCCCATGCATATTGTTCATTCTATGAACATGTTTCTCTGACCTTTGACCTTCCAGATGCAAGAGCATGTCCCACCGGGAATTGCAATCGTCAAGTGTGACAATCTGGAGGAATGGCAGATGGACATCAAGATCCTTGACCAGAATCCTCTTTATCTGGACCAAACTTATCGGTTGAAGTTTACCTTCAGTAACAAGTACCCTATCGGTATGTCCCAATTTCTCAGCCGGCAGCCGATATCTCTCGGCTCCATCCTGTTCCTCTTATCTTTGTCCTATCTCTTTATCAGATCAATATTGGTTCTGACACAAATCATTTTAGAACCCCCCAGAGGTCCAATTCATCCAATGTCCTGACTCCACTGGCACACCCCGCACAATCCCAATGCATCCCCATATCTACAGCAATGGCATTATCTGCCTTGATCTCCTGGGCTCCGCCGGTTGGTCCCCAGTGCAAACAGTTGAGAGCGTCTGCATGAGCCTCCAGAGTATGCTCACCGCCAACAACCGCAATGAGCGACCCCCCGGTGACCAAGAGTTCATTGCCACCAACCGCCGCCGCATCCGTGATATCAACTTCGTCTATGAGGATGACAATGTATAAATTTCCAGTTCCCAAGTCGGAGCTGGTCCGTGGTGTGTTTGAAATAGGGGATGGCTTGCGTTAGCGGGGTAGGGTCACATACATCGACGTTTTCTGCATGGATGCAATTCCGCCCCTTAAGATTTGAGCGGTGGGATTTATATGGTGCCTGGTGGCATTGTTCTTCTTGGTTCTTTGCGTTTGCATTCATCCTGGCGCTGGCCCACTGTTGGTCTCAATCGTGGAATGGGTGGCTTTCTTGCGGGCGTTCAAGGGTTTTCATTATTTAGCGATACGACCAATAAGAGAGCCCATTCTCTTTGAGCAATATTTGGTAAGTAGAGTAGACAAGAGAGAAGAAATCAAGTAATAGAATCTACAGTATGAGCAATCGTCCATTTCATCTGGGGGAAATGATAGCGGATGTTCATTGTGATTGGCTAGATCGCTTATATTCCCAAAGCAAGAATGGTGCAAATCATCCACCCCAAGTATAAGAGCGAGTGAATCTTCTCAAAGATATATGTCAAGTATTATTATCTCCAATATCAGAAATGGCATCTACAACTCAAATTGACCTTTTCCAGGGATGGCCCGCAACAGCCATGCTTCCAGTTGAACGCCTCAAACAAGCAGCCAACAACGCCCTATCCAACAAAGCCATATTCGCCGAAGGATTTTCCTATGGTCCCGACGAAGGTTATTTCCCCCTAAGAAAAAATATAGCCGACTGGCTATCCCGATACTATGCACCTGCGCAGCCCATCAGTGCTGAGCGGATATGCATTACCGGCGGTGCCAGCCAGAACCTAGCATGTGTATTGCAGGTATTCACAGACCCAGCGCAGACAGGAATTATATGGCTCGTGGAGCCAACATATCATCTTGTCTTCCGGGTATTTGAGGATGCTGGGTTTATTGGTCGGATGCGAGGGATACCCGAGGACGAGGAGGGTATGGATGTTGCTGCTCTTGAACTTGCTTTGGATGCATTTGAGCATAGTGGGGATCCGGCCTGTCGAAATGACCGGGTATGTGCTCTTTCCGTACTAAGCTGGTTGTTTTCGGTATAACCAATGCTAATGGAGACAGAAGACATACAAGCCCCGCAAGCCGTATAGAAAGATATACAAGCATGTCATCTATTGTGTTCCGAGTTTCTCTAATCCGTCGGGGACGACGATGTCTCACCCGCGGCGCGAGACACTTGTCAGAGTGGCCAGGAAGTACAATGCTCTTGTCGTCGCTGATGATGTGTATGATTTCCTTAGTTGGGGTGTGACACATCCTGCCAAACCGGTTCTGCGTCCTCAACTGCGGCTTGTGGATATAGATCGGGTGGTTGATGGTGGTCCAAAAGATCGATTCGGCAATGTCGTGAGCAATGGATCATTCAGCAAGCTTATTGGTCCGGGATGTCGGGTTGGATGGGCTGAAGGGACTGAAGACTTCATCTATGGCCTTTCTCAAGCGTGAGTCTTTATTCCTGAT
Source organism: Penicillium mononematosum (assembly GCF_028829835.1). Lineage (NCBI taxonomy): Eukaryota > Fungi > Ascomycota > Eurotiomycetes > Eurotiales > Aspergillaceae > Penicillium > Penicillium mononematosum. The sequence goes on along the minus strand of NW_026643272.1, from coordinate 3,542,199 downwards.
TCGGAATGCTGAAAGTAAGCTAAAATCTTTCCTTGTAGTGGATCTACGCGCTCTGGTGGTGCTCCTTCGCAACTAGTGTCAACTTTCATCAATGAGCTCCTCGAGGATAACTTCTTGCCTGAATATATTACCAATATCCTAGTTCCCGAAGGCCGAAGAAGACATTGTCTTCTGGCATGGGCAATCAAGACACATCTCGGACCACTTGGTGTGTCATTTGCTCCTGATCCGGAGATTAGTCCAGTCGCCGGGGGATACTACATCTGGGTTCAGCTCCCGGCTGCAGTGACTGCGACTCAGGTGTGCCAGGAGGCCCTAGAGATGCAAAATTTGGTGCTGGGTAGCGGTGAGACATTTGCAGTTCCAGGAGGGAATGCCCTAGGGGGGAGATTTGCATCGCAGGCTGAGACTTTGTTTCATGTGCGAGGATGAAGGGCGGCTAGTCGAGGGGGTGCAGAGGTTAGGGGCTGTCATTCAGAGTATACTGACAAATAACAGATAGAAGAACATGATTTGATAAATCTGGGCAAATTCGTGAACTGTATTTTCCACACAGTTATAGATACATATAGTAGAAAAGGCTTGCTCTCGCAGTCGTATATATCGCTTGTAAAAGAAATCCAGAAGTCCCCCCCTATGGCTTCAAGCAGAAACGCAGCATGCTTCTGTCACCCGTAAAACCAATATTCTGCAGCGTAATCAACTTGAATTGTTGCATTTTGACCAGCACATGTTGATGGCGGGTTACCCTGGGATGTCACCACTCGGTAAACTTCCTATATAATATAATTCGATCAGATATGTATACTCAGACACAGTGGTTATCTATGGACGGGTGGCCTGAGCTTACCTGAATGCCGTTCCCCTTCTTGTATCCTAGCTTAAGCCACGGGACATTGCCAGATGATCCCGATGTTGATTTCGGCGCTGGAGTAGAGGCTATTTTACTAGTAGCAATCCAGGCATCGGAGCCACTGAGTGCCATGTCAAAGACCGGTTCCCCATCGGCATCAAAGTAATGTTCGCCAATGATGAGGTTGTTACTTCTCGTGCCCTGGGCCACAAGGGCTGCCATGAACGTGAGAGATCCAAGGGTAGTGCTGCTGATAATTGCGGGGACTTTGTGGAGGAGGGCAGGAGATGACGACACAATGCAAGAGGCATCGAAGAGTGTAGCGGCAGCCCCTACGGCTTGGGGCTTGATGGTAGTTTTGGAATCCGAGAGAGCATCGGATGGACAGGTATAGTTCTGTGTTCCTCGGCCCAATGCAACATATTTGAGTTTCAAGTTTGTGGATGGTGCTGGAAGCGGTGGATTTGTCGCGTTCAATGAGAGGAATATATTCGCGAGAGAGCAATTCCCAAGGTTGATCTTGTCAAGTTGGTGACAGATTTGGGAGAATGAGGAAGCAAGAGCCAGAGGATGAGGAATACCCGAGTATCCTTCCACGTTTGCCGCCACGAGGAGCACTGACAGCGCTAAAAAGAGTTTCATGATGGCCGGGTAATTTTGATCTATAGGACGCAGACAGTTGCTAGAATATGCTCGAGCAAATCTAGTTCTGGGGCTGTGGAAAGGAACTAGGGTATAAGAACAAGGGTAAAACCAACAAACAGGGATTTATATCCCATTTAATAGGAAGTTCGGTAAGGCTGCTTTGGTATGTAACAAAGGACATGCTCGGTTTGAGATATGCCGCACAGGTGGGAAGGCTCTCCGCGTAAACCGAATTCGACTAAATGTAGTGGATTCTGGTTCAATGAACCTTTGAAAGGGCCAATGATAGATTTCATCTAACAAACACCGCCATCCACATCTGCGTTGTTCACATAGTACAGCTTTGAAAGTATCCGAGTCCGCTGACTGGGGACACTATTGGGGCCAATGGTGTGCTAAAACCGGCTTCTTTGTTGTCAACGCCACCTATCTTGAAAGGTTGCTGGAGAGATGGGAAATGAATTTTTTAATTACTGTGTTGGTTAGAATGAAAAGGATGTAACCACAGGGCTTTATAGGTTACACTAGCACCGTTGTTGTCGTTGACAAGCCGGCAGAAAACCGCTTTGGTGTTGGACAACCTTGGAATATATTAGGATATGAGTAATTTTTTGCAGTCTTTCTTAGCCTAGTATACAAGTATAGTTCACCCTGGGAAGCATATTGATCAAGTACGTATTTCTGAGGCTTGGAACGTTGCAGGCGCTTATTTGAAGCATCCACTATACTAGATCTGTCATTGGCTATCGGAGAGTTTCTTGTCCTTCCCCCAGCCAATTTCAAAAGTAATTAGGAACTTGGTTTCAAGTGCGCAGGAACATTAAAGTCTATGCAAACCTTCAATGCGATACACCAGCTGTGGGACATAAATAGACTATAAGCGCTTTTGCCACGCCACAACTCAGAGTACCAATCAGGCAGCAATACATACATTTATGGACCATGAATTACAGTGGGAGAGTTGATCAAATGAGGCATTATAGAGCGAAGAGCACAGAATAGCACAGCTAGGTAGAGATATCCATGGTTCTTAACTAAGTATTGGTAGTGGTAGCTCAAGGGAGTCGATGCTGTGACAATGTAAAAAGCTTTAGTCCAATTTTCTTTGAATAGGATTTACCATCTTTCAATTTGGCCTTTATAGGCTGCTATCCCTCCTGTTAGGGATATTAGCCATCATCGTGGCAAGCCTTTCACTCCTACTCGTTCTCACCAAAATTGCAAATTTAGGTAGCTTTTGTATGGCAACTCTATACAAAAGGTACTTAAGCATAACATCATTTTTCTCGAACCTCAAAAAGGTTAGGGGATAAAGCAATATGCAGCTATATATATGTTATAATTGTTGTCCTAATTATACGCTATTGCCTATAGTAAGAGATCTCAAGTGTGTATTATAAGGGTCGTTTTAATTATGCAATATTATATATAACTACGTGGTTTTTTAAGTGCTCTTCACACCCTATATAGCATATCTGAATTAATTTTAGTAGGATGTCGATTTAAATAGGCTCACATTATACCTTAGCTTTTCATTTTCCTTTATCTAGTTTAAGAGTTAAACTATGCTCATATTGTAATTAGTACGTCTTGTATGAGGTTACCATACAAAAGGTACCTAATTTGCAATTTTGGGATCCGGCGGAATCGGTTTGCCACCGCCGACGTTGACCGCCTAAAGTGCCTGAGGCGCCCCGCGCCATGATCATGCTTATGTCATATAGCACGTGATTTTAGTGAACCGTGACCGGATAGCCCAAGAAGCTAAGGCGTCTAATCACGTGCTACCTAATCACGACCTTTTCATCACGAGGCGGCTAGCAACACAGCATCCTCAATCACCATTATTGTGACCGTTACAGCGGTTTTCAATCCGGATGTAGCTGCGGTGTTCCCTTCTGCGGTAATACAGGCTCACTCATACCCTCGCGACTTTTACATTTCGTCACCATGTCTGACGGTAAGTTTTCGCAAGCCCTTCCGCCTGGCTCCATACTGATCCCCACTGTAGCCGATATCGAGGCCGTTCGACGGCTCCAAGCTGAGCGCAATGCGGCTGCTGCTAGTCAGAAAGGCTCCAAGACCTTTGACAAATCTTCCCAACGCACTGATAACTCGACCAAAGCCTCCCTAACGGAATCCTTCGACACATTTTTGTACGAACGAGGTGGAGCTGATAAGTTTTCGGGCTATGATACTTCGATTGCTGTCGATGGCGATGAAGAAATGGAGGATGCGGATGGAGGTCACAATCTGGTTGGCCAATACACTGCTACCAGAAGCCAGATCGATGAGATGGCGCGCGGAACCGGCGTTGAGGAGGAGGATATTTTGCTAGGCCGTGAAAAGTCAGGGCGAATCGCGGACCGCGAGACAGACTACCAAAAGCGCCGATTCAACCGTGGCGCCCTTACCCCGACGCGCGCCGATCCCTTCGCTGCCAATGCCCACGCAAATGTTGAAGGAGAAAGTCAAACCTACCGTGAGGTTATGGCCCTCCGTGAGCTGGATAGGGAAGAGGAGCGCGTGAAAAAGCTGATCGCAGAGAAGCGCGAGAAGGGTGAAGACGTCACGGAGCACCAGGCTACCTTGAAGATGGTGGAACACGACAAAGAAAATGCTGAGGCCGGTTCGACCGTTGCGGTGGCTACCGAAAAAAAGCGAAAGAACCGATGGGGCGAGCCTACTGCCGAAACAGGCAAAAGATCGCGTTTCGATATGGCACCTGCTCCCGAAGAAGCACCCAAACCCGCCCCATCGAGGTGGGACCTAGCGCCATCTCTCACAGCTGCCACTCCCGTTGGCAATCAAGGACTCGCCACTCCCATCCATCCATCTCAAGCAGGGGCCGCTACACCTGCAGTCGGTTTGGGGGCTGAAGTCCCCGGTCAATTTGTCGGCTGGTCTGATGAAGACCTCGATATAATGCTTCCCGGCGAGGCCGATGGCTATAAGGTCCTTGACCCTCCTCCCGGATATGAACCCATCCGAACCCAGGCCCGCAGGCTCATGGCCACGCCAGCACCCATCCCTAGCGCCGGTGGTGTCGGAGGGTTCATGATGCAAGAGCCAGAAAGTGTTCAGTCTGTAGGAAAGGATCTTCCCACTGATATCCCCGGTGTCGGCGAACTTCAATTCTTCAAGGCGGAGGACATGGCCTACTTCGGTAAGCTGATGGAGGGTGGGGATGAAACCAGCATGACTGTGGAAGAAATGAAGGAGCGAAAGATCATGAGGTTGCTGCTCAAGATCAAGAACGGCACTCCGCCCATGCGCAAAACTGCCCTCCGTCAAATCACAGACAATGCACGCGACTTTGGTCCTGGAGCTCTTTTCAATCAAATTCTCCCTTGCTCATGGAAAGGACTCTGGAAGACCAGGAGCGCCATTTGCTGGTGAAGGTCATTGATCGAATCCTCTACAAACTGGATGATCTGGTCCGCCCCTATGTTCATAAGATCCTGGTTGTGATCGAACCACTTCTCATCGATCAAGACTACTATGCTCGCGTTGAAGGTCGAGAGATTATCTCGAACCTTGCCAAGGCCGCCGGCCTTGCTACAATGATCAGTACTATGCGTCCTGATATTGACCACGCTGATGAATATGTGCGAAACACGACAGCACGCGCTTTCGCCGTTGTGGCCTCTGCCCTCGGTATTCCCGCCCTCCTTCCTTTCCTCCGTGCTGTCTGCCGCAGTAAGAAGTCATGGCAGGCCCGACACACCGGTGTCAAGATCGTCCAGCATATCCCTATTCTCATGGGTTGCGCTATTCTCCCTCATCTAAAGGAGCTGGTTGGATGCGTTGCAGCTAACCTCAGTGATGAACAAGCTAAGGTTCGGACTGTCACTGCTCTATCTCTGGCCTCTCTGGCTGAGGCTGCAAACCCATATGGTATCGAAAGTTTCGATGACATCCTCAGCCCTCTCTGGACCGGTGCCCGCAAGCAGCGTGGCAAGGGTCTCTCTGCCTTCCTTAAGGCTGTCGGCTATATCATTCCTCTTATGGACGAAGAGTATGCCAACTACTACACCACTCAAATCATGGAGATCCTTATTCGAGAATTCGCCTCGCCAGACGAGGAAATGAAGAAGGTTGTCTTGAAGGTGGTTTCTCAATGTGCAAGCACTCCAGGTGTGACTGCCAGCTACTTGAAGGAGCACGTCTTGACGGAGTTCTTCAAGGGCTTCTGGATGCGACGTATGGCGCTCGATCGACGAAACTACCGCCAGGTAGTCGATACCACAGTGGACCTGGGCCAGAAAGTGGGCGTTGGCGAGATTCTCGAGCGCGTCGTCAACAACTTGAAGGACGAAAGCGAGCCATATCGCAAGATGACTGTGGAAACGGTCGAGAAATTGATTGCAGCACTTGGAGCCGCTGACATCTCTGAGAGGCTGGAAGAACGCCTCATTGATGGTGTCCTCTTCGCCTTCCAGGAACAAAGCATCGAAGACGTTATCATTCTTAATGGATTCGGCACGGTGGTAAATGCACTTGGCACACGATGCAAGGCATATATCCCTCAGATTGTCAGTACTATTCTTTGGCGTCTGAATAACAAGTCCCCCACTGTTCGACAACAGGCGGCCGACCTTATCTCCCGCGTTGCGCTGGTGATGAAGCAGTGTGACGAGGAGGCGCTCATGGGCAAGCTTGGTATTGTGCTCTACGAATACCTGGGTGAAGAATATCCCGAGGTTCTAGGCTCAATTCTGGGCGCTTTGCGTGCCATCGTCACCGTGGTCGGTATCACCCAGATGCAGCCACCCATTCGCGACCTTCTTCCTCGACTTACCCCCATTCTGCGCAACCGTCACGAAAAGGTGCAGGAGAACACAATTGATCTCGTCGGTCGTATTGCCGACCGTGGTCCCGAGTCCGTGAATGCCCGTGAATGGATGCGTATCTGCTTCGAGCTGATGGATATGCTGAAGGCTCACAAGAAGGGAATTCGCCGGGCGGCCAACAACACATTCGGTTTCATTGCCAAGGCCATTGGTCCTCAGGATGTCCTGGCCGCTCTTCTTGGTAACTTGCGAGTGCAAGAGCGTCAGTCGCGTGTTTGCACAGCTGTCGCCATCGGTATCGTGGCTGAAACTTGTGCGCCGTTCACTGTACTCCCGGCACTAATGAATGAATACCGGGTGCCTGATCTCAACGTGCAAAATGGTGTGCTCAAGGCCTTGTCCTTCTTGTTCGAGTACATCGGCGAGATGGGCAAGGATTATGTCTACGCTGTCACGCCGCTGCTGGAGGATGCCCTTGTCGACCGTGACCAAGTCCACCGGCAGACCGCTGCCAGCGCGGTCAAGCACGTCGCACTCGGTGTTATCGGTCTTGGTTGCGAGGACGCTATGGTCCATCTGCTTAACCTCCTTTTCCCCAACATCTTCGAGACCAGTCCCCACGTCATCGATCGAGTCATTGAAGCCATCGAAGCCATCCGCATGGCGGTCGGCACTGGTATCGTTATGAACTACGTTTGGGCTGGCTTGTTCCACCCTGCTCGGAAGGTCCGCACGCCTTACTGGAGACTATACAACGATGCCTATGTCCAAGGAGCCGATGCGATGATTCCTTACTACCCGGACATGGAGGGCGACGTGGGCCGACCGGAACTGTCCATCATTGTCTAAATGACGATGCTGTAATTGGATGGTCTGCTGTTCTCCTCATGCATTATTAGATACAGATTCTATGGGTGTGTTACTTGCTAGCCGGTGTTTTGTTCTTTTTCTTCTGGTCGATATTTTCTTCATATTGGGGGGGATGTTTGGCGTCTCATGTGTAACTGTATCCCATTCGCGAAAATCGTTTAACAGAAATTTCAATATCAATTCAAATTTCGAATTGTGATTACTATTGTGTTTTGTGATGAATATCGTAGATATACTTTGTGGCTGCTTACTATCGTGTGATTCCGGTAAGGTGATATATATTCCCACCTACGCTTAATGCACTTAGTAAAAGTTTTCAAGTGGACATCTGAAGTACAACATATGTAAGACTGCGAGTTTAATTGACATCAATCTCTAAATTCAAAGACAACAGCTCTGTACAATATACAACATAGAGTCGATCGTTTCTATAAAACGTACAGAGTAGAATAATCGACAAGGCTAAGCATGGTGACAGGGCAATCAGGCAGGGATCGCTCCTAAGGCCGACAATCATGTCAATCACCGAGATCTTTAAGAACAAACAGGGTCTGAGTCTGGGGTACAACTTCAACGTCACATATTCGACAATAATATTGATACTATAAGCAGAGATAATGTTTCTCCCTTGAGCAAAACATTTAGCGAAGAGAATAATCCCTCAACTCTCACCTCATACGGGGGGGGAATCCAACCCCTCCCCCCTTTCCATTTTGCCACACAAAAAATAGAAACCAGAAGACTCGTCATCACAGGGTCCCGGGGAAGGACGATATACAAAATAATCAAAAAAGGAGGGGCATATGGATTTGCCAATGGTTCCCCATCGAGAAGTGCCCCCTCCCAAAACACCCTGCCAAGAGCGCCGAATGCCTAAGCTTGCCGTGGAAGGGTCTTGGCGCAGGAAATGGCCGCGTAAGCTCTGGCAGATGTGGGTCTTCTGGGTGGGTCTTGTGGGGAATAATTCATTTTAGAATTACGTTTGAACATGCTTAGTTTTTGTTTTTTTTTTTACAATATGTAGGCACGTATGAAGTATACTTCAATGTACGGAGTAGATGCAGTTGAATGTGCCCTGACATTTATAGTGAATATGCACTGACTCCTAAACTTCCTAGGTATAAATCACCGAGTACGTATTCCGTATATTGTATACTGCTTCTCCGGTGTTGAATGTATACTCTGTAGAGTATCCGTACAACGTAAATGTTAGATATCAGAGGAACCTAATCGGGATTGGAGTATGTACAAAGCTTCAAGCTACACAGCCTCCCCCCTGAATCCAGGGCATCCAAAAAAAACCCAATCACAGAGCTGAACTACGAACCGCGGAATGGAGGAGATCTCATTTCCTTTGGTTAACGTACGTATGGAGTACGGAGTATACAAGTTGGAGTCGAAAAGAGAACACACAGACCCTGATAAGGGGCCCGCCGGTTGTGTAACGCGCCTTTTTTACCTTTCCCATGGTTTGGACACGGTTCCTTTGTTCCAAGGTTCCCTCGGAATTCTTTTTTTCGGATTTCCAGGGTCTACTATCCGCTTTTGGACGTTGAGGGTCTGAGTTTATTTCTTATTTCTTATTCTATTATTGTTACTCGGTCACTATGGAGCACATTTATAGCAGACTATCACGGGTAATCGTTCACCCAAGCTACCTCTCTTAGCGCAGTGGCGGACACGGCACAGAATCAGAACTGACCTTGGCTGCAAGGACCTTGGGTCCAAATTGAGGTTTATAGATCCTTAGATCGTGAAGGTAGCACATGCAGGGAATGAACCCCGAGGTGACCCCACCGCAAAAGCGTAAAGCGGATATTGTACAACGTCCTCCATTGAAGGCATTGATATATAATATGTATAACAATGCAGTGTGATATCCATATCATATAGCAAAGGTGGAGAAGATCGCGTGACAGGCATCTACCATTTCTCGAGAGCCCTAAGTAGTCTTTGTTTGTGCATGTACGGTAAAGTGTAGGTAGCTGTCAAGCATGCGAGATACCGAGATTCCTCGGGTTCATGTGAAGGAGAACGGAGTACGGAGTACGAAGGATAGACTCGAGACATGGAGTTAAAAAAGGTTAAGTGGGCAAAGCATAGAGAGCTGTGGTCCAATCAGTGGGGTCACCGATTGACTTGCGCAACACAGTAGGGATCATGGGTTTCGCTTAGGGAGAAGACTTGCGCATAGGATGATAGGATGATTGGAACCAGCTCAACAATGCTGCTGTAACACTGCTGTCAATGCTCTTCTTTTTAGTTCCTAGGTACATATTCTAGGACAACAGAACCAAAAGGAAAGCTACGACGCGCGTAGCTAAGACAGGATGTGTGTTCCGTGAGCAGTATATTGTAGATGTGATTTTTATTTTTATTTTTATTATTTTTATTTATGAATCGGTTGCAAGGGATCGGAGACCCTGCAGTTCGCCCCATTCACGACGGTTGAGGCACACAGCGAGGGGGTGCACACGCACTTCGTGTGGATCGGGCGCCTCTGGCGCGTTACCCTTTTCCTTGGGCCCTTCCCCATCAACAGACTATAGCACACACTAAGACTTAGACTAAGACTACGGCCCCTCCTTCAAAGCCCTTAGTATTTCCCGCAGTGTTCACAATGTCTGGTGACATAGGCCAAGCGAGTAATCTTTCCACTTCTGGAAATGCGTCTTTTATGCACAACGTTAGGTAGACAAGGGGAAGCTTGATCTTTGTATATGATGCTATACAAACTCCGGTTCAAGTAATTTCGAGTCCAAGCGTGGTGGAAGAGGGGATTTTGCTTTACAGCACACACCGCAGTTTCTACAATACCCACAACACATCTTATTCTCGGGGAAACTCCAACGTGAACCGCAGAGATGGGACTGGACCAAACTTTCTTTTTTCTGGGTGGCGGGGAGTTCCGATCAAACAGTCGAGTTAATCGCCTGATAAGGCAAAAAGTTAATTCTTCAGGCAAAAAGAGGCGCACTTACTCCGTAGTCTAAAGCCTTGTCAGTGTGTAAGCCATGTCCGAAGTTCTCCGTCGTTTTCCGATTCCTTGACACGAGACCCACTACGTAATGATGGCAATGAAATCGCAAATTGAGTACTGGTCAAGACTAGTGGCAGAGCAAAGCTAGCTAGGTACTCGGTGCGGTTTAGACTATGATATATGGATTCGGTGTTTATCTATTTCGTATATAGTACTGACGGCATCTCTCGAACAGGAGGGAAAGAGGAATAATTAAAATGAATATAAATTACTGTATTCGAATTCCGGATCCACTCACGGGCGTTTCAGGTTATTAGCGTTGACCCTGAAAGTGGCAGTGTTTCTCGCGGGACATGTGGAGTATAGCCAGGATCGCACGCAGGGATCCCAACTTTGGGGACCTAGCTGAAACGGGCTTTGCGGGGAGGTGTTGGGGGGAGGGTCACGTCATTTGACTTTAAAAGCTTTGAGGGTTTCACCTGGACATTTCTGCAGGAATAGATAGAATCACATAAAACCGAAATAGAAATATATGTAGCAAAGATGGTTAGACATACTGAGAAAAAGGTGCGGGATATTTGAATTTCACAATCCAAGGTTAACTTTCCTACTTTGTTCGACCTATACCAAGGAGCAGATAACCACGTTGACTTGGAAAGCGCGGGATGAGCACGCGTCGTAAGCTCCTAGTGGGGCCGCAGATACAATTGGTCGATCAACGCCTGCCAAGATCGGCTATCGACTATCTGCCGTCTCTAGGTGGGACTGGACTGCCAACGATAATACATGATTGGCTGGAAGGCTCTGCAACAAACATGTAAGAATGTGGACCTAATGGTAAAATTAGTCTAGTCCAAAATGGGATGGACTAATCCGTATTAGTACAAAACTATGAAAATAAACCTAAAAGGGATCCGGTATCGGGAGAAACCGCTATAGCCAATCATGGACACCCAAAGTTCAATAATTTTTGGTTGATGTCTTTAAAGGGACTGCCCAGGTGTGGATGCCACATAAAACTTGGGCTTATCCCATTAACCCGGATCCCTCTTGCACCTCCCACGGTCCTGCGCAAACTCGTGAGTCCACAGCTCCACCATGTGGATGCACCTGGGCAACGCTTTGAATATAGCAAAGAATGGTTCATTCGAACGTTTCAGCTGTTCTATGTATAGAAACCAAGGTTCTAGGATTTCTATACTCCGTATTGATGCAGGGAAATAATAAACCACCAAGTACAGTGCATTTACGTAGTCCAAATCTTCCACATAACTGCTTGTCATAACTGGAATATATTATATTCAATATGAAACATAGAAGAAAAGAAACGGCGATTTGCACACATTGTCAACCTTGATTTAGGGACAATGACGATCTGCCGTGCGGGAACTGCCAAGATCGGAGCCCCATGCAGATTACGGGCTTTTGTTGGTCAAGAGTACCTGATTGACACTCGGCATTGAGGCGGATCGTCAACGTGCTAGATCTGATTACAGCGCACTTTGGGAGGGATTTTCATTTCAGCCAGGTGATAATCGTCTTCACATGGACGATCGAAGGTAAAGTGGGATCAAAATCCGGGGCTTGATATGTTTATTTCTCCGATGTTCCTGTGTTGAACTGCCACATAAATCTCTGACCGCCCTTTTTCTTTTTCCAAAATTTTCAGCGGGTTTCTCGGGAAAGCAGATAATTGCTCTATATGGAGTCGACAATGATGAAATGGCAAAGTGATCAAAAAGTCTCAGGGTCCCGGAGGACGCGCGTCAGCAACATGAGCCGTGTCGGGCGAGAAAAGCGGTCAGAGCCGTCAAGGCCCATCTAGAAGACCTTGACGAGGACCCTCACAACATTCACGACCTTGAGATATTCTCCACCCCTCCCGTGTCTAGCAGGGGCCTTCTTGACCGGTGGACCTGTATAACCTATAGCCTACGAGGGATACACTGACAATTGGACTCCATTCTCAAGCTCTGTCCATCCGGCACTCTCCGGCTCAATATCGTGGCCAAGGTATACCTTCCTCAAAAGTTACGCATGCTTCTGAACTACTGAACGCCATGCCAATGTATACAGATACGAATTGGGATGAACCAAGCAACCACATCTCCACACACTGAAAAACGCAACCATATTGGCGTCCACACTTTCTATCTCACATCCTCTCACCTGCTTCACCATGCACTCAAAATCAGCACCCTAAACGCCACATTTGCCAACACAGTGGGAGTTCGTTGAAAGTTGACGGAGTCCTGCCGGTGAGATGCCAAGTGGACCACCAACACGGCATGGCTGCAAAAATAGGGGGGTTACACTCAGACTAGAGCCTATCTGTTGCATTGCTTGTTTTTCTTTTATTGGATTTTGGTATTGGTTTTGGCTGGTCGAGTTCGCGCCTCTTAATTTTAAGGGCTCCATATGGGCTATTCAAAATGGGGCAACTTGAAGCTGAAGTAACCGGGACCTATACCTGGAAATTTTTTTTTTGCCCCTTTCACTGTTCAATGTGGGCTTGCGAGTTGGGTACCCGACTGACTGCCCAATTGCTTTTTGTGCTTTTCTTTTTGGGGTTGTCCACCCCGACCGTCTAGACACGGTCGGGACTTTGCCGAGCTCGGGAGGCCCATACTGAGACTTTCCTCAGCATGTTGATGGTTGAGATATATACAAGGTAAAATTATTAGCTAACTGATAGGTCTATAGTTACAAAGTACAGAGTAGATTCATACAATATAGATCCATTCATGGTCTCGGATTGGTAACTTTCACACTCAACATAAGGAAAGCAGATAACCTCGTTCCGAGGTTAACATAGTCTACAATAAACACCCAAAAGGCTAAAGTTGGATTGGAGTAATTTGATAGAAAGAAACCTAATCGTTACTGCAATCTTAATCCGGTAGCCCAGGACCCACGGTTGTCTTCGAGGCACACTTCCGCTATCCATGGATACCTAGGTAGCCACTCCTCCCCATATCTAGGTATGTTGTACTGCATGGATCTGGTAAGCGGATGAAGACCGAAACTTTGGATTTTTTCCATGGCCCACAAGGTGTTTAATTGCTAGTTTCCAAGGCTGGTGGCCAGTCTAGGTTTTTCTGGAAAACCGCGCACCCAAGGACGCCGTGGCGTTGCCATGGTTAGTGGAGTGCGGAGAAGTTGACCACATGTGCGGCCGGAGACGAAGGAGAAAATTGGTACTGCACTTATTTTGGCTTTGGTTTTGGTACAATCCATGGTCCCAAGCTTCCCGGTTAAATCCCCGCAGTGCCGACACCACGGTTGAACATGCTTTATCCTCTCGTCCGGGAGAGCGGCAGTTGATCCTGATCCTTAGATGCCTTTATGGTTTACGGAGGGCGGGATTTACAATATATGCACATCGTACTTCGGTCTGACGCTAAACGTTTGTTTCCTCTCCCCCCCCGGGGTTAAAAGCCAATCATTGGAGACCTGTGCAGTCTATGTGATTGGATGGGTCAAGGTTATGTAACTTTTCTTCAGCCTCTTCCTCGGCTCTTGCTCAAGGATCTGCTTTTTCTCGCACCTTGTGATACTGTATGGAGTATATAATGTAGAGCGATTTCGGGGTTGGCATCAAACCCCGAGACCCGGGGACCATAGCGAATCCATATCGGAAAATTATTTATTGTGTATTTATACACTATTGAATAGCAAATTTGATCAGATAGAAGAGGAGACTCCACAGCACGAGGCATGGGGATAATTTCCAAGCAATCCACATGGAGAGAGAAATAAAAAGGGTCAATAGATTGTGATATATCCCATTCAGGCCATGGACTTCTACCGCGCTATTGCGGGAGCCGCGCCGCCAAATGTCCAAAGCGGCCCTTTTCCCGTTTTCCCACTCTGGTTGCGCTGTTCCGTCCCTCTGACGTCGATGTCCAGCTGTCGCAATCCCAGTAAAGGAGAAAACGCATGGCTTGCAGCCCGTGGTCCTTATCATCACAGGCCCCAATACGAGGTTGTCATGGATTCCGGTTTTATTCGCCCGGGTGCCTTAGGCGTGGACTTAGGGTGTTTTCTATGTGATACAGCTCGCATGGCCCGGCTAATCGCAGCGTTGGTATTCAAACTTATTCCTTCTTTCTGCAGGAGGCTTTTTTTCGTGTTCCGCTGTGGGCGACCTGATTGCACGCTCGTATTTGGTGTGCGTTTATAGTTCTGCGACCGAGGGAACACAAAACGGTGTGACGGATAAGAAGTTCTGTTTTGAGGGCCGACCGAGAACCTCTATGCAAGTGTTGTTCCCGCTCTCTGTAGTCTTACTGTCCCGTGTGGAGTGTGGTCTATTGGACTGCACTGTCCATCCTCCACATGTCGATGGAGTACAACATACTATGAGTACGTACACTGTACGGAGTTCAGTGTACGGAGTATATTCATTCTAATTTCTGAAACAGGAGCTCTTGGACGCGGGACGTCAAACGTCATCACATTTTTGCCGGATTTCCTGAGCAAATGGAATTAGAATGCAGTCAATAATGTTGGGCGGCTAGTGATTCGATGCTCCTCCCTTCTCTCTATGTAAGGTCGGGTTGGCCCGCTAAACCCTCTCTGTGCCGTGTCAAAGGTCCCTCAATGGCTTAAGCCATTCCTTTTTATTTTCTCGTTTTATTTATTTATTTCTTTTTAAGAATAAGAACGGGAATTATATTTCCGATGTACCCTATCCTGCAGCTTGCCAATAATGAGAGACTCCAGTATGGCCATCTCAGATGTGGGTTTGTCTTTTCATGTCCTTTCATGTTGAAAAGATTTAGATTTAGATTTAGATTTAGTTTACTGTATATTGGGCCTACTCGAACTAATGGCCATAGTATGATAATCACATTGAATAGACTGTCATCCATCCGTAATCAAGAACTATCACTATAACCACTCATATTAACCCCCACGGCAACGGGTATACCCTTTGACACTGGGATCTGCCCCGCTACATTGAAACAATGGACTCAGGGCAAATCTTGGTGATTTATTTCTTGGCAGTCCCTTTTTTCTCTTTTTCTCTTTTCCTTTTTTTTTTTTACATATAGTATTACAAATATTATACCTTTTATTGTAATTCATTTAATTTCTGAATTTCCTTTTTCGTCCCCTCTTCCCTCAGACACGGCACAGTTGGACCACTCATCAGCGTTCATCATGGTTAGTCTCCAATTGAACATTCCCCTACGGAGAAGTCTACACCCCCTTTGACTCTGAGGTCACCGACTACTTTTTGGGTCTCATGATTTTCTCCTTTTTTGTCCTCCTATGATATTGTTACTTGGGAAATATATTTTGGTTATGCTTTTTTTTTTTTTTGGCTACCGACTACCTTCTATGGCTCATTATAATTACCCTTCCGATGCCGGAGTCTATATTATAGTAACTTTGGCATTCCCATTTAAAAACTGATTATACAGATTCTTTAGATCTTCCATTCCTCAGCCTAGTTGAGGCTTAAGCAATTAATATATTTTAGACCCTGATTGAAAAAGGGTAAACTATAACTAGTATGCTTAGGGGTAAATATCGAGAATAATTTCATATCCGAGGAACTGGTTCCCGTTGAGGACCACTTTTTTCCCCCCTAAGCCATGGTTCCAATCCACCAATGTTGAGAGGGGAGAGGAGAAAAAGAAATGAGAAAAATAAAAATTCTTAAAATGTGAGATCCCAAAAAGTGAAAAAAGAAAAAAAAAAAAGTCAAAAATATAAAATAAAAATCCACAATGTTAAAAAGAAAAAATAAAATAAAATAAAATAAATACCGGTATTATAATTTCCAGCGATCTGCAACCCTTGACGGGACGTCGTCAGTGGCACTTGGGATTTGGAGTATATGGGATCATGCCTCACACCTTATATTCCTTCATAAGCTTCGCCGATCCCCTTCCCCAGACTGTTTCTGCTTTCTCTTTCTCCCTTAAAATATAAAATAATTGTTGATCATCGGGTTTATCACTTTGTCTTCATACACCTCCGGATCAACACAGACGATCACTGTATTCCAAAGGAAACCCTTTGGACTCGATCTTCGAACCCTTCTCTCTCTATACAGATTCTACACGCGATCGATTCGCGACTCTATCCCCCCATGACGATGGTTATGGAAAACCAGAACCGCCCCTATGGCGGCATGAGCTTCGACAATGTCTATCACCACACCCCACCACAATTCACAGACCCGTGGGCGGCGCACACTTCGTCGCACTCGACACCACCTGTCTATGCGACCTCCATGGGCAATGGCGCCAGCATGAGCCTAGGTCAGGTCAAACAAGAGGAAGTGAATCGCTCCGGCATGTCTATGCCCTACCCAAACATCCCCGTGTCCGCCCCGTCAATGGTGGCTGGGAGCACCTACGCGACCTCCAACTATGGCCCAGAGGTAATGGGAATGCAACACGAGGTGCCGCGCACAACTTTCGACCAGGCTCCCTCCTACACCACCGCTCCGCCCATGAGCAGCTTCGCGCCTTCCAGCTATGCCTACGCCCCCCATTCACCCCTCCCCGCAAGACGGCCGTCGTATCTCGCACTCGTAAGTAGAATTCCGAGTCCGCATTCCTTACATGGTTCGGAATCGCAAAACTTACACACAAAATCCACAGAGATGTCGCTCGCGTTGGCGCTTCAGCTTCCGCCCCCACATTCGGTGACGCGCTCGACGCCAGCCGCGGAATGGTCGCTCTCAGCCAGGACTTGACCCCGCGCAACATTTACGGCCCTGGTCCTCGCGGCGCACGAAGCTCAGCCGATTCCTATGGCTTCCCCTCCACTCAATCTTCCAACTCCTCTATCTCCTCCGCTGGCAACTACCCCTACTACAGCGCCTCAGTGGGTTCCGTCGACTCCTCCGTGACAGACTACAGCTCTACAACTTCCGAGTCATACGAATCACGCACTCTCCCCGCCGACCAGCCTTTTGGCCGGCAGTGCGCCCCCTGGGCCGCAATCAATGATGAGCCAATTCAGCTCCAAGATGCCCTCCAACACACAGAAGAAGCACAAGTGCAAGGTCTGCGACAAGCGATTCACGCGCCCATCTTCTCTGCAGACGCATATGTACAGCCACACTGGTGAAAAGCGTAAGTTCATTATTGGTAGACAAAAGCCTTTGAAATTCACATTCTAACATTTTCTAGCATTCGCATGTGATGTTGAAGGCTGCGGGCGGCACTTCTCCGTTGTCTCAAACCTGCGTCGCCACAAGAAGGTGCACAAGGGCGAGAAGGATACCGGTTCTGGCGACGACGATGAGTAATCTGCCAATCTCTTCCCATACGACTATTTTCTTCTACTCGAAGCGGAGACCCGTTCGAGTGCTCTCTCTCCCCTACGCTCTTCGCGCACAAAGCGCCATATCTTCCACCCATCACAAACCCGTTTCCCCTATGCCGCGAGCATGAACCAACTGCGTTGGCATGTTTATACAAACGGCTACGGCTTTCTCTTCTCCTTGTACAACAGCGTGGATCACCTTTTCATCACCTTTTTCTTATATCAACTTCCGACAGACATTTCCTGATCGGAGAGAGAAACGCTTATACATACCATACTCCTTCCACAACGGTCTGTGATTTTGGGTATAATGGGTTCTGTTCGAGGACCACAGGCAAGAGAGAGCCTTTTCTTCTTTTCTTTTTCATATTCCCAAGTTTCCTTTGTTACCACGTTACGACCATAGAGGTTCCGGCTGGATGCTTTGTTTTCATTTCATTTCTCATTCTTTCGCTAGACCTGGGCGTCACCTTTCTGCTTTTTCTCGATACCATGGGGGCTTGTGATGATTCGATGTTTCTTTATTTTCTCTGCAGGCCATACCCTGACTTTTTTTTTCCGCTTCTTAATCTTTCATAGCCTGTATTCTGCATGGCTTAAACCCATTCTATTGTTTTCTTTACCCCAGTCGTCTTTTCCACCAAGTCTGTGTTCCAAGTGCACGGGTTAATGTGCAGGTTTGGATTGGTGTTGATGATACCCATAGGAAGAAGCTTTGTCCTATGTTTTGATACTGACTGGGCCTGGCCCTGTCCGAGTCTCATATTACAGTCGCTACTAAATATATTGTCTAATCAATAAAAGACATCTGAATATCTTTTCAATGCTCTGTAGTTATGTACTCACTTGCCTCGCCTTCCACCTCTGTGGTCATCTACTCCCCTGATATTGTGAGAACCACGACTGTTCTAGCCTTCCACTCTTCCAGCTCGCTCTGCTGCTGCTCGACCAGCACGACGCCCAAAGACAGTCCCTGAAGTCAATCCACTTCCACCAGGGTAGTTATCGTAGAAGATGCCTCCAAGCATTTCGCCCACACAATACAATCCAGGAACCTCATCACTCGTCGTCTCTGAAATGACTGCCGCAGTTTCAGGATCCACAGCCAGCCCACCAAAAGTGAAAGTGATGCCTGCCGTGACCTTGACAGCCAGGAAAGGCGGCCTGTCAATAGGCAATGCCCAATTCGACTTGGGAACAGCCAGCCCCTTAGTAGCAAGCCCATCTTTAACAGCAGGATCCCACCTCTTGTGCCCATCCACCCCCTCAACAGAAGCATTGTACTCCTTAATACTCTCCACAAAACGTCCAGGATCAGCAAGTCCAACTTCCGCACACTTCTCTGCAAGCTCCTCCAACGATTCTCCCTCAATGCGCCGAACAACCTCACTACGATACTCCTCCTCACGCAGCCACGCCACAGTTCTCGCATCCCAAACCTGGAACGCAATCTGCCCAGGCTGCTGAAGCACCCGCCGCCCAATCATCGCATACGTATAGTTCCGCATATCAAACCCTTCATCAACAAACCGCTCCCCATCCCGATTCACCATAATCCCCAGCGGGTACCCACTCTTCGTAAACTCATTCGAAACCTCCCGGTTCCCAGAATCCGCCGGCGCATCCGCATCCCACGCCACACAATGACATCCACTCCAGTTCCCCGCCGTCTTAGCCGACACGTCCCGCTGCGCAATCCGCAGCATCTCACCAGTATTATACGGCGTGCCACGCACGCGCGCACAATCCCACCTAGGACCGAGCCACTGCGCACGCAGCTGCGGATTTGCCTCGAACCCGCCTGCAGCGAGAATGACCGCATCGACAGCGATGGTGATTTTATTATGTGAGCCAGTACTACTATCGCTGTTGACAACTTCGACGCCAACAACAGCACCACTCGTCGGATCAGTCACCAGCGCTGTAGCAGCTGTGTCGAAGAACACATCCACGCCGGCGTTCCTGGCCGCGCGTAACTCGTCCTCGACAAGACCCTTGCCGCCGTCTTGGGTCTTTAACGCGAGTCCGCCCCAGAACTTGATTCTGCCGTTGACTTCGTAGGCCTGGCGGTTGAAGGAGAGCTGGAAGCGGACGCCGTTGGCGGCTAGCCAGCCGACGGCGGCGCGCGAGTCGCGGACTAGAGCTGCTGATAGCGCGGGATCGGTGCGGTTTCCTGTCATGCGCTGGAGGTCTGCGGCGAAGTCTTGTTCGGTGTAGCTTGGCATGTCGATGCGGGATGCTTGTGCTGTGTCGGTGTTGTTGACTAGTGGGAGGAGGTCGTGTAGCCCATTGTGCGCGGTGCGGAAGGCACCGGCCGTGAAGTAGGTGTTGCCTCCTGCCCAGGAGACTGGGCTTTTCTCGATTACGGTTACCCTTAGGGTTGGATTGGTTTGTGCCGCTGAGAGGGCGGCGCTGAGGCCGGCGTTGCCGCTGCCTATCACGAGGATATCAGTTTTTTGGGGTAGAGACATGATGATATTTGAGAGATTGTAGCCTTGGAAGTTGGAGAGGAACTGGCTGGCAGAAGTAAGTGACTTGTCCTTCGGAAGTGTTTATACTCCGTTGCATTTAGGGCTGCGGAGGTGCATCCTCCGAAATGCTCCCCCACACTCCCCGCAGTTGAAGTGCCCCGAGGGCGATCTCCATGGGATTTGGATATTGCGGTCGATTAGGTTGTAAGTTAATGGAGTCCAAGTATGACGTACTCGGAATGAACCGCAGTGAAATTATGTTAATTGATGTTCAACTATATTCTAGTCGCCGTCTGATATGACCAGCAAACAATGCACAACCAGTCCCAACGCCAATGTGTGATCCATTCCCAACGGACAGAACGCACAGAAAATTACTGAGCTCGACAGCACCAGGCATACCGCAGCCCCATTTGCCTTTAACCAGGTACCTAACGAATCCGGTCCAGCTTGGCCCGGTTCATGGCAATCTGATCGTCGACAGAGTCGCTCTATAGCCAGTTAGTCTCATCTCCATACGAATACTAGATTGAAGGCATCGCAAAAAACTCACCTTGCCCATGATACGCTCCAGATGTCTGTTCTGCTCGTCCAGCTCCTTTCCAGTGGCCAAGGCAAGACCGTTCAACCGACCAGTGGCACCACTGAGCAGATCCAAGTTCTGCTCGATCTCGTCCTCCATGCCCTCGTCTTCGCTATCTGCCTCGAATTGGTACTTGGCACGCTCGGTGACGCTCGCCTTCTTACCCTTGCCCTGTTTCGCCGCCTCACGGTCAATATCACGGAACACCCGGTCCATGCGCTGATTAGTCGCGTGCGCCTCGGACCGTGTGCCCTCGCGGATATCACGATCCTCGCGGTGTGTATTGAGGATCTTCTCATCGCGGTCGCGCCGGCGTCGCGAGGCTGTGAACGGGTTCGATACGTGCACGGCGAACATGCTCTTGTTGAGGGTCTTAAGTTCCTTCGCCTTGTCCTCCGCGATACGGCCTTCAATGGTCGTCATGTCCAAACTCTTCTCCGTATCGTGGATCGACTCGCCCTGCGCGCCGAGTCGAGCCAGAGTGGCACGACCGGTTTCTTCAGCCTGCGCAGCAGCTCGGAGCGCATTCCGTGTCGATGCCACATCACCCTGCTTCACGAAGCGCATCTCATTCTTCGTCGCCTGAATTTCTTCCTCCTCTTCTTCTTCGGCTGTCAGTTGTCGATCCTGGTAGGTTGCCATGCTGTATTCGTTGCTGCCGCCACCGTAGTTGTTCTGTCCTTGACCATTTTGACCCTCGGAGTACGGTGGTGGCAAACCGGCCGAGTTGTCCGGTGACCGATTCTTGTTCTTGTTGGCGCCACCGAATAGCTCGTTGCGAGCGGCATCTGCAGCCGCGGGGTCATTGGGATCGGTGCCCCCCAAACCTCCGTAGCCACCGCTTCCATACCTCGAGCCCGAGGCCGGGGAGCCGGCGCCTGCACCGGATCCGCCGAATCGATCACTTCCGTAGCCGCCTTGGTTTCCGTATCTGTTGGCGGAGTACTTATTGTCGGAGGGGATGTTGTGGGGGCTCTGCGACCCGGAGCCGCCGTTGGCGGCTGGGTGGTCCGCAGGTAAGGGGCAACACCTGCGCCAATCTTGGCTTTGGTGTATGGGTCTACCGGAATTGGTTTGGCGTAAGGGTTTGAGGGGGTTGGTGGGCTCTTGTCCTTCTTCCGCGAGCCAAAAAGTGCTCGACGGCTAGAGTCATCATCGCCATCGGATTTCTTGAAAAGACCCATGATGTGGGGAACTGTATGGTTGTAAAGATCCGTGGAACGAAGTTAAAATGATCGAAGGGTAAACGGGAGTACAAGAAAGAAAGAAAGGAAGAGAATGAACTGAGACAAGCGAAAGAATTAATGTGAGACGCCTTCAGGGGAGCTAGATGTTCGAGATCGCCGCCTGATGGTAATATAAATACGAGGGGCATACCAAAGTTACCCACTATGTTTATTGGGGATGGTGTAGTGACAACCATACGAATACCAAAGTTACATCGTTACATCAGCAGTGGCAGTGCTAACCCAATGCGGGCGCAGTGGCACTTCAACGTCTCTGTTTATTTTTGGCCACATTTCCTCTGCTGCCTGGATGAAATGGCTCCTTTATTGAGATCTGATGCGGACTATTTTAGGGATAAGGCGCGGAGGGATCTTTTGACTTTACTGGAAGGCGTGCGTATGAATCCATGATGCTCTGATCTGCGCTAACTATTCTCCAGGCCCGGGGTAAGAAGAACCTCGTCATAAGCCAGGAACTGGCCGGACCAGTGGGCCTATTCGTCAAGTTCTCAGTGCTCCAAGAGTATGGCGTGGACCGGGTCTTCTTGCTAGAAAATGCAAACATCGACTCATCACAACGCAATGTCGTATTCCTTGTTCGTGGCGAGAAAGCTCGCCACGTTCGAATTGTGGCAGGTATGACATTGTCTCTTCCTTGCCTCCTTTCGGCTTGTTAGGCTGGATGTAGATTGGATCTCTTCATTTGGGTCCACGATGGGCCATCATTAGATTACGCAGAGGCTTTTCTACTCTATGTAATCTGGAGAAACGTTCCCTATATCGATATCTATCTTGACAACATTTTTACAAGCTCGTTTCATTAGGGCCCTTTCCTGCTATCTCTGATTGAGTGCCATCAGGATGAGCTGACATTCTTTCTTAGAACAAATCAAACGCCTGCAGAATAATGGGAACGTTGAACATGAGTTCTTCATCTTCTTCACTCCAAGACGCACCCTTGTAAGCAATGCGGTCTTGGAGGAAGCGGGAATCACTGGCGACGTGAATATCGCCGAGCTTCCTCTTCATTTTATGCCTCTAGAACAAGATATCTTGTCACTAGAGCTGGATGACTCGTTTGGAGACTTATACTTGGTAAGTCGATAGAATTGCTAACGTTTGAATGAGGCATTTTCTGACCTTGCTATCCAGCACAAAGATCCCGGATGCATCTTCCATGCCGCTAAGGCTCTCATGGGTGTCCAACAGCGTCATGGCTATTTCCCACGCATCGTCGGAAAAGGCGACAATGCCCGGCGCTTGGCAGATCTGCTGTTGCGCATGAGGAAAGAACTCGATGCAGAGGAGAGCTCTGGATTGGCTGATCCATCTGCACGAGGGCTGTTGCCAAGTGCGGGTGTAGAGAACTTGATCATCATAGACCGTGACGTGGACTTCGGGACGGCCCTTCTCACACAGCTCACCTATGAAGGCTTAATTGATGAATATGTCGGTATAAAGAACAATCAAGCAGACGTTGATACGAGCATTATCGGCCCTGCTCCCACGCCACAGCCCCAGGAATCATCCAAGGCACCGCAGCAAGCCAAGCAGGGGCTGAAAAGAAAGATACAGCTGGACGCCTCGGATCAGTTGTTCAGCCAACTGCGTGATGCAAACTTTGCAATCGTGGGCGATATCCTGAATAAGGTGGCACGCCGCTTAGAAAATGAGTATGAGAGTCGCCACACAGCCAAAACGACAGGCGAGCTTCGAGAGTTTGTCAACCGATTACCAACCTACCAGCTCGAGCACCAAAGTCTTCGAACCCATACCAACCTCGCAGAGGAAATAATGAGACTCACGCGCTCCGAAACCTTCCGCAAAACTTTAGAAGTCCAGCAGAATAACGCAGCCGGTGCCGACTCCACATACCAGCACGAGACAATCGAAGAGCTTATAGCTCGAGACGTCCCACTAAAGACTGTGCTACGGCTCCTGTGCCTGGAGTCCTGCATGTCCGGTGGTCTCCGCCCCGCGACCTAGAGAGTTTCAAGAAACAAGTCATCCAAGCATACGGACACCAGCACCTCCTCACATTCTGGGCGTTAGAGAAAATGGAACTTCTCCAGCCTAGATCCTCAGCCACGACGATGCTCCTCCCTACGTCCGGCGCGCAAGCAGGATCAAAGACGAATTACGGGTACCTCCGCAAGAACCTCCGTCTTGTCATCGAGGAGGTCAGCGAGAAGGATCCGAATGATATTTCTTACGTGTACAGTGGCTTCGCGCCCCTCAGTGTCCGCCTGGTTCAATGCGTGTTACAAAAGTCTTACATGGTATCTTTGATCAAGGGAGGTACGCCGGCCGCCTCGTTGAACACCGCTAATACAACATCGCCTGGCTGGCTTGGCTTCGAGGACGTTGTCAAGAGTGCTCGTGGTGCGACTTTCAGCATCGTCCAGAAGGGTGATGATAAGGCTGTGCGGGCTCGTCAGACGCTGAGCGGTAACTCTGCTACAAAGGCCGTGTATGTCTTTTTCTTGGGGGGTATCACATTTACGGAGATCGCCGCGTTGCGCTTCATTGCTGCGCAAGAGGCTCCACGGAGGAAGATTATGATCTGCACCACGAGTATCATTAGTGGCGATCGGATGATGGAGGCGGCTATCGAGAAGGGTAGCTTTGCCAAGGCGGAGTAAATGGGTTAATCTACATCACCTCAGTGATCCTAATGATAGCTACATATGTATGTCATTTTCGGAAGAAAGAGACCAACGCGCTCTACAGTCTTCTTTCTAATGTAAAGACCAAGGCGCGCCTATGGCGTTTGAGTCGTTCGGCGTGGAGTTTGTCAATAATGTTCACATAAATCCGTCATCTGCTTCGATTCTAGATTTGAACCTGGCCAACCGATGGATACCTCAAGCATTCATCTAATAGTTAAATCCAGAATGAACGCCCATCAACCGACCCTGGTACCGCTCTATCACCTCCCCGAGTCGCACCATAACACCAGCAGCAAGAGTACGTATCTGTTCCTGCGGGTCAGTGACCGCTGAGCTTGGATCAAGACGCGCAGCTGAAGGCGGCGTCCGGTCAAAGACCTGGGATGCCCACTCGCGCAACTCGATTACCTGCGTAGCGTACTCGGTGACAAGACGCTGCTCGCCATTCGAACCAGATGCAATGTTAAGATCCACCACAGCGAGGAAGAGGGATAGGAGTGCAGCAGTGACGGTTGGCTCGCTGGATGTCGACGCCGTGTGTAGCGGTAGGAGGAGGGGAGAGGGTTTCATGGGTGAGGCGTGGGAGGAAGGGGGTGTGGGGACCTGTTGTGGAAAGGATGAGGGAGAGGGTTTGGAGGAAGAGGGTTAGGAGATGAGGGATGAAGAATGGGTTGTATGAGGGTGTGGATGACCTAGGGCGATGTTAGTACAAGTTGTTTGAAATGACATGAGATACAAAGACATACGACGAGAACTGCAGCATCATTATTTCAAATCTACCCTGCAATGGGAAGAAGAAACCCTCTGCAAGCACCTTGTGCACGTCCTTAATTGTGGAGTTTTGGCGCTGGGTGTCACGCTGCTGGCGCTTCTTTTCGACTTCCATGCGCGATGAGAAGGTGCGCACTTTGAGAGCGTTGGGGCCAGTCATCGTATCTGCTGCGTTGGCTGCAAGTGGTTCCAAGGATGTACGAGACATTTCCCGGGTGAGGGTTGCGATGGGAGACTCATTTGCTCCTGAGTACATCGCCTCCAGGGCAGGCGAGAGCCGTTTGGATGGGAACGAGGTATCGCCAGTTGTTGGGAGACGCAGTGCTTTGGCATCGTCTTCTCCATTCCCGGCTATCTCGCGAGCACTCAGACCCAGGGCTGTAAGAACAGCGGATCTTTGGACTTGAGAAAGGTCCCCATCGAAGTAGACGGCAGTAAACCAGCGGCCCATCTTCAAGGGCTCGGACACAATTAATGCAATCATGCTTTGTAGGCGGGATTCATGGAATGACGGATGATTGTTGTCGTTCTGAAGACCTACGATAGTCAGAGCTAGCTCCTCGATCTGCTCGGCAAGTTCAGTTCCGAATCCTATCTTCCGTCGAATTAAGGATGGGGCAGTGGTGATGGCCAGATGATGGCGCTCCACATTCTCGGTGTCTCGGAGAGATGGGATCAGATCACGGATGTATCTTATATTCGTTAGTGGGATCGATACCAGCAGGCAAATCAGTACTTACACAGGCGCAGTCGGCTTATTCCGTTGGATCAACGTGGGATCGTCATCAGAATCGTATGCGTCGTCGTCCGGCTTTTCATACGGAATAAGATCATCATCTTCTTCGTCTTCATCTTCGTCACCATCGTTGACTTCTTCAATAGCAACAATCTTGCTTGTATGGTGGCGCGATAATGGTGCTTTCGGCTTTTGTACAGGCTTGGAACGAGCAAATTTCGGTTTTTCTGGCAATGCCTCTTGCAATGATTTGATGGATTCAGGCGAACCGACCTCATCTCGGACCTTTGTCAACCCCAAATACCAAAGAGCTTCCTCGCTTCGCATGTCCTCTAGGTCAAATCTCAGCACTTTGTCTGGTTCCTCAATGAGTTCAGATATTCCTGTTCCAACGATCATGCCAAGAAGTCGCGCTCTGTTAGAGGACGCAGCGAGTCGATTGGAAACTGCGTTGAGATAAGCTCCTGACCGGCCTACATCTTTCACTTGCGCTTGATCTAGCCGATAGAGGTGGCCAGCGGCAAGCAGAATCACTTGTGCGGTTGCTATTCAATGTCAGAGGCTAATATTTTGGGAACAGAGGACTCTGGACTGTCGACAAACCATTCTGAACCACATTTGGGACATGTTTGACAGAGAATTTGTCTCCGAATTGCTCAAGGCTGCGTATGAGCAGCGATTTCAACACACCTGTTGGAGGTCCTTAGTTTCATTGTCTGTATTCCCTTCGGCAACGCGGACTTACTACCGTGGTTACTGAGAGTGGCTAATAGTGCGCGACGTAGTCCCAACGTGTTAATCGAGCCACCTTGCGATTTTGAGAGCCATTCCACGACCTGGCTTTCCAGGTCTGGCCGAGAAGAGATCATGACAGAAATCAAACCTGCCACTCCTTTAATGGGCTCTGAAGGGGTGATTGACTGGCCCACTGTCCCCGACAAATCATTTAAAAAGTGTTTTCGTTGTATATTGCGGAAGATGGCCTCTACAAATGCAAGCTGCTCCGTTCGTCTGAGGTGACCTAATAAGATTCCGAAGTGTGTCGGCAAAGACTGCGAAAGAAGGAGACCCGAGTAGATTTCCTTGACAACCTGATCTGTGTAATGTTAGCCTGGGGCTCAATTAAAGCCATCGCTGTATATTCACCTGTATATCCAAGGCTTAATGCTCGCCCTGTCAACAAAGCAACTGAGGCCCAGTCGCTTTCGTTATTTGGGGCTAGTCTTGCCGCCATATGAGAAATATTGCGCCCAAGCCATGATGCATATTGGGAACCATTTCCAACCCAGGAGATTGAAGACACTGATTTTGACTCATCAACAACCGTAAGAGCCTCGGCTGCTGTCGATAAAATCTTGCCGGCAGCAACGAGCGACACAAGCTCTCTCCACGTAACTTGCTGTCGAGTCTTGTTGTCATAGATTACCGAAATATCAGAAGAGAGACGGAACAAAAAGTCTTTCGGCTCTAGCAAAGCAGCAAGCACAGCTAAGATATCCCGTATACCAAGTTGGCTGCTTGAACCTTGGGCTTGCTGGGCAGAAACGCGGGCTGCATTGATTAGTGATCGCAGCTGAGCTACCAAGGAACCGAGACCCGCGACGCTGCTAAGACATCTCAATAATGCTGCTCGAGCTTTGGCGTCTTTCCCTTTGCTGTCTTTCGCATCCAGCGACCCCCAATGATCTGGGATCGTGGTGCTGACTAATAGTTGGAGAATCTGGGCTGTGATGGGACTTGCAATCCGAAGGTCGAAGTCCTTTGGAATTTTGGATTTGCTGAAGGGATCAAGGGCTGCCAAAATGGCAGACAGCTGTTCGCGATCGGGACTGCTTTTGAGTAGATCTATAATGTGACGTGATGATAGATGTTCAGGATCGAAGTCGTTTCTTACTGGCGGACCAGCACGCTGAGACTCGACAGCAGGTGTAACAAGGGCATCTGAATCTCGCTTGACAGTTTTCACTGCCGTCAGGAGGCCCTCCATTTTCGATTTGAATATCACTTCGGGGAAAGAGAGGTTGTGCCTGAGGTGAAGATTACAGTAGGCGGGCCTGAGATTAGTCAGCCATAGTCACCCCGAGACAGCCCACGCGTAGGTGATGTTGTCAACTCATCCTCTTCATTACACTGGACTTGAGTACTTTGGTGATCCGATCAAAAGCTGAACTGGATCTTCACCTGATACCACTCTCATCAAGTTCACTCCGTCTGCCATCTACCGCAACGAGTGTTTACCTGTGTAACGCGGCTTGATACTGCGCCTACTCAATCTGACCAGTTGCCTGTAACAGGATTCTATCAAGATGGACGTGGATTCGGAAACTCCAGATGCCCCGGAGTCTCCGATTTACGTGGATCAACAAGGTCGATGGTGCGTTGAATGATCCTTGAGGCCTCTCTGATCTGCTCTAATGCCCTACCCCACAGGAAGCACCTCTACAACGTCCTAAGTAAACGCGGTCCTTTTACAGATGACGACTGGAACCCTGGCCCCGAGCCTATCAATGCTCTGGAATCTTCCAAAATCCTGTAAGTTGATTCACTTCGGAGAGAGTACTTTTGCTAATATGAATCTTTAGGGTGATGTTTGTCAACCTCGCAAAGTTGTGGTATTCTACCAAGATGAAGGACTAACTGAAATCTAGCGGAGCTGGTGGACTAGGATGCGAGATTTTAAAGAACCTGGCACTGTCAGGATTCAAAGATATTCATGTCATCGACATGGGTATGTTTTTCAATTCATAATGCCAAGACCAGAAGCTCACAATCGATAGACACCATTGACATATCAAATCTCAATCGACAATTCCTCTTCCGCCAGGCAGATATCGGAAAGCCCAAAGCTGAAGTCGCCGCTGCTTTTGTGCAAAAGCGAGTGAAGGGAGTGAATATCACACCCTATGTCGGCAAAATCCAGGATAAAGATGAAGACTACTACATGCAGTTTAATATTGTCATCTGTGGCTTGGACAGTATCGAAGCTCGGCGCTGGATCAATTCCACTTTGATCTCCATGGTCGATGAAGATGATCCCTTGAGCCTGAAGCCACTTGTTGATGGTGGAACTGAAGGTACCTACCTGCATCAGCAAACTCACTCAAGAGCATGTTGCTGATATATCGAACAGGTTTCAAGGGCCAAGCCCGTGTAATTCTACCCCTCTATCTCATCCTGCATTGAGTGCCAACTGGATATGCACGCACCTCGTCCAGCAGTCCCTCTCTGCACAATTGCCACCATTCCGCGCCAGCCTCAACACTGCATTGAATGGGCGCACCAGATCGCATGGCAAGAGAAGCGCAAAGATGACACCTTTGACAGTGACAATATGGAACACATATCGTGGATATACAATGCCGCTTACGAACGTGCCGAGCAATTCCATATCCATGGGGTTACCTTCCAGATGACTCAGGGTGTGGTCAAAAATATCATTCCGGCTATCGCATCAACGAACGCCGTCATTGCGGCCTCCACAACTTCAGAAGTGCTGAAGATCGCCACTGGCTGCAATCCATTCCTAGCCAACTACATGATGTATGCTGGCGAGGAAGGGGTGTACACCTACACTTTCGAGGCGGAGAAGAAGCCCGACTGCCCCGTGTGCGGAGAACTTGCCCGCAAGATGAACGTGGATCCCAATATGACCCTGGGCGAGTTCATTGACAGCCTCGGGGAAAGGGCCGAGGCTCAATTAAAGAAGCCTAGCATGCGGACTGAAGAGAAGACCCTCTACCAGCGTTTCCCACCTCAGCTAGAGGAGATGACCCGACCTCACTTGGGAAAGAAGTTGGCAGATTTGATCGAGGATGGCGAGGAAGTCGCTGTCAGCGACCCAGCCTACACCACCACATTCCGCTTCCGTCTTCACTTCAAATAAAGGCAACTTGTTTTGCCTTTCCACGCGAAAATTACGAGAAATCAGATAGCTTATGACCGGAATGATTAGCCTTAGTTAACTGCGTAGAATTCAAAGGATAGCTGTTGGGCTCTTTTCCAAGACGATTAACACACCCAGACTCCAGCCTCATGAGGCGAAGCCCTGATCAACTTTTCGTAAATGTACAGCGCAAAGGCGGCCAAAAAAAAAAATTCCAACGCCAAAGAATGCATATAATAAGGTATAGCAGGGAAATACCCTTTGATCAACCCATCAGATCGGTCAAACCTCTCTTCCACCGGTTGCACTTCAGCTTCATAACCTTGACAGCCTCCAGGAAGAGCATGTCACTCTCAAACTGACCGGTACTCTCCACGTTGAAGATGAAGTGATCGCGCACACGTCCTAGCTTGACCTTACCCTGGAACTCCTCGTGACGCAGACACTCTCTGCTGACAGTATCATTGAACGCATCCTTCACGACGGCCTTCTGCTCGCCGGCGTGGCCTTCGTATCCACTTCCAGGCTGCGCGGCCTCTTCAGAGGTGACGGGCTCAAGCCCAATCACACCCTTGGGGAAGCACTTGGCAAACTTCTTCGCATCGTCGCCAATGATGGGACGCTCGATCTTAATATCAGGCAACAGACGGTATGAAGCGGTAGCGACGGGCGAAAATTTGGCGTGATCGGCACCGATACCCTTCTGGCAGTGGAGTTCCATCTCAATCTTCTGGCCAGGACGGAGCTTGGCGATCAGAATGTCGGGGTTGACAGGTGCAATAGCACCGTCGCCGACAAAGTACTGTTCCTGACGACCAACGGGCATGTACATGAGGTCCTTGGCGTAAACATGGGCATTGGTGTACAGCTTGCGGGGGTCCTGCTCGTCCTTGTCTGCGTACTCGTTCTTGTAGCATTCCACGTCGAGATGGAGCACAATGGTGTTGAAGTCGCAAGGACCATCTTCCTCCTCGCTTCCGTCTTCAGATGCCTTCTTGAACCAGTGCATCCAGTTGATTCCCTCGATAGAACCCTTGAGGGGAATCAGCCCCAGTCGTGATGCGAGCACTTCGTCTTGAATGACGGAAGTGTTGTTGTGAATGAAGCAGTCTTCAATGGCGATGGTGGGGATCTCAGCCATAAGGATACGACGGAAAGCGTTGGCGACTGCGGCGTCCAGACCGATCAGTGAAAAGGAAGCCTCGAACCGCTCATTGCGGTGGAATTCGACCTGGAATTTCTGTTGGATGCAAATGGTCAGAATTGACTGGATCCAGCAGAGTATACCTTCCTGGTAATATTTCAATACATACGTTCTTGAATTCGTCGAGTGCCCACCCATGCGACTCTCCGGGCCAATGGCCAGGAAAATCCGTAGAGGGGATATTGGTGACGGTTTCCGCATTGATGCCGATGATCTAGGACGATTAGTATTCTAAGCTGCATGGAGCCATTACTAGAGACATACACGGCGGCGCTGCAGCTCCTCCTGTGAGGGAACAAGAGGCGCCATGGTGAGCAACTTTATAGGGTCTGGTGAAGGTTGATGGTAAAATCCGCGATCGCTGATAAGAGAGATTTCTCGAAGCAATTTTCTAGTTTGCCTGAGGCAGCAAAGGGGGCTTTATTCTGCACAGAAAATAGTTCATTACATAATCCAGAAATGGAAAATTATGTGAGGAATGCACTGCGCTAAACCAAAAAAAGGCTAGCGTGGAGCCATCAGCCACACAGTATAGTGACCCCTTCAGACCAACCAGCGCACGGCTGATGACCCGGCAGCTTTTCACGTGACTAGCCAAAATGCGACTCCCAACTTGAGACCTTCAGCGAGTTCCCTATCCGTAGTGAGCCATATCCACCCATTGAATGCGCCCGGATTGAGGATCATCTCCCCTCTTTTCCCTCTTGGACCTCCAATTCTCCATCCTCCATGGCCGCTTCTTTCGCCCGCCTAGCGGGCAATGCGCCCAAAAGGCTCTGCCTCCGCCCCTCCTCGCTCAACACATCCATTCCTCGTTCCCGCTCGATAGCCACCTCTGTTCCTCGCCGTCAGGCAGAGGCTGCTAGCTACCAGGCTACACGACTTGTGCCGACCGACCCGACCTTCACCTCCCTCGCCAACAAGGGTGTTCCCGAGGACCCCGAGGCTGCTGGTCTTGAATCCGAGGCCGAAGGGATCGACCGCAAGATCCGTCACTACACTGTCAACTTTGGTCCTCAGCACCCCGCTGCTCACGGTGTGCTCCGATTGATTCTAGAGCTCAATGGCGAAGAGATTGTTCGCTCCGATCCCCACGTCGGTTTGCTTCACCGTGGTACCGAGAAGTTGATTGAGTACAAGACCTACATGCAGGCTTTGCCTTACTTTGACCGATTGGACTACGTCTCCATGATGACGAACGAGCAGTGCTTCTCCTTGGCTGTTGAGAAGCTCTTGAACGTCGAGATCCCTGACCGTGCCAAGTGGATCCGTACCTTGTTCGGCGAGATGACCCGAGTCCTGAACCACCTCATGTCCGTCCTGTCCCACGCAATGGATGTCGGTGCCCTGACTCCTTTCCTGTGGGGTTTCGAGGAGCGTGAGAAGCTTATGGTGAGTAATTGAGCGCTGCAAAAAGCTATTGCGGCTAGGTTTTATTTACTGACACTTCGGGTGCTTTAGGAATTCTACGAGCGTGTCTCCGGTGCCCGTCTCCACGCAGCCTACGTTCGCCCCGGTGGTGTCTCGCAGGATATCCCCATTGGTCTTTTGGACGACATCTACCAGTGGGCCACTCAGTTCGGTGACCGCATTGACGAGACCGAGGAGCTGCTCACAGATAACCGTATCTGGAAGGCCAGAACCCAGGGTGTCGGTGTTGTTAACGCCACCGATGCGCTCAACATGAGTTTCACTGGTGTCATGCTCCGTGGCTCGGGTGTTCCCTACGATATCCGCAAGTCGCAGCCGTACGATGCCTATGACCAGGTTGAGTTCGACGTCCCAGTCGGTGTCAACGGTGACTGCTACGACCGTTACCTTTGCCGCATGGAGGAGTTCCGTCAGTCCCTCCGTATCATCCACCAGTGTCTGAACAAGATGCCCGCCGGTCCGGTCCGCGTGGAAGACTACAAGATTTCCCCTCCTCCTCGTGCCGCCATGAAGGAGAACATGGAGGCTCTCATTCACCACTTCCTTCTCTTCACCAAGGGTTACTCCGTGCCCCCTGGTGAGACCTACTCAGCCATCGAGGCCCCCAAGGGTGAGATGGGTGTCTTCCTGGTCAGTGATGGCAGTGAGCGCCCATACCGCTGCAAGATCCGTGCTCCTGGTTTCGCCCACTTGGGTGGCTTCGACCAGGTGTCTCGTGGTCACCTGCTTGCTGATGCTGTCGCAATTATCGGTAAGTCTTTGTTCCCTGTCTTCTTCAATCCTAGCTTCTAACATTGAATCTCCTCTAGGTACTATGGATCTTGTGTTCGGTGAGGTTGATCGGTAAATGATATTGGCCACGCAATAATAAAAAAGAAAAACCTAACCCGAAGAAAACCTTCCCATGGCACCCTCTTAGATGGTTAGATTCGCCTGTGCTGGGGGCAAAATCAGACAAGAGGAACCACCTATTTTCCTTGAGATGTATAAACCCTGGAACTTTCGATCCTGGCTAGGGTGTACCAAATACTCCATGTTTTCTTCCCATGGCGTTGTGCTATTATGTCTTGTCATTCTCCTTTGTGTGCCTGTTTTTTTTTCTACCTCTACTGCTTCAACCAAGCCCTGTGTATAGTGAACATCTGATTCTTCTTCCGTGAGCTGTCTCATTTTCAATGTAGGGATATCCCATGCATCTAACTAGCATGACTTCAAGCCTGATTTATATAGTACAAGGTACCTTTGCATAATCTATATACTACATAGAAGACCAGACATACATTGGCCGACAGGTTACCCAAGGAAATAACCCGAGACGTCCACGGGTAGCCATTCTTATTATCACATTTCTAGCAGATAATACCACTGTTGCCACTGTTTGAAGACAAAGGACCTTTGGAAAGCAGCCTGATATTCCTCTGACCGCTTTGTTGTTTGCCACGTTTGTCAATATAGGTGGCAAAATCACACCGCCCTCAGGGTATAAGTAGGTCCTCCTGCCCCCAGAACTTCCTCTTCTTTTCTTTCTTCTCCAGCTCTCTTTGCCTATTGGCTTAGATCAAGTGTAGTATCTGTTCTTTTCAGTTTAATCTCTGAAAGTTTCCGTCCAGGAAACACTTTGATTATTCCTATTTTTGGTCCCCGCGACTTGGCCCCTGTGCTTGCGCATGCCTTGTTGCACAGTGTCATTGGGCTTACACTACCCCCGATCGACGCGAACTCCTTTTCATCAACTGTTCGGCTTGTCCGGGCGCTTGGAGAAGATGGGTGTTCAGAATCTACGTCCATATCTGTGAAGTGATTCGCTTTATCGTCTCATGAGTTGTCAATGTGAAATTCCATTGTTTTTTGTTTTCTGTGTTTGGACAGTTTCCTAGGCAACCTGAACCTGAACCAGGCGACCAACTGAAGGCTTCTACCACCCTGACCGTCCAGCCATCATACTCGCTGGTTACTATTAGAATGCCCACCGTTAGAAATGAATATGTAGTGCACCCGGTGAACCCAGGCTGGTTGATAACGAGAAACAGTGGGTATTCACACCTCTTTCATTTGCTAGCTCAAAAGGACCAGCACAACATCCTTAATTCATATCGTATATAAAGCCATTACAGTACGTATTCCGAACTTAAGCATTTGCAGTCATGATAACGTAGTTCATCGTCTATTTGGTAACCCCCGCACCAGGGCCGGCTTTGTGATGGTCTCCAAATCGGCTATATGCCACTTCGCAAGATACAAAAAGATTCAACAGTTCTTGATTATCTTAGAAATGAAATGAAATCTATTTCAGAATACTCAACATGGGCAAATCAATAGACATCTCTCAATCAATCCTTTATCCCAAGTGGTTCGGCGGCTCTGCATCATGCATGGCGGTCCTTGTTTCTCACCCTTTGGACCTGAGTAAGCCCAGCCATTCCCATCTTCCAAAATAATTCTGATCAATCATAGTGAAGGTCAGAATGCAAATGGAGCAGGGTGGTGTAAAAGCTGGAACACTTAATACCTGCATTCGAATCGTTCAGGGCGAGGGCGTGCTTGCGTTTTATAATGGAGTAGGTCTAATAAAGAACAAGGTTAACAAGGTTAATCGTGACGAGATACTCATATTCTGAAGCTTTCGGCAGGCTTCATGAGACAGTGTTAGTCCGCCTAACTATTCCATCTCTTCCATCAATCCAAGCGATACTCACTCATTCGGCAGTAACATATGGCTCAGTCCGCATCGGCCTCTACGAGACACTAAAAGAACAAACCAAAGCGAACAACATTCCCACCTCCCCACCAGTTCTTGGGTTATTAGCAGGAATATCCGGGTTTACTGGTGCGGTCTTCGGCAACTCCTCAGATATAGGCAACATCCGCATGCAGAATGACGGTTCACTGCCTGCTCATCTTCGTCGCAATTACCGGCACATCTTCGATGCGTGGAGAAAGATCAAACGTCAAGAGGGATGGAAGGCCTTTGGGCAGGGATTGTGGCCGAATGCTTTCCGCTGCGGTATCATGACCAGCTGCCAGCTTGCTTCATATGATATTTTTAGGGATCTGATAATGGCAACCACTGGGATTCATGATGATCACCCTGGTTTGCATTTATCGGCCTCCCTCTTGGCAGCACTGATTGCTACAACACTGTGCAGTCCGATTGATGTGATCAAGACTCAGTTAATGGGGTCGTCAACCAAGCAAGGGATATTGCATGTTATGGAGGATCTTACAACTACAGAGGGAATGAGATGGGTCTTTCGAGGGTGGACGCCCGGTTTTGTTCGCCTGGGGCCTCAGACTATGGCTACACTGATTCTTTTGGAACAGCACAAGCGGCTATATAGGGACCTCAAAGAAAAGACAGGCACTCAGAAAATCGCACTCTTAAGTTAGTCCTTCGGTACTGGGCATCATGAATGATTGAATATTTCATTTCTCCCACTTACGTTATATTATAGATGAATGTTATCAGAGGGAGCGTTCAATATTTGGTCATAGCCTCTGGACATCGGAGCCTTGGGCCACCGCACGGCGCTTACCCAAAACCGTCACCGTTTTTCACCAGAGTAAACGCAATCTTTTGATAATTCAGTCGACGAGACTCTTCTTCCTGCCTATCACTCGCCTCAGCATCCAAGCTGCCTAGGTATCTTTAACTTGGCCCAGCCGCCGACGCGGGCCCCTACCATCCCTCCTATCTTCTATGGAGCCTATCCACTTGTTGCTATCCTACTATTTTTACCATATCTTTCAATATCTCCTTCAGCACCGTGCCCAGTCATCGGTCTATCTTGAGATCGATCACGGATTTGATCCTGTTGAAGGGATACACTCTAAAACACGCCGAGCCACCGATTCGGGATATGAAGATATCTAGTCATCACTTGACCGAGACATAGGACGTGATGGAATCTCGCCTTGCAAGTCCAGCATCAATGGAGAGTCCACGAGACCACCAGCCTGAACGACCAACTCCAGCTCCTGTGACACCTCTACTCTTCACCTTACCTGCCGAGATACGCTTGAAGATATTCGGCTTCTGCGTCCCCCGAAAATGCGTCATCAAAGTATCAAGCGCGATGTACCGGCCTTACGGGGTCGAACCTCTGGTTTCTACGCGTGGCCCGTCCGAAGAGGACCGGTTCCTCAATACCAGGCCTCGCTGGACTAACGTCTTACATGTTTCAAAACAAATGAGCGATGAATGCCTGAACATCCTTTATGGCGAGAACTTGTTCGAAGTCTACCTGAGCAAACGAGCAGAAGCTACACTCAAGAAAACCTTCAGCAAACAAAATATCCAGCGGATCCGATTCATGGTCGTCATCGATCCAGGCCCATGTTTTCCCGGGGAACTGAACCCACCCGATATCCCTTTCTGGGCCATGACTGTCCCAAACTTGAAGTTGTTTGAATGGGTAACGCAGCCAGACAAGAAAACTGAGCGGTACACCAGCGATCTTGTGATGAGGCAGAGACTGGAGGGTTGGATGGAATGGACAGATGCCTACTTGGACTGCTTCAGCGAATTTATGGTGGACGGAGTGGAGTTCAAGATGAGCCTTGACAAAGGAGATGGTAACTACAGGCGGATTGGAAGACTTTCTTTCCGGCGAGGACCTTTTTTCAGGAAGGATGAACAGTAGAAATGAGTTGACGAGAGCCATGTCGAGGACCCAGAAGGCATCCTGCGACGATCAATGTTAGAACAGGCTCATCCTTCAAATACAAAATCTCAAATCTTGCTACGAGATATCCAGGTCGTTGCATCCAGTACTTTGTAATGCTTAATTCATTACGAATTGGCCATTACAACATCCAAACTGCGAAACTATATATGTTAGTAGTATTACAAAGACTTGAAAAAAATGTTTCTAATAATTACCCAAAAATGTATATCTTCGGTGGGACTGTTCACGCCACGGGGCTTGACTGCACCAAAGCCTTAAAACAAGAGACAAGAGACCAAAACTGCGTACTTGTTTGTTAAAATCTGTCTGAAGCTGTCAAAACCTTCAACCTTGCTTCCCCCAGGCATTTGCAGGAGACATGCCTATATCTGTCGACCTCTCTCCCTCTCTTTCTCCCCCTCGCTCATCTTTATCTCACTTCTATTTTGCACATCCCCTTTCTACACTGCGGATGCAGCTTTGTGTTTCTCCAGCACCAACTGGATACTCTTGTATCCAGCTGCAAGCATGTCCCATTCGGGAAGGCGAGGACGCCTGCTTTTGAATGCATCCCCCGTCTGCAACCTATGCGGCGAAAGTATTTATAGCTTCTCGACCGGTATTTCTGAGATCATAAATCGTAATGCACCGAAAGGCGTGAGCCTTTTCTCACTGCATAATCGATGGATCGACGGAAGACCGACAGATCTGGATGAGATACACTTCGACGAGATGTGGACATGTTCTGGCACGTTTCGAGTTCGTAAGTGTTCTTTTCGACGCCCTGATGAGATGATATTTGTTCTAGCCTTGGGCATGGTCGCAGTGTATTTCAACCCTTTCGATACTTTCGACCCGGAAGGCACATTCCATCTCTCTGGTGTTGGCGAGCTTCGACCAGGTCAAACAACATGCCTCCCACAGGATGATAATCAAATGATTCTGTGGAATTACCAAAGCCCTACCCAACACGCCTTGCCCACTCCGAAATTTTTGTCGGTGCTTTCAAATCTTCTAACATTTCCTATGCACGAACGATGCTGGCGCCTCATGACTCAAATTCTCGATGTCGAGTTGATCAAAAAGAATATGGATATCTTTGTGCGCGCAATGTGTCAGCCATGGCTACTCACAAGGCCTGTGTCTAATTCAAGCCGATCTTACCCCGTGGTAGAACTGTCCAAGCTGTGTGTCAATTTGCCAAGAAGATTCCGCCTAACCCCTACATTGTTTCGTGGCATGGGTGATGAAGACCTAAGCCATATGCCTCGTGACTTTCGCGGTGCGGACCCACTGAACGACTCCTACGTTGACAAGGTAATTGCCAAGTATGCAGCAAAGTACACCAAGAAGAGGGAGAAGGGGTTTGAACCAACTTGGCAACCTTCAATACCCACCCATACAATGTCCCGACGATCCCAGGGTACTTTCAGACCCAGGAACGTGTTTCTCCCAACCGAACTCATCTTGAACATCGCAGATTATTTGGGACATCACAAGGACATCCAAAATCTGCTTTCCGTGTTTCCGCATTGGCATCCAATGATCCCAGACACTTACTGGAGACGTCGATTCATTGATGATAACTGTCTAAACAATATTCAATTCCCGTCAGAAGCTCTGGATTGGCAGCATCTCTATCTCAACTGTGACAGGCTGCTACGACCCTCCTTGGGATGGCGCAACAGGCAGCGTATCTTGAGTCAACTGCAAGGGACTAAAGAGCGATTCTTGCGGCAACTCGAGCAGAAGGGAAAGTGAAGCATATTCGAATAACTCTGATTTCATCAGGGGGAGCATGGATCCATCGTGGAGTGGCATTACAAGGGTCGATGGGGGTGATCAGGGAGATCTGATGGGAAAGTGATAGGGAAGTGAAGGTTGGCTGAGTGGCGAGAAGTTCAACAGGATTTCTCTTTCATTCCTCCGTTTCCTACTTTGATTGATTGGAGCTAATTGAATGACCCATTGTGTGTTTTTTTTGCCTACTTCGTAATCCGTACCTTGACTACAAGCTTGAAATGGCATGACAGTAGCCAATAGCCCGTGCGATGCCTCAGAAAGCAATGTGGCGTATGACGTAGTATATAAACCTGCTTCTGCTGTGGCGCAGTGCATGCAGGTTCCCATATTCCCCCCAACAAGCTGTCATGGTTCTCTGTGTGTTGTACAGCTGTCAGCCTCTGTTTTGGAGATCAACGCACCTGTTAAATTTTTGACGGGCTCTCTGTTGTCACCTGAATCCGCCAGCTTGACTGCCACAGCCTCTGCCTTGTGGCGTGTTGATCGCTGTGCGGAGCACTCTAGCTGCTGGACAATTGATATTTGTCGTATCTCGTATTCTAAATAGAAACAGGGATAATCGAGCATACATTGAAGTGTCATATTTATTGGTTTTGTGCTCGGAACCGCCAAATTATACGTTACCCAGAGCTTCCAGCGAATCAATATAGGTATTCAGCTCCAATCTCTTACATGTCGTGAAATATGTATATATCGTACGTAACCATATGGACGTAGACATCGTCTAGACTTTCAAATGTGCCGCACCTAGCTGCCTTGTGGATATTAGTATATATCCTCAACCGAAGGAATAGGGAATAGGCCGTGGAATATAAGAAATAAGAGAAATCAACAAGTCGATCAACTGAGGAGCTTCAAAAAGAGGTGGATCTGGCCTTGTTGCCTGGTGCCTGGGTGGCCAATGGGATCATTCTAAATTGCTTATGTAATTGTTGTAATTGCACCTGGGGACCTCCACTGGGTGAGATCGCGTCTCTGAGCGTCTTTCCTTCAACTTCCATTCCTTTGTTTATCACATAGTATGATATTTGGTCTGCTTTGAATATCAAACATCTGATCATCATAACAATCGCTTTTGCCCCTACCCTCTATCTCCTCCACCAATTGCAGCTTACCTATCTCCGATCGCAAAATGGCCACCGACTACAGCAAGAAGACCAACGCCGAGTTGGTCGAGATCCTTAAGACTCGCTCTCTCCCCCACACTGGAAAGAAGGCCGACATGGTTTCGCGCCTCCAGGAAGACGACGAGAACAAGCCCTCCGACGCTCCTGCTGCAGCTCCTGCCGCAGCCAAGACCGACGCCCCCGAGGACGTCATTGACTGGGACGACGAACCCGCCGAGACAATTATCGAGCCATCCACAGAAACCGGCGCAGCTGCAATTGCCGCCGGTGGGCAAGGGCGCAGTTTCCAACCCCGTCGCTGTCCCCAACCAGCAGCTCGACGAGAACCCCGCCACCACCGAGGACTTGAAGGTCGAGGCGACCGGCGCCATCGTTGAACCCACCACTCAACCCGAAGCCGCGACTGAACAGAAGCCCGCCGTCGATTACACGCGAGGACTGCCCCAGACCGATCTGGAGGCGGAACTGGCGAAGCGCAAGGCTCGCGCGCAGAAGTTCGGTATTGTTGAGGATGACGACACAGCATTGAAGGAGGCTACGAAGCAGCTGGAGCGCGCTAAGCGATTCGGTACTGGTGCTGAGGGCGAGACTGGTTCTGCTGCTGGTGTAAGCCGTCTTGATCAGGCACTTCCTGATGAGCGCTCCCGTAAGAGACGCAATGACAACCGCGACCAGGGTGGTCGTGGAGGAAAGAGACGCGATAATGGACGCAACCGTAACAACCGTCAACGTGGGGATGGAAACCGCAACCGCGGCGATGGGAACAAGACGAATGCTGGCGTGAAGAAGCCTAATGCCGGAGGGAACAGCGCCCAGAAGAATTGGAGTGAGAAGGATGTTGCGGCCATGGAGGCTCGTAAGAAGCGGTTCGCAGCAGCTGCTTGAATGTTTCCAATAGTTTTGTTTGTCTGGTCTATGACTTGGGCTTCGGTTTCATCTCTTGTTCTTTCATCATGGGCGTTTGTGTGTTGATACGCTACCGGGCAATTTCAGGGTCAATCATTCCATTCGATTTGTTTTAATATATGTGGATGTCAATGAAAATGTATAAGTCTATGGAATTCGTATTTTGTAGAATGAAAATAGCCCTGTCCATATGTCCATATGTAGGCTATCCAAGGGAGTAACGTAACGTAATGCCCGGTTGCCAGGTGGTGTATACAGTAGGAAACTGGAGATCTCTCAACTTCTCCATTTCCCATATCCAAGCACAGACCTACAACATACTCAGATAGAACTCAATCTTAAGTTTTCTCGCGGCCCCCAGAAATAATTCCCCGGTGACTGCGTGCGAAGTCAGCTGAAAAGTGCATTAGTCGCTTGTTCCTGCAGGATAGGCGTCGACCAGTACGACCAGTCAATAGGCGAGTACGGCTCAGTTTGTGATGGTGGGACCTCCAACTCTTCCTTTACTACGGAGTATGACAGTCCGAGAGTACTCCACAAGGAGTACATTTGTATGGAGTACATACAATATGACAATTGCAATATACAACATACACTGCTCAATGCCGTCCCAGACGCATTTCTCATTGTCATTCGTTGCTCCAATTGCCCGGATTAACGCCCTCCCCACTTTGATCAATGGCCTCCCCACGAATGACAACCCCCAGCTGGCTTTTTTTAGATGGTGGCTTCGAGCTAACATATGATTATCGTCTAGGGCTTGTTCATTGCTCGATTATCCAGAGGACCATCACAGCCCAGTGACTAGCGGGCTCCACTGCAGTCTCGAGGCTCCACGGCTTGAGTATCGAACACCCCGGTCTAAAGACGAAATGCCCTCTGCGGACAGTTACTGGCTGTTGGTATCCTACGAGTCGAGACGTTAGACTCAACTTTAAAGTCCCTTCATTTTCATCCCTGGAACCTTGGGATGTTCCCCGAAAGGTTCGGGACGGGCCTCTGTACCAAACTCTGGATATCTAAGGCCGCTGAGTAATTCTTCAACTGTGTCTCCGAATATACGATATCAGACATAATGGATCAGAGGTGAATATGCGACTGTTTCGGGAAAGATGAAGCATTTTAGGGTAGAAGACACCCTTACGTCTATCCGCGTATGCATGATCCCTTGAAACCACGTTGGGAAATTCCCCGAATGACCAGGAAAGATTGGAGTTGCAACTAAAAAATAGAGGAAAACGAAAATCACTTCCGCGTCGATCATTTCACCATTTGGGGTTGAGTCGTTCGGCGTCTCCGAATGCGCTGTCCGAAAGGCGGGAGACGCGATAACCAGACTGGTTGCCAATACGAGTTTGTGCGCTATACATATATGTCCAGTTCTAATCCTGCAGATACTCAGCTTGAGTCTATCAGCTGATCTGACATACGAACGAGTCAGAAATTGTAGTGGAACTTTTCAACGCTCAAGCCAGACATGAATGATAGTCCGGGTACGCCACGGGTTGTACCATCGTCCTGTCACGTTGTGGATATTTGCCGCGAGCCCATACCGTCTAAACCAAGTAGCCAACAGTAAGTCCGTGCTAAGGGAGAACCCTCGAGTGGACCGGCCTTTACCTCCCCATGTGGGCTTCCGTGCGCGCCGTCGTCTTGATCCGGCCACTGGGGGATCGCCCTGGCTATTTGTAGGAATTCCTTGACTTTGCACTTTACGATGGGGGCGCTTCAGAAGCACCGCACAACTTTCGCGTACTGGTCCTTTTGACAGGTTCTAGGTCTTTGAAGTCTTGAATTCTTCCCGTCTTATCACAGTAGTTACATCGCTCTCTTGCCAATGAGATCCCTATGTTCTCTCTACATAGACATTGTGATTTCTAGGCATTTTCCCCCACATCAGAGGGGCAATCCCAGTCCGCACATAAATCTCCGGCATCTTGGATATTCCTCGTCTTTGATCTTTTAATTTTGACTGTATAATTTATTTTTGTATTTTTTATCTCTGACGTGGCCGACGGAGACTGGAACTCAACGCCACATACGGTGGCGAAGCAGCTGCAGCTTTATTCGATCCACAGTGAACTTTTTCTCTACTGACGTCTGTGAGTCTGTGAGTCCAGAAGACTTTTTCTTTTTTATAATCCTTAATCCTTAATCCTTGCCATGTCTATTGACACTTGAATTTTTAGTGCGACTTTGAGATACCCTTTTTGTGCGAATTCCATCTACTTTCTACTTAATTCTATACCCCCACCATCAAGCGCTAGGCGCCCATCAATATTGATATTTTCGTTTGACATGACTCAGATGCTGTGAGATTACATATTGAACATGAAGTTGGACCAAAGAGCTGATCAAGTCAGACAGCTATATACCCTAACGACGTGATGGTTATTATAACGAAGTACATGTACCCACAGATCAATCATTTGTCCCTG
Source organism: Penicillium mononematosum (assembly GCF_028829835.1). Classification (NCBI taxonomy): domain Eukaryota; kingdom Fungi; phylum Ascomycota; class Eurotiomycetes; order Eurotiales; family Aspergillaceae; genus Penicillium; species Penicillium mononematosum. The sequence continues at coordinate 3,498,856 of NW_026643272.1, read as the reverse complement.
GATTGGAGCCGGGAACTTCACTCTGTACACCATGTCGTACAGTTCTGGCCATCACATGCACGATGCTTCTTCAAACTTATCGCGTACCAATGTCTATGGCCGACCTTCGCGATCCCAAATTGCGAGACCAGTCAATCACACCCCTAGGAGCAGAACCTCGTCATTCTCAGATGCCGAAGTTACTGGTCCAGTATCAGCGGCATCGGCTATTAAGCGATCTATCAGTGGAAATCGCCTGTCCATGCTTCCGCGCCCCAGCATTGGTAGCACAACCTCCCCAACTACGCCAGTGTCCGCTTCTTCTCAGAGTTTCACCCAGCCAATTCCCTCGTCGGTCTCGACCCCGGAGATTAGCAAACCCTCCCCCTCGCCTTTCGTTGCTGGACAACAATTGCCTCCGCCAAAACGAACACGGAATGTTCTTCGAAGGAGGGCACCGATAATAGGGAAACATGTGGAGCAATTGCACTCTGACAAGCTTAGCCTTGTTATTCCACAAGAGCCTCATTCTCTCGTTACGAACAATGCCTCAGGACACGGAAATTCATCATCATCACTTTTAGGGCAATCGGCTTCCTCTTACAGACCTAACCACAAGAATGACAGTAATGTGGCGGTTAACTCGGCGAAGTCAAGCTTCAACGGTCCGGAGGAATTGGCAAGTCTTCGAACCACAGTTGATACCCAAAACTTGCCTGCGCCTCCGGCCCCCTTCTTATCGGCAACTAGCCCCTCGACAAGATACTCTGAGTCTCCGAGTATTTGGAGTCGCGGGTCTACCCCGACGTCATTATCATCATATTCTCCCGGTATTTCAAAGATTGGACGTCTGAGACAACCGAGCCCGTCTCAAACGAGATTGCCTGTCTTCTCTCCTCCACTGGCACACGCAAGCCCTCAGCAAGAACGGCCGGAGCTGAAGACCCAAAAACGGGTACTTCCTACAAAGCCTTCTGTCTCAAGCTCAGTGACAACCGGTAATGGCCAGAAGGTACCATCGTCTAAATCTCCCTCTACAGTACCCCAAGGCCCACCTTGCAGTCCGCCACCGAGAAAGTCCTCTGTCAACTTCAGCCCTCCAGAATCTTCGGACATCGACGTTGAGCAGGCTCGGAAGGAAGTGGAGGAAGCCGAGAGGCGTTTATTTGACCCACAAAGGGTTATGGCATATTCCCCTCACGGAATACGGAGACATCACAGAGTCCACCACGACCGAGCAGGGACGGGACGCATCGCTTAGAGCTTGAAACATCGCCAATTGTCCAAAGCAACCTACGATATATTAGAACAACGGGCCACACAAGGCGCGAATCGATAGAAAAGACCCTAGCAACTCAACAGCCACATCCAACTCCGAATCGGTCCGCCGCTGTATCAACTGATTCGCTGGAAGCAAGAAGCATCTCTCAAATCCCTTCTCGGGATGGGGGATCTCCCGCACTATCCAAAAAGACATCTCGGACATTGACTAAGGAGACTTCCAAAGAGAAACCGGCTCCAAAACAAATACCAACACAAAAACGGTTTGGTCTGTTCACAAAGAGGTCAAAGCCAGATATGCCAGAGAACTTGACTGAGCAATCTCGAGCCACTCGCAAAGGCCCAGCCGCAGGAACAGGCCATGAGGGCTATGGAAAATATGGACAGCGCGGCCGCAAAGCAAGTGGTAGTAGTAGCACCGGGACGAGAACCAGATCAACAAGCACGACACGGAGTGGCGCTAGCAAAGGAAGTCAATCGAGTCGCCCGGAGTTGGACATTGACGATTTTCTAATGAGCCGCCTGGAGCCCGTCATTATAAATGGTGGTGGACTAGACGGTGCATCGCTGTCACGAACACAAAGCGAGCAGAGTTTCAGCAGTGTGAGCGTTGCGTCGACTTCGAACTTGCCGCAGCAAACTCTGCTATCCTACACGACTGGCCAGTCCACTGAATCCCTCGCAACTTCAACGGGGACATTCGGTGAGACTATCACGCCAAATTATTCTAATGGCATCAAGCCGATAGAAAGCAAGAGCCCTGAGCACCAATCCAACGGGAATGATCGTCCAAATGCATCGAAGTCACGCATGCCCGTCCCAAGAGGGAAGAGACACGGCATGTTTGCGAACCCCCAGGATGCTATCACAAACACGTCCCTTCCTAGCCAAAAGTCAAGCACTGCTACCTCACACCAACCGAAGCGTGCTCAAAGGTCCCCCGAAAAGACCACCAATCCTGAGCAGGCTGAGAAGGAACAAGCCAAGAAAGGAAAGACCTCCATGTGGAACTTCTTCCAGAAGAACCGCGCCAACGAACAGAAGAGCTCAATTCCTCCAACGACTTCATCCCAAACCGCAAAACTTCATGCGGCGATCTCCCCGGTTCTGAACACTCGGCCCGTGGCCCACTACGCTTTGGTGGATGCTGATTCCGACGAGCTCGACGAAATCATCAAGAACATCGAGGACTCACCACCAACAGAGGAGGAAACGATTTTCCACCCCGTGGAAATCCCAAGAGGTTTGAGCATCAGAAAAAGAAAGCCCTCAATCCTGTTGCCATCTCCGCCAAGCATGCATAGTGAGTTTGAAAATGATCGCCCATCGCCGAAGACAGCCATGTTCAACCGCAACCTTATGGCCCCGGAGCTCGAGATACCACCTGAACAACGCCCGCGCTTGGCCTCTGTCGGTCGGATCCCACGGGTAGTTTCGCGGCGCGATAGACATCATCATCCCGCCATGCAGTCTTTCTCGCGTCCGTTTAGTGTTGCCGAATCGCCTTCCCTCACAATTCCAACGACAGAACGCTCATACGAATCTCCACCTGTCGCCAACGTTCCATTGAATCTGGAGATTGGTCCAAGCGAATCTTTTGACTGGGGCCATGGGTTCAATCCGACTTTTAGCGCTTCCGAGGAAACCAGCGCCTTGGAGTTCCTTGCCGGCCCATTCTTAAACTATGAATTCCTTCAATTTCCGCCGAAGAAAGGCTCGACCTCGTCGGATAGCTCTGGGGCTCTGGCTGCCGTTACGGCTGTGCCCCCGATTCCAGGTTCCCCGCCAACTGAGGACGAGGTGTGGAACGAATACGATGATCTTATTGATCACGTCCTGTCGCCAGATGAACCGAAGCCCGAGGAGACGGAGAAGTCCGAAGAAGAGGACAGATTTGAACTTGCAACGATGGCAAGTAGGGCTCTCCAGGATGAGTTGAATAATGCCAATCATCCTCAGTCAGTACCTGGTGGCAACTCAGTCCGCTCGAGTGGCAGCTCTGTTCATCTTCGCCGTTCTCAGATTGTCTCTGCCTTGCGATCGTCTACCGCTCCTTCGTCTCAACCGTCTTATAGTGATCTTGTTGCTGGTAATAGAGGCTCAAATGAGGAGAAGACCCAGCCGGCTGTCCACCCTACCGAGCAGCCTTCTTCAACAGATCAGCGCCGTGAACAGCAGTCGACGTTTCTCAACTCGCTCGCTGCTGTCCCTTCGCCTGAGACCAAAACACCACCGAGAACAAGAAGCCGCATCTTCGGAGCGCGAGTGGGATGCGGTGACGCGGACTAACATGCGCTCTGCTTCGCTCATGACTAGTCGGTGGTTATCTTTCGGTCGAGTTCTTTTCAGCCCGGCGCATAATCACGTCAAGGCCGGAGGACAAGGCCGAATTCTTGTGATCGATGGACTGGGAAATGATGACTGGTCTTTCTACTGTTCCTTGACATATCCCGATGCCGAGGTATACAGCCTGGGTGGACGTCCTGTATCCGCGGCACCTCCCCACCCGGCTGCATGGCAGCCGCCTACCAACCACCACACTGTGTATCACGCAGGACTGGGCAACCCCTCCCCTTCCCAAAGGACTACTTCACAGTCGTGGTACTACGATTCCCCGCTGTCTGCTCCGAGACCGTCCAAGGCAACATCATCCAAGAATGCAAACGTGTTCTCCGCACCGGAGGATATCTAGAAATGAGCCTGCTAGACCGCGACATGGTCAACATGGGACCTTACACACGCAAAGCCATCCGTCAGCTCAAAGAAATGACCTGTCTCTCGGATTCCACTCTCAGCCTGAAACCAACCAGCGACAGCGTCCAACGCGAGCTCGGCGCTCACGGCTTCGACAGTCTCCGTCGCTGCATGGTCCGAATCCCAGTCGCAGGCATGATCCTCCGATCCTCCGACTCGAGCTCATCAGCCCACTCCATTTCAACGGCCACCCCTTCCACTGCATTCTCGCTACCTACCATATCTGTCACAACTGCGGGTGGTAGACAAAGCACGACAACTGCCTCTAAATCCCTCTCTAATGATGCGAATATCTCTCTCGGCGATTTGCTCTCCGATCCTTCCCCGTCTCCGGCAAACGACGAGTCAATTGCCAAGATCGTTGCCCGTGTTGGACGCTGGTGGTATTCGAAATGCTATGAGGATCCTGTTTTCTCGACCGGAAATACTGATCCCAGTGTTTGGAATGACCGGAAGGTACTCCGCGAGTGTCAGAAGCGCGGTACAGGATTCCGCATGTTCATTGCATACGCTCAGAAGCCTAGTGAGGTTCCGCGACGCACGGCGAGTGTGTAATGGAACGACATCACGATATAATTTGTGTTCTATCTTAATTTTTTTGTTTTTCGTTTCCGCTTTGCTTTTTCATTTTCGTTTTCCAACTTTTTTTTTGATGAGATCCATGATTGATTGATACTATACGCTGCATGGAAAAATACCCATATATATGCCTTTATGAAGTCTGATTGTTTTTGAGCGTTTGGATGACATGGGCTTTGTGGCTTACGCTCAAGGCTTGCATTTGCTTTGCTTCTACATGTTTTTTTTTTTTTGTTCGATATGGCGTGCATGATGCTATGACTGATACGTGCCATAGAGGAAGAGGTGTGTTGTGCGGGATTTCCATTGTACAAGCAGGACTTAATATGGATAATCAATTACTTTAATTAGAACCCCAGCTGACATCCGCAGTAATAAGACGCATAGATACTAACGTGACGCGAGGAAGCCCCTTTCTTGTTGTGCAGAATCGATATATGGAGAGGATGTGTGTTTGACGTTCGATATACCTCAGGTGTTCATTTGATCTCATAACAAGCCTATACCCGCGTTAAATGGACCTTCAACGGCCCCTTTTCCCACATCAGGAAGTTCCTCTGATTGATCCAACCACGGGCTTCATCGGCGATCTCCATGTCAAAGTTGAAGATAATCAAGGCAAGGATTAGACGCATCTCGCTGTATGCAAGACTGAAGCAACATTAGTATCGCTCGCTACTTCCTGTGGTGATCTAGGCCATTACTTACTTTCTTCCAAGGCAATTTCTCGGTCCAGTATGGAATGGTTGCAATACCTCTCGACGATCATCTGCAAATGACGGACCACCCAGGAATCTCTCTGGGTGATAGGTGTTGGGGTCCTTGAAATACTCTTCGCGCCGATAAAGTGCCCACTGGTGGATGGAAACAAAGGTCTTCGGAACACCGTCAGCAGGCATGAATACGTAGTATTCACATCAATGAGACTCACCTTTGCCGGAACATATTCCCCCAAGATATTCGCACCGCCCTCAGGACACACACGAGGAAGACCATTTGCAATGGGCGGGTACATGCGCATTGCCTCGTCGAGACATGCAAGCATGTAGGGCAACTTGTTAACGGAGATCAGGTTGATCTCCTCCTGGCTTTGAAAAACAGTACGCACTTCCTCTTTCAACTTCTCGTAGGCAGTCGGATTCGTGAGGAGGAGGTATGTGACTCCACTCAATAATGAGGCTGTGGTCTCAGAGCCACCAATAATGAGAATTTCAGCATTTGCAATGAGTTCATCAATACTCAGGTTCTAACAAAAATCAATTGTTATTCTTAGCGAAAGTAGTTGAAAACTCACCAGTTCCTCCCTCTTTCTCAGAAGTCCCTCAATCAAGTCGGGTCGACCTTCTTCCTTTTCCATCCTCCGCATCATCTTCTGTTTAGTGAGTTTCTTGTGTTTCTCATGAGCCTCTTTCATCGACGCAGGCACCATTGATAACAACATCCGCTTCACGAGCGGATAGAACGAGAGAGCTTGCAGGATAATTCCAACCCGACCAGCGTCGAAAATCCCCTTGATCCAATCGTCAAGATCTGATCCCTGAAGACAGCCAAATGGCTCACCAAATGCCAGATCCCCAATAATATCGAAAGTGGTATAGTTATACCAATCGGAAAGCACAACCGGATTACCAGACTCGCAAAACTCATGTAACCGGTCAAGCAACATATCAACATAGGCCCGGATCATCGGCTCCTGCTCTCGCATTGCCTTTTCAGAGAAACCGTGGGCCATCTGTCGGCGGAGACGCCCATGTTGCTCTCTGCTTTCGTTGACTACATGTGACGGTTCGCCATCAACCGGACGGTAGAACCAGTTTGCCTTTGAGAATTCGGGTTTTCCTTTCTGGTGGCCCGTAATATCCTGCCAGGCGTCTGGGTGAGAGAAGGCCAGTTCGTCCGGCGCAATACGGACAATGTTGCCGTATCGCTTATGCATTTCCAGCATGTCAAATGGAAGGGTTCCCCGAGCAGATCGGTAGACGTATGCCAGTCGTGATATCTTGTGTGCTAATGGTCCCGGAAACCGGCTTAAGGGGTGAAAGAACACATTGTAGATCACCTTAGAGACAAGATATAATACGGCCTGAGTGCGTTAGAAAAGAAGTTGCAAAAGGCATCGCGTGATGTACCGTAAAGAGTCCTGTTACCAGCGCATGTTGCACGTTGAAAATAAGTCCCATTCTGTGTCGATATTCGCTCGCAAAGTATTTCAGAGAGGCAGTCCGATGAGTTCACATGGGTTCTTATATGTGCATGTCTTGACCTGGACCGAGAGGTAGGTCTTGTTGATCATGGATAATGAGATCCCTGTTACAGTGTCACGTTGAAGAATCCCGCTCTCGTTCCTATCCGAACCCGAACCCGAACCCGAGCCTAATCAAATAACGCCCAATGGGGCGCCACGAAAAGCGCCACGAAAGGTACGAATACGACCGGGAAAGCAGAAAATAATCCTATTGGCTTCTCTTACTGTTGCACTCAGCACTATCTGTCTTGCATAACTCACATTCCTCATTATCACGGTATCTCGAATTAAATGTAACTAACCATGTACAAGAGTTATCCATCAGTCATATTTGTACAGAAACAGAATAAAAGGAAAAGGAAAGAAAGAGGCCTTCTACTCAAGAAGAGCAACCATCAACCGCTGGTAATCACTAGAAGTCTCGCTGCGCACCCGGTCAATCAAGTTCTTCCCGAACTTGTGCTTGTAAGCGCGCTTGACCATCTCCTTGTGGTTGCGATCCCAGTGGGCTCGGACAACACGGACAATAAGGCGCTCGTCCTTGGTGCCCATGCCGCTCATGGATTCCTCGAGGAGAATAGCATCACGCATGGCAGGATCCGTAGCCGAGCGGAGCATCAGGAGCAGGGCATCTTCCATGTGGCCCGAGAATTCCTTCTCAATATGCTTCTCGAGGGGGATATGGTAGCGTGACTCGAAAGTCTGGCTAATAGCGCGGAGCTCGGCATTGGACGCCTTGGCAAAGATTGCGCACACATCTGTGACGTTCTTTCCTTGCAGGGAGCGAACGTCTGTATCGATGGTCTGGGGGTTGATAGGGGTAGACTCTTCGTGGCGAGCAGCATGAAGGACAATGTTGAAAAGAGTAGACGTCTTGAAGGAGAGGTCGCCTTCGACGTCTTTAGCAAGCGAACGCCTATGTCTCATTTCATACGCGGTGCGGATAGCGTTGATATCAGCATTGGATCGGCCGAGCAGGACCTCGTTGAGTAGCCACTCCTTTGTGCCAGCGCCATCGATTGCCGAGTGCAAGCTCTCGACATCATGCATAAGCGGTCCTTCTATCACGGCAAGTAGGCCGTCGCGGAAGTCCCCGCCGGTCTCGGAGTTGACATCCTTGTATAGATCGCGGCCCAGTTGCTTGGAATATACATCGCGGACAGCAGCCATCTGGAGCGGATCGAGTTGTGACAGAACTGCAATCAGGGCCTTCTCATCCGTGCCGAATCCCTTCATCGCTTTGCGAAGCGCATCTGCTTGGGGCCGGAAGTCACCTGGCGCTACTTGGCCAGGAACGTAGCCGAGAGACGGTTGTGCCGGAGGACCCTGTGGCGGAAAGGCGCCTCCAGGTGGTGGTGCGCCGTATCCGACGGGTGGTTGGCCTGGAGCGGGGTACCCGGGACCACCCGCGGGCGGTTGGCCTGGAGGGGCATAGCCATGCGGCGGCTGGCCGTACGGTGGTTGCGCGGGCGGAGCATGGTATCCATGGGGTTGAGGAGGTGGCGCGGCGTAAGGACCGCCCTGCGGAGGGGGAGCACCGTACTGGCCTTGCTGGGGTGGGGGATAGTGGCCCTGTTGAGGCGGGGGATATTGACCCTGCGGAAGGGGATATTGACCCTGCGGAGGGGGGTATTGGCCTTGCTGAGGCGGGTATTGGCCCTGCGGGGGAGGGGCACCATAAGGCTGTTGATAGCCCTGGGGCGGAGGTCCTGAAGGAGGGCCTTGCTGACCGTACTGGGGTGCGTACCCTCCGTACGGAGGTTCTATTGACTGAGTTAGCTCACGCCAAGGCTCAAAATGCACTATTTGAGATGCGCTCACGGTTAGGTTGATAAGACATGATATGTAGACTGTGTGTAAGTATGCAAGGTCAAGAATGTCCGGGCTGAGGGGCTGTTTATATGTCCCCGGCTGCGCGGCTCCAGTGTGGCGCAGCGAGGTGGGGGCTGTTGGGGGCTGTTCACACCTGGGCAGCCTTGCGGCTTATTCTCGTCGATACGAAAGTGGGCTTAATTTTCGTATCCATGGTTCTCCTCGTATAATTAAAGAAAATCGCGTTGCTGCCTTGCCAAGTTCAATAGACTGTCTTTCATCCCCACCGGTGTTTACAAAATGGATAGGATCGCCAACTTGACTTCAATCCCTTGGCTTATTTCAACCAGACCTCTCACACGTTCAATAAAGTCCTGACTCATCATCACAACTTCAACCATTTCCCTCCACCACCCACAATAGTCCCTTTCTTCACCTCGCCATCGCTGAATGGCATATCAAACCCGCCCGTTATCGCAACCCCATTCTTGAGTTTGATTTCAATCTGGTCCTTTTCTATGGGCAACTCTTCGAATTCTTCAGCTTCTTTGCGTAACTGGTCGGCTGAATCATAGGTAACATCGGCATCGGGAACGGAGAAAGACTGCCCAAAGCTAGTCAGATTGCCCACGAAAATATACTGAGCGCCTTCGACTTCAAATTGACCAAGAACTCGTCCTTTGTCACTTGTCAGGGTTCCAGTTCCTTGAGGCATCTATTTCATAAGTGGATCAGTATGCGCTACCTATGAACATGGAAGGGTACTAGGTGCTCACTGTGGGGAGATCTTGCCAGATATTCCCCTGGTATTGGAATTGATGCTACGAATATAGGTGGCCATTTGATCATTTAAAGAGAATGGGCAAGGAAGAGCGGTCAGTTTTCAGAGTCTCAAGGTGGGATACCGTGCAGTGCATCCGATGTCATATATGCAGGCAAGTGGAGAGCAGTGCTCGGCCTCCATGTTATGGATGGTGGTTCGTCCTATCGACGCGCAGACAGCACAAAACAGGGTGCATATGCAAGGTGCAGCACATACCAGATATGCGGGGCTACGTAAGGGGTAGGGCTTCGACCACTCTATCCGGCCGATGGTCCTGAATATAAAAGTTAAAGAAAGTCACAAGCGACAATCCACCAAGCTGGAAGGGCAGGATTATCTATCTCGATGTTATTTATATTCTGAAGGCTTGATTGACTCGAAAAATGGAGCTTTAAAAATCTAGTTCCTTCTAGGGATATGGCCGGTTAAAGCGTGATGAATATAAATCTACGCAAAGATATAGTTTATATGAACTCCTGGACATTGTTTCGGTTCATGCTGAACATATACGTTTATTCCACTCTATATATGGGTGTTTGAAGCAAAATTAATTTATTCTAGATCATATATAGCGTAGATTATGCTTCTTTTAATCCCGAAGATCGTGAGGTCTATGCTTCTGCCCCCAGAATTGATAACGCTAACTGTATTCGGCTAGCGCAGCCCCTTAGCATCTGAGACGGCATAAAATCGGCAGAATAGGCTCCTAGATTCCATCTCAGTACGGAGTAGTGCAATTGATATTGAATACCTCTCAGGATCTATAGTTTCACGGTACATGTTGGTTGAAATGGTCACATTTCCTCCAGGTCGCCGTTCACACCGGAAATCGCGATCCGGGTGCTTACAATGCAAGAAGCGAAAAGTCAAGGTGAGCGATGTACCAATTTCTGTTGAGACTAGCTTATAGCTCTATATTAGTGTGACGAAAGCCAGCCACATTGCCGGAACTGTGAAAAGCACGGGGTGGTTTGTTCCTTTGCTAGTGCCCCAACCGTACTTTCCACACCAGCGGATCTATCAGAGTCACCTGTGTCACTACCTGCCCCAGAAAGCACTGTATCTGGAACATTTCGTGCCCCAGTACAAATCCCACAAGCCTTACCAAGTCTGTCCTCATTAGGACCATTCCCTTCCGCATTGGCAGTTTTTGACCTGGAACTCTTGCACCATTGGACAACCTCAACCTGCTACACACTATCGCGAAGCCCCGCTGTACAGACAGTCTGGTGCAATGAAGCACCTCGCATCGGCTTTACAACTCCGCCAGTATTGCGCACCTTGCTGGCATTTTCCGCCCTACACCTAGCTCGCTCCGATGAATCTCGACGCGCAGCCTGTCTTGCTCACGCACAAATGCACCACAGCACCGCCGTGAGAGAGATGATCCCGCTCGTCTCACCTCTCGCACCAGAAAATTCTGCAGCGCTTTTCATTTTCTCCTCTCTAACATGCATGTTCTCCTGCGCCAAGCCATCGGAAGAAGGCGATTTCCTGGTCCTCTTTGAGCGCGGCAACCTATCGGAATGGGCCCGTCTTTTCCGAGGGACAACGACTGTTATCCATACCAGCGGTGAGGATCTCCGTACCGGGAGACTGGCGCCGATCTTCACGAATGGATCTTATCTTGCTGCTGCTCATCGCTCGCCGCAGGCCCTTGAGCAAGGCAAGCCGCATGTTTGGGAGTTGCAACACATGATATGGAGGGAGTGCGCAGCTGACCCGTCACTTCGGGCTATCTATCAAGATGCTTTAGATGAACTAGCTCGAACATTGGGTCTAGCTATAAGGCCTGTTATTATGCGGAGACTCGAGACCGCAGATGTCTTCCGGTGGCTGCTTGATGTCTCAGATGAATATTTAGACCTCTTGCGCCAGGAAGCGCCAATTGCACTCATTATCTTTGCTCATTGGTGCGCGTCTGTTCGTCAGATCGAGTGGATGTGGTGGATGGAAGGTCTAAGCTCGCGCCTCATGACACAACTATACTCTGTATTGGATCCGAAATATCGAGATTGGCTTTTGTGGCCACAGGAGATTATTAGTGGGAGCCATAACAGTTAAATTAATCAGAATTATAATCAAAAGTTTGGATATCCATTAGGGGAAACAAACACCACCACCACAAGGTGAAAGAGCAAATGGCGCAGAAAATGGATTCGTGTCAAGCATATACTGAGAAGAACTGCTAATCCTGCTGCCGGATTATGTCTCTTTACATCTATGGACATCTAATTTGCTGTATTTACTAGACCCGTTACCCGAACTGTCTAGACAATGGACATCAATCTATGCGGCCTTCTTCGCGCCTTTCACTACCTCATTTCCCAATGTGTCCCGTGGATGGGAATATATTCGAATAGAATGGGAAATGACTGCGGATGATTAAAACCTAGAAGCATTTTTTGATGACAGAACCTTACCAAAAATATAATGCAAAATAATGTGTGGAAGAAGTGGATGTGCTGAGTCTATTGCTCACTCAGAGCCTCTTAACAAAGTCGAAACGTTTTTCGGTCATAGACGATGGGAATGATGAGGTACCAAAGGGTGGGTGATTCGGAGCTAGTGTACAGCTGCTGGGGACTTGGTCGGCTCTCGGTAGCCTATCTTTGGCTGTGGCAGAGGTTCTGACAACCCCGTTTGATAGGGCAGATCATCATCGATAACTAGAGTTTGCTCGTCGTTGAGTTTGGGGTCGCGCACGGCCAAGGCAAACGCCATGATCGGCACGCAGAGACAGATACCAGTGACGGTGATACGGTGCTGGATGTACTGGTAGGAGCGAACAATAGCCATGCGTTCAGGTGTACCCATGGGCCATTGGGCGATCGCGGTAAATGGATCCTTGTAAGCGGAGGTGGCCAGGAGGGAGTTGATACCACCGAGTTCGTGATGGAGCGAGGATGGTAGGAGCTGGGTCCAGATTGCTCCGGAGATTGTGTTTCCAATGGCAGACCCGACGTTGTATGAAGCCAGAAACGTGCCTGTCATAACGGCGAGGTGCTCGTGCTTGATGTGAGCTTGCATCGACGCCTGAGCTGGCCATGAGAATAGCGCGCTGCCGAAACCTAGGAGCACTTGGCCTGCAACGACGCCGACCTTGCTGTTGCCAGTAAGAGACCCGCGGTATCGGATGAGTAGGCCGAACCCGACCATGTAAATGACGGTCCCGCTAAGGATAAAGACCTTGAGCCGCCGGACCCGGAAGACGACCAAGCCGAGGAGGGGGCCGACTACAACCTGGACGAAGGAAAAGAGAGAGGAGATACGGGTCGCGGCGGTGACGTCAAAGTCGAATGCCACGACAAGGATCGTATAAAGGTAATTGGCCTGCAGATGGTACCCAATATTCCGGGATATGGCAATCCCCAATGGAGCCCAGACGGCTCGGTCTTTCATCAGAGTCATGGGAATCAAGGGACGAGGAGCCCTGAGTTCCCAGTAGATAAAGACTGGAACACAAAAGGCGCTCACAACGAGAGGCGCAATAATATGGGCGCTCTTCCATTGGGACTGGGCGCCCCCAGCGATGGTAAGTGGCGCAAGAAGAAGGGCCAAGATGGCAACGAGGAGGATGATTCCGATGATATCAAGCATCCAAAAAAGTTCAACTATAAAGTCTTTTGGGCCGAGGGCTTGAAGTGGGGTACTGGATTTCTCCAAGGTGCCCTGCTTTTTGACCCGCCGGGTGACAGCCCAGAGGCTGGTTATGAGAGGAAGCGCAGAAACGGGATAAATGATGCACCACATCCCGATGCCCCAGTGCCAGTCGGTAGCGGAAAGGACAGCATTGGCAATGTTGCCGCTAACCCATGTGGTGATAAGGGCTGGCGCGATAGGAGTATAGCTGAAGAAAAGCCGCGAACGGGTCGAAGTGAGGTCGGAAACAATGATTGAGTTAAGCGCCTTGATCATGCTCTGACCGACCTGGAATATGACGCTACCACCGGCATACGTGGATACGTTCTTTGCGACAGCCTCAACGACAGTACCGATCACGTAGAGGAAGACGGAAAATGTCACTAACTCCACTCGACCGAAGATATCGGCGATCTTGGCCGCCGTCGGCTGCGAAACAGCGGCAACAACGGAGAGGATCACATTGATGGTCGAGAGGAGGGAATGCTCGCCAAAGGAGGAAGTGGCATATGGTTCGTATGTGCCCCGCAGCAGATTGTCAAGGCCATAAGCGAAACCAATGACGAAGACGCTGGAGAAGATCGCAATTCGTTCAACAACTGTAAGCGAAGAGTACAGGGCCTTCATGCGCGCTGCACCGGGCAGCCTGGAGTCGCTTATAGAGGCTTCAGGGCATGGTGGGGGAACTGTATTGGCCTCCACGTTGGATGACTTGGAGGGGTCCGACATGACAGAATAATATACACTAGGTTGAGCCACGCATTTCTTTACAGAGTAACTGTAGGAGAATATCGAATATTTTATAGACTCGGCATCTTTGCGGCGAAGTTGCATTCGGCCATGTGTAGTGGGGTTTTTCACGGCCAAAATTCCTCGGGAACTCGGTAGAAAGATAGACGCTAAACAAACGATTATATACATCGACGGTTGATATATAGCAGGTTCTTGAGTATCCATAGATGTCAATAGTATGATTATTCTGCCCTCCCTAGCTATAACATACAGTCAGCCCTATCTCACGCGGTGTAACAGCTACACAAGCAGCGTCTCCCTACATAGCAACCTACAGTTGCAGCAATATTACCGGGCATACTATAGGAAATTGCGGTGATATACTAGAGAGTTTATTGAAATTTACCTTTTCGTTGAAAAACTTTTGACATAGTAGGAGTGGGAAAATTCGCCGCTCGGCGGTGTTCGCCGGGCTCGGCCGTGGATTACTGACAGAAATCAATGGTATACGAGCGTATAGGGTAAAATCACAATGTATAAATTCTCTAACTAACTAAAATGAACAGCTGTCCGGGTTGACAATTTGTGTGGACAGATTTTACAGGAATAGCCTTTTCAACCCAACCCGCTATTTCCGGTTACAATTCCGAAAAATATGCTGCCTGGAGCCACACCAGGAGCACTGTCTTACTGGTTTTGGTGCTAGGCTGCTACACTTATATACATGCTCACAGCGTCAACTGGTTGAGCCCAGCGACAAAGGCCCACCCACTGCGAACCGAATCTGCGCTGTATCTATCTTCTCATCCTCAAGACATCACCTCCGTTCTGATCGCCAGCCTGGTAGCTCGCCATATGGGAGGACAAAAGGTACTCGAATCCATCGTCCTTGATCCTGCCAAACCAATCAAGGAGCTCCATCTCCTCCAAGTCAGCTCTTCTCTTCCTCACTCCAACGAACGCCTCCATGTCGCATTCCCTCAGACGAACATGGCTCTCATGGTGTAAGAATCGCGCTCTCGGCGAGTTGCCAACAAGCGACTCGCAGAGTGCCTCAGTTGCCTCATCCATCTTCAGCAAGTCAATGTGACCTCTCCAGCCCGCGATGTTTGGCTTAATCTTGTGCATCTCACTGTGATGAGCCAGCCACTGCATCACTGGCGTCACCGCATCACGCGGAGGCTCCGGGGCGCCTGCAACGAAGCGGTGGATGGACACGGGAATGTTAAAATCGGCATTTGCCTGCTCGAGAATGCGCTCGCCCGCCCATTTGCTGGCGACATACCCGTTGCTCCCGTCAGTGGCGGGTTGGTTCTGACCAACCGAGGCTCCGATCGGGGCGTAAGCTGTCGTGGGCAAGACGCCAGAGGATGAAATGAAGTGGATGGGAACACGGCGGCCTGCTGCCAACTTGACGAGTTCTCTGATTGGCTGCACGTTCGTCTGGCGGAGGGCGTGGTAATTGTCCCAGAATGAGCGGACGGCGCCGAGATGAATGATCACATCAGCTGTAAATGAGAGGTCCTCAAACTCAGGATTGCTGAGACCCAGCATTGGGTCGGACAGATCCCCATGGTGGACTGAGACCTTGGGCGAAGACACCACGGGCTTGTCACGGACAGCCACACAGTGAATTTCGGTGATGTTAGGGTCATTTTCAAGCCGCTTAAGGAGGTGACGGCCGAGGAACCCGGTGGCACCGGTGAGCACGACGACCTTGGGTTGATTCCGGGGTGCGGTATAGGGTTCAACGGGAGTTGGTGTTGGCACAAACGGCACAGCCGTCTCGCGTTCCCAATCAATGGTTTCGACACTGACGCTCTCTTCGATCTTGCAGGCCATCTCGCCAAGGGTGCTGCTCTTCATGAGCTCGAAGACAGACAAGACGACACTGAGCTCTTCGCGGATGCGAGTTTGTAGGCGGACGATTAGGAGGGAGTTACCACCAACCGAGAAGAATGTGGTAGCAGGCGTGATAGAGATGTTAGTTACGTGCGTAGACAGCACATCTTGCCACAAGCGGAATAGCTGAGTCTCAGTATCGGTAAGTTCGTCGCTGAGGGTCGGAGTTCCAATATGTTCTGGGAGTGGAAGCGCTTTGACAGCCTTCCTGTCAACTTTGGAATGGTTGTTCAATGGCAAGTGTTCAATAGGAATAGCCATAGCGGGGACCATATATCGTGGAACGGGTAAGTCCTGAAGGACATTCTGGAGAAAAGCGTCCTTATCGGCAATGTCGCGTTTGGTGTCGAAGACGACGTGGGCAACCAAGAAGTCAGAGTCCTCGCCGTGAACAGTGACGATGGCTTCCAGGATGGCACCGTTGCCCGCGCGCACGATGTTGCTTTCGATGTCTCCAAGCTCAATTCGGAGACCACGGATCTTTACCTGAAGGTCGGAGGAGATACGGTGTCGGAAGACGAGTGATCCATCCTCGCGAAAATGTCCGTAGTCACCAGTGCGGTACATTTTTGACCATCCGTTTGCCACATAGGCCGCAGATGCGAAGGGGTTGGGTATGAATTGAGTGGAAGTCAAGGCAGCGTTGTTGGCATAGCCGGCAGCAACGCCCGCTCCACCAATGACGATCTCACCTGCTATGCCAATTGGCAAGGGCTTGAGATCTCCGTCGACGACATAAGCTGAATAGTTCGGGTACTGGGAGCCAATCGGAATATCACCCTGCTCTCCTTGACGGTAGTCGATCTCATGGAAGCTTGATCCACAAGAAATTTCTGCTGGGCCATAGCTGTTGATTAGACGTACATCGGACAAATTCAAGGCCGCAAACTGCTTTGCGACGGTGTTTGTGAGTCTTTCACCACCAGCAATTGCGTACTTCCAGTCGGAACATTGTCGGAGTGTGCTCATCCCGTACTGAAGCCACATGAGATATTCGGACGGTGTTGCTTGTGAGTAAGTGATATGCTCATCTCGCATCACCTTGGTGATCTCTAGTGGATCACCCCTCTGGTTCAGGGGGCAGATGAAGACAGATCCGCCAGTTGCAAGACCGGTGAAAATCTGCTCCAGTGAAATGTCAAAGCTCAGCGTGCTCTGCTGCAGCGTGGTTTGTGGGGTTTCCATGCCGTACATTCTGATGGAACCCTCAATGTAGTTTCGTAGACCCTCATGCTTGACTGTGATACCTTTGGGAGTTCCAGTCGAACCGCTGGTGTAGATGATGACAGCGGCTTGCGCGCTCCGAGACAAATCTGGAACAATTGCAGATGCATAGGCGGGAACATTGCTGACATTGAGCGTAAGTGCATTGCCCGCACACAAGCTGTTTGCGTTAGGGCTGGTGGTGGCATCTGTCAAAATCACACTTGGCTGGCAAGTTTCGACGATCGCCGCTAGGCGAGTTGGTGGGTTCGCGACGTCCATGGGAACATAGATGCAGCCAATTCGCCAGATTGCCAGAAGCGAGACAATCCAATCGACGTTTGGCTGTTGGAAGACGATAACCTTGGATCCTAGATCCACGCCGGCTTTTTGCAAGGTGGCTGCAATGGCTTGACTTCGGTTCATAAGTGCTCCGTAGGAGATTGAAGTACCATTGCCGTCTCTCACAGCCACTGCGTCCTTGTTTTGTCTTGCGACTTGTTCGACACGACTCGAAAGAGTGGCAGGCCATTGGGACAGCAAGTCAGGTCCTTTGCCCATATCGAGTGCTCGCTGGATTTGTGCTTGACTGTATAGCGAAGGCTCGCCTGTTCTCATGGTTGGTGCATGAACGAAGGCGTCCAGCAGGTTGATATACGACTCGAGCAGCAGGGTTGTGGCATGGCGATCATAGATCGTCGCCTGTGTCTCAAATATGATACCTGGACCTTGATCGTCTTCAACGACGGTGATGTTGATATCGTAATTTGTCTCTCCGGCGTTGTTATGCTGCATATTAATCTGGCAGTTGCCAAACTTTGAAATCTGCTTTACGCCAACTTTGTAGTCAAAGAAAGCTTGAAAGAATGGAGCATGAGTTGACGAACGCTCGACGTGATGGAACTCCTGGAGCATCATGTCGAAGGGCAGCTTGGAGTTGGCCAGCGCAGTGTATGCTTGATTCCTGGTTTCTGTGACCGAAGCAGCAAAAGTCTTTGCCTCGTCAGGCTGAAATCGCAGAGGGAGAAGATTAAGGAAGAGACCAATTGTTCTAGTGATGTCGTCGTCGGTTCTGTTAGCATCAGCGATACCGATCGTGAGGTCAGCAACGCCAGCTAATCGGGCAAGGAGGATGCGGAAGACGGTGAGATAGATGTGGAAGTTTGTCGAACGACTCATTTTAGCAACAGCCTTGACCTTCTGCCCAACGAATGGGCTGACTCGCCTCGAGACTTCGTTGCTCTTGAAAGCAGAAATGGGTACACGCGAACTGCTTATGGCCATTGGAAGAAGTGGAAGCACAGCTGGTGAGTCATGAAAGACATCCTTCCAGTATTCAAGCTCAGAATCCATTTCACCGGCTTGGAGCGCCTTGCGTTGGTTCACTGAGAAGGTGGGAAATTGCATTGGTGAAGGACCCAATGGTGTGCTATTATATGCTTTTTCCAGATCAGACAGCAGCACCTGCAAGCTGATACCGTCCATAATGATATGGTGGTAAACGACAAGCAGGTAGTGCGTCGTGGTATTGAGTGTAAGAAGGGTCATGCGGAGGAGATGAGGTTTACCCAAATCGAAGTCGTGTCTCTTATGGATCTCGTATTCTTGAGCTGCTTCATCGACATGGTTGATCGTTCGGTGCTCTAGCTTGACGTGATTCGTATCGGAGACGCTTTGAACTGCCATGTCAGGCTGCGAAAAGTCATTGACGAAAAAGGTTCTGACAGACTCGTGTCTCATGGCGACGAGCTCAAGCGCTTGTGCAAGCTTATCGACTTTAAGATTTCCATTCAATTGGTACTGGAAGGCGACATTAGAAGCCGTACGATCCTCGAGGAAGAGATCGAGAAGCCAGAAGCGTGACTGTGACAGAGACATCGGCTCTGTCCTCAAGGCTTTGAACTCACTCAGCTCCTTACTTTCTGCAATTTCTCCCAGGTCTGAGAATGACGACTTTCCGCCGACACTCGATGGCGGCGTCGCAATTGATTCCCCCCTCGAGTGCGTGTCCATGGTGGTAGCGGTGTCAGCAGAAAGGGCGTGCCGGAGGGCAGGGCGCGCCAAAGAAGCGTTCCCCTCCGTTTTGCTTGCGCTGGTAGCAACGAACGAGACCTCTTGGTGCATGAGCGGGCTTTTTGCAGGCTTTTCCTTCTCGGCCTTCGTAATTGATGGAGTTGCTGTATCGCCGAGCATGGGAACGAGCTCCGCAGGTAACTTCTTAGTAGCTTGCTCCGCAAGGTCAGAGACAGATCCACCACCAAGAATTTTCAGAACAGGCATATCCGTTTGCAGCTCTTTCAAGAACCAGGAACGAACTTCGACAGCTACAAGAGAGTCGATGCCGATCTCCACAAGCGGGGCATTCATATCCATTTCCTCGCCTGTCAGCTGCAGGAGGATCTGCAACTTGGCCGCGAAGCAGCTCTTGATGATCGAAATAACTTGTTCCACAGTTGTGGCTTCAATCAGTTGTTCGCGAACTGGTTGGACTGTTTGCTTGGAATCCGCAACGGCTTTCGTCTCCTGCGTATCAATGAGATAGTGAGACAAGCGTGGGTACAGGATCCAAGGAGGAAGGTTCTTGCGATCCGCAGGAACCCGCTCAATACCGGTACTTATGACTGGCTCGAGGTTCATCTCCGGAATACCAGCGAATATTGTCTCGGCAAACATCTGGTGCAGGTCTGTTTCCGAAAGCGGCATGTATGAGTACTTTTCAAACGTTTCTTGGACGACTTGAGAAGCACGTTCAATGTAGCCAATACCAGCGATTCTGCCAATGTCGAAGGCACTCCCAGCTAAGCCGCGAGCTCGCCTTTGTCGGACCAGGCTAGTCATGTAGGAACAAGCAGCTGCATAGTTGCTTTGACCAAAAACGCCACCGACAGAGGAGGTCGAAGAGAAGCATACGAAAAAGTCGAGTGGGGTGTCGTAGAAGATCTCATCAAGCCAATTACTACCATCGATCTTTGGTCTCAAGACGTCGGTCATTTGCTGGTATGACATCTGCGAGAACAAAGTGTCTTTCAAAACCATCGCAGCATTGGCGACGCCCATGATCGGCGGGTAGGATGCCTGAATGTCGTTGACGACCTGAATAACATCGGCTTTTCTTGTTACGTCCATAGCGTAGACTGCGACTTTGGCACCGTAAACCCTGAAAGAATCAATCCACTTTTGGTCCACATTAGGATGGCGGCTGGTCAACATGATGTTTCGCGCACCGTTCCGAACCATCCATTCACACAGCGACTGACCAATTTGACCAGTCAGGCCGACCATGAGATAGGACTTGTTAGCCGAGAATAGGGGTGCCGCATCAATGGTGTCGACAATGACAGGAGCGGTGTCTTCGGCAGTCCAATCAACAAGGGTGGTAGGATGCAAAGTTGTCTTAACATCGGTAACCTGGCTTAGGGAAAGCTGTGTTGGTTTATGGCCAGGCACGTGCTGTCCTGCGGCTGTAGCAGAATCCTTCAGAAGGGAGATGAGGTTCTTCTGGTCTTGGAAGAGACCTGAGCTTGTCGCCCGCCAAAGATCTTTCGAGCCAGTGTACTGAACACCTGGCAGGGCTTGCTGGATAAGAGCAGATACTTCCTTGGACTCATCGTCGGTTGCTAGGTCCAAAAAGTTGGTGACTCCAGTGGGCAAGAGGTGCTTGATGTTATGACCGTGCATCCAGGGGCTAAGTCTGAGCCAAGAAGGATCGTCGTCCGCCCTAGAGGTACTGAAAATGACTTCGAAGTTTCTGGCAGATGCTTGCCTCCTGAGAGCTTGCGCAAGGGAAGATCCGAGGGAACCAGTACCGGGCTCGTGAACAAGGACTTTGGCCCCTACAACAACTGTGGAGAGCATGCGGGCCGCCAGAAGTTCCGCCGCAATGACAGACAGAAGATCGGCTGGGTCTTCCCGTGTGTCTGTAGGAATGGTGACCACTGGGTAGGATTTATTCGAGTTCGAGGAAGAAAGGGCGATGACAGCGTTGGATGTCGAAATGTCAAGCCCAACACTGACGAACAAATAAAGGCCGGCAGTGATACCCAGTGCCGACAGAGTCGAAACGCACGTCTTCATGGCGGATTTGCCTTCCTTCCCTTTGCTGAAGAATGGAACGTCCTTCAAGACCCGCAAACCGGAGCCTGTTTCACTAATGGAGATCACATCCGACTTCAGGCTGGCGTATTTAGCGACTGGGCGTCTTTGAGAGTTAATGCGATCATTTCTCGTCGGGTCAGGAAGCATGCGCGGTACGTAGAGGCTTCCATGCTGAAACATGAGCTCGGTCTCCTTAGTGTACAACAACTGTTGATCAAGGCGATCAGAAGCTTCCCACTGGCTCACGGTATGCAGACGCAGGGTCACCTCCATGATCAATGTAGAGACTCCATCCAGGCCAGAAGCAACATCAAGATGTTGTACCGAGAGGTCAGGCATCTCATGGATAATACACCTTAGGAAGCCAACCATGGCCTGCTGATAAGGACGGTCGCGAGAACCGCGACCAACCCAGAGCAATGTCTGAGAATGCTCCAGCATGATCTTGAGAGCATCCATCTTCTCAGGTGTCAGACTCTTGAACATTGGGTCTTCGAGATCTGAGAGACAGATCACAGTTTGTCCGGGAACAACAGAGCTTTGAGCGCTGATTGGGTCTGCGAAGGACTCAACTGATTGACAGCTCAGTCCGGCAATGTCGGCGATGTCCTCGGCGATCTTAGACACTTCCAATGATTTGCCACCGATGATCTTGAGATGGGAGATTTGTGCGGCGTTGGATGAACGGTAGAGAGGCTTCCTCAGATAACTGACACGATTGTCCACGGCCTGTGCTGAGATGACCGAGAACGGCCAGGCCAGTCCATCACGATTGGGGGTGGTTGAATCAACTCCGCAGAAGCCGGATTGGCGAAGGACAGTATTCCAATCCTCAAGAGGCATGGTAGGAGCATAAGGACGCCCATCTTCGCAGCCAGCCCACCAACCTGAAATACCGCCGAACATTGAAGTGAACGCAGCAAGCTTGTTGTTGGTGATTTCGAGCAACATCAAGTATCCGCCAGGCCTGAGAAGACGGCGAACGTTGTTGAGTGTTTTTTCCATCGATTCGGTAGCGTGAAGGACGTTGGAAGCAATGATGAGATCATATGTGCCTTCCTGGAAGTCCTGAGACTCAGGTGTTCTCTCGGTATCAAAGCTCTTGAAGATCAGTTTATCCTTCCAGTCGCTAAACGCCTCAGTGGCTTTCTCAAAGTAGCCACTGGAGATGTCTGTGTAAGTGTAGGAGTAAAAGGTGTGACCGATGGTCTCGAGAACGAATTTGGTCGCGCCTCCTGTGCCAGCACCTACCTCAAAGATCTTGGCCCTTGGATAGACGTGCGTGAACTGGGAGACCATTCTGCCCAAGGACTCGTTGTAAACCTGAAAGCCAAGGCCATATTTGTAAAACTCGTCCAGCAAGCCGTCCTTCATCATATGTTCAATCATTGTTGATTGACGTCGAACGGCAGATGGAAGAGTCTCGCCCACGGTTCTCACCAAGCGGCAATCCACGGAGTCAGCATGCGCTTCAAAGAGAGCATCGATCTGTGTTTGGGTGTCATTCCGCCACTCTGACTGGATATAGGGATGCTTTCCAGCATCAACGAGAGACAAGGTCCAATTAATCGAATCCCGCAGGCGTTGAAAATGCCACTCAGACTTCATCCAGTCTGCCTCAGTAAGTTCGTAGGTCCACTTTCTGTAGTAGAAGAAGGCAAATCTTTCACGAACAGTGCCAAGTTCCAAGTCATTCGTTGATGGTTTCAGTTCGCCAAGAGCCAGTTCCCCATCTGGAGCTGCGACGCCGAGCTTGTTGTATGAGAAAACAGTGCGATCGTCGGCAGCCGTGGCCATCGAGACGGGCACAACAGCAGCGCCTTGGACCTGGATCATAGCGTGTTGCTCGCCGGCGCTGAGTATGTCTATATTGCCCCGAATCGAGTCGACAGTGTTCGCCTCAGGGGCAAGCAGTTGAGCTCGCACCGGAAGCTGGACTGAGTGCAAAGGTAGCGTAGCACAGAGTTCTGGATTCACGCGGATACACTCGAAGAACGTTGGGACGTGCAAAGACCACAAGCGTCCATCACCAGGCGCCGAGTATGCCAAGATAGCACTCTGGAAAGCCACGTCAAGCAGCGTGGGGTGAACCATTAGCCTTTCAGATTCATCACCGTAGTCGAAGCTAGATATCAGAGCAGTAGCCTGATTGAGTTTGCGCTTCAAGTTTGCCATAGTGCGGAAAGAGTCAGAGTATTCATACCCAATGGTTGAGAGAGAAGTATAGAATCTCTCCGAGTCGGTCTCGGTCATATTTGAGTAATCCAGCTGGATTGGTGGCAGGACCGACATCGAAGGCTCACCGAAGATCACGTTTATTGTACCGCTGGCGTTGACTTCAAGGTCTCGCGCCGACTTGATAGCAGCGGAGTAAACGGAGAATTTCGCTGCCCGAGACTTCGGATTCGATTTGCTTGGAGTAATATCCGTTAGAGTTACCAGAGTCTCAGCAGTAGGATCGGATTCGCCTCCAAAGGTGATGGCTTTTCCGATGACCAGATCTCGCAGTTCAATCAATTTGACAGGCCTGTTTCGAATGATAGACTTGGCTGCCTCAAAGGCCATGCTAGCGTAGCCAGCTGCTGGAAATACCGGCTCACCCTGCAGCGTGTGGCCCGTCAGCCAAGGTACCTCTGAGATCTTAAGCACATTCGACCAGCGACGCTCGAGCTCAGTATTGTCAACATGTGGTACACCGAGCAGCTCGTGGAATGGGTCCGATCGACTTCTCATCCTACGTGCGATGCGAGACTCCTGCCAGTGGGTCCTTTGGTCCCAGTGGTAGGAAGGCAGACCAGTGGCGAGCTTGGCCTCCGGAGCGTCAAGGAAAAGTCGCTCGAAGGCAGCGAAGTCAACAGCCTCAGGGCCAAATTGGGTCCACATGTAGCCCAGACTGTCGGCGAATGCTTCAACGTCGTTGAGACCTCTGTGCATAACACCGGCGTAGGGAAGGTTGAGGCCAGTTTCGGCAATGTTCTGCTGTGTTGGGCCCTTGAGAGCAGCGTGAGGTCCAATCTCGATGGCAAGAGTCGGCTTCTCAGATTGAGCTGCTGCTGTCACAGCTTCATAGAAGGAGACTCTCTGTACCATGTTGTCACGCCAGTATAAATCTTGAAGTAGGGTAGTCGGCTCCATGACCTCGCCACCTGTCACACTGGAGTACCAGGTCACAGAGGTATCGCGGTTTCGGTTAACTTCAACTTTGCATGCACGCAAAGACTCGATGTAGGCATCGCCGCAAGCCTGCATATGGTGTGAGTGGTAAGCGGTGTCGACCTTAAGCAGACGTGCGAACTTCTTTTCCTCTTCGAAGACAGCCTTGACCTCAACGATAGCATCTGCATCGCCCGACAAGGTAACACTTGCTGGGGAGTTGTGTGCAGCGACCACGACACGTCCAACAAAAGCGTCAAGCTCAATCACTTCGGTGGCATCTTCGAGAGATGTTCCAACAGCAAGCATAGCGCCTTTATGCCCGCTCGATCCGCCTGCAAGCTTCGCGTAAAAGCCACGGTAGTAGGCAATTCGAATAGCATCCCGGGCATTGATAAAGTTTGCAGCATATGCCGCACCAATCTCACCAGAGGAGTGGCCCACCACAGAACTTGGCGTAATCCCGGCGCTGCGCAAGAGGTCGACGAGCACAATTTGGACTGCTGTACACAGCGGCTGTGAGAAAGCGGCTTCGGTGATACAAGACGACTTGGCATCAAGGAGTAATTGATCAGCAATTTTCCAGGTCGGTTGGTGTGTAGCTGGCAAGGTTGCAAGGGCACCATCAAGCTCCTGCAATCGGCGGCGAACAAATTCGGAGGAACGTATTAGTTCAGCACCCATCGCTGGCCATTGCGCGCCCTGACCAGTGAAAATACCAAGGACCTTTGGAGGGGTTGGACTCGATCGGACGCCAATGTTCGCGTCCGACTTATCCTCGTACTCTTTGAGTCTGAGCTCAATTTTTCGGATCAAGCTTTCGACGTCAGGAGCCGAGAATGCGATTTTATGCGAGAAAGTAGAACGACGCTGCTGGAGCGTCCAGGCAAGATCCCGCATGTTGACTGGGTTGGTTTTTAGATAGTCCAAGTGTGCCTGCAGACTGGAAACAAGCGAGGTGTTTGACGCTGCGGAGAAGACAAAAGGAGTAGCCGGTACAACCAGGGCGCTGCTAGCGTTGTCAACCTGTGCTTGATAGCTCTCCAAGATGGCGTGAGAATTGGCGCCGCCGAAACCAAAACTATTCACACTTGCCCTTCGCACAGCATCTTTAGGCAGGACAGGCCATGGCATTGCATGAGTTGGAACCTGCAGGCCCTGAATGAAAGGTTCAATGCTCGGGTTAAGGCGATTGAATAGCAGGTTAGGGGGAATGACGCCAGCTTGAAGGGATAGCGACGCTTTGAGTAGACCGGCTATTCCAGCAGCACCCTCCGTGTGACCAATGACGGTCTTGATCGACCCAACATACAAAGGATCACTGTCAAGTCCTCCAAAGGTGGAGTGGATTGCGGCTGCTTCCTTAGGGTCTCCTACCTTGGTACCGGTACCATGTGCCTCAAAAAACTGGGGTCTGTCGGCGGGATTTGCAAGGTCAAGACCAGCTCGAGCATAGGTGCGGCGGATAAGTGCAGCTTGCGCCTCCGAGCTTGGTACAGTGATTCCCTGTGTGCGGCCATCTTGGTTGATGCCAGTCTCACGGATGATACATTCGATGTGGTCGCCATCAGCAAGAGCGTTGGTCAGCTTCTTAAGAACAACTGTCGCGATACCGTCGCCGCGAGCATAGCCGTCAGCATCAGCATCCCACATGCGGGATCTGCCTGTGGGCGACAGCATGTGCATGTTACTCTCGGCCACATACATTTCTAGAATCCGTTAGCTTGATCGCTCGGTGTGGAGAATTAGCTTACCAGGGCCTAGAAGCAGAGTACTGCCACATGCAATAGCAACTCTTGAGTCGTTAGACCGTAGTGCTTGAACAGCATTATGCACAGCGATCATACTCGAAGAGCATGCTGTGTCGATAGTCATAGACGGTCCACGCCAATCGAAAAAGTAAGAGATTCGGTTTGAAAGAATTGCGCGCGATGTGCCAGTCGCAAAGTATGTTGGTAGACTGTTGGCATCTTTGAGAAGGCTGGTTTCATGGTCCCCTCCCATAACACCAACATAGACGGCAGTGTCAGAGCCACGTAAAGACTGGATGGTGTGGCCGCCAGCTTCAAGGGCCTCGTAGACAGTTTCCAGCAAGAGGCGCTGCTGAGGATCAATAGACTCAGCCTCACCTGCACTAATGCCAAAGAAGTTGGCATCAAACTTGGTAAGATTCTCCTCCAGGGTGTAGGAGTGTAGAACATTGGACGTGCCATGGTGATCCCCGTCTCTGTGGTACCAGCCTCGCACATCAAAACGTTCTTTAGGTATCTCCGTCAAGATATCACGTGGACTTTCCAGCAGCTGCCAGAGAGCAGCAGGAGACTTGGCAGCACCGGGGAAACGGCAACCGCTGCCGACAATAGCGATGGGCTCAGATCGTTGGTAATCCATATTGTGCAAAGATGAATGATAGAATATGTGAAATATAGGAATAACAAGTTCGACGATGTTGGAACCGAATGAGAGGACCCAAGTAGCTACCACGTCCTTCTTAAGTTTTTATAAATTTTATAAAGCGAGCGATATCATGGAGCAAGACACTGTTTTTTCAGGAAAGCGATTCCTTCATTTTCATTGGCTGTTAAACATCCGAAGCCACAAGAAAACAACATCCTTCACGCCATCCCTATGATGGATCCTTTTCCCAACAGGTGATGGATCTCGATTGGTTAGAATACATGGCTAGAAACAGAATAAAACGGCTGAAACAAAGAAAAAAGAAACAAGCAAACATGAAAAAAGTTGTTCTGATCAAGTTCAAAGGAATTAAAAACCAACACATGCCTTGTTGGTGGCCAACGAGAGCGAACGTTATTACCAACGATCGGTTTGCTTTGATCTCGGTTCCTGTGAGGCTGAGGGGTTGGGAAGTGCGATTGGCCCTCGAGCAGAAGATGCAGCACGTCCTACGTGACATAGTTACGTTGCAGCACAAGTTTGAGATTGAACACAAGTACACTATCTCGACACGCCGTTTCGCCCCGTGAGTCGATGGACGCATACCGCTTTACTATTTCAGGCCTTAGCGTGATGTGATCCGTTCTGATCTGCCTCGGTCCGCGCACGGGCCGGTTCTACTCGGGCACGCCACGCGTACCACGTGGGTTATTAGGGCTCAATGCAAACGTGAATCTTTTTTCCTACAGCCATTTATTTTATCGAATTTGACACTATTAAGGATCTAGCAAGTCATGCCAGATCCTTCGACTTATTAACACCTATATTTAGACCAACATCTACACCACCAACACCCATTGAACGATGCACCCCAGGCTCGCGGAACAGAGCCGCCATCCTGCGTTGCTACCGGTAGATTCATTGGCTGATTATGTATACGATAGTACCCCTAGTAAAAATTCTGTTCATGTGAAGCATGCTGATCCCTCCCTACTAGTAATTTCGCTAGTTTTATAACGATAGAGTACTGTATTTTATACTAATTACAGGATCCCCCCCCCCTTTTCTTGATAAGATCTACTGTGTAGGAGAGATCATGAAAAGGCTGTACAATATGGATTGTAGAGTGTGTTGTAGTATGTAAACTATCAAGATGGAAAGGAAGGGTAGTACTAGACTACATACATAGGAAGAAACGTCATATGACACTAGGGAGATTCAACATTTCTCTCTCTCTCTCTCTATCTATCTACCATTTGGTATACCCCCCTTTATCACGCCCCACAGACTTTCAATCGGATTCAAATCAGGTGAGTATACCTGCCAAGTCATCAAGATAACACCCATTGACTGAAGCAATGCTTTCGTTATACGGGCTTTATGCGACGGCGCTCCATCTTATATAACAATACTCTCAGTATCACCCCGGCGTTGAACCCAATCCCCAATTAAAGAGCATATATGCTCCTAATACCGCTTAGCATTAATTATTTCCCATTCTTTTTCCCAGAAAATCGCAGGGCCTTTTTCTCTGCCAGAAATTGACCCCCAGAACATCCAAGCAACCTTCTTTAGCCAATCTTCGTATACACAATCATCGTCGAGTTCGTCTTCCCCTTTTTCCGAGTCACATACGATCTTTTATGGTAACCAGAGGAAACCCAAGTTTCATCAGTCTAAAGAACCTTACTCCAATCTTCGAACGTCCAATCTCGCTATTAAATTGCGAATTCAAGGCGACGATAGCGGTTCCGATCACTTAAGAAATTCTTTTACTTTATAATATAACGACGAAGGCTATAGACCTTTAAAAACTTGCGAAAAGTTGACTCGCTATAAGGTAGATTCAACTCACGAACTACCTCTTGAAATATCATCCTCCGGGTAGCCCAATCTCGTCGAATAAAAGCTTCGATTTCCGGGAAAGATAGACCTTAGAAAGTAGGACGGCCCCGTTAACGCCGGGGGGAGGGGGATTGAGCTCGCTTTATAATCCGCTATACGGCATTATACTGAAGGCTAACAGCTTGTGCAATTCGAATCGTTAAATGTTTCATATTATGTATGAACATAATCAACTAGACCACATTAGCACTCACCTTAGTATTTGGAGAGTGCCAGCTACTATCGGACAGGCTAGTAGCCGTATAGGAGATACCGGTAGAGGTTGGAGAATGCGGGATATTAACCCTAGGCGAGGAAGAAGGCATATTGATAATAGATTTGCAAATGATGCTTAGTTCTTAATTTTTAATATAAATACTCTCTTTATATATATATAAATCCCTACTATCTAGATTAATAGTAATCCTAATTAGGAAGCTTGATCTTAATGATTATTGGTCTAATCCTTCTCATCAATTATCTTGTTGCTTGCATATTCATATAGGAATCGTATGATGGTATGGTGGTATATGCATTACAACACGCTAACAAAAATTAGCGTGCTCTTGGTCGATCCACATGGACAGAATTGTTACTTAGGGGGGGTAGATAAATTACCATTCATATATCGAATATTCTGTCACATGGCTCCGCTCATGACACCTGCTGTTGAACCACGCAAATGGAAAGCAGTTCGACCAGACCAACCTCGGCAAAACGGGCCTCATGCGATCGCTGTCATCTTCAGAAAATCAGATGCCCTCGACCGGATTCGGACGATTTGAGCAGCTGTGCCCGATGCCGATGTCTGGGGGTACAATGTGTCTATAGCGCGCCATTGCCAAGGGGACGGCCAAGCGGAAGCAGGAAGTCGACCAGCAAGAGCTATAGAACGCCGAAGGAGGTACCTCTTCTGCCTCGGCCCTCTCAAACTACCCCGGAACCAATAGACAACCAGGAAACGATATCTGACGAGCTCCAATCAGTAACGATGTCTCAAGGTTGTGGCTATCCGGCAGGGACCTTGTTTGAGTCGGATCCATGGTCCTTGTTAGGGACTGCAGCTGACAGGGGATCATTCGCTGATCTTCCCATGGAAACAACATCAACATACACCTCAAGCGCCTCATCTGCTGAGCTATCCCACGATGACATTGCCACAAATTCGATGCAGCAGCTGGCAGCGCTAAGTTGCAGCCTCTGTACGCTTCACACCACGTGTCGCAACGAGATCGCCCGCCTGGAGTTCCAGCCCCAGCTCGTCTCTCATACGAATGCCTTCAATTCCTTGGCTACTTTACTGAGAGCCCTACCGAACCTTGACGAATACGAGATATACACGGAAGCCTGTCTCGCATCAAAGAGCTTGCTCCTGGTCATGTATCGGCTTCGGCTCTTCAACTCCCCGAATGATGAGGTTTTACCGGCTGCCCTGCGGCATCTTCTCTCTGCGTGTTATGTCCAACTCCTCCACGTGCATACGATTCTGGTCAGGCTTATGTCATATGAGGTGTCAAACTCACCGGATCTTCATCAAGGCGACCCCTTCTCCTTCGCCCGACTTCGCCTGGTGGTCATCTACAACCTTGTCAAGCATCTGCTGGAACACGTACGGCGTGGCTATGGTGCATATGGTCTGACAGTGGCACGGTCGGGCTCTCAGCCAACTACCTATACAGAATCTCACGAAATCAGTCAGGCTGAACAAAAGCTATGGAACGACCTCCAGGAGTTGGAAATCTGTCTTTCTCCAAGGTTGCAGACGCCTTCGGTTCATTCATCTTCCGAGTAGCTTGTGGTGACTTTCTGTTGAACTTTATGGCGAACTAACGTATTCGGTGAGCGAACCGCCACTGTAAGCGAGCCGCCACTTTCTCTCCGACAGCGCACCCTACATTGATTTGAGACCATTATTTCTCACCAACAACAATAAATACATTCAATGGATTAAGTACTGGTACGATAAGGGCATTGAGGCCTTCTATGCCCGAGAGTATTACATTCACTGCATCCAAATTAGCGCCGCACAAGCGTTGGGGAGACTGGAAGCTCAGGCTCGGCCAGAGCAGCAGTAATACTTTGAGAGGCCTCAACTGGCCTTCTTATAATCGCCTGTGCTTCCTCTCTAGTAGGACCTTACTCATGAGGTATCTGCCTCCTAGACCGTCGATCTTTTGCTTCTCTTTCTTATTTACAGCCTCATAATCAAGAATTTATTTCTTTATAATTAGAAGCTTATTTATACCCATTTCATAAGCTTTAGACGCGTGATCAATTGCTCCATCAACAACTTCCAAAGACCTGATTTGGCGCTCAATTATACGCCTCTTAATGTTACTTATATGATATTTGAATTGATGGGGATTTTTAGAAGTAAGAAAATTATGAATTACAGTAAGAAAGTTATATTAATATAAGTAAATCTCAATCTTATTTATTACTCGATAAGCTTCCTATATTATGATTTTAAAACTGTAAAATAATTAATATTACAAGGCCGTAAAAGATATAATAAATATAGTAGATTTTTCTTATATTATTACCATCTAATATTTTTAATTAGTGTATTTAAAAGTTCAAAAATAAATTTAAAAATAAATTTATATAATTTAGATTTAATTTTGAGAGTATCAAGAAAGCTCTCGATTCACTCGCGCTACCAGATGGCACTCCTATTGTTCGAATACCGTGTAAGGCACATGTTATTCAACTTATATTAGACGAGCTTCTTAGTAGGATGAAATCAGTCCCGAAGAATAACCGAGAGGAATTAGAATGGACAGAAACTGAGTCCTTGGATGAAGCTCAGAGACAGAATAAGGATATCGTGCTTACCCTTAAAAGAATCCCCCACCCCCCTTACTTCCTTACTCAGTTGATATTATACTGATGTCGCCCTAGCTTCGGCGACTAGCAGTCTGGGTTAATAGAAGCCATCAGCGCAGAGCAATCCCTTGAGTTCCAGTCCAAAGAACCAAGGCTTTTTCTGGTGCAGGACGTCAAAACCCTGGAATTCCACATTTTTGATGCTTAGGCGCGCCAAAAAGCTACAGAATGTCTGCGACAAGTATTGCTCTGAGTGTGGCCTCTCTGAACTTATTCTTACTGAGGACGAATGGAAGCAGGTTGACTATCTTCTTTCTATCACACAACCCTGCTTCAACTCCACAAGTGTTCTCTCAAAGACTAAGGATATCACTATTCATATAGTCTTTAGTATCTATAATCAGCTATTTCATCATATCGAGAAGTCTAGCGACCAGCTTAGACAAAAGAAAGCAAGATGACAGATAATAACATTTGAATGCGAACTGCTCTCGAATATGCAACACAGAAGCAAAGAGACTTTTATGCCGAGACTGACAAGGCCCACGGTGATCTCTATGCGATTGCGACTATCGTGGCACCCCAGAACAAGCTTGATTACTTCTCTGGGGAGGACTGGAATGGGCCTTATCGCAAACAATACCGCGAGAGCCTTGATAGATACCTAAGCTATACAAGCAGCGTCACTTAGAAACCCACCCGGCATTACATGTAGTTTTTTCTACAGAGCAGTTCTCTATAGTTGATCAGATAGGTGACAGGCAGAAAGCCCAAGTGCCTGGGATTGACCGAGAAGATGCGCTAACACAATATCTTGGAAGTAGTAAGGGAATCACTACTACCCTTCATTATCTCTTGCTAAGTTTTTCCCTAGGTACTCGCAAGATTAATCCATGTGTCTTTTGGAAGTGTAATCAATATGAGTTCCCAATTCTTGCGAGCCTCGCACGGGATGTTCTTTCTGTTCCTGCTACTCGCTCTGGGGTTTTTGATCTAATCAGTGATACTGAGGGAGATTGCTCAGCTAAGACAACTATCGCAGGGCCCGAGCAGGGCTGCGCTAGTTGGTGGCGCAGATGTTGGTCTCAATATAGGTGTTAATAAGTCGAAGGATCTGGCATGATTTGCGAACAAGCTGACAAGAGTAGCTACCAGGTGGGTTATCGATAACGGCCTATAAGTTGGAAACAGTAAGCAATGATTTTATCAGGATCTCATCTCGGACACGTGAAGGGATTGACATTGACAGCTTGGGGTCTCACACCAGATTCAGGTGTTGAGTCCAAACCTTGTATGAAAGACATGCTATAATATGGCACAGCGAGCCTGATAGTGCAGACGCTCGCGGTATACTGATGCATGGAAGTTGTGCGGAAGGGGTCACGGATCACCGATATGGCACGCTGTTCTATTGAGTGCTACAGACGACAGCACACACTTATCTAGCTAGGAACGTCCGTAGAGCCCCATTTCTAATTCATCCTTTTACCCATGGATTATCCCTGCCACGTCCACATCTACCGCACTACAGTAACGATAAGTCTTATGCGAAGTATCTTAGTTGAGTATCGATTTTATTTAGGGCATATTACATGTAGCAACATTGGAAAACGCGGGCATTATATCTAGCTGGATTTCTTGACAAGCGTACCAGTCGACACGGATAACCAGCTTTTGTCCTGAGATCGCCCCAGTACGAATTATGTCCACACCCTGGGTGACACCGACCCAACTGTCGGCTAGGACTCTGACTGGGTGAGATTTGATGCGACCGTTGTCCAGCAATGTTTGTGTAGCCGCAAAGATCTTCGCACTCAGGGCCCGATCTGCAGCTGATGCTTCGCGCACGTACTCACCATCCAACGCGACGCGACCGCCGAACATGGTCAGGACCATCAGCCACGAAGCGCGGACGGTCGGGCGCGCAGCTGCCACGGCTTGGGGGACGGGCTCGAGCGCGCAATACCGCCCGCCAGCCCTACCAATTTCACCATAGCACAGCTGGGCGCTGTCTGACTCAGACACGCAGTCACGCGTACACCAGGCGGTTGCGTGTGTAAGCGCGGATCTCTTTGGCGCAGTCCGGACTGCGGTAATTAAACGCCTTTTCGGCTCCAAATCCGAGGACCAGTGAGAAATTCGACGGCGAGCAAGTTGCAATTGGCCGTAATCCTGCCCTGCAGAGTCCTGTCATCAGCGAGCCGTTTTCAGTGCGACAAAACCAAACGCGAACGCTCAAGAGCTTACAGCTTGAGAAGTTGAATGGCCCGGGTGCCAGTGGCGGTGCTGCCTCCAGATACAAGGACCCACACCGCATTCGGTGTGACATCCGAATCTGACCCGGCCGGCCCGGCCGGCCCGGCCTGTCGATCAGATCCTCGATACGCACGGGGACCTGTCGACAAATATGGAATCATCCCGTCTTTTACCGCCGGAATACACTCGGTCCGAATTGTATTGGTTTTGCTTACAAATCTGTCCACACAAATTGTGAACTGGGCAGCTGTTCTTTTTCTTCTTTTTTAGTTAGTGAGTTAGAGAATTCATACATTGTGATTTACACTGTACGCTCCTATACCATTGATTTCTGACAGGATCTCTAATTCGCGAAACAAGGCAAGACCCGCGGTAGCCAAGCCGATGCCGAGAGTGGATGTCTCCTCGAAAGTCATCGTGTCCGGAATCTTGAGGAACAGCTCAGCGGTCGCTCCAACATACTGTGCAAAGGCACCGACACGGGGCTCCAGGAGTTGTTCCGATGAACGGCCCCAGCAACCCTGTCTCCGATGGAAAGATGACGCGGGGTGTCTGAGCCGAGTGCGATAACGACCCCGGCGAAGTCGCATCCATGAATAGCGCCCACTGCTGGACTGTAATCGAGCATCTTGGCGTCGGCGGGATTAATAGCGACAGCAACAGTGCGAACAAGGGCCATATCAGGGGCCACGTGAGGCAGAGGCCCATCTTGGCGCAGAGAAAGCTGACCGGGGCCGGCAACCACCATGGCATCCTGGCACCGTGGGATTGCAAAGGTGGAGGCGACCGAAGACATTACGTAAAATGAGACGCAGAACACTAGCTACGCTATTCTTAGGACTGTTCGGGGACTGTTGGGGCTGAAGTTGTCTGAAGTTGTCCCAGTGTTCTTTGGCCGGAAGCTTCCCTCGCATCTTATCTGCACCATGGGAATCGCCAGGGCGCGGTAGAACGGACCCCAATATATGATACTCCTTAGGTTACATCGCGTGAGGAAGTAGCACTGCTATTGGTGGCACTGCTGTTGCCTGCAGCTGATGCTCGAAGTCGCCGGTCATCGTCCGCGGAGCTCCTCATCTGAATGGCTGAAAAGCGCCGAACGTCAGAGAGACCAAGGAAACCCATAGCGCGAGATCACTTTCCGTAGACAGCATAATCTGGAATAACAATTCATCTCCAGCCACATATCCAGATCAAATGGTCTCTCCAGACTCCCAGTACCTTGCCAACTCGGTCAAACATCAGAAAAGTATCGCTTTGCTGCTGTCACGTGATAATATTCTTCTTGCCCCAAACTAGATTGCGGCGCGTTGACATGGATCCAGCTGTGTCGAGCAACTCAGGACATGAGTGGATGATGCAACAACCAGAAAATCCTGAGACTCGGTCTGAAAATGCGGAAATTCAATCACAAGATGATGGCGGCGACTACACGCCGCGCAGAAACATGATCCCCATCATGATTGCACTCTGTGTCGCGTCGTTCCTTGCTATTCTTGACATCTCCTTCGTCACAACCGCCTTGCCGACAATTTCGGCGCACTTCAAGGCTTCTCAAATCAGCTACTCATGGGTTGGTTCGTCTTACCTCGTAACCCAGTCCGCTTTGGCTCCGTTTTGGGGCAAGGTGAGCGACATTTTTGGACGCAAGCCAATTACGTTGCTGGCAATGTTCGTCTTTTTCATTGGAAGCTTGGTTTGTGCCGTAGCAAATAGCATTGGCATTCTTATTGCTGGGCGTGCTATTCAAGGTGCTGGAGCCGGCGGCGTGATGCTCATCGTGACGATTCTAATAGGAGATCTCGTCAGTCCAAGGTAAGTGACATTGGGAATTTCAGCTATGAAGTTACTTTATGCCTCCAAAGTCTGCTCCCTAGAATGCGCTGACCCACTTCCCAGAGAACGCGGACTATATTTTGCCTTTCTCGGTGGGGTATATGCCGTCGCAATATCTTCCGGTCCTCTCATAGGAGGAGCACTGGCGGAAAATATCGGCTGGAGATGGTGCTTCTACATCAACCTACCGTTCCAGGGAATCGCTTTTGCCCTCCTGGTCTTTTTCCTCCACGTTCACGATCCCCGTACCGAAATTATCAAAGGTTTAATGGCTGTTGATTGGCTGGGATCGATTGCTATTACAGGTTCGGTCCTTATGCTTCTCCTGGGCCTCCAGTATGGCGGTGAGGTGCATCCTTGGAGCTCTGCCATTGTCGTGTGTTTGATACTTTTCGGCGTGTTGGTTTGTGGTATCTTTGTTGTCATCGAGTGGAAGCTGGCCCGTTATCCGGTGCTCCCTCTACGACTGTTCACTACTCGCCCTATTATCGCCCTTTTCGTGGTGGATCTCACGCACGGATTCCTTTTGTACGGCACGGCCTACTTTATCCCATTCTACTTCCAGGTAGTTACTGGAGCAACACCAATTGACTCGGCGGTCTGGTCCCTTCCTCTCGCCATTCCCCTGTCTGTCTTCACCATCGGGACAGGTCTTTATATGCGGAAGACGGGAAAGTACTTATACATGATCATTGCAGGCATGGCTATCTCCACTCTGGGCACCGGTCTGTTGATCGATTTCGGTGCAGAAATCAATTGGCCAAAGATCATCATCTATCAACTGATTATCGCCGTCGGCCTGGGTCCCAACTTTCAGGCACCGACCATTGCCCTGCAAGCAAGGTTTCCGCCCGCCGACGCGGGCGTCGCCGTCTCCGCGGCCAGTGCAATCCGCGCACTCAGCGCCGCCTTCAGCATCGTCCTGGGCGGCGTCATTCTTGAGAATCGGCTCTCGGCACAAAGCGGTCGTCTCATTGTTTCTGGAGTCAGCCCTGCGATGGCGGCAGCAATTGCACGGGATGGCCCAACTGGATCTATGGACATCGTTGCACAGCTCACTCCGGCCCAGCAGAACATTTTCAGGTTGACTGTAAAGGACAGTCTTGCCGATATGTGGATCTTCTTCGTCGTTCTTTCCGGAATTGGACTCATTGCATCTTTCCTCGTTGGAAGCGAGGAACTCTCTGATGAGCATGTTGAACACAAGACGGGTTTGGAAGTGGAAGAGGCAAATCGATTGGTGCATGAAAAGCCGCGGGTCACTGAGCCAGAATCGGCTGAGATGACTTGAAAACACTCCACAACTTGGAGGAGTGCGATACCTCACCAACGCTGGTGACGCATCTTCTGCTTTTTGGCATTCGACAAGAATGCGCATGATTTGTACTATCTTGAAGTTGGAAGAGGAAACAAATTGCCAAAGGAGATTGCTCTGAAATATCGCAAGCGATTAAACTTATCGACCGCATTATCGGGTCCATCATCACTGTGCAATAAGCTAAATCTGTAAGAAACCTGAACTACCACTTATATACCTCGAAGAGGACCTCCATTCGATCGTACAAGTTCTGCGCATATTTCTATTCATATCAGTCATCCGGTGCTGTATCTCATTCCTCTTGTAGAGCCTCTTTCATCTCTTCTTCGGAATCGAAGATTCTTCCGCCTAAGCGTTGCTTTACAATAGCCCAAATACCTTCAACAGGATTAAGATCCGGACTCTGGGCAGGATGGTCCCATAGGTTTTAGATATTGTGGGGCTTCTTGTGCTCTTGTGCTAGTCCATATTTCCTTATCCCATGGAAAAGGTCCCCATTCTCTTGTAAAAGCCATGATTTTATCGTCAATAAGCCGTATAGATTTAACAGCTTCGACGTTTATAGGTAGAAGGTTATCTACGTAGTACTTCTGGGTCATTGAATTACCCCTGAACCTTGACCTCTACCTTATGAGGCTTCCCAACTTCCCATTCCCTTACTCTTTTGGTGTATTCCTCCTTATCAATCTGGGTGGAGACCGGCATCGGGCCGAGAGTTCCTAAAAATGGTGCATCAGGATCGGCGAATTTTCGAC
Source organism: Penicillium mononematosum (assembly GCF_028829835.1). Taxonomy (NCBI): domain Eukaryota; kingdom Fungi; phylum Ascomycota; class Eurotiomycetes; order Eurotiales; family Aspergillaceae; genus Penicillium; species Penicillium mononematosum. Next base: position 3,461,384 of record NW_026643272.1, on the reverse strand, counting down.
CAATCACAGTCTGCACATGTATGTTTCTTTGTATTCCTCCTGCGCCCCTCTCGGGCCTATTAATACTCAATTACCGATCGCCGCGACACGACGTGTCGTGCGGCAGGCAGCAGGTTTGGTTTACCTAGACTACACTCGCATCAGGCATCAGCTTTGGTCTACTATAACTACACTCGCTTCCTACTTTTGAACCATAGTCTGGTTTTTCATCTCAGCTCACAACACTCTGGCATCCACTCACTCTTCATTGATCTACTTTCTCTGGTCCCTTTCTCCGGCCTGCTACTAGTTTGCTCTACCACGAAATCAAGCCAGTTTGCCTTCCTTCTCCGCTTTCTTTGACAGCTCTGCCACCTCTTTTGTCACTCCGAAACTTCCTAACCCTAAGCGGAGTCTCGTCCATTCCGCCCTCGACTCAACGCATCTTCGAGGCGGCCCCACCCCAACTCCCTTATTACCACTATGTCGTCCCCCGAAGCAGCCGGCCAAAATGATTCCTCCCAGTACCTGGTCTCCTTCGGCCCCGACGCCAATTGCACCCTCGCCCTATGCCCCGTCGAAGCCTCCCTCCAGGGCTACCGGCCCGCCCTAGGTGCGCAAATCGCCTTCATCGCCCTCTTCGGCGTCTCCATGCTCATCCACCTGGCCCAGGGCATCTGCTACCGCACCTGGTTCTTCGCCAGCATGATGGCACTCGGCTGCATCGGCGAGATGATCGGTTACGGCGGGCGCGTTTTGCTATACCAGAATCCCTTCTCCTTTAACGGCTTCATCATCGAGATCTGCGCCATTACAATCTCACCCGTCTTCTTCGCCGCCGCCATCTACGTCACGCTCGCCAACGTCTCGAATTTTTTGGGCCCCGAAGCTTGCAGGTTTCCGGTCAAGACATACGTGTGGGTGTTTCTGCCGTGCGATATCGTTAGTTTGATCTTGCAGGCCGTGGGCGGCGCGTTATCATCGACTTCGGTGGGTAGTGATAAATCGGGCGAGTACATCACGCTTGCAGGTCTGGCGTTCCAGGTCTTCACTCTTACTATCTTCACCACTATGGCGTTAGACTACCTCTTCCGCTACAAATGGTACCGGAAGTCTCAGCAAGTGAATCAACGCCGGATCCTCTCGACGCGCCTCGGGATCTTTGGCATTTTCTTCTCGGCATCTATTCTCTTTATCTTCATCCGTTGCTGCTACCGTATTGCCGAGCTCGGTCAAGGATATAATGGGTCAGTCTTCCACGATGAGGGTCTATTTATTGGGCTAGAGTCGGTGATGGTGATCCTGGCGGTGTTCGCCTTAAACATTGCTCAACCAGGTACGGTTCCGTCCCATGTAGGGAAATTCTCGTTTCTAATAACAGTTGCAGGCTTCGCATTCCAGAACCGCACTCAGGAGGCCAATGCAACCTATGGTCACCACGTTGAACTCGAATCTAGCTCCGAGCACAAGTCGTCAAATGTGTTATGAGGTGACCTCATGAAGGACGTTTGGGCGAAGCTCTCTGTTACGGACCCACTATGAAGAGTTGATAGAATAGAGAAAGGAGACCCAATCAACTTGAATAAGAAGTGATAGGAGTTTTGCAAGGTCTAAGGCAACAGGATGAATCATGTGATAGGTTACAACACTAGGGGTCACAGGACAAGTATCTGTCCAAAGGAAAGACAACTGCTTGTATAGAAAAGGGGTACCTCTTGGATAGAAAGGGAATCTTACTTGTAGAAAGAGGATACTTCTCTATAGGAAAAGAAAGGGGAACGACCATCCCTTGCCAAATCGAACTCTTGGAATATCTTGCTTTCCTAAGGTCCTAGGATCCTGAGACGTAGTTCACAGTCTAAGTTACATCGCTAGCTGTTGTTTTATCAATATATTTGCTTTATAAAATAGCTGCTGTTGAAAGTATAGTCTGGTGATGTTTTTATATATCCTGACTCTGAAATTCTTTAACTAGATTTAGCTATTAATTAGATTAAATAAAGATATCTATTTAGCTCTACTATCTTTTTACTGATTTTGAAAGTCTTTATAATGGAATGTGTCTTTTGGCGCAATTGCTATTTCTACGCGCTACATTCTCAATTAATCCATGGTTCTTGTTCGAATGTTCAGGGAGGGAATTGCTCTCCGGTGGCACTCGCTCAGAGGCTAATCAAGAATTATAGCATGCGAGATAAAAAACCGGGCTGATGTTATCTCGCGCTTGGACGCTCAGGGGTGAGTCCCGTGCGATGGATTGGAATAAAATTGCAGGAGCAATGAACAGGGATCTACTTTGTAGCCAAGTGGATAGGGGATCATGCTCAGTGTATTGGGTAAAATAGTCGAGCCGAGGACGCACGGGCTAGTGCGGGAACACCCTTATAGATTATAAAATTTTCGCCCTTTATGTAGTTTATTATTAGAGATCTGGTGGAAGCGATCGTTTTTTTTGGGTATCGCGCAGTGTGATTCAAGCCTTGGTGGCGCTAGTTTGCACCACTAAGTGGAGTAATAAAACTATAAAGACTAACTACAGAGGTGTAAAACTGCCCTATTATTGGCCAATGACAGTGCGCAAGGATTTCCAGCGCGGGCCTTGCGGTCGCTGGCAGGGCGCTGGGGGCGCCAGTCGATTGCTGAGCGCTGCGGGATCATACGGGCAAACTGGCCGTCCATGCCGGTCCGGCCCATATTACCCAGGAAGGGAAGTCCATCGGTCGCAATGTTGAGGGAAGCTGCAGAATAGGGTAAGTAGACACACGACAACACAGGATCGACGCAACGTGGGCCTGAAAAATCACATACGGGACATAGTCTGTGTATCACTACGCATACAATCAAATTGCAGCAGCGAGTGTTGACGAGATCCCACTTGTCGAGAAGAACCTGGTGCTTCTCTCGGATCTCTGCGTTTTTGTGTTTCTGTTCTTTGACTGTTGTGGCCGGGCCCGGATCAGCGGCACCCAGAGGCACCATGATGGGTTCGCGCGACTGATCTCCACTGTTTCCAGCCGCGGGACTGGTTGACGCGGCGACAAACGCGTGTTAACACTGCGAGAACCGTACAGCCTGGTGACGCAATCCTGATAATAGAGGTGTGCGCATACCTGCCAGGCTAACTTGAGGTTCGAGTCGATGACTTCCTCGGGGAAAAGGTATTCCTGAAACCGTCTTTGGTGCCATGAGAATATGAAAGATGGAACCTCCTAAACTTACCTGCTGAGGCAGCATGCCCCCGTCACAACAGCAGCGGTAACCACGACAACTCTTCCAACTAATTGGAAGAGCTCGTCATGCCAGTATGCGGCCATTGCCGTAAGAAACACGAAGAAAACGATTGACGACATAGCCATTGCTTTCAATTTAGAAACGAGAAAGGAAGAACAGAAAAAAGAAAAGGAAAAAGAAGACAATAAAAGAAAGACAACGAAAAGAAAAGAAAAAGATGGGAAGATGGGAAGAGAGAAGAAAGATGAAAGATGAAAAAAGGCAACCCCTATTTATAGACGAGCGTACCTAGCTGCAGGATTTGTGAGTCCACATAATGAGAGTCTGCTCCGCGGACGGTGTCTGGCTTTGCCTCCTAGTTCTGATCGTGGCAGCTACAACTGCGCCCTTGGTGAATGGATTCTGGGAAGCAAGTGATCATCCGGTATGCATCATCATCACGCCGCTGGGCTGTGGTGATAAAATAAGATGAGACGGACAAGAAGTGAGAGAGAAGTGAGAAAGAGGAAGTAAGGACATGTGGGACAAGTGAAATCTTCTCACACATGCTCCTTCCAGTATATAAAGCACCTTCGCCTAACCTTCCCCTGCTGCATTAAATTCTTCCTAGACCTATACATACAAAATCTTGTTCACTTCAGATATTCTAAGTGAGTACTTCAAACTTCTTCATACTCTTGTTGCTGCTTTTTACTAATCATATGAAGGATAGCCTATCCTATATGGCGCGCGCCGAATTACGCCTCAGAGGTCCAACCTCATCATTGATGGTGTTCTCACACAAGCTCCAACAGTGCAATGCGCACTTGAGTCTTGTACTACCATGGACCAGAGTATATTCTATCTTCTCCATATTTTGAAGAATATGCATCGAGGGCGATCGAAAGGCTTGCACCCCATATATAAACCGTCGTGGTTTCCTTCGAATTCGACATTAACCAGAGGGACAGGAGTATAGCCAGAAGGCAACACCGACCACACATGAATATAAGATAGGCATGGAATATACCGGTTCACTCAAGTATTTTCTATCTGGTAGTAAAGCACAAAATGGGAACACGCAACTTGTCTCAAACTGAAGCTCAAAGCCATCTGTCGTATGATTTAGAGACAGCGGGAGCTCCCGGGCAACTCAGAGGAGAAGAGAATAAGGGATGATATTTTATTCATGTACATACTTGTATGCCACAAGCGAGGTCTCCAGGGCTGAATTCAGCTAGGAGGCCTAAACAAGCAGGCTTTAGGCATCCCATCTCAAACAAAAATAAATTAACACCAGGTAGCCCGGGATGCTGATGCATCGTCCAATTACACCGAATTTGGCATGATTTCTCCGGCCTTGGCATTGAGCGACTAATCTGCCTAAAAGATAACATCAACTAGTTAGATATCGAGACACTAAATCCCAGCGGGGCTTTTTTTCATATTTGAAGTAAGAGAGGCCAATGAAGGGAAAGGAATGCACAAGACATTGAAAAGAGAATACTAACAATACTATATTGCTGTAGTCTCAAAAAGAGCAAAACCTTCATCCGCCCGCTGCAGGTCCGCGATAGTTCACTTCGTATGTTTTGAAAGGCGAGCCAAAGAAAAAAGGCACCTTTTCTCCAGGTCGACGTCTTAATTCCGCTTCTCGTTCTCGAACTCGTCGACGGTGTTCTTTACTCCGGCGTTTCTTCGCTTTCTGTTTCTTTCGCTCTTCTGATGTGGTTGAAAATTTGCCAAATATATGCCTCAACCAGCCCATAATCATCTAGTTTGTGTTTTCTTTGGGCCGACTGATTTCCAGGTGGTAAATGTCATAAATTCTCAGCGGGGTGGATCACAAAAGGGGTGTCGACAATGATATCGAGGTGAAATATGCAGAGACTGGAAGAGAACCTTGGAAGAACCTTGGAAAGCCGCTTTGCTTACGCTTGCCCAGGTGATTGTTTTGGCCCCCCAGTGCCAAGACACCCTAGTCCAGGTTAGGAAATCGGATATATTACAAAGTTTAGATACAGTACGTCCGTGTATCTTACTGAAATAGATTACACTCTTGTATTTATGGGCGTTAAAAAGAGTTCGCTTTATTTAGCATTCCAAGGCACGCTGAGTATTACATATTGAAATTCGCTTCAGGGCTGAGGTCACAGAATTACTGTCCACATGGACTCCACTCGGATTGAGTTGCACACCTCGGGAGCACCCGTCCAAAGACCTGATCATCATATAAGTAAAGATAGCCCTGGATGGTCCAACTTGCCAAATTCACAAGACGAACGACAAATCTCGTGTTTGTCTCTTTGTCTCGTTTGCATTTCCGTACGACTTGAGTACCTCCCTGTGAAACACTCAGTGAGCAGGCTTGAACACCCTCATAAAGCGGCGGCACCATACTACATACATATACTAGGCCTTTAACACACAAACGCAAAGTGACCGAATTGACCGCAAACCCACGGTCAGCAATAACTAGCCCTGGAGTTAATATCGGTCAATCATCGCACAACTTCCAAGGCAATAAACTCTTGTGATAAAGCGCAAAGCTTGATATACTACTCCTTAGCATACGACGTTTAGAGTAAATAGTTCAAAGAGACTTGAAGATTTGCGATGAATCTGCCTGCTAGCCATATGTTATGTTTAAGCGAAGTGATAAGATTGATCTTCTTTAGGGAACCCCTTGAGCACGTTTGCGGATCAGCGAGTCTTCAGTGTTTTTGGATACCTCAACGATGAATACTGCCAGCTCTTTGTCTCTCAATTCCCCTCTTCTGCTCCGAGTGGCGGCGCTCGATTCCATAGTCCTGAACACGCTTCTCTCCAGGGAATATGGGTGGTCCACCAAGACTGGCTAGAACGGCCTTATTGTTGGCCGTCATATCATCTAGGACATGGAGTTCATCCCCAGAAAACCACCTAGGAATGATAAAGACCCTAATGGGAATTAGAGCAATGATCAGCACGGGAAAGCCTGGGAAATAGAGCCCTGTTAGTCACTTCCATAAAGCCAAGCGGGAGGAGAGAGGATACCGATAGCAGCAATTGTCTCGGAGATGGCAACGCATGCCGCAACCGCAATGAGCTGACACAAAATCCATAGCAAGACCTTGCGGTTCCGCACTTTCAACAGAGGTTCGTCACGTTGCACGAAACGGTTCTCCTGAATAAGGTGAATCGCTTTTTGCATGATGCCGCTAGAACCAACAGAGCCCCATCCAACAGTGAAAAACACGCCTGCGAACACCGCAGCAGGCATAGTGTGGAGAACGATCAAGAGGGGTCCTGTCATAGTGCCGATAATAGCCAGCCCCATGACGAAATGCGATATGCGTTGTTCTATCACTGCAGCTGCCTTGACCACTGGACGGCGAATCTCGGCCCCTTCTCCTTCCTCAGTTGGCACAATACAGAGGTCCGTCTCGTAGACTGTCAATGAATCTGTGTGTACGGGTGCCTGGAACGAGTCATTAACACTTAGGAACACGATTGAAGACTGAAGCGGGCTTTCATACTTGCGGAACCAAACCGTTAGGGAAAGGAATACCAATGATGCCCGAAATAAAGGTGGTGCATCCGAGAAGAAAGAAGTCCCAATGGAATCCAGCAGGCTTTTTCAGTGGGAATTGCCGTGCTTGTGCTGTCAAGCTACTGACGTTCTGTCTATAAGTTAGCACCATAGCTAGGAGTGAGAATACTCCGGATAGCGTCTCATACATGATCATAGTAGAAAAGCAACATAACCAGGAATCCAAATGGCAGCGCCACAAAGATCCATTTAGCGTCCAGTTCCCAAAAGTGAATCAGCCAGCCTCGCGGCTGCGTTGGGTAGAAGGCTTTGCTGATAGGAACACGGGTCATATCCACCGCTTTGAGAGGGCCAGGGATGTGCGAAAATCCCACCCAGAAAATGGTGCCGATCTATGAACATAAAAGAGAATACTGTAAGTGAACCTGCGTGGCAGCCGGACGGATTAATGCTCTACATACCACATATGCATAATCCGCTAGCAAACCCCGAAAAGCAGCCGTCCAGACGGTACTTGACCCGATGATCTCCAGACTGTAGATCGTCAAGAAATAGAGTATTGCGATCATGCAACTCACGAAGCCACTGGCAGACCCTTTGCTAGTGAACTCGCTGATCAATTCCTCCACGCCCTTGCCTATCCTCTTGGTCAGTAATTGTTCTTCTCGGCTCGAGGAAGTAGTGTTTAGCAAAACTGACTGATGTAAATGGTCCCGACATAAAAGCCGAATGTTTCACTGGAGAAATCCGTGGCGTAGCGCATGTAGTCACACATGTTGCACAGAGCAACAATCCAGTGGAATATGGCTCCCCAGATACCAACCCAACACATGAATTGGGGGTATATCGAGGGGTCATAGATTTTTATGATGTCGTATATGGTGTAGTTGAACAAAGAGATCAACCCTGTAATGCCGACGATGGTAAGTGGCTGCACTGCAAGGATGCTGAATACCATCGCGGCCAGGGCAGATGAGAAGAGTGCTTCGTTGATGCCATAGAATTCACCAGTTCTCCGGTGCATATCCAGAGTGTAGGCTATGGCTGGGAGCATACTAGAGATGTATTAGCCTTGAGTTGCATCACAGGGCTGGGGTAAACATACTTCACAAAGTACATGCGAACGATGCTGGCGACAGTTCTGTACGTCCATGCATCGCGAATATCACTCCAGTAGTAAGGAAGACGTCTCCGGACATCATGATACATCCCCCTTCCAATCCGAAGGATACGTACGCTTTTCCACCCTGTGATGTTATCATAAGTATAGGAAGCAACTGACTTCACTCTTCCTAGAGGCGGAGAAGGCGCCTCGGCATGCTCGGGTGTCGACATGTTGGGGTTCTGAAAAAAGATGCTATGAAGGGGAGGGTGAAAGAAGAGGACCGTGGTAAGAAAGGATGGGAACGGCTATATAATAATTTCACCAGTGTTCTCCACCAACCTTCAAAGCTCAGGTATTGAAGCTAGCGTCGTCTGTTCTCGGTGTCGGACTCCACTAACCTACCCGACATTCCTTGCCCCCTTTGCCCTTTGATCCTGAAAACCCCGGGATCTAGATAGATTTCTCTCTGCTCTCTACATAGGTCAGCACCGCTCACTCAATAGTACATATAGACTCGCTACCCGGTACTGCATAGTCTGTAGACTTCCCACACATTATATGTTTTCTATATTCATCTATCAGAACAATAAGAGCCGAAAGAAAAACCCAATACGTCACGGTGAGGTTGTGCCAAGCCTGCAATTTAAGGTTTGGAATTGCTGAGTCAGCCCATTCTGCCCGGGCAGAATCTGTGGCGCGGTAACTGGTAGAACTATACCTGATCCCGAGGTACCTACGGTACATGTACGCAGCGGTATAGGCGCCAGCTGCCAAAACCCATTTCCCCCCCTAATATTGATGCCTTAATGCCTGATTCTGGCCTAGGAGCCTGAATTAAGACCGGCAGAAAAATAGAAATACCTGAATTACTATTACACTTCCCTTAATAAGCAAAGTACTATTATTCTGTCAGGTGTCTCTCAATTCATCAAAATGAAGCCTTTTTCTCCCATACAAATGCATACATCTCCGATTTTTGGGGTGGTTTACTCTCCATGTATGGAAATGAAGCCTTTTTCTCCCATACAAATGCATACATCTCCATTTTTGAAGGTGGTTTACTAGCCTCTCTCTCTCTATGTATGAAAATGAAGCCTTTTTCTCCCATACAAATGCATACATCTCCGATTTTTGGGGTGGTTTACTCTCCATGTATGGAAATGAAGCCTTTTTCTCCCATACAAATGCATACATCTCCATTTTTGGGGTGGTTTACTCTCCATGTATGGAAATGAAGCCTTTTTCTCCCATACAATTGCATACATCTCCATTTTTGGGGTGGTTTACTCTCCATGTATGGAAATGAAGCCTTTTTCTCCCATACAAATGCATATATCTCCATTTTTGGGGTGGTTTACTCTCTATGTATGGAAATGAAGCCTTTTTCTCCCATACAAATGTATACATCTCCATTTTTGAAGGTGGTTTACTAGCCTCTCTCTCTCTATGTATGAAAATGAAGCCTTTTTGCATTAATTCCTAGTTACAAATCCACATATCTACCTAACCCTCCGTCTCCGCTGGCTCCGCCGAGGTGTGGTAACCGGAGATCTAGCACGCTTCCGCCTCGCTGGCTCTGCTCTCACCGGCTCTGTGTCCACTGACTCTATACCCACTAAAGTAGCCACTTTAGTAGGTGCTGGACTTGGTGTAGTTATATAGAAAGGAGCCTTATCCTCCTATGGATCAGCCTCGAATGAATACGTATCTTTATACCGCTTCACAACCACATGGAGCTTCGCCTTTCGACCTGGAAGCTTATCAACAAGCTCCTTTATAGTACCGTCAAAGGTATCATCCACTCCCGATATCTATCGAGGACTGTATTTCCCCTTCACGTACTACATCTCCTCAGTAAAGTAACACTTGTCTGTCCACCCTAGGCTAAAATCGACGATACTCGGTAGTCCTTTAACAAAATAATCTCTCGTAAAGCTGTCGATATTCAAGACCGTTTGTTTAGGACGAAGGCTAACCGAAATTGAAGCTATAAAATAATTAGCTTTAGCTTCTAGATCATATAGTAAAAACTTACTATCCGGAATTGGATTTGTCTCCCCTGGTTTCTCCTGGAGATAGAAAATCACTATTATAGTGATCTCCTTACTCGCCTCTTCCGCGGCTTTCCGAGCAGCCTCGGCCTCCTGGTACTTCTTGGTATAAGTAAGGCGGTTTCCGCTGACTGGATTACTCCGGAGGTCAGCGAACCGAGTGCCTGTATACTGGGCTTGTGTAGGTAGCGAAGGCCCCGCAGACGAAGGTATTGCCGACGATGATAGTATAGCCGGCGTTGTAGGTGCTACCGAGGAGGTAGGTGTAGGAGTTGTAGAGGTCAGCTCCCGTAAAAGGATCTTTAAAGCCTTTTGTGCTGCATCTGAGAAAGGCATATTGGTAGAGAGTAGATAGAATGTGTAGATGAATGTGTAGATGAATGTGTAGATGAATGTGTAGATGAATGTGTAGATGAATGTGTAGATGAATACAAATGTGAAGAACTTAGATGGATAATACTTTAATTTAGATCAATTAGTATTTTAATTTTAACGATGTTTTTAACCGAGACATAGATCTATATACTAGGCTGATTCCTAATATTAATATTAAATACATTTTCTACCCTTCCGAGACATACTCCTAATACTCCTCTTTATCAAATATCTCCGAGACATTCTCTCCAAGTTCATCCACTGCATGCTCCTTATTCGGATCCCATTTAGCTGTATCTATTGGCTTTATACAAACGTCGAGTATCGGATCTTGGCCCGAGGCAAAATGCCTATACGCTCGCTCCCGTAACTTCATATACACCGCTTCAAATGGAGACTTGGTATCACTAGTAAACCGAAGATCCGGATTTATAGGGTCAAACGGTATTCCTATAAGCTGTTCTCCAATTTCAACCAGCTGCTAGTGATACTATAGGAATGTAGGCGGCGGAAGGTATTGATCAGGATCCCATTCTTATATATCATTTTGAAGCCTTTTTAAAAGCTGTGCTTGCTCTGATACTAGGTCTTGGTCAATCTCACACTTAAAATTTCTCGCATCTCCTTTCGGTAAATGAAAGTTCATTGCTGGCTTTCCTGGAACTAGATGAGCTTGGCGAGTATGAAGTTGGATAGGGTGGGTATTCTAGTTCTGGGTATATGATTTAACTCGCTTCCGTATAGTTTCTATATAGACAGTAAGAAGAGACACTTGATCGGGAATACTATCTTTTGTAAAGCGGTTTTCGTGTGCTAGGCGGCGAAAAAAGCGCTTCTTGTAAATTAGTATAAAATCAAATTAAATATTAAGTCATAGTGAAGTTATAGTGAGTGCACTTACATAGAAGAGCCCAGTGGTGGCTCTTGATAACATCCCCCACCATGCCTCAATACGCTGGTTATTAACACTTCTTCTATAGATCTAGCAGTCCTTAGGTTTAACAGAGGGATCAGCTTGGCGACGAAGCTCGTAGTGGCTATCAGCTAAAAGCACAGTCTCTACGCCTCGGTTAGATCGGAATTTCCTAGTTTAAAAACATCTATAGGTCAATTTAATAGTCTTATATAATAGACTGTGATACCTACTAACCTTGGTTGAAATCCTCTTTCTTAGAAAGCATTAGTAGCTTGGCGCAGAACGCTAACCGTAGTGCGAGCGGTTACACTAACGTATACCCAGACGATATAACGAGAGTATCCGTCAATTGTAGCGTAGATCTTAATACCGAAAGGTTCGAGCTTCATATGTCCATTAATATGCCATACATCGTTTGGTCCTAGAGATATATAGTTTATCCTTTCGCGCCGTGCACCTAGAAGCCGGCTTTGTACATCTTCAGGCCGAAGGAGGCGTTGCGTAAGCTCAATTTGGGCCCTAAATAAAGTAGGTTAGTATACTATAGAGAATTAGAGTGTAGAGTGGAGCACTTACTCTGTATAAAAGAGCCCTATAGAACGAAGATGGCGGTATACAGTCCGGTAGCTATAATCCTCAACTTCACTAATAACATACTCGGTGATAAGAATAGCTTAAAGATTATCAAACTGTTCCTGTCGCTGTTTAGGGGTAAGCCTAAGTGTAATCCTAAGATCGGCCCTGATCCTGCAAAGTGTCCGCTCTGACGAAGCTATACCCTCCGAGGAAAGAATTCGAAGGATATCTTGCGTATTATAAAGAGGTAAAAGCTCTGCAACTCGGTCTCGATAATCAACTCGAGTCGTACTATTGCGATTGGTTGGTGCTGGGTTCCATACTGCGAGGCTTCTCCGTAGCGAACGGAGGCTAATCGTAATACTATATTTCTCCTTAAGACTATCACAAATAGCTGTATGTGTGACTTTTTTAGAGATGAGATCGAGTATTTCGACTCTATAAGGGTCAAGGTCAAGGCGAGGGCGGGGCATTGTAGTGTAAGGAATAATGATTTAGGTATGGTTCGTGTGTGGGATAACAGCTGGTAAGTTTAAATATAGACTAACACTCGGGGACTAGATATTCCATACCGGGAAATAGTAAACCACCTTTAAAAATGGAGATGCTTGAATTTGTATAGGAGAAAAAGGCTTCATTTCCATATATAGAGAGTAAACCACCCCAAAAATGGAGATGTATGCATTTATATGGGAGAAAAAGGCTTCATTTCTATATATGGAGAGTAAACCACCCCAAAAATCGGAGATGTATGCATTTGTATGGGAGAAAAAGGCTTCATTTTCATATATGGAGAGAGAGGCGCTAGTAAACCACCTTCAAAAATGGAGATGTATGCATTTGTATGGGAGAAAAAGGCTTCATTTCCATACATGGAGAGTAAACCACCCTAAAAATGGAGATGTATGCATTTGTATGGGAGAAAAAGGCTTCATTTTCATACATGGAGAGAGAGAGGCTAGTAAACCACCTTCAAAAATGGAGATGTATGCATTTGTATAGGAGAAAAAGGCTTCATTTCCATACATGGGGAGTAAACCACCTTCAAAAATGGAGATACATGCATTTGTATAGGGCAAAAAAGCTTCATTTTCACAAGCTTATGATTTACATTACATTGTACAGAGCGGTATAAAAAGCGGTCAGGTGCCAGGCCAAAATTAGGCATTAAGGCATCAGTTTTTCCTGGAAATAGGGTTTTGGCAGCTGGCGCCTATACCGCTGCGTAGTACATGGTAACAACCACCTCACAATGCATCCTATCGTGCACCACCCGGTCGTGACGAAGCTGTCGGATTTGTTTGACACAGATTTTGCGAGTCAGCTCGCCTCCACACTGGCCTCTTTCAGTCCGCACGATGGTGTTTGCCTGCGTATTGACGCAGTAATATGCGCTTCGGATAGCCCCGAGTCGAATATCTCGAAAGTCATAACGAGTAACGATAAGTCGCTGCCATTGGTATGAGAGGATCGACAAACTCCTTAGACTAACCCAGACCCAATTAACAAATTTTATTGCTTCCTAGGGATGGTTGAGTGTAGAAAACAATCAAAATTTGACTACAACGCCGAGCCAGGTTACCTCGTTGAAGTCCCCAGCATCGGTAAGTGTTCGGAGTTGTGATTAAATTAAACGCAATCAAATACTAAGGTGGAGACACTGGGAATAGTCAAAGTTCGATTTACAATCCATCCAGGGGTATCCGGCGAACTCCCAGTCCACGTCCAAGGATGGCTGTGATAATGTTCGACATAAGACTGTTAGCGGGCTACGACCGTCAAAGTCGTCTGCCATAGCGGTGACAACGGAGGAGTCAGATAGCGATCCAGACACCGGGAGTCGTCTACGGCCGTCCGACGTTAGAATCAAACCGTCAGTTCGACAATTCCACAGCGATACCCGCTTTCCTCAGCGCAAAAAGCCTACGAAGGATGCAGCTACTCCCGCCTTGCAGCCCTCTTCCATAGATAAATTCATCGCGGGGATCTGGCGACAGGTGCATTCTCCAGTCACACTGAGTGTCTCGTTTCCGGTGCGTGTTCCATTCAGGTGAAGCCAGTCAGGTTTTTACCGTCGCTAACTGAAGTGCAGGACCGTAGACCAGAATTCAGTCTCGGGACTGGTGTCAGTGAAACAGTACGTGTGAATTCTGGTCACCCGAGCAATGAGTTTGTGATATACTAATAGCGATGCGTCTAGGTTTTTCGGGCTGTCAATGGTTTGTGCAAGAAATATTGTGACCAGAGCCGGTCATCGCGAGCTCTTGAAATAATAGTGCAAGCATACTGGGTGGAATGCTATGAAGCACGAATTGCATCAATTCGACTCGAGTGCCCTCACTATACGAATGCCGAAGCTCGAATGGCAGCCCTGAAAGAAGCCTGCAGCACATTAACGTGGCATGAAAAGGAGCTCAGGAACAGAATGTAAGTTTCGATTTATACTTCGTCCGCTCTTATACTCGTATGTCAGAACTCATCGCTGATTGAACCCAAGGGCCGTTTGGCGTGGCTACAAAGAAATCAAAGATTCCGGCGGTTGGGCTAGCCTAATATTCGCCGGGGCCGGTATTTACCGCATTTGCAAATATAGGATAGGCTTTGATAACGGGCTCATGCCTCGGTTGCGCCACATCGCTTCAAGCCTAGAAGTCGCCGCAGATACTCTTCACCCTGGCTGGAGAGACCTTCTTCGAGTTGTTAGTCAGAATGGGCCTTGTCGATATTCCGGTCACCCTCATGAATGGGTCACCGTAGATACTGGGCCAGCATTGCCACTTGGAACCACCTACTCCCATCTGACACTGCCGAACGACTTCAATTACCAGTTCGTGGACGACTGCGTGATCGATCAAAATGTGTTCGGTGGAAATGACCCTCGACGCGAGCTGGGAATTGACCCTAATATTTGTCAACTGTGCAAAGAAAAGCAGACCGACGATGTGATCTCCAACCAATGTTCTTGCTTTCCGGCTTTGTTTGGTGGTGTTCGTTATCCTCCTCCTGTCCAGTTGTATAACACAACTAATGGGAAGAATAACGGGGTAATCGCCCGCTGCGTACGTTGCTAACAGATACCTCTTCCAGCCCCTGCACACTGCCCTTCAAACAGTGGTCGCTAACATCTGGCAGGAATTCGACCGAGGCACAGCCATTGCCGAGTTCGTCGGTCTCGTCACTCGAGGAATTGGCGGCGTGGACGTGATGATGGGCGGAACCCCCGAACGACCATATCAGGTCTTCCAGGGCCAAATGGGTAATTTTACTCGCTTTATCAACCACTCGTGTCGGCCTAATACTCAGTTCCAGAAGTTCTATTGGCGTGGGATAGAACGCATACTCGTTGTATCTCGCGGAGTGGCCGCAGGGAGTGAAATCACGGTCGATTATTCGGACTCCTACTGGAGGAAGCTCAGGAAGAACTGTTTATGTGGGGAGACAGGTTGTCGTTTTGCCAATCAATTAGAGGCATAGCCAGCACCTTGACCATTTCTGACTTGAATATTACGTTGCCATTTTTATATTGAGTGCACAGCCAGGTGAACGGAGGGCCCACCATCTCATTCAAAATGGTGTAAGATCTCAAGCTAGAAGATAACAACCTTGTATAAAACACAGGGTCAGGTAATATAACATCGCTGTATTTTACGATACAAGATAAAGAAACCGGACCATTTCGGACCGTCTTTCGACTATACCAAATATGGGTTAGCGTATCTCTCCACACTTTGGTTCTCAAGCTAACCACTTCGGGTGACCCAATCAGCTTCAACCATACTTTGTTGTTCGTTATATTTGTCTGGTGGGAAGGCCGCAGACTGCCAATTATAGTTGATCCTTGCTTTCTTGAGTTATCAGGAGCCGTGATTACCGATCTGGAGCTCCCTGAACCCGAGCAGATTGATGCATTTTGCCCACAGTACTGTTTTGGCCCCCGGCCCTGGCCCCCTTGGCCCCAAAGATCGTCGACAGAATCTACGTACGTAATTTGTTTTTCGATGAGTCAATAAGTACTCCGTATTGGCAACCTAATCGTAGATATGTACACCTATAGCTTGCCTTCGACGTCTGAGTGTTTAGTGATGGTTGGCATCAATCATAGTCCCGAACTCTCTTGGTATACCGATATCAAAGTAGATTTCCAAAGTATTAAGACCGCACAGGATGGAATCCACAAACAGGAACTCGCGCGCACATGTCCCCTTAGGACAGGGCCGATGTTGATATTGAGAAATTGCCCGAGCCCCCAAAGCGAACGCTCAAAGCCAACAAAGACTACAGTTGAGTGGGAATTTCCAAGGCACGCGTGGTAAAGTATTATGCCATACATGTCTATATAGGCATACTGGTTGGCGGTCTAATTGGTGGGGTGGCTGGTCTGTGCCTTCGGTATATGGATCAATAGTCCTACTGGTAGGGATACATCACAGGTTTATCCGTTCCAGTTTGGTATAGATATAGTTCTCATTGACTCTAACAATATACTATGTATGCAATGCGAGAAAATGCTCATGCAGCATTCAGATTCATAACTCAGACCATCATAACTATCGTAACTATGCAACGAACAGAAGTAAACGAAAAGAAGAACAGAACGGGTATACGAGGCATGTCATGCGTGTCATATGTACGTGCGAAATTCAAAAGCAAAGAAGGCAAGACATCTTTACCTAAGAACCTCCCTGACGACTTGAACATGCGAACCAGGAAACAGACCTGTTCGACCAGCATAGCATCCCCAGAACCAATCGTCGTTGATATTCTCTGCCTCGGTGATATGCGCACCGCGCGGGAACCCAAGCTCGTCTTCAACTTCTTCTTCCGGGTACCAGGACCACAGAGCGTGGACGACAAGCCCGACACCACCGTCAGGCGGGAACCGGCGGAAGGGCGGGATACCCTGAATCGGAGTCGTGGTAGCAGTGGAATGGCATGGATTCGAGGGATCAGAAGCAGAGACAGTGCTTCCGGTTGCACTAATCGTGGGAACAGGACAACCGCGCAGACGGGATGCTTTCTTACGGCGCTCAGGGCCGTCCTTCCAGCTCCAGTCACCGGTTCCTAGTTCTGGAGATGCAACAGGGCCGCCGGTTGCTGGGGAAGAAGTTGGTGATTGTAATTGTGATTGTGCTACGTGCTCGTCTTTCAGAGCACGGCCACCCACAAGATCGCGGACGACGACGCGGCGCTGGCCTTCTTCGCGGTCTTCGAAGCCGACTACTATCATGCGGTGGCCGGCGAGGCAGCGGCGCCAGCCGTTGTGTCCGTTCTCTTTGTTGATTTTGCCCGTTGCTACGAGTTTGAGGTAACAGTTTGTACAGACGTCGTAGTCACCACCATTGCATTCCAGGCAATGATACCGGGTATTGGAGGCTGGGATTGGGTAGGTGCAGATATCGCAGTTCGTTGAGAATGAGAGAATTTTGAAGGTTTCGACCTCAGATGACGTGTGGAGGGTATTTGATCCAGCCGGCGGCGGTGTGATCGACGGTGCTGATGGATGTGGACTATGGGTAATGCGCCGGATCGGCAACAGGGCGTGAGTGCAGCATCGTCCTCGATTGACGCAGGAGTTACAGAACCCCCAGTCTCCCTCGTTGCACTGGCTACATTCCCAGAAACAATCGTTCGCCGACGATTGGCACGTGTCACAGAAGAGACCGCTTTGTAGCCGCCGGACTGGGTTGTCACTGGTCAATTGTCTTTCTCCGCTCATGGTCCGATGGGCAGTATCGGAGGGTCGCTGATATTTAAGCCACACTAAGACATGACCTGGGTCATTAATGTGTATAGGGCGTCGAGTAGACGACGATATGATCCGTTGAAAGGTCGTATGTGCTGATGCGCCGAATCCGTTCCACCGGAGACAGCCACGTCCCGAGCGGTAACATCGTAGACACAGGTGGAAGTTTCCTTCCTTGCAAATTGTGCATTTCTTATGCAGATCATATTGAATGTTGTTCTTTCCGCAACGGTCACACGAGATGGACGGTTCGGGGAATTGTACAGTGGGAGACGCAGGAACATTCGATCGCGACGAAGATGGTCTTGTTCGTCTATCTGATCGAACTGGAACAAGGGGTGACGATAGTGAGGGAAGGGTGTGGTCTGTGGGTGTTGAACGGCGAGATGAACTTGAAGGCACAGAGCCAGAAGTGGGAGAGTTCGTGGCTGATTGGCTCGCGGCCTGTCTAGAAGAACTTCGTTCTCGTCCTCCGGCCACCCACGTTCTAGAGATATTCTGTTCTGACTCTGTGGCACGTCGCGGCCTAGCTGATGATGATTCTGATCGTACGCGCCCAGCTTGAGTGAGGTGGCGATCCGCAGTGATATCGCTCGAGGATCGGGCAGCAGGCCTTATGGCTTCATCTGACGCAGACGCCTGATTTGTCCGGACAGGCGAGGTTCTTCGGCGCCCATCCACTTGTTCCGAGTTACGCCTCTGGTGGCCTGCGGTGCTAGGCCGCGTGGGAGCTGAGTCGAACAGATGCGGTCTGGAAATTGGCGGTCGTCTAACGTTGTGTTCTCGGGTAGCCGCTGTTGGTTCCGCAGTCCTATGGGCGGACTCGGACCTCGTATGTGTTCGTGTAGCCCCGTCAGCCTCTTGCCGATGTTCCCGTCCATGTTCTTGTCGCTGACGAGACTGCGGTCTTCGCATATGTCTCCGACGATAAGCCTCCGCGATGCGTTCACTGAGTTCCTCTTCTTGCCTTGGGCCAAGATTATCAAGATTAATGTTGTCCAATAATCCATCCTCAAGGATCTGCCGCAAGATCTCTGCCTCCATAGTCTCGGCATCAGATGACAAACTCAGTAATGACCGCAGACTGGATTGATGCTCGACCCGTCGCGTGTGGTCCGAATCATCGGGCCGTAATGTACGCTGCCGCGTCGTATCATCATCTCTCCGCCGCCTTGACCGGCCGTCCTCAGGCCTCTCAGTATGGGTGCTCCTCTCGCGCGTCCGCGAAGACTGACCCGTTCGCCGAGCCTCGCGCCTAGCTTGTGCGCGGCTTTCGCGTAGACTCAGCTCGCGTACCTCCTCTATAATGCGTCTATCTTCCTCGCCATCCTCTTCCGCGCTTTCCCCGCCCGAAGGAAGTGTTGGGAACACCGACTCGCCGTGTGTGTACCTAGTAGCAATTTCTGCCTTTTCATCTGTCGCTCTATCACGATCTGGGTGCGCGCTCAGGACCATGTCCAGCAGGGTCGTGACGGTGGCATTTGGGCGGGTGTCGCGCACTTCAGTGCGACAGGATGGGCAGGTGAATCGGGGCGAGGCACGGGAGCGACGCGACCCTTGCGCGGAGAACCATTCTTTCACGCAGGATCCGCAAAACGTGTGGAGGCAGTCGAGGAGAGTGAGGGGCTGATAGAGGAGCTCGGTACAAATCTGGGGCAAAGAGCGGTGTTAGAAACGTAAGGGGTGGAATGGACCGAGTACATACCGAGCATACCAGCTCTTTCTCAAGATCCGCCAATCCGGAACTTTGATGAGACATGAGCCTGGAGGGTTTGACAAAATCCCGGAAGTAAACAGAAGATGGTGAAGACCAAGGATCGGTAAATGTGGGAGGTTGGCTCCACCAATGGGTGATCTCCCGCTTTCAGCTTCACCTTCACCTTCTTCACTTTCGATTTCCCTTCAACTTCAACTTCAACTTCGTCTCTTTCCGACTTTGAGTCTGGACTGCCTTGAAAGAATTTTTGTCTTGTGCCACTGTTACAGAGTGGTTCTCGACGGGTAGATTTCTGGGCACCCGATGAAACTTGAAAATGGTTGAACATAACAAGAAGATGGAAAATGGCTTGATTCCATCGTCGATTCTTCTTTGGAAGGTTACGGGCCTTAGGCGTAAAATGGGCTGAGCTGAGGTTTCAGGAGAATGCATACATCTAAACATGCCATGCAATTTCTTCGCAGGCTCCCAGTTTGCATTTCAAATTGGAATGATATATAGCCTGGATAGAATTGCCAGAGCGAAAGAATTTCAGCAAGCACATCAACTTGCTGCATAATGAAAAATGAATCTAAATGTTCATCAGCAACAACACTTAGAACCCTCGGTGACCATCAAATTCCCAAAGTATGATCACTCGGTTGCCAGATCTCCCATAAAAGGAAGTCCCTATCGCAGTATATTCGGGACAAAGGCGTTGTGTCAAATAAGCCCAGGTAGCTAGAAAATCTATATGCAATTGGTCTCTCCGCATACAAAAGACCAAGGGGTCAACGGAATCCTATTCAAATCACCCGATTCCAGTGACTTCAATTCCACAAGCATGTTCTAAACCAGGCTATATGGATCTGTCCTATTCTTCGCCATCTCCCGAACAAAGCCACCCATTCGCCGACGCAGTGGCGGCAAACATGCATGAAACGTCCCTCAACGCCATGGAAGCACAACACGCACGGTCCATGGACAGAGATAGAGGTACCTCCTAGTGACTACGCAACACAAGTCCGAGCACTGATCCCTGAGCAGACCAGGCCGGCCGAGAAGAAAGGGTTTCAGTCAGGTTTTAGTATAGTCCTTGGTCCACCGTATAAGGTGTGAGGGGTGACGATCCCAGCAAAGGAAAAAAAGAAAGGAAGAAAGAGGCGGAGAAAGAGAAGTTTTTCTCGACCTCGCCTGTCTGGTGGCGGAAGTTACGTGCAATTTCCAGTACTCCTATCTAGTTATCCCGGGTAGCGGTGAGGGGTACGAGAGGAAGCAAAGAATTGACTTTGAAATGCCATTTCCTCGGAGTCTGAGCACAACTGTTGTGAGGCCGGAACGTCGGAACTAGACACGATTATGGGTGTCATGTGAGGGAAGGCGGGAACTTTGTATTTCTCTGTGTGTTTCGTGCATACATCGCGTGGGAAATAGACGCTGGTGCTGTCTTTCCTCACGGATCTTTCAGTGCGAGATGCATGCTGTGATCATCTGCGTATGACAGTCGAAGTGTGGGGAAGGACTATCTCAAGGGAGCTCGGCTTATAGGGGCCGGTCACTGGCTCCCGCTGTGGCTTGAGGATATGGGAGAGCATAGGTTGGGAGACCATGGGTGCTAGGAAGATCAGGGGGTCTATTCGTCAACTAGTGTTATCATTCAAGGTTGGTTTGCTGTCCTTGTCTTGTGATACTATCTGCATTGTCAGCTGTTTACTAGGAAGGCATGGATAATAATAACCTCGGAAGTGTATCAGATGTAGGGTGATAATGTCGCTCGGACAGTATGAGGTGGCAGATGCACCCCGCAACTGAGGGGCGCAGGGCGACAAGCCAAACTATCCATCTCCGCAGATAGGGATATCCGTTGAATCCGAGAACATTGTTAGATTGCTCTGCTTTTTATTCAGGCAATATGCTCAAGTACCAGGTTTCAGCTTACCTACATAGGTACATATGTAGTCTGGCATAATAATAGCCGGCTTATGAGGCCTTCATTCTAGGCATGGGATTCTAATAATTCAAAAATCCACATAGTTAGCTTGATGGATACGTTAGGATGATTCTTTTTGACTTTTGCTTTCTGTCCTATACTCCGGTTGAAAATAATTGGCCTATAAAATTTCCATACATGATCTTTGATAGGAGCAAACAAGAGAGTAAATGATCGACTTAGCAGCGATCGTCATTACTAACCTTAGAAGGTCCCTACCCTTAGACCCTCTTCAACCCCACAATGGGAGACTAATAATCCCCTCAGACCGGTCCATTCCCAAGGCCTCAACTCCAACCTTGGGAAGATTCTTTTACCCCGCGTCCTTATGTCTAATATCCATTGACTATCTCAATAGCTGACGGACAAGGAGGGCCGAATTCCCGAATTATAGGGCTTAACAGGGAGGCGTTAATGCTCGTATCGGGAATGGGCGTTCTATAACGCTGGCAATGGAGAACGCCTCTTCCGCATAGAATGATAACGGGCCCAAACTAGCCAATCCTCTAGCTCGGGCGTATTATAGCGGTTCTCGATAGCCGAGTGCTATTTTTTTCGATTAGCGGCTTGGCTTTTAGGTAATCTATCTGCCACGCCTAGGCACATCTGGCTTCTATTGGAAGGTTGCCATTTTTAGATATAGAACTAGTGGAGTCACCATAATCAATGACAACTTAGCCGAGAGCATTATCAATTGAGGATGTTCACGAGAGCCTTCATTAACCTCTCGAATTGCAACTTGTCAGACAATTTGACAATCAACGAGAATAGCAAATGTGGAGATAACCCCCGCGACTTCGGGGTACACCTGCAAGTTGCACATCATTTTCCCCAGAGCAAGCCCCAAAACCATCCAAGGAAAGTTTCAAGCGCAAAGCGTAAACATTTCAACCAGAAACCCCTGAGATAAACCCACATCCAACAGCCCAGAACAACGACCATGCACTGACCCCGTCAGTCATGCATAGCAATTGTCAGTTCGCCGCACTAATGCAGCGCCTTATGCACGGCCGCGCAGACTAATCAAGCTATCCACGCCCCACTATCACCGCGCCGTCGAGTCGTAGCTCCGGGATCGCACGCACAGACTACCGCGCCTCCGTTCTGGCCGGTGGTCGAACTTGGTGGGGGCTGCTTTAGCGCTGGTCCTTTCTCGCATGCTATGCATAAGCGTGGGGCGCGAGGTATCCATACAATATACTTACTTCGGGCGAGGCTACTAGTTTGTCGGTGGTATAGGTGGCTTTCTGAAGTATATATCAAGTATACTTTTATATAGCGTTACTATCGTATGCACTAACGTTCCAAGGCCCGTGCTGCCCCTTTAGTACGCATCACGTATACCACCTCGATGTATACCGAATCGACTAAAGCGGCTGTCCCTGATCGTCTGGTCGTGTTGCCAGTCGTTGGTTGACGCCAAGATGTGCAAGGTGGTGCCACTTCCTCAACAATTCTTTTTGGTATACAACGTCCGGGATACAGATGCCCCTTGGGAACGTGTGGTCGACAGGGATGTTAGAAGGTCAGGTGGTGCTCGGTGCAGTGCATTGCAGAAGAGGCGCGTCTGGGATTTACGTGACGTGCGACATTGCATAGTCAGCCCATCTGCACTGCTTGCGTGCGATTTTCTTATCCTTGAGCTCTCAGCAGCTGAGAGCCAATCATCGTCGAGTTCTCTATCTTGTGCCAGAAATGTGAATTCCGCAGGGTTGAAACGGGTTGAAACGTCCTTGCTGTGCCACAGGTGATTAATGCTAAGGTCGAGATGGTTGGCTGATTACGACGGTTCCAATTGTTGTATGGAGGTCTAATCGGAAGGATAAATTCACATATCCATCGGGTGTGTTCGAGTGTACTCTTGTTCGAGTGTACTCTGGATGACAAGGATATCTGAGGATATTCTATTTCTACAAGTAGAGTGAACCACCATATCCCATTAGCAGATCCCGACCTAATCATTGTCAACCCGACGCGAATCCTGGGGTATAGCTCGCGGGGTAAGAAACCTTAGAGAGCGTAACGCAAGTCAGCATCGCCCCGATCCCTGGAGTCCGTATCAACTCCGAGTCTGCAAAGTATGCATCATAAACGCAGGAGCTGACGCCAACCCACGCGGGGTAGCTAAAGCTCTCTAGGAAACGCGCTGCCCCTCTCTCATTTCACTGCCCTGGTCTCGTTAATGCATGCTTTTCACGCTTCATTTCATTTTGCTTCTTGGCAGAGCAGCGACTGCAGCCTGGACACGCTGCTGCCCAAAGCGTGTGCGTGCTTATCACCAAGATGAAGCAGGGGAAGATTATTCTTAGCAGTATCCAGTTGACTGCGCGGGATGATTCTCGGAATTGCGCCGGGGATGGAGAGCCTAGTCGATAGCCTAGGAGTCTTGAGTTCAGCCACCCTAGCGCCCTCGGGGTAAGTTGCAGGTTGGAATTGTAATTGTCACCAGCGAGACAATGCGAATTTCAAGGAGCACATCACTCCGAGCACGTTAGTCTGCCTGTTGAAAATGTCTCAATCCGTAAAAGTTGAAACTGCAAATTCCAGTGAGATCCCATCTAGGCGATCATTTTCAGAGTAGATTAGCGAAGGGCTCGCAATCCGTCAGAATATTAAAAAAAAAAAAAACTAAGATTGAACTCTGTGATCTCAAGGTTCATATATGAATATACTTCTGATAGGTCCTGATCTGACCGCTTCGACGCTTCGACCCTATACCACTTGCCATTATATACCTAGGTACCTAGGTAAGGGTTGCGGGTTATAACCTAATTCGGGTTTCGCGTGGGCCGGACAACCGATAGAGGGGTTCTCAGATTTCGGGATCAAATTAGAAAAAGGAAAAAGAAAAAGCAAAAAAAGAGAAAAGAGTGCACGGAACTTTCCAGGGTCTCGGCGAGGGGCGAAACAGACGTTATCGCCCTGCAGCTCGGAATGTTGCGACCTTGCTCACCGAGACGTTCATATTGGCAATTGAGCATCCCATCAAAACTGTGTCGGGTCCGCCCGTAGGCTAGACTGCCCATATTCAGTCCATGGATATGGTTTTGCGGGACAACCGCATCTGAAAAATGAGGGGTTGAAAATCTGGAGATTAACATCCTCGCCTTGTGCAGATCAGAAGAGTTCGAGACTGTCGAACAGTTGGGAGTCGAGACTCTGGTCGGCTACCCACCATGCGCCATGGAGGGTTTCAGGGTTTCGCCAGTCTAATAGCATTTCCGAGGAGATCTTTATTGAATAAAACAATTGCGGACATCGCGCCATCTGAAGCCACTTGTTTTGTTGGGTTCAATGAATAGAGTGGCGAAAGAGGAAAACTCTGCACCGCTAACAAAGGGGTTGGTGGTCCGGGCGGGGGCGTCTATACCAGAGCTCGGGACGGCTTTGGAAATAAGATTTTATAAAAAAGATCCTTCCAGGGTTATAATAATCACTTGTATGACACTTAATTGGTGAGACAGATGATAGTCACCTTGGGGGCTGAAGGGATTGAAACGCGGAAAACCAATTCAGACTACGAGTTTCATACATGTAACGGCTCCCAAGGTCAATGATCAATGCAATATAACTTCCAAGGTTATACTTCCAAGCTCGAGCATGCCATTTAAACTCTTCAAATACGTATTCTTGAAGATATTTTGGAAAAGAATATGCATGATACTTCCAAGACTTATGAAATGTCTTGGAGTACAAAAAAATAAAAGATTGGTATGCTGCACGAGCGACCGGGGGTCCAGACCTCCCGCCAAGTGGACGAAAACCAAGGCATCGGGGCTATCAAATGCACCTTGACATCATGGACTATTTGCGTGGAATTACCACTCTATGTTGTATATTTTATATTTTGTATAGATATGAAAAAGTCGTGATTTCGGGTCTACATCCGGACATTGGAATACCCTCTGGGGGATTCGTGATCGATTCGTGATTTCTTCAGTTATTACACTAATCCGATTGGAAATCATCCGACTTGATCGTCTCATCTCCATATCTCCATATCTCCATACTATTTCTCCATTCTCTAGGACCGGGCTTTTTGCGGTACCCTCGGTGGAGCCCTGAGATCCACCAAACTCCGGAGTACAGCACAAGTGCACTTACAATGAGACTATATTCAAATGCACTATGCACGTCACAGTGGGATTTCATACATAAACTGGACAACGATAAAATTCTCATTCTCGGTTTGATATCTACGGATTTGGACTATGGTCGTGTAGCGGGAAAGGAAACCCGCTGTTGTTCCACCGCAGATAACAGGTTCATTTGTACGGAGTAGAGTTCCCGGAAGTGTCAGGAAAAGTCTTGATAACAGTGTATGATTAAATTTAGTTTACAATTCTAGTCATTGATTTCCCTCTTGGTTTAGCCATTTCCACTACATAGTTTACATACATTGTAGTCCGACCGGTACCACAACTCCAGAGTAACTTCCAAGCTTCTTTACACTCGAATATTTCATATACGGAACACGGTGTAGTCGAGGTGCGAAGGGGATGAGTGGATATTATGCTTCTAGCACTTGCATGCAATGTATCCCTAGTTACCCGTGCGCCGAAAAAAAAAAAAAGTAGTTGACTCTCCCTCCGGTTAGGGGAAATCTGGTACAAACCGGTTTTGGCTGGGCCGATCCATAAATCTCGACCAGTCTTTGGACCACGGGCCTTAGTTCTTAATTGATAAGGGAAGATCAGTGTACCACATATCAAATCTCAATGGCACTGAAGAAAGGTTGAATGATAACAGTCATATTTTTGACAGATTTTGATGTTTTGGGGATAATGATGGGTGATACAAAAATGATATGCGTCAGGTCAAAAAACAGGGAACCCAGGCTGAAGCATAGTTAATGTACATGGACCTCTTAGCGCCTGTGGGCTGGAGGTCTGTAGTCCGCTAATTTGTGACACTAGGGGGGAACGGCCAGTGCATTATAGTGAGCTCGCAAAGTGTAGGATCGTCCAACGTGCTCGTGCGAATAGACCACATGTCGGAGAATTTGAGAAGAAGAGAGATGGAAGGAGATAGTGGTGAGATCAATTTAGGATGTCTACGGGTATCTTCAATATCAACTACAATCAGACAATTGACAGTATATAGAAATCGAAATAGGTAAATGATACAAACTTTGAATGTAGTCAAAAAATGAATGAAAAATGAGGAATAGGGAAAAAAATTAAAAATAAATAAAAATAAAAGGATAAAGAAAAAGGAAAAGGAAAAAAGAAGAAAAACAGGAAGTTATCCCCCCCCACCTATACGGGCCGCACTGACCTTGGTGGTATCGAAGCGGAGTCTATGCAAAGCAGACGCACCTAGACAATAAATTTTATCTTGGGATGGCACAATTTATCTTTATTTATCTTTTAATTTTAAAGATTTTCGATTTCTGGTTTCTCGCAAAAAGCTATAATACCGGATTTTTATCTCTTTCCTAAACCTTTTCTCTACTTATCTTCTCTCAACGGTCATAGCGGGAATGGCTGCTTGATTTTGCCACTATAACTTCCAAGGTTATCTGGTACATCCCAAGGGTACCTTTAAATCACCTCTCTTCTCGATCGCGGCTGTGCCGGGAGCTTGACTTTTTCTTTCTTTTTCTTCTACTTTTTTATATGTACATCTTCTCTCTTCTGTGTACTATTTTGTTAAACATTTCGTTTTGCCGATAGTCTGGCTAATACCTCATCGCCACTCGATGTTCATACTTCACGGTATTGATAAGCTCTCTCCTTCCCCAATTGACCCAGAACCCCATTCCCTTCAAAACTTATCTCGGTGTTATCTGTGAAACCTTGACTTTTCCGCTGGCACCTTCCTCAAGTGTCACCCCGCTCCCATTTTATGCCCTGATGAAATGGCATGTTCGCCTCTTGCCACTCTTTGACCTTTGCCACAATACTCGGAATTTAATGATTACTGACGGCAAAGCTACTTCAGACACTTCATTGTGATTGAAACATTGGGGCCTTTGATATCTGCCATTCATCCCCTTCTTGTGTTGAAACACACAAGTCGGCCGGATGCCATACACTGCGCCATTGAAGACGTTGCTCTCCGCGCAGCACATTGAATACTCCCAACCAGCCGAAGTGCCTTCTGAGCGGCCCGGTTTGGCTCGCTCCGTGTCGGCACGGGTTCAGAATTCCCGTTCATATTCCTCTACCTCATATACTCGTCGTCATCGGAGGAGCCCTTCGAACAGTAAACCGACAGTGCACTCCGCTCCAGAAACCCCGGCCCGGGCCTCGCCCTCCATTGATCCACATGCTAGTCTCCGTCAGTCCCCACCACCGATAAGCAATGGTATCATCCCTCCCGGGGCCGTAATCTCACCTCCTGAGTCTGGGCCGAATTCAAGTGATGAGGAATCACCACACCGGAGTGGTGAGGGTGTCAAGTTTGACGAGCTGGAGGCTGCCGTTAGATCGATTAGATTGATGAGGGAGAGTTCTCCGGAAAGAATGGGTCCATCAGACCAGCCAGAAACGCCGGCTCGGCCCTCATCGAGCGCACCGTCGGCCACCGAGGCAAAGCCCACTCGGCCCAAGCTCCCCCACCTACCGTTGTCCAAAGAAGCTCGCAAGATCAGTCACTCTCGATCATCCACTGAAACCGCCATTGATTTGGCTCGGGAATCGGCACTGACTAGCTCACCCGAAGAAAGTGACGCGGAGATGTCGTCCAAGCCTCCAATGGTCCGTAAGAAGTCAGGCGAGCTTGTTCGACCTGCTCTTCGCCCTTCTTCGTCACGGCGACGACCATCTAGCATGCCTGGTACCCCCGTCTATTCCAAGGCGGTTCACTTTGACTCTCACTTGGAGCATATCCGTCACTTCCTCCAACTCGACAGGCCATTAGCCGTCAGCACAGAGACATCACCAGTCGACAACCATGACGCCAAGGTTGAGTTTCCCTTTGGCTCTGCTGACTCGCGCGCTCCGTCGTGGGAATGGGAGATCAAGCTCTCCAATTGGCCTAAGGATCCCTCATCACGTGCCAACCTTCCGGTCCGCCTCGAGAGGTTGTTCCTATCGGCTGACAAGAGCACTTTGATCGGCACTGTGGCAGTGGCCAATCTTGCTTTCCACAAGAATGTAACCGCTCGTTTCACTCTGGATTATTGGAGGACTACCTCGGAGGTTTCAGCGGCATACTGCCATGATGTTCGCCGGCAGCAAGCTGCCGATGGGTTCGATCGCTTTTCGTTCGATCTCAAGCTGAATGATCAAGCCAACCTGGAGACCAAGACCATGTTCATGTGTATCCGCTATAACGTGGATGGACAGGAATATTGGGATAACAATAATTCGGTGAATTATCAGGTCGATTTCCACAAAGTGCCTAAGACCACGACCAAGCCTGCAAATGGCGGGTCTCGCCCTGCTCTTCCACGCAGCCGATCGTTCACCAGCTCTCACACCATGCGACCGCAGTCCATGCCGACTAACTATGATTTCCCCGACCTCGGCGAAAAGCCACCGTTCACGAACCCTTTCAATGATACGAATGGTGCACCCTTGGCTCGCATGCCCTCGGATGACATCGATACGGTCGCGCCGCCCAAACGCCGTGAAAACTCCAACCGCCAGGCATTCGGGAACCGGTACGACTTCGGAGCATCCTTGTCTGCTGCTATGCGGTCAAAGGCACCTCTGGATCGGACCGCTCTGGCTGCCCGTGCAAGATCCGGGGAGACTGTGGAGCCAGAAGTCTACAAGCCGACCAAGAAAACCCCCAGTTTTGAGCAGGGCCAGGGTTCTGCAGTGAGCGATAATTTCCGCACCGGAAGTCGTGTGGGAGATCTAAAACCTTCCTATTTGGTATCTAGCAAGCCACAGCTCGAGTCTTCCGTGTACCAGGAGTTGGTCGATAAGTACTGCTTTGTGAGTTTCTTAACGACAAATCACGCCATTGCAGTCAACTAACCTGTTATAGTATGGGTCTCCGCAAGGATCGAAGCTGAAGGCACACGCATCGGTCTCCAGCGGTCGCGAAGGCGAGGCCCCGAAGCATATCTATGCCCCAGCCTGTCCTTCGCCGCCGCTGTCTCCTCGGTCTCCTGCTCCTCTCGTTGCTCCTGTGGCCGAAGCATCCCGCGCTTCTGTTAGCCCACGCAGCTCCCCGCTGCCCTCAGCTTCTCCCATGGCTTTTCGCCATTCCTTCCACCACAATTTCATGAATGACCCTCACTCTCCACCGGTCATTAGAGGATGAGTAAGATAGACTTGTCATATACAGCGTCCAACCTGGCTGTGATCCTTCCGGTCGGCCTTTATAGCATATCGTTGACGACTTTCATGAAGGGAGTCTGATAGTCCCTGTGTGGAACTGGACAGATCCGTTGGCCCAATTTCGACTCCTTTGACCCCACGTATCGGCGCAATCTGATGGATCTTTTTTTCTTTTGACTCCTTCTCAGCATTACCCTGCTCTATCCGCGGGTGGTTTCGGCCAGCAGCACATGTGAGCGATTGTCTCTGCGATGCATAATAAACCGCGGACGTTTTCGTTGAATCATTCGTTGTGTGGCTCGTTTCCACCTGTCGTCGGTCCAAATTATCGAGTTGCCTGTCCCATCTTTTGTCTGGCGCAGTCATTCTCACGATTTCTTTGTTTACCTCTGCGTGCCGCTTTGGACACGCATGATGACGCTACGATTTCTTTTCCGAGGCTTTTTTCGATTCTTTGCTGTTCTTTTCTGGATGGCCCTTCATTTTCAACGCAAAAAGTTTTTAGTATGCCCGCCTCTTTTGATCTCGATGCATTGCACTTTATGGGGTTTCTTTGATTGCATGGTGTTCTGGCGTTCTTTCCTGTTTTTCCCACGATTGTTGTTTCGATTTCACCTCCACGATATTGTCTACCTTTCTGGTTGAACGTCGACAGGGAATGCGAAGATGTGATGCGAAGATAGCGATACATGACTGCCTACCAAATAGGCAACGCGACGTAGTTTTGAAATGACACATGATGAACGCGACCGGATCTTCCTTTTCACTGGTAGATTGTTAGAATAGATTGTAAAACCCAAAGGATTCTCCCTTTACTCATGAAAATATGCTAGCCACACGTTGAAAAGCTAAGGAGTAGAGTAGATGAAGCCCACATTCATTCGAGTGGTGGAGTCTTGGGGTATACTTCCCGATTTGGGCTAGCGCCATTACTATCTTATCACCACGTGATTAGTATCAATGTCGTTCGACGCAGCAAAATGCGGGCTGGTCGATGCCTGGTAGACGCGCTGGAAACCGGCCCTCCATAACGCCCTTTTTCTTTTCCCGCCGCCCGCCAATCACCGCCGCATTGCAGAATGATGGATAAATGTCTCGCTTACCTAAAATCCTTACTTTCCGGATCACGCGTAATTGGCTTTCTTATTTAAACCACCCTCCCCCCTCCATTTAGTCACTTTCTTATTTCTTCCCCTCTCCTATCCTCAACGTCAACTCGTTAAACGCGTGTTTTTCATCGTTTATCGACCACACAGACCTCGATTCATCTTCATTTCTACATATTTTCAATTCTTACTATCTGAACTATGTCTGGACGTAAGTATTTTTTATCTTTTTACGTGTTGTTGTCACTATATACCCTCATGTCTTCGTTGTTGGCGTTCCCAAAATAAGAGCTGGTGATGCCCCTGTCGACACGTGACTATGCCTCAGGCAGCAACTGCATCCCACCTTTCCTAATCAGGAAAGGCTATTCACCTTTACGCATCTTAACACAACCTCCAACTACCCTCAACTCCCTATACTCCCCTACTCTCCGTCCTGTTCTTCATTATACCCCCCCCCCCCTCCCAACCACATACTAAACCCTACTGTCCTCATACAACTCTTCGAACAATAACTAACAAACCAAAACAGGCGGCAAAGGCGGAAAGGGCCTCGGCAAAGGCGGTGCCAAGCGCCACCGCAAGATCTTGCGCGACAACATTCAGGGAATCACCAAGCCGGCCATCCGTCGTCTCGCCCGCCGTGGTGGTGTCAAGCGTATCTCCGCTATGATCTACGAAGAGACCCGCGGTGTGCTCAAGACCTTCCTTGAGTCCGTCATCCGTGATGCCGTCACCTACACCGAGCACGCCAAGCGCAAGACCGTCACCTCCCTCGACGTCGTCTACGCCCTCAAGCGCCAGGGCCGTACCCTGTACGGTTTCGGTGGTTAGATTCGTCTTGCGACAATTTATGGCCTCAACGACTCACCACTCACTCACTGTGAGGTGCTGTGCCGGGTCGGAGGCTTTTACTTAATGCGCTACGGTGTGATGGGTCTCTCTCTTTTTTTTGCGCGTCAAATGGTTATGGGGTTTAGGAATTTCTTTGGGACTGCTTTGGTGCCCTTTGGTTGGGATCTTTTCTTTTTTTCGCCTTGGTAATGGACGGTGTCCTTCATAACTAGTGATAGGCTCTCGGGTTGACTCCATCGAGTTCAATATAACGTCTGCTATCAGTAATTTTTTTTATGTAGTTTTATTTTGCTTTCGAAATAATTATTGTAGTTTCGGTAGTATACTTGACACTGTATGCCTTCAGTGAATGACGATGTCATTGTAAGGTGGAAAGTCACGGGCGGAGCGTAGTTCCCCGAAGTTTCCCCCAACTTTAAATTCCCTTCGAGCACAGAGCTCGCCGACAGAGCTATTGGCTTTTCCTTCCTAATCCAATCATTGGAAATATGGCCTCTTTATTAAAAGGAAGGTTTTTCTACCCCCCAGGAGACTGCCCGTCATGCTGCGACCATTATCGGATTCCCATCCAAAGTCTCCATCGCCTCGACGTACTACCAAAGCGCATGTGTCGACATTGCTAATTTGGCCTGTGTCATTTCGACCCATGAGCCGGTTCGACTATATGCTAGACCCGAAGATGTCAAGCAAGCAAAATCAATGATCAGCCAAGCTATTACTAAATATCCGAGTGACACCTCGAATATATCTGTCATCCCCTTCCTCACAAATCACCTTTGGGTCCGCGATACAGGCCCTGTCTATGTACGTGGAGTTGGCGAATCCATACACCAACGTTTTGCAATCAATTTCCGTTTCAGTGAATGGGGAAGGAAGCATGACCTTGGCGCCCACGACCGGGCTTCGGATGGGCATGATTGGCCTGTGATGACGCCTGAACAGATCGAAGAAAACAGAAGTTTCGCCCGTAGAGTTATCGAATCTGATATTCTCCCGTCTCAGGTGACTCTAGTGGAATCACAGATTTGTCTGGAAGGTGGTGCACTAGTTGTGGATGGCGAAGGCACACTTCTGGCCACTGAAAGCAGCATCATCAACGAAAATCGCAACCCGGGTCTTTCGAAGACTGTGATTGAGACAGAGCTCCGCCGTCTCCTAGGCGCCGAGAAAATTATCTGGTTTCCTGGGAGAAAGGGTCTGGATGTTACTGATGTGCATGCTGATGCTGAAGCCAACTTCGTCCGGCCTGGAGTTGTTGTCCTCTCCCGGCCCCATTCTAGTGCGCCAAAGCCATGGCTGGAGGTTTTCGAAGAGATTAAGGAAATTCTCGGGAAGTCAGTCGATGCCAAGGGTCGCCCTTTCGAGGTACATGTAGTAGACGAGCCGAACCCCAAGATCTTCGGGGTCTTGTCCTACGATGAACCAGCGACTAACTATGTGAATTTTTATTTTGTCAATGGCGGACTTATTGTTCCGCAGTTCGGCGATCGTCGGCGAGACCAAGAGGCCTTGGTACTGTTTCAAAAGCTGTGCCCTGACCGCGTGATTCGGCCAGTGTTTGTGTCTGCGCTTCCATTAGCCGGGGGTGTAATTCACTGCGCAACCCAACCAGTACTTTCCGTGGATGAATAGATCATCCATGAGTGTTGTGAAATAGTAAACTGGCCTACGGTTCTATGTATTAATATCATCTATTCAGGATCTCAAATGAGATCTGATCGCATTACCCGAAGAGGAAGTCTATACGCCGATCGACTCTGGGAAATCCTGGGGAGAGCGGGGAAGTCGCCGATCGTGCCGGGGCACCTCCCTGAATTCATACAACAACTCTGGCATCCATCTTGCAAACTGACCGGACTGCTCCCACTCTACTATACAGCTAGTCATCTCTTGCTATTTACATAGTGCATTCGGCCTAAGATGATGGCGAAGGCCTGCGACCACTGCAACTTCAGTAAAGAGAAAGAGACTTGTACCGCGGGTGCCAGTCCGACATGCCTCAAATGTAGTCGTCTGAAGATTGGCTCCGTCTCTCGTCGTACCAAACGAATGAGACATCGCTCTTCTGCCAAAGTCTTCCCACACGGGGATTTGCAGGTCTCCACGGTCGTGTCGCGACAGGGCACCAAATCCAAGGAAAGCGGGACCTATGCCTCACCTTCACCATCTTCCTCGTCTAATTCAGGCTCATCTTCGAGCTCGACTCTCGGAGATGATGAACCTTGGACACCAGAAAGCCCCAATGTCATGATAATGTCGCCAGAGAAATTACTCGCCGCCCCCACCAACTTCCAAACGACATCAGATGCATTCCGCACCGTTATGGACGTGGAGCAATTCTCAGTCATACATGCACCATTTACATTTGGAAACAGTTTTATTCCGCTCTCCCAAAAGGTTATTTACGTTATTTTGCAACTATCCGCCCCGGTGCTGACCGAAGGGTACCTGGCATTCCTAGGACTGATGACAAATTACCAAAAGTCCCCTATTATACGCCGGAGCGAGCCTGATGTGTTCAAGGCTGCAAAGGGCTTGCAACGTCTGAGAAGTGTGAAAATCACAAATGATTACGACGCAGCTTGCGCTCTCTTCCTGGGCCAGACTATGTATGTGTTCGATGTACTCACGACACCATACTCCCGCACCGCCCACGCTATCGTTCGGAGCTCCCTCATGTCGGCCAAAGCATGGCTTCCCAGAATGGTGCATACCCCAATCATGGACACAATAACCATGACCCCGATTCTGGTCGACACAGTCGAGTGTTTAGTGCACCGTGAGATCCCAATAATACGACTCGATCCTCAGCGTCGCGTCATTGTCGACCGCTATCTTGGCCTCTGTGCAACACTTCTCCCTCATATTTACGATATCTGTGTGTGCAGCAATGCAATGAAGAGAGAAGCTCCTGCTGTCGGATCTGAATGCTACTCAGCCTATCATGACCGACTGGACGAGATAGAGGAGACGATCCGTCGCTGGCGGCCTCAAACCCCTGCCGGACTGTTCGAAAGTTACGGCCAGCATGCGGTTTTAGCAATGGTGACTCAAGCAAATGTGTATCGTCTGGCGGCTTTATTGATCCTGCACCGACTGCGATATCCGCTAGGTATCGAGGATGAGGCAGCGTGGAAACTTGCAAATGGAATATTCTCGGAGTTGTCGTTCTTTGCCAAGTCGGCGGCCAATTTAAAGGATACTACCGCGTTGCCTGTTGTGTTTCCTTTGACGATGGCAATGTTTGAGATATATGGGCCTGGAGAAGATTTGGTGGAACGGTTGACCTCATTCACTGTTCAAAGTGTATGTGTAGGGCGGCTTCAGGAGTTTGTCAAGGTGGCCAGGGCGTCGAGGGAGTCTGGATTTGAGGGCATTTGGTTTGACTTGGTTGATACACATCTTCGTGTTGCCATGCCACCATAGCTCTGTGTTGGTTTCAGCAATGCTTTTATGTATAATATCATTTCAGGGGATGGCGGCTTGTTCCAACGGGTCAGGTGGTTCTGTGTCATTATGGTGTCAGCTTTTCGGTTCCTCTATTGAACAATTCGTCATTATATACGCTGAATTTAAGTGCATAGCCAGTGATATCGCGACTGGTACAATCTTCTATCTTGAAGATCTCAATAGGTATTAAAATAGTTGTAATATTTATGTATGATTCGTGGCAAGCGGGTACACATTATTTTGCTAGCAGAACATTTCATAAAACTAGTATTCGTGTGTTTTATTGACTATAGAAATTGACACCATAGAAATTTGAGATGTTGTAGAAGTTGAGATATCCAAGGTCATATATAGAAAAGCTCCCTTTATAAATCAAGCCTTTTTTGGCCCTTTTCTACTATCTACCTAATAAATTAAGAAGGGGAGAAAAATATCCATATGACTAGATATTAAAAAGTCTAACTAAGAAGTCTACTAAAAAAGACCACTAAAAAGACTAAGGCTGTATAAGCGGTCGGCTATCCTTGTCATAGAAACTGAGATATTACTAGAAATTGACCCTATAGAAGTTGATATCGTGGAATTAATCACTAGAATTTGTAGGTAATAGTAAATTGGCGGTATGATAGTCAAAATTCAATATAGAAAAGCACGATATGGCGTAGTACACATGAAGCCGGGGTAACAGCATTTCTCAGTGAAGTATTATCCATCAGTCTTCCATCTCTGATTCTTCAGGAGGAAGGCTGAGGCGTGGGATCTGATTGAATAGGCACCATTCCTCTCAACACCTCCCACTCATGCTCCAGCATAGACAAACTAACAATATCATGCCAAGCACGACGATGGTAAACTGCCTCACGTTCACGACCTTCATCCACAAATCCAAGCTTTCTGTAAAGCTTCAATGCATCGCGGTTGAACGAAAACGCGCCTATAGAGACTCTATGCAGTCCATGATGTTGAAATGCCCAGTCCAGTGCCCAGTTAATAGCTTCCCCGCCGTATCCTTTGCCCCGGAACCCGTCCGCAAGTGAGATTCCTATCATCGCATTGCGATGATGAGCGTAGCCTGGTCCAGTCACGCTGAAAAGGCTCAAGTGGCCGATTGGAACTGGCTTGGAACTCTGAACAGGCTGGCCCAAGACTTGGGTCTCAGTTGAAGAAGTTGTTTCTGCTTCGGCGGAATTCTGAGGGAGGCATATAACCACCCCTAGAATGGCGTCTTGGAGCATTTTGATGAACTCCTCTGCGGACTTTTTGTGAGATGGGCGCGGGAGACGTCCAGTGCTCAGTGTTTGGATTGTGGGGTCGTTAATAAGATCATAGAAAAATGCAATGTCCTCTTCAGAGTTCTCTGGGGCTCGGTAGATGAGTCTAGGCTTGGAAAGCCCCTGTAAGGTTTGGGTTGATGCCATATTGGGGAATTAGAGATCAGAAGTTAGTGAAATTTGAAGTCTGCCAGATTTCCTGGGGACTATGCCCTTTATATAGAAGTTGAGCGGGGAACGACCCTTTTGGCGATAGACCAATTAGCTTCCAATGCTGACGCCCTGTTGCATGGTGCCAAAGTGAGGTAAGCACTTGTCGGCCGAGGCCTAAGACGTAATATCGGGCTCCCGATTAGGAAATTATCATCTAGAGATTGCCCAGGTGAGATGTCCATGATTACATTATCGGGCTGGATTTGCTTTCTTATAAATACTCACCTTCAATCACCTTTTCTTTCTCCTCTCCCTTTCCCCTTCGAGACACCTTTTCAAAAGCCTGGTTTTCGAGTCCTGAGCCCTGCTTATCATTTAAGCACATATAATGTTGTCTTCCAACCTTGGTTATCCACTCTTACCTCGCACCATATGACGTTCGATGAAGTAAATGTGCGTGCCGTTGCTACAGCCTTCGACTCTCCCGTCAATTTTCACTCCAGCGCCTATGGTTTGATGGTAAAGAAGACCACTTCCGCCGTGAGTCTCATTGCCATTAATCAAAACACTTCACAGTGTACAACGTTTATTATTGGCTAGCTTGAACGTGATAACTTGACACTGAGCTGTGTAGCTGTCTGCAACAGGGAGCTATATCAGCTGGAGATGCTTGCGCTGTATGCTCATGTATCTCTGGGGGCTCCCCCTCATTACCGGAATTGGCCCGCGAATGACGCACTCTTTAGGAAACTGGGGCAGCAGTATGCTGCCCTCTTCTCCGTTCTCGGATGCGTCGGCCGTCTAGCCTACAGATTGGAGTTACTTCCCTCATGGAAGATGCATCCCGTTATCAGCGTGCAACATCTCAAACTGGTTCCGCCGTCGGACCCTTTTGGCAGAGAGCAGCAAGAGCCGCAAGGTACATTCGACAGATGTTTCCGAACGTTTCCCCAATGACACGGACCGCCATGATGTGGTCACCATCCTGGGCACCCGTTTCCGTTACCTAAGTCGTTATAAGACTCCAAAGAAGGAATACCTCATCCATGGGAAGAGTTACATACTATTTTTTGGTCGATACACTGATGTTGGCTCGAAGAATTTTAGCCAACTGATCCTGCTAGATGGAACTCTGGTTTCGAAGAGCCAGGTGATTGGGTGGACGC
The DNA here is from genome assembly GCF_028829835.1 of Penicillium mononematosum. Classification (NCBI taxonomy): domain Eukaryota; kingdom Fungi; phylum Ascomycota; class Eurotiomycetes; order Eurotiales; family Aspergillaceae; genus Penicillium; species Penicillium mononematosum. The sequence goes on along the minus strand of NW_026643272.1, from coordinate 3,423,973 downwards.
GTAGTTCTTGAGATGAACCCTTCCAGCAGAAGTCGTTCCTCAACTCACATCAGACCAATATATATACAAATCTCAGACCCTGACCCGTCTTGAACAATCATTTTATCGAAATGAACGAAGGACATACGAGCACCTGTATCTTCAGCCACTCAACCTAGCGGGTCTTGTTCATCTGAAGGAACTACGAATATCGGGCGGGTATCTTGTCCAGAGTGAAGGAAAATTGGGATCGCTTGAAGATCATCACTGGCGGCTATATGAGCCCGGGGAGAAGCATGGGGCAGTTTGCTACTTATGCACGAGCTGCTTCCAAAATCACTTGAGGAAGCTGCAAGTCTTTCAGCTCCATCGGAGCCTCAGCAACTCCAATCCCTCAATAAGATCATAGTTGAGGCCTCTTGCTCTCTCTTTCCATCTCTCACTTTTACCATTGATCTAACAACAACCACATGCCACACATCAATCATGCACTAACAAACTACCATTTACAGTCCTTTTACCACAACCACTACCATTGACAATGTCTTCTACTACCGAAAATCCCTCTGTGGAAGCGATTTTGGCCTGGGAGCGGGCTTACCATAACGCCTGGAGGCACTTCCAGGACCCCATCATCGACGTACTCACCAGGCTAAGCTGCCAGGACCCAACTCCTGAAGATCGTCAAGTGACGAATAACAGACTTGGCCAACTTACCATGGATCTCGACCACATCAGAAGCACGGCACAAATGATGTTCGAACATGTCCCGGGGTGCCAGACCGTGAGAGAACGGCCCCTCGCGTATTTTATCACCGATTTTACCCGAGATTGCCATGAGCTTAGCTACAGGCCAAGCATGTTGTGTTGGCGGCTAATGAATCGGCCTGGTAGTGAGGCGATAGTTTATAATCGCCTCGACAGCCCCCCGTCGACGACAAAGGTGTGTACTTATTTGATGCGCTCTCTGCGCTCACGAAGCAGCTTGGAGTGAAGTTAATGAGAATCGACAACTCCGCTGATTATGTCAGATCCTAGTTTACCGACACCTTGAGAGCATCATGTGCTGACAAGAAGATTGACTGGGGGTTTGACGGCGAGATCGAATGGGCACATCCTTTCATTCACCGAGGAGCATTGAATTTCGATCTCCATTATATGTTTGAGTTGAACGTGGGAGTATGAACCCCAAGAAGAAGGGGACTCTAAAGTGAGATATCAAGTGATGAAGTCTGTTGGGGACGGTTCCCTTCCTATTTGTATGCAAAGAGTATAGTTCAAGATCGATGTTGTGTAGAATTGACGAATTGACTGCCTTCTGGCCTGATATGTGCACGGACCATATGATCTACGTGACGTAATCCCTCCACATGGCCTCTGGGGGCAATGGACCTGGGCCTTGAACCAAGAGATCACCGTAGCTTATAATCTTCCCACTGGCTGTAATTATCATCATTTCAGATCACCTCGGAAATATCCCACACATGCACATCCTCCCTCAAACGGATATTAGAGGCTGAGAAGCCCGATCCGGAGCATAACAACCGCCAGAAGTGGATTTCGAACTTGAGAACAAGCAGAGCCATGGCTGAATACAAGCTATCCTACGAGTCTCAACTGGTGCGTTCTGAAGACCAGCTTGCTTCTGTTTCCTCACATCCGCATCACTATGCCGCATTAAACCATACTAACATGTTCACGCAATCAAGGACGTCTACCACCCCTCCTACCGCTACGAATCCCATGACCCGCGTGACTGGAAATCCGCCGCGCTTCGCGGACCAGCACTCCCCGCCTGCAGGGAATGCAACTGCTGGTGCAGTCGGCGCTGCCATCTCAAATGTGGTCGTCTACCCCCTCAATGTCATCGTCGCTCGTTTACAGACCCAAACCCAGAAGCGGAAAGGCAGCGACTCGGGCGAGAAGTCTGATGAAGACGAGGATTCCCAGGAAGGATATACCAGCGTGGTGGATGCTGCCTACAAGATATATGCACAACAAGGTATCGCCGGCTTTTACCCTGGTCTGGCGCAGGATACTTGGAAGACCGTCGCGGATTCGTTCCTTTTCTTTCTTGCATATAGTGCCATCCGCCAGAAGAGGATAGTGGCGCATGTAGGTGTAGAGCGAGCAGCCAAGAGCAAAAACATCGTCCTTCCGATAATCGACGAACTCGCCGTTGGTATCTTGGCTGGCTCGTTTGCAAAGCTGTTCACAACGCCACTGTCGAATATTGTCGCGCGCAAACAGACATCTGCGACACGCAAGGGCGGAAACGCGAAAAACCTGTCAACTAGTGACATTGCAGCTCGCATTCGCGCTGAAAAGGGTATCCCAGGCTTTTGGTCTGGATACTCGGCCACCCTGATACTCACCCTGAATCCATCTCTCACGTTCTTCCTGAATGAATTCTTCAAACGGACCCTCCTTCCACGCTCGAAGCGCGATAAACCCCCCTCCAGTTTTGACATTCCTTTTAGCGGCCTTGAGCAAAGTCGCCGCCTCATCAATCACATATCCCTTCTCCCTCGCGAAAACCAGAGCTCAAGTAATGGGCTCGGTCTCTAAGTCTGAGCCTGGAACTGCAGAAGAAAAGTCTCGGGCTTCTCTTCTCGCCTCCCTTACACCAGAAATACTTTCCACAGTCGCCACCATCGCCCGCACAGACGGTATATTAGGGCTCTACGCTGGCCTTCACGGTGAAGTGTTGAAAGGCTTCTTCTCGCATGGCTTTACGATGCTCGCCAAAGATGCCGTGTATTCATTTATAATCAAGAGCTATTATCTCCTTCTGATGCTGGGACGTCGCTATCCCACACCAGACGAACTCATCCAGCGTGCCCGCGAACAGGCGGAGGAATATACGGAGATTGCACGTGAAGGAGCGCGTGACCTTGCGGAGAGAACAAAGGAGGGCGCCGAGGAGGTACTGAATGCTAATTCTGGCGGTAATTCTGTCGATATGACATCGAACTCCACTAGCGCTGCTGATGCTGCTGGAAATGCGAATCATGGCATTGATGCTTCCTCGGGCCTCAAGGTTCCTGCTTCATCCGTTTCTGATGAAATCAATGAGACGGCTGAGCTGGTCGGTGATTATGTTGAGGATGAAGCGGCTGAGTGGAAGAGCCTTTATCATTGGTTCTGGGAGAAGGATCGTGGGCCGCATCGAGATTGATATGAGGGCTAGAATATACTGTTTGCGAGGTTTACATATTTAGGCATTCTTGTTACGTTTTCCTTGATTTTTTATTTTTTATTTACTTTTTAACCAAGTGGACAGGGTACCTAACTGTGACTGTATGTAGTGAACATCATTTTATTTACTGAGGACAGCTGTTGATGCTTGAGACAATGCGGAGTTTATTCGCAATCTATTTTATCACAATCCTGAACGGACGTTGCGACAATTTGCCAGCCTCATTCTGTACCGGCCGAAGAATAAAAAGAGAAGGCAAGAAAAGGCTTCAGGCATAAGTTCATCTAGGTGTTCCAGTAACACACACGCTCGGACCGAGCTCACTGGTTCTTCCTCTCATTTTGAGGCTCTGCTGCCACAAAGGCACCACGTAGCTCCTTGGCCGCCTCCCACAGCACCCACAGAGGGATAAAGACCCAAAGGGTGTTGAAGAAGAACAAGTACAGCCAAAGGTAAACCGGATCCTCCATAGCCAGCTGCGAGCTTCCAGTCAGCCACTCGGGCGCAAAGGTCATGAATCCACCGTACAATTCGGCCGTAGCAAGCATGGTCGAAACCAACCACAAGGTCGCCTTAACACCACCGCGGGACTTGGCACTGATCTTCTCATTCGACGACCGACACAGCAGATAGCAGATGTATATCGCAGCTGGGCCACCAAGAAAGACGGTCAACAACTCCAGCGAGACGACAGTCAAATCAGCGCCAGCCCAGCGGCGGTCAGCCTTGGCGTATTCCTGCCACAGACGCGAGCTAGGGCCAGTTCCGTAGGCGGGGCCGTAGATACGGGTGGGGTCATTGAGGAAGAAGGGTTCCACAGTATTGTTTCCAGCGGAAGTGGTGTAGCTGAAGAAGCATTCGTAGAGGAAGGAACCTTCGATGAAGATGTGGGTGAGGGCATCGTAGGCGTGCCAGAAGAAGAGGATACGATCACGTGTCCTGTTGGCTGGGACGAGTGTCTTGCTCAAGAGGTACGCGATTGGCATCATGGAAAGCGAGAATACGATGCAGAGGACTGTCGTGGCGTCCAAGGTGAAGGACGCGGTGGACGCCATGGTGGATTTGATATTTGGAGATCGTGTGACGGGGTCCGTGGTGGAAGGCGAGCTTGTAGGTGTCTCAGCTTGGTGATATAAACACTTTTAGGTGTGTTTCATGCTTCGTGGAATGATTGAAAGCTGAATGGGGTGTCTGATTAAGAAAGAAAATAAAAAAGAATTAGGGGCTGAGCTGTCGCGACGATCAAAAGTTGCCTCAGGCACAAAGTGGGTCACGGATGAGAGCAATTTCTATAGTTCGGAGAGTACAGAAGTAGTTACCTCCTAGGTATATCTATATTTACAGGGTTTCCTCCTTTGTGTCACTTGAAACAGGCAATATCCTTGCAGCTCGTTGCATATTGTGACTGTTTTATTTCGCTTGAACCACCTTGACAGCAAAATGCAGGGAATAAGTGGAGGCTTTCTACACGTTCAACTTCACGTCCTACCCAAGATGGGAAACATCGATCAGGGAGAGAATCTAATAATTCTCTAGCCTCTTAATTGTTTGCATAGTTCCCGTCCAGCTTGTCGTCACCCGACGCCACTTTTTTCTACGCTTCTTTGTTTGCCTGCAGCACCCATAGCCTAGTGGCGTGTGGTCAAAGAAACATGCGTTCTGGAGAGGCCGTCTGCATTCTCCACCAATACCCATTCATGCTGTTGATTCAGTTTGGCCAATATATATGCGTGAATGACTGACTTGAAGAGTACCTGTGGTTGGTTGCACCCATCGAATAGTCGAATCAACCCCGATCTCCATGTTGGCTCGGAATGCTTGGCGGGTTGTCCTTCGAGGCCGTCTCTTTCAGAGCTATTACTATAATGGTTAAGTGATCTGCAGCTTGTCTCTGGGTAATACTTTGTTATATTTCACTGCCTACCTCAGCTTGGACTCGTTGAAAGGCGTTATTTTTACTTAGTCCTCTTAGTCCTGTGGACTACGACTGTGGGGAAGATTGCGCGTCTCACAGCTTCTTGTCCTTCCTCTCTCGAACTATTCAGTATTCTTGACGGTGCACTCTGTTGTCCAAAATGCATTCAAGTCTCGGGATCGTTGAGATTCCCGCCTCGCCAAGGTGACATGGGACCTATACAACCAATGCCAGATAATCGCAAAGGATGTTCCCGCAGGATTCCAAAGGCTAGTAACTGAGCTGGGCTCGTTACAAGGCACTTTGCGCACCTTTGCTGACGATGTGAACTCTAATGCATCCTTCTTCGAGAAGATGGATCAGGATCGCAAACAGACCTTCGAACGATCCCTCGGTGCCTGTCTTGCCACCCTACAGCGACTAAAAGAGCTCCTTGCCCGGTTGAAAGGCTTCGAAACTGGTGATGGAAAAGGTTTCTGGCAAAAGATCAAATGGGCGACCCAACGAATTCAGATTGATGATATCAGGTCTAAGATCATGGTGCACACTTGCAATCTGAGCCTATGCATAAGCTCCATAGGGAAGTGAGTTAGCTTCTTTATCCCAAATCCATTGCCCATGAGCTAAACAGTTTAGTGCCTCGCTTGCTCGTTTAGAGAAAACAATGGTTCTGGCGATGGAAGAGGATGAACAGATTGTTCTCAGTGCGGAGGCATCACCTGTTCGGGATACAGACTCCGTTGTCTCACCAATGAGCCCGGACGTGGTGGAACTACCCGCTAATAATGAAGAATGCGAAATTGATATGATCCAAGAAGTTCGCCACAGAATGTCTGAGCTGGCTAATAACAGAAGCTCCGTGGGCAGCAGCAAGGTCAAACATACATCCACATCCTCCGAATCGGCGATAACGACATCCGACGATTCGCTCTTCGAAGCTATGTCGTCAACTTCTTGGTTGTCCTTGAACACGTCAGCATTGTTACCTACTAGGGGCCGAATAAACCATACGCGAAAGCGCAGTGAGCACCTTCTCTTTGGCGGCTCGATCGACGGTCGGACACTCGATGATGGAATATGGGCGAACGACTCCGATCTGGAGAAGAAACAAGTCGTACATCACAGTAGATCCTACTCTGATGCTGAATATGGTCATCCTCGCGTTATCGAGGCCGTGACCTCCGCTATGCAACATCTTCGTGATGTTCGGCACCAGGAGCATATCTCAAGGCCAATCCGTTTCGAGCCGCAGAATAAGCTACATAAACCAACTGCCGAAACGTTAAAGATATTCGAGGCATCAGTAAATGACGGGTTCCAGATCACAAGGCTAATCACAAGAGACTGGCTTCGCGTGGCGACTTGGTGGTTGTTGAAAGTGAGCTCTCAGTGCAAAACAGACAGGATACAGATTTACTAAACGTTTATCAAGGCACGCGCGACTTTGGCAAATTGCAACAGACACAATTATGTCAGTGCCCGAGGCAGTCTGAGTCCCTCCACAGGATCAAGGTCCACTAGTCACCAGGCTCATCTTGACCTCCTCAAGGCTTCATATATCCTGTACGATATCGTTCTCGAGGAAGAGGCCTCTCCTGGTCTTTTGAGTGATGAGGATCGCAAGTCAATTGTCGAACTTTCTGAAGTCAGTGCCTTCGTTTTTTTTTTACTCCAACTTGCGACTGATTCAATCTAGGGCATAAACGAGGAGCTTTCCCAGTATACTTCCATCGATATCCCCGAACCGTCAAATATACATGTCCAAAACCTCGCCATTTGGGAGCCCATGCAGCCGGAGGAAACTAGGGATGGCGGCATTGATCTAGACTTTGGCTTGGATAATTTGCGTTGGGTCGCCGTCGATCTAGAAGATGCAGGCAACGAGCAGGAAAAGGTCCTCTACCGCACATTTGTCAACGCCAGCGTTGGGGGCAAAAGGTCTCGCATGCGTACCAAGGGTGCTCCCTATATGCTCTTGTTGGCGACACGGGAAGGTGAAAGCGAACCAAAAATTGTGTTCTGCAACCAAAGTGGCACTCTGTGTCTTGAACGAGACTGTAAGTCACGATTCTTACAATACCCTCTCATAGAATTAACCGATGATGTTAGTCGTACTGGGTGATCTACCACCCTTGTCCAATTATCAAATGCCGCCTTGACTGGCTTCCCTGGAGCCCGAGTCTCGGAACCCGTGCCATTCAAATTTGATGATATGAGCGTTTCGATATCATTTCAGTTTGATGGAGATCTCGCACAATTCATCAATATTCCGAAAGCTTACTTTGACGCCGTATGGCAGAGAGAACCAGTTGATGCACCCGAATTTACCGAGAGCGTTATTTTCAAGAGCTCGGTGGATATGTTCGAGCAGCTGAACACGCCGACAATGAAATCAATGAACCCGCCTGTCGTGGTGAAATCCTGCGAGGTGCGCATTCTTGAACGGTCATTTGGGGAAGCCTGGCGGTCTATCCGACGCATGGTGATCACTTCCTCTGCTGCTGAGAAATCCCCACGAACTACAGAGCTCTTCATGCCTCTCAATGGAGTTCAGATCAACAGGGGAAATATGTCACGTCAGCTGGTCTTGCAGTGGTCTGACACATGCCAGGCGAGATCAGACAAGACCGATGGCAATTACAACACCCTGCATTCATACGTGTACGATGACACTGCACCAAATATTGGTGTCGGCCTGCAATTTCATTCACATCAAGAGGCGGAAGAATTTGAAAAAGCCGTGCTCGAATTGAACTTCCGTCCAGAGTTCTCCTGGTCACAGCCCAGTGGCTCCGGCCTCATCTACAATGTGGTTGATGCTGGAACCGAGCACAAGCAATACAAAGCTGTGCTAGTATTCCGAACTCGGGCATCGTGGCGATATTCAGACCTGTACTATATTTACCGTGACGCCGACTATACATACGACCACTCCTCATCCAGCATCCATTTCCCCGCATCTACTGCACAGACTACATCTCGACTCATGTTGACCAGCTCTACCATCCAGAAAGCCCTGTCACATTCTTCCATTGCGACAAAAAGACCAGCCAAACAACCATCGAGTTCGGCAACGATTCAGTAGCCCGCTCATTCCTCAGCTCCCTCTCTCCTCTGTACGAACTCCTCTACTCCCGTCGTATCCAGTCCCTATCAACAAAAAGCAATTCGGTCTTTGGTTTCCAAATGTCCGGCAAGCGCAGCGCCGATATCCAACTATGGCGTCGAGGAACGGATTTCCAACTCGCCGCGCGGTGGGATGATTCCGTGCCGGACAAGTGGCTTACCATGGCTGTCCCGTCAGAATTCATCGATTGCTCAAAAGAGAATACCCGAGTCACACTGCCGCGTCTTCCATACTTGCGTGGTATGACACTTGATATGATGAATGTTATGGCTCGCAGCCCTAAGAACTCCAATGCCAAGAACAAGGAGGGTGCCATGTCAATTTCTTTTCAAACAAGTAAAGGTCGGTCTGCCTCCTCCCTTTTGGTCCTAATTCTCTTAACTGTTCCTATTTTGCTAATTTATATCGGGATTGATCATAGACCGAGATGAGTTTCTGGCTGTGTTACAAGGGCAGCAGTTGCCGAAGTTCCTATAAAATCATCTACTCGGGTTCAATAGACAATTTCAAAATTGCCCTCCTTAAAGATCTTCCAATGGGGTCCAATAATATTGATCAAATCTCCAACCTTTTATAATGTGGTAGATGAAAGAACGGCTATACACACGGAGCGTTAGGGAAACTACATATCCATGGATGTTCCACGGTATGCCAGTTTGTTTGACCGTAAGTCGTACGCATGATCGTATAATCGCGCGGCTTGGTGCATTTACTAGCCTCTAGATGTAAGATTATTAAGCTTCAAATTTGTGTAGTAAACAAATTCAAATTAAATTCGATTAAAAAAAGATGACCAGGCACTGCCTGGTCATCTTTTAAGGAGACCCCAAGGAAATTGGGGAACCTGGTTCGCTCGCGGTTTGAACCGCGAGCTTTAGAGGGAATCCGCACTCCCGTATAGAGATAGAGGTTGTTACCCAGATGAGTGAGTTGCTTGAGCCACTCAGCCATATCTGCTGGATGGGATATAAGACGGTGAGGTCATATTTAACCATAACATCTGATCTTCCAGATCAGGATCCTGTATATAATGTAATGTTTGCCATTCTCTACATAGACCAGATGCAGTACCACCTGTGGACAGAGATACGTAGGTATCAACGACTTTCCCAGAACTGCGCATCAATAGCAACCAACCGATTGAACAGTTGATTCCGTGATCTCATACCAGTCAAATGGTATGACTGGCCCAGTTCATCACCGCTAACGACCAGCCCATCTGCAGCCTCCTTGCTCCCAGCCGTCAGTTCAACTATCAATTTCCCCTTCCAGCCTAGTCCTTCCGTCTTCTTCAGCTCTTTGATTTCGGTGACTGGGATCTGGAATAGAACAGATCCCTTTTTCCTACTTTCAATGCGTAAATCATCCAGTCCAGAGGATTGATATGTGGTGAAATACAAGATAGGAGGCTCCTTCGATGAGTCAATGACTGCCGCACCCCTCTTGCGTTCGTACTTTGCGTCAAACTTCAAAGGCCCGAAAGGCGTTGCAGCAAAGTGTCCATTTTGCAGCATTCCGATCAGATTCTTGGTATGTGCTGACCCTGCAATGGCCATGGCTCGGTCAAAGGCAATATGGCCCTTGATTGCTGTGGAAATAGTGCGCTTAAAGAACTTGAGGAGCTTGAACACAAATCTCTTCTTCGGCACCTTCGTTTCCGGGAGCGATTCGGTGGAGTTCGTTGACTGAAGGTCCACAGACGATCCCTGCCTGCTGACGTCTGTAGAGCTCGCTGCCTGTGACTTTTTGCGGCGGATGGGCCATACCGGCTCGTTGTCATCGGATGATGGGGCGGGAGGTAGTGGCGAAGAATTGATCTCGCCAATTCGGAGCAGGGTCAACGTGAGCTGCGCGTTTGTGGGAACGCCTGCCAAAAGTGTCCTGTATCTAGGGTCAGCAACGCAATAGAAGACCAGAAAGAGACGAGTGCTAGCATACTTCTGCAAATCGAGATGATCTTTCCAGTTTGGCACTTTAGCGTTCAGCAGGTCAAGGGTGTAGGTGAATATTGGGTCTCCGAAAAAGCCTAGTCCAAGTGCGAAGCCAACGAGCTTGATGATCCAATAACTAGATGTGAAAGGCACGATAACAGATACCAGGGTAAATATGCTTGCGAGGCGGAGTCTAGATGTAACCAAAAAGAACGGAGGTGTCGGGGAAAGGATACTGTTATATCGTTAGTACCGCGTGTTCATGAATCCTTCCAGAATGTACTCACTTGGCAAATTTCTCATAGATATCAGTAATATCGCTCAAAATACGCATGACATTATCAGTCGCGTGCGACACCTTCTTTTTCATGGGTTTCTTGGTCTTGTCTTCCGGGGAGTCGCCGGTCGGAGTGCCGGCTGTAGCCTCGGCAGCTTCTAAGCTTTCAATGAGCGCAGGTCTATCGGGGGCGTCCTCCGGAACTGTTTGACCATATTTGGCCGCTGCACTCTCCATAGCGACAGTGGCAAAGCTGTCAACCAGGTTCTTGGCTTCTTGTTCAGCGGCTTCACCCTTGTGGTTTTCGGGAGCGCCCGTGAGGCTATCCTCAGATTGAACTTCTCCTTCTGTAGGACCGATTCCATTTGAGTCGTCTGTCTTTACCAACCCAGGGAATAATAGTTGCCGAACAGGCGGAACCATTATCAAGGCTACGACAAGACCCGAAATAGTCGGAACCAAGAGATCCACCGCCCAAGCAGCAAAATAGCCCTGCAAATTATTAATATCGTATGTAAAGCCTGACCGTTCGTGATCCACATACCACGCAGAAGATTGTCGTCCTCACTGGTTCCTTCCATGAACGCAGGCGAGTGACATGGCGGAAAAATTCGGTCACTCCGACAACCACAGAGGTGTAAAACCTCTCAAGCGTAATGCGCAGTTTTTCGGGCGGAAATTGCTCATTTTCAGTGCGACTGAGATCCAAGTTCAAAGAAGCGGTATCATGAACCGCTTTCACATGGTAGATTTGCTGGTCACATGTCAGCGATCATTCTCGACACCTAGAGACCACACTAACCTTGTCAAATCGTCGGATCAACATCCATAAATCTTCATTGGACAGACCCTTTGCCAGAGTCTCGTCTACATTCCGTGACGACGCCTTCCATTGAGTGCTGGGCGGTCTCGGGCTCAGTGTCTGGAGGGGACCAGCCTCTGGGGCTTGAGTGAGGTCGTGGCTCTCATCGCCCAACTCTCCCGGCATTTGTGCTCCATGGCTCATCTTCAATAATTGTCGAAGAAAAATGCACTGAGTGAGAAGCTTGGTAATGCTTACGACCTGCCCAGGTGGGCAGTGGACGTTGGCCTAGCGCGTACCCCATGTTGACAGAGTGTGGGGGTTGACGTCATGGCTTGGCTATTTTTGGAGAGCTTGGACTCCCTTCTTCCAGATATGGAAGGCGGTACATAAAGGGACACCCACGTGGCACATGTTCTTCCCAACACATCTTCATGCAATGAACATCATTACTAGCCTAGCGTCTTTATCCTTTCTTCTTTAACATCTATAGACGCTCCATGAGTTAGCGCAGGTATCTCACTGTCGTTTCTTGCCTATCGCCGTACAACGTTCGGTAACCCCAACCCAAGTCGGTTTCTGAGGTCGCACATTGCACACATTTTTCACCAATTTTCCAGATTTCGATGCGAATACTTCTTAAACTTCCAGTATAAACCATTAAATAATGGTGAGCTCGGAGAGGAAATCTGATTTAACTTGGATAGACAAAAGAAAAAGCTACCAGGAAGACATGGATGAGTCGTCATGATTACATGCAGTCACTCACGCTTTAAATGTACCTAGGTAGGTACTCATCTGGCAGAGCCTCTTGCCTTTTGTTCTATATCTCCAGCTAAACACGGTCACCAACACGATGTCTTTAAAAGATCTTCTTCCTTCAACAACACGAAGATACAAATATGTGGGAATAAAGCAATGTATTATGATTATGTGTGAAGAGATATATCGATATGATCGTGAGGAACGTGGAGGCTCACCCAAGCCTCATTTTATCATAGAATGTGTTGATGAACGCTCCTTCCTTGAGTGCTTTGTGAATTCCGAAGAGAAAGTCCTCACGCTGTCATGGGAGACTTACGACCATGTTTCTCAGTTCGTTATTTTAGAAGTCGGGTCACTTATCCACGAAAATGCGAAAGACCGGTTTGATATGATTTTCTTTAGTTGGGCCAAAAGCTTCAGAGATACTGCAAGCGCCGAAGATGCCTTCATAGTGCCTACAAACAGACGGCATGTCCGCGGAGAGACGATGAGCAACAAAGGAGACATTTCCTGGATGCCTATCGGTCGGGAACGCGCAAACGTCGAGTGGCCAACTTTGGTTGGCGAAGTAGCGTGGTCTGAGCCACGACAAAAACTCCTGAAAGATATCGAATTCTGGCTCAAAAATTCCAACGGTCAAGTCAAGGTCGCGATCACAATCACCGTCCATGTGAATGGCCGAATTACCATCGAACAATGGACAACGAAGCTAAGGCCTGACGGGAGCATGAACCTTCAGACTACTCAAAAGATGGAGATCGTGCGCAACCCAGCGCCAAATTGCCCCAGGATCAGTGGCCAGTTTAAGCTGCAATTTTGTGACATTTTTCTTCGCGAGAAAAAGGGCGCGAAGACTGATTTTGTTCTCACCGAAAGCGACTTGGAAGATATTGCGGGTGTTGTATGGGCTAACCAGTTCCTGGGCAATAGTGCCTACAGGCGCAGCGGCACATTTAGCCACGGAGAATATGGAGTAACAGAAGGATGATCTTGAATCGGTCTGGCCAGCCGAAGTGTTAGGGTGGTCGATCGGCTTGTTTAGTGAGGCAGCTCTCGCCTTTTTGCACAATATATGGTGCTAATAATAGTCGCTTGCTTATACGGTCTTATCGTGTCTTTTTAGTCTTTCTATCGCAAATGTGGTTTACCACACCGGCAAGATCGACACAAAACGGCACTCAGATCAATTCAATTTGCGTGCCTGGTCCACATTGTAAGTATATCACCCCAGACTGCTAAGTCCCATGGCAAAAACCGAATTACCGAGCCATACCTAGGTAACACTGGAACACGCTGATGACTTAGAGAACAAATAAAGAACCGTGGACAAGTGTAGAATTCCAAAATCTTTACCAAAAAGAACTACGCAGTCTGGACCCAAAAAAAGAAGTGCAAAAAGAAATCTCTCCCTCGGGGAATCGAACCCCGGTCTCCCGCGCTTATCGGTGTTAATGACAAGCGGAAATCATCACCACTAGACCAAGGAAGATGGGATGGCTGAGTTACTGCTCGGCCACTTGGCTGGTTGATGAAAATATTTGCCCGTCTGGCCAGTATAAGCGAATTCTCCTCCAAGGTACTTTTCCGCCATCATCGTGTCCGATGAACACACAAGTCTGCATATAACATAGTATTCTTCTCATTCCCCTTCCTTTACTATAATTATTCTTTATTTTCTATTTCTTGACTTTAGGTTGGTGTATTGATTTTTGAGTACGAAATGGTCAAGACAGTAATCTTCTATGACAGCATAGCCAAACCGGATCGCATAGTCCCTAGGTGAATAGCCCTAATAAAAAACTCGTCATTCACGTGAGTTGTAGAGCGAGGACATACCCTGAAAATTTGCGGGCTGTAAGACCGTTTCTATAGGGGCAGCTAGGGCTATGAGCCTTAGATCCTACGTTACTTCTGTTCTGCAAGATGCGACTTCGCATATATATATATATATCATTTAATAGAATTTCAATAAAAGATGGCTGCTGAGTTGTTCCGATCATAATTAAACCGACCATATAACGGGAGAGAACCCAGTCGTGCGAACAACGAGATATCAGGCCTAACACAACTGAAGATGCGATGGGAATAATCAAATATTGAAGACTCGAGAGACCATAAGCAGCGACCGGTACAATTCAAGTACCGAGCGGCCACACTGATTGAGCCTAAAGACGGCCTGCAAACGAAGTCAGATCACGGACGATTCGTCAACGCATAGCAGACACTGTGGTTCACACTCGGTTCTGGGACCCTGAAGCAACACAGCTTTCAAATCGTGGCGGATTAGATATTAGTTCTCGCCGAATGGTCGGGATGGGCCTCATCAGGATGGATGTGAACCAAAGGGTAAGCCAGACAGAGTAGATCTGAAAGGGGTTCCACATGTTGGACGTATTCAAGATTGCGGGGCAGAAGCATTCATTCAGCTCTCCTTGTCGTGGCTACGGAGCTTATCAAGGCTATCACGAACAGTCTCCCGAACACTGAAGCCACCAAATAGCCAGTCGTTCGAGTGGCGGCCGTAGTGGTTGACAGTTCCACTGTAGCGCTTGTAGTCACCGCTGTTCTTGCGAGTGGGAGTAGATGTGCGCTTAGGGACGCCCGCCTTAAATGAATGGGGCGAACCCATGTTGGCAGACATCTCGGTGGGACTGCTTGAGATGTAGCCCTGATCCGGGAAGTACGAAGTTTTGGGGTTGCTCCGCGGGATATCTCGAGGCTGTGACATCGTGACTTGGCGGCTCTTGAGGATATCGATTGGTGCGGGAGTCTTGGATCGGAAGACCTTTGAGAGAGGGTTCGAAAATTTAGAATGCTTCTTCTCTTGAGAGAACTGGCTTGTCTGAGAGGAGGTTGAGGTAGCTGATGTTTGTGAGAGGGATCTCTTAGGATAGATGTTGGACTGAGTGTGCATCACTTGGAATATGAACTAGAGGATGAGAACCGGGAGTCAAGGAGCCTGCGGGATGGGTTTATTTATATTTGAGACACCGAAGTCACTTCCCAGTTTGGATCGTGGGGTCCTGTAGGGCAACCAACCAAAACGTAGCCCAAAGCGCAATATTGTCGCTATGATGTCGTCAAACACGGACAAAGGAACGCCCGCGGGAGAGAAAGGACCAATCAGCTTCATGGTAGACGACTTAGCTCCGAACCGGTCCACATTACAACCAATAAGAATCGAAAGGAGGAAGTTGGAAGATCCACTTGTAAGGTTTAGTGTGATTGTTTGTTGTCGGTGAGATTGGAGAGATTCCGAGGGTCAAATTGCCCAATCGCCCGCCCACCAGCCAATCAGCAATTGTTTCTGCCTTGGAGCCTCCTCTTCCCGCTCCCTGGACACCGCAGATTCACCGCATTTTGACATCTTGACGCGTCTGGGCTTCTTTTCTCACCTTTGGAATGACACGTCTACAAACAAAAATTTTCGCTCGTGCATAAACGTATACCATTTGAAATCCAGATACGAGAAAATCGTCCATCCCTGATTCCCCTCGGGATCGTGAGGTCCGCCCGAGTGGGTCACTCCGCGGGGTTGGCATATTATTCAACAAGAATACGAATTATGAAGCCTTGACGAGACATGCCGATACTCCAATTTTCATTTCTTTTTGCCAATCAAACTAGTTTTACCCCCCCCTTCTAGCGCCCTTCTAGAATGCCGTGCTAACCGAGGGACTCGACAGGGATGTCTGAGTCGCCTGGCCCCCACAATCCGTCAGCTCAGCTAGTACATAAAAGGATAGGATAGCTGGGGGCAATCGCCTGCGTGCCCACGCGAATATGCTGTACGTCAAGTGGAGATCATAGTGATGTCGGCCGGGTTGAAAAAAGCTATCATAAGAGATATTTGGTCGTTATAAGTCTTACACGGCAGTCTCCGAACTAATATTGATCATTCTTCTTGTTTAGGTGCGTACTCGGTCCCTTGAGAGAGCAAAAAGGGGTTTATCTAGAGGTTTAAGGTCTCTTTCTACACCATTGTCTCAAATCAAAGTAAGTGGTTGAATCTAACTACTCTTGATCAAGAAAGGAAATACTAAAGCGTAGTCAGCCATCTAGCAAAACCATTATGGGCCGATTCGATGTGACAGTAGACAGTAGCTCGTTGAAACACAGCTCTCGCCGAAGCACGCAACTCTAGGAATGAACATTGACCTTCCACTGTCTATTAGGCCATTGACCATCTCCTAGGTTCCGCGTGGTGATTATTTCCAGGAGAGATGGCTCATGACCTTCGAGCATTTCAGGCCGGTCTAAAGAAATCAGAAAGTAGCTCTTTTTGTGCCAACCAGTAAAGGCAGAGCCAGTCTCGTCGAAAAGCTTTCTGAGCCACTTCCCTATATCCCCGTGTGTCAGAGCTTTCGGATTTGCAAGGATCTGCGACAACGCCTTGTGATCCACGTATTGCATAACAAGTAATCACCCGTAAAGACTGGCTAGACTTATCGATCCAAAATGTTGTCGTGATGTGAATTTTGACAAGAGGATGTTGAGTGAAAGCACAATAATGATCCACATAAGCGCGGATGCGTATCAATCTCAGATTGTGGAACATGTAGTGGTGATCCTCTTGGCGATTGGGTAGCCCGTCCTTCTGTGACTTTACCATATCAATCAAGTGGCGTAAATCCGGAAATTTAATGCTGAAGCAAGGGCAGATATCGACCTCACTAGTGTAAAAGCATGGGCCTCGAGAAAGTGGCCAGTTAAGGCGAAAGTGCCATTTTGGAGGTGGGTATAGCTTCTGGTAACACTGGCAGTAGTAATGGCAATGTTTCCAGCGGCCATTCTTAAGTTGGTAAAGTTTGTTCTTACCCTTTGACCCTCGTACTCTGCCGGTGGTGTTTCATGTGGCACTAAATGAGGCTTCACAAAGAGTGGAGGTAAGTTTGGAGAATCTTCGCCTTACATGTTGGACATCCATTTTGTGGCCGTCTATCTGTGTGTCTGGAAGTCGACCGAGATGACCGATGAGTTGGGCTCAGATCTTATTTTGCGCGAGAATAGTGGTATCTCTCCCTAGGTAGCAATGACCGCATTTTTACGTCGACGATGCTGAAAGGTGCTTTCCTAAACTGGTTTAGTCCTTGAGCTACCTACGTAGGCTTGGCTGCTCGGGTATACCGGCATATCGACACCATCGTGCTGGCTATTCTCGCCCTCTCACCTCATCTCTATCGCAGAGCTATCCAAGCTGACTCATGCCCCACTATTTACCCCTATTTCACCCATCTACAACTTCATAATGGATAGTCTCACCTGGCTAGAGGTGGTCATGATATTGCTACAATTCTGCATCCTTGAACTCCAATGGGATGTAGGTCCCCAATGCCATGTTTCTAGAATGACGCTAATGATTCCGAAGCGTTGGTGCCTACGTAAACGCATCAGGGAGCTTGAAAAACACAAAGAATCTGGGTCGCCATCTGCCTAAGATTCAAGATATATCTTTGTCTGTTTTGTGTGTCTGAAGTCGGTCAAATGACGGAGAAGCTGGCTTAGCTAGGACTTGTGCTGCTTGCGCAAATTAAAATTCGGAGGTCGAAGTTTAACTTTGCACGAGAATATTGGTACCTAGTGGTGACCGTATTTGTACGTCGACCATCCTCATGCTATCCTTCTCACTTCATCCCTCGCGCAGAGCCACTCAAGCTGACTCCAGCCCGCCGTTTTCCTTGCCCTTAGCTATCTACAACTTTACGATGTCGGAAATTAGGATGAGCTTACTATTTTTAGGCATCGGCCTTATTGCTTCAGGCGCCGGCTTAGCGGCCCTACGACACGATGTAGGTCACCAGTACCGTGTTTCTAGAACGGTGCTAATGATTGTAAAGTGTTCGCAACAGGAGAAGCGCATCCAAATGCTTGAAAAACACGTCAGATTATGGTGGGAATCTGCCTAAGATTTGAGGTATCTCCTCAGCATCACGATTCTGGAATGAAGCTCACATAAAAGGAGTCCTAAGGTATGACTGCACCTGGACACCTTTTTCCCCGCGTCCCATAGGCGCTTGTGCTGGCATTTACCCTGCAAAGGAATATATCTATTCATTGGCCGTCGCGTGCTAGAAGTCCAGGAAGTGGATAGCGAAGCGATGTACAGCATTGACAGAACGTGCCAGTCGGGGAGGGACGTCATATGACCTTCACGATCTTGCAGTTACTGCAGTTTAAACCCCGTTTCCCAGCCTCCACTGGCAACTTGGATTTGCTCGTCGATCACTGGGATGGGAGGATTGAGGTACCCAGGGCGGTGGAATTCCACTAGATAATCCAGACCAATCGATAGTAGGTTGCTATACTATACCTGTCGAGATCATCCCATCTTATATGGATGTCTTGTTTGTTTTGCAGGCCTCTTTAAAAGGCCTTCCTCTGCTAGTTCGAGTGCAGAAGATTCTTCTTCCTCATTTTGATTCTATAGTAGTCAGTTGCTGTAGCCTCAACAATACCAAAAGGTATCCCCAACGATGGTTCGTTTCGAAGACTTCCAAGTCTTCTATCTGTGCGTTTTCCTGACTGGGTATTTTCTTAGGGCTGGCGGCGGTCAACAATGAATGCTCTTCTTTCACTATATCTCGAAACGATCTGGGAAGTTCAAAGAGGCGTAATGCAACTATAGAAAGCCAGCAATCTGACTGTCGCAATATTGGATAAATTCCGCTGCAATTCCAGTGCCTCCTTCTTCTTCTCCCTTCATCGCTCGCAACAAATCATCTCTTGGACACGGATGTATCCGCCCCCAGGGTAATATATACCTTCCCCCATCATCGATTTTTAGATCACCAGCAAAAGCCGACCAGATTGCAGTATATGCCCCGAACCTAGGTGCATAAAGGAACGGCCCAAGAAGAAAAGGAACAAAAGGTTGGCTATGGCGCATGATGTTTGTCTTGATATTCCCTGGGTTCTGCACCAAGCTTAATATCCCTTCTCCATGAACCTGGCTTGCGAGAGCATCTGCCAAAAACCAGTTTCCCACTTTAGTGTTCAGGTAATTGCGTGACTGGTCCGCGTCTTTTTGAAATAGTTCTGCAAGCTCTATCCCGGCCTCAAGCGCGAATGCATCAACGACAATCGACGCTGTCCAGATAACTCGCACACTAGCGACAGGTGTAGCGCCAGCCGTGCGCCGTAGCACTGGCAAAAGAAGTTGAGTGAAAAGATGCGGCCCGAGACAATTAGTTGCCAATTGCAGATCGTGGCCCTGGGGAGAAATCGCCCGTGGAGGGTTAGAGACACCAGCGTTGTTGAATAAAACATCCAGACGAGATTCAGCGGTGGTGAATCTCTTCACTGCGGGCTTGATGGTTGTCAGGTCATCTAGCGATAGAGGGAGGAAAACGATGTTTCCCTTTGGGGAGGTCGGGGTACACAAGCTTTTGATCTTCGCAATCGCATCCAAGGCCTTTTCTTCAGACCGACCGGCGAGATAGACTGTTCCCCCTACTCGATAAAGGATTCTGCATATCTCGAAGCCAACTCCCGAATAGCCTCCAGTTACGATGAACACTTTATCGTTCTGGCTGGGAAGATTGACTTCGGTCAGAGTAGGAGGGGGAGGGAAAATCTGCGACCAGGTAACTCCCATACTGTTGAATTGTTTATTGAATTGTTGATCTATGGAGGTTGGGACAAATATTGAAAGAATCAATAGTGACGAAGAGGAAATCCAGTTTCCCACCGAACCTCTTGCTCCGTTTCGCCCTCGATATTCACCGAAGAGATACAGATACCACCTTGTATGTACAATATCCATATATTAACGACTTGCTTGCCCTAATACCACCGTCCTCACTTTCAAACCCCCCGAATCATCCTGTTTATGCAAAGAACTCGTATAATAAGTCTCCCACTTCGCACAAGTTGATTCAAAATCAGCCGAAACAGAGGCCACCAGCTCCGGTATCTCCGACTGGTGCTCTACAAATTGCAGTGCTAAACTCTGGCTAGTATGCCAGGCAATGTGGCAATGCATGAGCCAGGATCTAAAAGTGCGTTAGTGAGTTCACAAGAGAACAGATTTTGATACGTACCCCGGATTGTCGTTCTCGAATGCAATGACGAGATACCCAGAACCAGCCATTGTGGCTGTATCCCGTCGAGGTGGATTCTTGCGATTTAGCTTGGTTAGAGGAGTGTAAAGCCCAAAACCTTGTGCTAGGATATAAAAGTCGTGCCCATGGAGATGGAAGGGGTGGTAGGCATTGACGAAGCCCAAATCTTGAATGACCCAGTATGTCCACTAAGACCGTTTCATCAGCCCAAAAAGCAGGGACAGCTAGTACTTTGTCCAAACTTACAGTCTTATCGGCAGGGATCTCGTATATATTGTAATCAGACGGGAAGACCGACTGATTACGGTATATGAGAAGGTCTGTCGGTCGCCGCCAATCAATTTCCAATGCCTTGGTGTTGATTGCCCAGTGGAAGACGAGGTCAGTCTCATAGAACCACCCAATATTCAAATTCTTCTGGCTGCCCGCGTTGCCGACGTCTTTCCTCACATAAGGAACTAGACTGCCGTAGGGCTCGTCGCCACACGAATTCGTGATTGATGACCATTGCTCCGTTGTAGGGTCAGCCTGACTAGCACCCTCATAGCGAATGATACCTTTTATATCGTTCCTGCCAATTGATACTCCATTGCATGCGGTCTGGTATATCACGCGCATCCAATAGTTATCAATGTCTTGGTTCGCCTCGAATATAACATCATATCGTTGACCAGAAGTGAGAATCACACTATCAGTTTGATAGGGTACAATAGGTACCAAGTCAGCTGCAATGACTGTGAGTTTGTGGCCGTCAATAGAGAATTTCATCCACCCGTCTGCCTGGGCGTCGAGCAGTCGAAGACGATATTTCTTGCCCTTCTGTATCACGGTCTCTGAGCGTTTTCCTGTTCCCAGACAGGCTGGATCGTTTGAATCATCGCAGGGAAATGTGTTCGTGCCATTTATGAGACCATTTGGCGCAACTGCATTGTGTCGCACCGGAAAACCACCATACATGCCACTCTGTGCCCAGAGAATGAAAGCACTTTGGTGGTACCACTCTGTCATAAAAATAGGCCCCAGGTCAACATCGTAGTCAGCAGTGGCAGGTCCATGAATAATGAGTGGTCCGTATAGGCCATCGGACAGCTGTAGACTCCAGTGAGAATGGTACCACGATGTCCCATATTGAGCTGCGCGGAATTTGTAGGTCATGCTTTCCCCTGGGGCAATGGGGCATTGGGTAACTCCAGGGACTCCTATTCGACATCAGCTTTCCTTCAGTGAGCGCACCCTAGGTTTGGTAGAATACCGTCGTATTGATTAGACCCTTGTTGTCTAATGCCATGCCAGTGAACAGCAGTACTAAAATTAAGGTTAGAGTTTCAGCCTTCACTTGCTTTTGGAGAACATCTTCATACCCGTTATTTGTAAGTTCATTGGTGACATGAATAACTAACATATCACCCCAGTTCGCCTCAAGTCGAGGACCAGGGTAGCTGCCATTGAAGACTAGCATCTGTCGCTCATAGCCATCTGGTGCAAGGGTCACATTTTGCACGGAGAGCCAGTTACTAGTTGGTATAGTGTAAGTTGAAGAAGTATCCAGGTAGGACTGCAGCAGACTTGCCTCTCTAGTAACACCAGTTTCCGGAGTGACACTCGAGTAATCGGTCGAGGAACTATACTCTCCCCAGCAGTCTCGCGAAATCGGTGTGTTCTCGCAAAATTCTGCATTGACCAAAGCGACACCAAAAAAGATAGCAGCCAACTTGACCAATTTTGGTAGGGGCTTCATTTCGTAAGCTCTACAGTCAAACCTGTTGGGCCTACTATGTCAGACCAAATGCAGGAGAGGGAGAGAGTTGTCTTGAGAAAGGAGACAAGCTCTTGACTGATAGTGTAATGCCTGAGGCACTGTCTGTAGCCTGAGGCACCAATTCCAACAAAAACTACATGTACATACAAACATAGGCAAGGACAGATGGGACTTGTGTAACCATCAATTTGCTTGTTTATGCTTTTTATTTCCGACGTAGTCGAGCTAAGATTACCTGGGCAACCTTGGAAGTCGAAGGTCATCATAGAAGAGTCCATTTCATATATTAAGCCTCCTGCCGCCCTCTTCTGCTGTCTAACAAGCTGAGAAGGCTGAAGAAATATCTATATGCCCAGGCATCTAAAAAGACTACCTGAGGAGACCCCCAAAAATGACCACTAAAAAGACGTATGAAATGACTATTGGAGAAGATCACTAAGAAGATGTTGTGGCTATGATGCAGATGCAGATGCAGATACTAGGAACTGGGAAAATCAAGAAGAAACTGATATTCAATCTATGAAGAAGGCTGTTTATAAAGCCTAATTAAACAAAGTAGCAAAGGCTCAGTCTGTATAAAGAGACATCCGATCTATGGGGATCCTCCAACAGAAGACTACGGCCGCATAAGCAGTCGAGTATTCCAAGATTCTTGTCTCTACAGATGCACATCCTATAACATTGAAGATATGCTCTTAGGCAGTGCATCCAGAAAACAGAATATACCAACAATTTCCTGGTTATGAGTGGAAAGCTCTATTCTGCTTATAAAATTTCCCGTCGAACTTTTAGGAAATACCTCAGATCTTCTCAGAATTCAAGCCTATAACTAGATCAACATGTCCACCTAAGAATTTCAATGCAAAGCCAGAAAAATAGCCTAGCAAACACAACCAGTGCCAATCATTCTTCGTGTTCCTGAAGTGTCCATAATGTAGAGCTCGGCTTCCTCCATGCACGTGGTTGTTCAGAATGACACCTCCGATGCTGTCTTTCGGCCATAAGTCTTGCTGCGTCAGCTCTAGCCAGAGACGACCTCACCCTGTCTGAATCCGAGAGAATAGCTTGCTTAGCCAAATCCCGGGGTGCTACCAAACCAGAAATTGGGTATGGATTACCGGCTCTCGTAATTGAAGGAACGACAACCAAGGAGCGAGTTTTGTTCAAGGGCGGCCGACGTGTCAACCGACGCAGAACACTCCGGTAAGCCAGTTTCGTCTGCCCCGACGATCCCGACAGGGAGATGTGATCATTTCTTTCCTTGATGGATGATCGGAACCAGAGTCGAGGCATTCGCTTTGGTTGACGGGAAAGTTCGGGCATTCCCATATCATCACAAAGCATCTCTTCTATGCTAAATGGAGCCGCCATAGCTTGTTGAAAAGACAGTGGAATGTAAGCTGTGGGGCCACCACCTGCCTTGGATACATGTATTTCCAGGCCCCGAGGTTCACGCATAAACAGTTCTGAGCCGCACTGCGGCCATGTGTGGTGCCTTCTGTGGTGACGGATATGTGGCATATTGGAGAAGAAGAGAAGATGGAATAACTAGGTAGGGTGAGAACAGATAGTAGCGAGTTTTATCCTGTATTCATGATTTATATTTTGAAGTGAGATGAAGACAAATTGGATTGAATAAACAAGGATATATATGCGCCCAGCAAAATGCAGCCTTATAAAGAGCGCGGGTAGTCCTATCCGGGTAACTTGCACGTGTAAAGCTGTACATTACTCACAGGCTTTTCCGGGTGACCATAGACTCATCTGCGAGTGAGAATGACCTAAGAACACCGAAGTGAACATGCCAGGAACTAGAAATTCAGGGGTTCAGATGTTGCCAGCAGATTGATGAGGTACCACAGAGAAAGGAAAAATGAATACTCTCATGTAAGTGCCGTATGAAGCAACTTCCTTCACAAATCTCGGCTGCTTATGCGGCCGTAGTCTTCTTGGTGATCTTCTCCAATAGTCTTTTCATATGTCTTTCTAGTGGTCTTTTTTTGGCGGTCTCCTCAGGTAGTATTTTTACATGATTTCTCATTTTGAAATAGAACGTCTTACAATGTCTTGCATAAAAGAATGACCTCCTAACCTGATGTGGTCAAGAGGACGGCAGATCGTCCCATGACAGCAACGGCCCGTCCAGAGCCAAGCGTCGTACTTCACATACATATTTTCAAAGTGTGGGAAATACAGATAATTTTGATATCTACGTTTTTGCCAAATCCATCTCGAACCATCCGATAGATGACGTGTACGATCGACCCAACCCGACTTCATCCGTTTTGGTTATGCACGTACTTAGGTGAGCTAAGTACTGAATACTTCGGTCTAAAAAGCAACCGGCGCAATAAAACCGTGTACTCGATACTGGTAAAGTGAACGGGAACTCAGACTCCGGAGTACAAAGATCGGCTTCCGCACCCCAGTGCGCACTGCAACTGATCAGACCATGTTAAATCAGATATTTATCTATCCGAAACCAGGCAGCAGTAAAGACAATCCTCATCTACCCCACTTAGACACCGTTTTCAGCAATAGGCGCAGGGGAAATATCCACACAAAAAATGATATCATTCGACACTAATATGTAGAAGGGTCCTGCCTCAATAGGTTAGGAAGTATTCTAGTGATAGAGACATATTATGTAGAAGGGTCCTGCCTCAATAGGTTAGGAAGTATTTGCCTAGTGGTAGAGACAGAGTATGTACAACATAGAAGGGTCCTACCTCAACAGGCTAGGAAACATCTGTCTAGCGGGTATAGACAGAGATGTATGAATGCCCTATTATGTGGGCTGGAGAACTAATCCGATTAGGCCTGCCGCATGTTCTTCGTGGCTTCTTTTGTTCTCTTCATAATTGGTCTCTTTGCTTCAGGAACCCAATGCCTGCTAGTAAATATGCATGTACATATCATATTGCGTACGTGCATTTGCCCCGCTCATTAATCTCCATTGTCCATGGATAGTTATATTAAGCTAAACAGTTGGGCCGCCAGGCTCCATTCCGTTCATTTGATTCCACTGAGCGGGGCCACTTGTTCTTCACAGAAAGAAAATGCTTAGAGAGATCTCAAGTCCTATTTTGAAGTTGATGCGTTGCAGTATGCCGTATGCTTCTCTCATGCCAGCCATTGTTCGAAGGGGAAGTATGATAACTGGAGTAATGAATCCACTCGAAAGAGAACACTCTGATTAGCGTGACCCGATGAAGACCTCGGGAAGTGTGAAGAGTCGGGTACTGCCAAAGCCCGATGATCCTGATTAGGCTAATTAAAAACTCTGCAGAGATTATGAGATTAATATATGGTTCGGCTTTTAGTGTATGCGCTAATAGATAACAGGAAAATTCTTCCGTGACCAGGAATATGCCTTAGAAACAATGCAATAGTGAGTATATATGGAGAAATTAACTGGGAGAAAGTGGACAATAATAGGCCGCACGCACTCGAGACTACTTGATAGATTTTAAAATGCATTCATTTGGAAGAACATTTGAGACCTAGTACCCCCCCTTCGCGGGGCAAATGAGAAACCCCCTTCTGGTACTGGTTCAACATTTATAACGCCGGAGATTGCCCGAACCACGGAAGAAAAAAAAATAGAAAATTAAAGAAAATTAAAGAATGCTACTCCATATATGTCCTTGAATCATGCACGCTGCCATGCCGCGATATCCGCAGCAGAAATGTCCAAGTTTTCCGTCGTGAGTCGCTGCAGTCGTGCCACCTGAGTGGGAGCTAGAGTTTTGGAGGTATCAGCAAGAGTCCGAAAGGGGCGAGCAGGAGGGGCTAAATAATTGGCACTAGAGGGGGAAACGTCATGGCGGAAGAGGGGCTGGTCAAAAAGGAACGGGAAAGAATATGAGAAATCGAAAAGAGGACCCGGAATCAAAGCACGACGGAAAGCAAGAAAGGGAATTGACCCACTTGGCCGTTGGGCAGCCGCACCGGCGTGCACATGGATGATCGTCGAATCAACATACTCCTTCGTTACAACACCATTGTACGAAGCTGCGCTAAGCATCACTCGCAGACGGAATTTGCCCGGCTGCGAGATAGTGAGCGGGCTGAGTTTTGCATATCCGCTCCTTGCGTTGTCGGTGCGGCTCCGCACGCTGGCCGTGAGATTCCCGCTCAGGCCTATGGCAGCTCCTGTGCCGGCTTCGTCGCGGAGGGAGGCGTTCACAACAAGATGCTGCACATTTTGTGCAGGTGTCCCAATTGGGTTCACAGCAATGACTACTGGGACTGTGAAGGGGGAACCGGGCTGGGCAGCTGTTGGGGGAGTAATCTCGAAGGACAGTGTGAATTCACGGCCGGCCATTTTCGCTTTTGGTGGATGGTATGGTGCTTTGGAACAGAGGTGTGTTGGACCACTTGATAAGAAAAGAGTTTGGAGATCGAAGATTATGCTTCAATCCAATCGAGAGGTAATAGGAGTGGAGAGACTGTGGAACTGTAGCCGTGAAGTATAATTCAATAAGATTTGGATGGGAGAAAAGGCAAGGAGAATAGGGAGAATGATTGGTGAGATGGATGAATACGAGAAGCAGATCAAGTATAGATGTGGCCGTACCCGGGGCTTCATATACCTCATGGCACTCGCCGAGAATCAATAACCGGCATACTTTGGACCCATAACCTCAATTGTTGGGTAAGTCCTGATGGGACCACGGAAATGTCGCCACCATCCAAAAGTACACGATTAGCCTGGGCGATGGTCGGCGACCAGGTACCTGGGACGGTCAAGGGAACCACTATGCCCGCAGAAACAACATTTGTGAGCTCAATAAAGGGTCCGCTCGGCATACTGCAGGATCCTTGCAGCACGTTCCGGCAACGGATTCGAACAGTGGGGCGAATGTGGACTCTGCACAGTACATTTTTCCATTTCTGGCTGATCGACGGGTACGCGTCCTAGTGAAATATCATGTGGCTAGTGAATATTAGGTGTGGAGCAAGTATGAGATCTATGAGATCGAAGATGCACTGCAGGAGATCGTGAAGCTAGTGTCAAGACCGACCCCGGGTTTCCCTCAAGACAACGGGTCCCACCATGATCTGTACAACGCAGAGCTTCTGGCTTGGCCATTTCCGCGTGTGCAAACCTGAAAGATCTGACAGAGAAACGTCTTGGCATGCATGATAGACGTTCATATACGAGGACCTGAGTTGCGAATTGAGGCACAACCTCAAGGTGATGTGGTGGTGCCTCGGGGCCTATCCTTTCAATAGTTCCGTGCACGGATCAAGCAGAGGGGTAATGCCAACATCCTTTGATCCAGTATCGCATCGTCGGCGTCTTGTCATTCGGCTGCTGGCATCTAGTGAGTCGCAAGTGTCATGGCTGGGCCCTTCTTGTTGGATGTGGCGCGCCACTAGTATGCAAGTATCTCATCTTGGCCATCATACCTATGAATGTAGTCACTTTGTTATGGAGATGCCTATCCCCACCTAGACTTGGGACACATGATCCACGAGCCGGATCAAAGGAGAACCTCAGACCGCAATTGCTGGCTTTGTCTAGCCCCTTCAATCAGCAAATTCAAGCCACACCCCCAACGGTGAACTGTGGCGTTTATGGAGTCAAGTGGACATTGCTTTCGCCACTCGGAAACACGGGCATATCCAGCTTTGAAGACGGAAAGCCTATTTTGTGCTGTGACCATTCCTCGCTCTTTTCCAACCTTGTAATTATGTTGCCTAGTGGGGATAGAGAAGAGGCGTTTAATTGGGCGATATTGTGACAGCTGGACAAATTAGCATTGGATATTCATGGATTCTTGCACAAAATGATAATCAGCCGCACTGACACCGGCCGGGACTCGGGATTTGATAGAGACCATGTGGAAATGCACGCTAAGGAACTGGTTCGGGATCTGAGATAAACTCCACAATAAGCTTTGGCCATCTCTGTATGATATCAGACTGCCATATGGCCCCTCTAGGCACTAAATAAAAACCTTGATCATTTTTTTTCTTGTTTTCTTGTGGTCTAGTGGTGTTAGACGGTGTATTATTCCCTCATGTGACCCTATCATATCCTTCAATCCTTCAAGTGATGGGTGATCGTCCTGACGATCTCAATAATGTAAATTGGTCAAGGCCCCGCCGCAGCGGCAAGATAAAAGCATGCCAGAAAATGCGAGATCCTTCGCTTTTGACGGTCCGGAACCACAGGCGCATGTACGGAGTAGAATAAAGTCTGATCCCAAGTGCTGGGAAGCGAGGCAGCTACGAGACACTGAACACTACCAGAAGAGAAAGCTAATCATCAAATTAGCCTAAAAGGAAACGTATCAGCACTGTAAATTACAATACCCGACAAGTGTGCGGAATATGCAAAACTCGAACCCCAACAAAAAGCAAAATATGGACCTTCATTTCAAAAGTCAATAGTTCGCACCGCCACCATGTCAGCCGTAAGTGGAGTGGCTCGAGTGTGGCTGAAATGTGGCTAGAACTGCAAGGAGTGGCGGGATTCATGTGGCTGTGGATCAGGTTCTTTCCTAATTGGGCAGGTATTCGTGATCCGAGAGTTCCTCACTCGAATTGCCGATCATTTCATAGGTTCATCTGAGATCTACATATTTTTGCGGATTTGCAAGATCTAATGCAAGGTCAAAGCGCGTCTGATAGGTCATTTTGGTACTAGGATTAGGAAGCAGTGTCGCGTCAATGCAAAGATATTTTGCCACTCAAGGGGACATTATATGTATCTGCCTAAAGCTGTATTGGAGTTGGACGGGACGGTAAATAAGTGCGCGTCTACTCCGTGTAGGGCTTCAGGAACTACCTAGGTATGCATAAATGTGAGTCAAACTACTATGTGCCCAGACAGCCAATAGATATTAGCATCTATATACGTAACCATCAGCGGGACCGAACTTAATGCCGGCCGAAAAGAAAAGATAAGTCGCATACACTAGAATCCCTGACTTATGGAACGTTGTCATTCGAACAGCAACCTTCCCCACAACTAATCGGGGGGGAGTCTTTAGAGGAAAATATGGATCACAGTTCAATTTGCACGTTCGACTTGCTTGGAACTTTCCAAAAGCCTGACTCTGATAGAATCTTTCACATTTAATCAGTTAATAGTAAACGTCCTCGCTCTTGCTCGTTCTGGATGGGCTGTGACTTGGGCGAATAAGCTCGGTGTAGATAGACATGGAATTCCAAGAATTATAGAACAATTCATGACTACCTTGTAGTATTTTCTATTACATTTCTATTACAGGAATGAACATTTTAAATAAATATCGCTGTGATGGATATATAGAGGAAACATCCAAGTAACCTTGGAAGATATGGTACGTATGTAGGAAAGTTCTAACTTGCTACTTCCTCATCTCTTCAACCTCTCCCATTTGCCCATTGCGAGAAGACAGTCTTGACGACATTTTGTGCTCTATATCCTTACTGATTCCTGGAGAGTATACCCAGGCTTCCACCCAATGGCGCCACTGGTCACTCGACAGAGCCACTCTTTGGTTCCCGGTATCCCACGTCTCCCAGCACGACCTCCAAACATACCGGTGAAAGTCCATAAGGAAATCGACCCGATGGTATTCTTCGAACTATTCATCGGAACCGTTGGAATATTCGTAATCGCAGTCTTGTTTTGGAAGCTTGGGAGATTCATCAGACGATTCAATCGAAACAAGGTGCTGAAAGCAGGCAAAAAGACGAACACCCGATACGCACGTACATGGTACGGCTGGGTCAAACGGCCGACACATGAGAGAAAATAAAAGGGTAATTCATGACTTCTTCGTTCGAACCTGGAAGTCAGTGACGTGGAAATCGACTCGAGACGACTATAGTTGGATTTGGTGGGATCCTGGCGATGTGAAAACGCAAAAGCACCGTCAAGAACCGAAAGGATTTCCTTGGGTACCAGACTGGCTCAAGAGTTATGATGACTTTCCCACTGCCGATGAAATCTGGAATCCTTGTTCGCGACCCAAGTGTCTTGGAGCTTTAAAGGACAATGTGTCAATACCCCAACCTATTCCGGCTCCAGGCTCTGTGCAGCGGCCGCAAGGGCAAGAAGACATGTTGGGAGAAATCCCACCACCACAACCCACGCTAGTCCATAATCAACCAGTCATTACTCGTTCAATTCTAGAGGAAATTCTCAGGGACCCACTGCAGCCCAAAGATGACAGTTCTGATCACCAGCCATGGTTCAATTCTTGCAATAATGCAGCAAGGCCAGCTACGCGCGCACCGATGCCGTTCCAAGTCCGATCATTACCATCTCGACAGAATCAATCCTACCAGATCCGGGGGTCGATTCCATGGCCGCGTGGTGAGGGATCCCAAGATATCTCATGTCAAATCCAATCTGTCGTGCAGCGTAAGGATATCGAATATGAACTGGCGGAGCCAAGTGGCCCAACGCACGCAAACGAGCCTAAACCACTTCATCATTTTCGTGATCCCCGCAGATACCGCAGATGGTCAGCACGTATGCAGATGGGGCCAAAAGAGCCAGTCTTTGACAACATAGGCGATTCATCTGGCCCTCCCGGGACGCCAAGGACCGAATTGTTGGTCAGCTATGCCTCTGATCACAGCTCTTCTCTTCGCGGTCACCTTAAGAGGCAGCGAAATAGCATCGAAGGGCGCCTGCGTATATCAGAAGATAGAACATCATTCACTTCCAGACTCCTCATCGGAGATCAAGTTTTGTTCTCGAATGAACGGCGGACATATACAAAAACCATCCAATGGAATTCAGCCCCAGCAAGAAGTCGTTTCCGAGGAAAAGGGACTAATTCGAAAGGGAGACCAGCATTGTCCAATGAATGGCGGTCTATGTGTGACCCAAAACATCCTGCCCTCTCCCGTCGTCAAGGGAAAAGCCTGGAAATAGACATCGATCGATACCCTGGGGATCAAATCCAGCTCAAAACAGGAAGTGCCGTCGAAGAGTTGAGTGATTGGGAGGTCAGGATGATGGAGAGGCTGGATCGGAAACTGTTATGGCTCTTCAATGAATTCACTCCTGGGAAAAGACCATACCATTTTGCCTTGCTAGCCAACCACTGGCTGAACAGAGAAACATGGTATGTCTACGATCCCGTATCCAGAATCCCCACCGATGCACGTCGAATGCGGGGAGACCCGCGATTCAACGTTCCTTATCCTCGGCCGGTTTTCAGCCCCAGACCAAAGTACCCTACGTCCAAAAGGAAACGCGCGCAGACTCCTCGGATCGACTCCTGGCGGGCCGCGGTGAACAAGCAGCGGAAGGTATCTGGCGTACGAGACGCCATTCGCACTATTACACTGTACGATGAATCGGCCGAGGAACCGCCAGATGGTCATATCGACCCAGGCTGTTGGGTTTTGCCGAAACCGCCTCAAGGGTTTGAGATGTCCACTGCGCAGAAGAACGCTTGGTATGAAGGAGGAGCAGGCTGGCAAGAGAAGCTTGATGATTGGCAGCAAGTTCCCCGGGATATCGAGTCCGCAAAGCCATCCACGAAGGCCGAGTCAACCGGAACAGGGTCAAGGAAGTCGCAGCTCAAGTCAACCAGCGCTGTCGTACTGCGTCCGAAAAATTGACCCCAAGCCATGATCTTGAGAAAACAAGAGCTCCAAACTTCCTTGTCTCGTGATTCTTCTCGGACCAATCACTTTTCATACCAGTCCCTTGTGTTCATTTTGTCCTGTCCTATCTGTAACTCGACCGGGTTTTGCGCTTCACACTCATTTGGAACACACTCAAGATATCCATCACTTCTGGTGCCATACACTCACTACCATGTCTGTCGTTGCGTCTATATCATTAGTATACCCCGGGAACCCCGAAACTGAACATAAATAAATATCCTTGCCAAAATGCATTTGAATTGAAAATCTGATCTAAGCGCTGGGGTAATCATGGAACATTGTAAGCCACCATCCTCTGCAGAGTGGCCGCGCTGCAAATTCCAAAAAGCCAAAACTCCGGTTGTCCATATGTTATTTTTCGCTCCGACAAGTGCCCCGCCAGAGTCGAGTTCGGATGTATAGTACATGTGCGGGGGAGAAAAATCCGTTTAGAAACCGGGAGGGTTGACACGTTGGCTGACACGAGTCCACTTCGGCAGCTCTGAAGGTACGGAAATTGGTTAGCTGAGCCGATCCAACAGTAGAATGCCAACGGGTGTGAGCATTGGAAGTAGAGGTAGGACAAGAACATACTGTGAATGCTCTTCCGGTAGCTCTTCTCCTTCTTATCGAAGAGAGTGTACTTGTCCTTCGGCAGCATTTCCTCCTCACGCGGCATCTCCGCAAACCACCGGCTCACAGCCTTGGAGGTCTGACCATTGCGCTCAAGTGCGGCGCTGACAGTGTCGACAACCCGGTCAACGGAGCGCAGGCGCTTGCGCTGGCGTGCCTTCTGGGGGGAGGAGACGCCACGGGGTCTTCCTATTATTCGGGAAGGAATGTTAGCTTGGGTTCGAATAATTGAGACTTTGGTCGAACGGCCAAGGACGCACCAGAGAAGACCGCCAAATAGTGCTTGGGTTGATTTGAACATGGTTGGTTGTTAGTGTCAGGGTGTAGCCGGGGAGAAAATCGTGCGAGGAGTCGGGAGTGTAATTGGTCCGTGCGCTGGATGTATACAAAAAGTTACTGATGGAATGGCCGAGTTCCTAATTGGTGCAATTGATAGTTATGAGGAGAGTGATTTATATAGTGAACTTAATTGTTCAGCCTAAACTACAAATAGTCTTATTATTAAAAAAACGGCATTGCTGGCCTTTGGTGATTTACTGTGAATGGTTACCCCAACCAAAATCATGTGATTCCCAAGTGTCTGTCGATTTCCAGGGACGCGACATTTTTTTAAAACTACACTCGAATCAATTACATCTGCTCTTCGGAGAATATACTCCTTTCCAAGTTCTATTAGCTTGTGCAAAGCTTTTCATGTTCATGGATTGTGTATAGCTTTTCTACACCATCCATCATGGACTCGAGCGCAACGGCAGAGGCCCCGTCCCTCCCTTGGAGGGCTCTGTCCAACACAACAATGTGGGGAGTGGCGGGTCTATGTCGTGGTTTTCTTTCTGTTTTCTGTCATGCAGAATGTCACGGGAAAGAAGCATTTACAGAGCTGTTGGACTCTCGACATGACGTTTCGCAACGGACAAGAGGATTGATTACAGGTATGCGGGGACACAGCAAAGTCTATTAGACCGGTGCAGTTGCTAATTGATTTATTTGAATAGTATCCAATCACATCAGCGTGTATGTGCCTCCAACAGTCTCGGATCGAGGCAATCCATACTCCAAATATGAAGATGGCTGACATTGCGCCGGAATACCAGAATGGATGACCCATTAGTATGGGGGATTTTGCCTGCGCGATTTTGGAATAAACGGTGGTCTTTTGGAAGCTACGATATTTGTTATCAGACAAGGTATTTACAAGCTTGTGCTAATCCTTCTTTCCATTTGTCTTACTGACTGGAGATAATCGCAGGCCACTGGCACTCTTCTTCACTATGGGACAGGTCCTGCCCACTCACCGTTCGGCCCATTCTACATTCGGTGGCCTAGCCCAACCCGCTATCACCGAGGCTATCCGCTTATTATCGAAGGGTCCTTTCCCCGTTGACCACCACCGCGCTGTACCCGAGCGTCAGCGCTGGAGTTGGCACAATATCTGTGTCGATCCTTTCTCGGACCTCTCAGTCGCCTACACAACCGATGGCAAGGACTCACACCTGGCGCCTACTGCATACTCCCTGCAACTCGAATTCGTGGGTCCATATCTTCCCCGAAGGCAAGATTCACCAGGCACCACGAAAGACCATGCGCTATTTCAAGTGGGGAATCGCACGGCTCATCTTAGAGCCCAAAGAGTGTCCGGATGTGGTTCCGATGTGGATCGAAGGCTTCGACGATGTCATGCATGAGAGTCGGGAATTCCCACGATTCCTTCCTCGGCCTGGCAAACGTGTTAGCGTTACCTTTGGCTCCAAGGTGGACTCGGATGCCGTATTTGGGGAAATGAGATCTCGATGGCAGAAGTTGAAAGCGAAAGTCGAAAAGAAATACCCGGAATCCCGAGATCTGCCTCTGGGTGTGCTAAGCGATGAGCTGTTGACTGATAAAGAAGCTGTCGAGCTGCGCAAAGAGGTCACCTTGAAGATCAGGAACCTTGTATTGGACGTTCGCCGATCGCGCGGATTGCCCGATGAGGACCCGAAGGAGGGCCTGGTGGAGACTTGGCTGGAGGAGGGTCCCCAGCGTGAGGGTCATATGAAGGATGATTCCTGGGTTCGGGATATCTAAGCCCGTGTGCATAGAGTGTATACCATTGTATAGATTTCATTATGAGTAACAGTGAGTCAGGAGCATTGCTCCACTTCTGTCAGTCATCTTATTGTTTCCCTTTTTAAGCCCTAAATGTCAGCCTCCTGCGTTATACTCCGTCAGGCAATAAGATCAAATGTGGGGGCGATAAGCAAATAAGCAACAAAGGCGGGAGAGCTTCCCGGACCGGTGGACTTCACCTTCGTCAACACTGCAGCTTGACCGCAGATGCCCAAAAAGCACCAGCGGTTTCACACGAAGCCGGCCAGCTTAGCACATCACAGCCTTGCATCATCTGGGTCTCGGCATGATGGCGGGTCGGGGTTACAGAGCTCCGCGTCAACGACGTCAGTCAACGACTTAATTAGCCACCTCCGCCGTACACAGATTCCTAGTGCTTCCTCGGATGATCCCCCAAGCTCTCAACGCCCTCAGCGCTCGTTTGTGGCCCAGCGCTCAGTTCATCCATCTCTTCGAGATGTACTTGAGCTCCCCGAAACTGCGCCACCGCGACCTCGCCCCGGTCCCCGTCGCACGATATTCGGGGTTCGTCCATCTCGACCAACTGTCGGGCCTCCGCCGCCTGCGAGTTGGCTCTCCCAAAATACGGATCGGGCTGGAGACCAGGGATTGCATGCCCGGATCCCGGGGGCGCCAGAAGAGGAAATCCACCGGCTGGCCCGCCTCCATGGGCCACTGTTTCCGGACCAAAGGAGTCTGGTACATCTATTGCTGAAATCCATGGCTTTGAACTGGTGCTGGCATGTTGAATATGACGGTCCTTTTCTGTCCCATCTCCCAAATCATATCAAGGAACTGCTGCTGAGTTATGTTGCTGTCTACGCAAGAGGCACGCCTCTGAGAGGGTACATGAAAGGGCTGAAACCGCTCTTTTTGACTCCGCAGGATCAGGATCAAATTGGCAATGAGATCCCCGGTTTTAATGAGTCAAGAGCTGTTGACAGGGATTTCAAGATCGTTAGATTAGATCTGGGGAATGCTTTGGGAAACTGGATAACTTTGAGGCAGCTCATGAACGAGGTTATCCTCTCTCCAGCTCCAGCCGTGGGTGTCTCAGGTCACGAAATGAAGGAGGCTGTCCCAGCTTCATGGGATGAAGTTGTTGACAATGGCGGAGAGGAAGCTATGCCTGATCATCTTCCAGCTCCATCCATGCCCAAGGCTATTACCCAGACTTTACGCTTCCCGGAACTCCGCGCCTTATCCCTAGCACATCCGGAACCTAGTGCTGCAAGCTGGACCGGTCTTCTCAACCTCCTAGCACATTTGCCAACACTCACTCATCTCTCGCTTGCCCATTGGCCTATACCGTGCCGGAATCCACGCACTGCCACTACTCGCATTCGCGGCCCAGTGGCCCGCTTCTTGACTGCAGACGCCCTCGACAACAACTGGGCCGAAGTCGCGAGTATCCTTCGTCAGCTCTCCCGCTCGACCTACTGCCTGAAATGGTTGGACCTCGAAGGATGCGGCGAATGGCTACCAGCCTTGAAATGGGTTGGGAAAGACCCGGATGGTTTTCCACAGAGTCCTGATTCTGTCGGCCCAGAATGGAACGGATCTTGGAGAGATGTCGAATGGCTTGGGATCGGCCCTGGTTTTCGCGATTTATCGAAGTCTGACGACTCGTCTCGTGTGCCGCCCCATGAACTCGCGGCCCCGGAAACAGATTCGTCGGATTCTATCCATGCATATCACCTTCAAAATGCGCGTGATGTGATGAGGCACATTCGCCAGATAAGGAAGGGGAGGAAATGGCTCGAAATCGAGCTCGGGTTAGGGCTGGAAGACGTTGAACCTGAGATCATCAGATCGCAGGATGGACAGGAATTATCGGTTTATCTATGACTCTGCTACGTGCGCAATGATCTATGTACAATGCACATCACTAAACCGAAAAAGAAAACATCCTACGCGTGTAAGCTGAAACGCAAATTGAAACTATTTTATTCATGGCTGACTATACAATGGTATCCGGACAAAACGCCCGCAGATTTTAAACTATGCAACTATTTTTTGGAACGATTAAATGTCTTTAGGGGATCAACCTTCCCACCAGACTTGCCACGAGCCCGGTTGCGATCTCTTGCCTTGCGGATGCGATTCTGCTTCGACTTCGAGAACCCAACGAACCCAACATTCTCCTTCGAGAGACCCTTGCGTCCCTTAGCAGGCATCAGGTAATCAGGCACATGCTTGAGATGCGCTTGGACACGCGCAGCGCGCAGTTCGCCGTCGTGGCGCAGCTGCCGCAATTCTTCGGGGTTTTCCTCGAAATGGCGCTTGAGCTTCTCGCTCTTGATCAGCTCCTGGCGGATCTCGCGTCCTCGTGCTTCTTGCACTGCGAGTCTGGTCACGGAGCGTAGGGCATCTGTCATACGGTACCGGAAGGCGTCGACTTGCGACATCTCGAAGTGGTAGGGCTTGACTTCGTGACCGAGCTTGGTTTGCTTCTTGATGATCTTGGCGAGCATGGTCTCGTCATGCTTTGTGCTGGGGATTGAGGTGGGCTTGTGCTTGCCGTGCTGGTCGGTGGGGATAACGAATGAGAGGGCCATTCCTGCCTTGCCAGCGCGGCCGGTACGTCCGATGCGGTGGGTGTAGGATTTGGAGCTGGTAGGGAGGTCGAAGTTGAGGACGCAGGCGACATTTTGGAAATCGATTCCGCGAGCAATGCTGTAGTCCTTCTCTTTGCTGGTCATCTTGCGACGCTTCTTGGTTTCCGGCTTCTTCCCCTTTCCGCTTTCATCAACTGCCTCTTCATCCTCGCTGCTTCCCATCTCTTCCTTTGCTTCTTCTTCTGCCTCTGCCTCCTTGTCTTCGCGCGACTTCTTCGATTTGGTCACTCCCATTACCTCTTGCTCGTCGGCTGCGACAATGATATCGTAGACGCCCTTATTAAATTCTTCGACAACGTGGATCCGCGAATTGATGGGAAGTTCTGAGTTGAGGACACAGCTCTTGAGACCGAACTGCTCGAGGAAGAGCTTCACACGGTAGCATCGGTCCACATCTGCTACGAAAATGATGACCTTGCCCTTAATCAGCTGCAGTTTGAAGATGACGTATGTGAGAAGGAATTTCTCGTCTTCCGCGCATCTGTGGGAGTTGAGTTAGCAACTGCTCAAATAGCGGTTGTAGCATATTGTCTTACCGGACAACAAACTGGCTGACACCAGCACCCTTCTCTTCCTTCTCCTCTAGCTTAAGAATCACAGGGTTCCGGCAGTACAAGTCTTTCAATGTATCCACCTCTGAAGTGAGAGTAGCACTCATCAAGAAAGTCTGTGCTCCTCGCGGGATAGCCTTGGAGAGAGCGTTGATTTCCTCGTCGTATCCGTATGACAAGACTAGATCGGCCTCATCGATAACCAAATGGGTGACTTTATCAAGCGACAAAGCGGAGTTGTTCACGTTGCTGTAAACTCGGGTAGGCGTTGACACAACGATATCCGGGAAATCGGCCAGCATTGAGCGCTGAACTTCATCTGACACCTTCTGTGTTAAGTTGACTGACCGAATATCCTTTCCGCAGAAACTGGCAAAAGACGTAATCACTTTCTGGACCTGTTCTGCAAGCTCGCGAGTGGGGACAAGGATAAGAGCGGTTGTGGCTTTTGAGGAGGGGTCGGCCTGTTTGCATACAGTTAGCATAGTTCCTATACAAAGTATACAGTCGAAAATAAGGAACGAACAGTCTTCTGCTGGAGGATGGCTTGCAGGATTGGGAGCACATAGGCGGCGGTTTTGCCAGAGCCAGTTTTCGCACGGGCTATTTCTGTCAGCACTGTCTTTTGGTTCGTCGATTCAAGAAGCTCGTCTCACCAAGAATATCCTTTCCTTCCAGAGCGAGCGGAATCGCCTTCGACTGTACAAGAGTGGGTTTGGTGAACTTTTCCTTGATCAGAGCCTGGCGCAATCGGGGATCGAGATTGAGGGCTTCAAAGTCTAGTTCTTGGTCCTCAGCCCCAGCAGCCTCGGGGGATGGGACATCGTTTGCGTCCAACTTGCGTTTCATCGTGACTGTGTTAGGCATTTGCTTGATCGAATCTGCGGAAGTTGAAACTTTTTTGGGAAATCTTGTCGGGCGGTGAGATTATTGCGGGCGGTGAATTGGAAGATTTTATGTTGACATAATCTTTACTGCCTCAGGCAGAACTCCATGAAACAACCTTTGAATAGATCACCTACAACTACAAATGATCGAGAGTCTGTGAGTTTGGAGATTTCGCTAGTCTAAATGCCCATGATAGTCCTGCATATATCTGCTCTACAATATCCCTACTGAATATTGATAGAAAATTCATTCTTAGCAATCTAGCCCCAGCCGAAAATATATCTCGATATTGGTGGTTTATTTAGATCGAGGTCGACGACAACGTATCTCTGAACTTCAAGAAATTTGCCGAGCAGCATTACACCAAGGAAGGCTTACAGTACACTGTATAATAGGACAAATACAGTTCTTTTCCATCCGCAGACCATCTTAGAGATCACCCATCCTCTGTGGAAGCTGGGATTAGGGCTCAAGATAGATGGTCTTGATTTGTACCCTAAAGATCTCGGGCCTGATAGGTCAAAACCAGCCTATACCTCGCCTCGAGTACCCCTAAACTCACTCGTTTTGAGACCTGCAGCAGCAGAGTGCGACTTTTCAACGACCGTGATCTTCCTTTTCCGGTTGGTATAAACCGTTGGCATCCCAGTTCACAGAGACATAGTTTTACGACATTCCTTATGTTACTCACTGTAAACGAAGCCCTTGTTTTCAAGATCGGAAACCAATGTCACAAAACCCAAAGAATAAGCGTTCATAATAACAATCACTATTCATTGCATCAAATACCCGCACATGTTACATACCCTCACGTATCGCCTTGCCTAATAAAACAAAACAAGAACAGAAACAATAATAATAACAACAAAACTGGAATTAGGTCTGGACATTGGGTTGTGGACGCGCATCTGCACACTGGTCATGTAAACCGACATCGAAGCATCTCGCATGTGAATCAATTTCCACGGTGCCTCACGCTTCATCCCTATCCGGCAAACTCACCCTGAGCGTATTCCAGGAATCTCGCCCTAGAGGCTTCTGTGATCTTGCCCACGGGGAGGACCTTGACATTGTGCTCGACGGTATAAACCTTGCCGAAGTTCACTCGGGACATGCAATCCAGCT
Source organism: Penicillium mononematosum (assembly GCF_028829835.1). Classification (NCBI taxonomy): domain Eukaryota; kingdom Fungi; phylum Ascomycota; class Eurotiomycetes; order Eurotiales; family Aspergillaceae; genus Penicillium; species Penicillium mononematosum. The sequence continues at coordinate 3,384,632 of NW_026643272.1, read as the reverse complement.
TCTGATCAGGCCTGGCGGGATCAACCTCCAGGGGTTCTTTGGCCATCCGGGGCTCGGACCGCACAGCTCGAGGTCTATCACCTCGCATATGAATGACGGCATGCTTGCTACGGTCGATCCCGGCTTTGGCCACGCCTTGCCCACTATAAGTAGTGATGGGTCTGGAATGGTGGATTAGTATATGACGATGAAATCGACGTTGGATGCGAATGGTCACACGTACACACACCAGCAGCAGCCTCTCTGTTCCTTGACGACTACCATGCGTCGGATGCTACTGTATATGGGCTCTTGATACTTGCCCCTGGTGAAAGGGCTTGATGAAGGAGAAACTTTCTCGCTGCGTACAGTTCCATGCCAGCCTGCGTTCTCGTGCCATAGCATCGAAAAGACCTATATGATTGCAATAAATTATCAGCAGGGGGATTATAAATGACGGGTACTTGTCAGGTGAACAAACCCTGCCGACTCGGAAAAACCTTCGAGGATCGCTCTGCCTCTTGTAGCCTGGTTCATGTAAATTGTCGTCAGTTTATTGTTTCGGGTATGCATGAAGCGTGCCTAGGCCATTGCTTACGTGGATCCAGCATCTCACGTTCGCCGTTACTCCCGGGGATCACGTATGCTGGTTCCGATGACTCTCGCTACATGTCAAGATCAGCCAATTAGTCAAAGAGGAGGGAAAGAGTCGTCACTCACCACCTCCCTATCGTACTTTCGTTGGACATCTCCCAGAATGGGGTCATTGCGGTGACTGTGACTGCTGGCCCCATACGGCAGCACCATATGTGAGGCCGGATGATCCCCAAGACTCAACCCCTGCAAATCGTTGACGTGGACTCGTGGAATAGACACATCACTTCTCGACGAGGTGGTTGCTTCGCTGCGGTCGGAAATGCTTGCGCATCCTGTTCTGCGACCGGTTGTTTCTCTGGCTACCTCGTACTGCATTCCTGGGCTCCATTCAGGCGGACTGCTTGCCTCGTCACTTGTTGCTGTTCCCGCACCTGGGTATATGCCATCATCCATACGATGATTGGTGAGCTGCTGGTATCCAGTGGGCGGAGATCGGTGATTGAAATCAATTCGATCATCGGTATATGATTGGCCGTACTCGAGCGGGTCCTGCCGCTGTGCATGATCTAGGCGACTTGCATGGCGGTCTCAGCCCTGGGACAAATGGGACGTGATGTTCGTATGCATCTTCGGATTTGGGGAATGAGGACCCGGAGGTGCTTCGCTGGCGCGGCGCGACGCTTCTATTAAACGCATTACTTCCGCGGACTTCTCACACATGAAGAATGAACAACTAACCTTGAATCTTGACCTGCTGTCGCAGGAGTTAACGCGCCACCTGGGTAGTCCCATTCATAAAGAAACTCCCCTTTCGTTTTAGTCAGTACTGCAAACATTCTCCATGTAGCCAGTGATGCCCACCAGAATGGTTGTAGATGGAACGAACCCATCGGTTGCTCTCAGGGTGGAGAAGCCAGTTGGAAGCCATGACTTTTTACATATCTGAACAAGAAATAAGAAGTCGAGGAAGATCAGGCAGATCAAATATAAGCCTTGGGGTTTCTATATCTCTTGTCTATAACTCCTTAACCACCCGTACCATGCGGCTCGGACCGTTCACATCGACAGTCTCGAAATAAACATACATATGAGATATACTCACATGTAGTATATGCATGGCGCGTATGGCATGAATCGAGTTGGTTTGTTGGCAAGCGCTCACTCGCGGAAGAGAGACTTTGGCAACCACATGATCGCTGACCCGCACAAGGATCCCAATGACATCCCAGTTAAATGAGGAGAAATAATTTATTGGCTGATATACCTTGGATGCTTTGGCTCACGATTTGCCATTTCGCTCAGGGCGACCAACCGAACAGTGAAGCGCGGGCGCTAATGCAATGCAAGTCTACGGACTAACGGCCATTGGAGATTCCAACTTAGGCACCAAAACGCCAGGAACTGCGCCTTTGACCTCAGGAATCCTCAGTTATGCCGAGGACAAAGCTCCCCCATTTATTTCTCTTTAAAAATTATGCCGGTTTATCAATAGCATTCTTCCCAGCCCTGGAGGGCTGTTCAACCTTGCTTACCAATATTCGAATGCGTCCAAGGGTTGGTCTATAATCTCCTTCGCGAAATATGACCGGGAGGTACTGTGAAAGCCTTTGACAACGGCATCTTGGCCAGGGACCGGATGGGATCGTTTATCCCAGGTAAGTTGACCTATATCAATATGCATTATACCTGAGGCTCATCACAGTCTCGCTCTAGCCGCCGTCCACGGCAAGACTGCTATGCCAACACTACCTAGGTAGAAGTGGAGTCTGCCTTCCCGTCATTTCATTTGCTCCGACTGCACGGCTGGAGGAGTTGCAAAGGGTGCTCGAGCATCAACCTCCACAGCATGGGAAACTCTGCACCCTTTGTTGCTACTTCCGTCAGGTGGTTGTGCTCTAAAAGCGACATCAACAGCGCCAATATTCGGCCTCGCCGGACTAGACATGGTAGAAAAGGATGATGAAGCCACCAAAAGCGAGCCCTGGCCTCCACAGAATCCCCAACAATGGAATCAATATGATGCTTTGACCGAGTCACCTGTCCCGTCCTTCCATATTCAGTACTCCCCAGAAATAGATGAACCAACCAACTGGTATGGCGTGCCTGCGCCGCCCCCTGAATCAACCCGTGACACCAATGCACAGGTGGCGAAGCTTATTGGGATGTACTAAGCGCTATCGGAACCGTGAAATGCGGCATATACTTCGACAGAAACGTGATGAAGAAGAAGATGATGTGCGAATTGCACTACGAAGCAAGTTGAATCTCATAACTACTGAAAACGTACATGAGGATCTTGCTGCTATCAATCACCTCATCAACGACCTCCGGAGTGCCACAGCCTCTTATTTCATCCTTGAAAATGGTATCATAGACAGGAAGAGGAACTAGCGCAGCTAGAGTACGATTACAACGGACGCCTAGAAATATTGCAAACCATCATCAAATATCCAAGCGGCTGTTGGCGCAGGCCCGACCAATTAACTTGGACACCGAATCTTCATCAGCGGACTACGCCTCAGACTATGAAGACCAAAGGTTGCCCCAAGTGGCTGATTACCTCTCCATGGTTGGCGAGGCACGCATTCTCGCAGAACGGTTATCGGAGCTCAAGACAGAATACCTGGTCCTAATCGATCAACACGAGCTCCGCGAACGAGTCGACATCCCACTGGCCAGCGCAGCCCTCAATTCCCTCCTTCTCTACCAGGATGAAAAGACGAAGATCGAGACCGAGCTAAAGCTAGCCCGTCATACTTCGAGTCGCACCCGGGACATGCAAATTGCTCCGCCCGTATTACGGAAGAAGAAAACAACGAGGAGAAGGTTATACAGCATTTCATGCCTGAGAAACCAGAGGACCACACGTACAACGATCCGCTGCACTCGTCGAGATTTGAAGATTCATCGCCTTTCTTTGCGTCCGGACACCCACAGTCTGTCAACAAAGGCTCTTTTGTGAATCCATGGCTTCTTTATCGGTTGCGATACTCAAGGGTTAAGACCATGCGGTTTAAGTCTGCACCTGAACTGATAGATCTGGATAGCATGGGCTGGAGGTCCGATGATATTAGCAAGATGGCAATGATGCTCTGGTTCCAAGGGAGCATGGAGCATATTAGGAGTCATTCAGCTGGACAGTGCATATATCCTAGTAACATTATACCGGTAGCCAGAGTCATCTATAATTTTCTCTCTTTCTTTTTGGAGCAATCGAACTATATAGCACGACTTGATCTACTCCAACTCGAAAACAAACCCCTCAAGCTCCGCATAAGCCCTTTCTAGATCATCATTAACAATAACCCGATCAAAGACACCCCCAGTCTCAGCAAACTCAAGCTCCCTCCTCGCTTGCTCCAGTCTAGCCTGAATCTTTGGCTCGCTCTCCGTCCCTCGACCCCTAAGCCGCTGCTCAAGCACATCAAGATCCCGCGGTTTAATAAAAACGTAGCGGGCGTCAAACTCAGGGTTCGCTTTCACCTGCTTCACGCCAGTCACCTCGATATCAAGGATCGGGATGAGCCCTTTGGTGAGTATTGCTGCAAGTGCTGCTTTACTGGTACCGTAGAAGTCATCGGTGTACATTGCATCTTCTATTAAACCTCCGCTGGATTTGAGAGTGTTGTATGTCTGGACGGAAACAAAGTGGTAGGATATACCATCTTTTTCACCCGGACGTGGTTGCCGGGTTGTGTGGGAGACTGTTAGCTCGAATGTATTCGGGTGTGTGTCAATGAGCTTTTGGGTAAGAGTTCCTTTGCCTGCGCCTGAGGGACCGGAGATGACAAGAGGCCGCCGATCTGGAGGTGCTGCTGTGCGGGTTAGAGTGAATGGTGGGGAGGTAGAAGGTTGATGACGTACAGGAAGCCATGTTGTCAACAACGGGGTTCTTATCTTGACGATGGATAATCAGAATTTGGGATGGGTAGGTAGTATTTGGCTATGTGCAAGCAGCTGCCCAGCCATATGTCAAACTCAGGTTGTGGGTTGAGGGACGCTCATGGCGTAGAGCTAAAGTGTATGTCGGACAACCTTACCGCTCATCGGCTCATGCAAGCGATATGTCCAGGGAGCCTACATCAATTCACGTCTAAACATAGCCAAGTAATTCAATAAGAAGGTACCTATCTACACATAATATATTGCATCGAGATATTATCCATTTGCATCGTGATTCTGTTCATTATGTACATGACCCAAACAATCTCCCATATCCATATCCATAAGTTGATAGGCATTTGCCGTAAAAAGAAGACGCTATTTCCATAACCCAAAGAATTGTTGAACGTTCAAAATCAAATCCCACACATCAAGTTGGGTATTTCATACATCAAATCAAGCCCAAACTGAAGACGTAATTCAAGAGTACTGTGTCTCACCCTCGCTATCACTCAGACTATCGCGACGACGACTCCGGCCATCACGGCGGTATCCCTTCGTCAAGCCCGGAATAGGATGCTTGTAGCTTTTGGTACCAGAATCCTCGGTGTCAACGTTGGAGTATTGGTACTCGGAACGGGAGCCCGCAGATGAGAAATCCAGGGGTTCAGTGAAGTGGCCCTGGGGCGCGGAGCGGCGCTCACGGTGCTTTCGGGGGGCTGCTGGTACGAGATGAAGGCGCGGGAGGTGGGCCAGATGGGCCCACCTCACTGCGACGTTCGCGACGGCGGTTGTGGCGGCGGGTGGATGGATCGCGGACGCGAGGCTCTTCGGTTACTTGGCTGATAACATCCTCGCTGCCTTGGGTGAACGAGAAGCCAGAGGGATCGCGGCGCGGAGGGGGTGGTTGATCGTAGGCAAAATCATATGACTGGCTCATCTCGCTCTGGTAGGAGGTCGGCGGGGCAGATGTGTCGTAGTCGCTGCCGTGGTAGGTTCCGTCGGCCTCACGGTTCATGCCGCCAATGCGGGCGGGCTTTTCTTCTCGGTAGGCGCGTACGTCGGCATCCTCTGCGCCTTCCCACTGTTCATGCTTGTTGCGTCGGAGAAGCTTTTCTTTGGCGGTTTCTCTGAACTTCTTGCGCCGTGACTTCTTCTCTGTAACAGTCGTCGCTGTGTCGGTGTATGATCCTTCTGTAAACGAGTATCCGTTGTCGGTGTAGCCCTTGCCAACAACACTTCCGCCACCGAGCTTGGTACTCGCTGTGGCATTACTAAGAGTCTTCCCGTCGGGTCCCTTTCGTCGCAGAACAGTGGACTTGTAGTCATCCCAGTCGCCCTTTCGCCAGACGAATCCGCCATTCTTGGCCCAGAAGAAGAACCAGATTGCCCCCAAAACAAACGCGAGTCCAATAAGGGCAAACAAAGCCATTAGGCCTTGCATCTTTATGCTGTGCGGGTCGACCGTGCCTTGGCCGTATTTTGGCTTGGTGGTCTCTTCTGCTGAGGAGTCTGCCCGTGGGAGGAGGTGGTGGGGGGTATAAGGGTCGACGGAAGATAATGTATTGGCGATGTTCTCATCCCGAACATAGAGTCCGGCGACGGTCGATCCTGGAACGTCGGAGGAGTCCCCGAACGGCCAAACTGGAGGCATGATAGAATATTAGAGTGGTCAAGAGCACGCAGCTCAAGACTGGACTCACTACCAACTCATTAGTGTCAAGCGTTATTGAAATTTGGAAAGGAGGTATATGAACATACATTGAAGCAAGTGATCAACACCAAGTGTAGATTGAGATAGATCTTTGACAGTCTGGAATGTGGGTATGGAATATGGGTGCGGAATGTGGGCAAAAATGAAGCACAGTGCCTAGATAGGTATTAGTGGGAGGTTGAAGATAAGAAGATGGGAAAATCCCAAACCCAGATATGATTCAGCTTGACTTCCAGCACAAAATTGAGGAGGTTGGAGAAGAGGCTGGGGAGCTGTGTTTACATGGTGGTTGTCACGGGCAACCTGCTTACTTCATCCCCCACAATGCCTAGGCGTCCACGGGTCCATGGACGGGTAGAGTTGGGCCACCCGTGGGTCGATCTATAAAAAGAGTCGATCACAATTGAACTTCGATTTAGATCTGAAACATGGCGTTCTTTTTAAGGAAATGGGTTTAATTATGGATCAATTATATCAAGTCGACAAATGCCACCCGCTGGAAGCCTGCGAAAGAGGCATACACGGTCGAAAGCTGTGATCGCGCCCAGACAGCTTGCGGGGTATCATAACCAACTAAACAGCAAAAGCAGGAAAAAGCATCAAGACCAATGGACGATAAAAACAGACAAGGAGATCAGCGAGATTGCGAAAATCAACCGAATCGATACAAAGCCCAAGAACAACTACGAGGCTCCCAGTAGGGCCAAATAGCAACAAGACCAATAAAATCATAGATATGGCCAAAGAAAAAGATGACCTGTTGAGACATGACAAGTAAACAGATATGGGTATAATCTCTCTCCGCCACTCGGAGTCGCGAACAAGGTAACCAGGAGAAAGACATAGGCCCAACAAGAAAGGCTATACACGAAACGCTGACAAAAAGAAGACATCAGAAAGTAAAGCACATCAGACTTGTCATTGCAGGTCATCAGAATCGTACAATCATATCGCCATAACAAACACATCATCATGGGGTTCGTGCCCGACCATTTTGCCCAAGCACACAAACATAAAAAGAAAAATCGAGACAGCAGTTGCAAATGAAATCACACACAAAAAGTCCTCCCAGTCTAGCGAGGCTGTTGGGCAACAGGCAACTCTAGACTTCATGACAAAGTCTAGCCTGTTCCCCAAGTCTCCCAACAGAATCTCGCTTTAGGTAATCCCCATTGTTTTTTTGTTGCACAAGCACCCGATCCCGAAGGAAAAACCAAAAACGCATATGCAAAGCAATCGAAACTTTTGACAAACGGACAAGGCCAGCCACAAACGGCTATGCAGACACAAGATGGAATCACAACAAAAATACCTAACCCTGAAAAACGAAAAACTCAAAAAAAGGACAACATCTATAGGGTAACAAGATCAATGGTGGTAGCGAGTAGTCCCGTAGGCCGACTGGCTGTCTCGACGACTAGATCGTTCCGACCGCCTATCTTCCCGGGGACGCCGCACCACATCTTCAAGTTCCCGGCGGCTGGAGCCGCCCGTATAATCAGAGCTGGTACCGTTCACATGCTGCTTGGATGGTCGCGGGCCGCCGATGTTCAACCGAACGGCCCCGGTCTCCCCAGCACGAATGTTAATAGATTTGCCTGCAACTGCTTCAGATGTAAATCCAATTTGGAATCCGTTCAACGTGAGGGTCATGTTCTTGTCTTCCTCCTTCCGTGAGGCTGTGGCACTGCCGCGGCTGCTGTTCGATCGACTGTTCTGGCTGCCACTCTCGCTCCCGTTGCGGTGAGACGCTTTGGTAGGGAGCAAGGCCTCTGTGGAGAGAGGCAGTGCAGCTGTTGAGGTTCGGCCCGATCGAGCTGCCTGGTAGTTCTCAGCTTCGCGCTCGCGGTCCTCGAGGTCGTCAGCGGCGCTGGATGGTTCCTCATAGTAGTACTCGGTAGGCTTCCGCCGCCGAGAGCTCGCCACAGCCACCTGAGCAGTCCGTCGATCATCCTGGTAGGACGCTGATCGTCGGTGATCTCGTAGGCTATGGGTTCTCTCTGGCAGCGGGGCGTCCCTTGACATGCGACGATGGGAGCGATCCTGAATCACCGGCAAGGCAGCTGCAATTTCCGGCATGTCCATGCGGTCTATATCTCGGTCCATGCCTCTGTCCCTGTCCATGGCTCGTTCTCTGTCCATGCCTCTGGATGGGCGACGCTGGGACGGGACAATACCGGCAGAGGTATGAATCTTCCGTGGTGGATCTGGCCGCTCTGGTTGCTTCGCCTGGTGGATCTGCGGCCTGGGCCTGGGTCTGGGCTTTGCTACTGGGGGTGGCATCCGATAGTAGTCTTCATCATGTTCCTGGTGTCTTGGAGGAGGGCGGTCACGGAATTCTCGCGGAGGATAGTGTTCCATAGGTGGCTCTTCATCAAACCATGGCGAATACGCCCCAGAGTCCACGGGTGGGTTGGGGGCAGTATATATAGATGAGGACCGACGGCGTGATGGCTCCCGGGACAGGGACCGCTCTCGTGGATACTCCGACGGGGGGTAGTCCGAGGCTGATGGGGCGTAGTAGGATTGTGCATATGGGGATGATGAGTACTGGTGCATGTATGCTGAGTTGGATGGTGGAGGGCCATGATCATATGCGTGCTGTGGGTACATCGGAGATGCCATTCCAGAACCCATTCCAGAACTCATTCCATGTGGCATACCGTGGAAACTCATGGGTCGTCCGTCTGGGTGGTAGGTATGATACGAATTGGATCGGCCGGGTCGACCAGGGTGACTGACGTGAATGTTCTCTATGGCACCGCCTGGATATCGAGCATTGTGTGGGGACGACGAGTATTCAGGGACGGGTGGGCGTGGCTGGGTGTAGTAGGAATATTCGCTGTGTCGATGGCCAACCGGGGTTGACTGATGATACTGAGTACCGTAATCGTAGTAGCTGTCGTGATACTGGCGGGCATGGGAAGATTCTCGTCGACGAGACTTGGACGACGACCGGGGCACGTGAGCATGATGGGCAGCGCCCGGATAGGCACCAACCATCGTCTCTTCGTGCGAGGGTCGAGATCGTTCTTTGTCCTTGCGTTCTCTGGTTGAACTTTTCCTGGCGAGGTCGTTCCGTTTGGGGGTGTCCACCTTAAGAGGGATCGGGGGGGCTTTTTCCGCCTGACGGCCCAGATTGGGTGCTATTAACCGTAGCGGCGGTGCGACTAGAATAACCTGAGTCACTGGCGCCGTCGATCAGCGGCTCCTGGAATCTTTCCAACCTGGAGGATATTTTGGCAGCTGTATTGGCAGCAGCAATATTGGCAGAATGCCTAGTGTCGGGTAGGATGGCGTGGTGTTCTTCGTCGTAATCTTCGACGCAGGCAGGCCGGGGGCCCTTACTGGCCATTATGTGGTCTGCAAGGCGGGCGGGTGTCTGAAAAAAAAATTTAAAAAAACAGGGTTGGTCCCGTTTCCGACAAAGGCGACGTGGGTGGCTCCCACAGGGCTCCAGAGATGTCCCAACTTACAGCAAGCCACTGCTCCCCTTTGACGATGAGTCAGAATTGATCTTATTCTCCCCCTCTCAACCCCGTAAATCTGACGAAATGGGCTTCCTTTTTTTTTCTTCTCTTCTCCCCAGTGCCCAACCCAAGCGGGCCACTCGAACAAGTAAGCGGACCTGCCGATCGCAGCGGGCGATGGCAGGCGACGGGCGACGGGTTCTGTCAAGCGGAGAGAGCGATATGGTACTTTTCAGATCGCAACGTCTCCATCGAAGTGGGATGTTAGGCTAAGAGTCGGGCGGAAGTGTTGGGTCAAAGAAAGAAGGAAGAAAATAGAAAATGACCTCTTTGGCAGACGATGAGTGGTGGAGCGCACTGCAGCTGCAGAGGTTGGGTTGAGAATTTGGGATCCTCTGCCTGACGGTCTTAGAACCTAGTGGGGAGAGTGGAGTCGATGGGCAGCGATAGAAGAAAAAAAGAAGTGAGGGGTGATCTGATTGATATCTAAAGGAAGAGAGAGACAGAGAAAAGAGAGAGATCTAGGAAAAAGGAGAGGAGTATAGAGAATAGAAAGAGAAAGAGAAAGGAAGAGTAAACACCCGAAGGCACAGGGCACAAGGGTTAAAAAAAAAAAGAGAGAAAAATTAGAAAGTTTCACGAAGAGGCTCTCGGTACCCAACACAAAAGGAAGGGAAAAAAAAGAAGAAGAAAGTGGGGGATATCGTCATCAATTGTTTTATCTATTTATCTATTTATCTATTTATCTCGTATGTAGCTCACATATATTATTGTATAGTATTCCGTACAATATACTTGCAATACTTCTACGGATGTCTTCGAATTATTTACTTTTAAGGTCGGGACCCGCTGGGGAATCCTTGGTTTGACTGCTAGGATCCATGGTTGGCCTTTCCTTATTTTTATTTACTTGTTTTTACTTGTTTCCCTTTTTTCGTCCCTTCTGTGTTTGAACGGATTTTCGTGCTGGAATACCACGGAGATGTCGCATTCCTATTTCTCCCTAAAGTGCATCCCACCTAACGCCCAACCGGGTTTGCGGCCCAATGATCGCCTCCACCATAAAGGGTCTTCCCTGTCAATTGAAGACCTGTTCCTCTAGCAAAAATCGGCTATGGCTCGGTTCCCGGTCAACTCAGTTTATTCCGCTCGCCGATTGTTTGATTATTTCCTGATTTTCGTGTATATTGGCCAATGCAGGGCCTCGAAGTACAATGACAATGTATCCGGCACACGGGAAAAAGTCGGTGGGGATGACACCCTACAACCCAGGCTGCAATGCAGAACTGTTGAGGTGACCCCTACTACTCCGTCCTCCCTCAGAGCATGTACGATGTAGGCAGACACCTGTAGGCATCGACAACGAAGCCTGGCAGAATCGCCACTTGTGGAGTGAGGAAGTGAGTCAGGTTTACTTTTACCATAGAAACCACAGATGTCAAACGACACTAAAACAAAAAGAGGGACTGAGCACTGCATGGCATTCGTCGTCAGAGCCCCTCGTCCATGTGGCAGGATATCTTTGGACATTGTCTCTTCTCCGCCTGCATACTTCTCATTCGTGACTCACACTGGGGGAAAACCTTTGACAATCGGCCATCGCTTCAAGGGCAAGTATGTACTTGTACAAGTTTTGAAGTACTCCATACGTGGGACACTATATCGTACTAGTACTAATGAACTAAATGGGCGGAACCTTCTCTCGGGAGGCAGAAATGGCTAGTTCGGTATGACATGCAGCACGGACGGTCTATCATTGCCATTGTGGATTCCTTCACATCCCTTGCGTCCTTAGATTAGGAGGTTCGTGGAGTTTTCACTCCGCACGTGTGGGAATGGCAACATTCCAAGGTTGAAACTGGCGATGTCCGCTATAAACTACGTGTTGAGCGCAGCCGATAACATCCAAAACATTCTGTAGCCTGGGTATGTAGTCCGAGCTGAGCAAAATCCTATATTGGGCCGAAGTGGATATCTTCAGGCCAAGAGGCTAAGAAATCGAACCAGGAAAAGGGCTCCGCTCCAAATATAACCAAGGATCTCCATGCGGCTCCAGTGTGGTATTCCCCCTCCGTTTACAGTAATACCGTTGGTGGGCACCGGTATAGGTCTTTGCATTGGGCCCGGGGGTACTAGGAACATGTTGTACGCACGGGGAATATCTGAATTTGGATCGCATGGCAAAACAGCCAACAAGCTTTCCTCGCATATAAAATTCATGGTGGGATCACGTTGACATCCTTCCCCGGTGATTCATTAATTTATATCGGGGAACTAGAAAAACATCAAGGGGCCACCCCCTTGCTTTAATCTGCAAGATGGCATCAGCTCCCCGAGGTTGAGATCTTCACCGCTCTTTCGTGAGTACCGATAAATGGTGCCCCGGCGATGAAGATGAGGGGAAACCTGTCCAACTCTATTCCTTTCTCGGTTCTAGAGACTCCTATCGGGGCTTTGGGTGGAGGAGAAGAGGGCCTTAGAAACATTATAGAAGTTTCGTGTACATGGTACATCGGTATACATGACTTGCATGTTGATCGCATCACCCCGGGCTCCTTTGTAGATGACATGATTCGTTCGTTCCAGATAGCCTTTTTCATGGCGATGTATTTCTGGGTTAGTCTTCGTTCGGCACACGGTGGGTAATTAACATTGTCCGATGTCGTACGAAAAACAACAGTCAGGTAAGTCAAGTGTTCCCATGGCTACGCTTCAAGACCAGAGTGCTACTGAGGTGCTACGGAATCTACAGCAGCTTGCTCGATTGGGGACTGTGGCGCCTCTTTAGGGTATCGGGAAATAGGCGACTGCCATTCCGGATGAAGCTCCCCCGAACCTTGTACAGGTGGAAGCAAATGTGTTTTCAAAACAACAATTCCTTTTCTATCAATATGTCCACCAAACTGAATAATATCTACAAAGAAAATAAATATAATATCACACTCTTGTCTATACCCATCGCCCGATCAAACCCAGAGTATCGCTAGGCAGCATCAGCCCCTCGGCCTCCTAACTCCTGCGCAGATAGAGAGCAATCCATCCAAGGACTCGATATCCAGCAATGATGCCCAGAAGGATTCCAACCCACTTGCCCGTGCGACCAGTGGCATACCCATACGATTCTAGCACTCCAGTGCCCCGAATGAGACACTGATCCTCCAGGTCAGTAGCCCACATGCATCGACAATCGGCACCACACGAGTAGTTTCTCTCGGAGAATTCATTGACCATCATACCCTGAAAGACATAAGCCTATTCCAAGTACCCAGTGAGTTAGTGACCATCCTAACAAGAAAATAAACTTCGGATACCAGTGTATCGGCATACCTGGTAATCGATGTAGTGGAACACGTATTTCCAAAACGGATTGAGAATCTTCTGCGTGACCATAAACCCTCCGACACTCATCCAAAGGCCATTTGCGAATGCAACAAGCGCTAAGGAGATGACAAAGTTTGGGAATATCGATGTCATGAGGACCACTAGGGATTCGGCCGCCACAAGATCAAGGAATATCCACATCACCCAGGTAAAGAAGGCTTCTGCTGTTGGTTGGAAATTGGACAGCCAGTATGAGACGATCGAGAAGAGCAGAGATATCAAAACTGGAAACGTTAGAGAGCAGGAATATAGGAATATAGTAGGGGAGTACCTTGTACTTACACAGGTAGGGAAGCCCAATCAGAAAGTTTGAGACTATAAATGGTGTCACACCATATAGCCCGTTGGCTCGCTCTTTGGTGAAAGTTGCCCGGTCTTCAAGGAATGCGGGGACGTATGCTACAGCCATGAAAGACATGAATGCGGAGCCAAAGAACTATATCATATATTAGTATCGGCATCCCTTCAATTTTAGCCACATGTAAAACTCACAATAGCGTTGATAAACGGCTGGATAGAGTCTTGGGACGGATGAAGACGTAGCCACACTGTGCCCATCATGACAGCCAATCCTGCGCCGCGTTAGCTCCGGTAAGTTTTAAAAGAAGAATGATAATTCGTACCAAGATACATTGCGATCCGGATTCCATAAGCAATGACATCGCGGTAAGACTTAACAAATGAGCGATGCAGCAGAGCCATGGTAATTGAAATCGTTCCTGGTCGAGTCTCTTCTTCTGTAGAGGCTTTGTTGACAGGTTTCTCTGTCGATCCTATCCGCTCAGACACTTGTCTTTCCAGTGATTTTGCCTCGCTCGAGTTTGCCCAGGCAGTTTGAATGACACCGACTCGGTCCTCCTCCTTCGAGCTCGCAAAATCGGAACTGACGGTATCCAAAATGAATTCAGCAGGGTTGGTTTGTGCGGGGATTGGATATCCAATGCCACTAAAGTAGCTATCCACGGCTGAAATTGCCCCGAAATAACATGTTTTCCCTGCCGAGAGAAGCAGCAGCTTATCGAAGAGATTAAACGTGGTGGTTGATGGTTGGTGGATACTCGCAATGATGAGAAGCTATCATGGAAAATGTTAACAACAGCAGGGAACACATATGGTATGGACGTACGTTATTGGCCCGCGCGAGCTCCTTTGCATACGACATCACCTCAAAGCTGGCAGTCGAGTCTAGACCGCTTGTTGGCTCATCCAAGAACAAAATCTTTGGATTGGTGATGAGCTGGCTAGCCACACTCACACGTCGCTTCTGGCCACCACTGATGCCCTTCCGGATCGGGGTGCCGACCAACGTGTTCGCCTGGTTCTGGATACCAAATGCTTCCAAAAGTGTGCGGATCCGATCCATACGCTCACGCTTCGATACAGAGCTATAGATAAAAGCGGTAAGTACTGCGATATATAGGGGATGCATAGGTGAGATTGGCTGGACAGCTGTTATTCCAACTTTACATACCTGGGCAACGAGAGGTCCGCCGCGAACTTCAATGTCTCCTGCACTGTCAACGACCCGATCAACACGTCTTCCTGCTCGACGTAAGAGGTCACCCGCTGGAAATTCCGTGAGTCCATTTCCGCATCATTCACGTAGGTCTCCCCGAGAACCTTCGCACCAGCTGACGCGGCACGTCGAGCCAACACGTTGAGGAGGGTTGTCTTGCCGCAGCCTGACGGGCCCATTAGGGCAACGAGCTCCCCTGTAGAACCGGCATTAATATGATATGTTTATTATAGTCTATGGGCAAGGATACAAACCATGTTGCACATCACCGCTGATATCATTGATCAGATCGCGCGCCTTTTTTGTTTCACGATCCTTGACGGTGACCGTTAGACCTTGCCACGAGAAATTCTGAACAGTCTCGTTCATTAAAAAGTGCCCACTGTCATTGCGCTCCAGGTCCGGGGTACTAGATGCGCCCAAGGGGGAGGGATTGCCCATGCTGCAAGATAATGTAGACGGTTTGCGGCAGATACAAGAGAATTGGAATCCAACCCACGTCCAGGTTCGCGGGCCCAGGTTTTATAATTTTAAACACATTCATATTATCTGCACCTGGACCCACGGACTTACAAATCCCTGTCTAGCGTTGAGATAAAGTCCTTGTTACGTGTCCGAGGTGGTCCCCAAGGCTGAATATAGGGCTCAATCTTCAGGTGGAACCCGTAGACTCGAGCCCGAGCTGACATAAGACATCGATGGTCCCCAAACCCCCAGGGAGACGCCGTCCTCTACGGTGTACGGATAATGAACTTGGAGAAGAGTCATAAGCCTAGATCAAATTCCTTAGTGTAAGATCCCACAAGCAATAGCGCTTTTGCTATGTGGGGTGCGTCCAAACCCCGATCCCCATCGTGGATCGGATCATCCACATGCTTTCCTTAACAATACGACCTCCAAAAAAAGCAAAGAAAAAAAAAAAAAAAAAAAAAAAAAAAAAAAAAAAAACAAAACACTAAAAGAAAATAATAGGAAAAGACAGGAGAAATCTGAGTAGGATTTTGTTAAAGGAATAAGCATAATGCCATTTTTATTTGTCCCGCTCTTGGCGCCCAATGCAACTAAATTAATATCAAGGTATACGAAAGACACCAGTCTTTTGAGAAATACTGAGTGATATACCACGCAGAAAAGGAAGCAAAATCGAGCAAGCCGAATTTACATACTAGAATATATGAGTCAGTAATTGCTTCTTCAACGAGGCTGGGGAAAACTAACCGCTCGACAGGGCTGAGACCGAGAACCCGCATGCCGTTGTGCAGAACTTGGCGGGCCGATGCATACAACGCCATACGCGCCTGCTTGACATCTGGCTCGCTGCCGATCACCTTGAGCACATCGTAACTAGAGCTCAGCATGTGTGTCATCTTGAAGAGATAGCTGAGGACAGTGATGGGCTCAAGAGTCTTAGCAGTCTGCAGGAGTACATCGGGCCACTGGGCCAGCAGGCGGACCAAGTCGACAGCATGCTGCTCAGTCAAAAGGTCAAAGTTGGCGTTGACCAATTCATTAACATCCAACTCGGACTTGCGGGCCATCGAGCACAGACGAGCATGAGCGTACTGCAGGTATGGGCCGGTGTCACCCTCGAAGGATGTCATGGCATCCAGGTTGAAGTCATAGCCGTTAACGCTGAAATGAAACATGCAAATTAGTAAACAGATAGACGGAAGTAGCAGGAAAGAACACTATGCATACCGCTTTCCAGTCATGTCTTGTACCATAACGGAGGTGATACCCAGAATATCGGCAGTCTTCTCAGGATCCTCGACCTGTGAGTACTTGACTTCATTCTTCTTCATGACCTCGTGCATCTTGTCACCAACATCGCGCAGGATGTCATCCAAGAACTTGACGGTACCCTTACGGGTACTCATACCACGGACCATACCGAAGTTAATGTGCTGGCAACGGGACGCCAAGTCCTTGTGGCCCATAAGTTCAGTGACCTTGAAGAGCTGAGCCAGGTGGAGATCCTGCTGAGCGGCAACAACGTAGATCATCTTGTCGAAGTGGTACTCGTTGTCGCGCTCGGTGATGGCACCGATATCACGGGTCAGGTAGAGAGGAGTGCCGTCCTTGCGGACAATAATAGCCTTGCCCAGCTTCTTGGCACCGTGCTTGGTGAAGTCCACAATAACAGCACCCTCAGACTTCTCTGAGACACCGGCCTGCTCCATAAGCTTGTAGGCATCGGTCATGCTCTCAGACTTGATCTGAGATTCACCGGAGTAAACATCGAAGTCGATATTGAGACGGGCGTAGGTCTGCTTGTACTTCTCAATGCTGAGATCACGGAACTTGCGCCAGAGAGCAAGAGCCTCCGGGTCACCGTCCTCCATACTCTTGAAGTAGCGACGGGCCTTCTCATCCTCGCTCACGTCCACAAGCTTGGCAAGCTCTGCCTCGAGCTCAGCAACATCCTCGCTCTTCTCCTTCTTGGCCTTGATCTGTTCCTTCAGCTCCTTGATAGGTCCTTCCTGTTCACTGACTTGACGGTTGACCTTGACGTAGACATCGAACAGGTGGTTGATAGGGTCCTTGACAAGAGCTTCCTCATTGCCGAAGTACTTGAAGCCGTTGGCCAGCAGGCCATACTGCTTACCCCAGTCACCCAGGTAGTTCATTTTGATCACATCCCATCCCATTACAGTGTAGATATTGGCGAGGAAACCACCGATGATGGTACTGCGCAGATGACCAGCGTGGAAGGGCTTGGCGATGTTGGGCGACGAGAACTCGATGATGATCTTCTTCTGGCCCTTGGAGGGGTCAGAGGGGTCCTTCTGACCCTGGTTGCCATTTGTTCCATAGGCGGACTTCTCCTTCAGGATACGACCAAGAACATTATCGGTCAATGGCTTAGGCTTGCAGAAGAACTGGATGTGAGGACCAAGCGGAGTCGGGGGGTGAATAAGGTCGGAGGCGGGGAACTTGGAGGCAAGCTCCTTGGCAAGCTCCACGGGGTTTTTTTGCTTAATCTGAAGAGAAGCCACCTAATTGTATGCAACAAGACATTGTTAGTCCAGGGTCCCATGATCACGCGGAACATGCGAATTGCGCCTGCGGCTACATACCGGCAATGAAAGGTCACCCTTATCCAAAGTACTGGTCCAGGCAATGCGCGGGTAGATCTTCTGAGCATCGATATCAGCGGCTTTAGCCAACTCCTCCGCGATATGTTGGCGGTATATATCCATCGGGTTCAGTGTCGGGAAGCAGTTGGCGAACTGAGACTTCTGCGCCGTGGATTGGAGCGAGAGAGCCTCAACAGAGGCGGGGAGAGAAGCTGCGGACATGATTGAGAATCCTCGCGATGTACCGGATGCACGTATGGAAGTCAGAAATGTCGAAGGTTTAGAGGGGCAACGCAACGGAGAAAAAATGGCTGTGAACCGCAGAGCCCCGCTTAGACAATGACCCATAAAGAGGGGGGGAAATCTCTCGGGGATCTTTTTTTTTTTGCCCTTTTTCTTTTTCCGTTTCTTCCCCTTTTTGACTTGCTGTGACTCAAAGAGGGCGGTGAGTCACGTGGTGACCAGGTCTTATCGATTAAGCGTGACATCACTTTTGAGCGTGATCTGCCGAAACCCTATACAATATACGCTAAATATATAGACTACATGCTCATTAGGCCCTTATGCTACTATTCGCACATCCGTTATCTATAGCCCAGTCCATTGATTGTCATAGCAGACACACTCTATGGGCAAGACGATGGTCTGGGCGTCCAACAGTGGAAGATATAGGGCTTGAAAAGTGATCGGTGACACCTGGTCCATATCTCTTTTGCATTGGCTCCTCAGATGTGTCTATACCTGAGCCTACTACTAGTGTATGATCTACGTTTCTTCTTCTGTCCAAAGTCTGAGAAAGTCACTTTCTGTGTTTGTGTTTTCTCACTTTAGCCTCACTTGTAGCCTTCAATATCATAGAAGTGTCTCCGTATTTACCTGCAAGACAAGATATAAATAACTCCAGAATCCTTGGGAAAGTGCAGAACTCTCAAATGGAAGGATAGTTGAAGAAGAATGCATAACAGCACTTATCCTTCAGCCCGATAAAGTGCTGGGAATACACAAGCACCGTACTTGCTGTGAGTTGCATTAGACGTGGCAGTACGGGGGTAGGGGCACTAGGGACGCATTGCGCAAACGGCACTGGGATTCCTTGAGCACTTGCCCTTAGCACACGGTTTTCACAGTCAGTAGCCAGCTATCTCTTTTCATCCTTACCCCGATTCAAAGAGTACTCATCGCAAACCTCACCATCTCCAAAACACGTCGCGCACACTTTCTCTTCATTGTTTTTATCTGATCCAGCTCTGAGATAGTTTGCCCGACGGGTTGCTTTGTCAAAATGGACTTCCCTCTGCTCAGAGGACTTGTACGAAATGGAGTACAAAGCCATGGACTCCATGGAGTCCACGTGGGACCCAAATATCGATCCCGCTTTGGATCCCCAGCTTGGTCTGGTTAATGTTCCAACCCCAGTGCAAACTCAGCCTGGCGATGCCTCAAAGGCCCAGCCCGGTATTGCGACTGCTTTGACTGACAAATTGTTGTGGCCGTATGATGATTGCTGGAGAAGCGCCGTCCCATCGAGCCTACAGTCTGGGCGTAAGTATCGTGGATAACGGGCTAACAAAGTATCAGTCTCAACGCCAAGCTTTGTGACTGCCCTGAGCATTCTGAAACTACCTCGCCAGCCGAGCATGCTCTTCTAGTGAGACTGACGGGTGCTTGAAGCTTCTGTTTACTTGACTGACACGTCTCCTATCCAGTTCATTCCGGACAGTGCGAAGCGTTGCCATTACTGCCCATGGAAGACTGAGAGAGTGGCAAAGGTGGGAAACCCGGCACCAATATTGCGTCGCCACGACAGCGACAGCTATCCCGGTATTTCCGTAGGCCCGCTACGTGCGTATGTTTATCGGCCCTTCCTCTATGTATGGACCCGTGCTAACCCTGATATACTAGGTCTTTGAAGACAGAGTAGTGAGTCCACACACTCTGTCTGTTTCCATGAATCGTGCTGACATTTTATCTTTTCAGCGAATGATACGATCTCACCCGAGGCGGTCGTCCTACTCTTGAGACGGACACAGAGCAGACATAAAGGAAGCATGTGAGGGGCGAAGATGGGATACCTGTAGCCCATTCATTTGTCGATTCTTTCTTTTGTATCTCAGTGTCACTAGCTCTGCCCTCCAGTGCAACTCCGGAAGGGAGAACAACAATGCCTGGAGATTAAGCGGTTTGGTAGGATAGCAACAAAACAATGAACACCACAAATAAATTGAAAGCTTTGTTTCCCGATTCATACTCATCAAAGACTTGACAATGGGCTTGGAACATAATGCCTTTGTTCTCACCAAAGGGCCCAAGGTAGTAGGTCCCAGGGGAGCATTATCTTAGAGCCGGTGAGTGCCACATATTTATTGGGCTTCGACTCCCCCTGAGCAGCATCCAATTCACCGACGAAGCAACATTATCTCACGGCTAGCGCACTCGACAGGATTACTCTCCATAGGGGTCCCCAACTCGAAAATATTAGCACTTGAACAGCTAATGCGCTTCGAAAGCTAATCAATATGTCATATTACATTACCATCCACAATGGCTCAGGTGTGGATGAGAGCCCTGAAAACACGTGGATCAATATCACATTTACTATCAAGGACCATTTTTACCTTCGCACTGACGGAGCGTTGATTTGCTTTATCATTGAACGTATTCGGGAGAGGAAGTTCAGAGTTAGCACTGAGCCCATGGATCGAAAAGCTCGATGGTGTATATCGATACCAGTCTCCAAACTGCATAAAACCATGGATGGAGCTGTTGCGGACGCTTTACAACTGGCGGAGTGGTACAAGGTCCAAATCCTCAATGGGAATGCAAGTATCAACCGCAAACTTCTATTTGATCGGAAGCCCTTTAATGAAGGTAAGGAATGCTGTAGAGACAATGTGTGCGATCGGATACTGCATCCGGAGTGGTGGGAAGTTACTCGTCAAGAGTCTAAAGATGCCAGTGAAGACTCTAAAGATACTAGTGAAGATCCTAAAGATACTAGTACAGATTCTTAGTGCTTTGGTTGGCTGAAATGAATGCATATTCAATCTCCACCTCCGTGATATTTACTTCGTAAAGTGACTAGGGTGTCCACGGGTGTTCAAGCTTTAAGAGCTTCAGGAGCTCCCTAGATATTGTAAGCACATTTGTAGCTTAAAGTCCTTGTCTAATATAGCAACCTACCTACTAGCGTGGTTTCCAAACGCAGAAAGGGGGGAGACTGGAGTGCTACGACAGATGAAGTCTTTGGACCAACGTTGAGTGTCCACATATGACGAAGATTGGAGCGGTTGGCATGTAAATATGTAGGATTATACAGTTATTAACGTCGATTAAGAACATGGTATTAATACCGAAATCTAGGCGGATATTTCACGCGCCCAAGCCCCGGGGGGATCTTTTAATCACTTGTAGGCTGGGGTCTATTGACACATCTAACCACACACCAGACATCAAAATAAAATGGCTTCGCGGCCGGACCCGCTAATATTCTATAGCCGATTCACATATATAAAGGGCAGAGTCGAGTTCGAAAACAATAACTTTTCGTTGATCACAGCGAATCCCTTAGAAGCAGAAGACCTGGTCCTCCAGCTTGCTGACGGGGCGCGCCTTGGTGTATCCAAGAGCCTCGGTGGCCTTCTTCATGGCGCTGACCATGGGAGGAGGGCCACAGAGGAGAATCTTAACATCGGCAGCGGGGGCGGGTAGACGCTCCTGTGAGAAAGTTTAATTAATACCGAGGTAGCACAAGCACGGCACACAAACTTACCTTGATCATGTCGGGAGTCACGAAGCCGACACCGCCGGTCCAACCCTCGGGCGGGTTGTTGAGAACGTAGTAGACGCGGAATCCATCGTCCTCCTTCTCCAGCTCTTCGAGCTGGTCCTTGAGCAAGATGTCCTCGGGGTTGACGTTGGCGAAGATCAGGTCAACCTTGGTGGTGTCGTTACCACCGTTGCGAGGACGGTTGCGGATGATGGCCTTGATAACCTGCAGCATGGGGGTGATACCAGTGCCACCGGAGATCATACCGATGTGGCGGCACATGTTGGGAGTGTACACCATGGCGCCCTTGGGGCCGCGGACCTTCATGTTGTCGCCGATCTTCAGTTGGGTAAGATACTTAGAGATGTTACCCTGGGGGTAGGCCTTGATGAGCAGATCGAAGTAGCCGGCCTCGTTGTCGGAGGAGATGGGGGTGTAAGAGCGAACAACCTCCTTAGGCTGACCTTCAATCGTAGCGGCGAGAGAGATATGCTGACCGATGGGGAGACCGAGGATATCGGTGGAACGAGGGAGGGCAAAACGGTAGATGGCGACATTGTGAGAGATCTCATTCTTCTCCTTGAGGACGAAGTTCTGGAATTCAGTGGGGTTCAAGACCTTGCGAGGTTCTGCGATCAATGGGGTCAGTTCAGTTCCTCGGCGTTTCCCAGCGCTCCGATATTTGGATAAAAGAAATGCACGCACTGTTGCTGAGGACCAAATAACCGGCCAGAACTCCAGCGACAGCGATTGCATAGGCGACGAACTCGGGCTTAATGGCGTAAACACCCGCGATGAGCAGGGCCGAGGGCGCGAGGGCCGTGCCGATGGTGGCGAGACTTCGAGGAATCAGCCATTGATGTTATAGGTGAATAACATTAACTCACCTCATTATGACAAAACTCGGATACTGTAGTTTTTTTTTTTAAAAAGCAGCGATAAAAGCAGAAGAGAAAAGGGAAAAGAGGAGATAAAAAGAAATGAGGGGGGGCTAGTCCGCCCAACGGAATTTCCCACCTTTTGGGGTTACGATTTCCCCGACTTTTTACTTCGACTTGACTCGACTTACTCGACTTACTGGGGTTATTTGGCTTACTGAGGGGTTATTAGATCATTTGCACTGCTTTTATTTCTTCTTTTCAAACCCATCAAAATGCCCGAAGTACCAGAAGTCCCACAGGTCCCTGCCTTTAATCTAACGGAATTGGACCACAAGCTCCTGGCCATGACCGACGAGGAGTTCGTATATCACGACTGGGAAGACCTAAAAAGTATCATCGGTAAGTCCCCGCACGTCTCCGAATCTGCCCTAGGCAATCCCCCTCATGCCATGTCCCGTAACAGCGCGGAATGATCTCGGTGCACTCAAGCGGAAGCCTTCCGATCTCCGCCGATACCTGGCCTGGACACAAGAGACCAAAGCGAAGTATGGCACGATCATGAATTATATTTGCCAGCAGCGATTAAAGTGGCATTTGCCGCTAAACACTGCCAGCGGCAGTGACTCCGCGGTTATCAAGCAAAGCGGGCCCCCGGCGACCTTCAAAAACCCGCGTCCCTTTGCCGATCCCGAGGACTACAAGATCCTCCGAAAATGACTGGCCATATGGTGTCACCCCCGGAATCTCGCATCTGGTCGTGTGGTTGCGCACTCCCATCCCTGTTAAATCTGACGAGGGCCATCTGACCGATGAATCTCGTGCGATGATCGACACCTTTGTTCGAAAGACTTTCGTGGACCGATTGGCTAAGGATCCTCAAAATTTCCCGGACCCTGAGTCCCATGTGCTATGGTTTAAGAATTGGGTCGGTCTACAGAGCGTGAGGGCATTGGAGCATGTCCATATTTTGGTCCGTGATGTCCCCGAGGATATCTTATTCGAATGGACAAATGAGTGAGGTTGCTGGTGGGATTGTTGATAGATTTTTGCCTGGTTGATCGGGTCTGCATCGGCATCATAAAACGAAGCATTTTGCTCCTAGAATACTTATATTGGACATTTCACGTCATTAAGAAGAAAAGAGGAAAGAAGAAAATAGTTACAAGAGTTCTCGAAAGGCTGAAACCTTTGGTCAACCCGCAAAGAACACAGGCGGTACACTACACACCTTCTACCATGAAGGTCGTGGCTCGTGGTCGCCTTCAGGTCTTGTCCCATACTCAATCTTTACCTGATCCGTGCGATGAATCTTGCCGGCCATGTGGACCTCTGTTTGGAGTTGATCCGAATTCAAGATGCTTTCCTGGCTACCGCTCCCCGTAGCCCCAATATTGGTGGTCATAAGGATATCGTCGTCCTCGCGATTGTTGCTTGCCGATTTCTTTACGGGTCTATCCGTGTCCGAGCGCAACTTGCTGCTCTCATATCGCGCGTGAGAACTCCAGGAACGTTTGCCTCGGATCATTTCGTACATCGGACCCAGGGTTGGGATGCAGGACGCCATAATGATAATGTTTGATTCGACACTGAGACACGCGAGTCAGATGTTAGTCTAATTTCATATAAGGAGTGACTGAAAACATACCTCGTCCAGATAACAAGATCTGCTGTTCCATCTGTTATGCCGTGTCAGTGGTAGGTATCTCACTTCATGCACAAAAAGAACAACTTACATGTCGAGTCTTCTTTATTATATAAACCTGGTAGCTGTAGACACTTGACAATAGCCATTGCACAGGCTCTGTGTGGATGTTCAGCTACTCTCTCTAGACATTAATATCAATCAACTTACACGGCGCCCAAACCCAAAGCTGCGCACAGGGCCAACTTTTTCTTAAACGACATTTGGAGTCGTAGCAATATCACAGTCGGATAAATTGCAAGATACAGATCGACCACCGCGGACAGAACTGAGAAAGGTTCAGTTATTCGTTTGCAGAAGGCATCCAACCCACCAACATACCTCCAGTGAAGATTGCAAAGCCCACCAGGATCTTGGTCGGACGACATATTGCCCCTTCAGACACGAGACGAATTTTCCATAAAGCCTGGGGAGGATCACACATGGTGAAGAGAACGATGATACAGATGCTCGACGCCACGAACACCGAACCTGTCAATACCCATAGCCATATTCGGTGAAAGCGGGTGGGATTCATGATGCGATTCAGGAGAGCAGCGACTGCGAGTTTTGGAGTTGTAAAGGACATGATTCCTAGTGCAAAGTCGGCATAATTAATGACTAGAATGCGTTCGACCAAGTCCATGCCGCCTCTCTCCATCAAAACAGGTGTATGGCTCCCGTAGCCCAGAACGACATTCAACGTGGTGAGAATTGTATAACTGGCGACCATGATCTATAGAAATTGTTACTTGGAGTGGGCTGAAATGAATCGGGTCGTACACACCATGGCGAAAACGATGATATAGTCATCAAGTCCAATGTTCCTTAACATCCGGGCTCGGATATAAAGCCGCAAGGATACCATCACCACACTTACACTGAAGAACGCCCAGAAAACCCCTAGAATGCGTGGACCCTTTGTCTGGGTCATGTATTCAGCGTCCATGATTGCCATGATTCCGAGAGCGGCTGCTCTGTTCCTTGTAGGGGAATGACAATGTCCTCTATCTTCTCTGGCATCAGGAGGACTGGAAACTGTACGGAGTAGAACAGAGAATTATTATCACAGGCAAAAGTTAATTGAGATTAACTTCTAAAAACGCGAATATGCATGTTGTACTCCGTACTCCATAGGCACTATTGTTACAGCCCGTGCCGAGGGTGACGATCAGGCAGTTCGGGCCCAGTCTGGCGGGGGTCATACTTTGATGAATTGACCAATCACTTCTCTATATGACAAGAGGCCTCAAGCGCTAATATCGTGAGTGGCCTGGCAAGTGCTTAACTTTTTGGCCCCTAGCCACTGCCGCCTTAGCGCGTTTCCACGAAGTTATGCTATCCTCATTTGGTTTATATTATATTACGGAGTACGCATAATATAGTATGTTGTACATATGTAGAAAGCCCCCGTTCTATGAAAAACCTAGAAAAAAAGTCTCGTATATTATCCTACCTTTGGTTCCTTATCAGATTTTCCACGAACGAGTCAACGAATGAATCCTTGGACCTGATCGTCGTGCACCATGTGGAGCTATCAAGGGCCGCAGGATTCACTCGGTTAAGACAATGGCTCTATGCTGTACTGATTTAATATAACTCAAGGAGTTTGCCCCGATAAAATCAGCTTACCAACCAATTACTTTCAAAGGTCGCTTAACATGGGAATGGGATATGACACTAATGCACTACAACATAGGATACTGGATACTAGGATAGTGACCCTGTCAGGGGTTCGGCAATGTTACCGCATGTTAGCACCTAGAATTTAGTGTACCATGAGACAATGTCATCGCGAGGAGGTTCCTTTTAACCCCATTTGTTCCCCTACGTATGCATTGCAAACATATGTTGTAGTCCATCATGGCATCCAATTCCACCCATATAGAAGGTCTTGCTCTCAGCTCAAACCTACCAGATACAGTGCCCGGTCTCCTTCAAACGGTTGCGAGTCATGGCAAAGACCTCATTGCTCAGGATCCCGAAGCACGGTTGAAGCTGCTAGAAGCTGCCCGATCATTGACTTATGCATTGGAAACCCCCCCGAGAAGCCATTATTCGACACTGCTGGTCCGAGGTGGGTTGTCATATTCTATCCCGTGCTTTTTTTTTCGAGCGATTTGGGATTATCTAGACTAACGGGCATTGCATTTAATCAGTCTACGAGTTATGCTGCCTTAGAGACCGCCGTTGATATAAATCTATTCTCTGCGCTCGGCACAGATGACAAACCGAAGACTGTCGCAGAGCTTGCTGAGGCAACCAGCGTGGATCCAATCTTGCTCGGTTAGTAGTTTGCTTATACCAGCAAGCACGAGTGCCTGACAAATTTATGCAGGGCGATTAATGAAACATCTCGCTGCGATTGGAACAATAACCGAGACCGGCTACAACGAGTACTGCCCTACTGGCTTCTCAAAAGTTCTCACAGTTGAGAGATATAGCGATGCATTCCCGCTCATGTGAGTAGATAGCCAGGTCTTCTATCCCCCAAACCATGACTGACAAGTCCAGGACTCGCCGTTTCACCAAAGGCATCATGGCCCTACCGGCCTTCCTCAAGAAAAACAACTACCGAAACCCCACAAGTCCCACAGATACAGCTTTCCAGATGGGTTATGAGACAGACATGGGTTTCTTCGGCCATGTGCAACAGGAACCGCTCACGGCAAAGCAGTTTAATAACCACATGTCAGTCTACGCACAAGGCCGAGTCCGCTGGATGGATCCCGGTTTCTACCCGGTTCAAGAACAGCTTATAGATGGGGTCAGGATCGGCGAGGACGATGTCCTGCTCGTTGATGTTGGAGGCAGCTTTGGTCATGACCTATCCGATTTCCGTCGGAAATGGCCTGGCCTCCCCGGTCGTCTGGTGCTTCAGGATCTTCCTGAGGTGGTGGGTTCTGTCAAGGATTTGCATCCCTCTATTGAAGTTACTAGTCATGATTTCTTTACTGAGCAACCAGTCAGAGGTACGGAAATAGAACACTTTCCCATGTTCTTGCGAATAAATTTTGAGCACTTCGATTCTTGGAGTATACTAACATTATATCTGCATAGGAGCCCGCGCATACTATATGCACTCTGTTCTCCATGACTGGCCTGATGAGCTTTGTCGCAAGATCTTGGCTAATATTGTGGCCGCCATGCAGCCCGGCTATAGCAAGGTGTTAGTGAACGAGAATGTGATTCCGGACACGGGGGCCTACTGGGAAACTACAAGTTTGGACTTGATTATGATGGAGATTGGATCTGGCGAGCGTACAGAACGCCAATGGCATGCATTGTTGGAATCTGCTGGACTGAAAATCGTCAAGATTTGGACTGCCCAGAGGGGCGTGGAGAGTTTGATTGAGTGTGAGCTAGCTTGACCTGTGAAATGAATGCTGTACAGGTTGCCGAAGGAAATCAGTCTGCAAGCCCTCCTGTCTAATTTATATTATGATACTTCATCCCATTACCACAGGCACCGGCAAACAGCTGTCGTCTACAATTCATTGAGACATACAAAGAACTACGTTGCAAGAATCGGAATGAGAATAGAATAATAAAAGAGTTCGGTATCAGAATACGCCAGCCAGCTAGTCCATCGAAGCAAATGTTTATTACAATATACAAAGAGCGCACCTGGGAAATACGACGATCACGTCTTCTGCTCCTCCACGAACTTCAGAGCCTCCTCCCGCGAGACAACATCAATAGTACTGGCCTTTTGCCTGAAACTCACACCATAGCACTTCTCTGCCACATGCAACATTTCAGGCCTGAAGGTAGTGCAGATGAACTGCCCGTTGGTGGAATCTGAGATGGACTTGAGCATCTGAGCAACGGCCGTCCGGTACTGAGCGTCCAGATTGGCGTCGATCTCATCGAATAGGTAGAATGGTGCGGGATCGCAAGCCTGGATAGCGAAAACGAGTGCTAGAGCGCAAAGACCTATGGCAAGATAGTTAGCAATTGCAAAACAAAATACAGACTTGGAGTGGAAATGCTTACTCTTTTGTCCACCACTCAGCTGCTGAATACGCTGTTGATCGTCGTGCTTGCTATTAAAGCTCACACTGATGCCGACACCGACGTAGTTTTCGACGCTCTGCCGAGCTTCCTCATCATCTGAATCAACGTCGTCATCAAGTCGTGTAGCACGGTCTGTCTTTCTTTGAATGATAAGACGACCACGACCGGCGGGAACAAGCTTCTCGAACACGTTGTGGAACTCGCGTGAGACCTGCTTGAAGGTCCGTTCAATGGCCTCATCCTTGCGCTGATCAAGAACAGAAATGAGGTCGTCGATGGACTTCTGGGATGCATCCAGCTCGGAGCGACGCGTAGTAAGAGTCTCACGCTGCTTCGTAAAGCTATTATACTGTTCAAACGCTTTCTTGTTGACGTGGGAATATTTCTTCAGAGCCTCGTTGGTCTTGTGGAGCTTCTTCACAACAGTGTTGGAGTCAGTGTTTTGGTACTTGGTGAAAGCTTCATCCGGAAGAACGCCAAGGGAACGAATGTTAGCCGCGCATTCGGCACCCTGCTTAGTGAGTGCGGCCTTCTTTTGCATGCTCTTCTCCATACGACGCTGATGCTTTTCGATAGATCGAGCGAGGTCTTCAATTTCTCGTCGGGTATCCGCATTACGCTGTTGCAGATCCATCACGCGAGTATTGCCTTCTTCAATTGAGGTGTCAACCTCCTTTAGTCGCGCATTGAGCTTCTCCAACGTCTGGCCAATGCGCTTCACTTCACGTTGTGTCTCTTTCAGGTTACCCTGAACCTCCTCGTCAGCGATATCAATGTCTCTGTTGAGTAATTGGTCAAGGCGCGGGTTGAGGTTCTCCCGGAGCTCAACTTCCAGCACCGATTTGCGTGCCTCGAGCTCGCTGCGCTGACCTGAAAGCTCTTGGTATTGACCACGCAGATCTTGCACTGTGCTGCTTAAGGTCTCCAGTAGAGCTTCCTCCTCGCTAGTGAGAGCTTTCTGGAAAGGCGATGACAGTTCGGTTTGGAACGCATTGACTTGGTCGTTCAGTGCCGCAAGGTTAGACTCGACATTTCGAAGAGCGCGTCGTTTGGCATGAAGAGCATCCTTCTTGTTTTGAAGGAGATCACGCTTGGCCCTCAACTCGTGCCGTAAGGGTCCACTGCTGTTCTGGACCTGATGTCTCTGTTGCTCAAGCTTTTGCAGTTCACCAACAGCCTTGGTGATCATCTGGTCGAGTTTCTCTAGCTCTTTCCGTATTTCGGTACCGCGATTTCTCTTGGTCTCGTACTCATCGCGCCACTTAGCTGAGACCCTTGACAGCGTCCAGTCGTGACTGACGGGAGTCGTGGTATCCACCAGTCAAGGCACCGCGCTTGTCTGATCGATCACCCTCTGGAGTGATAGCATTGACACCATGGCTTCGTGCGTACTGTGATGCAACCTGCAGGTTGGGGCAAATGATAGTCTTGCCAAACACATGCTGGAAGGCTCTCTCATATGCGGGGTCGTATTGCAACTTGTCGATCATGGGTATCGTGTCGCTAGCACGGGGGATGTTCATCGGCCTAGAGCGAAGTCTGTTCAGAGGCATAAACGTCACACGACCAGCCTTTTCCTTTTGTAAGATCTCGAGAACGGTGGTAGCAGTTTCATCTGTGTCAACAACGTAGTGGAATAAACTCTGGCCGGCAGTGACTTCGACGGCGGTGCGATATCTGTCATTGACATCGAAAAGCTCCGCAAGTGTACCATAGACTCCTTCAAGGTTGTGCTGGCGCTTGATTCGCCGCACTGCGGCAATTCCACGACTAGTGTTGTTATCCATCATTTGCGAGAGATTGCGCTCGGCGCGGTCCACCTCCTGGGATGCATTTGAAAGCACAGAGTCGAGCTTTGCTTCTTCTCTCCAAAGTTCCCTGTGGAAACATTAGTACCTGTTCTAGCCAATTACTGATTCAAGGAAGCTTACTTTCTTTGATCCATGAGGCGGTCTCTTTCATCCTTAGCATCTTGGACTTGTTGATCCACATTATGCATTGTGTCACCGCGTCCATCGATTTGCTGGCGCAAGCTTTCAGTTTCCGGCTCCAAGGCAGCAATCTCGCCTTCTAGGTCTTGGATATCTTCTTGTGTCTGTGAGATCACACCCTGAACAGTGTTGATAGAATTATGGCTTTCGCGGACTTCCATGTTCAGCCACTTGTCACGCTCAGACTTATTCTTGAATCGCGAGTTCCGACCCTGCTTCGCATACAATCGCTGTCGCGATGTCTCGGCATCCGTCAACTGCGATTTAACGGAGTCCTCCTGGTCCTTCAGGGCATTGAACCGAGGGAGAATTTCACGGTGTTCGGCTTCACGCTCACTGATAGCAGACTGAACAGAGCGGAGGTCGGAGTCGTAGCGTGATTTCAGTGCTTGTGCGGCAGCCTGGTTGTCAGAAAGAGACTTGGCTCGGAGTTCATTTTGAGCCAGGGTCTTAGATGCTTCACGCCGTTCGTCCTCCAGTTGAGCCTTGTCAACCTTCAGGAACTCAATTTGTTGCCGGCACTCAGCGATCTCAGCATCGATCTGAGCAATGGCCTTCTCGCCTTCTATGAATTGGTCACGATTGTTGTCGGCATCCTCAACGCCGTTCTGGCGTCGCTCTTCGATCTCATTGAGAACCTTACCGATCTCCTGTTGTTCAAGAGAGTAAATGGTGTACTCCAGACAGCGGCGCTCCTTGTCCTTCTCCTGATAGCTTCGAAGCTCGTCCTTTTCTTCTTCGAGTTCCGCAAGACGTTCGTTGATGTAGTCGAGTAGCTCGTCGATCTTGGCGCGTTTACTGTTGGTCTCGTTCATAATCTTCAAAGACTCCGAACGACGAGCTTCGTAGACCTGGGTACCGGCGACCTCCTTAAGCAGAACTAGGCGCTCAGAATCCTTCATGTTGGTCAACGCAGTCACCCGGCCTTGGGGAACAATGTAGTAAGGGTTAGATCGAGAGAAGCCAGCCGACTCGAGCAGGTTCATAACATCGTTCTTGGTGGCATTCTTGCGGTCGAGAGTGTATTCGTCCTTCTTGATACCAATAGTTCGGCGGAGTACGACCTCGGACTTGCCGGTGGGGAATCGATCGTCGGAGTTGTCGAAGATAATCTCGACGTAGGCGGACATTACAGCGGAACCAGAACCTTCCTGCTTGGGGTCAACCTATGTAGATTTGAGTAGTAACAAGGTACATACGTGCAAGAGAGCTTGACGTTCCTCTCTGCCGAGATGAGTGTAGGCATCGCTGAGGACGAAGCGAATAGCCGCAAAGAAGTTACTCTTTCCGGAACCATTGCGGCCGACAATGACGTTGTGTTTCGGGGAGAATGGCTCAATGACCGTTTGATCTTTGTAGCTGAGTTTCGGGCGAAGTCAATAAAAGTTTCATAGAGTTATAGATATTGCGTATGGAGTTGAAAATACCTCTTGAAGCCTTGAATAATGATCTGCTTGACATACATCTTGAGAAGAAACGCGCGACGCGAGGATTAATCAAAATACCCTCAGCATAACGCGCCTGGCGCAAGAGTAAAAGAATGTGCTAACAAGGTCACACCAGCAGATCAATCTGGCAATGAACAGACAAAGACCGAGGGATATCGTGATTGTGTTGCGAAACCTTGGAGATTGACTACGCGAGGAACGAAATTAGCGCGTCTCGTTGGGCGCGGGGTTCTGCCGGGCGGTGACCCTAATTTGAGCCACAGAAAAAAAAAAACCTTGGGGACCGACGGAGATATTCAAATCTCTACATTCTCAACTTTGGAGATCCAGAATGGCTTCAAATGAGAATACCGCTCAGGCGGCTGGCATTGCCGATGGCCTCGCGCCGTCGCATACATACGTGCCTAACGAAGGTTACGTGAACACTGATACTGCAGACTCCGCCGAGGCGGGGCATGTTCTGCCCGAGGAGCTGGAGGATGGGGATGAGGAAGACGAGTACTACGACGACATTTTCGACGAAGAATTGGATCGTGAAGATATCCTGTCTTCTGACAACTCCGATCTTACCAAAGCATACAACCGCCAACGCAGAATCAACGACCTCGCTAGCGACTCCAATGTGCCGAAATGGACATACCCCAAGACGAACACCCAGAAGCCTACCGTGAACACCTCCGCGTTTGTCGATGACCAGGTCAAGTCTCTCACTCGCCATGCCGCAAAGATCAAGCTGGATGACCAGCAGGCCGGCATTGCGGGGCGCAATGACAAGGGTGGAGATAAAGCAGACCGAGCCACATCCGAACAGGTGTTGGATCCCCGTACACGGATGCTTCTGCTGCAGATGATCAACCGAGGCCTCGTCTCGGAAATCCACGGTTGTTTGTCAACCGGAAAGGAAGCGAATGTCTACCATGCCATGTCCATTTCACAGGAAGACGAGGATGCTGCCCCACTACACCGTGCGATCAAGGTTTACAAGACTAGCATCTTGGTATTCAAGGATCGTGATAAGTACGTGACTGGAGAGTTCCGTTTCCGTCAAGGATACAACAAGAGCAACAACCGCGCCATGGTCAAACTTTGGGCTGAGAAGGAGATGCGAAACCTGCGAAGAATTCATGCCGCTGGCATTCCCTGCCCCGAGCCTATCTTCCTACGTCTGCACGTCCTTGTTATGGGATTCATTGGTAGCTCAAAGGGCCTGGGTGCACCTCGCCTCAAGGATGTGGACTTCAAGATTCCCGAACCCGAGACTCGTTGGCGTGCACTGTATATCGAACTGTTGGGCTATATGCGTGTTATGTACCAGACATGCCGTCTGGTGCACGCTGATCTTAGCGAGTACAACATTCTGTATCATAAGGAACGCCTGTATATCATCGATGTCAGTCAAAGTGTTGAACACGACCACCCGCGCAGTCTCGAATTCCTGCGCATGGATATCAAGAACGTCAGCGACTTCTTCCGCCGAAAGAACATTTTGACTCTTCCCGAGCGGACTGTGTTCCAGTTCATCATCTCCCCAGAAGGACCGGTTGATGTAACCGCTGGCAATGAGGAGATGACGAATGCCATCGACAAGCTCCTCATTGCCCGTGAGGAGGGTGACGATGAGCAGCAGGAGGCTGAAGATGTCGACACCGCTGTCTTCCGTCAACAATATATTCCCCAGACCCTAGAGCAGGTGTATGATGTCGAGCGTGACGCCGAACGCATTCGTGATGGCCAAGGTGCTGACCTGGTTTACGGAGACCTCTTGGCCGGCGGCAAAAAGAAGGCCACTGCCACTGATGCTGTCGAGGAAGACGCTGAGTCTGACGCAAGCGGCGGTGTCTCCGTCTCGGGATCCGACTCAGAGGGAGAAGAAATAGACCCATTCGCGCCGAAGCCGCCACGAGGCAAGCGTTTCGAAGACAAAGACTCCAAGCGCGACCACAAGGCAAAGGTCAAAGAGCAAAAGCGTGAGCAACGGGCGAATAAGATGCCGAAGCACTTGAAGAAGAAGCTTGTTTCTGGCTCGTCGAAAAAGAAGAAATAAGCTCCCGTAGCTTTATGACCTTATCTTTCTTTGCATGTGCACAAGTTGCGAAGTACTCTGTGTCAATCTACCGCTTGGCATGATTTGATGATGAAATGCATATATGGATGGATGGAGCATTGGGCATTTGATACCTTGGTCTATACTTGATAGAAATGGCAAAACATAAATATATATTTAGTGCGGGCTCTTCAAAACTGAATTCCATTTAGAGGAAATCACTTATATTCATACATATATGGGGGTATTCACAAGTGATTCGGAATAAAATCAAAATCGAGACAACAACTTATCAGAGCTCTCTTTGGACGTCACTCCAATCCGTCCTCTCGCCATAAATTCCCCACAAGTGTCACCAAACAGTGCTTACATCCCGCGAAAAAGCGCAGGAGTATGCATCTAGAAAACGAGCATCGAGCAGGGAACATAAATGAAGAGCATGACGGAAGGTCAGACCTATTGTGTCTTCGTCATTTAAGTCGCGATCATCGTTGTCACGATGCAGTAGTTAGAAGCCGCATAGAGATGTCAAGATCCAATTTCCATCCTAGCAACATATGTAGTGGGAAGTTCAGGGCGAGGCCGAGCCGATGGAAATGGCGTAATACTCGGATGGTGACCGGACGCACATGTGCACTGGATGAAAGTAAAGAGCTGCCAGCGTCGAAGACTTCACGGGAGATCAAGCGGTGTGCAATTGGGACGCGACCTTGTTTCGTTCCTTTACCCTTGCAAAAGCTTCCTCGACAAGGTCTCTCGGCAGGTCAGGGATTTGTTCTCCTTCGGCACTTCCATCCGATACTCCTGCCTTGGCAGCTCCTGCGTACTCGCGCCCACTGGGTTCCTCGAGTGCTTTCTGCCCTATAGGACCACCATCCAACTGGCCGCCCGAGACGCGCGTGAACTGCACCTGCATTGGGGCTAAGCCAACGCCAGGCCATATGTCGGACGGAAGAAAGTCACCCTGTTCAGCACGGAAAGTTTCACGAGCAGCGGCATCTTCATCATGGAGCTGGTCCAGTTTATGCCGGGTATCTCGGAGCACCTTTTCCACACGTTGGCGAACATGCCGCCGACGTGCTACTTCCAGCATCAGGCTGTCGTAAGCATTAAGAAACCCGTCGTACAGAGAGTGCAGATCAGAGAGTTCGACGAGGCCAGAATTAATGCGGTCGTTTTCTTCAAGCCACACCCGCGTGAAGTTGTGTGCCTGAGAAATGTAACGGGGTAAGCGAGATGAGGCGAGAGAGGATAGGTGGCTGTGAACTTCAATCGTTGCCTTGGAGATGGACAGCAGGGCATCTCGCTGTGCTTGCACTTGTTCAAATATAGATTCCATCTCATTAATGCGATCTTGGATCTCCATAACAACATCATCCGCCTCGGGGGCATCTTTGATCAAAACAGCTACCACCTCCTGGTACTCGGCGTCAGTCATTGGGTCAAGAGGTGCATTCAAATTGGCGTTGATCTCTGCCCCGATGTTTGGCATTCCATCGTTGCTGCCGTCAACACCGGTTGGCATATCCCCCGTGATGGATCGTGCAACTGCTCCTCCACCATCTGTATGCTTGACGGCAGTGACACAGAGATCAAAATGCCGGACCAGGGCTTCCAAAAGAGTGGCCATTTCTTGGGCATGGGCCTCCAGCGATTGGATCTGGCCCGGCATAGACGACAAAGTGAGAAGGCCGGAATCGGACGCAGATGACGAGGAGGATGTGATTGATAATCGGGATGACGCCAACTTCGTGGCTGTGTGGTAGTGACGAAGCGACTTTCTGATGGCTTGAAGTTCGTCATCAAATTCATGATTTGAGGTGTCCAGTTCGGCACGCGCTGTATTAGTGCGGTCGATAGACGCCTTAAGAGAGGCATGTAGCTCTTCAACCCCCCCGCTCATCAACAAAGTCATGTAGGGACTTCTGCTCTTCTTCGCCAGGTCTGAATGACGCGTGAACGATAGTCCCGCGGAGCAGATCTAACGTGTGTTTAAGCCGAGCATCAGCCGCATCCAGGTTCTTTAGCGCTATTGAAAATTCATCACGACCTCGGTATGATATCTGTTCAACCTCGGAACGAACATCATATAAAAGACGAAGTTGCCCATTAAGGCCTCGGCGTAAGAAGCCTGTCCGGGAGCACAGGACAACACTCTTCTCCAATGCCGAGTGCGATGCAGTGACTATTTCATTGGCCCGCCAGACATGGGTAATGGAGGAGAGCGAACGTTTGGCACCCAGCAGATACGAGATCAGAGTGTCAAGCTGGGGTAGAAATTGGTGGTCCCCCTGGTTCAGTCCAGCCTGCGGACGAATAGATGATGAAGAGGACTGTGATGACGCCATTGAGAGAATAAATTAATCCTGTTAATGGCGCATTCGGACTAAGATAAGACTAGGTTGAAAAAAAAGATCAACCTCTCAGGGGCGAGGGTGAAATTGATTGACACAGCTACAAGGGAAAGGAGGTGATTGCACGACTTTCCCTTCACCAAAACCCTAGGACACTTCAGTATAGGCCTATATTTGCCAAATCAGACCGGTGTAAACTTGAACACAACCAGAGGAGAGAATGGCTACTTCATAGCCCATAGACCTAGGAGCTGGATGTCATGAGGACCTCGGGAGGTCGATACAATAAGCCGGGACCGTGCTTTACACGGCAGACAAGTGAAGCACGAGCTCCAGCCCCTAAATGACTTGCAAATAAAAGGGATAGAAAACAGCCTCTTACCAGTAGTTCTCGATCCGTTCTCGGTCGAGATCTGATGCCCTGGGTACAACTTAAATTGTGGGCACGGCAAGCCGTTCATAGAAGGTTTGGATAGACCACAGTAGGGTGTGTGGTAGTAACCGACAAAGCTGGGGATAGTAGTGGGTCTGACAAAGTGTGAGTGTCGGTGTGTGATGGCTGTGGGACTAGTCTCTATCATACAGAAGATAAAATGCCCCGTTTCACCCCAGTCAACCCAAGTGATAGCGAATCAGCCTGTCGGAAGCGTAGGAATGATCGATTGAGGTGCGATGGCGTGGAGATGGCGCCATGCGGATCATAGTCACGTGCGTCACCGCCCAGATCACGTATTTGCCGCTCTGCCTTGTCCCAGACTCATCGATGGCGATATCAAAGACACCTCCGGATTATGCAATTTTTCCCGTGGATGATTTTCTGATTTAAAAGCCTCTGTTGATCCATTTTTTATTTTCTCTTTAATATCCAACTCGATTTCAATTGTTGACCTTGGAAGCTCGATAACGCTCTTATCTCAATCTTCCTCAGGGTACTCATATCGCCCGAATCGATAACCCTTAACCCCCCTCCCTCTTGACTCCCTGATTCTGGATAATTTTTCAAGGACATCCATTGCGACACTGATCGTTATCTTTCCTCCGTGCTCCTCTCTCTAAACAACTCAACTCAGGAGAACCGGGATATCTGCAAACCGACTGGTTCTTATCACCGTACATCAAACGCGACCGTCCGTCACTTGCCCGAGTGGCCTTCCCCTCTCTCACGGCGCGAGAACAGATCAGCCACCATGGCCGATACGCCGGAACCCTCGTCCACACAGCAGAGCCTGGTTGTCCCAATTGCGGGGGTTAGTGCGAACGCCGACTCCAACCGCTCTCTGCCGCGCAAAGACACCGACAACACCACACAAACCTTGGAGGAACTAGCGAGGCAAAATGTGGCTCCGTTCCTCGCAAAATATCAGCCACGCCAATATGCGCCTCTGCGCTCGCAAGTTTCAACCCCATCCGAGCAACACCTGGTAAATGCCAGCTACTGCTATCGTCATCAACCGGACTCAAAATGTAGCAGACGCCAAGCCGATGAACAGTCGATGACCCAGCTGCAGTCCGAGCTGAATCTACTTCCTCAAAGTGATCAACAGGGTATTGCCCATGTGTGGTCGTTGTTCTCTGCTGCTCCAGCGAAGCAGCGGACTCTCATGCTCCAGGGAATTCTAGCGCAGTCCTGCTTCCCCCAACTATCCTACATCTCCGCCAGTGTCCGCGAACTCATCCGAATCGATTTCCTCGCTGCCCTTCCTCCAGAGCTGTCCTTTAAGATTCTCCGTTACCTCGACACGGCCTCCCTATGCCGAGCAGCACAAGTTTCTCCCCGCTGGAGAGCGCTCGCGGATGATGACGTGGTGTGGCACCGGATGTGCGAGCAGCACATCCGCCGAAAGTGTAACAAGTGCGGTTGGGGTCTTCCTCTTCTGGATCGCAAGCGTCTGCGTGAGGCCAAGCGTGAGATTGAATTGCGCGCCACCAACTGGGGCAACAACAAGCCTGCAGTTGGGTCCACTGAAGCCGCAATGGTCGAATCTTGCTCGACTGTTCAACCTCCAGTCAGTGGCAAACGTAAGCTGGAATCCGATGAAGAAGCCGCTGCCCTTGCAAAGCGCCATTGTGCCTCGTCTCCCCAGTCTCCTGAAGTGGACGAGAGTTACTTCAAAACTCGTTACCGTCCGTGGAAGGAAGTTTATCGGGATCGATTCGTTGTCGGTATGAATTGGAAACACAAGCGCTGCTCAGTCAAGGTCTTCAAGGGCCACAGAGACAGTGTCATGTGTCTGCAGTTCGAGGACAATATCTTGATGACTGGATCCTATGATGCTACAGTTAAAATCTGGGACACAGATACTGGCGAAGAATTGAGAACTCTCAAAGGCCACGTTGCTGGGGTGCGTTGCCTCCAGTTCGATGACACCAAATTGATTACTGGTAGTCTGGATCGCAGCATCAGAGTCTGGAACTGGCGTACAGGCGAATGTATCTCCAAGTACAATGGCCACGCTGAAGCGGTCATCGCCCTCCACTTTGATTGCACTCTTCTCGCATCCGCCTCTGTCGATCGCACTGTCAAAATCTGGAATTTCAAGGACAAGTCTACTTTCGTTCTTCCTCACCCACAGGGAGTCAACGCTGTCAAAATCGACTCAGTTTCGCGCACGGTTTTGACCGCTTGCGACGATGGTGCCGCACGACTTTGGGACTTGGACACCAAGACTTGCATCCGAGTCTTCCATAACCACATCGGAGCTGTTCAACAAGTCATTGCTTTACCTCGAGAAATTGAACTGGAGAATCACCTCGCTGACTGCGAGAACGACCACGTCGGCACATCTTCTCAAAGTGGCGACAACATCCTGAGCACACTTTCCCCTCTTCTCGAGGCCACGTCTCCATCTCACCCGAATTCACCCTTCGGCTCCTCTTTTGACCAGGATCAAGACCGCATCGAACCCCCGCGCTACATCCTCACGAGCGGTGTGGACACAACCATCCGACTGTGGGAGACCAGCACCGGAAGATGCCTTCGCACCTTCTTTGGACATCTGGAAGGTATTTGGGCTCTTTCTGCTGATACATTGCGGATTGCGTCTGGTGGCATGGATCGCATGGTCAAGATCTGGGATCCTCGTATTCCTACAGGCCAAGATACCTACGAAGGTCACAGCGCAGCTGTCAACTGCATCGGCCTGAGCGACAGCCGCTTCATCACTGGTGGGGATGACTACCAAGTTCGCATGTACGATTTCCGGGCCTAGCGTGGCCAACCCTTTTCTTCTTTTGTCTATCAAAAGTACCCTTCTTGGTAAAATATTTGCTATTGTCATGGGATGGGGCGTATAATTGCGGCGCTGCCATTTCTGTTTTGCTTTTTTTCCTGTCTTTATATTGCATCTCCGGTTGATGGATGGATACCCTGGCGCATTCAAGAACGGCTTTGGTTCAAACAAGGTGATTTGATCTCATATATTGCCACTGACTGCATCACAGGCGCTACTTTGTTTTACTCTTACTGCTTGTTCTTCTCGTCGGCTATCTGCTGGCTTCTTGTTAATAATATGTGCCCCTGTTTCCATAGGACCATCAAATGAATTTGAATGATTATTTTCGAACATGAAGACCTTCTGTATGAAATTATGAAATTGCTTTCAATGTAAAACTACTAGTCCTACTAATCGTTCTCCGCTATGTGATTTACAATCGTCACGAGTTCTCCTTATCCTTCTAGCTATAGCATTACGAAGAACTATCTATAAAATATAGATCAATGAAGTATCTAAGGGAAGACATCTAGAAGACTACTAAAAGACCACTAAAAAGATAAAATTTAGTTGTCATTATCATTGACAGAGCTTAGCCTGTTTCTTCCGTAGAATGGTCCTGGGCCGTGGACGAATGAAGTAGGTGGAAGCCATCCTAAGTGGACCGCTTGCAGAACTGGCCTGAGGACACAACAATAAAACTACATACATAGTTGGATCTACAATATACTTCGATTTCTTCTGCTCTCGAGCTACAGCATTGATCACATGCAAGTTTTGAACTTCTAAATTGATGGTATATTGGTGACATAGGTAATTTTGGGGTCATTTTGATGCTCCGCGACTGATGAAGACCGGACCATGTCCAGCAGATTGAGCACCATTTTGTCACATGCTACTATTCCCAAATAGGAGCCCACCGTCTACTATAGAGGACTGGTAGGATGTTGACGCGATGCATATTTCTAACCTACAAGCTTCTGCTATTCTGTTTCCAACTCTTGTCACCATCTATATCTCAATACAAGGAAGAAAAGCAAAACCCACTCGCTCACTCTAATCTAGTCTACCTATACTTACTATGGCGGATTCTCGACCCGATATTCGATCTGGCCGAGTGTGGTCTGATCAAATGGATGATCTTCCATACGGTTAGTGTGTCGAGCAAAACCAGAGAAATCGAAGCTAATATCACGCAGATCGAGATTCCGCTGGCATAGAAACAAAGCCAGATCTGGAAGCTGAATACACCTCAGCTTCTAGCTCCTCGAACTCTAGCCCCGATCTTCCCTCCTCGTCTAAGGCTCAGCCAGTTGCTGTGACTAAAGAGCCTCGAAGCGGTTACAGACAATGCTGGGGATTTTTGCCTCATTGGAAGCGACTCCCGATGGGAATGAAATGGCTTATGCTTGTATGCGGGTTGCTCGCCGTTGGAGCTGTTACAACTTGGTTCCTCGTCCCCCATCTGATAAGCAAGGCTCGCCTCGAAAAGGAAAGACTGGCAAAGCTCGAAGCCGCAAAGCTTAACACCGAGAATGCCGTGCACCGACGTGCCTCGATGGTGGCCCTGCCCGGCGACTCTTCCGAGACCTCTCTGTCTATTGTCATGCCGTCCCCTACCGTAACCACTCCGGTCTATATCTTCTCGGATCCTGCACAAACGACCTTTTTGACCAAGGCCCGTGTCGCTATGTCCACGGACGGCGTCGTCTCCCCAGTTTCCCCAGTTCCCTCTATGGGAGTAAACTAAATGCAAGTAACACATTGAATACTGTGGCGAATCTGTTGGTATAATGGATCCAGTGTGAGATTTCATGGATTTGACGGTCTGTGTGGGATGTGTATATTGATATGATTGCTATTTGCTATTGATTGTCAACTGGTGGTATTAATATGTATTATTATTGTGTGTCCCGAAAGCTATCGTCTCCTATTTTGCTGCAGTTCCCATCGAGAGAGACATGAATACAATCCAATTCAACTCTATTGTTCCTACTGTTGACACTTGAATACTGTTATCAACTATTATCTACAACCTCAATCGACCTACTCTATTTCATCTTCCTGTCTATGGACCGCCGCTTGGTATTTAAATCGCTATCATCTCACCTTCACTTTTAATTCACTTCCTGGTGTACAGCTCCAGCCTTTGAATGCTTGATATCAGCATTGCTTCTTCCCCATCACTTGAACATCTGACCATCTATCTTTCCTCATACATCTTTTCCACATCCCCCAAGCGCCACAGGGTGACTTTGCATTTATTGCAAGCCAACCCCATCACATGAGCGACAGAGACCCTCAATTGATTTAGTCTGAACAAAGTGTAATTATTGACTGCTTGAGACTGTTCCGATTTAGACAGTTTCTAACCGAACTTGTTTCTTCGCAGCTCGCAGCTATTCAGCCTTTCACCATGGCATACTCTCTCGAAAGACTTGAGCAGGCCCAACACCTCTTTGACCGTACCGCGGGCGAGTTCTGCATGCTCCCACACCTCGCTGGCCCATATCAGTTGAGACAGCGTGCCTCCAAGCGCGCCGCTGTCATTGCGTCGTGGCATGACAATGACGAAGATAAAGACTACAGCCCTTCAAGCAAGCGAACACCGACCAAGCGCAAGTTATCTCTTTTACATGAGAGTGACCAAGATCTTCAATCCGACAAAAAGGCCAAGAGCTTGTCTCCGACTTCTACATTCCGTTCAAGACTGAGTCCGGACCCGGAAAGAGAAGCTTCTGTCCCTCCTTCGACACCCTCACACAGTGAGCCCGACAGCTGGGACAGATACTGGGCCGTCAATCCTGAGACAGACACACCAAGTTCACGATACAGCCTTCGACGCCGCAACAAGGAATCGGCGTCAGAATCACCACAAAAGAAAAATATTCCAGTCGAAGCTGAGACATCAAACCCGACTGGGGATGTGCCCGCTGAGAATCAACCTCCCGTTAGAGGGTGCGCTGCCTGTCAAGAACTAGGCATGGAATGCTCGCTTGCATCTGACCCTAACCCGTTCGCCTATCCTTGCACAACATGTGAAATCGATGATGTCTTTTGTGTTGTGAGCCCCCCCGCCCAAATGGAAGCGATCATGCGAGAATTGCAAAGGTCGGAAGAACAATACTTGCTCATATCGCTACGCTGACTACGACCATTCCCAACCCTGCCTCTCATGCCGGAATCATGGCTTCGAATGTATTGCTGGACCAGCTAGATACCCACCCTTTGCACTCTTTTCCACGAGTGAACCAAGCGAGCCAAGCAGTCCTCCAAGGATTGATTCTCCAGCAACCTCCAACTCACCCCATGGTACCCTAGAGCTCGACGTTTCTGAGGGATCTGAGACGATTGAGCAAACCATCTCTCCTAAAATCGATTCTCCAGAAAGCTTCAACTTACCACTTGGCACCCAAGAAACAGAGGTCTCTGAGGTATTCAAGCCAAGTGAGCAAGTCAGTTCCCCAGCTATCCAATCAAACATCCAGCTTCCAGAGAGCAATCCCGCAAAGAACGACTCTTGGGAGCCCTCTTCTCCTCCATTCAGCGACGCACAGCCCCCCGTTGTTCAGGCCCCGAAGCCACATGAGGTGATTGTAATCTCTGATTCAGACGATGACACCCCAAACATCCCGGAGAGACAGCCCTCGCCGATTTGCATTCCTAACTCCCTTGAGTCACCTAATCAAGACACGGTCTCAAATACCATTGCTTTGCAGTCCACGAACACCCAACGAATCTGGACTGAACTTGTTCATCCCGTGCAGTTTCTTGCAGATGACCGAGAAGGATGCCCTCCTTGCAACTGGTGCAACAACTTTGCATTTGGCATCAATGGCCTCGGCCCTCGTAACCCAGAGGTCTTGATCTTTGGTGACGGCACGATTGTTGAGCTTCAAGATGGCCACACTGCTGAAGGAAAAGAACAGAGCCGGATGTGTACCTCCTGTACAATCAATCGGGTTAAGATCATACAATGCTCCCACAACACTCTCGATCTACTACCTGTGCCTACGGCAGTGAAAGAAGATTTACGAGCTGATGCTTTGAGACTCCTAAATGAAGCAAACAAGGTTCTGATTGACCCCGAGACTGGGAAAGCTGGCCCTTTCCACCCATCTACCCCTTACCAATGGTGCAGTCTGTGCCGAGAGCCTGCATTCGGGACTTGCCAGACGATTCAGCCAGTCGATGTCTACGCAGATGTGGTGAACTGTGATGAAGAATCCCGTGGCTGTGGACTGATGCTCTGTGAGAGCTGTCTCCACCTCACCAATAGATTCCAAGGCGACCTCAATGCTGTCGTTGCCTGGGGTCGCAATGGCTCTAGCCCCGTAATCTATCGGGCTGATGTGGAGTTCCTGCTCTCCGGAGCAGAGAACAACAACATGTACCGGCGTTACCTGGTGGACCCTTGATTTGCAGCCTTGGAGGTTTTTTTTTTTTTTTTTTTTCTTTTTTTTTTCTTTTTTTCCTTTTTTTTTCTTTTTTTTCGTTTTGTTTTCTTTTCTGTCTTTTCTTTTCTTTTAA
Source organism: Penicillium mononematosum (assembly GCF_028829835.1). NCBI lineage: Eukaryota > Fungi > Ascomycota > Eurotiomycetes > Eurotiales > Aspergillaceae > Penicillium > Penicillium mononematosum. Next base: position 3,341,092 of record NW_026643272.1, on the reverse strand, counting down.
TGTACATATCTCACCATAGTGAGAAGAAATAATAGTTTTCAGTTGTGTTTCTGAATTCTATGCTAGCAAATTCATTGTTTGAATACTCTACAGGGCTCCAGGGCTACAGGGCTAACATGTTTGATTACAGTGAGTGGGCGTTGTGCCCTAATTCATTGTTCACAATAGCTCAATAGCATAGGATGGCAATAGCACTACAATAAGAACAGAACTAGAATCCCAACCCTAAGAACACAATAGCTATTTTGACAATCAATCCCATTCACGAGTCCCATTGAACTACTCTGAATAGTCCACCTTCAAGTATAAGTAAGAGCTGTAAGAGCTGTGAAGCTCCAACTTTCATTTCTTCTCTTCCCATACACATCTTTCATTTCTTTTCATAACTTCTCGTACTCTTACTTTTTTTGTTTCACTAATTGTCTTAACTTTGCCTTCATCTCCAAGGCGCTGGTCGTCTGTATGTGGATAGCCCTGGGTTTCGTTTCCGCTCCGGAAAAAAAAAATTACTAAACTTCAGATTTTCTGCCAGTCGAACTCGTTCACATCTCAAATCCCCTTGTACTTCCACCAAAAGGAAGTAAGGGTGCTGCTTTGATCCCATTTTCTATTTTCCCCTGGTTGCCCCGAGCTGCGACACGAGGTGCGCAGCTCATCGCCACGACGTCTTCACCAAAGAGACGAAAAGTTTCCCCAGAGCCTCGCACCAGTCCAGGCCTTCGGGCTCGACGTCACGGCCGCTCCGAACATCACTCTCGCCACACATCTTCCTCTTCTTCCCGCGGCCAGAGTTCGTCGTTGTCCCCGCCTCGCTACGTGCCTGCGCATCTGCAGTTTCAGTCCGGAAGCCCGCCTGGCCGCTCGCTCACCCCCGCGACCGCGACCGCCGGACTCTCCCTCTCCAGTGACCATTCCGATATGCCCTCCGATACTCGAGAGGGTACACCTCCAACTCATGGACGATCCCCTTCTCCCGGCGAGAAGCGCCCGGCATCCGAGATTACAGACTCCGACCCCGAAGGGGGTGTGAGCACTGTCCCCAATAACACACGCACATACATTATTCCCCGCACATGCGACGGCACCAACGATGAATCCACGAATCCCACCACTTCGAGCAATGGCAAGACAGAAACCGTACCCTCAGCCGACGAGCAGTCCAGACCAGCATCGCCCAAATCAGATGGTACTCCTACAATCGATGAGCAGGTTGCGGAGGTGAATGCGCTGATGACGGCGCCGTTGAAAGAAGGACAAAAGGGCTTTGTTGTTTCCATGGCTTGGCTGAAGAAGGTGCTTGCACGCACTACGGCCCATGCGGATCACACTGACAAAGGATCATTGGAGGGCGACATTGGTCCCGTCAACAACCTGAACATAATGCTCGACACCGACCCAGCCACGCCCAACTTCAAAGACGAAACCGGTGAAACGTTTGTGCCCATGCGCCCTGGTTTGCACGACGCTCTGGATTTCGCGATAATCCCACAACATGGCTGGGACCTGATCCAGAAATGGTACGGCCTTGCTGATCAGTCACCTGTGATCACTCGCTACGCTCACAACATCAGCCAACCTGGTGATACCGAAAACATCCAATATGAGATTTACCCTCCAATTTTCACCATTTTCAAATTGGCCAACCCCGCCGCGGGTACCACCCCGACAATCTTGAGACAAGCCGTCAAGCAGTCTGTCAAGATTCTGGCCAGTCGCCAGACAAACTACCAAAAATGGTTGAAGGAAGCCAAAGAACAGGCCGGTATCGAGATGTCCACCAAGGTTCGAGTTTGGAAGATTCTTCAGCTTCCTAGTAGCACCGCTGCATCAGCCACGGCAACCCCAGCTGTCTCTCGCAGCCAATCGCCAGCTCCTCCGTTGGCTCTGATCTCGAACCCCAATGATAAGCTCCTTTTCGATTTGAACACTTTCCTCGATCTTCCAGAGGGAAGCCACCGGGTGTTGCTTGAAAATGTCAAGGATCAGACCCAGAATGCAAACTACAACGGTCGTATGACCTTGGATATGGCTGGTCTCAGTGTGACGAATTGTGTTATTCTTGAGGAACAGGTCGGCGGCTCCAGAGGTGGAGAATGGGTGTCCGAAGCCTCTGCCAAAACTCTGAAGAGTCTGGGTATCCCTGTGGATCAGCCGAAGACCGATGCTGCTACCAAAGCATCTGCCGCTAAAGTCGCACTGAAGAGCCCACAACCGAGTGGCAGATCTACCCCTACCCTGCCACCCGATCCAATTAGGGGACTCATCTCTCGTGGTCGGAAGGGCAAACAGATCATTGTTGGATTGCAGAATCTTGGCAACACTTGTTACATGAACTCTGCATTGCAATGTGTGCGAAGCATTGAGGAGTTGTCTTATTACTTCCTGAGTGAGTATACACATCTTACTGTTGGATACTGCAAACGAGGTCTTTCGATGCTAATCTTAACCTACAGGTGGATTGTACAAACCAGAGCTGAACCCTACCAATGTCCTTGGATGCGGCGGCACCATTGCCAAGCAATGGGCCAACTTGCTTCAGGAGCTCTACAAGTCGGACCCTCAGCCGAGATCTGTCAACCCCTATCGGTTCCGTACTGCCGCTGGTCGGCAACGTGAAGACTTTGCTGGCTACGAACAACATGACAGCCAGGAATTTGTGATGTTCCTTCTTGACGCACTGTCGGAAGATCTAAGCCGGATTGTTGGCAGCAAGCCAGCCACTGTCATCCCCGATTCCACTGATGAGATGATTCACGATCGCAAGGCTCTTGAGGAATTCGGAAAGAAGTGCTGGGATCTCTATGAGGCCCGCAATGCCTCCGTTATCACCGATCTGTTTGCCGGAATGTACAAGTCCACACTGATTTGCCACAATTGTGAGAAGACCAGCATCATCATGGACCCTTTCACAATGGTCACTGTGCCCATCCCAACGGCTCCGACGCTCGTCAATCGAACAATTATCTTTTACCCTCTTGACGGACCACCCGTATCTCTGAAAGTTCGGCTTGATGAGAACGATACTTTGAAGGTCTGGAAGGACTTCGTTGCCGGGAAGATGGGAATTGATGGGGACCAAATCTTTGCAGCAGAAACTTTGCACAATTCTTTCTGGCAAACCTTCTGCGACGATGACGATACTTTTGGCAGTCTACGCATTGGACAAGAAGACACTATTGTGTTCTTTGATCTTGGTCCTCTTCCAGAACCTGCTAATTCCGCTGACTCCACTTCCGACGACGATGCAGTCCTTGTACCCGTCTTCCACCGCAAACTTGTGCCGCGCAAGAACAAAGAGGCCACTCGTGAACTTTTCGGAATCCCCTCCTTCATACGTCTTTCTAGTGGAGAAACTCAAGATCTTGAGGCGATCTACCGCAAGCTCCTGAACCAGGCCAATAACATGACTACACACGACCTTCTAGCTGCCGAAGAAAACAGCAACGACGACAATGCAACTGATGACTCTGATACTGTGGTTACGAACGAGGATGATGCACGATCAGCAGATTCCCGAATCAAAACAACTTCTGTTGACGGCGAAGACAGCATCGTCGACATTTCCATGCAAGCTGAGCAAGCGCCCAAGCCTGCAGAGGACGCCGATGAGTCGGATTCCGACTCTGAATCTGTCAAGGCTCCCCAGCATCCTCTTGCTGGCAAGATCCCCGCCAGGTTGCTGTCACTCTTTGATGTAACGGTTATGAGCACAAATGCCACTCTGCCTGATGGGCGCAACATCTCCACGATTAAGAACTACCCCTCTATTTCCTCTCGGATCCCATCTCCTCCCACTTCTACTAAGGTTTGATTATTCTGTCTTGTCCGTTCAGATTCAGCCGGCTAATCTTTTCAGGGATCCGATGATGCTTCCTCCAAAAGCTCCGCAGATGACAATGTCGATGATGACGTCGATACAGACGAATCAGATGTGACACCAAACTCGACACGATCGCTCCTTCACCAAGGTGACGCCATCTTGCTTGACTGGACTCCTGATGCCTTTGATTCGCTTTTCGGCGGCAAGCCCCGTGACTCCGAGGAGCTCCGTGGTCGCCCTACCTACATGAACATCAGGAATGTCTTTGATCACACCATGACGGTAAGCCAGAAGAAGCCAAAGCAAGCAAATGTCTCTCTCGACCAATGCCTGGACGAGTTCAGCAAGGAGGAAATTCTTTCTCGGGCAGATAGCTGGTTCTGTCCTCAGTGCAAGACCCACGTTTCAGCCACCAAGAAGTTTGAGCTGTGGAGAACCCCGGATATTATGGTCGTCCAACTCAAGCGGTTTAGCCAATTCCGCGGCAGAAACGGGCACAAGATCAGCACTGTCATCGACTTCCCCTTCGAGGGACTGGATCTGAGCAGCCGAGTGGAAGGCCCCATGGATGGAAAGAGTGCGGTGTACGATTTGATTGCCGTCGACAACCACATTGGTGGAATGGGTGGTGGTCACTACACTGCCTTCATCAAGGACTTTGTGTCTGGTGCCTGGGTCTACTGCAACGGTCCGATCCCCTCCCCTGATATGCTAATTTGAAGTTTTACTGACATATATCTCAGATACGTCTGCGAAGACTGTTACAAACTTGCAGTCGATCATCTCGTCGGGTGCCTACCTCCTGTTCTACCGCCGTCGCTCCGATCGTGCATTGGGCAACCAGGAGCTGCGGGAGCTGGTTGAAGGATACCGGAACCAGGCCAGTGATTCTGGCAGTTCCTCCGGCTCCCGCAGCCCCGGTGGTTCCCAATCACCTTCGGAGGACGGCGGTCGTGTCCTCGGCGGCGCACCCCGCAAGGGGTCGTCTGCCTTGGCCGGGGCAGGAGTGGCACCCCGAGTGAGTCGGGGGCAAGACTCCCTCGGCAATGACCTGTACTCTTCTGCCGAGGAGAGTACTTCGGGCTCGGAGGACGGTGGCAGCGAAGGTAAGAAAATCGGCTTCGAGCACGAGAATGGGGGATCGCAGGTCGACTCCCTCAGCAAGCTCACGGAACCCTCTTGGTCGTTCGACGCCGCTCACGACATCTCACAGATTACCGGTGGTAATGCTGCCACCGAAGATGGCATCTTCGAGGGTCGGTGTCCATGGGGTGGCATGGACATCGACCCTCAGTTTCAGCTTGGTCTCACTTCTGGGGGTGAGGGGGAGGATTCCTCCGATGATCTCCCAGTCGTGGAGCTGCAGGGTGGGGTCCGAGGACGTAATGTCCTCGGACCCATGAATAATACGAACATAAAAAAATTTAAAAAAACCAAAAAAAAAAAGGGGGGGAGTGGGTGGATGGGGGGGATGGGCGTGTTTTTCTACATAGAGGGAGGGGGATGGGCAGGTGGCCCATACAAAATAAAATGTTTCTTGCTTCACTTTCAATCACTTTCTCAAAGAAAAGTAAGAGTAAGGCCAAACTGAGGTTAATGTAGGTCCACTGAACGTCGTTGAGAAGTAAGACTTCTACCACTTCTTCATTACTTCTTCATCACTTCTTCATCACTTAACTACCTCACCAAGGTCTTATAATCTATACATAAGAAACAGGCCGTCAATGAACTCCTATCTTCGTACCAGATCACACCGGAATATGTCCAGGCTCTAGGCTCAGTCTTCGTCGGCAACGGCTACTACCAATGTGTGTCCACAAGGTGACCTCATTCTGTACAGTTTGCTGGCCTTTTTCTTTACTCTCCCATCTTTGTGCACATATAGCGGTCCAGTTCACTACCAGAGATTGTTTCAAGGACCTAAGTTGATGTTAATGTGGATATAGTCGATTCAAGGTTGATGACTTGCTTCGCAAGTAGTATTTCAGTACTAACCTTGGAAGCGATCAAGCCTCACCTATAACTTACATAATTGTTCCTGCAATGGATGGATCATTCAGAAGCGCATGCTGCACTATATAAAAGGCTGACCATTGGTTTCTTAGACCTATAGCAATTGGGCGCTGTATATGCGCCGGTGCTCATCTTATGTTTGTAGTGAAATTCCCTAACTTGTACAAGTCGTGCAGCAAATTAAAGATTGACAAGCATCTATAGTATTCTTGGCATTACTTGCATCGAATCTTAGCGCATACATGTGCTTTGAAAAGACTCATATTAACTCACCTATCAAAATACACGGTATCCAAAGTCACTAGTGGTCTGGACCAAGGAAATCCTCCGTTTAGTAACTCCATATAGGAAGCAGACACACATGTAGTATGGAAGGGATAATATATGTATGCATAGCTTCCAATGTTCAATAAGATGTTCAATACGAAGATGTAGCAAATAGGAAGTTACCTATGTATGTGGCCAGGAAGAGGAAGGTGCCAGCAGACTCCCTCCTTCCATATTAGGGCTATGTGCGTGCGAGTATTCCCCTCTCCGTGCATCTGGCTTCCTCATTTCCACGCTCCTCTCAATCTACTCACTCAACCTCCATACATCCACGCACTTATGCCAAAGATGAAACGCACCGCGCCTTCTCCGAAACGTCGGGGACTGTTCAGGCATGAGCCACGCCAACTCAATCCCCAGCTATCTGAATTATGTCCAGAGGCTATCAACGTCAGCCCTGCCAGTGCCACGTCTATGATTGCAGATATCAACTCCGACCACGCTCATAGACACTTGGCTTTCCAGACCCCCAGTGACCAACTCGAGCTTCTGAGGCTCGAGGCCTTGCGTCTCAAGATAACGGAGACCACACGTTCCAAGTCTAATCCAGCAAATGAGATGTCTTATCAACGCGCGACCGCCGTCCCAGCTCAAGACCTCAGTTCCAATGGAGAACCTGGTCCCACCGTCCCAAACTCGACACGAACCTCAATCCGATCCCGTGCTGCAGTCCTGAGCGAGAGTGAGATCAGTGTCCTTGATCTTGGCCCCAGTCTGCACTCTACCCACATTTCAGCTGGAGTCTCTCGCCGCAACTCATCCTCTACGAGTTCTCCCATCGGAGTCGACCTCACCCGTACCACTGCTCCCAACTTTGTCCCGGGCCCAGGAAGTGACGCTTCGGACCAACCACTTGAGCATCGCCTCAGGATAGACGAGCTCGAATCTGAGGCTCTCACTTCTGCTAGTGGCTCCGTCAACGAGTTTCCTCTAAACCTACGTCAACGCCGCCAGAACCGACCCAACGCCAATCTGCCCAGCGCCCAGGAGCTGCGAGCTAGTCGCGTAAACCGTTCATCCAGCATCAGTGGAGCTCATGCTTTGAGAGATGGATCTGGCTTCGAGCGCAGCCCTACTTCCTTCTCTGATGAGCCTGTTCGCCGGGTTTTCTCGCTCTCTGTTCCGCAATCTCCGCAGTCTCCTGTCCTGCCGCCCCAGCCAATTCTACGACGTGCTCAGAGCTCGTTTAACGGAATGGACCCGGCCTTTTCAGCCATGCGCAATGCAGAGCGGGCGAAACGAAGTGCACGCGAGGCTGCGAGCTCTCGGGATGCCGATCGGGAATGAGACACAGGCGTTGAAACTGATGTATGGCATGTGAGGGTCATTTCATGGAAAGGGAAAGCTTTATGGGCGTTGAGACTTGTTCATGGCACGGGGGAACAATATCTGATGCTTTGGGATGTGGGGAATCAGTTATGGGTTCTAGGACCTGCAAATGTTCGCATTCGAGGCTCTTTACTTTCAGCCTTTTGCCATACATGCAACCTTCGGCATGCATCACCTGTTTATTAGTTGATTACCCTCAAATGAAGGTTGTTTCAGAATCCTTGCGGTGTAGAGTATCTTTTTTGTTTCGGATTATATTAATCTTTACCAACCCCCCCGAGAAAAATATCATGGTTTAGTCGTTTAGGGCTGCAACATTATATACATCGGCCACTTTTAGATCACTTGCGAGGGAAGTCTGGGTCAAGCTGGAACCATCACGACTATTATATTCTGGGCGGAAAAGACATCTATTGTCTTTCAAGTTTTCTCCCAGCTGTCCTTTGTACGGTGTGTCTTGCCCATATTCCATCCATGAACATTGAAGTTCAAGCCTCTTTCATGACGTAATCGCCAACACCGCCCTGCACCAGCCACACCACGACTTCCCCCCCGCAGATCCCCAAGGCACAGCTTCTCCAACTCTGTTTCCGGTGCTAGTTGGCCTTGTCAAGCCTCCATACCTTCATAATGTGGAACGACGAAGATAACAATCCCTACGGGGCCTTTGACCAACATCAGTCTGGCCTATCCGACTCCCTACATTCAGCCGCACTCTCTCCCCGTAAGATCTCCGCTCGGTTCCCACCCTAATGTTTCTGCCTTTGGAACAGTATCTCACAGCAGCTAGCTCTCTACGAACACGACTCAACTCCTCCATCTAGCCGCGATTCCAACAGCGAGCCTCCCGATTATATCACCCATGCCGAAGACCTCAGCGATCCTGAGGATGAGGCCGAGTATGGTGCCGCCAGCCAACAATACCCTCGGAAGAGCGTCTATGACAGCCGGATTGAACAGATCCTTTATGAAAATCCCGAGATGCCAATCTTGATCACAGATGCCGGGAAAAATCATGAGGGCGGTGGTAGCTTTATTGTTTACACAATCCGGACTGCGGTATGAGAACGGTGCCCGGCGGATAACTGTACAATGCTGAGTGTTGATAGGACCTGGAAGTGCGCCGTCGATATTCCGAGTTTGCGTCGTTGCGACAAACTCTGGTCAATTTGCATCCCACCTTGGTCGTTCCGCCGATTCCCGAGAAGCATAGCATGGCGGACTATGCAGCCAAACCCACCAGAGCTAAAGATGATATGGCCATTATAGATCTCCGAAAGCGGATGCTCAGTGTGTTCCTCAACCGCTGTAGGCGTATGAAGGAGATCCGCGAGGATGGAGTGTGGTGGAGATTCCTTGACCCCAACGTTAGCTGGGTGGGTTCGACCCGGATGTTCCTGGGTACGAGTTTATTAACTAACGTTTTGCTCAGAGTGAGGTTTTGAGCTCCCATCCTGCATCATCGGTCCCGAAGAATAACCTCAAAGCGCCACCTCTTGACCCCGCAAATCCCACACCAGCCCATGGCTGGCTCCCGATTCCGTCTACATCCGCAAAGCTCAAGCCCAGCGGTGGGACTACCACAGCTGGCGGAAACGCAGTGTCACCCACATCACCGAGTGAACAAGAGCCACCCTCGTTTCCAGGACCTGAGATCCTCGGGCGGTTCCCTCCCGAGTCACGCAAGCTTAGCGAGCAAGAACTGGATCCTTACTTTATTAATTTTGAAGCGTCTACGCGGGAGCTGGAATTACTCTTGCAGGGCAACATTGAGAAAGTCAATCGACGAACTCTCTCGCATTTGTCTGGGCTCTCAGCCGACCTCATGGAGTTGGGAGCGCGGTACAACGGATTTTCCCTTTCTGAGCAGTCACCAACGGTGGCTGCCGCCATTGAGCGGATCGGCCAGGCCGCGGATACCTCTTATATCGAAACCGAAGAACTATCCTCGGCTTTAAGCGCAAGTTTTGCGGAACCTATGCGGGAGAGTGCTCAGTTTGCTAGTGTGGTTCGCGGAGTGCTACGATACCGAGTGCTCAAGCGGGTACAACAAGAAATGACTCGCGATGAGTTGTCGAAGAAGAAAACCTTACTAGACTCCCTTGAGCGCAGTGAACTCGAAGCCAAGCGCATCGAGCAGTACCTCAACCGGACCAACCCTCAATCTGGAGGGACGAAGCCTCGTTCCCTGTCAACCTCATCTGCCATCAGCAGCGAATCCGGCAACGGTCCAGTCATGTCAGCTGACTCAGGCTTCCCGTCTACTCACGACGATTCCATGAGCTCTCCGCCTGCATCGCAGGTCGGAGGACAAAAGAGGTCTGACCCGTCAGTAGCAGGCTCCCCCGCTCATCGGAAGTCATCTAGTGGGACCTTTGTGGCGAACAAAATCTTCGGTCGCATCAGCCATGCTATCCACGGGTTCGCGGATGTAGATCCCGAACGAACGCGTCGGGACCAGATCGGAAAGACCAAAGAAAGTTTGATTCAGGTATGTGGACAGTGAAACATGTTTCAGGTGATTCTAAAACTAATTTCGATTTTTAGTTGGAGCAAGCATTAGAAGTGTCTGAAAAGGACGTCAAGGATGCGAGCGCCGGTGTGCTGAATGACCTCAAGCGCTTCCAGAAGGACAAAGAAGCTGACCTGCGGCGATACATGGTATGAATGTCACCCTACATGATTCAGAACTCGGACTAAATATGAATTTCTAGGTCGCATATGCTCGTTGCCACTTGGACTGGGCTCGCAAGAACCTGGAGACATGGACGGAAGCCAAAGATGAGGTGGACAAGATCGTTGCTCGATAGAAGATCATCTTCAGCCTGATGGAGCTCGGCGCTGGCGTTCGGTGGATATCTTTAACTTTTTTTCTGTTCTTTTTTAATTTGTCACTATGGACCTCGCTGAAAATGCAAATCCGATATATCCAAGTCTCTTGAGTCTAGGCTTCTAGGCTACACTGTATAGAAAGTAATAGGGTAGCCTTCAGGGGAGACAGGGTTTTTGTCTTACCTGCGGCTTCGTACCCTGCAACCCTACAGGGCTTATATTGTAAGGTCTCAATTAACACGAGCAAAGGGTCTCCTAGATGTGTTTATAACTGTTTTCATCCTTGAAGTGAATGTGTTTGCAAGGTAAAGGCCACATTCCGATGTCATGTACTCCGTAGACCCATCACTTCCCCGTGACTTGAAAGGGAGATCGACACTGCAACCGATCGATTTCAAAAGTCAGACATCTCCCTTGCTTGTCAAGTTCAATGTACAAAAGTTACGGTGTATAATCTCGGAGCTCAATATTGTCAATATTGTCTAGGATAGAGTAGTTGGGTCTGACAGTGATCTATCGTGTCTATCATTTGTGCCACGAATCCTTCCACGAATCCTTCCGCTTCCATCACGCCAAGACGAACTACCCATCTGTATCTCCCACACAACTTACTCCGTATTCTATCCAGGCATTCCGAAAACCCTGCAGGCATGTCCAATTGTGGGCCCCGATTGAGTAACCAGTGGACCGTGTCGCAGTTCCTTCACCCCTCTGTCTCCTGCATCACCAACTCCACCCTACTAGGGTGACAACGCCGTGCGTCGACCGAAAACGATGAGTGCCTGGATCCATCATGATGATCGCCAGGGCCCGGCACTTATCACGGTCGATGTCGCCGTCTGGCCATCGCGATGAATTTCGACATCGGTCTTTTTGGAAATTCCCTCGACGCTGGGTTAGAATGCTTTCCTTCCTCGCCTTAGTATGCTTCTTCTCCATCGGTCTGGCCTTGAGTATCAAAAGAGATCAGAACTTTGCAAATGGCCAGAAGCTGCAAGATCTCGGAAAGGACCAGGCTGTAAGCCGCTTTCCTCCTTCTCGTCAGACACAGCAACATACACATGATCCTTCTATTCTCCGCGTGGGCGATGAATATTATCTTTATCATGTCGGTGAACACATCTTCATCCACACTGCGCCTAGCATGGCCGGCCCGTGGAAGCGTGTCGGAAGTGTGCTGGATGCCAAGAGTGTGATCCCGAAGGGTGATCGTGCCGTGCCCTGGGCCCCGGACGTCATCGTTGTCGACGGCACATACTATTGCTATTACAGTGTTAGTAAGGCCGGTTGCCGCGACAGTGCTATTGGTGTGGCCACCTCTAACTCTCCCGGTCCGGGCAACTGGTATGACCATGGCGCTGTCATTGAGACCGGCACGGGTAATGGATCGGACATCTATCCTTACACCAAGTCAAATGCAATTGACCCCAGCACATTGGTCACTCCCGATGGACATGCTTATTTGACTTATGGAAGCTACTGGAACGGAATTTTCCAAATCCCGCTGAGCAACGACCTCCTCTCTCCAGCCAGCACTACGGAACCCGATGCGCGGCAGCTGGCGTGGGAGCCGGACTCTCTCGGCATGCCGAATCGGATGGCCAACAACATTTGTGGTGACCCGAGCGGTCCCCATCCCATTGAGGGTGCTTACATCTCCTACAACGATGGATGGTACTATCTCTGGTTTAGCCATGGATTCTGCTGTAATCTGAAGGAAGACAACCTGCCACCCGCTGGTCAAGAGTAAGTCTTGCTGACCCAGTGACTTGTTGCTTCGTACTCACGTACTTCAGATATTCCATCCGTGTCGGACGCTCGCAGAGTCCCCGAGGGCCGTTCACAGACAAGTCCGGCAAGGATCTCGTCAAAGGCGGCGGTGAACTTATCTACGGCTCGAACGGAGAGACCTATGCCCCAGGCGGGCAAGCTGTGCTCCGTGATGGCGATACTGATGTGCTCTACTACCACTACTGTGCGTTTACCCCTAGACCCCTATTTTTGAACTTCTTACTGACCTGATTACAGTGAACACGAGCGTTGGTCTTGCATTCCAGGTGAGCTCACACTTAATTATTGGCAGGCTTGTGGACCACGATTGTCGTGGTTCCTGCACCCCTGTCGATCCTCCTTCGTCACCCCTTGCACCATACGCGCGAACGTCATCAAGATCTGATCTAACACATGCAACCCCAGGACGCCTTCCTTGGATTTAATCCTCTCAAATATGTTGACGGATGGCCCGTCGCTCAGGCCTGATCTCCCTTTCGCACGTCATGCATTTCACTATCCATCCCATCCTCGAATTTCCGTTTCACATATAAACATCCGAAATTAATCTCGAACAAAGTCCGCCCCTTTCTGCATCCGCGTTCACCTCATCCCTTTTCTTTCGAGAATGGATCTCAAATTCTGCACATCTCCGCGTCCTCGCTTGCGAACATACTTGACATACTCGCGTCGTCATTCTTTTGCGCTGATAGACCTGTTTTCATCACCCTCTCGCGACTCCATTGCTTATACGCATTACCCGTTCTGTTCAAGGTTCCGTCTGCATTATGTGGCGTACAGGTTCTGGGATATACAACTCTTTAGTATCCGTATATTTGATAGTTGTGGTGTGAATTGTGATTTACCTTGCCAATACATATCTTTCTGCGAAAACGAAAGCGATCTCACTGGTTCTGTCATATTTATGAAGTCAAAGAAAATATGTTCCAACGTTGCGAGTGTGAACCTGACAGAGTATAGTCTAATGGGGCTCTCCGTTTAGGTAAATGTACTACTTAGCTCACTGTATACGTCTAAGGCTGGAAATGGGTGCAAATCGAAAGAACGAAAGTGAATTGACATGCGCCGTTCCAATCCATAACCAAAAGTACATGCGTAACGAAAATCATATATCCCAGCCCATATTCATCAGCCGACACGTCCTATTCCCATCTCATACAAAGGCTCTTCCTATATTTCCATCCGCTTTCATAGACTTGCTGCGCAAGACCCCTAAGAGTTCCGGCGCCTCTTCCATGGCCTCCATCCATGATTTAGCAACCCTTCTAGACGTGAACGAAATCTCTTGCGACCTCCGGGCTCTTGTGGTCGACTGTCCATCAAGAAGTCTGCTGCATCCTCCATAGTCTCTAGCTGTGACTGCTTCGAACACTCGGGAATCTCTGACTCCGGCTGCGGTTCTCCCTGGCTCTGGAGTAGGTCTGGTGTTCCATCCGCTACCTCCAGTTGTTCTTTTCCAAGGTTCTTAGAGATATCAGACGACGCCGGCTGATGCTCATGATTATCACTCGACAGATCCAATTCACCTGTTTGCACCTCTGACTGGGATTTATTGGTGTCTTGACAAACATCTGATGCCTCTGGCTGCGGTTCTTCCTGATTGTGGAATAGGTCCGATGTCCCGTCCACTGCCTCCAGCTTATCTTTTTTAGAGATTTCTGGTGAAGCGGACTGATCCTCATGGTGGTCGCTCAGTAGGCCCGGTGTTCCCGGTGTCCCTGTTTGCGTCCCTGACTGGTCTTTCTCGGCACTTTGACAAGCCTGTGCCTGCTGTACTTCATGACCGACAAGTAGCTCGGATGACCCTGCTGGGGCCTCTGGTTGTACCTGTCGAGGATTCTGAGATAGGTGCGATAGTTCTTGCGGTTGGTGGCCCTGCTCATCCGGTGAATTTGTTACTTCATCTTGGTCTGGCAGCTGTTGTTGCTCATGATTCCCTGGCAAGCCTGAAGCATCTTCTGGAGCCTCAAATTGCGGCCGCTCAGAGGCCTCCTGAACCTCAGGTATCTCAAGATGTGGTCGTTCACTACTGTTCGGAAGCTCTTGTTCGCGTTGAGTTCGAATTTCCAGTGGATAATCGTCTATGAATCCCCGTCTACTTGAGTCTGTTGGCGTTGTCTGCGCATGGAGTGGCAAGCGATCAGACGGCCGAAATCGTAGCAGCCTGTCAATTATCGGCAGCAAGCGAGCCATTGTCGGGTCACTTGCCTTTTCGACAAAAGCGTCCTTTAGGCGCGGTACTAAGGGTAGGATTAAAAGCGTTCTTCCTGTGGAGTAGAAATAATGTGCTAACCTTGAATTGATACGCCTTTGGCTACGTATTCTTCCCCTGCTGGACCCTCTTGAACTGACACTAGAGAACCTGCTGAGGTTGGAGCTTCTGCATGTGGCTGTTAGGTCTGTTGTTTGTTCTTCCGTTGCCCGGGCCCTTTCCAGTGCAGATGTTTGCTCGGAAATCAATCGTAGCTCGTCTAGCTTTGACTCCCACTCTGTTGGTAAGTCTTCCACAAACCCAATCATGCTCCTTATGTATTCATAATCGTTGAGCGGAATAGGGAACGGAGGTTCCAGTGTTGCAAGTTGATATAGCTGTCGCGTATAGTTTAGTAAAAGTCATTTGAACTGCAGTTAATTTTGAAGACGTACGAAGCATCCCGTATGCCACAGATCAAGACGATAGTCGACCTTGTCCCCAATGATAGACTCGGGGCATCGAAGATGCACTGGTTGCTTGAGGTTATCAGGTTCCTCTCCGCGGAGGAAACTCTTTCCAAAGCCAATGAGACGGGCGCTATCCGAAATGCTCTCGGCATATCCTGGCCATTTGGCAGTTTCTATAAGTTCTTTTGGAAGCCCGGGATCCAGGAGCATCCCGTCACGGCGCTCTAAGGGGACCGCCTGCGGCGATCCGAGAATCTCAAAGAATCCTCCTCTAGAGGTATACGCTAACCTGGATCTATAGTCGATGATAATGTGTGAACCACTGATACCTACTGCCATGTAAGTAACATTGCCAATACGCCGCAACTCTTCACTGGACTTTAGACTGTTCATGGGAAAAACAAACTCACCTCCGTGACACATTTCCAAGCGTTGCATCAGTTTCACGGCCACCAAAACCTTCTGAGCAATTCGATGTATAGTCGAAGCTTCCATTGCGTCACAATGAGTCGAGTTACTGAACTTAGTATTGGCAAATTCGAGATAGTGACCGTAGTTGTTGAAGTCAATAAAGGACTGTTGAATCAATTCAATGGTGGGACCAAAGGATGCAAATACCAAGCAATGATGCGTTCCGTTCGGACCAACGACCAGAAAGGTGTCAAGCAAGTTAGCGATACCCTTGCTGGAGGGGTAGTCTCTTGTCTTTTCTTTCAAATATCGCAGGTTTCGAATTTCCCTCGGCTCCTTGATGTGCGCGGCCAATATCTTCAAAGCGACCCATGGACCATGAGAATGCCACACATAGCTTGGTCTTGAGGAGGTTAGCTTCTGTGTGAATTTTGAGATGAAGAAGAGGAAGTGTACTGGTTATCCTCTGCAAGCCACACTGTACAAGATTCACCAAAGCCTAACTTATGGCGCACTGTGTACCGGCCATTGTTGAATTCGTCACCGAGACTGACAGGGTGAAACGCACCCCGACAATACCTGTGAATCCCTTCCTCCGCGAAAAGGAGAGGATTATCTTTAAACTCGGTTATGTCAAAGTTGGGGTCTGTGTTAATCTCCATGACAGATATGTGGGATCGCAAGTGTAAAGGAGAGAGAGAGAGAAGTGGACGATGGTAGAAATATAAAGACTGAGGGATTCTTTGTTTGGATAGCCCGAAGTATTGGCTACAACTGTAGTGATTCTCTTTGTTGACTTGAGTCATCTCACTTTAATTCGATTTCATTGATGCTATAGCCATGGACATATACTTGCAATTCTCACCTCTACCTTGCCTATTTGAAGGATTTAAAAAAAAGTATAGAAGCCTTTAATTCTCCTATAAGATATAGATTGTTCGAGGTGACAGATGATAAAATCATCAACTACACATTGTAACATGTGTGGATGAACGCAAATCCATAATACCTGGAAAACTCCCCTCCAATCCACGCGGAAAAGACTGTGAATTCACCATTCCTGTGTCTCTTTCCAGTTGGAACGCTGGCTGCGCTTGTCACATCCTGCAACCGAGCGTTCCCGCGAGGGGCTTCGACTACGACCCCTCTTCGCATTTTCCTCCAATTCAATCTCCCAGCGCTCCTTTTTCTTCTTTTTGTCCCGGTGCACATTGCTGTCTTGCCCCCAAGTTGGACTGCCACCGCCACGGTGTGCTTCTTCACGTCCCCAGGAGTTAGGCCTGGATCTGTTGGGGCTGTTGTTGCCCCAATCACGGCTGGGGCTTGGTCGGCCTCTCGACTTTCGCTCCGGGGACCCATACCGGCTACCATTCCTTTTCTTGTAACTCTTCGTATCATCATCCCCCCATCCAGAGTATCGGTTATGGTCTTCATTGGAATGGTTGCTCCGTGATGGGCTGTTTTGCCGTGTGCCGCTGCCACTCTGCCCCCAATCACCACCGGTATCCGCTTCGGTTCTTGAATTTCGCCCTGGGGACGCATGACGGTTGCCTTTGTTTTCCTTGTAACTCTTCGTATGATCGTCGCCCCTTCCACGGTAGCGGTTACGGTTTTCGATAGAATGATTGCTCCGTGGGTAGCCAGTTTCCTGTCGGCCATGGTCACTCTGACCCCAACCACCCCCGAAAGCTGCTTCGCTTCTTGAAACTTGATCCGGGGAGGCAGGGCGACTGTTGGGCCATCCATGATGGTGCTGCTGTTGTTCATCACTTTCCCGTCTTCCATCGCTGCGTCTGTGATCATCATCATGTCGATTTCCCCATTGAGAATTCTTTTCCCGTGGGCTATTGTGAATATCTCGTGAGCCTCGTCGTGGGCCTCGTCGTGGGGAACATGATCCACCATTTCTCAACCCCCCCTTGGTCATCGTTGAAAGTGCTGCCCCAACCGTCGTTGTTCTCCTTCTGCCCAGCACTGTGTTGATTATCCTGCGGACCTTCATCATTTCCCCAGCCATCACCACCATGGCTGCTGGTTTGGTAATTCTGGCCTTCGGCATTTCCCCATCGATGATATTGCTCGTTTTGTGCACCCTGGGGATTGGGAGAATGGGCATTAGGGGACTTCTGGCTGTTCTGGCCTTGCTTCTTGAACTTCTGTTTGCGCTGGTTTTGTCGGTTCTGCTTGCTCGGTTGCTCATTCTGGCATTGTTGTTGCTGCCTCTGTTTGTTTTGTAGCGCTCGTTGTTTCCTTTGCTGCCGTTTGGATAATGGGTTCGGCTGCTGGTTCGCCCGCTGGGGACTACGCGAGCTCGCTTGGGTTGGGCCTTGGAAATGTTGGTCAGAATTCGGGTTACCGGTAAATACGGGCTGCCGGGTGTGAACATACTGTGGCGGACGCAGGACATGGGATAATCCTCGGGTCTTTGGCCGAACCCACCCACGAGGGGTAAAGTAGGGTCCAAATATGGGGTTTTGGGCTCCGTTCGCGGGTTCATAATTGGCCTGGGCACGATCTCGGTTCCTTCTGTGGAAGATTTGGCCTTGTTGGTGCATTTGGGTCACATGTGATCGATACCAAAGGTAGAACAACCATGCGAAGACTGGAGTGACGAACGTCACCGACAGAAGGACGGCGACCAGAATATTGTCCTGCATGGTGCAACGGGGCGGAGAAAGAGTGATCTGAAGTGATGGGTTTGGAGTCGTGCAGCTGGAGAGCAGGAAGTGAATATTTGCGTGGTGCGCGTGTGATAATGATAAAATAGCGCAGAGTGCAAGAGAATGAAGAAAGTGAAGAGGACGAAGAGTCTAGAGAGTGGGATGGATTGAAGGCCTTTTGTAGGATTATCGATCTCGATATCAAGTGAAGGCAAAGAAAAGAGGAAAGACAAGGCAAAGTGAGGAAATGGGGAAAGAGCAGACTCGCAAACATGGCAAACGAGATATTCTCCAATATTTCTATCTGATTTATATACGTTATCTTTTCACTTTCGATTCACATTATAACTCACATTTCCAGTGCAGTCTGGATTCTTGACAACCAGTCCCCATGGACTGATGACGATTTGCCAGCGACCAAGAGGGATTCGAGCGATCCCCGGAAGGCAGTTGGCTGCACTCGCAGACTCTCTGAGACTGGAAAGACTTGTGAGCCTAGAGCAGACGATATGGCAATAACCCGGAGACCGAGGGTGAATATCTCAGGCTTCGAGACCCAACCAAGAAGTCCATCTGGCTCTTTCTCAGGGCCAGCCAGAGAACAGAGATATGTTAACCCGTCAAAGGCCCAGGCAGAGATTTCATCCAACGACAGCTTAGCGTACGCCGAGCCGGTCAACCGCAACAGAGCTCGCGACCAGACCTCGACCTCACGCACATCATCGACAAACAGATTCTGCTTCTCCTCCACGAATAGGACGGTACTATCTTGGCGATGCTCTGCGATCTGGTCTGACACAGCGACTAAGTGACTGCGTTCGTCAGATCCACTGACCCTTGGCTCTTGGCCAGTCAAATATCGAAGAACCCGTTGTCCTAGCAGTGCAGAGTCCGAATAGTTATCGATAATGAAGTCGGCAAGCAGGGCACTTGCATTGAGAGGTGCTAGGGTCACATCGGCGTCAGGTGAGACGGACGAGTGTGACAAGGTCCAAGAGGCTGCTGATGCAGCCACATCACGAATTTCATCGTCGTCATCATTGAGCATGTCATACAAGACCAGGTAGACATCTAGTAGCATCCCATCCACGCGTGGCTGGGAACCAGGTGATCTAAGAGCCCGCGAAAAGCTACCAACAGATACGGCTGCAGCAAACCGGGTTGTGAATTCCTGGGAAACGAAAATGATTAGAGTGACTCGACTCAAATGTGCCTTCGGGAACTCACCGTCTCCTCGCTCAAGGCAGAGCGAAGCTTGATAGTCCAACTGTGGACATCGCCTTCAAATGAGGACGAAGCTGCCTGATCAACGAATGACCGAATTGCCAGTAGACAGCCTCGAAGTCGGAGCTCAGCATCTGTTGCCTCTCGGTTCCAGGCTGTGATGTCTGTTTCAGGGCGGAAGCTGTTTGCAATAGCATCCCATGGAAGGCCAATGCTTGACACAGAATCGAACTGTGATGATATTAAGCTCTCCGCAATAGAAGCCAAATTGGATGCAGCCATTGTTTTCACATCGGGTCGACTATCCCCCAATACCACCGATGAATACAAGCCAGCCAAGGGCTGTCTGTACCTCTTGTCTTCGCCAAGTGACTCATGGAGCTGCTCCATAATCCAACGAGCGACATCTGCATCGAATTTTGATACTCCAATGAAGAATGCCGGGAGCTGTTCCCACTGTTGTGAGGTAAGCATTTTCAACGTAGTGCACCAAGCAAGCGCTCTTCTAAGGAGGGCAGATGCTCGGCTAGTGCTTGAAAGGTTCCATCCTGCCTGAGAAGCGTCAAAAGCAAATCTCAAAATCCCGTCGAGGTCGTGAACCTGGAACATCTCATTGATAAAAGAAATAATTTGATCTATAGATCGTTAGTTCGGTTCTTTCTGCCCAGGTGAATTCAAAAATGTCGACTTACTTTCGTTCTGTGCTTGGATCGCCCGCTCCAGCGTGCCGTTGAGAATTTCAACAAGCTCACTTGCTACCGTCGGCGATTTCCCAACACGGAACAGGAATTCCAATACGGTGCGCAATGTCGTGAAAAGTACATCCAAGTGCGCTGCCAAATGGTTAGCTCGAGTAAGAATGGGGAGTGTTCAGTGCACTCACACGTCCAGAAATCATCGGTGGTGAAGGAGTATCGACGAAGGGCATATCGCGCACATAAAGCAACGCCATGAACATAATTTTCGGTGATCTTTGACGGAAGCGTAATAAGCGTGCGCAATTCTTCCGGGATATTTTGTCGAGTGAGCAATGACGCATATACACGGGCCGCATGCTCTCTAACACCCCAAACCGGGCTGCTCAGGTGCTCAAGAACCAATCCACGTAGCATCTCGTCAGTGGGATCATCCAAGCTGGGGACTTTGTCACCAACGAGTTCCAGTGCAGGGAACACACGCTCGGTAATGATTTCAGTGCCCTCCGCTGCTTCACCCTGCGTCGTTGTGAGAAGACCAGAGAGCAGTTCAAGCAGACCAGGGTACTTGGGGAATGTTATCCGGGACCCTGGTTCTGAGCCAGAGTTTCCTCCAAAGCCAGGCCCAGCGCCTGGAATGACCCGACACATTTTTGTGAGAAGGGCACGGAAGAGCATCAGTCCTGAATTACGAAGGGCCCAGATTGGAGACCCCAGGCGTTCGGCGGACAGTGTCAGTGCTTTCATTATGAATGGCTCGGTATGGGGGCCAAGCTTCGCGTTAGTGAAGATATCTTTCAGGCAATTCATTGCATGAACCTGGGGCAGTTCCAAGTACTGCTTCTCTTTGTCATACTTCACGGCAAGGGATGAAATCTCGTGGAGTTCATTAATGGCCTCGTTGAAGAATGGCGTTCCAGGATCAGAGCCAACAATTCCTGTCACCAACGCAGGCAGGCCAGCAGACCGACGGGTGAGCTGAGATGCCGAGCCAAATATAGTCGACTTGGCTTCCTGGTACCAGTTCCTAGGAAGTTCTCGGATTGATGGATCCTTTGAGGAGCTGCATCGTTGACAGCAGGTTGCAAATGTCTGTGAGACGTTGGAAAATGCACCTCTATGGCGCAGTTCAGCCAGCTGTGTGAAGCTGATACCTCCGATGTTGCAAAATCCGCCAAATTGAGTCCGTCACTACCGCTTGGTCCGTAACTGGTGTTTACCATAGTGGCATGGAGCAAAAGGCTACTGCAGTCAGCGACGACGCATAATTAACAAAGGGATCGAATTTACCTTGCTTCGCGAAGAGATCGCCAGGAATATGAAAGGGCGTCCTTTGGTCCCACGTTGAGATCCTCGATGGGCTCGTCCGAGTGACCTTCGGGTGAGTCGATGCACAGCAGAGGCTTCGCCTCAATCCAGATCTTATCGCAAATTGAAACAATGCGGTCATGGATAGACCGCCAAGCAGCGGATCCCGACCCGTCAGATACTAGGGAGTGGAAGCTTGGCATAAGGACAATATACCTGGAACTTTAATCAGCATATCGTCTCATGTACAGACTAAGACAACATACCTCAGGCCGGACGTATATCCATGAAGTGGCGCCTCGCGCATAGTGGAGTTGAAAAGGGTCTTTGACCCTAGGAGACGTTCCTCAAGCTTTTTCAAAATTGTGTCGACTACTGATGCCTTGGTTGTCCACCAATCAGAAACCGGTTGACCGGAGTTGGCTGGCAGGGCTGCGCAAAAGATGATGTGGTACAGACGAGCAACAGTATCAGCATGATCAGCCCTGCTCGTGTTACTTGCAAGGCTTTCCGCTCGGGTAATTGCATCTGTCAACCGCATGCCTACGGCCGACTGCTGATCTGTCTTGTCGTGCAAGCCGTTGAGCAGGATCTCTCGAGGGCACAAACTCAGGATCGAAAGCGCTGTTTGCCGCACCTCCTCGAATGGATCTAGCAGGAGATCAATCAATAATCGGAGTAGTTGAGAATCAAACACTTCGACATGGACTTTCCAAATATTTTCCATCTCTGATTTTTGAAGCTTGGCCTCTATCCGTGGGTCAAGGCCGGAGTCCAGCAAGAGCTTTAGAGCCTTGAGAGCTGTGATATGGCGCGGATATGAGGCTGCCAGACGCAAATCATTACCCAATAGCTTAAGGTATGCCCTTAGGAACTCTGTGGTTTCGGTTTCATTTCTGGCCTGGCCTTGGGCTGGCTTGTTGGCTGTTTTCTCTGTCTTCAAGGCAACATCTTCATTTTTGACAATACCACCTCTCAGACGAACAAAGAATTTGCGTGTCAGACTCAGAATTTCTCCTCGAGTATATGCGTCGGATTCAGCATGCATCGAGGGTAGTCCACGAAGGATAACATTCGTGGCCTCCACCGTAAATGGCTTTACAGTGGAAAATGCCGTGATCAGCAGCGAGAGGGCCGCTATACGGATATTGGCCTCGCGGTGCAAGAGAAAGTTGCCGATCACGTCGCTCTTCATGACCAAAACTTCATTTTCGTCGAGTTTCATTTTGCCAACGTTAAAAATATCTATGCATATTAGCAAATTGCGGATGAATCCAGGTGGACACAGCTACTCACAATCTTCATGAACCAAGTTGATTTTCTTGCCGATCTGTAGAGCAGCGAAAAGTACCATATACTCTGCCTCAGGCGCATCGGTCATATCACCTTTGAGAAGGCTCTTGACTGGGAGGGTGTCAAGGAAGGTCTTAAAGCCATTGGGGTCAATGCTGAATAGAGGTTGCAGGAGCCTATTGGACAAATCTTCCAACCCTTCCATGTTTTGTAAGACCATGCGTCTCACTGGCATTACCCACATTGCTGACAGCTTTTCCGCTGAGGTTTCAGGCTTCATCTTCTGTATCAAAATTGCCAGCAAGTTACCAGCTGGCACCGCCATCGTTCTGTTGTTGGTTTGGATCAAGAGCCCCAGAACAAACATCCTTGCTGCTAATTCATCGGACAGGCTGCCAGATGCAGAGTCAAAAGCGGGGCCTGTTTCCCCTAGAGAAAGAGCTTCATGATCTTTGGCGAAGAGAGTTGCCCATTTATCTGTGTTCTTCAAAAGCCACTGGCGAGTCAATGGGATAAACTCGCTGGGTAGCAGGGCATCCCTTCTGATGAATGTCTCCAAAAACACCAGGCACCCCTTCAGTCGTGATTGAGGCTCCCCAATCACAATGCTAGGAATGATGGCATCAATAATTGCAGTTTGAAGTTCTGCTCTTGTCGTTGCTTGATGCCTTTTAGCTAGGATGGTAGTAATTGAGGCAAGGAGTTTCTTAATGGGCTTTGGCTTGGCGTCTTCATATCGAGTCAGACAAATATCGAATATTGACAGCCACACTTCCTGTGAGAAAATCAATTGTCGAGTCGTATCACATTGTGACTTTGTCGCAGCATCAATGAAAGCAGATGTAGCATTGCATGCCTCTGCAGAATGAGGTGGCGAGATAGATGCTGTCGATAACGTCTGAACCAACGACTGCCATACCCGGTTGACCTTTCTTTTGAATATTAGTACAATTTATTCTTATAAATTCGAACATACGCTTCACTTACTCAGTGTCTTGGCATGTCAGTGTTAATTTCACCAATGGGCCTTTCGCGATATCTCGGAGAGTTTTCTCCGAGTACAATTGCACGTTCTGCGCAAGGTCATCCATTTCAGTTGATACAACCCGGTGCACCTGACTTGAATCAACAGTCAGACCCCTAATTGTATAACCCTCGGTATCTTGGATAACGGTTCTCGTGAAAGGTCTCCCCGTTAAATTTTTATGCTCCCCGCGATGCCTCAGGCCGCCGAGTGATAAAAGTGGGGTTCCCAATCGGGTAAAGCGTATCTCCTTCGGCCAAACTCTTCTCCGTTCGATCGCCGGAAGTCACGGGACCGAAGTTTTTGCTGTTCCGATGCCAGTGGAGCTGCGAACCCAGGGTCATCACTTCTTTTCCAGTCATCCGCCCTTGCCCTCCAAGGTTATCCTTAGGTTATTGTAATTTTATCTTCTATCCCTCTATCTTTCCATACCTCTTTCACAATGTCCATCTGGGACTCCCTCAGCGGCCGCAAGCAAACCGGGCCCGATGCCTTCGACCCTTCAACCGCGCAAGATGCCACATCCTTCCTCTCCGAGGTCGCTATTCCCGATCCTTCTCGCCTCCATCCCCTGGCTGGTCTGAATCAAGATACCCTCGACTACCTCTCCCTCGACGACACTGCCCTCGATGAACTCCCCGGCTCGCGATCAGTCTTGCCATCCCGTGGATGGTCAGACGATCTTTGTTACGGTGCCGGCACTACCTATCTCGTTGCGCTCACTACTGGAGGCGTTTGGGGACTTGTAGAAGGATTGAAGAAGACACCACCTACGGCAGCACCGAAAATTCGTCTTAACGGTGTACTCAACTCGGTTACCCGTCGCGGTCCGTTCCTCGGAAACTCGGCCGGTGTTGTGGCTATGGTTTACAACGGAATCAACTCGAGCCTCGGATATGTGCGAGGCAAGCACGATGCCTCTAACAGCATCGTGGCCGGCGCATTGAGCGGCATGGTCTTCAAGAGCACACGTGGAATTAAGCCTATGATGATCTCTGGCGGCATTGTGGCTTCCATTGCTGGTGCTTGGGCTGTATGTATATTGTTCTGATGTTTCGTGCGACATTTGCTAACTGCAACTCTACAGGTTACGCGAAAGGCCTTCTTCTAGATTGCTAGCATGGCCAGTTTTATCCTACTCCGCTTCTCGGTTATCCAATACTCCATACCCTCCACGCCACACTTAAACGACATTGGCGGTTGACGATTAGCCGCCTCGCTTTGTCTTTCCACCTGCGATGTATTACAACTATTTTTTTTATTCCCCCCCTGTGGGTCTCTTCACTCCGGCGCTTCAAGCTTCATGTTTCGCATTTATGCGTGGGTTGGGAATGGGATGTGCAACTGGGTTTGTACTTTGTATTTGTTCTGTGTACATAGAAAAGTCTCTTGCATACCTGCGACTCATTGGCTATGGCGCTTGCAGTGCCTGTCAGTTACGTATTCTAATGCTGCTAGTGACTTCCAATAGACAATTTCTCACACTTTCGGATTAGTCTAATAAGTGAACTTCACATTCCAACCGACATTTCACCGGAGAAACCAAACAATATTCGGTGGACTTGGAGATTCATCTCAATGCCACATGAGCTATGACGGTGAGTCTCGGGCTGGTGGCTCGTGGACAGCTTCTTGGACAACTTCTTATTGTCTTTGTCTAGCCCCGTGGTATCCCGCGTGGCTCCCGGTTATGGAAATTTATGCTGCCCTATGGTCATTTGCTAATCTCAAAGGGATAGACTTGCCGCATTGTCTGCCATCAAAATGTTGTGTCAACAACCAGTTTGGATGGGAAATGGCACCACCATTCCAGCCAGATACTACACATGGGCTATGCACCAAAGATAAAAACGGAAGGGAACTTTCTATACATTTGATCCCTTCACCGACGCAGCGGAACTTGGTAGTTCTTCCAATGCTCTGCGGGCGATCGCGTGATATTCCCTCCATCTGCTCGGAATGGGATAGTGTCGAGATTATCTCACTTTTGCCGTACACTTGCTACAAGATCAAAATTATCGCGGAGCACTGCTAAAGGCCTGGCTACATTCTACCGCTCTATGTAGCCATATAGCGAAAATTCATGCGGCGAATCGGATGTGCTAACAGGGGAAGGTTGGATGAAGGAGTTTTCTTCGAAACGAAAACATTGAACTCCCAGTTAGGAGGAGGTACGATATTACTTTGACGCATTACAACTTCATATCAAATTTCCGGTCAATTCAATCTAGTGAAGAAGAAATCCGAAATTTGGCTCACGGAAACATATATATTACTTGAATTACATGCGCTACACGCGTGTAGTAAATGATCATCAGTGTAAACCCATCCTCCTTATACATAAGTAAATATGTCTAAACGCAGCTGTATTTAATGGCACAAGAGCACTCAGCTGTCTTTTCCAAAATCTTTGCCGCCAACTCCCGCGCTCATGTGGCGTCGATCAGGGACCGGCAATTGCCGACGGGCAAATGGGGAATAATTTTATTCACCCATGCCACAGCCTTCACCCTCCTCCAGACCTTTGGCAATGCCAGATATATCATCAAATAATGCGAAAGTCGCAAAACAACGCACTAAGACTTTCACTGGATGTTGGACTTGTCGAGACCGTCGAGTGAAGTGCGACGAAGAACACCCTCACTGTCGGCGGTGCCAGCGAAGTGGTTGGGTGTGCAAGGGGTATGGTTTGCGCCTAGGATGGTCTCAAACCCCCCGGGGGCCGCTCTCATCGGCGCCAGTTGCGATCCCCACTACCAGATGCGGACCACGGGTTGTCATCTGCCGCTGTCACCGCACTGCTGGTTGAGCTGGATGGATGTTCGGCGGACGACTGTGCCCAACAACGGGGACCATTCTCGGTGTTCTCCGTTTCTTCAAGCCCTGACATGCAAGATTCAGGCCATCCTAATCTCCCCGACTCGGAATATGCACCTTCAACCCCAAATGCGGAAGATACACAGGGTATCTCGTTGGACTTGATTAACTCGTCAGTTGGCGACAGAGATAGCGATTTGGCTGCTTCACCGAGACCGACTTGGGATGGATTATCATCTGCTATCGCACCGTCCACGTCTGAATTCCACGAGGATTCCTGCCCGGTATTAACAATGCCTAACAATCGGGTTGATGACATCTCTATCAACGCAATTCCTGATGTCCTTAATCATAAAAAGCCCCAAAATAGGCTGTCAGGTCAGAGCAACTACGGCAGACCTGCATCAAGTATCCAGAGACATGGGACTGAGATCTCTCTCTGGGACTCCATGAGTCCATTAATTCTCCCAAGACCAGAGACAGAGCTCGTTCATCACTGGGTTGTTTTTCTCAGCGGAAATATGCTCCTAATCGACACCCCGGACAACGCCTGCCGGACAGTGTTCCTGCCTCTGGCCCTGAAAGGCCTCGATGCCTCCCCAACAGAGCCGAACATCCATCTATCAATCTTCCACGCCATTTGTGCCTCCTCCGCCTTCAGTCTTTCTCTCCTCCGCCACGATTCGCGATACCACTCCATCGCTGTCCACCATGACCAGCTGGCTCTGCGTCATTTGCGAGGAAGTCTACAGCGGGCCAGCTGCCTAGATGAGCCCACATTAGCTGCTGTTCTCACTTGTATCACGGCTGAAGCTATGTCCGGTCGCCGCAGCCGATGGAGAGCACATGTCTCTGGATGCCTTCGTCTCCTGGAGAACGAGGTCCATGGCGACTGGATTCGAAGTCCGACTGCTGCTAAATTGATCCAAAGTTACTTGTCCCTTTCGTCACTATGCAGTCTTCCTGTGCCTGGACGGCTCATGTCGCTTCTCAATGGCCCCTCCCATTTACATAACTACCTAGAACGATCACATGGAGTCACAACACCACTGGTCCAATGCCTCGCTCAAATTACCTCGCTTGTTGAGTCCCGCACACCGTTATCCATCGAAGAACTAGACCGACTTGAACTTCAGCTCTACCTGAACTTCCCATCCCTGTCCAACCCAGACGCCGCGGGATCGATCATCGTCCAACACGCTCTGAACTCATTCTACTACGCGACGATTGTATACTTCCGTCGCAGTTTGCGTGGCGCACGCTTGTGCGACGTACAGGATCTGATTGAGAAAGCAATACACGAGCTTGAATCTGTCGATGCGCTCACGCGTGACAAGGGCGGCTGTTCCTATAATTGGGCAAGTTTTGTGGTTGCAGCTGACTGCCAGCGGCCTGACTTGCAAGATCGAATGTTGGCATTCTTTCACCAGAAAAGTCGGCACGGAATCCAGAGTATCAATGTATTATCTGAAATCGTTCAAGCTCTGTGGAACCGGCGGGCAACGGCTGGACCGCACGCCGATATACAGTGGCAGGATATTGCAAGGGAAGCTGACTTTGACTTCATGCTTGTTTGAATATAGATAGAGATATCGGAAGCCAACTTGATATGGTCCATTGGTCTAGGGCAACAATCTTTCTTCGGGTGTAAACCATCTAAGAGGTAGCGCTCAGGGCCCCGATGGGATGGTACGTCTATAAATACCCGGGGCCCACAGAAAAACCTTGGGACAAGCTAAGCCATGTGGAGTCCAAAGTGGATACTCGAACCGTTTCCCAGAGTCGAGGTACCTCCAGGGATAGGTGAGTACATATGTACTTAATGAACTTCGATGTTTCAAGTCCTTGATAGAAATCAGGAGCATTTCCACTAAACCCTGCGACCTATTAGTGGAACAATTAGTGCGTTGTAAAATATATCCACTTCTTCACATAATGGCCAGTGCGTCAGCATGGCTAGCAACCTTGGAACAGCCCCAGGAAAATTGTGCGGGGACGAAGTAAGCAAGAGGAATACTGCCTACTAGCTCTACAAGCATGAGCCAGCGCTTTCAGATCCCGAAGCTCATCAAGCGGAATACCCAACTAACTAAGACACCACTGATGCAACACAAGCTCAGGGTAGGTTGCTCAACCCCATCAATGATAGGAGACATAGCCTCAACAGCCATATTATCACTAGCAACAGCAGCGAAATGTCGATCCCGAAGCCAACGCGCCATTTCCTTACTCCCATCTAGCCCGCACATCGTGCCGCCTGTCATCGCAGCGGCCTTCTCGGCTCCAGTCATCTGGCCCAGCGTCTCGAATCGGATAAGGAGGATATCTCCTGCTTGGAAGGTTATACCCTGCGAGGCGGCCACTGCTTGTAGCTCGATAACCCCGATATGGAAGCTGGAGAATTGGTCATAGCTTATCCCGTGGCTATGCGCGTAACTCTTGAAGTCGATTAGTACGCCTCGGCCTGTCACGCAGCCGCTTTGGTTGCAGTCTGATTTTCTCCGTTAGCCTTTTCAGGTTGGTTTCGAGTTTGGATGGAACCCATGAGCAGGCTCGGAGGCAATCCACGGCATAATAAAAAAGAATATTGCTGTCACTATTGGAGCTGCCAGATTCAGATCTACCCCAGCATCCCCCCGGAGTAGGGTGCGGAGAAAAGGAGGACGACGTGAAATCAGCCTGTGCGAGAACAGACTCACAATCGACATAGGTATGAGGTCTGCGATATGAGTGACTGCGACCGACATGTGAGGTAGAATTCTAGTTCGATCCGTCTGCAAACATCCGAGTTAGAGAAGCATGATTTGCGCAAACGAATATAGAGAGTTCGTAGACAATCACTTGGCAAATTATAAGGACACCCAAAAAGCCAATGGATTCTGTGCCCTTGACATCGATATTTGATATCAGATCGCGTCCTTCTTTGGCTGAAGGTCAGGGTTCACCATGTCAAGCCCCACCACGGTCGGGTTCGTACGTGCCGATCCCTTCCCAGCCACTTCTTCAACCAGCAAATGGGCACAGTGTTGGGATGCACGACATGGCGCTAATCGACGACTTTGTTCGGAAACTTGGAAATCTCTGTCTCTTGGGTTGGTCTTTATCTGTACTCCGTACGGAGTATTTGACCTTGGCCTCGATGGTGGAGAGGCTGCAAGGGATCTCCAACCCCAAAAACCCTGAAAATTTCCCCCACTAACTTTGGAACCCGCCATATCACCCCTTCAATTCATTGAACGGATGTACATAGTGCCCCTTGCTGTTCGACGCCTCTCCCGCAGAAGCCGCAAAGATGGCCGAAGCGACATTATGCGGCTGATTTATCCGGAGAATGGGCCATAACTAGATGCCACGTCAACTCCCAGGAATGGAGAATAGGTTTGTCATTTTATATTTACCGAGTCAAAATTTGACCTCAAAAAGGTTAAGGACATTTGAGCGTCGTCATACAACATACAGCCAGTATGCCAAGGTGGAGGATCACATACTCAACGATTTTGGGTTCGGGGGCAAGCCACCGCGAAGGCTAAAATTAGGTATAGTGGCGCACAGGACGCGTTTGGTCCTTTTGAACCCGCCGGACTATCGTGCGTCAGACAGCAAGGGTTGAACACTAAGGTATGTATGAAAGAGAATGACATGTAGAACGTACTATGTAGAGAGTGTAGAAATGATCTTCAGTTTGAAGAAGATATCATGTTACTAGTTACGAGGTATAATCTATACCTGAGGCCTGAGGCCCAGGAAACTGCAGATGATAGGCATATCACCTTCCCTTTCGGGAACTACACTCGGAGCAAACATCTTCGGTCGTCACAGTAGAAAGACAGTATGAAAAAGATATATACCAAGGTCAGGTCAAACGGGATTATTTTAAAATGTGTAGGCCCATATGAAACTTAATAATATAATCCCCCATCTTCTATTACATCCAACATCTCCATAGTTACCATATTAAAATTGCAGTATAAACTCAAGTAAACACTTGCGGGGAACACATGGGGAGCTAACCATATTAGGATCGTCAGCTGACTAGCCCCGATTAATCCTGCCCAGGTGATTTCTTGTTTTTTTTTTTCCTTCTTCTTTTCGCTGCATCGCCCAGCCATGTCGCTTTTCCTTCCTTTCTAATTGAATTTACTCTTGGTCCTTCATTTTCCCCTTTTCTTCTGTTCCCCTTTATAATCAATCTTGCATGCGGTTTGAACTTCCGCTATACCTACGGAGTAGAGAGGTGACCCTTAACGGGTCTTCCCACGCTAAGGCCATTTAGGCCTGGAGGCTTAGCTGGGGGTTCCAAGACTCTTATCTTCGGCCGTTTTATATCTGGTGACTCTGACACCCCCCACACCCCGGAGGATAGAACTTAACGCTTCCGGCCTTCCGTTTGCGTTCGAGTCATCCTCCCTCTCAACACCTTTTTCGATAAATGATACACGAGTCCGGTCTATCGACCATGTCATCCATGTTTCAAGATGCAAGCGACAATGAAAATACAAAGAAAGAGGAGGTGAATGGCCCTCTTTCGGTAGACGACCTCGTACCTTCCATACTTAATCCCGAGTCGCCACTACCATCTCTTCAGATTCGCACCGATCTACCCAATATTCGACCATCTAGCTCGCGAGACTCCGATCCTTATGCATCGGCCAGTTTGTCCGGAAGTTATCCACACCGTACTCCGAGTCTTCGTGCCCTCATCGCACCGCCTATTTACAGTGCAGGCTCTTTGTCCCCGGCATCCATCATGTCCTCACCTCAGTTGAATGCGATGGGTGACATAACTCCATTGCCGTCGCCAATTGGAGGAGCGTCGCCGTGGCGGAGAGCTGATTTGCCGTCATTGTCTCGTTCTTCGTCAATAACGTCGCGCAACGGTTCCAGCCTTCGCTTGAGCGATTCATCACAAATGCTTGGGCCACCCGCCACGCCCCGCTCGCGCGCCAAACCATACACTGGCATTGATGGCCAGGGGGAAAAGTCATCTGTGAACAATTGGCGTCGCCGCGACTCGTCCTCAAAGCATTCTCATTCTCGGAACCGCAGTTTGAGTGACTATGCACCACCCGGCCGGGTGTCTGTTCCTTCCCGTCCGATTGCAGTGTCAGGAAATGCCGGACTCGGCATTGCCTCGTCGTCGAGCATAGATTCGAAGTCCAATGGACTTCATCGTGAGCAATATCTCGCTGTTCACCGAGGTATCGCATTGCCGACCATTCGTCCGCCCAGCCCGCCTCGCAGCAGTGGTGGTGGATATAGTGACAATGACCCCGTCATCCATCACCCTGCCCCTCTCTCCACGCCACAGGAGATATATTCTGTCCGGTCGGTCCGCACGGAGCAGGCCCGTATTTACCAGAAAGTCCGGGCATTGGGACAGGGTACGTTCAGTCAGGTCAGTCTGGCAGCACGTGTGGAACCTATTCCCGACATGCCTTTGTCGCCGGATGGTGATGGAGCTGGCACATTCCACGGTTTTGTCAACAACCAAAAGCTGGTCGCCGTCAAAATCATCGAACATGGACCCGCTGGAGGCGCGGACGAGGGCCGACTGGAGGTGTCACTCAAACGCGAAGTAGAAATCTTGAAGTCGGTAAACCATCCGTCCCTTGTCCAACTGAAAGCATTCGGCAGCGACGAAAAGCGTGCTTTGTTGGTTTTGGACTATTGTCCTGGTGGAGATTTATTCGAGTTTGCCACGTCAGGAGCCCCTCGTATGTCCGTGGATTTGATCCGACGAATTTTTGCGGAATTGGTTGATGCTGTGCGTTATCTGCATGGGAATTACATCGTTCACCGGGACATTAAGTTAGAAAGTGAGCCAGCGTTGTTTGCCAAAATACTGCAGACCTCATACTGACCATCTTTCTAGATGTTCTACTTACTATGCCCGCTCATGTCATGGATGATGTGCAAGACTGGCGTACCTATGACCGCGCTGTGGTAACCCTCAGCGATCTCGGCCTGTCACGACGTATTCCCGAACCGCCCGAGAGCCCACTTCTGCAGACCCGATGTGGCAGTGAAGACTACGCAGCTCCCGAGATTCTGATGGGTCAGGCTTACGACGGTCGCTCCACCGACGCTTGGGCACTCGGTGTTCTACTCTATGCTATCATGGAGAATCGGTTACCCTTCGATGTTCTGCCTGGCACTAGAGGAGATCCTGCCAAGCTTCGTGCCCGGACTCCGCATCGTATCGCACGTTGCGAATGGGCCTGGTATAGATATGCCGACGAGGACGAGGAATGGGATCCCGAGAAGGGCAAAGGACTTGAAGGGGCCCGTGACTGCGTGGAGGGTCTTCTCAAGCGCAACACAAAGCGCAAGACCCTTGATGAGATTGCTGCTATGGATTGGGTGCGCGATGCTATCGATGTGCCTGGTGGTCTGAAACGAGGCGATAAAGAAGTGCCATAGAGCCGGTCTCCCATGTGCCTTTTTGTCCCGAATATTGTTCTTTTTTCTTCCTTTCTCCTTCTCCTTTTTCTCCCCTTCTCTGTTGTTCGTTCATTCTTCCCTTTTCTTTCTTGACTCACATACCTTTTCTCTCATGTCTTTTTTTTTCACTCATCATTATTATTCACGAGACACGATGACTGGATGGGTCATTATGTGGATTGAATGTTATGATTTTATGGCTAGACCGGTTCTTTATACCCTTTTTTACATACAACTACCTCTAGGAGGCAAGAAACGGAAATACAAGACCCATTTTCCTTTGCGCTACCCTCATCCCTCATCCCTCATGTTGGCCATGTCACATTTCAAATACAAAGATCCTTGCTCCAGACATCGCAGCTAGCGATGGTCAAGGTATTGTGAACAGATTAGCCAACGACAATCTTGTTGAATTCCGCACCCATATTACAGGCAGAGCTGGAAAGATAGCCACTTCAATGATTACATATGTACTTCAACTGGCATAGGTATCAATGCTGCGCGGTCTTCTATTTGCGAAACACTATTCCCGTTGCTTGATAGGACCTTTTGCTCCTAAGCCCTCGTTCGCACGGGTGACGAATGAATATATCGGAGGACTCACATATAAAATACTATCCTAGACAATCTGGCTCGACATTGCCCTCGAATAAAACCACTAACATAATGACCCAAGGCAAGGTCAAAACAAACAAGAATCCGCTCTCCTTTCAGCGTAGATGATTGTATAGTTTCTGGACTTGATCTACCATTGTTTTTATCTCGTCTCTTCTCGTTTTTATACTTATGCTTCATATGTGCCGAGGTTCATTCACTTTTATTCCAAATCTCATGACGTCAAAAGATCAACAAAATGATACTCTCAGCTGAAATCCAAGCTTTTTTCACATGCGACCAATCGTATTCGCGGTGGAGGCGCCCTGACTGGGGCTGTGCTCGTACTTTTCTAACCGAGCCTATCGAACGCCCCGGAACGGCCCCCCAAGTCGATGGGAATCCCGCCTGGATGAACATCTTTGGCGTGACCTGCATAACTCCTGCATCCTTGTCCTTCCTTTTTGGCTTATATCGATATACGGACAAGGACTGGGGCTCTTGGAATTTCATGTATGGGATAGCCATATTGAGAGCACCCCACACATTCAACGCATTCCACAGACTGAGTTGGGATATACATCATGGCCTTTGGCCGTTCGGGTCGTTCAAAGAGATCCTCATCTCCAAAACCACCGCCAAAGCCACCGCGTCCCAATCAGCGAGAGGGCGCAATAGGGGCACCACAGAAGCATGTCCATCATCCGTATGCGTCGCCAATGGGGACATACTCAGTCAACACATTTCACACACCTACAGTCCCCT
Organism: Penicillium mononematosum; assembly: GCF_028829835.1. Classification (NCBI taxonomy): domain Eukaryota; kingdom Fungi; phylum Ascomycota; class Eurotiomycetes; order Eurotiales; family Aspergillaceae; genus Penicillium; species Penicillium mononematosum. The sequence continues at coordinate 3,307,087 of NW_026643272.1, read as the reverse complement.
ATAATCCAAATATGACAATGTCTACGGTTTATCTACAACCTCAGCCACCATCACAGTCACTCCATCCTTCCCCAGGAACCGCTCAAAACAGTCCGCCATGGAACTCTCAACCACCGAAACTTCCAAAATGGACGTCATGTACGAGCCTGAACCAATCAATGACCAGCTTAGTATCGCATACAGTCGAAAAGACCAATGCCACGATTCACGATCTCGAGAACTTGGTCCATCAGAGTTTAGGTGGTGGTGCAAACGTCAAGGAGGCTACATCGCGGTTATTAGATCAAGTCATCACTTCGATCGACCTGGGGTCGTTTTGTGGGAGAGAAAAATGAACTGAGTAAGTGGTATAGTTCCGATCATATCATCGGATGATACTCATTAGCGACAATAGTTGCTGCATGTACAATTCCTTTCCAATCAGACGAGAAGAGAGATCGCCGATCACAGCGAAAAGAGCAGAAGAAGCCAACAGGGTCTGTGGATTACTTCTCCAAGGTGTATCTATATGCCAATTCACGATTACCACCTCATTTAACACCACTGAAATTGTAAGGGCCGTCAACACTCAGGTACTGTTTGAATCAACTTGCTGATCTCGCATTAAGCTATCCTCCTACATATCCCCTCCTCCAACTCGCAGCCAAGTACTCGCGCCGGGTCTACGACAAGCCCTCCGGCCATGAACGGCATTCATATGTGAATTCAGACTGGCTACATGGTACCAAAGCCATGGTGGTCAAGTCACTACCAATCGACGACATGAACACGATTGTCTTCGCCATACGTGGTACACAGAGTTTCCTGGACTGGGCCGTGAACGTTCATACAGCGCCAACTCCACCCACAGGCTTTCTAGACGACCCAACCAACTGCTGTCACTCGGGGTTCTTATCCGTGGCCCGAAAGATGGTTGCCCCCGTCGCAGCCCGACTACGTAATCTTCTCGAAGAAGATCCCTCACGCATGTCCTATTCGCTAGTCTTCACTGGCCACTCCGCAGGCGGTGCAGTCGCCAGCTTGCTATATCTACATCTCCTATCCGAATCACCGACCGTGCAATCCGAACTCACTCATCTCCACGGCTGCTTTAAGCACATTCACTGTGTTACATTTGGTGCTCCGCCCATATCTCTGCATCCGTTGCAGCCGTCTCCTGCTGCCCGGGCATCAAAGTCCATCTTCTTTGCTTTTATCAACGAGGGTGATCCGGTATCCCGTGCGGACAAGGGCTACTTTCTCTCGTTGCTAGATCTGTATGTTTCACCCGCACCGGGGTCACTACTAGCCTTGTATGATAGGAAAAAGAGATCTGCTCCTATCTATTGGAGGACCCCGTCTTCAGATCTGTCGCTCGCTGGTCGGCTTGTTCTTCTTCGTCCGCGAGACCAGTTGAGTGGCCGTCCTGTGTTTACAGCGCCGCCCGTCCCTGGTGGGCCCCCTGCACTGCCACCGCGGGAAAATGTAGATGCCTGCGGGATTACAGATCCTGAGCTCCGAGGAGTGGTCTTTGGGGACCCCGTTATGCACTTTATGGACTTGTATTCCCGTCGCATCGATGACTTGGCCAGAGGTGCCTTGAGCAAACGATCGTGATATGTCATAATATGTATCGCGGCTTAATGTGAGGACGTTTTGTGGTCGTTTAGCAAGCTATTAAAATACCCATTTGCTGTTTTGATATTCACAGTAGATTGGTTCTATTGCTACTATGTGGAATACTCCTGTCATTGGCAATTCGTCCAATTCGAGACAATGTTCTGTGACGCCTTTGTTGGCCTGGCGTCTCTAACAACAGGGATCAGCTCAAAGCGACACAATAAAGAAACAATGAATGGAACTGAAAGACCAAAATCTTCAAAGACGAATGAATGTTTTATAGTTTCCACCTTGGGATTTTATCTCCACCAATATATAACCTTCCACTTAGGTCCTCTAACTATGTCCCCAAGATCGCCAACCTCAAAACTGAAGTAACGGAAACCCCAAGTATACTATACAATATCTGTGTTCCTTGCATTGATTTAAGCTACAAAGAAAAAGCATCTCAAAATGTGCGTACAGACTTACAACATGTGGACGATGTGTAACTGCATCCATTTCGGGCGAGTTGCACGTTGTGAAGAGTTTGGTGTCCCATTCTTCAGACGAGAGCGATGTACAGGACGTGTTTTCCGAGCTCTCAATATTGGCATCATTGGAATTCCCGAAGAAAGGCTTCATCAAAAGGCGGGAATGTGCCCGGAGTGCTCGGAGAAGTTATATCGAGAGATGTGGGCGCTTCGTTGGGAATGGACGTCTCGTCAGAGTGAAGAATGGGCGGCGAGGCAGAAAAGCGAGAATGAATAGGTATACAAATACATTGAAAGTTAAGATGTTGTCTTGACCAAATCAAACTCCGATTGCTATGTTTCTAAACGATCTTACGAAATGCGTTGACTATCACTGCTCAACGTAGTTTTGAATGTAGTAGACCAGATGGTTTGTCACACAGGCTGTTTCTTTGCAAGAGATGGACTCTGTGGATTCCGAAACACATTGTTTGGATCAACTTGCTCTTTGATCTGCTGCAGTCGGGGGAGGTTGGTGCCCCAGTATGCCTCAGCGGCGTTGGACATAAGAGGATCAACGTAACCCGGGTAGGCAGCGATGGGGAGGTCGCCATTGGTGACAATCTTGTGAAGCCCATTGAGGAAGTTGATCTGGGCTTGAGAGACGTGCCCCAAGAGATTGATTGTGTAGGACTGTAGCCAGATGAGCACATCACGGTGGGCGTAAGCTGTAGCATTATTCGGGATGTCGTTGATGTAACCTCCCTGAAAATCGAACAACAGGAACCAGCTCAAAGTACCCTTGTCGACAGTACCAATGTAGTCAAACATTTTGTCGATAGTCTCCGGTTTCATCAGGGTCTGGGGCGTCCAAGAAGTGGACTTTGCATAGAAATTCGTTGGGATTCCAGCTGCCAACCTCAAAATAACATCTTCAGCCCAGTGGGCGACAAGTCCTAACCAATCATCAAAAACCAATGCATCGCCATTTGCACCGGGGAACTTGTTGCTAAGGTTCATGTTATCGTACTCTTCTTTGGTGCCGAAGAAAGTACCGCTGATTGCCATGCTATTCTCAAGCACAGTGAGGGTGGATGCCATTTTTCGAGTCAATGTTGGATCTGACACGAAGGCCTGCCAGCTCTTGAAAAGGGCCACCTGCTTCTTGGGGTTTCCGAACTCCATGCTGTATGTATATTGTACCGCGGTACCAGGCTCAGGCTCAGTTCGCACCTTAAACTCCGTGACGATACCGTAGCCCGAGGCAGCACCTTTGATAGCCCAAAAGAGGTCTTGGTTTTCCGTGTCAGAGGCTCTGACAATGCTCGAGTTGGCAAGAACCACCTCAACCTCGATGACATGGTCAATTGCGGCACCAAATTGGCGCGAAGTCGGACCAAGACCACCAATTGTGAAATGTCCCCCCGAACCGACTTGAGGACAAATTCCGTGAGACATAGCCCGTCCCCCAGCGTGGTAGAGCCGTTGTGCCACGTCACTCAACAAACTCCCCGCCCCAATTGTTGCTTGCCAAGTTGTATTGTCCATGGAGAAGTGCTTGAGATGCTTCAAGTCAATCGCAACGGCGCCGTCAGTTCCTCCAAGGCCTGTCACATATAGCATGTTAGCCTTCAGGCGAAGCCCATCTGTGGTAGTATAATGTAGTATAATCTTGGAATCCCACCGTAGTTGCCATAGCTGTGCCCTCCACTTCTAGCCTGGACTGGATACCCGTTCTCCGCGGCACACTTGACTATATCAGCCACCTGCTGAGAAGAACTGTGATCTATGAGCAAGGAACACAATAAACCGTTCTCTTCAAGAATACCTACGTAGGAAAGGCCAATGCTGCTGGGGTAACGGGAATATTCAGGTTGTAGCGATTCACAATGCAGCCGTAGAACAGGTCCCCGGCAAAGGCAAAACTCCCCGGGTCTGTGAGCACATTCTCGAAGCATGATCTCAGTGCCTCATTAGAGGCAGCAAGAGCCACCGATGGTGCCCCTACTGCCATAACAAGTAGCTTGAGAAGCATGGTTGATCTCGGCAAAGTGTGCCCTCAGACATACGATGTGGAAGGTAAATCGGGACAGAAGAGAGAGGAAGGAGCTGAGAGGCAGAGACAGAGAGAGAAAGATATCGAAATCAGGGGATCACGTCACGTAGTCCAAACAGAATGCTTCAGACGAGAAAGACCACATCAGATAGGACTGATTTAGTCCCAAGTGACAAGGCAATGGATCTTTTGAGGCTCGGTTCACCTACAAAAGGAAGCACACAATAATTCGTAAGTGGTCTAATTGAAACTCAACTGCTCCCAAGTCCAATCAGCACAACTACGCTGATGATACTACTATCTAGATAACCTTGCGACCTTCTAAGGATTTCTACTTAACACTAAGGTGGGAAGACAGCCTTCGTACTAAAGAAGACGACTGAAGGAGACACCAAAGAAACAGATAGCAAAGAAGATACCAGTAGGAGTGAGGTCGTACTCTTTAAAATAGGAAGGTAAGAAGATGAAGCTATTCCCACTATAAAAATCTTTATGTTTATCCAATTCCAGGCGTTGAAGTCATCCCCACCGTGTAAATCCATAAGTATTGGCAAGAGTAGCTTGAGCCACACAATGTGTTTGAGTTGAATATTTAAAATACACCGAAAGAAATACTATCTATGTATCGAGATCACCATGTCCGACGACTCTGGCTCCAAGCTCGCGAAAATTCCTGCTTCTCTTTCACCCCCAAGCCAACACGCTTAACCCGACCCAGACGGGCGAGTGACTCCCCCCACATTATCCAGCAGCGCCTTCTCGCTGCTCGAGACCTGTTGTTCTTGCCCGTTTTGGTCTAGTGTATCCAGGTAATTCGTGCTATATGTCGACTTCCCAGTCGAGAAAGAGGAAGATGTATCGATAGCGTTTTGGCTATTCGTAATGCACTCCGCGATGCGCACTCTGATGCAGTGGGTCGGCTTGCTAAGCAGCGTCCACAGCAAGCTCATATAACTCCCGGGGATGGGGGTCACGATATCCATAGGGGTATAGCGCAGACTGACGGGGAAGATCTTGGTGTTGGCCGGCACGCCGAGAAGGGAGTTGCTCAGGGTTAAGATGCCGCGACCGTTGGTGGTGGTACACTCCGGGAACAATACAATCGGTCTGCTGGGGTACTTCTCCACCAGGGTCGAGATATCCACCATCTGAGCACCGGGGGCGGGCTGCGTGGAGGGGGAAGCGAAGGCTCGCAGAATGGCCTGGAGCAGAGAGATGCGCTCGACCTGGCGAGTGTTGGGGTAGGACGCGGTGAAGATCGGGTCGAAGATAGCTGCCAGGTACACAGCATCGATGGGTGATGTGAAGGACGAGGCGATGACCGAGCCGGGCTGTGGCAGGCGCGCTTGCTGCTGCTTCAAAGACCTGTGTCGGAACTGTTAGTTATCGGCGGAGGGCTATAGTTCCAACGGCGCAGCACGAACCCTTTGCGCACTCCATCCACTTGGAGATCAATCCACCAGATGCTGGGAACACCAAGAATACACCATAGAGCAGCCTTTTTGCCTAGCGATCCGATAGGAAGCCATTGTAAGATCAAGAAATAGCTAAGAGTGACGAAGATGAAGAGCGGGAGGCGGAAGCAGAAGAGGAAAATACGAAGGGGGGGCTTGGAGTCCGAGTGATTCAACCGGGATTGGCAGGAATGGAGCAATGCCCGAGCCTGGGAGATGTCAGTATAGATGTACTTGCAGGGGTTAGTTATCACAGCCGAAACCCACCTCGATCCCGGAACTGAGAGTATCTCTCCATCTCGTGTTATGACAGCTTTATGCAGAATGAGCTATGCTGCGGGCTCAATCATCAACACGGCATGCGCTGAGCGAGTGTCTATTCGGGAATGCGCCGGCAACACAAGTTGCGACTCGAACTCGGGGCTAATTCTGACTCTGTGGAGTCGGGTCGACAAGCTGGTGATATTCACATGCGAGAAGAGCTGCCACGTGATATGATTCCTGAGGCATTCATACGCTTTCCCCGGAGTATAAGAGTTGCGGCGAGCGAAGAACACATCAATAAATCCGATCTTAGGTTTGTGATATTTGTTTCATTATTTTCATAGCTATATATGATATAATAAATACATGGGGGGAAAACGCTCCAAATGAAAAAAGAAACGCTCTAAATGTGCACGGAAGCTATGAGTAGTATACAAGATAGGACTATAAGATCACGCCCTGTCCTCCCCGTCATAATCCTCAGCCATAAGGTCCGGTGACGGGGGACTTGGGGGGCAGTTTAAAAGTCCAGATGGCGACGCCGACTAAACAGAAGAGCGTACTGGTCATCATCCACGCGAGACCAATCCAAACCCCACCGAGACGCAATCCGATTTGGAAGACGGTCGTGATGGCTAAACTCGCAACCACATTTCCCAACGACTGAATAATCTCAATCGCAGTAAACAAGCGAGCGGTTTCATCACGTTCAACCAAAGTGGTAATGATGGAGCGGGCAAGAAAAACGAAGCCCGATCCTGAGGTCTGGATGATCATGCTGGGGATCAGGGTTGCAATGGTAGGGGAGAGGCCGATTCCGAGGGTTCCAACAGTAAGACAGAATATACTGCGCCGTGCCAGCCAGAGGTCCTTTTCTGTCGAGGAAAGCCGGGGGTTCAAGACACGGCTTTTGAGGAAAGGCAGGCCAAAAAGGAACAGCGGGATTGCCACGGTCGGGCGAGCAGATACCAGGAAGTTGGACTCTGCCAGTGTCCATGAATAACGTGTAGATATATATTGGGTCAAAAACCAAGATGAGCCTCGGCTTAGGCGGTAGACCAGAAATGCAGTGAGAAGGAGGAGAACAGGTGTTCGGTTGAGGATGAACCGGTAGGGTCTAAGGTAAAAGCGGTAATTTGCGCGGAACTTTGCCAGAATAGATCGGTGGGAGTATGATTGGATACTCCAAGAGGGCGGTTCGTTCTCATGATCACCGTTCATGTCGGGTTCTTCGCGATATGGCTTTGGTTCGGGGGCGCCATCTGTCAGATCCGACAGCTCAACATGAGTTGGTTCAGCTTTCCGAGGTGGCAGTGCATGCTTCGTTTCCGGTAGCGCCAAAATGAGCATCATGCCGGCCATTACAATTGCAAATCCAATCACCAATGGTATCCAGGGATTCAAGGTCATGAGATAGGAACTAAAAGCACTTGAAGCGAAGTCGGCGCCCATCGATACGATTGCAAATTGAAAGAAGATGCCCGCTCTGTGCCACTCGATTAGCATCTATAAAATCCATGCCCAAATTGGAGGAGTACCATACCTTTCGGCCTCGCTGGTTACATCGGCCATCATAGTCCAGATAATTGCAAATGAGACGACTGGACCACCCCCAAACAACCACGTCAAGGCAGTAAGCCAAAGCGCACGCAGAGGAAATATGTCCGAGAACCACAGTATAACGAGTGTAAAGATGGCATTCAACCCAAACCCGGGAAGAGATAAAGCGAGGGTAGACTTGCGGCCACGACGGTCTGCCAGCAGACCATAGGGAATCGCCAAAAGAGCGCCTGCGAAACAGTCAGATAATGGTCTTGCCTTGGATATTCAAATGAACCTACTCAGTGACCCGTCAAAGAACATATGATAACCCTTCACAGCTGCCAGTTCAGCTTGCACCTCCCCGATCTTACACATGGCCTCCGGCACTTGTCCATCCGCGCCGATCTTAGTCGGGTCCACACCTGGGAAATACTGGCGGCAAGCAATTGACTCCATGATCCGGACCATGGGACCCTCCAGGAAAGCAAAGCCGATCTCAACTGCGAGGACCATGGCGAATAGGATCGCCTTGAGGCGAAAACTGATGGCGCTGGCGGAGGCATTGGCCTTCACTGGGCGGCTGCCTATACTAGGCTTGCTATGGACATGGCAATGGGCTGGGCCGGGGTGGTTCGGATTGGGGGAATCGAGGAATGGGGCATCCTCGCGGTCCTCGCGTTCGAGAGACTCATGACGTATCGAGGCCATCTTGGCCACTCATACCGTCAAGTGAGGGTATATATAAAAAGAAGGTAGTCCGGTCGGAAGTTATAAATGAGGGTCAGTATCAGATCATTGTCAAAATTCAATTAGAAAAGAGTGTGAGAAATTGTGTCTTACGTGTTGGAGGACAAGTTGCCAATCGTCGCAAGCCAATCCGGCACGATGTCTTGGCGGTTCATAGTTTCTCCTCCAGGGGTTAGTGGCCAAACTAGTGGGTGTCCACTGGTGCTATTCTTATTACTTTGCAGATCAATTTCTTAGGATGTTTTTGATAGATTGCTCAAGAAGAAAAAAAGTACAACATTATACTGATACCTAGGTATGGAGTACGGAGTAAGCTCTTAAATATTGGGCTAAATCTTTATATCCATGTATACCGCCCTCCAAATTCTGCCAGTCCTGCCAGTCTAAAACTCCTAATACTATAGCTAGCATGTAGGCACGTGATCCAGCACTAGGGGTCAGCAGGCAAAGGTATGTACTGAAGGAGACTGCTAAAAGAGATCACTGAAAAGACACATGAAAAGAATATTGGAGAGGACTACCTGAGAAGACCACTAAGAAGACTACGGTCGTATAAGCGGCCAACTATGTATTCTTGTGGCAGTATGTTTAAAAGGGAGGCAGTATTCATGAGGTATATAACTGGCAGGCGGTATACAGGGCGGTATTGTTGTATCTGGGTACAAAGGTTTAGCCCAATATTTCGGAGGTTCCACCGTATACCCCTTTATATAACAAAAAGAAAAAGAAAAGAGCAAAAGAAGAGACATTGTTTTCCTAATTACAATCATATCCTGCCTCTTCAAATAAGCTTCCCCGAACTTGTACTACCGCCGACAACTCTAGGAGGAATTCATAGAGAATCACCACATTCGTCAGTACGTGGCCAAGAGTTGCGACTGGGACATCCTTGGTATCGTCTGAACCCGCCTCTTCGGCTGATGGAGACTGTGGATCCGCGGGTGCAGGCGGAAACGGTGTGGCAAGGCGCTGGCGCAGAGCCTCAGCGGCCACCGCCCGGGCATTCGAGGACCCGCGCGAGTCAGCAGGAACAGAGGATCCATCCCGATCCCGATTAGAGAATATAGAGGGCGAATTGACCGGGTACGGAGACCGGCCACGGGCGGCTGGGGTAGAGGCGTCTGGTGAACCAGGGTATGACGGGCGCGAACGATTCGTCGAGGATGCCGGATGCTCTGAGGGGTCTCGCGATCGGTCCGGCGTCTGCGGGCGATCATCCTGGTGCAAGAGTTCTCGTCGAGCAGCGACCAGTACATTGAAGTCGGGCAGTTCTCGTTGCCATTGTCGGACCTGGTTCACGAGTTGTTGGAGCGCTAATGTCAATGTCGGAGCAGCTGTGGCAGGCCAAGTTGGGGCCTGGCAGGCCCGACGAAGGTGTTCAAATGCATCATCGGTTTCTTCATAGGATGGGGCCTCGTATTGGTTGGGATCAACCAACACCCACCCGTCCAAGGAGAACAGATGTGAAGACGCCAGGCTCATGAACACACCTGTTAATGCTAAATTGACGATGACGCTGTTGGTAAAGAATGATCCAAGGCACCCAAGAAGGGCCTGCACTATGGGATCATCTTGCTGGAGCTGTAATGGTAGGGGTAGCGTCTCCTCATCTTCCTCCATCGAGGAGACGGGCAGACACAAACGGGATTCAAGCACACATGTGGCATCTGCAACATAGTTGTCATACGACTCGTTCAGCGTGGGGTCATTGACGAGGGACGTTCCCATGACCAGAAGTTGCTCTAGCTCGGCATTCAAAGCGCCAACGGGGCGCTGATTTGCTGGCTGGGTAGGAATGGTATGGATCAGCGCCCGTGCAAATAGATGGTGCCTTTGGAGGACGGTATTTAAAAGGCGTAGTGTAGCTAACACCGTCTGGCAGTTCGATGACTGGAGTCCCAGTAGGGCCAAATCGCGAAGGTTGAATAGTGACGGCGATGGTTGGGCCGCTTCAGAGGCCAACGCAGCTAGCACATTGAGCGATTTCCGCCGGCTTGCGGACATGTCCATTTGCTCCTCAGGTTGAGGGGAAGACGCTAGTAAGAAATGTAAGATTCGATGGACCAATTCGCCTTGATCGATCGAGTCGAGGATGCGGCACATGTAAGTCAGCACTGCTGCTGTCGAGCCACCAGCTACATCTGATGATTCTAACAAGGATGGGTACCTGTAAGAGTCAGTGATAAGTCCATACCGGACGGCCGATTGTATACTCACAAAAGTTGCTCCAGAAACAGCACCTGAAAATGGTCTAATAAGGTATCGTTCACTTCGGCAGATTTGCAATGGTCGATTGTATCCTGCCAAAACAACAGATAAGACATAAAGGCATCCATCGCTTGGCCTAGAACCGGCGGCAAAGCGGTCTCTTGTTTCGCATGATCAGATAAAACAACAATGTGAGGGACATTAATGTCCTCGGTGGTAGGAGTAAACGACAAGCTTTGTTCGATTAGCAAACTGTCCCACGATTATCAAAGGACCGAACTTGCTGTCCCAGCTGGCTGTAGAGTGCGCCCAGTCCAGTGGCCATGAGCGTAGCTAGATCACTTTCGATCAGCCATTTCTCTAGATTCTTGGACCGCGATGCGGTTTCAATAAGGTAAAGCAACCCCGTCCGAGCAAAGTCACCAGCACGTCCTTCATGGTGAACATAGTCCACCAGCAGGTAAAACAAAGGGAACTCGTCCTTCCTCGTAGCTCCTGCAAACTCCGTTCCACTTGGAGCTTGGGAATCGCTATCCTGGGCGGCCGGTGTTACCCGAGGCACAAACCACGCGGGCAGGATACCAGGCTGCAGACGAATGTTGTTGGCAATACCAAATAGCAATTCAACAAGTCGGCCCTCGATCTCATCCGAGGTCTTCTCCGCGCGGCGGACCAGATCCACCAACGCGCGGGCAAACAATCGATTGTCCACAACCCCATCTACCTCCGCATCGATCAGTGTGTTGAAGAATACCGTGGCTGATCTGATGACGCCTTCATCGTGGAAGGAGAGAGCAAGCTTGGTCACTGTCACAAAGACCTGGGAAGATGCTGCATAGGCGACACAGGGGTGCGGTGCGGGCCCGCGGGCTTCCTCGCTCAGAATCGAGTTGAGTCGTTCAACGTACGTCCGCGCGTGCGCAACCGATTGTTCGCCTGAAGGAGTATTTGTTGAGCGCCATATTTGCTATCAATTGGGTTAGTTGGTGGCATTGTGGAAGCGGACATAGTCGGTACCTGGAGAGCATTGCAGGCGCGCTTAAACGCAGTTAGCCGTTCCGTGGGCGAGGTGGCCTTGGAGGATTTGTTGGACAGCGCGCGTGAGCCGCCGATAAGACGAGACCACTATGTTCTATTAGCATAGATTCATAGAGAAGTAAGGGTCACGTACAAAGTCCATTCTATGAGGACAGCATGATCTCACAGAGTGAAAGTGACGGGGGGTCGAGGATGAGTGGAGACGGTGTTTATCGGCTGATCGCCGCTTTACAACTAGGTGCAAACCATCAACCTCCGACCTTGAAGCATATGCTACATGCACGTTCGAGATTTATACAATTACAGCCATGCACATTCAAATTCCAACAAAGAAAGATGCCAATCCAGGTCCTGTTCGTTGAATAAAAAGACCGTGCGCGTATGGGGGCTCGAGTCATTCGAGCCCCAAAAACCAAAGATATTCACAGATGAATGCGCTCCCAGATCTGCCTCCCACTATTTGAACGCCTAAAAGAAAAAGAACCCCCAATGGATTTATGCGCCTAATACCCCATCCCATCTAACACGTCGTCAAATCATTTATGGGTCAACCTCAATCACTCTCATCCTTTGGTCGCCGCCCGCCACGCTTACGGCGACCCTCATTCTGATCACTTCCGTCGTCATCGTGTTTCCGGCCAGCGGGTTGATCGGGGACCTTGGCGATGATGTCGGCCAGGAAGTCGAGCACTTCATCCTTAGCGACGGCCTGTTTGAGATGGGACGCCGTGACGCGCTTTGAGTTGCGATCCTTTGCTTCTTGTGCCGCCTTAGTGACGAGAGAGATCATAAAGAGTTCGAGAGCCTTGGCTATATGAATTTGTCTGGTTAGTATATCTTGCAAAGCATAACTACACGCAAAGGGCAGCGCAAACGGAGTACGTACACACAGCAATCGGTGTCACTTGAGCAACCTTGCCGACATCCTCGTCGGCCTGCATGATGCGCTTGATGCGCGCCACAGGGAATTTGGTCTTTACTTCTATCCCCGCACTTGGAGGTGCCGGTGGCATCTCTTCCTCCATCTCCGGCGCGACAGTGGGGACTGGCGCCATTGCGATGGGCTCCGGGATTGGTTGGATTATTTCGGGCATGGGTTGAATTGCTTCAGGCATAGGTTCGGGGATGGGGGCGTGTTCAGACTGAGCAAGACGGCTTGAACGACGGGCCATGTCCGAGTCTGGTTGATATGGTGGAACGTATTGCTGCGATACGCGACTTGGATTTGGGCGTTGGTACGGTTGGTACGAGTTGAAGAAGGGTGATGTGTAAGAGGTAGTTGGACTCGCAAGCGCGTGTTGATGAGGAGGAAGAGAGAGATCAGGAGAGCGAGGCCGATAATTGTCCTCTGTCATGGTCAAAAAAAAAAAAAATTAATAAAAATAAAATTAAGTGGAATCGCGAAAAAAAAAAGTAGGTGGCCCAAGCTCCCTGGAGAGGAGAATCCAACGACCGACTCGGGCGCCGCTGTCCTTTTTAAATTCCGTCGTTGTTTTTTTGGTAATGTCTTTACCGAGTTTGACTGTTTTGGTCTGTTTTTTTAGACGAAAATCAACATTTTTGGCCCTTTCCCTTTCTTCTTCCCTTTGTTATATCTCACTCTTCACCTTTTTCATACCTTTTTTTATTATTTTTATTTTACATTTCGGTCTGACCGTTCTCTCCCTTGTTTAATTTGTACTTACTCTCTTCTCTTTGTCTTATACTCAACTTCTCAATACATTGAATTTGTACATCGTAGGTGGCAATCTCTCCTTGCCCCTCTAGGCACCCGTAGAACACCAAATACCCGATGACGATGAATCCAAAAACGTCGAGTTGAAACAGATGAAACCATCAGAGTATCGCTGTTCTTCTGTGAACGCCCAAAAATAACTTGATCTAATCTGAGGGTCTCATCACATTGACAATGCGCTTTGTTTGGGTGCTCCACGTCATCTATTAGTTCCAGATGTCTCTTACTTCTCTCTGACATGTAACTTCGGCGAAATAGTTTTTCCGACCAAATTCAACCTTGGGAAGCATCAACCTCTACATTACTTACCGGACATTGAAGCCATGTCAACGAAGGTCTTTGCCTAGTCAGGGTCATTTAATATCTCCAGCCATCTCCAGCCATGGCGGTGGCGGATGTCCCCGGTCTCATGGACATTGCCAGGTACGGAGTACTTGCCATACCGATCCAAAAAAAAAACTAAAAACTCGTGATCCTAATGATTCTGCAGTACCTTGGTCCAAGATGAGATCCCCTTCAAGCTACGATGTGCCATGTGCAATAAGCTGGCAGTGAATGCATTTCGTCTCCCTTGTTGTGATCAGTCCATCTGTGAGACCTGTATGTTGGAACCGATGTTTCGCACCTGTCGCAAATAGTAGCTAATCTGATCTCTCTTCTAGGCCAAGCTTCCCTGTCCGACACATGCCCCGTCTGCACACATACCCCGGTCTCTCCCGATCTCTGCAAACCCAACAAGGCTCTCCGAACCACTCTTAAGGCTTTTCTGCGCACCGAAGAGAAGAAGCGGGAAAAAGACCGTCAATCTGCGGCGCCTCCAACGCCATCCAACATCACCCTGCAGATACAAAAACACCTGTCCAGGAGGTAGCCCCTGATCAAAATGGGACTGAGTTAGTGACCGCTGTGGAGACCAAGGCACCTGTTACTCTGGATTCTACGGGGCCTATAGAACCAAAGCCTCAAGAGCCAGGATTAGACATAGCTGGCCCGGACACAATTGCAGAAAGCAATCCAGAGCCAAGTGTCCCAGATTCGGCAATTCAGCCAGCTCAGGTCAGTTCCTATTGCCATCATATACTCTTCTTTCCTAAACTGACTCTATGTACAGCCCGAGGCAGCTGGTGATCAACTCAACGGCACCAAACCGGCCCTTGAGTCCATGACTGAAGATGCCGCAGTCAACGAAACCCCTCTAAATGGAGAACTTGCTCCCCCGCTTGAGGATGTTCCTGGAGAATCCGGTACCAATTCGATGACCCCGAACATGGCCGGAAACTTCCCCGCGATGGGCTGGAACGGAACCGGCATGAATCCTTTCATGACCGGCATGTTCAATTACCCGAATACGATGGGTAAGTCCAATGTAACCAATCTTTACAATTTCAACCTCGCTAATCTCTGTCCACAGGTATGCCCATGGGGATGGACCCGATGGCAAATCAAGGGATGTACGGAATGAACATGACTGGCATGGGCATGAACACTGGGATGAACTACAACGGGGGCATGTATGGATCCTTAGGATGGGACGCATCGCAACAGAACAACAATATGTGGCAAGGCGGCCAGAATAAATTCAATCCAAATGCTTTCGCAAATGGCACGGGTCCTCCTTATGGAGGAGCATTTGGCGGGTCTAATATGTCTGCTTACCCTTCTCACTCAGACTATCAGTCCGGTTACTATGGCGGGTATGGTCGTGGTGGATACCGAGGTCGCGGCCGTGGCCAATTTCATGGCCCCGGTCGAGGTGGCTTCGGACCCATGCAAGGTCATTACCGTCAGGGTGCTAACTCAGGCTATCTCAACCAGAACCCAAGCATGGCTAATGGTCCCAACGGTACTCCAATGGATACTCAAGGTAATATCCAAGCAAATGAGACTGGTGCAGAATCAGGTGAAACTGGACCCAGTGTGCCGGGTAATGCAGATGATATCCCAACAGACACCACAGACCAACCCCAAGGAATTCCCACCATTGACAGTCTTGATAATGTACCAACTGGCCCTGGATATGGTCATATGAGTAATGGGTATGGCCAGTACAGATATGGCCGGTATGGGCAAGAACCGGGGCCAGGCGTCGAAGGCGCTCCTGCCGCTCCGCGTGCCATGCGGCAGGGGCTACCCAACACCAGTGTGCTACGACAGCGTGGCTTCCAGATTCAAGGCCGAGCCAGTATTTCTTGGTGAGACCTTCCTCTTGTATCTCTTCCTTTGGCTGGCATAAATTCTAACGACCAGCAGTGAACCCACTGAGGACAATCGCGCAAGGGCCACGTCCAACGCCCTATCCCAACGTCCGCAGTCTCGATCTCGATCTCCGTCACAGATTCCAGCTTCCCGCCCCCGTTCGCCATCTGTTCATGGTACTGAAGACGACCGTGACAGTCGGCGGGGTGCAGAAATGAAACACATAGATCGGGTTGATGAGCTACAATCTGACGCCCGTCACTCTCGCTCTCCATCCCGCGCATCCTCTCGTCGGTCCTCGCGGCGCCGGCATTACGACAGTGATCGGGAGCGAGACAGAAGAAACAACCACCGTTCACAACGCTCCCGTCGTCATCGCAGCCGTACCCGCAGCCCAAGTCGAAACGGCGATGCCCGTCCCTCTAGTCGCCTAGAAAGGATCCCCGAGAAAGATGGGTCAAACGACGGGACCAAAGCGTCCTCCGAAGCACCAGAGTCGCGCGATCTGGCAAGTCGAATCAGCAGCACCTACCGCTCCACGAAGGACAGAGGCAGCCGCCGTGAAGAGGACAGATCGCGGGAACAGGACCGAGATCTCCGACGCCGAGACCGTGAACGAGACCGTGAACGAGACCGCGACCGCGGCCGTCGTGGCAGAGACCGTGATTCCGATCGCGAACGTCGCCGTGATGGCGACCGCGATAAAGACAGGACTTCAGAGCGCGACCGAGATCGACCAAGAGAGCGTGACCGTGAACGTGATCGTAAGCGCTCTCGCCGCGATCGATCCCCGTCCGCCGCCGGCGGCGACCATCCTCAAGCCCGTCGTGTGAAACGTGGCGATGAGGACCGTAGCCGAGACACAAAAGAAGCCTCAGCTAAGAGGGCCGAGCCCGATAAAGACCCTTACACGCTTGAGCGCGAAGCACGCAATAAGGAACGCCTCGAGCGTGAGCAGCAGCACCGTGACAAGGCCAAGTCTGGCCGCCGCCGTGACAGCCGGCAGGACCGTGTGGTGGCGGGCCGTCGCATTAACTACAAGTACGAAGATGAACTCTGAGCTTGGAGTTTGATTTTACCTCCGGAAAAAATCATGGGACATGGCGTCAATGGTTGCTTTTTCACTTCTTGCATGTTGTTATTTTCCCTGAGCTCGTATGTGAGCCTACTCAGCAGTAGATATGGGATTTGTGTAGGCTATTTGAAATGGCTTCTTATGGATAGAGACAACATTGAATGGAATTCCAAATGAAAATGAATTTCAATTCTGATCTCTACCTTGCTACAATAGTTCCTCGTATGATCAAGATAAAAGAAAAACTAAAATTATCGTCTCTAAAATGGTCTAGTTGCCACTATATACCTAGCTATAACTATATATGTATAAGATTAAACGCAAGCTACCTGTATGATTGCCATATGATTTTTATAGCAATATATTGTTCTAGCCATGTTCTATTGAATTCATTTGCGTATTTTCTCGCCAAGGAGTCTTATTAGGAGCTTGCTGTCTTTTCTCTTCTCGGATGAACTATGTAGTTCTCGGCATACAACATCCATGTCCAGTTGGAGGGCTGGTCCCATTCATTACTGTGGAGTACCTGGAGACTATGTGCATATGTAGCTGCATGTACTCTGGCTATCGAATGAAAATAATATCCAAATTTTGATTTCAATGGGCAAATGTATTGACAATCCCGCTAAAAAGAAACAAAAAGACTTATCCACACACTGCACCGCCTCATATACGTTAAACACCGTATGATTCCACTCCGGAGCATAATATCAAAACAATGAATGTACCTAGATAATACTTGACCAACCTAGTCCCCAGAGACAGAAATTAGGACCAAATTATTTAGTTCAGCTTGCTCTTCAATGCCTCAATCTCGGCAGTCAGCGTTTGCATTTGCTGTGCCTGGGTTGCAATCGTCTTCGTCTGTTCGGCAATCAGATTCTTAATCTCTTCAATGTCGTTCTTGGGGATTGAAGTGGTGGGAGAAGGGGTCTCGCTAGCGGTTGATGGGACAGTAGAGGACTAGGATAGTTAGCAGATGGCACAACCTGACAAATCTGAATGGGGAGCGGGAACTAACCACCAGGGTGGGTTCAGGCTTTGCCTCGACCTTGTTTGTCTCGGCCTGCTTTGTCTCAGCCTGCTTTGTCTCGGCCTGCTTTGTCTCGGCCTCCTTCGGCCTCAACGGGCTGCTGACACGGGGCGAGGCATACTCGGCAGCGGCAGGGCGAGTGGGACGCTCGACTGGCTTAGGAACTTCCTCGAAGCTCGAGTCATCACCGTCTGACACGTTAGCTTCCTCTTCACCATCGGCAAACTTGTTCACCATGGCGGCCATTGAAGCACCCTGTTCCTTCATCGAGGGGGCAGGACGCGCAGCGGGAGTAGGTTCAGAGACAGGCTCGGGGGCAGCCTTTGGGGAAGCAGGCTCAGGGGCCTTGGGTGCCTCGGCGGGCTTGGGCGCAGGGGCATCCATGGAGCCGGTCGGCTTTTCCTCCACTCCAGACACCTCCTTGATGCCCTCGCCGTCGAATAGGCTGGCCATGGAAATTTTGGAGGGAATTGCCTCCTTGCCACCCAGCCATTCGGACGAAGACATGGCGGGGGTCACTCCGGTAGTGGGAGGGTAGATGTCGTCTTGGAAGTTCTCGGACCGGCGGGGCACGATGAACGAGACGGGCTCAATGTATTGATCGTTGACAGTCTTATAGGCACGAGCGACTTCGTTCTCATGCATGTTCACGCCACGCTTCGGCATGAAAGCAACTCCTCGCTGGGGGTCGGCAGACTTGTGCTCAGACAGGAACTCGAACTTATCGTTCTCAAGCTCAAAGTATCGGATATTGCCGTCACTACTGGTTATCAGTAATTGCGAAAACACAAGGGTTGAATCGTGGACACTCACCCTCGTCCAGCCAAGTATAGCATGTTAGTTCCATCATCCCAGAAAGGCATGCACACGCCAGAAATGGAATCCAAGGTCTTGAAACCGTTGATGGGTTCCCGCACGGCACGGATATCCCAGAGCGCCAGCTGGCGGTCACTCATCTTGGAGAAACCGGTAGTCGCAATGCGATCACGCTCTCCCAGCCACACAGCGCGGCTGTTCTTGGCACCGGTGTGGCCATTGGTCTCGTGAGCCGGACGTTCTTGTCGCACATCCCAGATGCGGAGTTTTTTGTCGCGCGAGGTAGTGACCAACAGGGAGCCGTTGGCACTCCACGACTGCGACTGCACAATATCGCCAATGTTCAGCGTGAGCTTCGGTGCGCCAGCTTCAATATCCCAGATCTTCACGGTATAGTCGCCCGAGGCCGTTGCCAGCACGTTTTCTGCCGCGGGGTTGAAGAGCACGTGGCCAATCTTCCTACAGGGAGGGGTAAGCAGGAGGGGATAACGGGGTTGATCAAGAATTCGTACTTAGGATGGCCACTCAATTTGCCAACAGGCGCGAGATCCTTGATGTCGTCGGCATCGGCCTCAGGTCGAACGGTGAAGTTCTCCGGAACCCGCCAGAGCAAAACCTGGAATCGGTCAGTCGCAATGCTAATAGCTGTTGTTTGGTCACACTATACCTTGCCGTCATCGGATCCCGAGGCAATCAGGTCGTCATTGAAAGGGTTCCTGCAGGGTTTCAGTGAGCTGCGACACGAGCGTTCTATATTCGAATTGCTTACCAGTCGGTGTCCAAAACGACAGCAGTGTGGCCTCGACACAATGGGATGCGCTCAGGGAGCTTGCCCCGTTCCTCAAGAGGAATAATCGCAAAAGCTCCGCCACCACCTGCTTCCCAATTGACCGCAATGTGTTTCGGGTTGACCTAGATGCACCGTAAGACCGGGTTCGCCAGTGAAACGTCAGGGGTGATGCGGAAGGCGAGACACACACCTTAAGAAGGTTGGTATCCCAGGCGTTTCGGGAGACTCGAAGGTTATCGTAACATTGATCCTGCAAAAGTCAGAATAGGAGACCGGGGGCTATAGGAGGTCACCTTTACCTTTCTCGTCGATCGCCCGAAGACGTGGCCTGTAAGGGTCAGCGGGGAGGCGCATGTTGGATTATAGACGTAACTCACGATATTTGGAGGAACGAACAAAACGCCCGGACATGATTACCAAGAGTTCAAACGAAGACAGAGAGCAAACAAAAAAAAAGTAGAGCAAAGGAAAAGGAGTAGGTGAAAGAGATGTTGGAGAAGCTCAAGCAACGGGGTTACTGGGGCCGCTGTTTCGGGAATCCGAGTGGAGGCAAAGGCCCCACGAAGTGCGAACTAATTTCGGAACAACTGCAAAAGGAGTCAACAAATAACAGGATAGAATATTTCATGGTCATTGTACAATCTGACTTTTTTTTTCTGTTCTTCTATGATTACGAACATTAAAGCCTTTCATCTTTTGGTCTTGGAATGATCACGTGCTGTTTTCAAATACTTGCTCGGTAATACGAATACGACTGGTTAATGACATTGCCGGATCTGGCCTAGCGTCAGGCATCTGGCTGAGTCATCAATTCTTTGTTTACTTTGCATTTCGTCCCTCCAGAAACCAGTTTGCGCTCATTTGATACTCATACTTCCCAAGGTTACTGCCCAGACCATCCATTGGTATGTCTTATCTCTACTCGTTTCCTCCCAACTCGCTGACTTTCAGTCCCAGTGGCCAACACAGACAGTGGCTGGACGTGAGCTCCTCCTTTTCGCCCGGATACTCTATTCGCCGGTAACTTGGCGGTCAACAAATCCCAATATGGAGGGTGAAAGCACTGTAAACACCCCCACTTTGAGTTTCAGTTGCATCGGAGTATATGGGAACATAACTAACCATCTTCAGACCCGAACCAGGTCGTCCACTCGGACGCGCCTGCCACAGGCCGGCCTACGTGAGGCCAGCTCTGCGACAACCAACTCGCGCTCTGGCATCATGGCGCCAGGCACAATCGCAAACAAGGCTATGAGCATGTCGCGTATGGAAGAACCTGAGTCTTTGGCGCAACATGAACTGACATCGCCGGAAGCAACCCGCCCGAAAACCGCAAACCCGGAAACGAAGAGACCTGGATCCGTCACCAGACAGCCTAGCACCACGACCAGGGTGCATACCCGAGGAAACTCGTACTCGTCTTCGACCATGTCGCGCCCGACCGCACCTACGACTCGCGCAGCCAACGGCTCCTTTTCCTCAACCGTCGGCCCCGGCACGCGCCCAGCAACGGCTATGTCCCGGCATCAATCGTCCTTCAACGGCCGCAGACAAGTCGGTGCCTCGATTCCGCGCGCAGCGAGCGCTTTGGATACCCATATGGAGGACGCCTCTCCCAGTGTGCTAGGAAAACGAAAGGGTATGCCACAATTTCCCTTATCTCCCAGTCGTATCCCTTCTTGCCCCGTTGGAACCGTGTCCCCCGGATTGGATGAAGGTTGGAATGGGGCCGGTGAATTGGCAGCGCTCTCTCTGTCTGAGAAACCTGTCTCTTTTCAAAATCCTTCCAACCTAGCAACTATCCCCGTGTTGCCCAGTACCCCATTTCGGAATGTTTCCACTGTTACCACCCCAAAGTCGGCCGGATATACGCAGTCCTCCTCCTCCTCTTCTTTTTTTACCGCCCCTACTGCACCCTCCAGAACCCCATCATATTCCCAGCGGCGCATTGTCAAGAAAACTTCCCACCCCGCGTTTTTGACCAAGGGTTCTTCGATCAGAAATTTTGACAAAGTCACAGGCCCGGAATGGGATCAAGCGTCTCGCGAAAAGAGCATAGAGGGATTGATGCAGACTTTTATGGCCCAGGTAAATCAACAAGGTCAAGCAAGCTCTGGTCTCAAGGAGACGGTTGATATGTACAAGTCAAGAAGTAAGCTAAGTTTGATGAAGGCTATGTTTGAAACGAAATCTAATCCTTTCGTCCAGTCAATGACCTCGAGACCTCTCGGGATGAGTTGAAGGAACTCAGTATTACCCAGCGCGTGGAATTAGACTCGCTGCGAAACCAGTTGCATGCGGCAGAGCAGGCGCGCAAAGAGGTGACGCGGGAGCATGAAATCGCCATGGATGATCTTTGCCAGCGCCATCGCATTGAATTGGATTCGCTTCAACAACAAAGCAGCAGAGAAATTGCCACAGTTACTGACCGACACCAAGAGGAGGTTCGCGACCTGAAACGACGATTTGATCGTGAGATTGAAGACGAGAAGGCAGCACGAGTAAGCGCGCTCGGCAAGTTGACTTCCCAATCTGCACTCGATATCCAGAAATCTCAAATCGAATTGGAAAGGAAGGGCCGCGAAATTACGACACTGCAGGATAGGTTACAGGCCCTCGAGGCGGACCGCGATCGCGAACGAAGAACTGTGCAAGAGCTCAAACTCAACCTGGACACCGCAAGCAGCAACAGCGTTACGCTAGAATCATCGATTCGTGCTCTTAAGGCACGCATTGAGTTCCTTGAAAGTGGACGGGAGGAGCAGTCTAAATCCTTTGAGCGATGCAATCAGCAGATGATGGATGCTTTTGCTGAGACAGAGGCGATAAAGGAGAAGCTGCGCAGGGAAGAGACACTCCGGCGCAAACTTCATAATCAGGTGCAAGAACTCAAAGGCAACATTCGCGTGTTCTGCCGAGTTCGCCCCTCGCTTAACAGCGAACCTGCCTCCGATCTCACTCTTATGCAGTATCCTGATGAAGCCGAGGATGGAAAGGAGATTAATATCCTTGGCCCTGAAGAGAAGAGCAGTCTTGGAACAGTTAACCGTAAGAACAACACTTTCTCGTTTGATCGTGTATTCAATCCATCCGCGCAGAACGCCGAGGTCTTCGATGAGATTAGCCAGCTTGTTCAGAGCGCGCTGGATGGCTACAATGTTTGCATTTTCTGCTATGGCCAAACTGGTAGTGGCAAGACACACACAATGTCATCGGCCGACGGCATGATCCCTCGTGCTGTCCATCAGATTTACGAGACCGCGCAAGGTCTGGAAGAGAAGGGTTGGCGGTACTCAATGGCCGGCAACTTTGTCGAAGTCTACAACGAAAACCTCAATGATCTTTTGGGCAACCCGGATGAACTGGACAAGAAGAAGCATGAGATTCGCCATGATATGCAGCGGGGAAAAACTACCATCACCGACATTACAACTGTGAATCTGGATTCCCCCCGAGATGGTTGAGTCTATTCTCAAGAATGCGGATGCCAACCGCTCAGTGGCAGCGACCAAGGCTAACGAGCGCTCATCGCGGTCCCACTCTGTGTTCATTCTCAAGCTCACCGGCCAGAATCACATCACTGGCGAACGCAGCGAAGGCACGTTAAATCTCGTTGACTTGGCAGGAAGCGAACGTCTGAGCCACAGTGGGGCGACTGGCGAGCGTTTGAAAGAGACCCAAAACATCAACCGCAGTCTCAGCTCTCTGGGCGATGTGATTTCAGCTCTTGGCCAAGGCAAAGAGGGAGGTCACATCCCATACCGGAACAGCAAGGTACGTTTCTTTTACAGTTACTTTTCTTCGCTAGATACTGACTCCCTCTCTAGCTCACCTACCTCCTTCAGTTCTCCTTGGGTGGAAACTCCAAGACTCTCATGTTCGTTATGGTCAGCCCGCTCCAGGCGCACATGTCGGAGACCTTGACCAGCTTGAAGTTCGCCACCAAAGTACACAACACCCACATTGGCACCGCAAAGCGACAGGCGCGTGTTCGTGACGCCTGATTATGATGATACCTCTTTTCCTTTCTTGAATATATTTTGTTTGTTTTCTATGCGGGTAGGGGTCTTTGATGATCCTGTCCTCTACCCTGGCGTCTTGGTCGGGCTCTTGATATTTTTCTTCTCCATTGCCGAAGCTTTTGGAGATATTCGGTTCCTGTCTTAGCGTGTGATTTACTGTATGGACAATGATACATTTGGTTTGATCAATGCACAGTAGCAAGCTCTCAACCTTTTATCCGTTTTGTTTTACATTGCGAGAGATATGCTATTCTTCCTTCTCGATGAATTTACGTATATCAAATATGGTCGCTTCCCTTTTCTCAATCCAGGGGAAATGCCCACATTCGCCGTAGGTAATGAGCTGGGATTTTTGAATATCCTTCGCTGTCCGTTCCGCGATTCCTATCCCACAGATCATATCTTCGCGGCCGAATATGATGAGTGTTTCTGCCTGAACGTCACCAAGCCTATCCACCATTTGCATTGGATCCAGCAATTCCTTGTCACATCGACCCTGGGCTTGGTAGCACCAAACTGACAACTTGCGATCGCCAATATCACGCAGCAGCTCCGGTACATACTGCTGTGGATCAAAGAAATACAAAGGCCACATGCCTCGAACCGACGTGGTAAATTCCTCGTCGGATCCGGTTTGCCGATCCGACACACTATCCCAAGCATCCTGGTAACGAGGATCAATGCGCGTAGCTTCGAGCTGCAACAATCTCTTATCCTGAAATCCGACTAGCTGGTGGTCAAGGAGAACGAGCTTGCCAACACGACCGGGATACATCTCTGCGTACCCTAGCGCAATCGCTCCGCCGTTCGAATGGCCCAGTAAAACCGGGTATTGTTCCAGATGTAGGTGCTGTCGGAGATCCTCCAAGTCGGAGGCAAGATCGGGCATACTGCTCATCTGGGATGCCGGTGGTCTGGATGATCCCCCCGTTCCACGAGGATGGAAGAAGACCACAGTATAGCCGTTGGTACTTGCGGTACTCGTGTGGATTCCTGGCCTCCATAAGTCTTGCATTCCACTTTCAAGATACTCAGATCCCAAGCCCCAGCCGGGGCATTGGACAACAATTATATTGTGTGGATCTTCCTTTTCGGTGGCTGGACGATACACGATATATTCAAATATCAACTCTTTTGCCGGAACACTGAATGTGTGGATTCCCGTGTACAATAATTCTGACATTTGGAAATGAGAGGTTGAGATGCAGATTAATCGATATGCGAATGCTATGCTAGGTCGAACATACAATCGAGGAATTTAGTCCATTCGGCATCAAACCATGACGTCATTCGGAATAGCACGACTACCTAGGTACACAATGTTGTAAAAGCATAAGCTGGAACCAAGAACGGGAACTCCAGCTAGAGTTGACCGAAGTATCTGTCGGCCTTCTGCTTTACCTGCTGGGCCTTCTCTTGAATAGCACTGGCGTCCAAAGTCCCCTCCTCACAGATGTAGGCATCTATGAGTTCAGCTGGAACCCATTCGAAGTATATATTCTTAACTTCGACCGCATAATTGGTGTTGTCCCAATCAGCGTCATTGTCCTCAGCAAGCATTTTAACCCCTTTAATGCCGCTCTGCAGCCAGCAACCCACCAGCTCTTTAGGATCATTCTCTTCGTGGCTATGACTGCTCTCGGCGCCAGGCTCGGCTACCTTCTCCAGCTCACTCAGAACCAAGACTTTGGCAGCAGGACAAACATGCCTGGCACTCAGAACAGCTGGCAAAGATCCTGTTTTATTGCTTACCGAGCCGGAATCCGAGATCCGGTCTGCCCCGAGTAGGACGAAATCCACTTCCTTGCTGGCAAGGGCGGCAGATGCATCGGTGTACACAGTTAGTTCCAGGTGTCGATTGGAAGACGAGGGAAATCTTGACTGAAAGGCAGAGAGAATGGAAGATGCCATATTGACTCCTTCACAAAGCGGACGAGATTCTAGTATCCTAAGGTCCAGGTTAGGAATTGGAAGGGACGCGAAGGCCTCTAGGATGCTATCTCGGATAGTAGAGCTAGCCGAGAGGGTGAGGATAACAAGAGAGGGCGTAGGCTGTGATTGTGCTGTAGGCAGGAAGTTGCATTCAAGGTAGGCCCCAAAGGAATGTTTAATACGCTTGGGCATGTCTTTGCGCTTGTCCAAATGGTGGTCCAGCAAAGCCAATAAGCGTTCCGATTTGACATTGCGGTCCAGAGTCTCGTGAACGATCTCTTCCATGTCGGCGAGCAACCCTAGGAATGCATTCAAGGTGGCTGCGCCCATGCTTTCTCGTCCATTTTTCCACAGATGCCATGCAGCCATGCGAGCAGTTTCCCACCACTTCTCATCAATATCCTTGTTCATCTGCGCAATGACATCGTGGAAGGCCCTCAGCGCAACCGAGGTCAGCTCGTGCGATCCACTCTGGTGGTCTGCCTTCAGTAGCCTCAGGCCTGATATGAGTGCCTTGCTGGCACCCTCGTTCATATCGCTTTCAAAACACACTCGTCGCAGGCTTTCCTTCAAACGTGGTACGCCGCCGAATTTCTCATCGTCTTGGATTGTATCGGGGCTATACCACTCCCAGCTTTCATGCTCCCAGTCGATTTGAATACCACTCTCCCCGCGACCACCTTCACCGCCATCTTTGAGTCGGAATAAGAACGGAAAGACGGTCCATTGCCGGCCGATGGAAGGATCACAGAAGGTGTATGGCTTTCCTTTCCGCCAAAGATCAACATCTCGTGGGGTGAGAGTAGTCTCCTCTTTCAATTCGCGCCATGCCGCTGCTGCCGGTGTTTCGTGGCTCTCTATACTGCCTGAGATGGGAGCGAGGTGGTGCCTTTAGAAATCAGTAAATCTGGACGCGAGCAGTTGATAGAAACAGGGCTTTGGACACATACTGATATGTGTTGACTTTCTCGCTTCGCCGAAATAGAGCAACTTTGGTTTCTCCTGCATCTGAGACGAAAGAGGATACCACTGATCTCTTCTGGAATTCGGGGTTGCTCTGGTTCATCTTGGAGGTATAAGATCTGGAGACAGGGAGGGAACGATAAAGATAAGCTCAAAGTTTCGGCCCCGGAGGATATCCGCACTACCGTCACCATCACATCATCCCCATCACATCATTGCATTGACAAACAGGTCCTGGACAAACTTATTTCTTGATGAATTAACCTTCGACAAATCTCCAAGAGACGAAAGTTGTCTTACTTTGTTTGACAAGCCAATTTAACGAGCCAATTCGCTTCTGAACACTAGTGACGTCATCGCTAGTATATTCCACCTGGGCAATATCAAATCCAAAGCTTCAACCTTCAACATGCGCACTCTCACTGGGTCATGTATTTGCCGGAATATCGAATACGAGTTGAAGCTCGCATCGATTAATGACGCGAGAACATCTATCTGCCATTGCCGTAACTGCAAGGTATACGCTTGATTAAACGGGACCGTCATTCCACTGAAGCTGAAATAATTGAACAGAAAGCTTTCGGAACTAATTACGGCCTGACAGCCAAAGTACCAAAAGACGCATTACATCTCACCAAAGGCATCCCAAAAGAGCATGTTGCAGATAACGGATCTGGAGCTCTGATTCATCGAGAATTTTGTGAAAACTGTGGTAGCTTCATCCTGGAATACGGGGTATGTTAACCTCATACGATAGCTACGCAGGTTTTCTGACAAAGAAATCAGGATGTTGCCAAAGATCATTTTCGCTATATCTGTGTCGGATCGCTAGACGACCCCGAAGCATTACCCCCCAAGGGGGAGTTCTTCTGCAAGGATCGATCGAGCTGGATGCCAGAGATTCCGAGTGAGTCTAGTATGCTGAAATCATGGTTCTTTTTAATTCTGACAGGTATAGACGTATTCCACAAGCAGACGATAACCGAGTGAGGGGCAACGAAATGGGGGAAGGTCTGATCTGTTTTTCAACTACCTCGCCTGTCTACACATATGCACACATAGTCTCAATATACGTATCATATGCCGTCATCCACTGTCACGCTTTTCACAATCATATCTGGCTCTAGCAGTTTATCTCGAATTGAAATCGCATTCAAGAAGTCGTTGCTGTCCACCCGGCGATATCCATCTTCCAGCGTCTTCTCAATACCTGCCCGTAGGTGGCGCTCAGCCAAGCGACTCCTTGCTTCCAGGGGATCAGAGTCGACAAAGATGCGATAGTCGACAAGCTTAGAAAGTTCACGCCAGCCGGGATCATCAAGAAGCAGATAATTTCCCTCGATGATAATGATCTCCGTATCCGGCGTGATGGAAATCCCATCCTCGACAGGGTCTTTCGCCTCGTGATCGAACGTCGGTGCGCAAATGACATCCGCTGACGACCAAGCTCCAGAACAAGGAGCTGCTAGCGGTGTCTCATCGGCCCAGATGCGGAGCCGAGAGACAAAGTCCACAAAGCGGCTCACGTCGAACGTCCATGGGGCTCCACGACGTATATGTGCCTCTTCGGGGTCGGGCAGTTGATCCAAAGCAGCCCGAGAAAGATGAAAGCCATCCATAGAAAGCAGGGCAGCACGGGAAGTCGAGATCTGATTCAACTGTTGCACTACTGCCTCGGCTGTGGTGGTCTTCCCTGAACCGGGGATGCCTGCAATGGCAACTAGGTAGCGTGATTTGGGATGAGCATCGGCCTGGTGGCGGATAGCATCTGCCAGTCGCCGGTACTCGGATTCCATCTGTTATCTGAGGTTAGATTTACTACTTTAAATGCCAAGATAGGATTTTACCTTGAATCAATCACACATGGATGTATCTTATAGTGACGCAAACTGAAGTAGATGCGTCAACCACGGCTGGTGACAATCAACGGATCATGCTGCACCAAAGAAAAAGAGGAAATTCAGAATGCAGGTATTCTTCAAACCGCCTGATGAAAGCGCAGGGCGAAGTTATGTATGTGGTGGTGGAGCGGGTATCGGGTCACAGTGTTCCGAACACAGTAACTCTCGGTGTTGTGCCGCTGTTGTGCCGATTCGGCATTCCTCCTGAATTAGGAGCTCTGCAAGTATTATTTGGGGTAAATCGAACAAATGTGGGAAGGTTGGAGGCGTCGTTCATTCCCGAGGGCAACCCATTTTGATGCCAAAATCTTTTCGGGGCACAATTCTCCGGTGTCACACCGGCTGGGGCTTCTATGAACTTCCAAAGAACCCCATTTGATTTTGGTAAAATGAGACTGTAATCCAAACTCGACTCTTGGAATGTGACTTTATCAAGAAGAATAAATGCAAACACACAAAATGCAACATGCGTGGGCAAAAACATGTGACTCTAATAGCCTCGAGACATTGGCCCTGTGACTACAATGAGGCCGAGGAAGTCTGCACCATCATCCATCTAAATTCCCAGGAAAAGGAATGAGAGTACAGAAAACAATCATCGTCACACCGTCGCGTCTTTGATCAACCTGGGGACCGTTTCCACTTCACTAACAGTTGCCTTGTGAAGATTCCGTTTCTTCTGTTTCGGCTCCACATAGAAGCACAAGAGCTGTTGTGACCAACAATGAGAACACTGAGGTCGAATACGATCACAAGCAGTACGGTGTTCACGACAGGCTTTGCAGTCCCCCGGATTCGGCTGGTAGGGCTTTTGCAAATCTGGGGAAGCGGATTCAAATGCCGTACCCCGCCATCCAGACCACAGCCACTGTGCGATGCGACCGCAAAGTCCACCCTTCATCTGCCCGTATATAGACGGATCCCGGGGAATATGTATTAAGGAACTCTGACTTGGTTCCTGATCGATATGTTCTCTGTAGATCTTGTCAGCCTGAATCAAAATCTTGGAATAACCTCAAACGGGCTCTAACCGGCGACCCTGACTCGCCATTGTGCGGTGTCCACGTTCTCCTTTAGTAAAAATGTTACCGCGAATATTTATCCATGCCAAAGTGAAGGTGATGAACCAGGATCAAGAAAACGGACGAGTACAAGATATGTACCCAAGGCAGTGCATACGCCGTTCAGGCCCTCGGGCCCCCTGCAGCAGCACATGAACGAGTAACGCACTTCGGGCACTGCATGTTATGTCAGGCAGCTGTAGCTGCAAGTGTCATGGGGTCAGGGGAAATTAACATGTTCGTAGCGGGGTTTTAAGACTTATTTTCGGATATGATCATGTTATCTCAACTAGAGTAACGTCAGGCGATATTCAATCGGAGTTGTACAGTTCGGAATCAGGTTCCACAAGACACTACCTGAGGTACCTAGGTATGAATGTCGCGGTTATGTACTCGAAACCGTTGAAACGTCATCGTGGCTTCAGTAAGAAAACATGTGGCAAATCAAGGAAATGTTGGAAATGTTGGAAATATTAAGATGAACTTTCAGGTTTTTCGCAATAACAAGCCAACATGGTTCGGATAAGCGAGGCGATCAAAGATGACCACCGGAAACTGGAATCTTGTTACAATATCATCGTCAACTCCGAAGATGAAGATGAACGAACACGATTTCAAAATCAGTTTACCTGGGAACTTGCACGACACTCTGTCGCCGAGGAGCTAGTAATTTTCCCTGCAATGGAAAAGCTTCGGTCTGACGGCAAGGAGAAGTTAGATGATGATCGGCGTGAACATTCAGCGGTAAGTGCTCACACCTAATATAGAGGGTGGTGCTAATATGCCATAGCTCAAAGAACAGCTCTACGTTTTCCAGGACCTCAACTCCTCCGATCCACGCTTCATCCCTACAATTACGATGATGATGGAAGGTCTGGCCCGTCATATGCAAGACGAAGAGACAAACGACCTGGTTATATTGGAGAAGGCCCTCACTTCTGATGAGAGCGAGAAGTTAGCTGAATCTCTTGCTCGCACTAAAATGTTTGTGCC
Organism: Penicillium mononematosum; assembly: GCF_028829835.1. Classification (NCBI taxonomy): domain Eukaryota; kingdom Fungi; phylum Ascomycota; class Eurotiomycetes; order Eurotiales; family Aspergillaceae; genus Penicillium; species Penicillium mononematosum. Next base: position 3,277,210 of record NW_026643272.1, on the reverse strand, counting down.
CTCTCGCTCGCATTCATATGACCTGGGCAACCCGCACTATGAGACTGTAGCCGACCTGCTTACAGCTCCTCTGGATCATCTTCGGGATCTATTTCGAAAGTGGCCAGAGGAGGAGGAAGGCATTTTAACGTCGCCAATGTTGTAGATAAAGATGATGAAGTTACTGCAACATAGAGAGATTTCGTTTAATTTACACTACCAATGAGACCACTGCCAACCTACAGAATATTTGAATGTGTGAACCTAATTGAATTTCTATCCTGGATGATGATAATGACGATCATGGTGTCTCTCTAACGAGTCAATCTCGCTTTGAGTGGTGTGGTGAGACCTGTGTTCAGCTCTGGATAAACTATTGTTAGCAATTGACGCGATATTGCACACGAACATCTCTCACTTTTCCGCGCCAGCTAGACCACTCGGGGCTTTACTCTGGTCCGCAGTCTCATCAAGGTAATGCCGAGGTGTATCCCCGTCAATTTCATCATAGAGAAGGTCTAATGCATTATTCTTGGATTCTTTCGATACCTTGGAATTGTTTAGCGCACTGGAGAAAGTATTAGTAACGAGTATAAAGTGGAAATGAGAATGTCCAAGCTTACGCTGTATAGCCACGCTTCGCGCTCACTTCGTCTTCGACAGATAAATCGACATCTTTGGCTTCCCCTAGGCTTGACATCATGCATTTATCAATAAATTAAATTACCCCGCAAAGGTAGAAATTGGGGCTTCAGATTTCGTAGATCGTAATAGTTCAAGTTATTAAAATATACTCCGCACGAAGGCGAAGTAATAGCGGCTGAAGGGCCTGGGCTTACACGTCACATCGCCATCATCGGAAAATAGAACCTTAGAAGTTAAAAGCACCGGAAATACCCCGAGCGTGTAGTTCTAACTACCTAACTACCAATAATAGATCGAAAACACTCGATAATATTTATTGCCAACACAATTGCCATTGAGAAACAGCTGTCTATTGTACAAAAGGAAAACGTGATCCGATAAAAGCACACGTTACCTAGAGGTTGTTGTATCTGGTTTATCCTCTGTATCCGGTATGTCCACCATGATTCAACATTTCTAGATCCGGAAATTCCTGGGTTTTGTGATAGCCCGAGAGAATCTTGCTTGGATGGAAGAGGTTGAAAAGCAGACAGCAAATGAACATCAACACCGCATCGAATACATATATGAATACCTCTTTGCTTTGAAGAACCCCGTCGCTGCCCTGGACATATTCTGCCACTCGATAGATTGATCGGACCATGACCAAGATACTGGCGATATAAAGGACCTTCATATAGCGGGCCCAGGGAATTTGAGTGTCACCCACAGCATATGAAGGAGTAGCCAGCATGCGGCGATGGAAAACAACACAAACAACAATGAAGAATCCAAAGAATAGGATTTGGACAAAGAGTCCGCCAACAATCATGTTGTTTCCGAGTTTTACTTTTGATTGGTCCTTGGCGGTAGCAAGCATTCCACCTCCTTCAGGAAAGGAAGAATATTAGCGATGTTTCATGCTTCAAGAAATTCACATAACGTACCTCCACTCTGGATGAAAAATGACAACACGTCACCCGTCACAAATATCTTGGTCAACCATGACGGCCTGACTAGGGAACACGAGGCCCCGTTCACCAAACGAATGATACGGCCGAGAATCATATATATAGAAGCCGCAAATAATGCGGGTGCTAGCAAGAGCAACAAGCTCTGTGCAATATAGGGCTTGGTGGTCCAATTCGGGGATTCCTGTGCGCTGGCATACCTTGCCAAGTAACCGAATGCCTCAACTGAAAAAGTTCACAACGATTAGTATAGTTTCAAAGGGGCAAGGAAAATGCAGAAGAGCACACATAAACAACCGATGACAAAAGGTATGAAGTACCAGGTTCGGTTCCGACCTAATTGCCAGAGATGTATAATGGCCGTGAGTCCAAAGAGTGCTGCGAAGGTGACACCAGCAGCACCAGACGGGTTATAATGGTATAATTTGAAACCCTCAGCCATGATGAGCTAGCCTAAACCGCAGGATGGGATTGGAATGCAATAGATGGCTGGTTTTGGAAAGTCGTAGGATTCGAGAACAATAAGCAACGCTATGTGAAGATGGAAAAGAGTGAAAGGTCCGTCTATTGAAAGGATTCAGGGAAAGAGATCTAGCGCAGCTTATGAGAACAAACTTGCTATTTAAACATCTTAGTATACACACTATGCAGATATTTCGCCTTGCCCCATAACTAGTCGGTTTTTGTTGATGAGACTTGAAGATAAAAACTAGTCCATTTGTGGAGAAGAATACGAATCATCCGATTTCTACTCTGATCCACCTAAGAAGCTTGTGGTCTCTCGTCCAATCAGACGTGTTATGGATATCCCGAAAATGGGAAAAACCACGAGTACGAAATCCTACTAGCAGTTTGTAGTTTGTAGTTTGCGACTAGTACAACGTTATTTGCCAAGGTCTCTTACTTCTGGACCTCAATGGATATCATTTTCTCCACGGCGTTTCTAATAATAAAGGGAGGAATGAAATACGAAATAAGCAGCTCATCTGCAGGGGCATGCACATAACAAGGAACTGGGAAGAATACATTCGGCTGCGAGAAGAGTTCCCAAAACTTCCCTTATTGTATATGTGAGACCTTGATATGTGATCTGCACTGAGATATGGCTTTCATAACACTTTTACTGCGTTATCGTGGGGATCCGTAGTCCGAGTAAATCTTCGAGACACGCCCACCAGCACTGGAGATAAGTAGAGCAATGAATTGTAAAATTTACTTCTATTTTATTGCAATGAATACTTGTTACGATTTGCGGGATTGGATACATAGGTTCGTATTCTTCAAGCTTGAATCTCCCAACCCAGTAGTGTTGGTACCTACCTAGTTAGGCCCCAACGGATAGCAAATTGTAGGATTGTGTGTACCTTTTGTATAGGAACTCCATACAAAAGGTACATAAAACAATATGCATAACGTCAATTTTTCTCGGCTCTCAAACTGGCTCAAGTTTATAAAATTAAAGATCTGACACATATCTGTTTAATTCATCTATCACTAACCTTGATTCCTTCTACTACATGACGTAGGATGTACAGAACACCTTAAAAAGAATATATACATAATGCCTTGGGGTACCCCGCTATAACGCATCTGTCAAGACGAGACGTAAATTTTCAATGTTTCACTCATTGGTCGAAACGGTACACAGCATTGTCGATCAAGGTCATATGCAGCTCTGCCCCCTGATCTTCAGACTCAGCCTCATTCAATGTCAATTCAATGTCACCACCATGATGGGGCCATGATGGGGCCGATAAAACAGATAAATATGCCTAACCCCACGCGGAAAGTGGGCTCCAAGAATATTTCCGGCCGCGATGGCTTCAACAGAGCACCGCACAAATCCTGAAGGACAGAAATATTGTCTCGATGAGCCAGGAGACACTTTCGAGCAAGCCTCCGCCAGGGCTAATACGACAGAACACGGTCTTGACCCGCCACCACAGCCAACCATCTCCCTACGATACCGGAAGCGCGCTATTTATCTCCTCCTCTTCTATGTCCCCCCTACTGGTAATCCCGTGGATTCTCACCTGCGTGCTCGCGGGCCCACCGGCGCCAAATGGGGGAAGTGGGCAACGCTATTTCCCTCAGTCCGGGTTATCAGCTCATGGAGTATACTCGATGCTGAGCTGGGTGGCTGCAGTACGAACTCTCAATTCAATCGCTAGTGTGGTCACTGTCCCGGTAACATCGGCACTTCTCGCGCAGGCGGCGGTGGTGTACACGCAAAAGCGCAAGATCAACCAAAAGCTCAGTTTGCGTCAGACCTTCGTCCTGGCGGATCGCCGATGGTCCGATGCAACTGTCCTTGTTGAAGCAGCTATGAAAGCGGGAAAGGGAATTGGAAGTCGTTTCTTATGGCTGGCAATGGCCCTTATCGTTCTCAGTACTCGCACCCCAGTCATCCAGAGCAGTGGACCTACCTCGCTAACATGCTTGCAGGCGCTGCTCAACACCCAATCCAGCAACTCCTCGTATCCTGGCAGTCGGTTCCCGTCATGACCTGTCTTGACGACCCTGTTCCGTCATGCACATCGACGGCCCCAATCGTGCTTGGTTACGACCCCAAACCGGCGGACTTGGCCACAATCCGCCAGAACCGGGTCGTCCAAGAAGTCATGTCCAGCCTAGCAACATTTAACGAACTTGACTTCGAAACACACCTGTGGCCCGATCCTTCGTACATGACCAACGAACTAGACCTCGCAGTGGACCCAAAGTATAGACAGACGTTGTACTACTGGACAGAACCAAGATCAGATAACTTCGCCGATGCGACGGACAAACCAGCCAACTTCTTTGTCACTGCGCTCCAGAACGGGACCATGACGGGGGTCCTCCGGGAGCATGCCATTAGGCTCAATTCGTCTGCAGTGTGCGAAAAGATTCCACGGGCACGGTTCCCTTCGACCTGTCTCGGGAAACGTCCGTTTCAGACCTCGTTCTCCAGCAGTCGGCTAGACATACGGGTGTGCGCTCCGGGAGAGTACTGGGTATCTCCCTGGACGTTGAGTCGCAATCGGCAAGACATCAGCGAGGAGTTGTTCTTAGACGTGATTGACCGCAGAGAGATAGGGTCCTCCATTGCCAGTTTCACGCTTCACTGCACCACATCAACCACACGGGGCTATTTTGAGCTGGCAAACTACATGAACTCCCAAATATATGGGCCTCTGCTGGAGAAATGGCCAGATGCCGAGACAATGTCGCAGAATTTCAATGACGAATTAAGCCCATCCGCGGGCATCGGTGGTGGGCCCCCAACCGAACAGTTCGTCCTGCCTGTCACGAATCGGACATAGCCCCTACTGACCCATTCTTCAGGGACGAGACCAAAGGTTACCACTCCTACCACTTGAATCTGTGGACAAGAGAACCCGCCGACCCGTACGGCACAGGCATGTTAAACATGTCCGGTCCCCTCATGACATCAGCCATCGCCCTCTTCGGCAACCAGTCCTTTTTCGAGGTTGCCGCCAACTCGTCTAACCAGACATTCCCACCGGCAGTGCAGCAGATCTGCCAGCAGGGCCGGCTTCCCTTCTCCAACCTGGCCTTTACAATATTCGGGAACTTCCAGTCTGACTGTTCCAAAATCGCCACCGACCGCTCATTTTCGTCGGGATTCGCCGATCCCGAGGAAAAGCTGGCGGGCTTGATTGGGGACTGGTTTTCCTCGTTTAACAATACGAATTCAGCAGAGATGGCTCTGCTCGCCAGCATGTACGTCTCCAACCGAGTTATGCTCACCCGAACCGTGACAGCATCGTTTTCTTTCTCGGCGCGCAAAATCTGGTTCGGTGCTGGAATGCTAGTGCCTTTACCTCTGAAGACTCTTGCGGGTACGGTGGTGGTTAGCATCTTGATTTTTCTGCAGCTTCTGGGGCTTGCTGCCTTGACATACTATATCTACCGGCTGCCTACATGGACGCATGCCCTGGACGCCGTGGCAGTTGCTCAGCTCAGCATCGGACTGAAGGACTCTGTAGCGAGAGAATTGGGAAACGGATATGAAATAAATGAGAACAAATTAAATAAAGTTGACGGGTTGGTGGGCTTGGACGAAGATAGGGCCAAGGTGGCACTGGGTAGTCCTGGAGTGATTACTCGGGGACATGCAATGAAACCGAAGAAAGGGAATGGAGAGTAATTAGAGACCATTCAATACACATGGGAACAACGCATTGAGTTGGGGAACGTTATCAATTGTCTTACAATCGGGAAAGGCCTCTTGCTTCTATAAGATAAAGGGCTACCTACTTTATTATTAAGGGGAAGCCGTTATACAGCCTAACTTTGATACTAATCGAGCGGAAGTTTTAGCTCTCTATATAATAACCTAGTACAACATAGGTGTTGCTAGGATGGACTCTTCTAAATTCTTAAATACTGTATATTATGAACAAAGCAAAAACTACTTACCTGCCTAGTAGGTATTTAGCCCTGGACCTCTGGCCAGGGCGGTTACATAATTTTCCGGTCTTTATGTTGCTGTGTTGCCAACATTCCTTTCTGGAATGTGGCTTTTGAGGAGATACGTAATATTAATCTGGCTTATTCCAATTAGCACAAGGGTACTCGTACTTCCGTACTTAGAAACATATTCAGCCAAGTTGAACTAAGTCCGTCTCAGACCTGAGCGCCAGAGGGCCAAGAGGTGATGTTGATCTTAAAAGTGGAGAGGGCGGCAACTCCGACCATCACATTGTCACATTTTGAACCTCATTTTCACCTCATTTCCTGGAATGTGACAATTAACAGAGTCCAAGAAAGAAACAAGAGACCTTGAAGATGTGATTATCTTTTATACTTATCTTTTTATACTGTTTCTATCTTTCTGTTCACATGCAAATATTATCCTGTTACTGTTCTGGGTAGCCCCTCCGTGGTGGACTCTAGTAGTTTCAGGTTAACACGCCACCCCTACAAAGCAACCCTTAGCCGCTGTGATAGCGGCCAGTCGGTCCCTTTTATGCCTCTTAGCCTGTTGCTTTGAAGAATGGATCATCACAAGTGGACTTCAACTCCTGAACTAGAACGCGACGGGCGTCTTGGACTACGGAGATGCAGCCTATTGCAGACATGCGCTCACTAACCCCAGTCGCAGGTCCGAGGCACTGGAGCATTGTTACTGGACGGACAAATTGATCCCCTGTTTTTCTTCGCATAAAGCGAAATGGGCTTGTGCGGCTGGTGAAAGATACTTGGGTCAAATATTTCCCACTGTTACTTCGATACGTTGGACACGCTCACATTCCTTTCTCCTTGTTGGCAATCTGGGATTGCCAGTCTTTCATTTAGTCATTTTTTTCTCTTTTCTATCAATTGCACTTCCTCTCATTTCTCTTCTCTTTGCTTTCTGGATTATATCACAAGCATCTGGTCTTGTTATACGCCTGCAGACAATATGCTTTCTTCAACACGTTCATTGAGCGCTGGCTCGCTGATGCTCGCTTTGTTATCTTCCCCTGTGGCTGCTGCAAGTTACTCCCTGGTGGAGACATGGGAGGGGAAGAATTTCCTGGATTACTTCAATTTCCACGTTGGTCCTGACCCAACCAATGGCTTTGTCAACTATATCGACCAGGAGACTGCCGAAAGTACAGGCCTTGTCAAGCTCACCGATTCTGGCAGTGTATACCTGGGTGTCGACTATGCTACCAAGCTGGACCCCAACGGGAACAAGGGCGTGATTCCGTGCGTATTGGCAGCAAGAAGTACTACGACCAGTCTCTGGTTATCGCCGATATCGCCCACATGCCTGGCAGCACCTGCGGTACCTGGCCTGCCTTTTGGTCAGTTGGAAGGGAGTGGCCCCAAGATGGCGAGATTGATATCATCGAAGGTGTCAACATGCAGGAACACAACGAAATTGTCATGCACACTGCCGGCACTTGCAGCTTGACAGATACGGATATGACTGGCTCGGTCAACGCTACTGGGTGTGGCTTGGATCTGGGACCCGTGGGCTGCAAAATCGAAGGTCAGGAGGGTAGCTTTGGCACACCTTTCAACAAAAAGAAAGGTGGTGTGTATTCACTGCAGTGGACCGACGAATTCCTCAAGATTTGGTACTTCCCCCGAAACTCGATCCCGGCCTCGATTACGAACGGCAAGCCCGATGTAACACAATTTGGTACCCCGATGGCCGTGGTGAAGGAATCGTGCGACGTTGCCAACGCATTCAAGCCCCAGTCGTTTGTGTTTGATGTCACCTTCTGTGGAGACTGGGCAGGTGGTGTGTATGGTGATTCTGGTTGCCCCATGACCGACGGCGATCCTTTCCAGAGCTGCCAGAACTATGTCGCCAACCACCCGGCCGCGTTCAAGGAGACATACTGGGAAATCAACTCGATCAAGATCTACCAGACTGGCGTGAAGGGAATTGCCTCAGTTTCATCATCTGAACCCGAGCCAGCTACTGCCGCTGCTCCCGTGGTTTCCAAGACAACTGCTAAGACCCACGCTACTCAGAGTGCCACTGCTGTGCACTCTGCTGCTTCCAAGGAAGATCAAACCCAAACCGCTGGAGCAGTTCAGGAACTGGGTCCTGCGTCTGTTCCTACTGTCGCACCTACTGCCGAAAGTCCTGCCACTGAAGCAATCGAGCAACCTTCCACCAAGAAGACTCGGACTATCACCTCTGTAGTCACTGCCACTGAGACCATCTGCCCCGAGGCCGAAGACTCCTCCACTATTGCCGCCCACTCTGTCGCAACACCGGCCCCTGCTCCAGCTGTGCAATCCGTCCAAGTCCCAGCCAACGGCCAAGAAACGGAGACACGGGCCTCCGCGGATCCTGTGGCCCCTGCTCCCAGCGTCGCATCCGTCCCAGCTGGCCATGGCCACACCAACTCGAAGCCTGCATCTGTTCCCGTCGCTGCCACGCCCGCTGCACCTGAACACACTACCCACCACGCTGAGACCTTCGGTGGCTCGTGGGTGCATCCTTCTGCGATGCCCACTGCCGTTGTTTCCAACGTCCCATACGAGGCCTCCAAAGCACTGGTCCCTACCCCCACAGGTGTCTCTCCACAGCAAACTACATCAGCTACATCTGGATTCTATGTTCCTAGCGGCTCTCAATCTGGAGCCAGCCCTGTCTTCACCGGTGCTGCGGATCGGTTGTCCATGAGCATTACCGCTCTCTTGTCTGGACTCATTGTTGCCTTCTTGGCTTAAATACCTGTAATAGATCGCGTTTGAAAATGGTCCAAACTTGGTGGATTTTGCTTTGTTCACTGTACAGCAGGTCTTACAGATGGCCGTGGACTGCTTTGGTTTCGGATTCAGTCGGTGCTTTACAGCGTCGTCTTACCTTTTGTCGTGCACGGCACACAAAAGGAACCACAACTAGTTAATGAAGAATTGTTTCGAAATATTAACGATATTACCCCCCCAAAACTCCATATATACAAAAGCCATCTATGCCCGAACTCCACCCTTTTTTTTCGCCCAAATTCAAATGCTGCAGTTCCTAGGCCATCCACCTCGCCAACCAATCTTGAGCATAACATCTCAGGATTCCATCATCAATAATTCTCAATCGGCCATTTCGCAAAGTCACACTACTCCTCTCTGCTTTCTCCGTAATGAATCTTTTCGGGCCACTCCGCATCAAAGATGATTTCATCCCATGCATCATCTCGTAATGATGAATGAGCTTGACCGCCGGATTGACAAGTTCCTCACCCCTTGTCTCACTCCGACGAAGTCTCAGCAACCACTCCTCAAAAGACACGACATCAAATCGGAAACCACAATTCTTCAGCGTATGCAGCAAAGACGACCAGGTGAATTCGTGAGAATTACACAAATTGAAAACCGAGTCATCAACATACTCCACCACAGCCGAGCTGGACGCCCGAGCTTCCCCAAACACACTTGGCGTAGCACAAGTCCTAGCTACTTCAAGAATACTTGACGCAAGCTTATCCACCGGAAGCCAAGAGCATGTCTGCGATAGCTCAGGCAGTGCCCCCCAGTGTCAGCGCTGACCGGATCATCAACGGCAGAGCTTCGGTGTCATTCCAAAGGCCTTTCTTCGAGTGGCCTGAGACCTGCCCAATCCGAAGAGAATAAGCCCTTGCTCCGCTGCGTCGCGCATTGCTCACAATCCGCTCCCCGATCAACTTGGACTGCCCGTAGCCCATAAATGCGCTGTGTAAGTCGACTGGTTCTTCGAGGATCTCGGCTGATTGAGATCCGAGCGCGGTCGAGACTGATGAACAGAACATCAAGACCGCAGGCTCGCGTCTCTGCACTGAGAGGGAGAATTGGATCAGATTGTATAGTCCCTGGATATGCGGCTCGAATTCGGTCAGGGGGAGATTGAAGTTCACTGGCCATGCTGTGTGAATAATGAGCGAGACCGTGTCGAGCATGTGTGTAATTGTACTCTCATCCAGAGATAGACCGAAATCGGGCTCGTCGATACGGCCGTTGAAGGCGACTATCTTTGTTCTCTGTTCGGGAGATATGGGAAGGTCTTTATCCCTTAGAGTGCGGAATATCTCTTCCAGTGGTGATTCTCGCCGTGTGAGACAGTACACCGTGGAGATAGAGTCATCATTGAGCAGCTCGTACAAGACGTGGGCCCCAATTGACCCGGTGGCTCCTGTTAGAAGCTTGGTTTTGTTAGCTGCCGAATATAGACCCCGACAGGAAGATAGTCACTCACCACACTGTTCGGCCCTGAGAAAGCATGTGGTTGCGGTATGTGCCTCTCAAACATGGAGTACTTCTCGATCAATTCGGTCATCACAGATACATCACTGTCACCCTCTTCAAACATCTCGCCCTGTTGTAATGCACAGATATTCCGAGCCAACTGTGATATACAGCCCGATTCAAATATGACATTCGGACCAGGAGTCTGGCTCATCTCAAACTTGAAATGCTGAAGAATGAGACGTCGGAAGTGGATTGCCTTGAGACTATCAACACCCTCAGCGAAGAAATTGGCATCGACACCAGAGAGGGGTATTCCAAGTTCTTGCTGGGCTAGTTGAACAAGAATGCGCTCAGTCTCCACAACGTCAAGCTGAAGATTCCCACAAGTTTGCTCTTTCTCAGCATAAAGGCTTTCGATAAGTTCGTTGTGTTCTTGATAGACCTGTGCTCGGATCATGGACCCTTTGTCCGTTCGAGAAAACTTGGCGTCGTGTGGTAATATGGCGACCAGATTGCGGGAGATTTGAGAGAAGGCCTCTGCCTGAGCATTGGCCTCTTGGATTGTTGGCCAGATTGCATGGAGGTATTTGTCGTCTGAGAGACGGTTGGCTTCAGGTTCGTCCGCTCGCAAAATCAATAGCCCTGGAGCAGCTTTGCCTACCCCGACTACAATTGCGTCATGGATAAAAGGGTGCTGCTTGATGTGACCTTCGATCGGGAGTGGTAGAACCTTTTCTCCATTCACTAGATTGATTCGATCATCCAACCGTGAGATATATTTCCACCTTCCTGCAATTGTAGGATGAGGGGTGAAAACATCTTTCGAATGGAAGGATCCTGGCGGCTCGTTTGAATTTGAGGTTGTTAGTGCTGGATGGCCAGCAAGATAGACACACTCAAAGAGCGAGTCTGATGCAGAGATAGGCTTCATCCAGACATATGATCTGATATTGTCAAAGAATTGAAGATAATTCCAATAAGGGTCACCCTTTGGTCGTGAGATCGATTCTGCAACAAGACCGGCCTCGGTGCTGAAATTTGTTAGTCTTTGTGTGAATAAGGTATCTGCAGAATAGTACTTACAGGCCGAATGACCCTCCAAAGTGTACTCCTTCATTCACTAGACGATCGCCCAGCTCATCCGGACAGGGTGCACCTCCATAGGTAACCAACTTGCATTGCCTTAACAATGTGATACCGCGGGGATCGTCAATCAAAAGTTGGAGCATATATGGAACTGCCGCCACTGACTCTGGTCTGGCTTCTTCGAGGGCCCTAGCAACGAGTTCTGCAGTTAAAGGCAATGCAGCATTCCACATATAGGCTGTCTTCCTCATCCACATTGCCTGCAATGCGGTGGACAGCCCATGGAGATGATACCATGGCAGGGTATTAAAAGAGGTGAAGCCAGGACCTCTCAGCGGGTGAGTCATGATTGCTCTGTGTGTGAGGAAGAGCGGTTTCGGCGTGCCTGTTGATCCCGAGGAATGAAGAATCAAGGCAATTTTTTCAGGGTTTCGATTGCGATACAGAGCGAGCGATTGCGGTCGTAGTTTGTTGTATGAAGAGCATGATAGCATTGGGCGACAGGTCACCAGCTTCCGGCAAAGGATCTCGCCCAACGTTGAGCGGATATTGGGGGATTGGCCATATATGATTGACTCGCAGTTGACGGTTTCCAGCAATGAAACGCAGGCTTCACTCGAGAGTCGGGGTGATAGCATCATCACAGTATACCCCAGTCGACTTAGGGCAAAAAAAGTGATCACCATGTTAAGGTCTGATAAAGTAAGAAGTGCCACGATAGATGAACTTCGCGTTGCCTACCCATTGAGTTGTTAGAGAGTTGATGCCATCCAGCTTAATCCATAACCAACCTGTTTGAATCCATCATCCATGAGCCTGATGACAGCTTGGTTTATCATAGTATCCAAGTGTTTCCCAGTGTAATATTCATAAGAAGCTGCATCGTTTTCGAAACGTGGATAGGCGAGAATGGGATATTGAACGACATCGGCAGCTCGTAAGCGGATCAAGTCGTCAAGGACTTGAAGTGATCCAAACTCTTGCACCAACGGGTTGGTAGTGCTGGAGGGACCAGCCTGTGCTGCTTGGCTTCCACGTTGGATACCCATTATGAGTATGGAAGTATTCTAGAATGAGACGAAAGGTGCCACAGCAGCCTGATAAATTTCAGTGCAATATTGAGGGTCAAGCCGTATTATTTAAGAGATAGGTGCTGGTTTAGATCGCTTTACTGACCCATACTTCCCAGATTAGCCTGTACTGACTGCATTCGGGATGCCCGGCAAAAGAAAGTCTTTCTGCATCGGGAGAACGATATACATATCACACGGGATCAGTCCAGTAGCAAACAAACATCAGCTACTATGCTGTGATAGTTATGCAGATGCCAACAGGAATCATGGCGCATATTGAATAGTATTAGAGGGGATGATATCTCGGGAATAGTCATATGCGCATACTCCGTACAACAGCACAATTTCAATGCACAAGGACTGGCTTCACTTGTTTGTGTCACCAGCAAACAACCCAGCTTAAAAACAGATATCTCATTGGCCCAGATTCAACAGTGGCGTTCCGTTAACGTCGAGATTGGTCTACTCTATCTACTGTGGCTCGGACTATCAACTACCTACCTCGCTAGTGGCCAAATTCCAACGTTTGGGAATTATTCCCCTGTCTACCTTTACCTAGGTGCATGCATTCTGCATTCGTCTCCATCTTCGGAGTGGAATTTCAATCGTGACCAGCGGTAATCGTTACACAGCAGAGCTGCCCGAGACACATACGCCTCAGTTGTGATTACAATCCTGTTGGAAAAGGCCACAAAGATTCCTACCTGTCACCGGAAAGAAAACTAATTTTGTGATAGAGTATCGCCGTTATAATTAGTTGCAACATCACCTGAATACAAAATTAAAAGCACCAGATGCTGCGTTGGGACTCCGAAATCCCCCGTGCAAGTCAGTGTAACTGAATACAGCAGTGAACGTTGGCCTCCAGTCTGGAACGGCTTGGGTGTCATAAATAAAGGGTACACAAAGTGTTGTGTTTAGATATACCCCGATGAAGTGTTGGCTCTATCTTTATTGGCCAACAAATATATCCCAAGAAGGTTGAACTCATTTATCGTAACGTACAACTGTCTTACTCTTCTACCGGTGCTAAATTGGACCAAGACCATTCCAGAGAGCTGAGGGCAAAGGGCCAGGCTCAGAAATGTCTCACTTGAAAGCGTATGTTGTAGGAGAAGTCCCCTTGCACCCCTAGCTAAGGGGATGACAGGAGTTCCGCAACGGGGAGATAACACCTTGCAAGATAGGTCAACAGAACAATAATCTAAAACATCGAGGCCCATCTCAAACGGAAGGTGTCTAGGAAGACTGGAAGTCATCTGATATGGAGACTTCAAAGTTACCTAGGTACCAGGTACCTAGGTAGGTACGTTCCCGCTTCAAAACTTGGATCGGAAGACGGGCCGGGAGAAGCATCCGGGAAGCCGGGAATGACCTGTGGAGTTCTGATCTATATCTGGTATTAAGGGTACAGCTGAAGAATGTTGACCCGTCCGATCGGGTTTATGTGGATCATTCCAACTTTATTCTGAATTTTCTTGTGCCTTGGGAGGTCTCAGAAGACAGAGGCATAGCATTCCAGGTATCCGGAATGACCCTGTGGTGTTCCGGTAGAAGGAGATGCACCCGATTGTTTGGCATAGAAATCCCCACTAATTCTGGAACAGTTAGTGATTTCTCCATTTACATCGAGCATTCCTGAGATCTGAGCCGTTTGGATCATACGGACCCGGGGAGGGTATGTGTGTAGGCACCGAGCATGACAGCGGTTTATCAACATTAAGAACCAGTCTACAAGTCTAGACAGGGATTCGTGAAAACAGATTTGCAAGACACTTGCTCATTTTATCATTCCTCTGTATCGGTTGAATGCACCCGGAGTTCCATTCATGAACCAAAAAAATGCAGAATAGCACTGACTGAGACAAAATGCGCTGATCATCAAGCCTCCCAAGCCCTAGATGGATCCCTTCTCCAACTTCTCTTCCAACAATTCCAGGACCCGCAGCCAGGACCTACTAGCGCGGGCAGCATGCTCCATCGGCACGGCCGGGTTGTCTTCCCCGGTGGATCTTGAGAAGACTTCCATACTGACCCACCCGGTATAACCCAAACCGTTAATGCAGGCATCCGTCACCTCGCGAATCGGAAGGTATCCGCCCCGATCCTCTTCGCACGGAAACAGACGGGCATTCCGCGACCAGGCTAGGAGAGTGGGCAGGCCTGGCGCCTGAAGAAAGGGCGTTTGTGGGTCGACCCGCTCGCCGTCGGCAAGTTGTACCATCAGTACTCGGTCCGGATCAACCTCCTGTACAAGCCGGTCCATCGATTCCTGCAGATCTCTGTCTGCGCTTGGGCCAAGTCGCCCTGTTGCGGCAGTGGGATCGGCCCACACTCGCGCTGCTATGTTGAATGTATCAAGGCATATGCCGAGATTGGGTCGATTGGCCCGCTTGATCAGATCCCATGAGTCTTCCCAGGTGTTGATGTATGTTCCCCATGCCAGGGCCTCGTAGGCGATACGTACGGGGAATGCTACATCTGCGGCCTGGGCCAGGTCGGCTGCGAGATGCTCTCGGTCGGAGGTGATCTCAGAAGCGTCTAGAAAAGATGAAGGGATCAGGATGAAGAGTGAGTCTCCAAGAATCTTGCATAACTGCACCCAATGCTTGAGTTCGTCGATGCGTTCCGCATGCCGTTCTGGGTTAATGAGGCCTTCGTAGTGTCGGAAAGGTTGGAGAGCCACGATCTGCAGATCACGCTCAGCAGATAGATCTCGAATAGCGTGCGCTGCGTCGATCTCGTAGTCTCGATCAGTGCGGGGTGCACTGTCAGTTGCGTGGGCGCGAAGGGTCTTGGCAAGCTGCGCTACATCATCATGAAAAAGTTCAAGCCCCTGTTGGCCGTTCAGGGCGGCAGCATCAAGTTTGGCAATGATGGGGTGTAAATGCGCAGCTCCGAGACTGACTGTTGCAATAGCCGGCTTCCATCGCGAGTCAACTTCGGACTTCATGGTATTTGGAAGAGAATGCATCGCTAAAATGTTTTGGGGACCGACCTGGAACTAGCAGCCACTAGTGATCTCCGTCACACTCTTTATAGCGTGCATGACAATCTCACATCACCACACGATTTCTGTTTCCGTGCTGATCCTGTATTTTAGTGGTTCTTTTTTTAATTAAAAAAAGTAAATTGTAATGTGCGTAGTGAGTACAGAAAGTAGACCACTCACAGATAGCCCGGATTCAAATCGTACACCGTAGGGCAAGCATGTACACACATGGTCATCTCACTCGGGTCAACTACTCTCTCAAATGCGGCATATTCAGACGACATGCCGAGAATAATTAAATGGTGGAGTTTCTGGAAACGATATGCCCCGGGTTTCAGCTGTTTTCGGGGTCAGCTTACCCCATATCGCATTCGTATGTTGTAGAAACGAATTGAACACCGATGGAAACAAGGGTTCTTAAATTTATTTGCCTTGTCCAATGTTAATGTCACCGAGGGGGGCACCAGGGACTATAAGATGCAATCGAGATCCAGCCAAATAGTTCCCTCATCCTAGCCTGTGCAACTCGAAGCTGATAATTCCACACGGTATCGGTGCTTTCTTTTCTTCAGCAGCGAATATGACGATCACCACGCCATTCCATTGTCTGGTCAACCGTCTCGGCCAAATGGCCTTGAAAGAAGCATCGGAGCCGTCTCCAAAAGCCCACTTCGAGCTATTGCGAATGATCGACCAGCTCAGGTCTGCCGTGGAAACGCCGACAGAAACCGTGCTGCGTCTGATTTACCAGGTAAGGCGTTCCACAGACCAAAATCGAGTTTGTGTCCTGACTGGACTGTAGCCTCCTCAAAATGCTGCATTGCGCGTTGTCATCGATTTGGGCATCTTCGCCATGCTTGTGGAGAAGCGACACAAAAGAACGGGACTCTCAGCCGCTCAGCTGGCAGAATATACGGGCGCTGAGCAAGATTTAATTGGTACCTTTTCCTGCAATGACAGTAGTTCGTCACACATTGTGGATCGCCTAACTCAGTGAATAGTCCGACTGATGCGCGTTATGGCTTCTCTTGGGCTGTGCATCACACCGACCCCCGAGCTCTATATTGCCAATGAGAAGACGGTGGCACTGACTCAGCCGATTGGGAGAGATGGAATCCCGTGCATGTATGTTGATGAGACTTTGACCCTTGCATCTTTTGCCACCGTCACTAATTGAAACTTCGTTTAGATATGATCTTACCTTCCCAACTTTGAGCAAGCTTCCGGAGTACCTGCGCTCTCATGGCTATGCCAACCCCCAGGATTATACTCAGTCGCCTATGCAATGGGCCGTTGGACAGAGTCAGTTTGAGTGGCTTTCGAGTCACGAGGAGCAGCAGGAGCTCTTCAACTCGTACATGGCTAGCCGTCGCGAGGGTAGGCCTATGTGGTATGATATATACCCCGTCGAGCGACTGTTTGGCCATGCCGTACCATACAAAGATACGGTATTCCTGGTAGACATTGGTGGCAACCAGGGGCATGATCTGGGGAAATTCCGGCGAGAATATGGTCACCTGCCGGGCAGGGTGGTGCTGCAGGATTTACCGAAGGTGGTTGAGGGGGTCGAGGGGGAGAGCGCAGGAATCAAGGTGATGGGATACAGTTTCATGGATCCTCAGCCTGTCAAAGGTGCCCGTGTCTACTACTTCCGTTCCATCTTCCATGACTGGGATGACCAGATCAGCCGGAGGATCCTCCGAAATACGGTGTCGGCGATGGCGCCAGACTATTCTCGAATTCTCATTGTGGATTTTGTCCTGCCAGACACCGACACACCCTTGATGCAGGCTTCACTTGATATTCAGATGATGAGTATAGGAGCTGGCGTGGAACGGTCGGAGCGACAGTGGAGGGATCTCTTGAATAGTGCCGGGCTGGAAATCACGGGAATTTGGAACCAAAACCCGGCGATGGAGTCGGTGATTGAAGCAGTTCCGATGTCAAAATAGAACAGATAGTGAAGAAATTTGAGCAGGTTGGGTATTTGAATTTCAAAAAGATAAAACAAGCGGATGGAAGGCTAGATAGAAAGAGAGAACATTGAAGACAAAATACAGGCAGAAATATAAAAAGGCGAAAGAAATCTATTTTGGAAAGAGTTAACAAGACACAAGACTCAATGACTGTATGTGGCGCCTGAACGGGCTGCGTCTTCAACAACCACCGTTCCTCTGAAATACAATCTGTGAGAGTCCAGTTGCTTCTCAAATGTGGCCCTGTACCTCTCATTCTTCATCAATCCTCCTGCCAGTACCAACACAGAGGCCTCACTTGGCTGATAGCCAGTGGCTTGAGGTTTCACCAAGCGACCAAGAGTCTCGCCAACAAGCAAAGCCACCTGAGAACTCACGATAGCTGCTGCAGTTTCATTTTTGTCCACCAAGTCAAGAACAACCGGTGCGATACTAGCAATACGGGCCTTCAAACCCTGCGAATAGTTCTGAGCCAGAATAATGTTTAACATGTCGATACTGGCTCTCTCAGAGATCTGACATCCAAGTTTCTCCGCAACCGCCTTAGAAAGTTCATCGCCTCCAGTTTCGTCGAGTCCCAATGTAATATTCTCGAAGACTCCCAGGGTGTGTTGGATGGCTTTCATACCAATTGCGTAGCCACCTCCCTGATCACCGAGCATATGACCCCAGCCTCCAGAACGGGCAGAACGAGCGTACTTTTGTTGATCGTCAGACCATTTGTATCTCATGGCAACACTTCCCGTGCCTGCGATCACCACCAGGACGGAGGGTGTACCGAGGGATTTTGGAACACCTGCAGTCAACAGATCTACGTCGTTGGTTAACTGGAGTTCCTTTTCGTTGGTGATTCCGAACGCTTGTCTCAGCTTGGGTGCTAGCACCCCCTCCAGGTCAGCTCGGTCAATACCAGCCAGTCCGATCCAGACAGAGCTGAAGGATGTTTGCAGACGTTCCTTCCACGAAGACTCTGTTTGTTCCACATCACTTTGCAGCGCGTCTTTCAAAGCAGCCTTAGCAGCGTCTAGTAATGTGGCTATAACCCCGTCTATATTTCCAATGCTGTCGGTTCTGAAGAATGTTAGCATCGATAAGCAAAGCATAAACCTAGAACGAGAAAAGACCATACAGATTGCATGGGCCAGCAGAGCCCTGGCCCACAACGTTCGTACCGTCGGCCACAACAGCAGCACACTTGGTACCGCCGCCGTCAATGCATAAGGAAAACTTTTGAGTGGGGGCACTTGCGGGCTTCTGTTCGATGGGCCTAGAGATGGCAGCCAGCGCCTTGGCCAATACTCCGCCCGCAGCGTCGACATATCCCTGACAAGTCTCGACCGACTCCCCGGTTTCTGCAACCAAGATAGCGAGCTTGACACTGGCATTGCATCTTGCAAGAAGAGCGTCCAATTCCGCGTCGGACGAGGACTGACACTTTCCACTCAACCTCCGCAGAATATTACGGGATCTTTGCTCGAGTTTCAAATTCGACGCCACGAGATCAACCATCTTTAACTCCAGCATTAGCTGTTGTAGAACACGCTGGGAGGAATTACAACCATACCATGTTTCCGTAAGTCTTTCCGGTGCGAATCATAGTACCGGTACTCAGCATATTCAACACTAGCTTCGTGACAGTACCCGCCTTCAGACGGGTGCTACCAGTGACCACTTCAGGCCCCGATATGGGTGAAATGACAAAGTCCACATTCCCCGAAAGCCCAATCACCGAAGGAACTGTACAAACAACCGCGATGGTCACACATCCGAGACGTTTGGCAAAAGCAAGACAACCAAGCACATAAGGCGTGCGACCCGAGCTTGCAATTCCAATGACACTATCAAGCTCGGGATTCAGATTGAGAGATTCCATCTCATCCTCACCGGCTTTCTCATCATCCTCAGCTCCCTCCTGAGCCGATCGGATTGCGGCATCTCCACCAGCAATCAGACCGACGAACTGCCCGCGAGGGGCGGCGAAGGTTGGGGGAATTTCCGATGCGTCCAAGATTCCAAGCCTAGAATTTTCTGTTTAATTTTCTGTTTAATAACCAAGAGACCAGGATTTCACATGACTCACCTTCCACTGGTGCCAGCGCCGACATAAATTACCCGGCCGCCTTGTCGAACTCGCGGGGTCAATGCGTCAATGGCTCCTGCGATAACGGGCAAGCAAGGAACAACACTCTCGGGGACTTTTTGATCGTCGGCATTGATCACAGTGCACATGTCAAGTGTCGACATGCGATCAATATGCACAGTTCGGGGATTGACCCCCTCCGTTTGGAGTTGAGATAGACTCCCGAGATCCATTATGCAGGGTGTTTTGGGATGATCACTTGGAAGGTGACAAGCTTGACGCCGTTTCTTGTCAGGGGTTTTAATGTATTTTTCTTCGCGAATCACGGACCAGACTATGCGGGAAAGGGGGCTTTTTAGACGATTTGGGAGGCGAAGCTGGATCCATTTCGAGTTGGCGCTATGCAAGCCGAGTGCCTAATATCGCCCCATTTCCCGAGGCGGATTCCGATGCGGGAACTGACAGAATTCTGTACGTAAAGCGAAGAGGAGGTCCTTGTTCCACAGACATCCCGCGGTCTGATCAAATGGGGGGCCGTTACAAAGTAGAGTTACAACGAAGGGATCCTGACCCCGTGGGATTGGACCGTTTAGCAAGCGACATGAGTGGATCACTTCTCCAGACTTTTCCCAGAAAGGAATCGGAAGGAGCCGATATGGAAGATACAGTGGAGTTATCCCCTAACAGGATTCGTCGAGAAAGAAGGTCGTGTGATAAGGAACTACATCCCCAATCTAAAGATAATGGGGTCCACTTTGGCTGCTACTTCACAGGAGATACCTAAAGATACACCATAAGATACCCATATTATACCCACGACCCCTGTCCTCGCGTGCAACCCAAGCCCCGTATCGCGTGGGGCCCCGGACTCGAATAAGCTGACCCACAGTAGTCCGGCCTAGGGGGATATCGGCAATGCCGGGGTTCTGTCACATAAGACCCCAGTCCCCTCCCCGGACTTCTGGTTTCGTACGCACAATATGTCCAACGAAACGGTCGAAGAAGGGCATGTCGCCGCAGGCACTGGACACAATGAAAACCGCTCGACCTTGTACAAGATATGGACGAATTCTTGGTTTCAGATCATCTTAATCAGTTTCATATGCTTCTGCTGCCCAGGAGTGAGTTTGGCAAAGGCTATTATTCAAATCCAGTGAATTGACAATGGCATTAGATGTACAATGCCCTCAGCGGGCTGGGAGGTTCCGGTCAGGTTGACCAGACCGTCGCTGCGAATGCTAATGTTGCTCTCCTGGCTTGTACTGCGGGAACTGCTCTTTTCGTCGTCGGCCCTATATTCGATCGTGTTGGACCCAGAGTTTGTCTCTTGCTTGGAGGATGGACCTATGCATTGTATTCCGGCAGTCTCCTGTGTTTCAACGGTATCTCCAGCTGCAAAGCCACCGCGTGTTTTGCCCACATCTAATCTGTACTCCAACAGCAACCAATAACGGCGGATTCGTGATCGGCTCTGGTGCCATTCTCGGTGTAGGGGCATCTTTCTTGTGGGTTGCACAGGGTGCGATTATGACGACCTACGTTCCCGAGTCACAGAAGGGTCGCGCAATCGCAGCTTTCTGGATTATCTTCAATCTTGGCGGTGGCGTCGGGTCTCTCGCTAGCTTCGGCCTCAACTTTAAATCGACGACCGGAACTGTCAGCGACGCAACATATATTGCTTTGCTTACCATCATGGCCTTCGGATGGGCGCTGGGGACTCTCATCTGTCCACCATCGTATGTTAGAGTTGCCCAGATGGAGGTCACACCGGAGAGCGAGAAGAACTTCCGTCAGATTCTTCGCCATTCCCTCCAGACTATCTGTAACTGGCGGGTGTTGTGTATGCTGCCCCTCTTCTTCTCGGCCAACGTGTTCTACTCCTACCAGCAGAATGCTGTGAACGGTATGAACTTCAATATCCGGACTCGTTCGCTCAACGGTTCGCTTTACTGGATTGCGCAGATGCTGGGTGGTCTCGTCATGGGTCTCATTCTCGATATTCCAGGTGTCAGTCGACCCAACCGCGCTCGCATCGCTTGGGCGTTCTTGTTTGTCACTGGAATGGCCATCTGGGGTGGAGGTTATAAGTTCCAAGTGTGGTCTGATCTCCGTCTGGAGCAGGGCCTGAAGCAGGATATCGATTACACAGACGCTGATATCTCAGTGGGCCCGATGTTCCTCTACATCTTCTATGGCGCCTATGATGCGTTGTGGCAATCATTCTGCTACTGGCTTGTTGGTGCCCAGTCCAATTCCCCAGCCACAGCAGCCGTTCTGGTTGGAGCGTACAAGACCTTCCAGAGCACTGGTGGTGCAATGGCGTGGCGCATCAACGCCATGGAGAAACCCGCAATGACCCAATTCGCTATGAACTGGGGGCTTTGCATGGGCTCGTTGGTTGTCGCTATCCCGACCGTGCTGGCTATCACTCTCACCAGTGATAAAGAAGCAATAGCAGTTAATGAGAAGGACTTCCCAGGCGCGGAGGAGCCCCGGGGAGAGGTGGTGAAGACTTGATTTTTCCCCATGCCAATCTCATGTTAGGGAAAAGTGCGGAATCTTTGCCGTCGATGAAGGATATATGTATAGTAGAAGAATGAAAAAGAAAACTTCGGAAAAAATTGACAGCATTCAGATGCTCGCAGATTATGATCAGCGAGATATCGTGAGGGATATATACACGGCATGTCCTAACAGAAAACTTGGGGATCGTTGTATGCCAACAAATCCCGTCTCTCGGCGGCTAGAGGTCCTCCACTCTACCTTACCGGACGCACTTCTTCAGCACAGCGGTTTCCAGCAGCAACTTAGTATACTGGCGGTGTGCCCAAGCCACCTTTTCATCCATAGGTGCAGCTTCCGCCTTTCCGAGACCCTGATAGAAACAGCTCTTCAGACTGAATTCGGCCACGCCTTGGTCTCGCTTGACCACAGCAGCGATTTCGAAGAGGCCATCGGAGGGACGGACTTCACGGATGCGTGGGGAGTCACCGCAGCGAACAACAATACGGTCTTCGGTCTTCTCGACGACTTCAAAGTGGTCGGTAATGAGGGTTCCTACTTCGTATTTGTTTTCGAGGAGATCCGATCGGTCCCAGAGGTGGTCGGCAGTCTCGGGGCCACGGTACTTTCGTTCAAGAAAGGCTCGTTGAGGAATGTATCCTGGAGAAAGAATAAACATGTTAGAGTTCGTGGCATTGCGACGCGGCTGGTTCCCCCAGCGTAGAACTTACCCATGCCACCCCAGACGCCGGCACAGAACGCTTCCACAAGTTTGCCCTTCTCCTCGACCAGTGAGGGCTGGATCTTGTCTAGCGGGATCCGACGAACGCAGACATCGTGAAGAGTTGGGTTGCCACTCGGGTTGAACTTTTTGTAAAAGGCCGATTGGAAGATAGGATCGGAGCTGTCCATGACCTCGAAAATGTCATTGCGTGTGGCGCCCCAGAAGACGCCGACCGAGGCAATACTGCCGGCGACGGTCGTCTTGACCAATTTGCTGAAAATACCCATGGTTGAGGGGGGAGAGGGGGGTTGGAAGTAGGTGAGGAGTAACGAGAGGGGAGCGAGAGCTTGGAGCCAGAGCTCTCGGGGAAAGCTCCGACCGCCAAGACCAACCTTGGAAGGCCCTCGGGCCATCTCCACTGGATTTCCACGTCTACAATGGTTTCTGGCAACCACCACGACCACTGGCTTTTGCGCAGCAGAAAATAATGTACCCAGATATGAGTTTAACAATTCCTATGCCGATTGAACAAGATTGGTTGATGTCAATATAAGACTACCACCTAGTGCTGGCCGATCTCTAGCATATGGTAAGGTCGGATACGATGTGACAGGTAATTCTTCTTAACCTTCTACATATGTAGCTATAGCACTAATGAAGGGAAGAAAATATACAAGTACGTCTACGAATATACCTGAGAGTATCTAAGGAACCACTGAAAAGACCACTGAAAAGACCACTGAAAAGACCACTAGCAAGGCTGCTAAAACAAACATAAAACCATCCGATGTTATAATGACCTCAGCACCGTTGACATTTATGGAAAGCGTGATGAGCAACTCACATGACATGAGTCAAATCAACTTTGGAAGGTCAACCACCTACAGTACTCCGTACCAACACGAACATCCCATCTCAGAATGGACCTTCCATTACTACAGTCCAAGGATCGTCTGCTCGGCAAATATCAATGCCATTTGATCTTCGAGAACATCCTTCAAAATTCTCCGAACCTGCAACCAACAAACTCCTCTTCGAAATATTTCCAGAAGCCCGGGCAATTGGTTTTGACGATCGAGTGCTAGTTTATCGTTTTGATGGTGATCTGCCGCCCAAGCCATGGCCTCAGCAAATTGCACATGTACCTTGCTACTTGACGAATGATCCCTACGATAATGGCCCTATGATCCCTATTCGCCACCACAGTCCTTCTCGCATTCACGTCTCCCCAACAATTAATCTGAGAGACAACGAAGCAGCAGCAAATCTGATTTTCGACTTGGTACGGGATTTCTTCACCAAAGCAAACATTCCTATCACGGAAATCCAATTCCGGGGGCACCTCATTATCATCATCTTGGAAACTGAACCAGATAATCTCGAAGTTCTATGGGCACTTCCTAAGTCGATTGCAAATTGTAATTGCTTTTACCTCTTTGAGTCGGAAATAGAGAGACCCGTCAAGCTTTCGGCCCAGCCGCCGAAGCAAATTACCCCGGCTGCTACTGATAAAACGGCTATTGATGATACGCAGAACCCGACCCTCCGGCCAGGGCTAGTTTTAAGTTCCACAAAAACCACCCAGGGAGAAGAGTTCCGAACTTCTTCCGGCGTCCTTGTTCAGGACACAAGTGGTCATAGGTACATGACAGCTGCCTCACATGGATTCCCTGAAGGGGGGACGGTTTATCATCCTACTGCCTCTAGTCTGGAAATCGGACGATCTATTTTCAAACTCACACACACTAACATTGCGCTCGTCAAACTCAACGACGGGATACAGTTTCTGAATGAGCCTTTCAGGAATAGTATCGCCCCACGTGATCCGTTCAAACTCGATAACTTCATTCGGGCGGGCGAGACAAAGATAGGCGACGACATTTTCCTTGATAGTCCATTCTCTGGCGTTATCCAAGGGTCACGAATGGCCCACTCCTCTGTTCGGATCCCCTATCCTCATGGGCCTACCGTCTGGATTCGTTGTCATTTGGTCTACCTTGGTCAAGACTCTGCCAGCGATATAGTCGACGGAGTTTGCGGCTCGGCTATTTGGGACAAGGATCATAGAGTTCTTGGATTCTTTCGTCACGCCCGCATGTCAGGGGTGTTTAAGGACCATTGTTCCATTATCGCTGCTGACCATATGCTTGATAAAGGGTACACCGTGGTTTAGTTTCGTCCTCTTCTCCTCAAAGCTCACGATGATATACGTGGTTTGAGGTCTAGACCTTTGCTATCAGATCATCGTTCAAATAACTTTCCCGGTTTGTTTCTATGTTCATTGTTTTCCCCTCGTTTCTGGTTCCTTTTATGCTAATGGCACAGGTCTCGCTATACCCTATTGCTGTACGGTCTTGTTAGGCTAGCTCTTCGTTCTACTTCTTTGCTTCCACAATCAAGTCGATGATATAGTTTGTTCTTCCAGCACATGTAGGCGAGCAGGGGCCATAGTCTACTTGTAAAGGAGCCCCGAACAGAACTCAAACATTCTCTGCTTGCTCCTCTTGTTGCTGCGTCCCTGTCATACGTATATCTTGGGAGCTCTCCTTCTCCTTCCGATTTATTGCTCGCCAAATAACAAAGATAAAGAAAAATACGAGTATATAAAAAGTGATGGAGCGATAATAGCGACATGAATCTGGATCACAATATTGACGGCAGATAGGATACAACACCACGAGAGGAGATGCCAAAAGACAAACCGTGACGCTATTAAGCACAAAATTAGAATCACGAAACAGGTGTTTGTGGCTAGGAATGGAAACGCACAAGACCGGATGCTGGTAGTACCCCATCTTTTGTAATATGAGCTCCGGCAGACCAAGAGGGACAGGGCGGACGTCCATTGCATTAGATGCAGAAGAGGGAACGGAGATTTCACCCATAACGAAATTCAGCACAGAAGCGGAGTGGAACTAAAGTCAAGCAAGTTACTGCAAAAGAAAAAGGAAAAGGAACTAAAAATTAAAAACAGCCCTCATCCCGGATCCACCTTAATGGAGTCTTAAGGGGCACGTTAGACGCCCCGAGTCCAGTTTGCATGTACTCTTAGGCAGTGGTGACATAGATTCTCCTTCCGGCATCGGAAAAAGAACTCTTGTAACGATTGTGATAGCTCCCAGGGACACAGGGTAGAGTTCCGGGAGATCTGCGAGCCTTCAAGTACATATGAATGTTACCGGGAGTGATCTTCATCACCTTGATTTCACCATTCAACAATGCCCAATTATTGGTGTAATGGCAACCAGTGTTCTATAACTCTATACGGCTGGATTGAGCTTCAATGCCCAAATAAACGACGCAACCATGGCGCAGATATCCTGATCTACCTAGGTATCAACCATGTCTGACAAACGGTAGAAAACGGAAAAAGACTCACAGCACAGATATAATAAGGAGCCTCTCCAGCAAGTGAAGTATAACCAACACTCCACTGATAAATGGGATACAAAGTCCTATACCAACCAAATTCCCCACACTTTCAAGCGAAGCAATTAGTAGAATGATCCGACTAGCGACATCATTCGTGATCTGACTTGCTAAAAAGGCAAGTAAAGACAAGTCCGTAGCGACGCCTAAGGTGCCTGAAATTATATATTTATTGGATCCCGGACTCCCTCCCATAACCCCAACCAACCAAGTTCACCGTATGATACCCAAGCACCCCTCAAATGAAGTTATTTTATCAATCATAGCCAATTATAATATTTCTAGGTATAGCAGCGAGAAGAAAATGTAGTGAAATAGGAAGGAATCCAAAAAGACACTGCAGTATTATGTTCAGTACAAAGACTGCATATAAGGGTAAAGAATGGCCAATTAAACCAGGCGTTTATGATGGGCTGTTCGTAGAGTGCTCCAATATGTCTGTATTTCTATACATACTCAAGTCAAGTAGAGGCCTCGCCGGTAAATTAGGTATGCCGGGTTAGACCTCGGCAGGGCTTCCCCGATCGGAAAACTCAACCGGCAGGGCCGATATCAGAGTGGAGGTGGGCCAGACCATACAAATTCCGAACCAGATCTATCGAGACCACGGATATAAATCCTCATTCTCCAATTCCTCACATCTCCTTTACCCATATATTGTTTGTAAAACGGTGGGTCGTCGCCTCAATTTTCTCGCCCTGCGAACCGCTGGGTCTCCAATGTTCTCTCCACAAATTGTTCCCCATATTCACGGGGCTTATTCCAAATGCGTCTATCGGGGGCTCCATCCGTCCCACTATGAGTCCAACCTTGGGAACATCGGGAGTCGCACGTGTACGCCCAAACTTCGATACCCTGCTCTAATTGGCACATACCATGGATATGCGAGATATAACCTTGGAATGAACACAATCCCATGAACTGATGATCGGCAGGCTCGTACGCTTTACAATTTTGTGACTGTTTCGACCGTTGGTCATGCCCTATGTGTACCATTGGTATACCCCAGGGGCACTCCAACCGAAGCCCCAACCGAGTAGTTGATCGGCATGAAACTTTAAGCAAGTTTATCAGCCAGGGCTCGGATATCGCGAACCCTTCTAGAATCGATCTAACCGATGACGAGATCTGGCAATCGTCCGTTCTCGACCAGTCGAGGGCTATTCTCAAGATAGGGAACATAAGCATGGAGGAACAGACCCACGTGTACAAACACAAGCAATGGCTGTTTGTTTCGAAGAAGTGATGATGTGCTACGGCCTACGAAAGATATAAAATCCCTGGCATCCGTCCATTCGATTCTTTTCATCAAGTAGATCCGAAATCGTTTCTTTATACCATCATCTTCAGTTCATTGCGAACTTCCCTCGCTGTGCGAGCTTCGTTGACCGACAATCTTTCATTTCTCAATATTCCATTACTTCTTTTCAGTCTCTTCACAATGAGAACCTCATTTGCCGCACTTGCTCTCGCTCTTTCCGGCTCTGCCGTGGGTGCTCCGTTCTCTAGCGGCACTCACATTGCATCCAACTCTTCTGTCGCGTCGACTCCGGTTCATTTGTCAACCGATCGGCCTCTCCCCAGCATTTTTAATGCATTCAGCACTGAGGCACCATCGTCATCTGCCACTCCGTCTTCTGGATCTAGGCCTTTGACCTCGGCGCCTGTACCCAGTAGAAGTGGTGCGAAGCGCGGAGAGGCCATCTCCATCCCGACGGACCTCCCGTCCTTGGCTTCCGATGCTCAATCAGCGGCTGCAGCTCTCGCTTCTCTCGGTGCTGGCGCCCAGAAGCGTGGCGGATCTCTCTCGATTCCCACAGACCTTCCGTCTCTTCTAGCTGATGCCCAATCCATCGGCAGCGCTATCGCCTCTGCAGGTGCCCGGAAGCGCGGCGAGTCGCTCTCCATCCCTACCGATCTTCCCTCATTGCTTTCTGATGCTCAGTCGGCTGCGGCTGCGTTGGCCTCCGCTGGGGCTCAGAAGCGCGGCGAGTCTCTCTCAATTCCTACAGACCTGCCGTCTCTTCTAGCAGATGCCCAATCTATCGGCAGTGCTATTGCCTCTGCGGGTGCCCAGAAACGCGCCGACGAGAGTCTTCCTCTCTTGACCCCCACTGCCACCCCCACTCCGACCGCTCCATTTGGAACTGGCTTGCCTAAGCCTTTCGGCACTCATTTCGCTTCGTCATCTGTGGCTGCTTCCTCTTCTGGTGTTGCCTCTCCTCCCGGCTATGCTTCTTCATCCGGTATTACGTCGTCATCTGTCCGTCCTCTGGTCTGAAGGCTGGTCATTGCTTTTCACAATGGTTGCCAGCTCTGTGAACCGTGGCAGTTGACCATTGTTCAGTTTTGAGATTATGAGGTTCTTCCAGAGATTGTTCTAACCGTCGCTCGTTAATCATCGCTCGTTTGAATTGGGGTACCTTTATGATTGATGTTATTGTTAGTTCGGACCAGAATGTACTGTTAGAAGATCAATTGAAATCTCAGTATATTTTGAGCTCACATGGGAGAATTCCAGATTAATATCCTCAAGTCAATAGAAAGTTCGACTTTGTACGGAATGTCGAATATGTGCTCCCGTGCTCCACATCGTTTGAAGTCGATCGGGGTCTTGTTGAGGACTAATCCGCCCCACGTGTGGATACAGGCACAGACGGCACAGCCACAACAAAATCCGATTCTCCCCTTCTTCGTCATGTTCAAGCTCGTTTTTCTTGGCTTTGGGATTCTTTTCATCCGGTTTTGCGGGCTTTAGTAGTGGTTTCTTTTCCCTTCTCTTTGAACCTTTGCCTCTCACCCCCTTTGTGGAATCATGGCCTGTTGTGTTTGCAGCAGAGTCTTGTTGAGTGGTTGAAACTTGATTTGGAAATGCGCTTCGATTGTATCAAACACATTGTCCGCCTTCGGGACCTCATCCAGCATGTCCGGTAGCGACGGGGTAGGGCGCTGGGCACGACATATCGGTGAGTGGTTGTTGTCGGTTGACGCCCCTTTTCCTTTTGCATTCCGTTCAGCCTCACAGAGGTATACGAGTATACGCTAATAGAGATGTAAACTAGGTCGTTTCGTCCCGTTTCGTTTGCCCCTAGTCCGCCCTCAACCTCGAGGTTGGCGCCCAGTGGCTCTGCGCCCGCCATACCTGATCTCCCTAATATGTTTGATGTTAACGATGCTGCTGACCCTGGAAGGGTTGCGGCAGTATAGCGGTCGCGAAGGGGGTTTGGTCTTTTTTAGCTACACCGAAGATGTCAACGCCGCCCAATCTTTTGCCTACAATTACCTCCCTATCATCATCTCCCTCGTGCTCGTCTTAGTATGGACCGTGACCGATTTCGATGTCCTCCGCCTGGAACCATACTTTCAGTTGTCCCGACCCGAGGGAGCGCCGGCTACCGTCCTCTTCATCAACTACAACTTCGGTCAAACTATTATCACTCCGATCAATGCCGCAATCCGCCGCCACTGGGTCGTATTCTGGGTTTCCTTTGTCACGCTCTCGATCCGAATGATTCTCCCCGCTCTACAAAGTACGGTACTGGAGCTGCGCGAGGTGACGGTGGTGGACGACAGAACCATAAAAAGCTGGCCCGACCTGGTGGATTTGAGAACACAAGCGAGCTGGATCGCAACGCAAGCCGATGGCGACATTATCTTCTCAGATGATCTATTGGGCCGTTCCCGATCCTCCAGATACGCCTTGGCGCCCGTGGAGATACCCGATAGTCACCAAGACGAGAGTACAACCTGGACTGTTGATCAGACGTTGTATTGGGCTCAGCTTTCCTGCCAGAATGTTTCTGTTGGGGACAAGCTCAACGTTGCTATCCAGGACCCCCAGTCGGAATATCCAACAATTTCATGGAGCGCCAGTGGTATTGATTTCCATGATGCACACGGATCCGCCAAATGCGCCCTTGATTTTCAATACGAGAGTGTCTTCTTTCCTACCACTGATTTCCTGCAAGTACGTTATTGGGAGCCGATGATCGGGACTGCTGCCAAAGAATCATTTCCGGATCGAACCCAGGCCTTTATCGAATTTGGCTGCAGCCCTTATGATTTGTATGGTATGCTCATCGGAGTCAATATGACCAATCCAATCTCGACTTCGACGTCGACCGAGTACTCCGCGTCCGGTATGGCCTTTGCCTGTGATATCATATATAATAAAGCGGAGGCTCGTGTGGCTATGCACTCCAACAGCTCCATCATATCTATTGATGTCGATCGAGCAACCACCCGCGCGCTCACAGCAGCAGAGTTCAACATTGAACATTTCCAAGCTCTGCTTTCTCAACGGGCTCCGTTCACCAGTGACATGCTCTTCATTAGTGAAAATGCTACCACGGGGGCTCGCACAGTAACTGAACTCCCTATTATCAGCCAGGAAATAGGAGATCTCCAGCCTGTCCTGGTGCTCGACACATCCACAGTGATGACAGAGACCGACTTTGAATCCAAGATTGCCCGGGATGTCAAACAGACTTTCGTGCTCACATTCAGTCGCTTGTTTGATCCCGACAGTGCACCAAGTATTCTCGCCGCTGAGCGCCTGTCGAACCAAGTTGCTATTGCGGTTGTTGACTTCGCGGCCCTTTGGTCTGAGCTCATTCTTGCCCTGGCCACTTTGACTGCGGTGTACCTCCTTTACATGTATAGTTCGCGTGAACTGTTCCTCCAAAGTGACCCGGGATCCATCGGTGCCATGTGCAGTATTGCCGCTGATATATTTCACCCGTCCAACATCCTTGCAGCGCCAGTGGCGGAATTTCATCAATTCTCTACTCGGCAACTTCGTCGTATCTTCAAAAATGCTCGGTGTTACTGGCGTCCAGGCCCTTCCGGCAACAGGCTGGAAATTCTCGCTGAAGATGGTTTGTGCCGCCCCTGTTCTTCGAATCCTATTCATCGTCGAGAGCTATAACTGACAGTGTCATCAGGCTCCCCTGTCCAGCTTGCAGAGAACCTCCGAACCCGTGTTGATCCGATGCCTCACTTTCTCCTGATTCCTTTTTTCCTTATTGAATTCTTAGCGCTAGCGGGAGTGATCATCCTCATTGGACTAGTGGTCTCATCTTTGCTTCGAAACGGCCGCTTCAGCCACCTAACCCAGTCCGACTCGAGCTCGTTCCAGATTGTCCTTTCCTTCCTGCCCTCCCTCGTCGCATCGTCCGTCGGCGCTCTATGTACCTCCATTCACCGAAACCTCACCGTTTTGGAGCCTTGGGTCCACCTGCAACGCGGCAACGCCTCGGCAAGGACATCGCTGTTACTGAACTATTCGTCCCAAAGTCCACTCGCCATTTTCTTCAAGTCCGTACGCAACGGGCAACCATTGCTGGGCCTCGTCTCAGTTGCGTGCGTTGTTAACATGGCTTTAACTGTTGTTGCGGGTGCGCTTTTCACTCAGAAATTGACGACCTCAACATTGGATACCAGTGATTTATCAATGAACTATAGCCAGTCTATACTTTGGGGGAGTGACTTCGCCGAGGAATTCACCGAGTATGGTTTGATTCAGAGCAGCATCAGCAGCGGAGTCCCCATGCTGTCTTGGACTGGCCCATATCAGTCTTTCGTCCCAGTACACGTGACGGATCGCAACCCAGATGTGACTTATGGCGCCTCAACGCTTGGTGTTGGAACTGAGCTCAAATGCGAGCCTCTTTCATCCGACGCTCTTGTCCATGATACACGCGATGGTCATCAACATTGGCGATATGAACTATTTGGCAACTCTTCTATAGAATGCATGGCGCGCATGCCACTCTTGAAGAGCAAACAGGAAGGTATCTCGCTATCTATTCACTTTCTGTCCCCAGATGATGACGAGGAATCCGACATCTGCCAGACGTCGACCGTTCTAGTTGTCGGCCGTTGGGATTATTTGCCGGACACCCCAATCACGGATAACAACACGATTGCATTGCATTGTGAACCCCAGGCAACGTTGCAAAGCTACTCTATCTCTTTCGACCAGAAGGGACAGATCAGTCGGCATGACCCTGTTCCCAATACATCTATCACCCATGGAACCATGTACGACAATGCAACCGTGAGTCTCGGTCAGTTCAACAAAGTCTTTGCGGCCATTCCTAGCAGCTTTGTGGGCAATACTAGCATGCAAAACGGGACATACAACATTTCTTCCTATGATTGGGCAGGCTTCCTTGTTGCCCGGCTCTACGAACGCGAAGACCCTGAATTTGACGCCCTCGACGCCGATCTTCTGTCCGACATGACTCGCACCGTATATCAATGGGTCTATAGCACCTACTTCTCAATTTGGCGCGATATTTATCTCGAACCTCTTGATGACCCGGTCCCGGCCACAAATGCAACCATTACCCGCGTTACCTGGCGCATGGTTCCGTCCGGTCCATCACTTGCCATCGCTCTAGCCATCATTGCCTTCGACGCGATTGTTGTGCTTTTAGTGTTCGGAACGCGACGCGGCCGATTCCGGGGACCCCGCATGCCGCGCTCCATTGGAGCCGTCATCCCCTGGATTTCGCACAGCCAAATGCTTCATGATTTTACAAATACACACAGCTGGAGCAGTGCTGAACGGCATGCTCACCTTGTATCCCTGAACAAACGCTACGCTTTCCGCATGTTCATGGGCGCCGATAACCGTTGGAGGTTCGCCGTTGACCAGGAACCAGAGAATATCAAACCTCCTGATGCCCCGGACAGCGAGACAGCAGTTGAGGTGGATAAGACCACCTCAATTCAGCTACAGGAGATCCGAAGATCACCCTCTCCTACTCGACCCTGACGACCCTGCCTTTATGTGCTACGAATTTTCTTGTGATTTGGATACGCTATATTATGTTTCGCGGGTATATATTCATTTGGACATGGGCGTTTTTAACTTTGATAACCCTCCCCAGATAGACAGTTGGACAAGCAAGCTGGCCCTCGCTTTGTTCACTTGCATTTTGGACGTCATGAGAGGAGACGTCGCATTGGTGCATTGTAAAAGATATCCGGAACCGTGTGTATATCCTCTGGAGCGCCCTTTTCCCATAGTCTCGTATTTGGGCTTCGTTGAGGGTTGCCGATGTGGAGAGACGGTGTCGTATGACACCTGCATGGGAAAGATCTTTGGCAGGCAAGAAATTTACATTCATATATATCACCATATGTCGAACATGTTGCCCGAGTCCTACTTCCTCTATAATCGACGCCGAGAAAGGTTAAGCGAGACAAAAAGGGTATATATAGTATATGGCACTACGGATACGGATGATTCAAATAAGAGCCTCATTTTGGTGAGATTAAGTACAACCTTCATTGTCCCGAGGTCTAGCTTCTATAGTGAACCTTAAATCATAGAGCTGAAACCAAATCAAGTGTCGAATTTAGTATTCTACCGTGCGGCTCTGAGTCGACCATCAACCGCCCGAAGAAGAACGTAAAGTGTCTCCAAAAAGGGTGCTTGGATGCCGAGTTCTCGAGATTTCCGGACTGGGAAGCCCAAGATAACATCGATCTCCATTGGCCGTCCACTTTTACAATCCGTCTGCATGCTGCTTCCAATCCCAGGCATGGCATTGATCTTGTCCATAAGCTGGTCAATCAGATCATCTTTCAGCGGTACACCACAGCCACGAGCGATGTTGATGACCTCCTGCATCAATTGGCGTGTGAAAGGTGTCGCATCTTCTGAAGACTTCAACCACGACTGTGTATCCACCATCGTGAGGGTCGTCAACGAGTTCCATGCTACGTTCCAAACCACCTTCTCCCATCGCTGGATCTGCATATCTTCAAGGACCTGGAACCGAGTCTTGCCATTGCGGAGGAGATCGGCAAATGCATCAAGTCGCTGTTGCTCGACTTGGCTTTCGACCTTGGGGTTGGGGAATACGCCGATCTGCATATCCTCGGATTTGGTGTGCGCGACAATCCCAGGACTTGTCTGTGTGGCCCCTACCCACGTCTGTTGGAGTTAGGATGAGACTGTAATTGACGATATGAAGGGAACGTACCACACAGGTTATGATCGAGTTATCGGGGAACCGCTTTCGGAATGGTTCCTCGTTACCAACACCATTCTGGATGACTACAATGGTAGTCCTGCTGTCGATGGCTGGCTGTAGCTGAGCTGCTACCTCATCCTGATCGATTGCCTTGTGAGCGCACACGATGTAGTCGACTGGCGAAATTTCCGAGACAGATTTTACCACTAGTTGGGTTATCAGCAAGATTTTTTGGTTTGGATCGTGGATATCTGACATACCTCGGTGTGGATGAAAGGTATGCTGGCCATGATTTTGGCTATTGAGAGTAATTCCCTTTCGGAGCCCAGATATTAATACTGGAATAGCCTAATATAGCACATCAAAATACTCACATTTGCTCGAACAGCTTCATAGTTTGAACGTGCCACGACAGTCAGTCGCACACGATCGGAGCGACTCAGTATGAAGGCATAGAAGGAGCCAATCCTATAGAAAAAGTCAGTATAATACCATTTTTGTGAAAGAGGCCGAACTCACGCCCCCAAGCCATAGACGAGGACATCAGTCTGGTCTGCCATTTCGCGAGGATCAAATGCGTATGCAAGACACGAAGTGTATGGTGTATTCCTTTTGAGACTCGACTTAGGTTCCCCGCATCGGAGGATGGCCGCGTGGGGGTGGACTCTCCACGGACAATTAGGGGGAATTTGGGATGAGGTAGTATTCTTGGCGTTTGATATTCAAGCGAAAGGGCCTGGTAAGCGATTGATCTAATTTATAGCTTTACGCTAGCTATCAAGTGTTTCTCCAACCGACTGGTATTCACCATTTCGGGTCTCAACTCTTCCAGACTGCTCACTCCTAGAAAGACCATATTTGTTTCAATCTCCTGTCGCAGAATCTCAATCATCCGTCGCACTCCCTTCTCGCCATATCCGGACAGACTGAACAAAAATGGTCTGCCCAATCCCACAGCAGTTGCTCCTAGTGCAATGGCCTTGAGTACATCTGTTCCTCGGCGAATGCCACCATCAATAAAGATCTGCATCTTGCTCTCAATCAAGTGAGGCGCGAACTTTCGAATCTCCAGTAGTGTTAGAAGAGGTGATTGTGCCCTGTTTATACACGTTAGTATACCACTAGCCTGGGAAATGGGTGATAGTCGGGAGATATCATACGTGTCTTGCGAGCGTCCTCCATGATTCGAGAGCACGATGCCTTGCACACCATGCTGGTAGGCGAGCACTGCATCCTCCACACATTGGATTCCCTTGATGACAACAGGGAGATCTGTTAGTTGACGAAGCCATGTGAGAATCTCCCAGTCGATGAATGGAGATATCGAGCTGGCCATGATCTTCGCTACGCCCTGTCCTTCCGTGTTATTGTCGGTAGCCTGAAACACGTTAGTAAATACAATAACAGCCCAATGGTATCTACCGGGCAGAGTCCATACCGTCACTCTCAAATTCAGCCGTTCGTCCATCTCGCGTTTCCCCACCATGGGCGAGTCGACCGTAATCCAAATAGCACTAGCACCAGCTCTTTCAGCTCGCCGTACAGTCTCAACAGACTTTTTGATATCTTTGTTGACATATAATTGTTGGAAAATAGGCTGGTTCGGTGAGGTGCGACTCTTCATCACTTGTTCAATCGGCATGCTGGATCCGTTTGCGAGAACTTGGACCAGTCCGTCCTTACCAGCTGCAGCTGCCAGCGCACACTCACCCTGTGGATGGGCAAGTTTTGCAAGACCCACTGGAGAGATATAGACAGGTAGCGTGGTAGAGTACCCTAAGATTGCGGTGGTCGTATTGACAGCCGGGATCTTTCGCAGGATACGTGGACGCAGGGAAATCTTTTGATATGCCAGGGCATTATTCCGTTTGCTGATCTCATCGTCTGCACCGGATGAATAATAGGCCCATGTTGTAGCAGGCAGCCTCTGAGCAAGGTGTTCAAAATCATGTAGATTGATCAGACTTTGCAATGGTGGGAGACCACCGTCGGCTGGTTTTGATTGCTTCTCATTCATCGCATCTTGTTTTTCTTTTGCCGTGTCAAATTCAGCAGCATCAATATGGCCTTGGAGGGCAGTCTCAGGGAGTGCTTCACTCAACAGCTCCAGCGAATGAACCGAGTCGAAATCGTCAGTCGCGTCTTTACCCGCACATCGCAAAATAACAGCTGCACCACCTGGGTGGGAGTCCAAAAAGTCTTCAGAAGTTAGCCTGGGGTCGTAGGGCCTTCAGGGATTATGGTTTCCCTACCTGTGACATCGTACACAGCCCCATGGATGGCCACCCAACACGATTCCTGATTGTTATGTCGGTTGATTTCCTGGCGAGTGAGTTTCATTATGAATATTGCTATATTTGCCAACTGCAACTGGCAGATTCTCATCATAAAATGGCCGCACTGCTTATCCCGCGCTCAACCCCGTTGACGATCCCGGAATCCACCCGAGCGTGGGGGTTCACGGCCCCAAGCTCTGGAGATGGGCCAATTTCTCCGGCTTTTTACCCCCAGCCTTTAATGCGGGGAATTTGGGATGGTGGGGAGCCAACCCACGCTCCCGATGTATAGACAAAATCAATTTTATTCGACTTTTTCTGAGGAAGAAATGGCGTTTGTTTTTGACCCTTGAGGTGGCCCGCATCGGAGAATGGGTGTTAGGGGTTGGTATATGTAGCTTTGCATTTCGTACATACTGTATATAAATGCATCTACTCATTACCTGTACGAATAATTGGCACTGATAAAATTTCTTCATTTGAAATTATCATAAACCTCAGGACCGCCGTCCTAGATTTTGGTGGACCAGGTCACCTTGATAAATCCATGGACTTAGCCTCGCCCCTACGAGTCTTTCTTTGATGTCCCCGAGGAAGTAGAAATGCATTCATGTAAGAGAAAGTTATCAGTAGAGAATTCGAATTTATGATCAGCGAAAATACTTTGACAAACACGAGCGAAGTAGTGTGAGTACCCGATCATCCATCATGGATAAACTGGGACATGCCGGTGACACCAAAGATCGATGCTCAGGATTGAGCGATGTCACTTGCTCTCCACCGAAGTCTACAACCGTCTCAAAGTCACTTTCCCAGTCATTCCCACTCATGCGAGCTTGAAATTGGTGTAACACATATCAACCGCTTGGGCGTCAAAGACTGCCCCAAACAGATGCCCGATATGATGTTCGATTCTCCAATGAATGCCCGCCTCATCGGCGACGAATGACTTTGTGGCCGTCAGGTTACGGCATACCAGGTCGAATTGGATCGCCACTCTACCCCCGAAGGTCCAGTGCTGCGAATTATGCGTAGCTTCGGCTTGGCTCGCAAAGTTAAGCCATAGTCGAAAAGGGGCCCCTAAAGTTGATTACATGTCTTAGGCTCGAGGTTGTTCTCTTGGCGATAACTCGGAGATGAGGGAGAGGAGATTCGACGGTGGTACATGGAACCAGTGGGTTTAGCATATGTGTTCTGGTGCCTTCTCTACCAAATCTCTACCAGACAGTGATGAGCATACACAACTAATGTTAGTACCTCTAGGCCACAAGGTCTTACTCACAGGGTGTGTAGATAGTACGGTGGTTAAATCTTCATTGAAGGCGAGGACTGAAAAGGTTGGCTTTTAGAGGTCCCATGTCTGGCAATGCGTCTGAAGAAGGGTTTCGGGGATAGAGGATGTTGTGCCTTCCGGAATTTAACAGCCAAATGGAAATCGACCGGAGGGTCCAAATAACACTACTGCACTCACTGAACACATGGCCATTCTCAGCAAACGGCAGGCTGTTCCAGATACCAAATACCTGTTCTCATGTAACCT
Organism: Penicillium mononematosum; assembly: GCF_028829835.1. Lineage (NCBI taxonomy): Eukaryota > Fungi > Ascomycota > Eurotiomycetes > Eurotiales > Aspergillaceae > Penicillium > Penicillium mononematosum. Next base: position 3,239,294 of record NW_026643272.1, on the reverse strand, counting down.
TCTCCAGAAGAAGGATCCCCCTTCGGGGAACTTTGCCGAGCAGATTATGTCACTGGAGAACACAAGGTCGGCAAAACACTCGAGGTCACTTGGTCGAAGTTCGTACAGTCGCTCGTAGACTGTGATTTCATTCGTAGAGTCACCCACGGCAGATTTGATGGTGAGCAACTAGAGCACACTTATCGGCGATCCGCCATAAGGTCAACGCAGCTTTGCTCTCGTCACTCTCGCCAGTCGGCGAGGACATCGTGGCAGATCGAAGTAAAACTGCTGTTCAGGTTGCAGGCAATGAATAATTTAGCCTTTTGCCTTGGGGTTTATGATCCAATATCATTAGCTTGCCTCAAGTGCACAGTGGATGAAATTAGGGAGCTTAGCTTCAAGGCTTTGCTCTGATTCCTGAATGTGAACGGTAGGAAAGAACTCAAAGATATGATATTGTACTCTCGATGACGGTCTTGTTCGCAGCTGAAGGGGAGGAGAAGGAGGATTCCGTTTATGGAGATTGCAAAACCCAGTCAACTTGTTGCTTGGGTAGACAGTAATCCACTTATACCTCCACCAGTTCCTTCTCGGGGCCATATCAAACTCCCCAGTTGACTTGTGCTAGTCGTGGGATGTAGCCATCCAGGAGTTACCCTCAAAGTATCGGGATGCACTGTGTAGAGGAACTCACGGCCCTTGAGCTGCATCAGTGCCAGAATGGTCATGGCATACAGCTGGCTAACAGGAAAGCAAACTTTAGACTGATAGGGGTCGGAAAGCCAGATGAAGATGGATTCGATTCGATAGTGTCCGAAAAGTTCGACGCCTGTCGAATGCGCCTAGCGGAAGAACTCGAGAACTCTGTGCTCGTTGTCCCAGATCGCTGAGCCACAAGCTCCATCAAGTGGCTCGGTCACAGTATCTTGACCGTGGGTACACTCAATGGCAGTGAATCTAAATCTGGGTAGGTTTGTGAGGACCGTCGGAGGGAATCCGAATAGAGGTGTGGGCTAGAGCATCCCCTAACCGGTGCAGTGCAGTGATCAAGAGGATGTCAAGCATCTATGAATGGGAAGTTGAGTGAGCCATTTTGGAACACCCTGGCATGTCACCTATCAGAGAAAGTGAAATGTTTCAGGGGGTGTTGACTTGAAGGGTGAGTTTCGAGTAACATCGGAGGTAAAATTATGGAAACTACACCAGGTGGCAGGAGCGACCTCGTGATGGGCCCGGGAGGAAATGTTGACATAAGTTGGTATTAACTCCAGGGCTGCCCTGGAGGTCCATGGATGCTATGATTAAGACTCTGTCATATTCTTTTTAACGTCTTTTCACTATTCCTTCATCATGTCTTTTTAATGTCCTTTCTTTATGATCTAAAAGATGTCTCTTTAGGACGATAGAAGGATGATAACCCATATGGTACCCATATGTCAAATGAAATGTTAGTGCCCCACCTCGCTACAGCAGTTTTCCCACCAATGAACACCTCAAAGCAGGGGACACTTACATTGTTACATTGTACTGAGTACCTCCCGACGTGGGGGAACTGATACACGGCAATCAGGTTAATCGGACTTCTCCCGAGATCCCCGCGTGGGATGCGTTTTATGGTGTGGGGTTGAGTCGCGAACCTCCAGCTACGAATATAATTTGGTCGCATTCCAGATTCTGCTGCTCCAGCTCCGGGATCAGTCAATACGCGAGAATTTCATTCCATAATCCACTATGGCTAAGATCAAATCCATTGAGCACTTCCGTGTAAAGCCCCGCTGGCTGTTTGTCAAAGTCACCGATGATGAAGGGCGCTTCGGTTGGGGAGAGGGAACATTGGAAGGGCATTCTCTTGCTGTTGAAGGGGCACTCGATGAAATTATCGCTCGAATTGTGGGATACGAAGCGGAGTATGCTTGAATCCATCGTCTTGAGTCACAGCCAAAATGCTAACCGTCCCTGACAAGTGATATTCAACACATTTGGCAGACAATATGGCGGCTTGGGTTCTACCGGGGTGGTCCGGTATTTATGTCAGCTCTATCGGGGATTGACATCGCCTTGTGGGATCTGAAGGGCCGGAAGCTGGGTGTCCCGGTCCACGAGCTCCTGGGTGGAAAGGTACGCCAGAAGGTGCAGGTTTATGCCTGGATTGGAGGTGACCGACCAAGTGATGTTGAGGCTGCAGCGTGAGTTCCCCGAAATCAAAGGACAATGAAAGAAAGCGAAGTTCTAACAACTTGAGTCAATAGGAAAGAGCGAATCGCCCAAGGCCTCAAGTGCATCAAGATGAATGCAACCGAAGATGTCAACTGGCTCGACTCGCCGGCCGTTCTACAGTCCTGCGTAGAGCGATTGAAGCAGGTGAAGGCTCTGGGTCTTGATGCCGGTCTGGACTTCCACGGTCGCTTGCACAGGCCTATGGCCAAACAGCTGGCCAAGGCACTGGAACCTTACCAGCCTCTGTTCATCGAAGAGCCTTTGCTGTGCGAGCACCCCGAAGCGATCAAGCAACTCTCCGAGCATACTACGATTCCTATTGCATTCGGCGAGCGCTTATACACTAGGTGGGACATTAAGCGGTTCTTGGAGGATTCGTCGGTAGATGTTCTACAGCCTGATATTGCCCACGCAGGAGGTATCTCCGAAACTATGCGTATCTCAAACATGGCTGAAGCATACGATGTCGCTATCGCGCCTCATTGTCCTCTGGGCCCGATCGCCTTGGCAGCATCCCTCCAAGTGGCCGTGTCGATACCCAATTTTGTCATCCAAGAGATGTCGCTAGGCATGCATTACAATGTTGAAGCTGGGGATATCGATCTGAATAGCTACTTGTTGGATAAGACCGTCTTTGATATCACAGAGGGATATGTTGCTGCACCCTCTAAGCCCGGCTTGGGAATTGATATTGACGAAGACATGGTACGGAAGATCAGCAAGGAGACAGAGCCTTGGCGGTGTAAGGAGTTCTATGGACCGGATGGCTCTATTCGTGAGTGGTAATAATGACGATATTATATCGATATTCCTGTTATAAATGTGTGTTGGAATTGTTCAGCATGCGGCGCATCCACCAGAGCGGAGATGAAGCAATATCATGATCAGAATCACTAAGATACATAGCATGACTTTTTCCTAGTTTTGTTTTCTTCTTCCTGGCTTTGAGCGCCTTGTAATCTTGACTGGTAAGATGAGGATAAGGATGGCCGGCCTTTGATCCGTATGACATGCAATTTTCATCATCTCGATATACGACAACAGACGCAAGAAGTTCCCGTTATATCACGACAGGTTTAGAAAATGATGATGATAATTTCTCCATCGGCAATATAATTTATTCTTCAGAATGAGGGCCCCTGGCCTTTCCAAATAATCCGGTGCCTGGCAAATATCTTCTATTGTTTTGTATTCAATTATCATATACGGGGAGACGCCAGCACATAATGATTTTGCAAGTTCTCCTGGCATTCGCAACGCTGGGGCTTGCTGTCGACTATCCAGTCGTCTCTTTGTTCATTCCAAACGCCGACCCTCAGCCGTTGTTGGGTGAAGTGTTGGCAGCGGTTCGTATCAATAGAATTGATCCACGGATATCCAACTAATTTTAAATAGCAATCAGCAACAACTACGTACAGCATCAATTGCCCACCCAGCAACACCAATAGCACACAATGTGGCATGGGCCCTGGACTCTTTTTGACCTCAGCCCCAACTAGTGTCGAATACTTGATAAGTGCTGAAGCTGACAACGTGTGCGTTTACTCAACTCCCAACCGTTACCTCAAGCTGTACAAGATTGCTCATTGATTCCACAGATATAATCACGTTGTCTGCGTTGTGACCGATCTCCCGACGGGGGCTTATACTTGTACAGACACTGTTACAGGGAACGGGCCGGACACGCCCGGCACCAGCACTTCAACAATCGGTTGGGACCAGATAACGCTATTGCCGGTTACCATAACTTCTACTGCTGATGCAGTCTTAGCAACAGCAAATGCCGAGTCAACTGCTAAAAATGCTAGTCAAGTTCTGCCAGGTAGCCAGGCGTCACCCGCTGCCGCTGCTACCACTGCTGCTGCTGCTGCTGCTGCTACCACCATCGACGCTTCGCCCACTGCTCCTGCCACCACGGTTTCAGCATCACCAACTGCTGCTGATACCGCCATGGCCACTACCCCCGCGGCGGGTGCGGCTGTAAGGTTGAGCCCTACTAGTCTCGTATTAGCTTGTGCTGCAGCCCAGGCTCTGGTAGTATTACTACTTTGACTGAGATTGATCCCCATTTACCTACCTGCCGTTCCTTGCCTTCTAATATTCTCGACACCACCAAGAGATTGCTGCAAAACCTAGTTTAATAAGTCTTAATAATCTAATTTGTACTTGAGGACCGTTTCTAACATTTCCTGATTTCTATATAAATGGATCCATGGCAGAGATGTCATAAAATTGCAACCTATACCGATCTACGACAACTACTTTCATGCCTTTATGTCCACAAATAGAATAGATGACATAACTGCATCTCAACCCTTTGTATAAGTCATCCTCAAGTTATTCTGCAGGCTGTAGGGGGACAATATCCATGATCACATGCAAAACTGCAAAGACCCAGATACGAGTCGTCTTCGCCGATAAGAGGCGCCCCACGAGCTCCAGTTGATGGTGGAAGCGGGACTGGGATTCCATACTGCGTACAAGTGCAGGGTCCAGGTGGACAATAACCATAGCTGCAACAAAACGAACACAACCCACTGTAGTTGTTGGCTCCTGTTCCTGCAATGCAGGCCCTACTCCCACCACCCCCTCCTCCTCCGCCCCCGCCGCCGCCACCTCCTCCTCCAGCGTTTCCATTGCCAGTTCCACCTCCGCCGTTACCACCTCCACCACCGCCCCCGCCGCAAGTTCGGCTTGGAGGTGAATTTGGCGGAGTCATAGCCTGGGTAACTGTCACAGTGACGACGACAGTCGACGGAATAGCAGAGCATGGCCCAGGGGCTTTTGTTGTGCTAGGAGGAGAACTTGGCAATACGGTGCTCTTACTTGGAGATGGAGCAGCCGGGGGTACTGTACCTAACGAGGGGGTAGGTTGACATGTCTGAACACGCAGGCCCTGTGTAAAGGCAGAGAGCCCTTCTGGCTGGAGGGCATCGTCGGATCCTGATGGAAGCGTTCCGACTGCACGTCAAAGTCAAAAGGGGACTATCAGCAGTGGCTATATCTTTACTTACCATAGGCGTTGAAGTTATACAAACCACACACGCACCCGTCGATAATCTCCTTCAAACTGGTCCCTGACAGGATAGTCTTGCCGTCGCGATTGACCTCAAAGCTTTGTGCACCAACTCCCATTGGCACCTCCTTTGCACTTGCCCCGGCTGGCGCTTCGTAATTATGGACAGTCCCGCCGCTGTTGACCTGCACTGTGGCTGGGGCTGTAAGCAATGATACAACAAAGACAGAGTCGGCCATGGATTCCCAGCCATCTGGACGACCCATGAAATAGTTTCCACTGCCATTGTTCGCTGGTACCATGCAGGTATCTGTAGAGTCGCAGTTCACCCCACGTGGTGCAGGTCGGTACCAGTAGACTAACTCATCAGATGATATATGACTGTCTGGAGACGACTGGCCTGCTTTGAACGCGGCGATGTATGGTTTTGAAATGTCCAGCCATCCTCCGTGGGGCCTGTAGTTATCCGTTAGTTTGGCTCCGATTGGAAGGGTTCCACGGGTGATTTTGAAGTCCTCACATGTCATTAACCCATTTCGAGGCCCCGTCGTCAGTGTGCGGTGATCTCAAAGGACCAATATAATGAGACTCTCCATAGTCATTCCATGTCACAATCTCGATAAATCGCGGTTTCAACTCAAGAATCTCATTCCATCTGTTAAACCACAGGAGATCAGACGGGAAGTTCCAGTTTTTGCTATAGGAAACTTCAGGTCCGAAATGCGTGAAAAACCACGGGGAAACAGCTGCGCCAGAGTCAGAAAAATTAGTTCAAATTTCGATGAAAATTAAACTGACGGGCAATATAAGCCTTCCCGCCAAGAGCATCGACATATTCCTTATCCCCGTCGGCGACAGAAATACTGTGCTCTGCAGTTGGGGCTTTGTTATTTCCGTTGTTTGGCCACGCCATCCAATTCAAGAGGCCGTCAACTGGCGAGATATCTGTCCCAGTTGATGGGTGGAAATTCGGTGCGAAAAATACCGATCTTCCTACTGCTGCTCGCATTGCTGAAACATCCATTCCATCACCAGCGAACGATGAAACGAATACCTTGTCATCGACGAGAAGTTGTGCAGGTTTGCTAGCATACTGGGCAACCTTCTGGCCAACTTCGGCGGCCTGTTCAATATGCCACCAGTTGAAATCAAATGATAGAAAGACCTTCATGTCATTGTTGGCAGCTGAGTCGTATGCAAGTTGGAGTTGTTGATCAGTATAGGGATCTGTGCCAATGTTCAGAGCAAATGCATCAATGCCCAGAGACTTAGCCCGTTTCATGTCGTCATCGTAGTCCGATGCGCTGTTTCTATTGCTGACGATTCCAATCTTTTAGATAATCAATATATGTCCAACACACACAAGGCACTTGAGGGCATATTTACCATAAAGTGTGCAAAGACCAGTCGGTCCGTCGACTGTCTTTTGGCACGACGTATGCCATGATTCCCCGTAGACAGTGCATGAACTATCGTGGATAGTAAAGTAATAACACCCAAAATGAACCGTATATTCATCATGATTTGTAAATTCTCTTAGTTCACCTTGGATCAATCTTCCGGATTCTGGTTTAGGTATCCATATGTGTGTTGTGCGCGTCTCACACCTTTAAATATTCCTTTCATTCTCCAGATGACTCGGAGCTTCTCGCAGCTGACCTACGAAGTTTAATCATCAGGATGATGAGTGTGATATTTGCTAGTTATCTCTCCGAGCCCAATCAAAGCCTTACATTCAAGTAACCATGTGGTTGTTACAGAGCTTTGGGCGACATCTTCGTTGAGTGGGTATGCTATTGCCCACAAGTTCTCGTTATTGCGCGGTTTTCCGCTTCAATTAGGTACAGGGCGGCCGCCGGATGATTCCTTGGGTAGTAGTGGTCGTTTAATTCTATATAGTTGTACATGCCGGTGACCGTACACAAATCAAAGTGTAGGAAGATCATCTTGAAGCGGGTTAGAATCACGATTACTACCAGTGACTTTTTCAATGTGTATCAAATGCGGTTCTTTTCTTGGACAAATACATAACCAGATACTCGGTTCTTCTTTACACTGTACTTGCCAAATCTCTACATTTCCATCATCCATAATGGTAGAAGTCGTAAAATATCTAAGCCCTTGTGATTCGACATGAGCGTAGTAAAATACCGGAAGACATGCTCAAGATCCCCCGGACCTTACCCCATCGGCATTATATCAGTAACCTCCCGAATGTAACCCAGGGACCAAACAATCATTTTTGAGAATGTTTGTATAGATCACAGAAAGTACCTCCGAGTTAAGCAAGCAACCTCTATGATTTTACGTGCAAGGACAATAACTCAAAGTCAAATGGCTAGACTATGAGCTACATGGCAAGGAATACTTATGGCCTTTTCCACAGCATACCTACGAATATGTCCTTTTTCGGAGAAAAATGTTAGCAATAAAACCTCATGCAGCAGCTGACTACCAAACTGTACGACCCAAGAGGGGCTTTCACATTAGGGTTTGATGACTCCATCAGAAAGCACATATGGGAAACTCAATGGATATTAAAGTAATACTACATCTATTTACATATGGAGAAATAATCAGCAGATTGTTGTAACATTTGCGGGGGTTACACCCCGTAGAAATTGTAATTTCAGAAGCCACATGGTCTTGTCACAATACTACCTACCTAATAGAATTCATCTCATAAAGAAAGCGTGTACAACGCTTATTTACGTCATTTCCGCTGACAGACATTGAAACAATGTTGAAACCCGGGGACTAATTCGATGATTTCAATTTAGTAGAAATGGGCACGTGCCTCTTCATCTCCCACTTCCTAAACCGGCATTAAACCCATCCAAAGTTGGATTACGCTCGGGAAGTATTCGGACAGGGGATTCATCTGCGTCGTTGTGCTCCAGGCATGTGTATGTAGTATGTACTCCGTAAGGAGCATGTAAATAACAACCTTGGAATGTCCTTCGGTCCTTTCCAAGTTTGGTCAAATGCTTGGCATTGATGTGATTGGCCAGATCGAATGTGGATCCTTTTTACCTTTTTTTACCTTTTGGTGCCTGATATTCCAGGCGACAATCACAAGTTCGTGAGGTAACGTAACCGGTAAGCGAGCTGCGCATGTAAGCCAGCTGCGCACCCCACCCAACCTACTAATTTCAAATGCATTTATCTCAACCAAAACGCCATTAAATTAAATTTAAAAAAATCATCATCTATCTGGGCATGCATCTCTCCTATGGCCCTGATTTTTATATAGCCCGTATGTTGGTAAAGCCCTAGTTCTTGGCTGCAAAGGTGGCGAAGGCCTTCTTTATGGCGGGGGTATAGGTGCTTCTATTGCTTCCACCGGCTGCATAATTAATATAGATACTTCTTAAACTAAGAGACCTTCTTCCGCCGGTATCTACCTTCTAGATCTAGTACGCTTTTACTTCTTCTTCTCGTTTTTAGCGCGTAAATCGCTTACCTCTTTCTCTAGTAGTGCGGCGGATTATATCGTGATCTAGTAGGCTTTTAAAACCTGGTTTATAGTAGAATTAAGCGGGCTCGGGGGGGCTTCTTAATCTTATACGAAGTAATGCTTTAATTAACGAAGCTTATTTTTACAATTATATATAGTTCGAGGGCGTTTTCGGATCCCAATCACTACCCTAGCTAGGAAGGGGGGTAGGAGTAGTAAGCCGGATATTAAGCTTCGAAATCACTCTCTCCGGTATAAAAGGGATTAAACTAGTAGATTAAAAGCTATTTTTAACAGTCTTAGATTTAAAGGCTTCTATTCGTATAGTAGGGTATACTTTAAGAAAATCTAGTTTATTAATATAATTCGATCCGCACTATATTCGAAATTCAACTAGCTAGCTATAGGTTCGTTTTAATACTATAAAATAGCCTATATCTAAAGGCTATAAAAGGTAAGAGGAATACGGAGGTATATAGATTAGTATAATCTTATTCTCTTTACAAATTTTATCGAATCTCGGGGTTAAATGACTTCTATAGCCGTCGAGTATTAAAAGCCGATACCCCCCTTTCGTACGCGAAGAAATAGTAGGAATAAAGAGCTTTTTAAGCTAGCGAAGTCTAATTTTATTAGAGGTCTATCTATTAAGACTAACCTCGAATCGCTAGTTCTCTAAAAGGCCGTTAAACTAAGATTTAATAAAGACTTTACCTTTAAAAATCATATATAGAGGAAGAACCTAACTAGTAGCATTCGTACACTTAATAACTATTACCTATTCTCGATTTCTAGGTTATAAAAGGGCTCGCCGACTATAGTATTCACTTCTCGAAATCACTCTTATAGTAGTAGTTAAACCTATCATAAAACTAGTCTTATTAAAGTTATAAACGTCGTCCGGGTCGATCCTAAATTAAAGAATAGTTTTTTAAATAAGATTAAACCACTCCTTAATAACCTTCGGGTCTTCGTATTTCGTACGCTTATAGTTATATTATTTCGAAAACCGAGAGGATAGGAGAGAGCGCCGTTTTATAAAATTATATACCTATTTCTCGCCGACCGAAAGAACCGGGGTAGTTCCGCGCTTTTTAAAAAGAACATTCGCTATTTCTCGTACTATAAAAGGCTATAGGGCAGATCCTCGAGAATCTATAGAGAGAATCTATTTTTTAAGAGATTCCTCTTCAATTTCTATTAGTTTATATAAATTAGCGCGAGAATTCGCGCGAGAAGTGGTCCTATAAAGACGTGTCCGGAGGGTTGATTCAGGCACTTTGAAACGGCGCGCTGCTTTACGAATAGCGCTGATTTCTTTATTCTTAAAAGCCTAGATAGCTAATAAGATCCTACCCTCTCTCTCTATTAAATCTTTAGAGGATTGAGAGCGAATTGGTGGCATAGTGGGTGGTTGAATTAACTAAGTGCTAATTTACGGACGCGTTTTGGGTGGGGTGCGCAGCTGGCTTACATGCGCAGCTCGCTTACCGGTTACGTTAACTATTTTTCATAACACATGCATGTTTGGATAAATCTGTAGACGTCTACATCTCGAATCTCTTCGAAAAATTACCCTGACCAGTGCATCGCTTTCCCCCAGCATCCCCTCTTCTCTTCGAATAATCGAAGTTTGTTTGTTTGAGTGGCGCGATTCTTAGTGCCTCCTGGCAGTACGGCGTTCATATTCCAAAAATAGTCGGCACTCTCCGTTATTTCGCCCACAGATGGAATGAAAATGGACACAGAAACGAGGGCACGGGTATGAATTTATGCGCAGTTCAGGCCAGCGCTGGTGTGATATGTGGATACTGTAATATTTTCGAGTCTTTCTCTAACTTCAAGGTATGTACCAGCCTACTAGGGATGATTCTATCTACGCTGATTATAATATATCTGTACATTCAAAAGCACGGAAATTTCAGTAGAACGTTATTAACCAGAAATTAGAATCTATTGAAGCATAAAATCAGCCTTGTGGGGTGCCGCGCGGCATATGCATGCGTGTGCAGTTCAACTAAGCCTCCTCCACCGGCTGTCCACCGGCTGATTCCACAATGATTAGCACAAAAATAAAGCAGTAAACCATAGTGGCGAGGATAATCAGCGACTATGGGTGTTGATAGGGAAATTGTCTTACACGTCAGTCTATTTATACCGCGTGGCTTTTTGATCTTTTTCTTTTTTTTTCTTATCAAATGTCAAAGCAAGTCTTAAATTATTCCGATCGTCTTTCTAGGATGCTCTTCCTTTTGTATTTTGTCCAAAATATTCCTCTCAAATTGCCTTGTTTGCAACACCATGCAACTTTCAATACTTGCACTTTGCACCTTGCTATGCCCTCGGGTGCTCGGTCACCCCTATGTCTCTGAAACCACATGCATTTCAGCCACAAAGACATCCGTTGAGAATTTATGGGTAGTCTCAGAGCCAACTGAGGTATCCCATATCCAGGGGAAACGCGGATATGGCGAGATCCTCCAGGCCAGAGACACTACTGCGACAACCGACTCTACTACATCCACAGATACCACAACCGATACAACTACGTCGGAGACATCTACTTCAATAACGACATCTACGAGCTCGACATCTGAAACCTCTACTTCGACCTCCTCCACCTCTACAACTTCCACCTCTACAACCTCCACCACCAGCTCCACTACCAGCACTTCCTCAACGACAACCAGCAGCGCCTCGACGACGACAAGTACCACAACTGCAACTGCAACGAGCAGTTCTACGGCGGAGCTGGATGGTGAGTCTTCCAATACCGTGAGGCCCAAAATCCCCATCGTGCTGATAACCCCCAGAATGGAACCGCAGGGGTAACATAACAGCAATTGTATTTGGCTGCTGTATGATCTCGCTGTTTGTCGGAATCAGTGTGATTTACTGCGTGCGTGATAGAGCAAGGGCACGACGAATTGCAGCTAGGAAAGAGTTGGAGTCCAGTTCATCGGACTCAAAGATACCTCTTGTGGCCGCCAAAGATAAGGCTATCGCTGATATTGAGGTTAACCGCTCCTCTATGATGTTCACCAACCAGCCACAGACGGAATACTTCCCAGCGCGAAGCATCCCATCAGTGTCGAACCATCACAGCCACACCACATCCGCGACGTCTCAGACCGCGACGTCTCAGACTACGACGTCTCAGACCACGACGTCTACTAGAGATCACGCATCACGAGCACACATCAATGAGCAGCATACACCTTTGGTTTGACGTGTCTTTGGCCGATCTGTTAATGTCAGCAAAATTGATTTACACAATTCTAGAAATTGGATGCATATTACAAATTTTGGCGACTAAGGCTTTTGCAGAGGTCAAGATTTTGTATATTTAAAGCGAGGATGTTAATGCATTGCTCTAGGGCAGTGCATGTCGTAGAGCATTGTCACCCCAAGCGAGAGCGGCAAGACCCCTTTCTCTTCACGGCCTCGCTATCTGATCTTGTTTATTCTTATATCCAACTTGAACATGGGTAACATCAAGTCGCATTGGGAAGCCAACTGGGTCAGTTATGGAGTTCAAATCTCAGAGGTTGAATAAATGCCACGCCAGTATTTGCGAAAGTTCGAAGGCGCAATTCTTTCAGCGTCATTTATATTTCTTGCCAGAATGACGGGCAATAACTCGGTAACCATCTTTTCTCCCCTCAAGTTTCCTTCACCTCCGTTTTCTCGCCACCACAGTCCATGGACTCCTTTGTCGCACTAGGATTATCCAAGGAGCTCTCGCGGAACACTCCGATGGATTGAATGTTAAGGCTGAAGTCACCTTGTTGTGCCCCAAAAGAAACTACATAATTACATAATTAGCACCCATCCATGGATACTCTGTCCTCTCTTGATAGAAGGCTTACCTTCGAATCATGATCCGAAACCTTTTTATACGCGACAAGTCCACCGACCTCGCATCTTCTACCGGCTTCCCCCGGTATGTCGGTTTCAGATCCTTCCATGACACACGCACCTCGCGCCCTGCCTCACTCGCGCAAAAATCGTATTCCCAGACAAGAGCACTTTGTTCACGAGCGTCTGGCCGCCGGTGTGGGATTTCGTCTGTTAGGGTGAAAGTGTATCGTTTTCTGTCCGATGAAACAATGTGTAGCTCAACACCGTCGTATCCGCTGAGGTCCCATATATGTTCGTCTTCGACCGTGCGTTGCGAGGCAAAGCCGGCACCCCCAAGTGTCTCGATGTCGAGGTTGCCGTGAAAAAGTACCCCTTCCGCGGTAAGCTCGAGATTTGACACTGATGATCCACCACGGACGCGATCATCGGAGGAGGTCCAGCGACTGAGGTCCCAATCTGGACCGAAAATGATTTTATTGGTAGGGGTTTCCATTGTGAACCTGAGAAAGTGTTGTCGAACTGCCAACCTTGGAAGGTGCGATCCGACGGATCCGTGGATCGGCTGATTGATTGACGGTGTGACGTCATCTCCCGAGCGATAAGCAAAGTCTTGCGGCCTGATAAACAAGGCCATGAATTTATGCTTTAATCAAAATGTATCCAGCCCTGCAGCTGTACTCGAATTCATCTTCAAAATAAAATTGGGGTATATTGAGCTTTTTTACATGAAATTCATATCTATTAAACATCATAAGGTTTCTTTTCGACATCATAAACCGGCGAGCACGCCAATTTACTTCTCTCTCGCAGCCATGGACCATATACCTTGAACAGAACAGGAATAGGAATCATGACAACCGCGATACATCCAAGCATCGTACCCGCCCATTGCACTCCTAGGTTCTCCATCATTTGCCGGGAGAAAAGTGGGAATGAGCAGCCAATAGCTGAGCGTAATATCGTGTTCGCGGCAATAGTAGATGCAGCCCTGCCGATTGGGTTAGTCACTCGTCTCCACAGGAGATACATTGTTACATACAACGAGGGATAGCAGTCAACGATGTAATTGAAACACTGCAAGAAGATCAAAAAGATCCCGCCTCCGGTGAGGAGCCCCGAAGCCACAGGAGCAATCCAGTGAATGGATGAAGTGTATCCGGTCCAGCCGAACCTGTTTGGTATTAGCACAGAACACCAAACATTGTTAAGAATTTCAAGAAGGGTACTCACCAAAACAATCCTCCGGCAAATAACACAGCTCCTATAATCGCTGGCGCAAGGCGCCATTCGGGGATAGGCTTATCACCGTTTTCCGCCAGCTTCTTCTTGTACGAACCCTGTATCAGGAGGATGTAAACGCCACCAAGGAGTTCACCGATGATGAGGCCCATGAACGCAAGTCCACCCACACCAGTACCCATTCCGTAGACGCCTTGGAAGACAACAGGGTATGCGCCTAACAGAGCATAGATTAGGCCATAGACGAAGGAGATATACAATGAGACCAAAAGCAGGATGGGTTCCGTGACCAACATCACAATGGGTCGGGCAAAGTTGTTGCGCAGAAGCTCCGCGAGATCCACTTCCACTTCATCTTGCTTTGCATGGATGCCCCAATTCCGAGTCTGTCGGCGTAGGGTAGCTGCCTTGCGGACAAGGATGACTGGAGCATAAGTCTCGTCAAGGAAGACAAAGACTAGGACAAACCCTAGGAACACCATGATTGCAGATATATACATCGTCCACCGCCAACCCAGGGAGCTCATTGCAATGAAGCCACCCACAAACGGTGCCGAAAAGGGCCCGATAAACACCGCCATGCAGAAAATCGACATCACCACGCCCCGTTGTGTGTTGTTGAACAAGTCTGCGAACACGGCGGGAACGACTGAAATGGGACTCGCCGAGAACAGACCACCAAAGAAACGACAGATCATGACAGTCTGTATGTCTTTGGCAACTGCACATGCTAGGGTGAAGATGGCACATCCGAAGAGTCCAAGAGACAGTGGCCAACGCCTGCCGATCAGCTCTGATCCTGGTGCCCAAATTGTTGGCCCGGCTGCGAACCCAAGAACATAGAGTGCCACTCCGAGTGAGCCAATTTCGGTGCTTGTGTTGAACTCCTCGCCAAAGCCAGAAATAGCAGCCGAGAATACAGCGCTGGTAAACGACCCGGCGAAGGTACCATAACATAGGATACAAACTAACATTATTCTGTTGAGATATTAGCAAGTGTATCTTGACATCGACAGGAAGGAGCAGTAGCGGACATACCGCCTAGGTGTAGACCAATTGTAAGGGTGTAAGGGATCGTTGGCTCCGTCAAACTCCACGACATAGTCCTCAGAATCCGGGAGTAGAGGTGGGTACTCTTTGTTGGCACCCATAGGAAGCCACCTTTCGCGGGGAGTAGGCCCTCGCGTAGAGCCTACGGTAGTTTTCTGTTGCAGTCGATAGGTGTTGATACGGGTAAGCTCGAGAGAGTTGATTTCCTCAATTGTGTCGTCGGATTCGTGGCTGCGAGTGTCATTGGGAAAGTCGATATCTGGCTCATATTTTCCTGTGTGTTGATTGAGACGATCCATTGTATGCTGTCATATCAAGGTTTGGGGAATAGACTGGAAGATTGTGTGCGAATATAAAAGGCTCTGGTTGAGGAAGGGCAACATAGTATATGTCCCTCTCGGTCGACCCATTTGATCACATTTTTTCTTCCTAGTATTCTGGGTCTTCGGCCCAATTCTTGATCCATCGTAAAATGGGCCCTGATTGTAGCAAGGTGACCTCAACTAGGGCAAAAAATCACATCCAGATGATCCATACTTTTCCGCTGTGGCTTGAAGCGCTTTAAATGTCCACTATCCAGTTAGCGTGCCCCTGTCAGTGGCAGTCAGTGGCCAGTCAGAAATCAATATCGGGCTCGGCTAGAATCGGAGATGTGGCTGACAGCCGTTGTGGACTGGACTGCCGAGGACAACCGACCATAGCCGTTATCAGTTTGGTGTTTTGTCTCAGGAAAACTCTTCAAGAAGTTTTTGTTTTCGCGCTGACAATATCATATAAGAGAGAGCGGAAAAGTCTCTAAGAATACATAGTGAAGAGATACAAGATGGTGGAAAGAAAAATAGGAGGAGCGAACACGCGATGATCTACTATAAATGAACTAGCTTTGGGAGACGTCACTTACTCCCCTAGACTGAGGTCCACAACCGCCTTGATATCAACTAATATTACCCTCCTACTTATGCGATCATCCCGAACAAGGATACATAGTCTGTGGTCTTCTCACGTGGTCTTCTCCGATAGTCTTTTTACATGTCTTTCCAGTAGTCCGTTTTGGTAGTCTCCTCAAGTAATGTTTTTATATGTCTGGTTAGACAGGTATTTCCTCGGTTGCGTACACACCAGGAAAGGAGAAAAGGTCTAAAAAACGATTAATTTGTGATATTGACATTTCTATATGCTTTCCCGCATCTATCAGCTGCATGTAGATCGACCGGGGCGTTGAAATGGCACTACTGCATTCACTGGAGATATGGGCCTTTCCCCATAAATGACAGGCTGTTCCAGATCCCAAATAGAGAAGGGATAAGGGGATACTACTTGATGTTTTTATACAGATCACTTAGCTTGCTGAATTATAATGATCCATTCCCAGGTAGATTCCTACTATGTAGATTCCAAGGTTGGCGCGTCAAGTGCTTCCTTCCAAACGTCACGGTCTCTCTTTCCTTCCATCCACCTCTCATCCTTCCATCTCTCATCCACATCTCTTCTGTCTCCTTTTAATACAATCTGTATTGCAGCTTCATTCTTATTGATCATGGAAAATCCACCGACCCTTCTCCCTAACTTTCACAGGCGACACCACCGTTACCAATTCACTTGAGGGTGACTTCTACTTTGCGGGTAGCCTTGGAGTGAGCTAGCTCTGACTTATCGGTGAGGCAGATCTCACCTCTCTGTCAGCTAGACCTCACTACTCGTTTTGCCCGGCATATATACGACCCAAAGAGCTGAGACACCCGAAACCCATATATCGGTATGTCATTCAAAGCCTGCTTGTGTAAATCGAGCTTTTCCAATAATACTATAGGCCAAGCTGTCCCTTACATGCGGAGATTCGCTCTGGCTTGGAAGCGAGACAAGTATGAAACCGACCTAGCGATGGTCGAGGCCAAGAAGCCTGAGATTCTATCTGGCGGCGTGTTCCATTGCCGAGCATACATGAGTAAGTGAACCTGAGTTACACTTCACATCCATGAATACATGCACTGACGTAAGTAGGGATGATCCACCATGCAAGGGAAGATGCAAAAATGGATAATACATCCATGTATGGCGTTGCCACCGATAGTTTCCACTGGGTTTTTATCCACATTCGAGCGAACGACCCACGAAGCGTACTAGAATGGGTTTGCATTACTCATTTCTCTCCACATATAAGTCAACCGTTTTCATCAAGAGAGAAGATGATTTTTGCTTCTTCCATTTGTCAATTCCCATAAGCGAAGATGCCACAAAGCCCTCTCTGAGAGATTGCTTCGCTGGGTTTGCAGCTATCACCACGCAAGACCCCGTGTACAGGGAAGAGGCAAGACTTCATACAAGACTCGTAGGTCTCCTGTTCTACCGAGTATGCAGATATTGATCAGAGAAAGCAGCTCCACTCGTCGCGACAGCCCGGCCTTGTCACTTTCTATCGATACCGCAGCAGGCTTGGAGACTCTACGGACTCGGCCATCCCTCGCATTACCACATAGTCGATCCTTATTTCCTCCGGCCGGGTCGCTAGCCACATTGTGAAGTGCGTTGGGCTCCTGTCATCCTCTCGGTTGGGATATGAGAAGGCAGTGTTTGAGGTGAAGTCTGGTAGTCTCCGCTATATCGCGAAATGCTGGTCCCACGATTGAGATGAAAGGTACATCTTGTCCATGACCAGCGACTCCCAGAATACTGAGAAGAATCATTGAAAATCTAGCTCTTCTAATGAAATCGCGTTGTACGAACGGAGCCACCATGTCTGTCTTGGGAGAGGCGAATGGGCCCGTTCCCGCATTGTGTGCGAGTTCTCGACTGCGAAAACGTGACGGCCTGCACGAATTGCCATTGGAATGACGAAGACGTCCGCTGCAAATACCATGCAAACCGGCAGGCTGGCCCCTCCCAACATGACATCGCTCCCAGGGAAATTCTGAGGGATGCAGCAGCCTCTCTTGCTTTGGCGGAGAAGTCTTTCCGCGAGAACTATGAGGTCTCTGTCCATGCACGACACAGTCGGGAGGCCGTACACGCAATGAACGCGGCAGCCGTGATGAGTGACACTCAACGCCTGGCTGACGAGTATGGGATTAGTAACGAGCATGCTACCTAGGTAAATCCGTCGCAACAAAAGTTGAAGAGTGGAATGTTGACCTGTACCAAGTCTTGGATCGGCTAAGGTCACCGCAGCAGTGGAAAAACTGGTAAAGGAGGAGGAAGCAGCAAACTCCAAGCCTGAGCGCCAGGCTCAACCACGTGAGCTACGAAAGGGAAGACGCTTTTGAGGACTGTTCCTTAGACCTGTTGGCGCCGACTCTTTTCTCAACATCGTACTTTTCATCGCTTCATATTCATCTCTTCGACAACATACCTTCTCAACATCTTTCACGTCGTGAGCAGCAAACATGCTCCACCTGTATGGCACTCATCCATTTTCTTAGAACTAGTTAAGGGACTAACCTGAGAATCGACGACCGTCCTCTTTACTCCAGCAAGCCCTCCTCTCGATCCGTCGAACCCAGCGATCCTGGAAGCGTCTCCAGACTCTGAGTCCTTCGATCTGCATGATGATAACAATGATAAGATGGCGGGTAGTTTAGGCAGGCAAGTGGAGGCACAACGGGAGGATACAGGTATGCACTTTGAACCAGGCACACAAGGGGCTCTCGCGGAGCCACAGTCTCCTTCCGGGGGGCTATTAATCAGGATTTATCCTAGGATTCTCACCAGGACTTTCATCAGAACTATTTCTACGTGGATCCAGTTTCAGATACTGTTGATACCAATTATGTACCTGTAATTCGGACTAAACCCCAACAATCAGATCTACGCCGCTCTACAAGAGTGAAAAAGCCAAGCCAGGCTTACCTTGCGTCTAAAGGCCCTGAGTATGCCCAGTCTAAACTGAAGCCAACCGACATAGGTCTCGAACCTAACTGCTGGAAAGAAGCGATGGCATGCATTGAGAAGGACAAATGGCTTGCTGCGGAACACAATGAGCTCGCGCACCATAATAAGAACAACACATGGAGCATTATTCCTCGGACCAAATCGAAAGGTCGTGAGCCACTTGCCTTGCGTTGAGTGTTTAAGATTAAGCACGATGGAGCGAACAAACCGCCTTGTTGCTATAGGCTTCGAACAGATCAAGGATCTGGATTTTTCGCGATCAACCACCAAGCATCATAAAACTCATGAGTCCAATCCAGCCAGCCACGAAAGCTGCGGTCACGATGCCAGCACCTGCCTTGTCAGCAGTTGTTGTTGTAGTCTGCATTTGATTGGAACCATCAGTGTCATCTTCCCCTGCTGTTGGGTTGCTGGTACTATTTCCGCCAGTGCTCGAGGTCACCGGAGCAGTCTTGTTAAAATTGATCAGGTTTGCGGTGAAGACCTTTGTCGCGCTGATCTGTTCCTCCATTCCCATCCAGCCGTCCCATGTAGACTTATACCACTGGACACCACAAGTACCATTGTTGTGGCCAGTGCAGGATGCAGCGGCTGCCTGGCCCGATGTTTGGAGCTTCGCGAGAATACTGTCGAATGTTGACGGAACAAGGAGAGCAGTCAATGCTAACCAGGACGAAGTCAATCCTTTGAAGAGGATCTCATTGTTATTGCAGGTTTCTGCAGGCTCGCAGTAATAGTCCTCAATGATCCCACCGGTGAGGAAAAAGTTGTTAAACGTCGCGTTCAAAAGGCCGTTTACTGCCGTCAACCATTGAGCTTGGGTAGTCCCGTTTGTCTGTAAATTGGATGGGTTAGTCCAAGCTTTGACACAATGAGTAAAATGTGAAACTGGAAATGGGTTATTTCTCACATAATTGTACATATACGCTGCCCCCATCAGGTAAGTGCCATAGTTATATGTCCATTGGGCATTCCCCTGGGTCGCACAATTGTCACCAACAACGGCCGAATCAGCAACATTCCATGTTGTGTTGCTAAGCAGAGGTGACGAGACAGACCAATCCCATATCTTGTTAGCCCACTGAAGATAGATCGCATCTCCGGTGTAGCGGGCTAGACGCGCAGACAGCTGAAATAACCCCCCATTGGAAATAGAATTCTTCATTGTGTATCCAGACTGGTAAGGCCAGATTTGCCACCGTAGACCACCGCCACAGGAGGATGTATCCCATCTTTTGATCTGAGTATTGAACACACCCTGGGCTAGAGAAAGCCAAGAGAATCCAGTCGAGCGATCTGGGAATCCGAACTCAGCGGCCGTCATAGCTGCTAGACCCCAGAACATTTGATCATCGTTTCCCTAACAGATAATTCGAATGTTAGATATTGTCGCTTTATAAGACTCTGACCGTGCTTACCAGATAAGAACTATAGTTGCTTGGCATATAGTCCCCATCCGTGCCACCTTGCCATTGTAATCCAACACTTAGTTCCTCGTTGTATGTCGTGTCGCCAGTAAAGTGCCAGTACTCTAACAGGGCCATAAATAATGGGGCTCCTTCCCACCATTTGTCTGGAAAGGCTCCAGGGATTTGACCGGTCTCGTTGCCGTAGTAGTACTTCATCATAGCGTAGGTCGAGGTACTCGCTGCATCTTTAATCGACTCTGTGACGAACTCAAACGTTACTTTCTCACTCTTCTTCGTAATTAACATAGAGGGGGAATGTAAAGTCCAAAACGTACGTTCATCACTAATATCCAAATCGATTGCGCGTGCTACGCTCGAAAGGAGTAGTGCAAATATAGCACCTCTGGAGGGCGAGCTCCGCCCGAGCAAGTGCATCTTACCGAGGTGGTGTATAGGAAACCATACAAATTTCACCAATGAGAGATATCGGACGATAGGCGTAGACTGGTGTGCTCGAGAGTAGTCACTGAGACATTAATGAATGAATGAAGATTTCTCGAATAATGGACACCACGAGGCAATCTCATTTCCGTGACATTTTTAAATATAGAAGGGCATGCGTAATCCTCGGCGCTAGCGTCGTCAACCATTTCATTGTGGAGTGTAAAGCTAGTTGTGGAGTCAAATGCCAAGCTTTTACAAGCTTTGTTGGATTTCATCACAATATCGTGCGATAGAGTAGATCGTGATCGTCCCGTCGCTTCCTATATTCAGTCTGATCGGCTTTATCTTGCGTGCAGTCGCTCATTTTCTTGCTGGATTCACTAATACTGAGGTACATTTTCGGCCTTTTGCTGATGCTTGTGAAAAAAGTCCCTTCTCCAGCGGTACCTCCGGTAGAAAACAACCTATAGAGCAGGACTGCCCAATACCCAAAGGCCAGCGATGAATGTCTCTGTCTATCCAGAGACGATGGATTTGGTTAGTCGCAACGCAATGGCCGTGGCTCCAGCCCCCATAAGACAGCGGAATAAATTATTTGCAGCCCCAGCAGTGGCGGGAGTGATTGATATCGACAACCAAAGTGATCAAGGAGTTGAATACACTTGTGGTTGTAATACCAGTGAAGGAAAACACCACAGGCTCCGCCAGCGGAGTGCGATACTACATCACCCAACCGTATGCTAACATGCAAAGGCTAGCCAAATATATCAGCGAGTGAGTGATCGTTAGTCGTGCTCATTCGATACTGAAGTTTTCAATTTCTTGCTGTCGGTTCTTGTGAATTGGTGAAGCTTACAGTATGTAGGATTCAAGAATGCAGAGAGGAGAGAGTTGTATTGGGAGAAGAGGGAGCAAACTCCCAACAACTATCTAAACTAGGCTGACGAGAGGTTGATGCCTTAGAAGCCAGGCATCTATGCACAACATGAATAATCGTGCCAAGCCCACTATCAGCCAGCCACATTCGATCCGAAATTCTCTCGATCCCAATTTCAAGTTAAGTAGCTTTTGTATGGCAACACCATACAAAATGTACTTAGGCAGAAATTAAGCACAAGTCAACTCTCAACCCAGCTAAAGGGAAAGTAAAGAGGCTAAATTATAATGCGAGCCCAGCTTGGTGATTTGATACTAGAATTAATTCTATATATATGATACAGAGGTGTAAAAAGCGCTTTTCGAAACACCACGTATAAATCTTATATGAAAAGAATAAAACCATTCTATCACTTTACACACCTGGGATTCCTTACTATAGTTGATAGTGTATAAATAGGACATGATTTTCACTATATATGTACTTTCTAATATCCCCTAGCCCTTTTACAAATTGATGAAATCGATATTATACGTTTGGTTGTGTTTATGTACCCTTTGTATAGAGCCACCATACAAAAGATACCTAGTTTTGCAAATTTGAGATCGAGTGTGGCCCACCAACATCGGTGGGGGGCTTGGCACGATTACAGGCTGTCATTGGTATAGATGCAATAATACACCCCGCTCGCAAGCATTAGTCTATTCTTGGCGGAGCCATATTGACAAAATCCTTACCGGGGGGTGATCTAAAGTGCGGTGAATGATGTGATATACCATTCAAGGGGAGCTGAACAACCTTAAAAGGGTCAAGGTTTCCTCGGCCCCGAGCCTTCACCCAAAAAGTCAACATTGAAGGATTGAGGCGCCTTGTGTAGCATCTTGGACTATACATATAATTGCACAATGACCAAGTTGCAAATAATTATCGTCGGCCTCTTTGGTGGTCTGCTGTTGGCCTCCCCTTGTCCAGCAATGTCGCTGTTGCCGACAGTCGACTTGGGATATTCTCAGTATCGGGGAACGTCGCTGTCCAATGGTGTTGACCAATATCTCGGGATAAGATACGCGAAGGCACCCTTAGGCGACTCGCGATTTCGGGGCCCGGAAGATCCAGAAGAGACTGTAGGGGTTTTGGATGCATCATCGGTAATACTGCTAGTCACCGTTGGTTTAGGCCATCAAACTGACTTCGATAGTTTGGACCCCTTTGTGTGGGAGTTGGAGAGTCAATCGGTGATTCATTATCAGAGGACTGTTTATTTGTCAATGTCTGGCGGCCAACGACAGCGAGCGCGGATTCCAACCTCCCTGTCTGGCTGTTCATTCAAGGGGTGGATACGCTAACAATGCGAATGGCAACTATAACGGCAGCGAGGTTGTTCGAGAGTCTGGCCACACCATTATCTTCGTCAACTTTAATTACCGCGTCGGTGTTCTTGGATTCCTGGCTAGTGAACACGTGCGGGAAAATGGGGATCTCAATGCTGGACTTCTCGATCAGCGTAAAGCACTCTATTGGGTTCAGAAGCACATTCGCAAATTTGGAGGCAACCCAGACCATGTAGTTATTCATGGTGACTCTGCCGGTGCAGGTTCAGTCGCCTATCATCTCACCGCATATGGTGAGCGTAATACAGACCTTTTTATTGGGGCAGTGGCAGAGTCGCCATTCTGGCCCACTCAAAGGACAGTCGCGCAGATGGAGTTCCAGTACGACCAGTTCGTGGAAGATACTAGCTGCCACAAGGAAGAGGACTCTTTGGCATGCTTGCGTTCTGTGGATATCAAAACGATTCAAAAATTCAACGTCGAGAAGTCGTTCCCAGGGGGCAGTTCCGTGCCAGTCCCCGAGTGGTATTTCCTTCCTGTTGTTGATGGAACTTTGATCCATGATCACCTCTACAATCTGTTCAGTGAAGGGAGGTTCGTTCACGTGCCCTTGTTAGTCGGGGATGAGACAAATGAGGGCACCGAGTTTGCATACAATGCGAGCAGCAAGTCTGAAGTGGCTCAGTTCATGAAGAACAATTATCCCGGACTCTCCCATGACCAACTTGAAGCCATCAACAAGGCATACGAAGATGCGAAGCCCCTTCCTAAGCACGCGGCTTATTTTGCATCAGCTGCGGGCGCTTACGGAGATGCGACATTCACTTGCCCAGGGAACTTCATGACCGCGGCGATGGCTGGATCGTTCTCGTCCGATCTTGCCTGGAATTATCGGTATAATGTCCGCGACCCCACAAATATTGCAAATGGGATGGGTGTTCCTCATGTGTTTGATTTGCCTGCAATTTTTGGGGTAGGGAAAACCAATGAGCCAGCCTTGTCATATGCCAGCTCTAACGCAAAGATCGTGCCCGTCACCATGCACTACTACTTGAGCTTCGTCAGATTCTTAAACCCCTAACATTTGCCGGTATAAGGATGCCCCTGAATGGCAACCATGGGGCTTAGGGGCCGGGCGGCGTCTCAAACTCCAAACGAATTCGACGGAGATGGAAAGTATTCCCCGCTTGGAAGTCGAGCGTTGCTCGTTGTGGAAGGACTTCGCAGCAGACATGCAGAATTGAATGATACGTATGACTAGAGGCTTCATGCCACTAATGCCAACCTTAGAACTCACCCGTCCTATGAAAACCATCGAAATGATTCAAAGCGATAGAAAGCAAGGTCATTACATGCATCCATTTTCTGGCTCAATGGTTCTGACGAACCGAACCCTCCGTCTACGAACCGCAAATCCACGAAGACAAATTGCGCACGACCTAGACATTCACATTGAAAGTAACATTTGACTCTGATTTAGAATCATGGTACATAGGTAGAAGTAGTGTTTTGATTTTCCGTGCTCACTTTCGACACTTGCAACCTTCGCGATGAGAAGGACCAGTATGTTTGCCGAGCGCGAGTCGGCTACTAGACCACAATCTCAGATGGATAATCCAAGGGGGTAACCTGGATTGCAATTACACTATGACCGAAAGAAATCAGTCTCAGTACTCACTTGCAACCCGTTTGTCGTTCTGGTCATGCGCACCGCGTTGAACTGGAGCTACAATATGATCTAGCAATCGATAAAGCCAGGGCTCTACTAGTAACTCTTTTTTCGGGGTGTCGCCTCCATGACTACGAGGTGCCAGCCGCATCCGGCGAACCTCGGGATTAGCCTCCCCATGCCTCGACCCTATACTGCTGCCTCTCATTGGCTCGAAGAAGTAATCGCCCCGAAATGAATGACATTGCTAATTCCCCCTCGTGTGGACAGCCGAGTATTCTCGGCACTGTGTAAGATTTCTCTTCATCGTGCAACCCTGCTCTTGCTTTCCATTCGGACTGATTCCGCGAATACTGCTATTCCCCCAAGGTTGTCCAAGTGAGGGGTAATAAAAAGCCACATGTCTGGGGGTTTTAGAAACCTGGGGAAGCTATTTCTCCACCTTCTCCACCTTTCGTCATCCTACACTCTTCCATCCGTCAATGACATGTAAATACTCACGCAATGAAACCAGGCTCATTAGCTTATCTCCCTTCCCTCCCTGTTGAGCTGGTCGAGTTCGTTGCAGGCTTCCTCGACGGAGATGGCTTATTAGCATTACGTTTAGTCTGTCGCGAGCTTCAGAGTAAAACCTTTCATCACTTTGCGCAGCGGTTCTTTTCATCTATCAAGACCGACCTCTCTGGAGACAGTCTGCGCCGTATCAACGCCCTCTCGCAAAATATTTCATTGCGCCCTTACGTCAACGGGTTGGCCTTTATGCTCCAGAATGGTGTCGGTCGCGGCTTAGTTTGGAACCGTCATCCATGGGGTCCTATCTCTGCTCCCCTAGAGGTCGAGGCGATTCGGTCTCTGCGTGATAATTTGATCCAGAACTTGACTAATTGTCGATCATTCTTTATTTTTTGTCGATATCCAGAAGGTCATCCAGATATGAGTCATGTTACTATCACAGACGCTGTCGCCGTATTCTTTGCCCTGGTCGTCGATGCTCGTCTGCCGGTTTCGTCGTTCCATCTCATCTATGCCAACAAATACTCGCGCACCTTGATCATGGACATGCGTCGTCTTCCTAAGCTCCTATATCGTCAACCAGAGTTCAAAATTGTGTGGGGCAATTTACAAAAGCTCTCTTTGGAACAATATCTCACGTTGGATAACTTCGGCTTCCTACTTGAGCTGGTTCTTAGCGCCCCGAATCTCCAAACCCTCCTGTTAAACCTCGGCTCGCACGACTTGGCATCCGAATTTATGCATGAACTGGCTGAAAGTGCCAGCTTTTCCCAACTGCGCGAACTCGCCTTGTTCCGAACATCCATGCGGGGCCCCGATCTCCACAAGTTACTCGCCAATATCCGCCCAAACTTGATTTCACTCACATTATATCATGTTTCCCTGGCACCAGGGAGCGATTGGACACCATTTCTGAAAGACCTCAGTCAGGGGTTCCTGGCTTTGCAGACTATCTCGCTATATTATCTGTGGGCTAGCACGCCTGCTAAGGGTCTCCTAACTTTTCCGGACATTCCAAAGACACCTTCATTGTGCACTTCAAAGGGTCAGCATCTCAATTTATTTTACTCTGAAGACCTCAAGACTCCCACTGTCCTGGGCATCGAGTATTCTGGGTCGAAGATGTCACAGGTGTTGAATCTATTACAGACAACGACTGAAAGATCTTTCCGATATTAGGGCAGGCTACTTCTATGTGGTTCTTGTACATTTCACGTTAGGCGTGTTTCTATTTTGGCTTTGTGCCTCTTTTTCTTTCGGACATATCTGGGAAGCTCTGGGAAATATCTGCTTTGTTCTGTTTTGTCGTATCCAATGTCCACTTTCTGTTTGCAATGCAATTGGACTGCAGAGTAAATTTTGTGGTGTAAGAGCAAGCCCAACTATGTGAACAAGGCGACATGAGAAAGCGAGAGAGATGATTCTTCAAACTGCAGTTACCATTGTATTTCATGAACAATTGTTTTCGTGTCAAAAGGCCTTTGTGTAGCAAGTAAGCTAAAATCCCCTTCATCTTCCATCACAAGCAAGGCATTGGCTCTTAATAAAATTCACATCTGTTACATGAAACCCTTCACGTTAGCAACTCACATCCTAAACCTTGAGTGTCACTTTCTCCACATTTCTTCCTGTAATTTCGATCACAGTATGTTGGATATCTCCTTCAAATGCAACAGTCAACTGCAGTTGTTCTTTCGGCCAAAGTGTCACATAATTATCAGACCAATAAAGCGGTGCAATTTCAGCGCCTTTGAGTTCATCGAAAGCATTCAGACGAATGAAAACAGCTGGTCCTGCAGACTTGTTTTCAAGCACGACCTCAGCATGAGTCAAACCATCGTCTGCTGATGATTCTAGGCTGTGTAATGATGCCTTCAAAGTAGCCGGTTTCAGTGTCTCCAGCTTGGTATATTTGGCAAATTTGGTAACTGGTGTGGTGTACCAATCCGACTCTGACCAGTCCAAGACATCCGTGGTAGGAGAGAGCCAGTAAACATTGCGACTAAGGACATCTTCAGATTCGGGATCACTGAGCGTGAGACGGAGGAAGCCAATATCTTTGACTTTTTTAATTCCGTCAAGCGAAGCCACCACCTTTGAAGAATGGGGGCTCGTGTTGCTCTCCACTGTGGCCCGGGATAGTTCTTTGCCATTTGAATCAATGAAGTCTACCTTGATTTGTCGATTTCCCTCCTTTTCAAGAGAGTGGTTAATCAACCAAATTTTATGGCTCTCATAATCATAAGCCACGTGTTCCATACGCGCTCCAACCTTGGTGCCAAAGTAGGCCGCCATAGGGCTGAGATAATAATCAAACAACTGCCAATGTAGATTTGGCCAGGCACTGTTCAACATCCAATATATAACGCCCGTGGCAGGTCGGGTAGCATTTTGCTGGGTTGCATATGCTTCAAACTGGGATCGGGTGGCCTCATAATCCGCCATCTGACTTTTCAGGATGTAGTCTTCCAGGCTTGATGGTTTTCCGTAGCGGGCAAAGAGAGCCTCGTTGTAGATCCTCCGATCGTAAAATTGCGAATCATAGCGCGACATATGATATTGGTCTGCATCTGGTTCTTTCCAAAGTGTTTCTAGCTCGTCATCAGACATGAACTTTTTCAGGCTGCGCATTTCGGGAGTTCCAACTCCGGCACCCAATTCAGATCCAAAGCCAGACGCCGCTCCTTCTTTGTCGTTGTACCAGTAATTTGGAGGTACCCAATCGTACGGGCCGTCCATCTTCATTCCGGATGGTCCAAGAGCTTCGGGGTATCCACGTTTGCTGGCTGATGCAATGATTGGGTTGGGCCAATCCATGGCTTTGAGGGCATCTAGGTAAATCCCGGTGGCCTGATCATCTGGCCAATAGTCTGAGCCCACCAAAAATCCAAGCATCGAAGCATGGCTTTGCATCATCTCTGCCTCGTGCAGCATTGCTGCTTCCGCAACTGGGTAGTCTGACTTGTCCCACTTGACGCCTTTGGCATCGTTATTGTACTAATATTCCTGTTTGTCAGTGGTCCGGCATCCCAAGTAAGGTGTTGAGAAGACTTACCTTCCACCCTTCCCATTTATCACAACATTCCCATCCCGCTAGGACCATCATGCCCATTTTATCTGCGAGATCATAAAGTTCCGGGTGCTCCTGATTTCCTTCCAGGCGCACAGTATTGAGTCCCATGTCCAGCATGTAGGCGAAAATCTTCTGTACCCTGTCAATATCGAATCGTAAAAAGATATCTGGTCCATATCCGGCTCCGATGACCTGGAAGGGCTCGCCATTGACAGCGAATTCGGTATCATTGGACTTGTTCAACTTCGATGATACATGGCGAATCCCAAATTGTTGGCGAATTGAACTATCGGAAACCAACTGCTGAGGTTTCTGGATGATGGCGCTGGCCTGTACTGTATATAAAGGCTGCTCGCCCCAAAGAGCAGGCCACCAAATATCAGGGTTCTCAATTGAAACGCTCATAGACACCGTTTTTTGTTCGTTTGACTTCAAGTCAAATGCCTCGCTAAATTCCATATCTGCGGAGCCATCTGGTCCTTTGACAGTGCCGTTGACCAGTACCTGGTGACCACTCAATTCATGGTTGGTCAAGTCAGTTCTAAAGGTGACCTTCACCGGCCCAGAGTTGGGTAGAGAAAAATCAGTGAGGATGCGGAATGGCGACATCGAGACGGCTCCAGTCTGAGAAACCTCTACATTTCGCCAAACACCGGTGCCATTGTCGGCTGGGTAGGGATTCCAGTCCACAAACCCCTGGGCAAAATCGCGAAGATAGTTGGTTGGGAACACACGAATGAGAAGACAATTGACTCCTTCCCTAACGTGCTCGGTCACGTTGTACTGGTGGCCGCCATAGGAGCCTTGCTGCTGGTCGCTTGATGCAATGAGCTCCCCGTTCAGGTAGATGTCTGCCTTGGAGGTGATTCCGTGTGTTTTTAGGGTGAAATATTGGCCGATGGATGGGTTCAACGTAAACTCTTCTCGATAAAGCCAGGGTGCATCGAACAGGGAGGGATCAGCGATAGATTCCATATTGTCCGAGTAGAACAAGTCTGTCTCGTTGTATACTCCGTTCTCAATAAGCCCAGCCATGACAGTGCCACGAGCACCAACTCGATACCATGACGACACATCTTCTCCCGGTGCAGAGAGTACATGTATCTCTTCTGATACTTTTGTCGTTGATTGGAGGTACCATCCCGGGATAGCAGCAATATCACCGGCAAAAGCGACAAGAGGTTCGGAGCCGGTTGACGCCTCTGCACAGACACTAGCACTAATAGCCAGTGCTATGCAAAGTTTAGTCATGTTCTTGAACATGATCATTTGGTTTGCTCTGGTTCTTCAGACGCCAACAATGATGTTGAGCTTGTATCGCAAGAATGCATGCGACGGCTTGTTCATCTAAAATATAAAAGTCCCGAAGCGAGGCGCAGAAAAAAGGTAACATTGTGTCACGCGATTGAAGGTCCATACGACCGTGGGATATAGGTTGTTTTGTTTGTATGATGTTCTCCGACGACTTTCTCGGCTAGGACTAGTTCATACGGGGATTCCGGCGAACCTGCAAGGTTTCCCGGAAACATTTCTGCGTTCGGATCACCAGGGAAATTCCCCAACGAAGTCGCTGAGACTTTGGTGCCCGGCCTGCCCGAGCTGTGAAAATGATCGGAGCTCATCTCTGTTCGGATGAGAGATGAGGCAATGACCATATTCCTATTCGGGCCTTCACAGGATCTCCTGTTGTTAGTCTTCCTGAGGTGCAGATCCTTTGTGAATAACAAATTGAGTCTGAAACAAATGCAAATTTTGTTACTAAAAATCTGTACGGAGTAATCTGGGGCAATAATAATGGATGTCCACGATTATCATCACATGGATTCTGTGGTTGTTCGTGCCTGAAAGGTGAGGCAGAAGCCCCCCCGGCCTCGAAATAATTCAGGCACCAAGGCATTAAGGCACTAAGGCCATCGTCTGTTCTCGTCTCACTTGGCAAATAGTCACTTTTCGTTCACTGTAGGAGACTCGCATAATTCTACTCTATACTCTTTTAAAAGAATGACTACCTGGGTCTGGCTCAGAAAAATCATTCTTGCAATGAGCATAGCCTCCCTCAGGGGTCCCCCTGTGGTATGCCGAGAACTCGTAGCCTCTAACCCCTACGAACTCCTTCAACACGGGTGGGGTTTGTTTTACAAGGCCATGGTACTCTTCCAGGTAAGAGGTTATTGACAATCTGATTGTACTCCTCTACTTCACGCGTGCAAGGACAAGCGATAGGACGTGGGCCCCTACCGGACAGGGGTACAGGTTACAACACCGGAATGCGTCGATTGTTGCATCGCGTTCGTTTGCGGCCCTACACTGCCCTGTCTCCGCCCTTTATCCACTGACTCCTCTCATCAATCATGCGCCTTGGTGATTCGCCAATTCCCTCGGCTGATCAAATTGACCTGTTTGACAGCCGCTCTGGAATGTCAACGCGATCCCTTATCGTGGAGCGCCAACAAGGAAACCATGGAAATGAAAGGTTCCGCGTTGCACTCCCCTAATCTTCTCATCCAATCTTGGATAGAGCTACAATGAAATTGTGGGTTTCATGCTTGATGCAGTCGAATGTTGAAGGTACGCTGATGCAATTCCCCCTACAGGAGGTGCAAATGGTCTGGGGAACCACGCCTTGTTACCATGCCAGCGCTCCTAGACGGTTGGAATGTGGCCGTACGATCCACACACACGTATATCCCCCTCTCACTTTCATTTCGGAGCGTTTGACATTGGCCGGGCGGCTTTTCTTCATCTCTCTATATCCTCATCTCGCCAACGATCTGGGCAAGCGTACTAACCATCCTTACGACATCTTGAGCCACATGGTTGTGTCAATAAGCAATTGACTCCTCTAAAGTCGACAGCACCACTGGTACTGGGGGGGGGCGTGTTGCTACCACCCTGCGATAGCATCCTTGATAAATTCAAGCTTAACTATTCTTCTACGAACCAAGCTCGAAGGCAGTTACTGTTCCACTTTCTATCGGGCCAGTCGGTATATCAGTCGCCATGCGTGTGTTTAACTACGCATCACAACCTTCATGGATGGGCCTGCTGGCTGCAGCTCTACTGGGCACTTCAACTGTGCAAGCGGTAGAGCTAGATGTTGAGGATGGGGGTAAGTTTAATACTCTGCTGCCTGCCCATGCACAACGTCTAATTCAATATCAAAGATTCTATCAGGAAGGCAGCCAAAAATGTCGCCACCAACATGATGAGTTACTACACTGGTATGAATCCTGGTGACACCCCAGGTAATTTGCCGGATCCTTACTACTGGTGGGAGGCCGGTGCAATGTTCAACTCTCTTATCGATTACTGGTTCTACACGGGTGATGATACTTGGAATGACATCACAATACAAGCTATGCTCTGGCAGGCTGGAGAGAACAAAGCATTCATGCCGGCCAACCAGAGTAAAACCGAAGGAAATGACGACCAAGTCTTTTGGGCCTTCGCTGCTATGACCGCAGCGGAGCGAAATTTCCCAAATCCACCAGAAGATAAACCCCAGTGGCTTGAAATGGCTCAGGCTGTCTTCAACACTCAGGTTCCCCGGTGGGACACTTCTTCGTGCGGTGGTGGCTTGCGTTGGCAGATCTTTACGTGGAACAATGGCTACAACTATAAGAACACCATCTCCAGTGGCGGATTCTTTAATCTTGCTTCTCGCCTGGCAAAATACACCAACAATCAAACGTACCAGGATTGGGCTGAAAAGGCCTGGGACTGGACTGTCGATGTTGGATTCATGACCCCGGAGTATCACTTCTTGGATGGAGCTAGCTGCCTCACTGAGTGCAAGCCAATCAACCAAATTGAATGGACTTACAACGCTGGAGTATATTTGCTTGGGCAGCTAATATGTATAATTTGGTGAGTGAACCCTACAGTTTAATGCTTTCCAGTGCTTCGAACTATTATCTAATCTAATCCTTTGAACAGACCGAAGATCCCAAATGGAAGGACGCACCCAGAAGATCATTGATGCTTCTGGTGTTTTTCTTCTCTCACGACCCACCTAACGTGATGTACGAGCGAGCCTGCGAGAGCGTTAATACTTGCATGGTAGACCAGCGGTCTTTCAAGGGTTATTTTTCCCGCTGGATGGCTCAAACTGCCCAGATGGCCCCTTTCACATACGACACAGTCATGAAACGGCTGAAGGCCTCTGCTAAGGCAGCCGCCAAGACCTGTACCGGTGGTGTCAATAAGAACGTATGCGGCCTCAAGTGGACAGAGCAAAAGTGGGATAAGACGAAAGACTTCGGTCAGCAGATGGCTGCACTTGAAGTCATTCAAGCCAATCTGATCACGCGTGTGGCTGCCCCGGTCACTAAGGATGACGGTGGGACGAGTAAAGGGGACCCCAATGCAGGTGGTGAGCCCCAAAAAGAAATTCCGCCCGCTCTCGCCTACGACATAACTACGGGCGACAGGGCTGGTGCAGGTATCTTGACCGTGCTGTTTTTGATTGGCATTGGCGGTTCGACGGGATGGCTGATTTGGGATTGAACTTGGTCTAATTCTTCTAATGTTTCTTTTACCCTTTTTTTTTTGGTCCTCTGGCGCTTACTTCGGTGACGGCGCATACCTACTTTGCGACTCTGTGATTTTCTTATATTAATTTCTGGACGTGGCTATTGACGTTTTGTGAATAATTTTTGGAATCTAACATATCGCTTTAAGATGCCCTGTTCTTTCTCCGCAGTTTCCCCGATTTCCATTTGGTTAAAGCGGATAGACCGGTAGAGGTGCATATACATCCCTGCATACATTCGTACCTACTCCTCAGTCTAGCCAAGCCATTTACAATAAGACCAACGAAAAAAAAAAGAGGGGTTACAATCAAGTCGTACTTCGTATTTCCCCGGCCTCTTGCCTTGGCCGGACTTGGGCTTTCTCAATTGAATTCTTCTATATATTGTCCACGAATAGCTACCTGGCCGAAACTGCAATCTTGAAGTTTCGCAATACAGCTCGTCAAAATATGGGTTCGGTTATGGAATATTCTCAAGTCGAGATTCCCACGCACTGTAAAGCGGGAGTGGTGGTCAACGAAGGTCCAGATTTCCATGTCGAAGTACAGATGGTGCCTGTGCCACAACCAGGTAGGATCCAGATCTTGATTGGAGTGACAGACATTCCAGTGTACTCCAGTTGACAACACTAATGCTCCTGTGAAGGCCCCGACGATGTTTTGATCAAGCTGAACTACACTGGACTTTGCTCATCCGACATCCATATGATGCAAGGAGACCTGGGTCTCCCGTTCATGTCGGCGTTCGGTGTGCGCTCTCCGGGACATGAAGGTGCGGGTGTAGTGGTCAAAGTCGGAGCCAATGTGAAGACTTTCAAGTTAGGCGATAGAGCCGGAATCAAACCCATGATGGATACATGTGGATCCTGTGCGCTTTGCTGGGATGACAAGGAGACATACTGCAAGGGCGCAATTCTCACTGGTCTGATGACGGCAGGTAAGAAGGATTTGGATCATTTCTGACGGTCTGGGTGGCGGCTCATTATGTCAGGTACTTACCAGCAATACTTGGTATCACCGGCACGATATGCATCGCCAATCCCGGATGGGGTCCCCGATGAAATCGCCGGCCCAATTATGTGTAGTGCGAGCACTATCTACAGATCTCTGAGTGAATCTAACCTTCGGTCGGGGGCTTGGGTTGTTTTCCCTGGCGGCGGGGGTGGTGTGGGGATTCAAGGTGTGCAGCTGGCCAAAGCAATGGGAATGCGTCCGATCGTGGTGGACACGGGAGAATCCAAACAGAAGTTGGCACTCGATATGGGAGCGGAGGCCTTTGTGGATTTCAAAGAAGCCGACCCCACCAAAGCTGTGATTGAAATTGCCGATGGGGTCGGGGCTCATGGGGTTTTTGTGACAGCCCCTGCTGCTTATAAAACAGCAGTTTCATTTATCGGAGACCGTATCGGAGGCATTGTGATGTGCATTGGTCTTCCTGTTGCAGGGTCGATGATGATAGGAGCCGATCCCTGTCTGTACATCTTCAAAAATCTTACCATCAAGGGCACCCTTGTCGGTAGCCGGAGTGATACTGCCATGGCGTTGGATTTCGCACGACGAGGAGCACTACGGCAAATTAGTCAGGTTTATCCATTGAATCGCATGCCCGAGGCTGTGGAGAAACTTCGGAAGGGGGAGGTTGCCGGAAGAATTGTGGTCAATTTCAACTGGGAGGAGTAGAGTGGTGGAATATATATCCGGTTATATTCTGGACTTGGCTTCAATTCAAACTGCCCTACAAAATATGCTTCCTTTGATTCACCATTAACTAGAACCCGATGAAATCATATACCATGACATGAGATAAAAAGAGTAAAATAAAATAATCCGAGGACTTCTACCTCAATGAGGGCCCGCGCGGGTAAGGAAAACGAGAGCAAAACAAAAACTTGGACTCGCGGGGAATCGAACCCCGGACCACTCCCATGCTAAGGGAGTATTATACCACTAAACCACAAGCCCAATTGCTTGGAAGATGTAGCCCATTAGTGCTACATAAGCCTAAACCAAGACACCGCGCTGTTATTTTTCAACTTGCTGTGCTCTTTACCAGCATATCCGAGGTCAATACCCCAGTAGCTTTTCCACAGGACCATATCACACACAACGATAAGCTGTTAACTGTGATTGTGCCCGAGTGACCTACATACGGCACGCCTCTCCGGTTATCCTCAAGAGGGGACACGACTACAGAGTACTACAATGTCGACGGGTTGATATGACGTGACACCCAAATGTAAAGCGTTGTCAATCTCTTCCCGAGGTCGGAACGAGGTTTCCACTCACCTGGATAAGTGTCCGGATCAACCTTATTTCTCCAAATTAACCGCATGGGGATATGCAGGCGCACAATGCGGGGAAGCCGGGATTGCCCTAAGTAGATGCAATCACCTGGGCAGACATTGCACCTCCTCACCCAGCTGCCGTAGCTGTCTCCCGGGCTGTCGATCAGCACTCTTAAGAGCTAGTTAAGTGACGCGGTGGCACTGCACGCATTGCAATAGAAGCCTTAATTTGAGTTTGAAGCCATACATCTAGTACTGTTCCCATGGTTGCACCGACAATTAGCCGGCACACTGACATCTGAGGGGGAATATTTATTTGAAGGGACCGCCTCCTAATGTAAGACTGTTTGATACGGGGAAATCCTCTTATAGTATCCTCAGAAATGCGAGCACCATTCATTTCCCTTGCAGCTTTGGCTGTGGTTATACATGCACAGGGAGTATACCTGACAACAACCGGCTACTCCGCTCGACCACAATGTACACAATCGAATGTGGTCCCGGAGTACCATTTTCAGCCCTTTTCTTATACATTGAACGAGACAGTTCGGTAAGAAATACGTAGGTCTAGTTTACACCTTCGCTTGCTAATTAAAGTATGAGATATGCAACCTCGGTTCCTTCCCCGACGACAACACGGAAATTTGCCCCGCCTTATACAGACGTAGTCAAGCATTTGACCACTAGTTGGTCGACCTCAACGTGGGGTAGTTGGGTCCCAGAGCACACTGCAATCATCGCAACTGACACAGAAGACCCATATGGACAAGCTGCATGGTCTTCGATGTGGCTACAGGCGGATCTTCATAACTATGTATGTTGTGTGCTCCGGAATTTCCTCTTTTTATAAATGGAGGTAAAGCTCACTTTGAATCAGACCACCACTGGGTTATTCTCGGCAACTGTCAGTCCCACGCCTGTGCCCAGCAGTGAGTTGGTCTTGCCACCACGCGACTATTTTGGTCCTACAGACTGTTATACCTTCCCCGAAGATTTTATATTTGGTGTTGCAGGGAGTGCGGCCCAGATTGAAGGTGCAATTGGGTTGGAGGGTCGAGCACCTTCGTTGTTAGAGAAATTGGTACCCGACAGCAAGCCGAAGGACTATGTCACAAACGAAAACTATTTCTTGTATAAGCAAGATATACAGCGACTGGCCGCAATGGGCGTAGAGTACTACAGCTTTACAATTCCCTGGTCACGGATTTTGCCTTTTGTTCTGCCCGGAACACCTGTTAATCAACAAGCCATTGATCATTACAATGACTTGATTGACACAGTCCTCGATGCAGGAATGACGGTAAAGAGATCCCAGATATCGACATACATGTCCATTAAGTTGTATTCTAACCGTCGTTTTAGCCGGTGGTCACTATGCTTCATTTCGACAGCCCATTAATGTTTGTCGCCAGCGACAATATCACGAAACGTCCAGATATTGGTTACAACAATGCCGGCTATCAAAATGAAACCTTCGTCGACGCCTTTGTTAACTATGGAAAGGTGTGATTTCTAGTCCACGACTCATCAATCCTCATGCAAGTCTGACGTGGCTCCACAGGTTCTACTTTCTCATTATGCAGACCGAGTCCCAATATGGGTGACCATCAATGAGCCCCTGCTCTACGCATTCAATTTCAAAGGAGTGGACCACGTTATCAAAGCACATGCTCAGATCTATCACTTCTATCATGATACGTTGAAGGCTACAGGAAAAATTGGTATAAAGTTCAACGACAACTTTGGAGTGCCTAAAGATCCGAAAAACTCTAGCCATGTGCTGGCAGCTGATCGGTTCCAAGAAATGCAACTGGGAATCTTCGCAAATCCAATCTTCTTGGGTAAGCAGTACCCAAAGTCCGTGTTAGAAACACTCCCTGGAGCCAAGCCCTTGAGCAAATCCGAACTGGAACACATACACAACACATCCGACTTCTTTGGGATCGATCCGTATACCGCTACGGTAGTATCTCCGGCTGATGAAGGCATCAAGGCTTGCGCTGCCAACCTATCAAGCTCAAACGAACTTTTCCCATATTGCGTCAAGCAAGAAACAAAGAATGTTTATGGATGGAACATTGGGTATCGTTCTGAATCCTACGTCTACATCACACCGACATATTTCCGAGAGTATCTTTTCTATCTGTGGAACACTTTCCGGAGCCCGATTCTGGTGTCAGAGTTTGGGTTTCCGGTACATGCAGAGGCGGAGCGGGAGGAGCTCTCTGATCAGCTTTTTGACTCTCCACGCAGCGTCTATTATCTTTCCTTCATGTCTGAAATTCTCAAGTCAATATATGAAGACGGTGTGCATGTTATGGGAGCTCTTGCTTGGAGCTTCGTCGACAATTGGGAATTTGGAGACTACACGCAGCAATTTGGCATTCAAACCGTCAATCGCACAACTCAGCAGCGACACTACAAGAAGAGCTTCTTTGACCTGGTTGATTTTGTGAAAACTCGGCAGCCGAGCAAAGACTGAGGTGGGCCCAGAATGTCAAGCAGCTAGAGTGAGAACCTAGGATAGGCTTGATAAACGAGCAGATTGAATCACGTATCTTACAATAATAGTTCATAGTAGACGACTCCCTCTATGAAGTACGAAGTATGAAGTAATCCGTTCTTTTCATTCAGGTTCTTAATTGTGGCCCTCTTTATTGGTGCAGTATTTCAAGTAAAGTGGCGAAAGATGCCCTGTTTGATCACCAAGGGATCTCTTTCCCATCATATTGATTCGGACCCTCTCGTGTCTCCCATCCAGGGACATGTATGTTCACGAGCTTTCCATTCTGCTCCGGCGTTACCTCTTGTATAATATCAAGTACCTTCTCTGCACCTACTTCGACCGGAAGATCTGCTCGACGGCTACCGAGGTCAGTGCGAAGCCACTTTTCATGTCAGTAAAGTTGAGAAATTTGCGATCAATAAATGGCGAAAAGGGCTTCACTTACACCAGGACTGATCCCAAGGAAGGTGAATCCATCATCCGCATATTGCTGGGCATATTGCACAGTGAGCATGTTTAATGCGGCCTTCGTGATCTTATATGCCGGTGTCGGCAAGGCCCGAAACGCATCAGCCATAGCTATGGAGCCTAAAGTCGTCGATCTGGTATTTGAGTCAGACATTTAGAGTGGTATAAAAAGGCCTTATACATATTTTCGTTCCAATGTACTCACATGTTGATCACCGTTTTCTTCTCGCCTTTGCGCAGAAGTGGCAGGAAAGCGCGCGATACAAGATGTGGTGCAGTAACATTGACATTGAACGTCTCGTTCAGATTGTCCCTATGACATCAGTACTATAGCAAGTCTTCTAGTAAGGTATCCAACATACATTCCTTCCAGTCCTGTCGGGGACCAGTCACTCACGCCTGCATTGTTCACCAAATAGTCAAGCCCTTTCCCTTGCAGTTGGTGCTCTGCTGCCAGGGCAGCCTCTTTCACACTGGATTCATTGGTGACATCTAACTTAATCACCTGCACTCGTCCTGATGAGGCACTTGCGATTTCTTTCAATCGAATGGAATTGTCCTGGCGCGCGGTGGCGATGATTGTGCCCACCTCAGTTTTGGGCAATGTCGTTAGACGGGTGATCAGCGCCAACCCGAGGCCTCGAGAACAGCCAGTCACTAGGTAGGATGCCATAGTCTAATGTTCATAGAAAGTTGACTGTCAATCGATAATTGATAAGGTACGATGGGAGGTTCAAATGCGTGAAGTGTGATGATTGCGTAGGAAATAGAATGAGGGAAGTTTGGAGAATAGTCAGTGACTCGCAGATAACTAAAGAAAACATTGTGGTTGCCTCCAGGTCTACCACATCAATGTTCATGTATCTGAATAGATATACATTTATATCGTCTCCATTTATTTCCGGTCGGACATTATTCCTGGGAAATCTAATATGTACGTAAGTTAGTAGGTATCTACTGGTATCTATGCAGACCGAGATTACTTCATACTTGTAGCGCCTAGAAAGCTATTAGGATAAATAATAGTGTCCATATTTGATATATGAAGAAGGAGATTTCCCTATTGGTATTTTCAACGGTATTTTATTTGAATTGACATTGTTTATCAGTTGCACAATACACGAGGGTGGTGGACGGTTACAGGTATATATATATTACACTTTGTGATATTAAGCTCAATATTCTCCACGCTCACTACATATGGACTTTTACAGCCCCGTAAAGCTTAGTGCACCGTCATATAATCACTAGTGTTATTCCCTCCCCGCTAAAAGTACAAGGTTAGCAATGGGGGAAAAGAAGTGAATTGTAAATGGCATCCTATCCCAATGTGACGATCACGTGAGACTTACGTCACCGAATTTGAGGTCCCGACCAGGTCATCCACCTGTTCCTCTTTCCTTCTCCTCTCAAGCCGTTGGTTTCGCTAAGCTTTGCAGAGGTTTGGATCTCTAGGTGCGTTTACGCCATGGCCGAATCCTTCACCCTGCCTTTGCGCCCCATCCCTGAGAAGCGTGATCGTCCAGATACCTTGCCTGTGGAGATCGCGCAAATCAACAATCAGTGGGGCTCATTTCGTGAAGTGAATGAAGATGTCCTTCGAAACAAGATTGCCGAGGAGGAAGAAAAAGATGGCATGGGGGAGGTAGAGGAGAGTGACCAAGATGCGACCGATCTTGACTCGACGGAGCGCTTGGAGCAACTGTACAAGCGGCGTGCCGAGATCACTCAGTTTGCCATGTGAGTCTAATGATATTGAAGTCATGCCTTAGCGCGCGAGAACTGACAATTTCTCAGGCAAGCCCACATGGAAACCATGTTCGCCCTCGACTTCGTCTCCCTTTTGCTCTCCAAGCAGGCCCCACGTCAGGCCGAAACCTCCATGTCGGCCTTCCTCAAGCAAGTCGCACCCCTTGGTTCGCTCAATGCTGAGGTTGTGCACCCTCCCGCAAAGCCGGACTCGACAACCAAAGATGTATCAGCAGTATCGAGAGGATGGCGGATCCAAAATTTCAACGCGGCGGCAAACAAGCTTCTACAGGCCGCCTCTAGACTTGAAACTGAAGTTGCGTCGGAGACTCGATATTGGAATGAGGTGCTCGCTGTTAAGGACAAGGATGGAAAGTTTCTCGTCTCCCACTCGAAAGGCAATCGCTAGGCGTACAATATGGGTTCCTTGAAGGTGAGCGCATACCGACGTGACTGATACTGCAGGAAGCATCTGCTGACCGCAACCAAACACAGCGACACCTGTTTTCCGCGACCGCGGCCTTGCCTCCTTACGCCGAGCTGAGGATGGGGCTCTGTCGTTAGATGAAGGGTTGATCCCTCCCAAAGCCCGTTTTGTCCGGGTACGGGTGATACAGGATGGTCAGCTTTCGGGAAGTTCTAAACCGATGCGTTCCTCCTTCAACGGTGACGGGACGATTGAGGATCGCATTCTACAAGCTCGCGATACTGTTTATGAAGATGAGCTATTCCACGAGCTAGTCCGAGAAGCCCGAGCGATCGCGAGCTTTGGCGTGACGACACGTCAGAATCTCATTCAAATTCCCGCTTCCGATAACCTTGAAATTTTACTGGACTTGGTTGATACTGATGAAGATACCTCCGAACCCGAACATGGTATCTCACAGCAAGGAACTTCTATTGCAGAGGGGTTGGCACATACGATCCGGATATTATTGGCGTATGCCCACCGTCAAAACTTGCGTCGCCGGACTCAACTTCCATTACCACTGACCCCGAAAACGCGACCTGTTCCTGAGCACCAACTTATTCGGCCAGCTTTAGCTTACATCAAGCACATGTCTCAAGTACGCTGGCTTCAGTCATTACTGGAAAATCTCTTCGGTGTTTTGCAATCGGCAGGTTTGAAACCTCCAGCGTACACCGCAAGAATCTTTTCGAGCAGGGATGCAGAGCCACAGCTCTCCTACTCCAGCCGTGGAGAATCTTGTTGGACAGTTCCTTACCCCCTTTGTGTCTATGTTCAATGGGAAAATTTTGACCCCTCGGGGTTCTTTCTCAATCGCGATTCACACCAACCTCTCCTCACCACCCTTCGGCACCACCTTCGAGGTGTCATTCAATATGCCCAAGTACCCGGACCTTGAGTCTCCTGGTAAAATTTCTCACAGGGAAGAAGTGGAAGCCGCCATCACCCATCTCTTATTGCTTGATGTTGTTTTCACTATCTCATCCAACAGTTCACTAAAGCCCGAGTGTGACAAGGACCCGGCGAAACGCACCTGGGAAGCGATTTACCCTCAACATGGCGAACTTCTGATCCCTACTCCCAAACCCAACTCAGAAAAGCGAAAGAAGATGAAGATTGTTCTTTCCCGTCATGAACTGTCTCTCGAGATCTACACCGTGCGCTGTATCGACGGAACAGGGCGCGGGAATTGGGAAATGCCCTCTTACCATGCAATGCCGCATACTTGGAAACCATCTCCTACTGCTGGACCACCCAAACCGCCCTCTTTGATGGACTTCGTGTCCAAGGTGTCACGTTCGTGACCCACAGAGAGCGCCGACTGGTATCGGGCCGAACCACTCCACCCCAGCCCGCCTTAAGCCGATGCTCGCTCCCCGTCCATCAATAACAGGGCTTGTGGTTTAGTGGTATAATACTCCCTTAGCATGGGAGTGGTCCGGGGTTCGATTCCCCGCGAGTCCATGTCTTTTTGTTTCCGAGTATCTTCTTTGCCTGAAGCAAAAAGTCGTGATGGCTCGCTCGTGAGGTAAAGTAGTGGGGTCTATGCAAAAAATTTTCTCCCCCATCTATTTTCGCAAACATCAATGACAGACAAAAATACTTGAATACCCTGTACAAATAATGGCTAATAAAGGCTGAATTGAAATGCGCTCCCATTTGAATCATGGACATACCGAGGACTAGCTTATATCATAGCTTCGAGCTTAGTGCATTGACAGTTCCTGGGACTGTGAGCGTCTCTCGGAGTCTTTTTTCGCCTAGTCCATATGAAACTGGGAGCCAATCACTGACATCCTCATCTAGAATCATCAAAGCCAACGCCTCACCACTCATCAGGCTGTTCGCCATGCCATATCCATTGAATGCAGCAGCAATCCATTCGCCGTCACCTTCCCGGCCTGTCAGCGTCGTTGATAACCGTCCGACCATCGGCAGACCATCAGAGGAATAACCCATAATTCCGCTCCATGAACTGACCAGACGCCAATCGGATCTGTCATTTTTGCCAAAGAATCGCGGGAG
Source organism: Penicillium mononematosum (assembly GCF_028829835.1). Taxonomy (NCBI): domain Eukaryota; kingdom Fungi; phylum Ascomycota; class Eurotiomycetes; order Eurotiales; family Aspergillaceae; genus Penicillium; species Penicillium mononematosum. The sequence continues at coordinate 3,197,238 of NW_026643272.1, read as the reverse complement.
CACGGCTTCCAAGTGTGTAACGGAGTGGTCGGCCACGAAGCTGTCATCTGCAGATATTGACTCGTCAAGACGCGCATGCTCGCCGCCGAAGTAGAAATAGCCAGTCTTTGCGCTCTGTCCAAGGTAGTACAGTCCGTACCCAAGACGTTGGGTTTCGTGATCATAGGATGGAGGGTAATGGAAGCCCCATGATACAGCATTGCCTTGATTTGACACAGCATTATGGGGATCTTGAACTGTCATTGTGCCTTTGAAAGGATGGACAAGCCCTCGTAGGCGAGGAAGGAGATGTCCGCTGTACCCATTGGTGCAATGAACTACAGTCCGTGCTCGTAGTGGACCGCGAGAAGTGCGCAGTGTATACGGATAAATACTCGTGATTCGCGAGGCAAGTATCAAACTGTGCTCAATGGACTCAACCGGTGTATGTGTCTCGATTGTCAGGCGACCTGGATATCTTTCCAAGAGTGCTGCGAATACTTTAGTGACAAGACGATATGGCCAGACTGTTCCAGCAGGAAGCAGGGCTCCTCCAGATGCTCCATGAATTCCATACTCCTAAAAAGGAAAAGATCAGAATGACACCCTATGACCACATGGGTGACAAGACTCACCTTGAGCACAGCATCCGCATCCAAAACTGTATACAACCCCTTCTTAGAAGGATGATCCATTTCCAAGCGCGCGATACTTTTCTTGAAATCGTCAAACTTGCCCTGGGTCAAGAAGACTCGCAGCTTCCGCAGACGTTGCATCTCACTCAACTCGACGGCATCATACTCTTCAATTAATTCCTGCATCTTCTCCAAGTTGCGGAATGTGAAATCCACAATCTTGCCGGCCGTTTCAACCCCATGAGTCTCTGCAAGATGCATATACTGCTCTCCGGCATTCGCAGCCATCTGTCCACCATTGCGCCCAGTCGCACCGGAACAGAGCGCCCGGGCTTCCAAAACGGTTACTGTGGCAGTTGGGTGGCGTTCCAAGAGGGTTCTAGCTACCGATAGACCCGTGATACCCGACCCAATGATCGCAAAATCTCGGTCAGTTGGCAACTGAGAGGATTGCACGTCGGCGAGAGCATGTGGAATATCCTGCCAGTAGGACTCGGTGGGATTGGGTCGCGGCAGGCCTGGGTCAGCCGTGACGAGGCTCAAGACTAGACCGTGTTAACCTTCCATTCATATGCAGACTCAATTCAAGGAACGGGGGTCGATCGTGTTACCTGAATCATTCGGAGCCATGGCGAAGGATGTAAAAAGGCCAAGAGTACGATAGTCCGGGGTAATTGTGAATTTATAACCAGCAGTTGATATTTAATCAGAAATAAACAGTCCACTTTGGTTTCAGAAAATGGAAGCTGGTACCCACGGACATATATGGATGTAGGCATCGTGCGGGGTTTATCTTATCCTAAAGGATCGAATTGCCCGAGTGGGAATACAGGGAATTCCAAAGCCCTGGAGGTGTCCTCTGGTATCTCAATATTGAGGTATTGCAACGATAGCCTCTACACGTAAACACTACATTAATATACTATATGAATTGTGGTCAAACCCCATTTAATATTTTCTGGGACTCTATATGACGTGCACGTGCAAGGTTGGCAGTGACCGTAATGGTCTCATAACTAGCGACCAGTGTCTTTAAGATAAGTTAGTAACATAATCCACTATTTCCCTTCTGGATTCACCATGATATTGAAGGCGTCAAGCGGCCGTTGTAAGTGACTGGAGAAGAAATCTGTTTTGGACTGAGTGGATTCCGTGAAGACATAGATAGGAGCGGTCACAATGGAGAACGACATGGTAGGAGACTCAGAGACCTCAGAAGAGGTGCCGGGTACGTCTATTACCGAGGGGCGTTAGTGCATGGCATTCTCGACGTCAAGATTTGTGATTTTCAGCTTTACCAGTCTTTCCTTTTTGATACCCTCTTTGCCACCTATATAGATGAGGACGAACAAAAGCTACAACCCCTCCAGGGCTTCCATATAATATAGTAATAATACCACAATGTCTGGGGCACCACTGGAAAACTTCCATACGATAAATACAAGGATCTTGTCGGACTCCATGTTTGAGGCATGTAAATGGCGTAACTGCATTCCCGATAACATTCCATACCAACTACGTACCTAAGAACTTGGGCCTAGGAATGTGAAAGGCTTGTTTCATGGATCTTCGATCTCTAGGATGACCTTGCTATAATAGTTCAATCATTTCCAATTTTTTCTTTGCGCCTTCATCGTTTCAGTATATCTTGAATATTTCATTTTCCTCACAATGAAGCTCTCTTCTATCTTCCTTACAGTTTCTGCATTGGCCACAACTGGTCTCGCCGAGAAGACGTGCACTCCTAGCTTTGATTATTGCTCCGATGTCCTGATCAAAGACAAAGGTAAATTGTCCACTGTCAAGTATCGCTGTGTCAAACTAATCGAAGAGATGTTAGGCTTCACCGAGGCCGATCTGAAAGATGTTTTGAAGGGTTCGGATCTAGAAAATGAGGATATTAAGAATGTTCTATTCCATTGCAAGAACCCGGGCGACGTTGGACACCCCAAGCTCTGCTCGAGCGGATGCAAAGATCCAGAGTCAGAGGGTAGCCATTCATGCTCAAGGTAAGCCAATCTTATTATCAAGTTCCAATTCGCAGCTGATGACGCAACAGCTAAATAATGCTGGTCACGAGAGGACACCAGCTGAGCAATCTATACACTTTGGTAGTAAAGATCTGAGGGCATTCCCAATCACAGAAATATCTTCACTTAGAAGACTATGCATATTCACTCATAGCAACCACAACAGACATAAGATAACGACAGTTTCTTAGTTCTGCTGTTGCCCATGTATCTGATGATGGTAAGATCATTTGTACCGTCACTGTGGTGCTTAGACCTTTCACTGAAGTTTGTACCTCGTACGCGGTTTCGAACAAGGGCTAGACAAGGAGCTGCAGGCACGTGTCGGAATCGAAAACGTGGCCACAGGCCGTATGTTGTGTGGACACATGCAAGTGACAATGCAAAAGTCCTGCAACCGGTGAAGCACTCTTCTACCGGTCAGAGGGTTCCCAGAAAGCTATCCAGTACCACAAGAGTAACATTAGTATGAGAGAGCATGTGACAATATGCGTGGCATCGCTCCTTTGCTGCTATTCTCATGCACCGAGGCCGTGGGAATGAGCCCGTCAGGCCATGTTTGCCAAGGGTCCATGGGTGGTCAGTTGTACACCAATGATAATTGGCTGCAGAATTAAGGTATAGTGAACCAGTATAATAACTGATATGATGCTGATGACTATAAAGATGAGAAATAACATCAACTCTCAAGGAGGAGAAGATGTCATGGCCAGACCAAACAAAGCAAACAAATCAAATACCGTATGAGTGACATCACACAGACCCCTCACCGCCTGCACTAAACCCAAATAGACCAAGCGGTGACATACGTCGTGCAGCCAAATTGGAAGGGAACGCAGGTACTAAAAAGGTATTGGAAAAAGTCATACCACTTGAATTTTAGGGTAAATTATATACATATATGTATACAAATAGTTTAGACATATCCAGATCAATTGACCAATTCCTCAACAATTCCTTATGTTTCTTAAATCCAACCTGATACTTTAGCTTCAACTTGTTTCGTCTGTGACGCAAAGCACCCACCCTTCTGCCCAATTTCTCTCACCGGATTGGGTTTGACCCCTCCACACCCCACCAACTCATAACTGGAGCTTTACAACGCTTATCGGCTGCTTTTTTTTTGACTTATTTTCTTCTCCCTAATCACTTCACGTTTCATTCTTCGATTATCGACCTGTACTTCAGGTCGAAGCCCTTAATTCGATATGGAGCCCGCCAAAATCGCCGCTCAGCCGGCTAAGAGACGCCGCATTGGTGTCCTCACCTCTGGTGGAGATGCTCCCGGTATGAACGGTGCCGTGCGGGCTGTTGTCCGTATGGCAATTCACTGCGACTGCGAAGCCTACGCCATTTTCGAAGGATACGAAGGACTGGTCAATGGCGGCAACATGATCCGCCAGCTGCACTGGGAGGATGTACGCGGCTGGTTGTCCCGCGGTGGCACCCTGATCGGTTCTGCCCGCAGCTTGGCATTCCGTGAGCGTGTTGGGCGTATGAAGGCAGCGAAGAACATGGTTCTGAGAGGTATCGATGCACTAGTCGTCTGTGGTGGTGACGGCAGTTTGACTGGTGCCGATGTCTTCCGTGCCGAGTGGCCCGGCTTGTTGGCAGACCTCATTGCCTCGGGGGAGTTGTCTCCTGAGCAGGTGGAACCCTACAAGGTGTTGAACATTGTAGGCCTGGTTGGTTCGATTGACAATGATATGTCTGGGACAGATGCCACTATCGGTTGTTACTCGTCCTTGACCCGTATCTGTGATGCCGTCGACGATGTCTTTGATACTGCTTTCTCCCATCAGCGTGGTTTCGTCATTGAGGTCATGGGCCGACACTGTGGTTGGCTTGCCTTAATGTCCGCCATCAGTACTGGTGCAGACTGGATGTTCCTTCCTGAAATGCCCCCTAAGGACGGTTGGGAGGATGATATGTGCTCCGTAATCACCAAGGTGGGAATCACTCCAGCATTGTTCAATGTCCTCTTTTTGCTGACTTTTGGTGTTTGACAGAACCGAACCGAACGCGGAAAGCGCCGTACGATCGTTATTGTCGCCGAGGGAGCCCAGGATCGCCAATTGAACAAGGTCTCGAGCTCGAAAATCAAGGATATTCTCACAGATCGTCTGGGCTTGGACACCCGAGTCACCATTCTAGGCCACACCCAACGAGGTGGTGCGGCATGCGCTTACGACCGCTGGCTGTCGACTCTCCAGGGCGTGGAGGCCGTTCGTGCTGTGCTAGAAATGTCACCTGAGTCTCCTTCACCAGTTATCACCATCCGCGAGAACAAGATCATGCGCACCCCTCTGATGGAAGCAGTTCAAGCAACAAAAGATGTGGCGGCGAAGATCGACAAAAAGGAGTTCGATGAGGCCATGACGCTCCGGGATCCTGAATTCAGGGAGTACTACAACGCATATTTGACCACCGCGACCCAGGATGACCCGAAGGTGGTTCTTCCGGAAGGCAAGGTATGCACCTAATTCCACAGCCCATCCGGGTTGATCAGAGTCCTTAGACCTTCCAGATGCTTACTATTTTACAGAGAATGCGAATCGCCATTATTCACGTCGGTGCCCCAGCTGGTGGTATGAACCAAGCAACTCGGGCCGCCGTTGCATACTGCCTAACCCGTGGCCACACCCCGCTGGCTATTCATAACGGTTTCCCCGGATTGTGCCGTCACCACGACGATAAGCCAGTCAGCTCAGTCCGCGAGGTCACTTGGCTGGAAGCTGACAGCTGGGTCAACGAGGGTGGTTCAGACATTGGAACTAACCGTAGCCTGCCGTCTGCTGATATGGCGGAAACCGCCAAGTGCTTTGAGTTGTACAAGTTTGATGCCCTGTTTGTTGTTGGTGGTTTCGAGGCTTTCACAGCCGTCAGCCAGCTGCGCCAGGCTCGTGCGCAGTATGATGCGTTCAAGATTCCGCTCATCGTGCTCCCAGCTACTATTTCCAACAACGTCCCGGGCACTGAATATTCCTTGGGCAGTGACACCTGCCTGAACACCCTGATTGACTTCTGTGATGCTATTCGTCAATCTGCCTCCTCTTCTCGCCGCAGAGTGTTCGTGATTGAGACCCAAGGTGGCAAATCTGGATACATTGCGACCACAGCTGGCCTCGCCGTGGGTGCCGTGGCTGTATACATTCCCGAAGAGGGTGTTGATATCAAGATGCTCTCGCGCGATATCGACTTCCTGCGTGAGAACTTCCTCCGCGACAAAGGAGCTAACCGTGCAGGCAAGATCATTCTGCGTAACGAATGTGCGTCCGGCACATACACTACCCAGGTGATCGCCGACATGATCAAGGAAGAGGCAAAGGGCCGCTTCGAGTCTCGCGCCGCTGTTCCCGGTCACTTCCAGCAAGGTGGGAAGCCTTCGCCAATGGATCGTGTTCGTGCTTTGCGTATGGCCATCAGGTGCATGCAGCACATCGAAGGATATGCCGGCAAGAGTGGTGATGAAATTGCCGCGGATCCTACCTCCAGTGCCGTGATTGGCGTCAAAGGCTCACGTGTTCTATTCTCCCCCATGGGTGGTGAGACTGGTCTGGAAGCTACCGAGACTGATTGGGCGCGCCGTCGCCCCAAGTCCGAGTTCTGGCTTGAACTGCAGGACGTCGTGAATGTCCTGTCTGGACGCAGCCACGCTAACAACTCGAGCTGGTCCTATGAGAGTACGTAAACCGAACTGTGACCCTGCTTGTTTGCTCTCCCCTATCCAACTCGTTTCATCGCTGCTCGTTTTGCTCCTTTGGCCTTTGGAGGATTGGATTCTCCATACAGTGGTCACTTATGGCGCTCTGCTCAATACGAATGTTAACGATTGCCCCTGTTTCTTATTTTTCAGATCCTTCAACAGTCCGATCCGTCCCGTCGGTTCCCAGCTCCCCATGAAAAGGATTCCTACCCAAGGACTTCAACAACTTCTTTCCAACCCACGATGGAATCCATGCCAATGACCCGGGATATTCTTGAATGTTTCTTCCAAATACTGGCCGGCGAGCCATCCACTAACTTCTGATGTTGAGGGCGATCGTACTGAACGTCCGTTATGCTTTGTACGATGCTATGCAACAAGTCCTCCAGACCCAGGGATGGTTTACGTGACATTTATGCCTGGGAGTTTGGGCGATTGTGTTTTCTTGTTTGATGGGTCTCTACTTCTCTGGAAGACTCTGATCTACGCCATAGAGTGCGTTGTAGATAGAACCATCAATTTCAACCTCCAAATCATTTGAAATGAACCAAGAACGCTACAGGTGACTGCTATTGTGAGTATGAAAGTAGTCCAAAGACAGCATTATAGAATCGCTGAAGGTGTACCAGTAACACTGATACTGAAATACGAGCCCCGGACATATGCATTATTCCATGCGGAGTTCAATGACTACGGGTTTACCGTCTTCTCCAGCTCATCGAGGAGGTCCACTGTCTCAGCGGGGCTTGCAATCCAGGCGGTTGTGGATGCAAGGCGGGCCTAAGTCAGAAAAAGAAAAGAAAAAGTGTTAGTCTAACCGGTAGCCAAAGGATAGTTTTATAATTTTCCCACCTTGAAGTCATTGGCCCCAGCCGACAAGAACTGGTCGCCAACATGCAGTGTTTTGGCTGGATCGATGCCACCAAAGTAGCGCTGACAGGCGCGCACACCCATGATTTGTCGCCGATATCCACAAAGACATCATTCCCGCCGTTGAAAGCACAGAATGGCAATCTTGCCCCAACAGCCGAACGTTGGACGGTATTCTGCACCACCAACACAGTTTCTTCCAACTGCTCCCGACTGATTCGCACACCGTTTACCGGGTAGACACCAACCGCACGATCCTTGCGCAGAATAGCCGCAGGCAGATTGAGATTATCAGCGCACGCACGCAGAGCCGACTCGGCAATATCAAGAAGCTGGGTGATATCATCCTCACTCCAGCACTGCATCTCATCTAGCAACCATTCGCTCCGCGGTACATAGGCGAGTCGGGCGTCCGAGGTCGGGTCAAAGCGGAACAAGAAATTGCTCTCGCCGCCCATGACAATCAGCCCTTGTTTCTGATTGGCGGTGAGAGTAGTTGAACTGTGCATCGCATCGAGCAGACCATGGAGGCGCTCGTAATACTTTGGCGCGTCGGTGTACCCGGCCGCTGTCACAATGCCGACCTTGCGGTTCTGTTCGAGGAGTCGCAGAATCCGCGGGATGACGGGGTTGTCGGATGTGAGACAGGCGCCGTCGTCATAGAGTGTTACATCTCCGTCGAATGTGACTAGTTTCACATCGCTGGAGCGGACAAGACCCATCACCTGGGCGGAGTTCAAGATGAGTCGGATATCGTTGAATGAAGGGGCGACGAAGCGTCGTCGGCTGATGAATCGCTGCTGGTCTTGATATTTGAATGCATCTTCCAAATATAGCCTGGTGAAAAAAGTGCCGACGGACGGCACGAGCAGGTTCAATTTCGATTTGCCGGGAGCATTGCGTTCGTGGTGTTGGACTTCAATGAGTTAGGAGTCTTCCCCTATTTCTTGATCTCTACTAATCCCACTTACTGTGATCAAGCACCAGATTCTCTACATCGCGCATAATCTCTGCATAGCGAACGTGCGTGTCGGCCGCGACTGTCTTCAGCACCTCGCCATTTTCCTTGTAGATTGCGGTGGGCTGGGAATGCAGGACAAAGGGGACGGCCAGTAGACCCTAGAGGGATTAGAATCGGCCAATACGACATACGACATCGACTGAGTGACGTACTTTTATCCACTCAATCTATAGATTGTTAGGCATATTCTTTTTGTCTTTAGCTGTAGTAACGACTTACAAGTTGATCCCGGCGATGGGTCTATACGGCTGTGGGGTCAGTGAGGGGTACACATTTCTTGCGGAGATAGCCGTACCTTGAGGGCATCTAAGAGATGTTAGCGGAGATAAAATGAAAATAAAGTGTATATGACGTACATTCTACTCTATAACGCGTCGTCATGATTTGATGAAATTGGGAGAAAGATGATGCCTGGGGATGATCCCGAGGTCAGAGTGTTAGCTTAGCTGGTGCACGTCCCTTTTTTCCGGGTGACTCACGCGGAGCTCGGAGTATACAACATACGAGAGTCACAACAATTTCGGAGCTGACGGTTACTCTATTGGTCAAATTGGCCCGATTCGTCATTGCTGATAGCCTAGCTCGGCTTGATCTTCGTACTCAATGACTGGATCTGGGTCGCTGCTCGTAACGCCTCCGAGTACTATTGGTCTTTCAAAAGTGCCTCAAACACAAAATATTGTGGCCTATACAACGCATCTTTAATTTGAAAGACCTTTGGGATGACTCCGAGCCCCGAAAAAAAGGGTCTCGACACTGCCACGATGCCTGGCCAAATCATATCTAGACAGCAAAAAGCTTGATTGGACAAGAGATGCCTGAGGACGTAGATCAAGCAGAAGTATAAGTATTTGCGACGGAGACCTTTTTTGTTTCGTATTCACAATTCGCAAAATCATTGAACATCAAAAGATCCTTCCCGTGAAAAAAGCAACGGCGATTTCTAAACTCCATCGAAAGCCATGCTAGCTGTATCTATACAGTCCACTCCACCAACCATGAACACGCCCGGGCATCACGATGCCCACCAAAATATTCCCCATCCGAGGAATTAAATTCCTTTCTCGATGAAAAGTCCGACAATCCCATGATTCTCCCACCGGAGCAAGACGAGCCCGGGTTTGCTGTTGCATCTGCTCTCAGCCGAGGCCTGCAAGTACCATCCAGATCTGGCGCCTGTACATCAGGATTCGAGTATCCCGATGAACTATCTCATTATGGCATTTCGGAAAGCCACTGGGCAGAGTTCACACAAGTAGTCTGCGACGAAGCCAAGCTTTCTCGTCAGCAGTGGACCACCGTGCTTGGCAGAGGCTTGGGTACAATGGCAGTCGGCGGGCTGATGGTTGGGATTCTGGGCGCTATCCCCGCGATCTTCGTTGCCCGTCTCACAAGAAATCGACAAGAACAACGGAATCTAATTTCGGCAATGGCTGGAGCTCGCGGTGAACGTCTTGCTCAACATATCTCGCAATGGAACGAGTCTGTCTTTCGGCCTAGGGGTATTTTGATTCGGGTCGATTTGCCAGACGAATACTTGAATGATATGGAAGATATGGATATTCGAACAAGTGGTGGATCGACACGGTCTATTAGGAAGTCTCGGGATAAGGCTGCGCTCAAGGCGAGAATTGTCATCATCCCTCTGGATGGGATGTCAACTGGTCATTCCTCATGTTGGGAAAATCGTGGGTAACGGAACACAAGAAAGATGGCGGCGGCAAAAAAGGACATGCACTTGTTTATTGATGTATTTCAGCGACAGTAAAAGGCCAAGAACGGGAGGTTATAATTCAAAAGTGGTTCCCGAGGTCATTCATCATGATCGTTTCATTAATCAAAAAGGATAACCCTTCTCTCATGACCAGCAAATGGACATTCTAGATATCCAATTGATTTAAAAGGAAAAAAAGAAAAGAATAACAGCCCGGGCGACAATCAAACGCGGCCCTCTCTATCCTGCCTCTCAATATGTTGAGCCGCTCCGTGCGTCTGCACCGCCATCTCCATTTTGTCGTCCACAACCTGGTCACGCTCATCGGCATCCCGGTTACCATACAGACCAACCTTGTACCAAGGCAAAGCAAAGAGACGATCCATACTCTCCAGCGAGCGACCGGCCGTCTCCGGAATACTGAACCAAACCCAGACACCACCGATAATGGTGATGGCAGCAAAGCACCAGAAAGTACCCTTGGGATCAATTCCACCTGTTGCGACAGGCAGAAGCATATTGGGAACTGCCCGGGCATTACCATATTGGTTGGCAAAGTGGAGAGTCATGGCCATAGAAGTGCAAAGAGCACGGATGCGCAGAGGGAAGAGCTCTGCAGTCAGAAGATACTGCATTGAGTTCCAGCCCAGAGCCCATCCAAATCCAGAGACGTAGATCATTGCAATGGCTCCCTCGCTAGCGCCCTTCTTGTCAGCTGGTAGCGTGTAGTTCTCGTCGACGCCCATTGCGGGAACGGATGTCAAGAAGCCGGCGATGTAGACCATAGAAATTGCTTGTAGGGTAATTCCAATAAGGAGGGCTCGCTTGCGTCCAATGACATCGACCAAGAAAAGAGCGCAGAGAATTGCGGCGATCAGCTTGATGATTCCGAACACAGCAGTTACCAGCAGAGACTCGTTCTCGCCTGTGACCCCTAGCAACTTGAACAAGTCAGGGGCGTAGACAGTGATACTACCAGCACCGGACCATTGCGAAAGGATCTGGGCCATGAATGTGAGGTAGACTCGGTAGAGGTTCGCTGGGACCAGGAAGGTCTCCTTGATCACGCCGATTGGCCCGGACCCCATTGTAGCTTCCATCTCGGCTGCATGTGATGTTTGAATAGTGGATATCTCGCGTACCACGTATTCATCGTCGGTTGGTAGGCCGCGGATTTTGGAGAGAGTCGAGATGGCCTTTTCGAGCTGGCCGCGTTTGACCAGATATCGGGGTGATTCGTGCTGGAGGAAGGAGAGGACGAAGATGAGACCGGCAAAGATAATATGCAGACTTGTGGGAACGAGCTATGTTCGAGTCAGTACTGGTAATATAAGTGGTTTGGGCGGATGACACATACCCATCGGTTATGAGTTTTGTCGCCAAGATTGAGCTCACAGCCATAGTTGGCAAAATATGCGAGTACGATACCCAAATAGACAAAGCCCGTGAAGACACAGGTACAGAGACCACGGATAGAGGCGGGAGCCTTTGGTGTTTGTTAGTTGATGCAAGACGTGACTTGGATAACGAGGAACTCACAATTTCAGCAAGATACACAGGACCAACGACAACTGTTTGGCCCACGCCGAGTCCAGCAATAAAGCGACCAGCATAGACAGCACCCAAGCTGCCACTGTTACCCATGAAGATTGCGATTCCCAAAATCCATAAAATACAAAGTTGGCGAGTTGCCCAGATACGACCGATGCGATCACAAACTAAAAAGGCACTGTATAAGAACAAACGGGATTAGCGACAGGGGATCCGATATAAATAGGAAACAAGGAGGAACTCACAAAAGAGCGCCTCCAACAGATCCAATCTGGACCATTGCAGTGACATTTCCCTTGATGTTGGTCTGTTCCACCTCGCTGTACGAGTCGTAGTTGATGTAATGTTGAAAGTCTTTAGAATTGAAGGCGCCTGAGATCAAACCCTCATCGACACCTCGGGCAGCGCCCATCAGGCCAAATGAGATGACCGCAAACCATAATCGCCAGTTGAAGACCTCTTTAGGCTCGCCCAGGTCTTTGAGGCGGAAGATATTGACTGGTTTCTTCGCTCCGCCGGCCATGGTGGGCAACACTCAAGTACGTAGTTGAATGCGGGGATAATATCAAAGGCAAAGCCGGGGGTAGTACGAGAAGAGTCAAAATACAAACATGAGCCAGAGCAGGCCTTTATAGCTATGGAATCCCGGTTTTCACTACGGAGTACATGCGGGGAAATCTGGGGGTGAGGGGGGAACGGAAATTTCAGCCGAAGAAATCCCATTGAGACCGATCAAGGAAATCCCTGAAATCCCTATAAGCCAAAATGAGCCGCGGTGAGACATAGAACATACACATGATACAACATGCATCGGGATAGGCTAAGGCTAAGGCTCCGGGAACCGCGCCAAGAGAGCTTGCGTCTCGAGCCCAAGGCCCGCTTGACTCTCATTTGACGAAGCTGCCGGTCTTTCTACGGGGCATGGCCGAGTTTCCCAGACCACGTGGTCGCAATTTGGAATCAAATACGCTTCACTTGAGGACTGCAGGGTTGTAGCTCACTTTTCTTTTGTTCTCATTGCATCTTCATTCTCAGATTGTGACTTTCCACTCAGTAGTATTGGAGTACCTGAACTGCCAAGAGTATCATTTCCTCCACCAAACCTTGAAAGTGAGTTTCGGACAACGTCCGAATTGAAAATGTGTGTGTGTGCCGTACGTGGCTTGTAGGGAATCAAGAGGTCCACCAGGGGAGATGTTAGCCTCTTCTATCGCGGGGGCGAAAAACTGGAGAAAAACCCCATCCATGACAGATGTGAGACCATTGATTGGTTGACAACCCACAAACTCTCCGGTCTGGGAAGGGAAGACGCACCGCTACTTGGCGTGGGGTGCGCTTTGATGAGCCGATCCAAAACTCCATTTCGCGTTTTCACGGAGAAGACCGTTTGCCGAGATTCTCGTCATTTCAGGCATATATTCGGGTTCTACAGTTTCCTGACGGCATGCTTGAATATTAAACTTTGCTAACCCCCGATCTTAGGAAGGATGGATGGTTCAGCTCGAGAAGATTTGGTCCGTTCTTCGGCGTTTGTTATTATCGCAATATCGTCTTGCTCCTTGCAGGGCGCATCACTTGGAATCAGGAGCACATCGCAAAGTCCCTTCCTTTTTAAGGGACTATGTAGTGTGGTAATTGAGAAAAACCATACTGGGTACGAAATGACATCAAAAGAGCGGTTTATCTCAGACTTCTATGCGCGTTACTCCGTAAAGCAAATGAAGTTCTAAGATGACCTATGCCTTTGCCCGAGAATCGGAGTTTTCTAAGGTAATATTAATCAATTGAATGTTCGAGACCAAGGCTAGCGTGCGGAGTTGTCAATCTATGACATCGGAAAATAAGATACAGGACGAAAGTGATTGGTGGAGCTATATAGCACGACTATGGTCGCCAGCGGAACCCAGGGTTGCGCCAGTCCATGTCCTGAATCTGTTGCTGGGAAAGTCCCGCCAAGGCGCTGTGGACATCGATGCGCGCACGGCGCCGGTTATCCCATGTAATATAGGCCCATAGACCAGCCCCAAGAAGGAGAGTGGTGCTTGAAGTTGCCAAGTTCAGCCCATTACCAATAGGGGTAGTTGGGCCCATCAAAAGGTAAGAATGACCAGGTGCTGATGAGCCCACCAACATTGCCGAACATCACCGTAGTTCCAATAGCCGAAGATCTCGCGGTGTCGGAGATCACATTTGCCGATGCGTGGGCAGTACAGAGGGAGCCAAAGGCAAAGGCCCCACAGGCAATAATAAAGGTGGCCCCATATCGTACCATACTGTCTTCGCTAGCCAGGAACATGATATAACCTATATAAATCCCCATAAATGATTAGCCTGAGATCAGTTGCACGCTCCCATCCTTATATTATAGGAGGTTTCCCCAGGAGTTGAGACTTACCAGTCACCATTAGCGGCGGGCTGAGCACGAAGAATATGAGGCGATGATTGAATCGCCAGCTGAGGTAGGGAAATAGCAAAGTGAAAAATGCGCCGACAACATAAGGAGGTACTGTGTGCAGCTGCTGAGACACGACAGAGGCATTGGGGTAGATGGTTTTGACAATGGTTGGCGCAAAGAATCCAAGACCCTGAACAGTAATATTGTTCAACATGAAGATGACACCGGTTACTAGTGTTACTGGGCTGAAGATACCACGTAGTGTCTTGGCTACATCAAGCTTGTCGAGGACCTCTGTCGCGCCAACACGTTCGGATTTGACCCGGGCAACGGCTAGATCCTTCTCTTCCTGGGAGAGCCACTTGGCTGTGGCAGGTCGGTCGGTCAACGTGAAGAATCCGAGGACACCAATTCCGATCGTGACAATGCCTTCAATAGCGAAGATCATACGCCAGGTGCGAAGAGAACCAAAATGATCGAGCATAAGGATACCCGAGGCTAGAAGGCCACCGAACGCTCCAGCGAGAGGAGCCATGACGACATACAATGACAGGCGGAAGACAAGTTCATTTTGTCGATACCAACGTGAAAGGTAGTACGCAATTCCAGGCAGCACTCCTGCCTCGAACACGCTAGACAGTTGTCAGCACTGTCGAGTTTCCAGAATCCAGGACACATACCCCAAAAGGAAGCGGACACCAGATGCGCTATGTATATCATTAACAAAAGCCGTGGCGACTGAACAGATACCAAATCCCAATGTGATGCCCGGAAGCCACCATCCAGGCCCGACCCATTTGCACATGAGATTGCTGGGGATTTCGAAGACAATGTATGCGATAAAGAAGATCGAGAGCACGGCGTTGTAATCGTAGCCTTCGAGTCCAAGGTCCTTGTCGAAGCCAGCCAGTTTAGCGTTGCCTATTCCAGGAAAGAAAAGAAATTCGTTAGCATTTGAATTGAAGGGGAAAAAAAAGATAAGAGGGGCTAGTCACACACCAACATTGGCTCGATCGATGAAACAAAAGAGATACATCAATGCAACAGGTGGGATAATACACAAATCAATCTTGAGTCGCAATCGTGACTCGGCGGCCTTGTCAAATTCTACCAGGGGCTGGCCATGTTCATCTGTCGCAAGTTGGCCTCTTTCTGCTGCGCCATGGGCGACTTCCCCCATCATATGCTCTTTATGGTCTGCCATGACCTTTTCATCACCGATGGGCGTGCTGCCTCTCTCGGTGTCTGTCATGTTAGAGTATCGGACAGCGGATTTATCTTGGAAGAGATAAGGGGGCGGTCAGCAGGTTTCGGATAACAGGGATCAAGGGAGACCTCGGGAGCATAGGGGGTGACCGGGTATTTTATAGCTCAATCAGAAGCCCGATCAAAAGAAAAACGGTTGAATCTGGGGTTGTGGGGGATCGAATTCAGTCCCATAGTGACGTTCGGCTTTTTCAGCAGCTGCAAGCTCAATTTGCCGTTGCCAAGGCAAGGGTACTCAGTCTGACACGGCAAATAGTCAGGAATGCTGCCTGAGTAGCCGGAACTGACAGTGGGAGAAGCAAGTATTATTATGGAGGTCCAATCATAATAGTTTCTAACAGGCCGAGGTGTCAGACCTCTAAGTCTAGAGGCAATGGCACTTGAGACTCCAAGGATTTAGAGATTTCCCCAGACTTGTGGATCAATCCACCCCGGACTATATCATTGGTTTTGTGGGGATCTCCGAATGAATTACAAGGTAGCTAGCCTAGGTACAGTCTACAGGAAATGCCGACTGCCTCATCCGACTATCTCTCAGGCGTCATGGTGACCAACCATAACCCCGGAATGTGTGAGGAGTTGTGATTCTCCAAGATGCCAAGTCTTCCAAGAAACATGGCTTGGAGCATCGCGCTGATAGGTCGTCGGATCGGAAATTATCCCGAAGCTGGTCCGAAGCTGCTCTAGTCGGATGATTTGATGTTTTTCTCAAGAGTAAGAGTGTACATACAGAGTACGGGATTCTTGCACGTTTTGAAGACGTGGAATATATAAGATATTGTTAAGGAAATAAAGATGGGTCCGCAGACCAAGAATATTGATTTGTTAGATATGTATGTACGTAAGGATAGGTGATTAACCTTTTGTCTTTAGGAAGAGTATTACCTCCATGTAGGTAGGTACCTAGGTAGGTGTCTTTTATAGTCAACCCGACCGCCTTTCAGTTCCGTTATGTGATTCTCGATACCATTTCGAAATTTGACCAGATTTATCTTAGGTCGGGTTATCCTAGCTCGGGTTATCCTAGCTCGGGTTATCCTGGCTCGGGTTGTCCTGGCTCGGATTATCCTAGATTTAGGCTCTATCCTAGGTCTTATTCGGGCATCCCTATCCTAACTCGGAAGTTGCAGGGTATGTAAGAATTCGATATGTGAACCTATATCGAAATAGTTCTTTACTGGGTGAAAGTAGAAAAATGAAGAGGCTTAACATGTATTGTCGGTTCGAGCGAAATCGTCGACCTAATTCCCTACGGGAGAGCTAGGTGTGAAGCGTAAGACTTAGTGCACCGAGTACCTCGATTCCCCACGTCAGCCACTATTATTGCCAAAGAAAATAAGTACGAGCCCGTAGACTACGCCGGCAACCTTCAAGAATCTTGACTAAGAATAGGTGGTTGTGTTCTGGAAGAATATTGGCTATGTCTTCCAAGGTTGTTTCGACAACCTCGATACCGCCTTCCAGATCAGACAACGCCCGTGGGGACTTTCTGATCTGGCAAAGGCCAGAGGGAAAAGGGAGAGAAGAATGTTGGATTCTCTATCTGTGAGAGACTGGCTAATGTACTCGCTAACAAACCTGTGGACATGTGAAGCCTGACAAACTAGGCAATGCCTGTCATAACACTTTCCGAGGTTGGCCCGAGCCCTCCTGAGTCCAGGGCTGTGATGACAAACCACCACGTGACTCGGATATAGACGGATGATCTTTTCGGATTAAACGGATGAACTGCACTGACAGGAGTTCTGTGAGACTTGCATACATATTATCCATGTCTGAGGCGTCGGATAAAGCCCAACCCGGTTGGCGAATCCCTCGCGCATGCCAGGAATGCCGCAAACGTAAAATCAAATGCAATGGCCTGACCCCGTGAGATCTTTCAATCTATGTTCGAATAGTGAATACATCAGGCTAATATAATAGCAGGTGCAAAACTTGCCAATTGCGCAATACACCCTGTATATACAGAGACTATATTCGCCATCGGCGGAAGAAATATGAGTATGAAGAAGCCGGCGAGAGGAATTCACCTCGTCAAGCCTCCTCAACTGGAGTCCCGCCATCGGGGCAGCACACAGCCTCCGTTATGAATGACTTCCCAAATAGTGTATCTGCAACACATATGGCATCGCCATCATGTCAGATGCAGCTATACTATGGCCCCACCTCTCATTTCTCGCTCATGCAGCATATCTACCGAGATCTCATCTCCAATCCTACATCTCACCCTGAACCATCTGGCGGGGTCGAGGAAGCTGGGGCTGGCTTGGACTTGTTTAGCTTTCGTCGCATTTTTTTTGGAACCCCAGACATTCATGAGAGTATCAAGTCCCTCGGAACAGGGGAGTTGTCTTCGATGTTCCTGCCGTACGACCTGGCTAAGCTCTTTCTATCGCGATTTCTCTCTAGCTTTTACCATTTGATGCCATATCGCCCCAAGATGCATTATGAGCAATGTCTGAATCGACTGTATAGTTCCTCGCCCACAGAACATTTAGATGCTCTCACCAGAGCGATCGTTCTTCTTGCCATGGCTACCGCGGCACTTGGCACGGAACATTTCGCCTGGGGTGATGTGCTGTTCGAGCGCGTCAAGGCTTCGTTGACAGCATTTGATGACGTGGTGAACCTTCAGACTATTCAAATCTCAGTTCTCATGATAAGTCCCTACCTTGTCCTTCTATCTTGCTACCAGACTAACATAGGCTTTACGCCAATTACCAGAACGAACAAGCTCGGCCCAACTCAGTGTTCTTGCATCTGGGTTCTGCTTGTCGCAAAGCCTTATCAGCAGGTCTGCATAAGGATGTGCCCAATAATGTTGATCAAACCCCGGAAAACATCGAAGAACGACGGGTAACCTTCTGGTCTCTTTACATATTCGAAACGTACATCACCCCTTTCGGTCCGATATATGGTGAACTCACTAACTTCATATAGCTGGTTCTGCTTCCATGTGGGACGTCCTAGCTCCCTTTCCCTTAAAGATGTCGCAATCGAGTACGCGCAGGATCCATTTATTCGATTGTTGGTTCAGCTTTGCAAAAGCATGAGTCGGTCTGTTAATGAGATATATGGCCAGCGGCATGAGTCTCTTCTGCACATGTGGAGAGTCGCTCGATCCATTGCGGATGATATCCGTGGCTATGAGCCACATCTACAACAAGCTTTAGGTCTTGGGCTTGATGATCACATCCAGGCGGGATCCCTTGGCGTTCGGCAAATAATCTTCATTACCCGTAAGTCAACAGTTGAAATATTGTCTACTCCACTGACCAAAGCTAGTATACTATCATACCCTACTTCTTACATTTCGCCCGTTCGTGATATTTCGCGGTCATTGGCAGCGCGAGAGGAATATCGCACCCAACCAGTCCAGCGCCAATGTCACCAATCGCCCTAGAGAAACGCCTTCTTGGCTCAACGAAGCCTGCAATCATGCCATCACTGCCGCCCAAAAAAACACTGCATCACTTATGTGAAGCTTCAAGAGTCAACAATCTTGTTCTGGTAAATGGACCAAATGTTTCTACAGAAACTTCCACTAACAGCGTTGTAGGAATTGCGATACCATGGTTTCTTTTTCGGCAATTCTGTTTTTACTCTCATTTACGAGTTCATTCACAACCCGGATGTCGCGCCTGTTTATCTGCCATGGGTTTATGCATCATTGCAAACCTTGTCAACCATGCGAGCAGGGGACCCGATCGCAAGCTCAATCTCAGCCATACAGACTGTGCTTCACAATATTAATCCATCGTACGAATGGGTACCTGGATTAGCAACAACTGGGGGTAGCATTGTGCCCCCAGAAGGGACAGCCATACAACAAGGCCTTACCCCCGACCGCAGGCATCGATCGCTGCTCAACAACCCTGCAATTTCTCAGAACCCGTCACTAGGAATGCCACCTGGTATACTGACGTCTCCTTGGAATCTCCCACAGTTAGAAAAGCCTGGAAACTCGGAGACCGGAGGCTCTGTTGGCTCCGGGGAAGACCTGCTTGATTTCACCCAGTCTGACATGGGCTGGGATTTCGATTTCTCTACCATGGACCTGGACGCCTTCTTTTCGGTTTATCAGTCGAATGATGCTGCCGCGCTTTGATGGGAGCCTTGCACCAGGAAATACCATAACCTAGAATAAAATTTCTTCATACTGTATCCATTTGGTCTCCATCAGGCCCCGGTCATCTACGGACTTGCTTAATCGGTGCAGATCTTCAAGGCTATATCCGAAGGGTGGATCTAATCGAAGCTCTGGAAGGTGCAGAAATAGAAACCCAACGAATAAACGGCCGTTCCGGGCCGAGTGGGTCACTTATATATCCGTACATATATTTCCGAGCAACTCACACCAGTGATATCCTCGCTAACACGATGGTTTTTGCAGTTATTTCATGTGCCTGAAGGCATATCCCCTGTTTATAAATTCCGCCACACCGATAAATACGTGATATGATCTGATAACCACGACCCACTCCCGGCAATATGGATTTAAAACATAGATGCGATAATGAAATCCACAATATAAGAGTTCTTCCACGCCTCAACATCATGTTATTTTTCTCTAATCTCACTTTAATTGGTACCATTGCCAGCAGCCGTTCTTTTCATTTCAGGAACATACACCTCCGTCATGGAGACTCCATCGTCCGGCACAACAACCCCGGTCGATTTGGAACACGGCGACGACCAGATCCGTAAACGACTGACAGTCACCTTCCGCGATCTAAATGTCCGAGTCACGGCACCAGATGCTGCTTTGGGAAGCACTTTATGGTCAGAGGTGGACCCGCGACAGATCGGAGCACTGCTGAAGCGTGGCAACCGCCCAAAAAGGGTGGGCATATTCAACCATTAACACGCAGTTCGAAGGTTATCATATGCTGACTTAATTTCTAGACGATCCTCAAGGATGTTGCTGGTCAAGTCAAGCCCGGGGAAATGGTATGCTTTCAGAACCTGAGAACAGTAAAGTGGTAACTAACCTATATAGCTTCTTGTGCTAGGACGCCCAGGATCGGGATGCACTTCCCTTCTTCGAGTCCTCTCCAATGATCGGGATAGTTTCGATGAAGTCACTGGCAAAACCAACTACGGAAGCATGGATCACAAGGCTGCCAAAAAGTTCCGTCAGCAGATCATGTTCAACAACGAAGGCATGCAATCCTAACTTGGGATCTATTGACCTTAATACTAACTGCACTAATATCAGACGACGTTCACTTCCCAACACTTACCGTCAACCGTACGATGAAATTTGCCCTTCGAAACAAGGTTCCCAACGAGCGCCCAGAGCATCTGAGAAACCGCAACGACTTCGTGCAGAACCATCGCGATGAGATTCTGGGGTCACTTGGAATCGGACACACGAAGAAGAATTTGGTAGGAAACGAGTACATCCGAGGCGTGTCCGGAGGTGAACGTAAGCGCGTTTCCCTTGCTGAGGTCCTGGCTGGGCAAAGTCCAGTCCAAATGTGGGACAATCCCACTCGGGGACTGGACTCGAAATCAGCGGTAGAATTTGCTCGAATGCTCAGACGGGAAGCGGATCGAAACGACAAGACAATCATTACCACTACATACCAAGCCGGCAACGGTATTTATGACCAGTTCGACAAGGTCCTTGTTCTGGCTGAAGGTCGTGTCACTTACTACGGCCCTCGTCGAATCGCAAGGAAATACTTCGAAGATCTTGGATTCATCTGCCCCAAGGGTGCCAATATTGCAGACTTCCTTACTTCAGTCACTGTCGTTACCGAACGCACAATCAGACCCGGCTGGGAAGAGAAGGTGCCCAATACACCCGAGGACTTTGAAATCTGCTATCAAAACAGCTCAATCTGCAAAGATCAACTGAGCTCTATCGTGGACCCTGAGAAGCTGAGCTACGAAGCTGAAGACCTCGAGCTGGCAGTAACCAGCGAGAAGCGCAAACAGCATATTCCTCGGAAAAGCAGTGTTTATACAGCGAATCTCTGGGACCAGATTGCCGCTTGTGCTCTCCGTCAGTTTCAAGTTATCTGGGGTGATAAGCTCTCGCTATTTGTGAAGGTTGGGTCAGCCTTAATCCAGGCCCTCGTCTGTGGAAGTTTGTTCTATAACTTGCGAGAGGTAATTAAAAGGCCCTTGACCCGAGACCATTGGAAACCAAGCTGACCAGTTAAACTACAAGGATTCAAGCTCCATATTCTTACGCCCTGGTGTTTGCTTTTTCCCGGTGTTATATTTCCTCCTTGAGAGTCTGTCCGAGACAACTGCATCCTTCATGGGCCGGCCAATTCTTTCTCGTCAGAAGCGATTCGGGTTCTACCGTCCTACTGCTTTTGCCATTGCTAACGCTATAACTGATGTCCCAGTTGTGATGTTTCAGGTGACATGCTTCTCGCTCATCCTTTACTTCATGGCTGCTCTTCAAATGGACGCAGGAAAGTTCTTCACCTTTTGGATCATCA
Source organism: Penicillium mononematosum (assembly GCF_028829835.1). Lineage (NCBI taxonomy): Eukaryota > Fungi > Ascomycota > Eurotiomycetes > Eurotiales > Aspergillaceae > Penicillium > Penicillium mononematosum. Next base: position 3,175,613 of record NW_026643272.1, on the reverse strand, counting down.
TTATTGCGCAGACATTGTGTTTCGCACAACTATTCCGCTCTGTTGGAGCTGTATGCAAACAGTTTGGAAATGCATCCAAAATATCCGGCTTGCTGTCCACCGTATTCTTTGTCTATGGAGGTGAGTATTGACTATAGCGTTGATACGCAGAATTCCAAATTGACAAGTTGTAGGATATCTTATCCCATTTAAAAAGATGCATGTGTGGTTCCGTTGGATCTTCTACCTCAATCCGGGATCGTATGCATTCGAGGCACTGATGGCCAATGAGTTTGTTGGACGCAAATTAACCTGCATAGAACCCGACTATCTGCCATATGGCGCCGGATACTCCAGCTCAGCGTCTGTCCACCGTGGGTGTTCAGTCCTTGGAAGTGACGATGATGGTATTATTGATGGGGCAAAATACATTCAGGAGCAATACAGCTATTCACCCCATCACATCTGGAGGAGCTTTGGTATTCTCATTGGACTTTGGGTTTTCTTCATCTTTCTGACTTCCCTCGGCCTTGAACTCCGGAACAGTCAAAGTGGATCATCTGTTCTGCTTTACAAGCGAGGGAGCGAGAAAACCCGTAGAAAGGACGAAGGCGAGAAGATACAGTCCCCGAAGCAGGCAGACGTTGGCCCACTTTTGGGCTCGGTCAAGCAATCGACCTTTACATGGAAAGACCTTGACTACCATGTACCTTTCCACGGTGAGAAGAAACAGCTTCTGAACAAGGTATTTGGATTTGTCCAACCGGGAAACCTGGTTGCCCTTATGGGAGCTTCTGGGGCCGGAAAAACAACATTGCTGGATGTGCTTGCTCAGCGCAAGGATAGCGGGGAGATCTATGGATCGGTTATGATTGATGGCCGCCCAGTTGGAATCAGCTTCCAGCGAACTACTGGTTACTGTGAACAGATGGATGTACACCTCGAGACAGCCACCGTCAAGGAGGCATTGGAATTTTCGGCAGTTCTTCGCCAGCCATCGACGGTTCCACACGAAGAAAAGATCGCCTATGTCGAACATATAATCGACCTTTTGGAGTTGCGTGATATCAGCGAAGCACTTATTGGAGGTATGCTTGATGTTTTGATGACAGTGGACAGCTATACTAATAACTCACAGTGCCTGGAGCTGGGCTCAGCATCGAACAGCGCAAACGCGTGACCCTGGGCGTTGAGCTTGTTGCGAAGCCCACATTGCTGTTTTTGGATGAACCTACCTCCGGCCTTGATGGGCAAAGTGCATTTAACATTGTGCGTTTCCTTCGCAAACTGGTCGATGGCGGCCAAGCCGTGTTGGTAAGTTCTCAATATATCACAATATATTTGCGTCGTACTAATGTGTTAGTGTACAATTCATCAACCATCTGCGGTCCTATTTGACGCATTTGACGGTCTTCTCTTGCTAGCCAAGGGCGGAAAAATGACATATTTCGGAGAAAGTGAGTTTTTAATCTTGAGGCAGGCAACAACAAACACCTAATAACTGATTTGTGATCACAGCTGGCAAGGACTCAACTAAGATCTTGGACTACTTCAATCGGAACGGAGCACCGTGCCCTCCGGATGCCAACCCAGCAGAGCATATCATTGATGTCGTTCAAGGAGGTGGTACTACAGAGCAAAAGGATTGGGTCGAAATCTGGAACCAGTCAGAAGAGCGCAAGCAAGCACTCTCCCAACTTGATGCACTGAACGAATCCAGCAAAGATAACTCCAACTATGTTGAAGACACTGCTGACTTTGCGACCTCGCACTGGTTCCAATTCAAGACGGTTTCTAAGCGCCTCAGTATTCATATCTGGCGCTCACCAGTACGTCGCTACGATAATACACGAAATAAATTTGCAAAAGCTAATGTTCGCCTAGGATTACATGTGGAACAAAATCTTTCTCCATATTTTCGCCGCCCTTTTCAGTGGATTCACCTTCTGGAAGATCGGAAACGGCACTTTTTCACTTCAATTGAGACTTTTCGCGATTTTCAACTTCATCTTCGTCGCCCCCGGCTGTATCAACCAAATGCAGCCGTTCTTCCTACATAGCCGTGATATCTTTGAGACCAGAGAGAAAAAGGTCAGTACCCTAGTGGGACCCTACTGGTATACAAGTATCGCTAAGCCTAGTTTCCATATAGTCCAAAACCTATCACTGGAGCGCATTTATTGGAGCGCAGACTCTGACGGAGATTCCATACCTCATTATTTGCGCCACACTATACTTTGCATGTTGGTACTTCACAGCAGGACTTCCGGTGGAGGCCAGTGTTTCCGGACATGTCTATCTTCAGATGATTTGTAAGTCACACCAAGTGTCCAGGAATGATTGATTCGAGTATCTAACACCAGGACAGTCTATGAGCTCCTGTACACGTCAATTGGCCAGGCAATTGCAGCATATGCACCGAATGAGTATTTTGCGGCTGTGATGAACCCCGTCTTGATCGGTGCCGGCTTGGTCAGTTTTTGCGGTGTGGTAGTTCCATATTCCCAAATGCAGCCATTTTGGCGATACTGGATTTACTACCTGGACCCCTTCAACTACTTGGTTGGTGGGCTGTTTGGCGAGATAATCTGGGATGTCAAGGTCAAGTGTGAACCATCGGAATTTGTGCAGTTCACCGCACCGTCTGGTCAGACCTGCGGCCAATACATGGCCGATTTCCTCGCCACGCAGAGTGGCTACCTAGCTGATGGGAACTCGACTGGGACATGTTCATTCTGTCCGTATTCTCAAGGTTCTGATTACGCGAAAACGTTTAATCTTCAAGAGAAATACTATTCGTGGAGAGATGTGAGTATATCTCTGGTTTGATATGGAGATTTCGATGCTAACTGATTGTTTTTAGACGGGTATCACTGCCCTGTTCTGTATCTCATCGTACTCCTTGGTGTTCCTCATGATGAAGCTCAGGAGCAAGAAGACGAAGAGCGCCCGTTCCGAATGAACGATTGCCACCGAGCTGAGTTTAGGGCCTTAGTGAAGCTGACACCGGCATCATTCATATATTGCTTTCAACTTCTGCAATAGGCCCTATTTCATCGCTTCTTTTCCTGGATCGTTTCCCTCCGCATTTACTACATCTTTATTAACAGCCATGGGTCACTGTGTTCGTCCAGGGCCTCATTAGATAGATCTATTTTTTTTTTTTTTGACTTTCTCGCTTCCATAGCCTCCTATCCAGTCTGTTAACCACATGATGGTTTCTATACTCATATCTGGATGGTACTTAATCTATATTAAACCATCGCATCTCTTGGAAATGTGCAGAAGTAATACAATAATCTATAAAATCCCCGATGCCTAGGAGCTAAAAGTGACACCGGAGATGATCTACCACTTCGATTTCTGTTCGTGGGGTTTGAGCCGAGCCGTTAACATTGCGGATCCCGCGGTACGTCCGAGTTCACCAACAGCCAGGGAGATCGACACCCACGTGCTGTACAGAAAGACCAAGGGCAGAAATATAAAAAGGTTCCCAAGCAGCCTCTGATTCTACACTGTATCAACCCCTCTAGACGTCTTCAATATGCGGTTTGACATTGTTGCGCTCTTCCCTCTGGCCGCTAGTGCGGTCAACATCATCTCATCCAATGATGATGGCTGGGCGGAAGCGAACATCCGTGCTTTCTTCGAGTCTCTACAAGCGGCAGACCACTCAGTTGTGGTATCTGCACCCGCCGAAAACCAGAGTGGCAAGGGTATGTGTTATGCCTTCCTCTACATTCCGCTCTTTTATTGACGCCGCACTACAGGCTCAAAGGACGAAGAGCCGACGGTCTTGACTGAGCCATGCCAGTTCAACAGCTGCCCATCTGGCAGTCCGGCTGTGGGATTTAATTCTTCGGAGGTCAGTATTTTTCCCGCTACCACCGGAACGACAGCCTGATCGTGTAAATAGCCCCGACTTGGTTATGTCAATAGCTACCCAGTGACCGCAATCAAATACGGCATTGAGACGAGCGGCCCGAAATTCTTCAACGGTGCTCCAGACTTGGCCGTCACAGGTCCAAATGTTGGCAGCAATATTGACATCGTCAATTACTTCTCCGGAACCGTGGGCGCCGCCACCTATGCTGCACAGAATGGAATTCCCGCTCTTGCCTTCTCCAGTGCTAGTGGCTCCCCGACCTCATGGGATAGCCCGCGCCCTGCCTACAGCGAGGTCTATGCCGATTTGGCTACCAACCTGACAAACCAGGTTATTGCTTCTGGCAAGCCATACCTACCGGATGACATTTTCCTGAACGTCAATTTCGGAAAGGTTACGGACGAATGCGCAAGTCCGGCCGATTTCTCTTTCGTCCTCTCCCGCATCCACGTGGCAGTTCCATTGATTACTGATGATGATGTGACTACCTGCGGTGATTCGAGATTGCCAAGCGAATTGGAAGTCTCGCTAGCGTCTGGTTGCTATGCAAGTGTCTCGGTTGGGATTGCATCCGAGAAGAAGGATGCCGACGCTGAGATGCAGGGGGTTGTTTTGAAGAAGCTGGGTAATTTGTTGACTTGTCTTCCATGATTGGTATGATTGGTGTAGAAAAGCGCCGGTGTGAAGAACCACGCAGATCCCGTTCCTGATGATCCACCACGTGTTATATTTAGCCATGGCGTGTTGTGCGAGAGAGTATTAGATCCCTGCAAGGGGTGCATATAAAATCTGCTACGGTATATCGTATAACGTTTTTCATATATGAGCTGGCCACCCTAAAACACCGTGCTAAATGCGCTATATTCTATATCTTAACACGTTTTTATTTTATTTCATTGCTTGTCGATAGCCACTGATAAGAGCCAGAAATATTTATGTCTTAATGAGTAAATTGTTTAAGCTCCCTAAAGAGGCTTTTAGCTGAAGAGAATTAATTAATTGCAAGGAAGAGATTTCTTTTTTCTTTCTTTTTTTTTCCTGACGGAGAAGCCAAAGGTATTGCGATATCCTAAGTTTTTACGGAGTAGCCGGATCGCATGTGAAATATATTAAAATCCACACTAGCTTCAATTGAGGATAGACAGCAGGCTTGAGCGGAGAAATGCCTCAACTGGTGGACTAAGACATATTATCATCGGAGAAACCGATTAGATTGCTTTTGACCCGTGGGATCGACAGGCCCCAGTGATTCGCTTTTCTGCGCAAATTTAAAGTTCCACGATGGACTCTGCTATCATCCACTATACTTCATCGGGACTGAAGACCGTTAGTATCGGACCAAACTCCCCGAAGGAAGACGGCCTAGCGACAAGGCGACAATGTAGCCATGCCGATCAAATGGAATGCATACGATGTTGTCCTTGTACGAAGTACTCCGTACAATATAAATATTCCGAAGAAAGACCGTTTGTCCATAGCTCACTATGCCTGCTTTCCATTTCAATATGATTCCTCGACTTATTGCTGCACTGACTGCTCTTACTGCGCTGCCTGTGGCGGCTAGCCCGGTTAATCTAGTACGTCGAGGAACAGTTGGCAACGACGAAATTGTCGGACTGCCCCAAACAGTTCCGTCCGGTGCCGTCGGCGACCTCTATTTGGCCTACCAGCCAAAGCTAAAGGTCGTCAATGGATGCGTGCCTTTCCCGGGCGTGGATGCAGCCGGAAACACCAAGTGAGTGGGAAAATTACTTCTTTTAAGGATTTCTAGACCTTCGAATCTGATATCTGTGATATAGCGAGGGTCTCAACCCAACAGGGAGCTCGAGTGGTGAATGCAGTAAGAGCACAGGACAAATATATGGTGAGTTTCTTCAGAAGTATCCCTTAAATAGCCCGGGATATATTGACTAACGGGTTTCCGTTTTGCGATTCACAGTGAGATCCGCTACTTCGGGTGGCCACTATGCCCTGATGTATTCCTGGTATTTCCCCAAGGATTCCCCTTCGACTGAACTCGGTCATCGCCACGATTGGGAAGGGGTTATTATCTGGCTCTCCGACAGCACAAGTACCTCTGCCTCGAACATCCTGGCCGTTTGTCCATCGGCACACGGTGAATGGAATTGCAGCACAAACGGCTATACCCTTGATGGCACTTCAGCTCTGATCAAGTACGAATCTGTTTGGCCGGTTAACCATTCTCTCGGCCTGACTACTGCCGTGGGCGGCACACAGCCGTTGGTTGCCTGGGAGTCAATGTCCAGTAAGTTACCTAGATCTACCCCTAATGTCTGGAAGCGCAATCTGACCTGGAACGTTCAGCTGTCGTGCAAAATGCTTTGGACACAACGGACTTTGGATCAGGGAATGTGCCCTTCAAAGATGCCGATTTTGCTGCCAACCTGGCAAAGGCGACATTCTGAGCTCGAGGTCAGGAAAGACCCACTGGAGGCATGAGTTCAAGAAGTAGTCGTTACGAAGTCGCGTACTTAGTATATATTTAGTTAACTTATGGAATAGATTACGTATGCACTAAATTTCTAGTTGTGTTTGCAATGGTGACAACAATCAATTGCCGTAGAATTGGATGAAGACCATATACGTGACTAGAACTAGCGACCAACTTATATATATAGTCCGCTCCTCCGCTCCGAACTCTATATACATGTATCACTCCACCGAGGCCTCGGCGCAATGAAATGGCACGTTGGATAGATTCATTCAAGCGGCAGTTGGAACACACTGAGAATACCATGGGTTCAACGAAGAACAGGCTGCTGGCGACGCACATGCAGTTGCTCCTGTCCAACCGCTTCCTCCACACTGTCCGTATGGAGTCTGGGTTGCTCCCTCCACCGGGGGCGGTGGTTGTGGTGGCCTTACTGGTAGTGGTGGCAGCGTTGGTGGTAGTCACTAGTGTCGTGGTGGAGGCCTTGGAGGTTGTGGTTGTAGTGCTGTCGCCGGTAGCACCACCTGTCCCTGTCACTGGCGTGCCAGAAGCAGTAATTGCCGAAGTGGTTTGAGTGATTGAGACAGCACCACTGTAAAGAGTTGGTCCCGGGACAATCTGAAGTGATATTAGCAATCGAGTGGACAGGAACATGGGCGACCCCCAGCATCGACTAATCACTTACATATGTTGACAGAGATGTGTAAATGTTCACAAGGATGCCAGGATCAGTTGGACGGTATAGATCAGTGCCCAAGACACCTGACGGTTTGTCTGACCCTGAGCCGGTGATTTGTAGGTTGAAGCACTGGGGATAGTTCTGGGTTCCACCCTCAGTGCCTGCACCATGGAGTGCAATCCTTCACAGCAAGGTTAGCGCAATTCTGCCGAGGAATCAGAAACATCTGCGTACATTTCATGTCTCAAGACATAATGCCCGGGTGCGATACTAGAAGGAATCTCGACCATCCATCCCGAGTCCTGGGCTATGAGCTGATCATCGGCCCAAAAGCCAGGGACAGTTGTTCCATCCACCAGTCCGACACCGTCGATCTTGAAGAACTCAAGGGTGGTTTTATCCACAGTTTCACAGCCGCTCGCGCCACAACTAGCGAGGTAATCAACGATCGGGCCATGATGCGATACTGGCCAATCCGGGGTCCACTGAAGGAAGACTCGGTCACCGGCAGCTACGACCGCGTGCCCCCTGGCATTAGTAGCATCGAGGTGGCAGATAATATCCGAAGTTTCGTAGGCATCTTGTTTTACAAAGTTAGAAAGAGAATTGGTTTTGGTTAATCAGGACAACAATGACATAACATACCCGGAGCAATGAAGCCATTGGCAGTGTTTGGTGTACCCCAAGCCACCACGACTGGAGGGGTTTCCGCATAAGGGTCACTGTTTATGTCCCATCCGTCAAAGGAGACACCGTTAATAACGATGTTGGTGACGTGACCATGGGCCGCAACGAGAGACCCAAACAGAGCAGGACCGAGAAGGCTATACATTGCGGTTGTATTCGCAGAAGCAGGTTAGGCAGGCTTAATCCGAAAGAAATAGATATGTTGGGTGAGAAGTGGGTAGTAAAAGTCGGACTTTAGCTGTTTCTTGTCCTCTGCAGTGGAACTTCGCAACGGCCATATTTATAGTTGATCGAGAGGAGTATAACACAGTTCCAAGTGTCTCGCTTGCTGGCCGACACTCCTCAACCGCCTCAGATTGTGAATTGTGATTACGAGGAATGAAACCAATCGGATACATTATACGCAAGTTTAGGAGAAGTAAGTGCATCATTCTGCACGGAGAACGACAAGCCACGGGGTAGTTTCACGGGAAATCACAACGCCACCAGCGGAGGTCGCGCTGACTCCGTGTCGAGATAGCTCAGGATCTAAATCCATCAAGAAGAAGGAAATTATAAAACACAATGAGGGGTCAGGCGCATGGAGTTGTGACCCTTTTGAAGAGAACCTGACACACTGGCCCATCTCATGTGTCGGTAGGCGCCCTTGGCACCATTCGTGAAAATGCGCTGTTGAAACATGATCGGGTATTGGTGTTGAAGACCAGTTATTAATTATGCATTTGAGCTTTTTATTTTTGATATAATGTTCTCTTTGGTTGAACTTCGCGATTGAGTAAAATGAAAGGGTAAAAGACCATCGATGCCAGACAGCTTCACGAGCAAGATAGTAATATCTGAACAGTCATGAATCAAGCGCCAAGACGGATGCGACCACCGACAGTGAGGGGAATCACTCCGTGAGAGTCTTACTAGGTACCGCATAAATCTTTGCTGAGAGTAAAAAGTAGTGTTGCTATGAGCTTCACATTCCTGCTGCGTGGTTCCAATCGACAAACTCGAGCGAAGCGATTCTCACATGGGCAAGTTCGACAGGTATTCGTGATAATTATAAGCTTTTAATTAAGCTATATAATAATGTGGGGGGTCTGGATGGTAGGTACAGGTACAGGTAGCTGGCTTTATATTTAATGGGACATGAGATATCGTAGCTGTAAGTTACGTTGAGCAACATATTTAACTAAATTAAATTCTGGGGAAAAAAGACAATTTGAGATCTTTCATAGTTACATGTGCGGTACTAGGCAATCCATATATGAAAAGTGCAATTTTTGAGAAGAACAAATATTTGTGGATATAATTGAAGACAGATAAGCATAACAAGTGAACGTCAAGCAGATCGCATACCGACGCAACTGACTTGGCTATCTAGTAAACGTAGCGGAAGTTCAAGTTCTCCCGGTCCGTTTTATCCTCGAACGCATGAATGAGGGTTGGATCTGCGGCACTGAGACCTTCCGCCAATAGCTTGTCCTTCTTGGAGTTCTCGCGCTTGAGGTGGAAGCGGAGGTAGACAACAGCAGAAACCATACAGGCATAGCAAGCCAGATGAACACTCCAGGCGATGTGGTACCGCGGTGCATCTGTGTCAAGGAACACTTGAGGACCTGTTATTGTTAGCTGGGAACTGAGCTTCTCCACAGGGAACCTTGAATACTTACCAATTGCGTTACCAGCAGCCCATGACACGAATGTTGCAGCTACCACGGTGGACTTCTTGGTTTGACCAGCAATATTGCGTGACACCATAGATAACGTGAGAGTTTGGGCCGACCAGAATGACAAGGTGATGTAGTAACTAATAAGAAGTCCCACCTTCGTGGGCAAGGTAGTGTTCTCGACCGTCATAAGGACAATAGTTCCGATGAAAGACCTGCGAAGTGTCAGTCTGGGCTCACTGCAAACCGACACAAGAGAAATACGCACGGGATGATGAAGCACAACATCACGATAGTGTTCTGTTTGAACTTGTTCACCAGCCATGCGGATGACAACAGAACAATAATGATATAAGCACCCAGCACCATAGCAAGCAGCTGAGTTTGCAATACGGTAAAGTTGAAGCCGGAGACAACGATACCGAAGAATGCACCTAGACCACTGGTGGGGAGAGTGGTGAATATCTGAACAGCACAGTAGCAATACATCTGGGGATCCCGGAAAGCCTCCCACATCTGGTATGCATGAAACGTCCTGTTTTGAATACCTGTCTGATTGGAACGAAGACGTTCGACCATAAGACGTTTGTCATCCTCACTGAAACATTTCGCACGCATAGGGGAGTCAGGCATCCACCAAATGACGAAGACTCCCCAGAGGACAGAGAGACATCCGTATGCCAGGAAAAGTGCTTGCCAAGACTTGAGAACCTTGTCTCCTCCAATAAGGGTAAAACAATATGCCAATAGGCCGCCGACAATTTGCTGTGCACCATTCATCATGTACCTATTTCACCATCAGATTAACATGATCTCTCTGGTAGGCGAGGGTCCACATACCAGTAGGTTACCGTGGCCGCTTGTTCCTCACGTTTATACCACATCGAGGAAAGAGTCACAAAAATGGGCTGACAGCAAGCCTCAAAGATACCCAGGAGGGTACGAACAATGACCAACCCAGTAAAATTCTTGCAGGCTGCATGGAGTGCCAGAATCATACCCCAGAGGATGATGTTGATGCCCAAGTATTTGCCGAGTGGGACTCTTTGGATGATCCAATTTGTGGGGTATTCGACGATGAGGACAGCGATGTAAATACATGTAGTCAACCAGGAGTACTATCAATAGGAATAGATTTAGTATGTTGATGGAGGAGAAAGCTCAACAAGTGCTGCATACCTTTTGCCCATCATTCAGATTCGCGTCTTCCTTGATCCCCATGATAGCCGAAAACGACATAGTTCCCTTGTCCAGAGCCTGTAGGAAATATGTGCAAATCATGATAACAAGGACACGGCGGTCAATCAATTGTTTGAGGCGCTTGTTGGTCTCTTCGTCGATATCCACCTGACTGTGGGCGGCATATGCTTGAATTTCCTTATCCACACGGGTGATATCCATGTTATCCTTTACGAGGTCATCGGATTCTGAGAGAACCTTTTTCGACATGAGAGATGTCTTGCTTGTTCTCGTACTCTCCCATGTCAACTTTCCGGTGCTGGTTATGCACCACCTCGATGCCCTCAGCGGGGGCTGTCTCAATCCCCTGCTGGGGGTCGTCTTTGCCGTCAACCATGGCAAAGTGAAAAAAAAAGTCAGGTGAAAAAGGGTAGTTCACCAGGGGACAAAAGTGACAGAAAGTCGGGATTTCCACTCAGACTTATAAAAGACCACGCTTTTGTCAGGATGCAGGGTCTCAAGTAGGCCCTAAGCACATGTAAGGTGAATTTCCGGTTGAACAAGTCATGCGGGCTTCCAATAATCAGGTCTATATTGACCCGAAGCCAAATCGAGTTAAACCAAGTCAAGCAGTCAGCTCCGTCTCCTTTCTTTCCCCGGTTTTCTTGGCAAAGGAGGAGGTAGCACGCTAATCTTTTCCCCAGGCTGGGGAATCCGGGGATTTACTACCCCGATGGCCGAAAAGTCCCTCGCTCACTGCTGTGGGTCTGGAGAAATACACTTTCGGTGTATCTTTGTGATTTGCGACTCGGCCTTCTCTCACCCGAGGTGCGCTTGGCCCCCACGGGGATGCATCGTGGCGTCTGACTGATGAGCTCATTAGTGGAAGAACTCCCACCAAGTCTCGTCATGAAAGGAGCTTCCGGTTCAACATATTATTTTGATTCCCGGACAAAAAAGTCGTAGAAAATCTTATTCGTCGAAAAACACAGAGAACAGTCTCCCAATATCACACAATGTCGTCCCCTAAGCCTACGGGCCCCGAAATTCACAATGCCGTCAACCTGCTAATTGACAATCTGGTCAACATCAAAGATGAGACAGGAAAATTCCTGCTGCCACTTGCTGATGGGCGCATTATTGATACCAAGTCATGGCAGGGTTGGGAGTGGACACACGGAATTGGACTGTACGGCGTGTGGAAATACTACGAGCTGACGGGCGATGAGAAATTATTGCGCATCATCGAGGACTGGTTTGCTGCACGTTTTGCGGAAGGTGGCACCACCAAGAATATCAACACAATGGCCGTTTTCTTGACTCTCGCCTACGTTTATGAGAAGACCGGCAATGTCACCTACCTGCCGTGGCTCGATGCATGGGCCGAGTGGGCGATGCACGAACTCCCCCGCACCCGCTACGGTGGCATGCAACATATGACTTATCTCACAGAGAACTACCAGCAGCTCTGGGATGATACTTTGATGATGACTGTTATGCCACTCGCGAAGATCGGAAAACTTCTGAACCGACCCGAATATATTGAAGAGGCGAAAAAGCAATTCCTTACTCACATCAAATATCTTTTCGACACAAAGACTGGTCTCTGGTTCCACGGCTGGACCTTTGAGGATGGCGGACACAACTTTGCAGATGCGCGCTGGGCTCGTGGCAACAGCTGGGTCACAATCGTCATTCCCGAGATCATTGAGTTGCTCGACCTCCAGCCAAATGATCCGATTCGCCTTCACCTGATAGATACCCTCGAGGCTCAGTGCGAGGCCCTTCAGCGTCTCCAGTCGTCATCCGGCGCGTGGCACACCCTCCTTGACGACCCCGACTCGTACTTGGAAGCCTCTGCGACCGCTGGATTTGCCTACGGTATCCTCAAGGCCGTTCGGAAACGTTACATCGGTGCCCAGTACCGCCCCGTTGCTGAAAAGGCCGTCGCTGCGGTGATGGGATACGTGGATGAGAAAGGAGAATTGCAGAATACCAGCTTTGGCACCGGAATGGGTGACTGTCTTGACTTTTACAAGAAGATTCCATTGACCTCGATGCCTTATGGCCAGGCTATGGCTATTATGGCTTTGGGCGAAGCCTTACGGGGTCTGTTGTGAGGAGTGCATGTCTTAATGACTGAAATGGCAATGGAATGTGGGCAACCGAATCATAGAGCTGTACATACAGTAGAATAATAAAACGAGAATAAAAATCCCACGATACCTCAATCTCCGTTTGATCACTCCACTGGCCAGCGGGCCTGAACTTTCTTGCCCAGTCCGGCTCTTTCCACCACCTCTTTGCTTCTTCTTTGTGCTTCCTGTACAATTTCTACTTCATCCATCGTCATGAGCGCTCCATGCCTGACCACAACTTTCCCATTCACCACAACAACATCGACATCTCGCCCAGTTGCGGTATAAACAACAGCACTGACTGGGTTAAACCAAGGCTGGGTATGGATTCCTCGAACATCGATAGCCACAAAGTCAGCCTTCTTACCAATTTCCAGACTGCCGATCTGCTTATCCAAACCCAGTGCCTTCGCCCCATTTATTGTAGCCATCTCCAGCACGTTTTCGGCTGGAACTGCCGTGGGGTCCTGCGAGATCCCCTTGTGAATAATAGCGGCGAGTTTCATCTCCTGCAAGAGATCACATGTATTGTTACACGGGGCGCCATCGGTACCTAGGCCAATATTGACTCCAGCATTTTGGAGATCTGGCACCCTGCAGATTCCGGACGCAAGCTAGACTTTGTCAGATTATCAAGTCCCTCATGCGTATGAACCAACCTGGAAACGAAACTTACCTTTGCATTAGATGTTGGGCAGTGTGCGACATGCGTTCCCGAAGAAGAAAGAAGTCTTACTATCATCAGCCTCCGTTGCATCAGTCCACATGTATTCGATGTCTCACTCAATGTCCGAGTCGTCCAGATGGACCATATGAACGAGTACCGTGGAGTCACTCAGCAAGCCAACTGATTTACAATATGACATCGGGGTGTGCGAGACCGAAGCGAAAAAAATCTCGATCGGCCTTGACCTCAGCGCAATGCATGGTAATGGGTATGCCCTTGTCTTTGGAAATGGCCGTCATCTCCTTATAAAGCGCGTCCGATACACTGATTTATTATTAGCAAGTGACACACAATGGCAGTCTCGTCTCATACCCTCCCGGAGTCCTAGCACCGAACCACACTCTGATTCTATCATCGGCCGCACCATTCCACTTCTCCCACATCTTCAAGGTCCCAAGTAATGAGGTCTTCACGGTCCTCAACGAGGCCAGGGTGCATGGCCCATGCGTCGTCTTTCGCGTATTTTGCAATGTCCATGACAATCTTACCTAGACAGCCACGGATGCCACTCTCCTCAACAGCGCGACATAGCCCGTCAAAGCCATATCGATCCGCAAACTGCATTTTACGTCAGTCTCTTGGTAGGCACAAACATCCACGGATACGGTACCATGCTCTCCAAAAAGCAGGTTGTTCCCGATTTAAGCATCTCTCCGATACTCAGTCGTGCCGCAGCGTACCCATCCTCCGCTGTAAAGTTACCCTGGAGAACCCAGATTCTCTCGCATAACCATGACACCAACTCAAGGTCGTCAGCCGTACCTCGCAGTAAGGTCTGGGCCGTGTGCATGTGGGTCGAGATCAACCCTGGAATGATAATCCGACCTGAGAGATCGTACTCTTCATCGGCTGCATACTTTCCCTTGAGTATATCTGTCTTGCCAATATCATCAATAACATCGCCGACTACGCGGATTGCTCCGTCGATAATTATACGGCGTGAAGTATCCACGGTCACAACAGTGGCATGAGTGTACAGCATGGTGGATCGTCCGAGTGCTAGCGGCTATCAAAGAATTTTGTGGTCAAGTTACTAAAGTTAATGCAGCTTAGCCCAGAAGGACCCTCGGGCCATTTATATTGTCAAATTCAATACCCCCGCCCGTGAGACGAAAACAGTGGAGACGGAGTCTGCCGATGAACGCAAAGACCCGCGTTGAGGGGCGTGATAAGATAACCAATGAATCTCGCAATTGACACATGTCATGGGGAGATCTCCGATATTGTGGAATATAGTGAGGAAATATGGTATATCCATACATCATACATGCTCAGTCTTTGAGGGGAAGTCTCCCAATTTTGCTGTTGTCGACATTCACAGAGCTCATCCAAAACTAAACATTAAACTAGAAACTCTTCTTCAGCCACTGAGTCTGCGAATTGCAGTACCCAAGCAGACCATCAAGACCCCATTCCACACCCATGCCGCTCTGCTTGTGACCACCAAAGGGTGCATTGGGCGCCACATCAAAGTGGCTGTTTACCCACACGGAACCAGACTGAAGTTGATCTGCCATCCGAGTTGCGCGTTCGAAATCTTTACTCCACACAGAAGAACCCAATCCGGTCTCCAGAGCATTCGCACGCTCAAGGACATCGTCCTCATCAGACCATTTCAAGACGGGCAGGATGGGAGCAAACGGCTCTTCCTGTACAACGCGCGATGTCTCCGGGGGATTGTCGATAATGGTCGGGTGGATGAAGTATCCAGAAGAGTTCTCGATCGAGCCTCCAAGTGCAGCTTTCAGGTTTTCAGTACCAATGCTGCTGAATAGGTTTTTGGCTTTCTCATATTGCATCTGATTTTGAACAGGCCCGAAGAAAGTATCCGCCTCGGTGCCTTCGCCGACTTTCAGGGTCTTGACAAATGTGACTAACTTGTTCAGGAACTCATCGTAGATCTTCTCGTGGACATAAAGGCGTTTGATCATCATGCAGATCTGCGAGCTACAGAGATAAGAGAGGATTCCAATCTTGGGGATAATGGCATCGATATCAACATCGTCGCAGATAATCGCCGGGTCATTGCCACCCAGTTCGAGTGTAAATCGCTTGAGGGTTGAAGCACATGCAGCCATAACTCGCTTTCCAGTGGCAATCGACCCGGTAAAGCTGATCTTCCCAATTCGAGGATGAGCAGTGAACAACGGGCCGAGGGACTCATCGCCGCTCAGGCATTGGATCACGCCAGGAGGAAGGAAGTTGGTGGCAAGCTCTGCCAGCTTCAAGCCGCAATAAGGTGTGAATGGAGACGGCTTCACAATAACAGTGTTTCCGGTGTATACAGCAGCGGCTATTTTGCCGACGGCCAAAAGGACAGGGAAGTTCCAGGGGACAATGGCGCCCACCACGCCGATGGGTGTATGACGTTGAACGACCTTCCTATCTTCGGTTTCCTCGATTACATTGTCGGTAATCTCAATAGCGGTGAGACCGCGAATCCATACACCTGCCATACCCACCTCCGCGGATGACTGAGTCAAGGGTTTTCCTTGTTCCATTGTGAGGGTTTGTCCGAATCCGTCGGCATTAGCCTCAATGGCATCGGCCCAGGCAAGTAGGGCTTTACGTCGCTCTTCAAAAGTGGTCTTGGCCCAACCCTTGAAGGCATCTTCAGCCGCCTTTACGGCCTTGTCAAGATCATCCTGGGTCGAAACTGGTACGGGTGGATTAGGCTGAGTGTTGGCAGGGTTGATTCCATGTCGGGTTTCCGATGTGGTGGTCAATTGATTATTGATCACATTGCGAAATGTCTAATCCAGCAAGGATAAGTGTGGGATCGATAGCGCAATGCGTTCAGAGATACTCACCGAAAAATCCAATGGTTTGGCGTCCGCGGTCATCTTGAGCAGCTTCTACTTTCAACACAGGGGATTAAGATCAAAATGGTGAAGACTCGAATTAAAATAGAGCGTCTCGCACAATCTAAGCCTAAGCGATTGGTGCCACGTATTTATAAGATGCCATGGACGCATCAAAAACCCGCAATTGCTTGCCTAAAGTGCGCCTGAAATAGCCTCCTAAGACCGACCCTATACTTCTGTATGCAGACCTCAGTGCATTAGCGCTATTTTCCTCTCCGAATGGCATTATTTTGACGATCTCTGCGTTGCATTTCCCTTTCTGGTCGTGATATTGTGATCTTGTCTCAAACGTTGCGTCTTGGCAGAGTGCGGGGTACTGCTCTCCCCCCTCAGTTTCCTCACAAGACACCAATAAATGGATAACCTCGAGGAGCTGCCGGGGTGAGCTTTCGGCATCACACGCGCCACGGGACTCGAGCGCGGTACTTGACCACTTCACGACTTAGGGGCCCATACCACAAGTCCACGGTGAGATCAGCTGACTAGGCCATGCCCGGCCCTAGAAGTTGGCCTTCGGACTTTCCTAATGTGGAAAACATAGAACAATGATAAAAAGTCGCCGTGTGCTCGTTAGCGGAAGACCGCTGATCCTTAGTAGGGAGCACCTCATCACATTATGGCCTGGTGTACGTATATAGGAGAGCATATGCATATGCCAGCTTTGGATTTTGGATGGTCTCACCCTACCAATATCAATGAGATTGATTGCAACGACTCCCATAGCTCAAACTGGGTAGGTAATGAAGATTCTGGCGGAGTATGAAATCCAGCTCGTACCTTGTTGTAAAGTCACCCCGCTATATTTCCCCTGACGGGTGGGTCTTTCCTATTTTAGCCGCTTTCCAATATAAAAGCGCTTAACGGGGCTCATTGGGCAGAACCATCCAATTCCAAGTCCAATGCCACTTAACACATCTCCAAAGCATCTCTTCATCCACGTGGATCTCGGCGCACACGATGTTCTAATTGACGTGAATAGACTTCTGGGACATTGATCAGGTACTTGCTGAAAAAAGGGATAATCAAGATTATTGAGAAAATCGCGGGCAAAATCATAGTATTTCTTTTTGCAAACTGTCTTAACAGTTATACAAATATGTACATCCTTAGCACATGGGCACTTAGCATACCTACATGTAATGTACTGTCTACCTAGGTATGTTTATCGGTGGGTCGCCGTCACATGGTTCCATCAATGACGACGTTCTCCATATATAATTTCTCCTTACATGTAAATTTCTGAAATAGGGCCGATGCCCTAGCCCTGCCCCAGCGACAGGTATTTAAGACCACTCAGGGGAATTTCGATTTAACCTTCAAACCATCTTGAGGTCATAGGAATTAACCACAATCTTTTCTGATCATTTTTGGCCTATTCTCACGCACCTAAGACGGGTGTGGAGAAAGACATTCATTCCTCTCCCACTACTTATGTGACTAATAGACAGCGATCGCGAGCACTCTCGAAAAAAGAAACAAATTGTTATCTTTACAGATCATAACTCGCTGCCGCTTTAGCAACAATATTTCCAGGCACGAGTGGCTAATACAAACCCTTGGTCGTTCCCGCCGCCACCAATCGCCCCCCCACTAGGGGGCACTGCTCCGACTGGTCCAGGTAACTATCCCCCCTTGTCTCTCCTGCTCCCCACAAGCCACAATATACATCGTCTCTATGATGATTGACCTTCCCTTTCTGCAAAGAATTTGTTGAATCTGTGTCTATCTACATTGTTTCATATTGGTCTCTGAGTTACTTAAAATTGTGATTTTAATTTTGTCATACCACTCCATGATTTATGGCTAATTGTTCTGTTTTGCACAGGTGTGGCTTATGTGATTCTATCCACAGATCGGAAAGGCTGGGATATATGAGGACAGTTGTCGGTATATTTAGGTCCTAGCGATTAATTATTATTATAATATACCATTTACCATTGAAAGTCCAGACATTTTACTTTGACTAGCTGCTTTTCCTCTGACACAGCATGAATAGGGGAATATGTATCTTCTTAACATAAGTAATTACGGCCAGCTAGCGACGCGTAATGTCATATGAGTGCGAGTGCTTTCGACATATTAAAGGTCTTTAGGAGAATCAGGTACTGCCGGTACCGATAAATGAGCTACAATTAATTTGGTAGGCTATAAGCAGGATGGAATCAGATTATATCGTACGCTTTGAAGGTTGAGACGTTGAAAAAGTGTGGTGGCGACCTCGAAGTAAATATTAATATCCAGCATCCTAGCTCGTGTAAGCTCTAGATGAGCTCAACACGGCAATATTATAAACAGATGGTTGAAGATTTTAATGTTGTCGATACGAATTTGTATCTTCTTCCATGATAGCGCACAGACCAACATTAAAGTGACATCATCCCGAGTCTCACCATTCGACAACACAAGGAACACCTGGGCAGAACAGTTAACTTACAACTTACGTCTCGTCATTGTCGAAATCTTGTTCATCCTACCATCATTGAGACGTAGTTTCAATATATATCCCGGTCCAAATGTCTGATCTGCAAGGACGATCTACCAATAACATATGTTGTTATTTTAGGTAGCATTTTGTCTTCTGGCCGGTACAAGCTGACTGGCGACACCTAGGGAAGATCGTCCTTTAGGTGACGCGCCGGCTGAACGCCTCTTTGTCAACCTCTCCTATGTGTTATCATCGAAGGCGACATGATACTTGGCATACGTTCTGCTCGAAATCAAAGTGACTATAGGAAGCATCTTCCGTGGCTACCTCTGCAGTTTATTTAAAGACCCTGATGTCCACCTAGCTGTTCAAATAACAATCCACCCACTACAGTTATATATACAATATACATTCCATATCAAACTCCATACCAAGTCCACTCATTCATCACAATGTTTCATCGACGTCGCCCCGCTACCACAACCACCCGCACCACCAAGCCTACGCTGATGACCAAACTCAAGGGACCAAACGCGAAATCGCGCACTGTCAAAACCACAACGACAACACGCCAGAATCCCATCCAAGGTCATCGCCATACTGGTCATACTGGCCGTACTGGTCCTACTGGTCGCGCTGGACATCGTTTTGGTCACAAGAACGCCTATGGAACACCTACCCATACTCGCCATCAACGCAAAGCCACCCTCGGCGACAAGGTCTCCGGCGCTATGTTGAAGTTGAAAGGAAGTTTGACGCATCGCCCTGCAATCAAGGTAAGGACTGAACCACTCTGGTTGAACTTGGATTCGAGTTAACATTTCAATTTAGGCTGCTGGAACCCGCCGCATGCATGGTACTGATGGACGTGGAAGCCATGCACACCGTGTCTACTGATTGATACTGCATATTATCACGAATTACGAATGATGGTTTAAGTTTTTGGATTTGTCAATTTTTTGAGATACTATGTATGATTTAACTGTAGCATAAGCCTCGGGAGCCAGAGTCTTCAATTCTACTGTTGACAGGCTACCAGCGGATCATGTTGCGGGGTGTATTCGATTTAAATGTTGCCATGGCCATCCGTACATGTAGGGAGTGGATGTAAGGGAGGCGCTTAGTTACGGCCAAGAGCAATGGCCACTGCAGAATATCCAATCAATAGAAGTGAGGAAGGGGAAGGTGCATCCACAAGATCATTTGTTTTGCGAGTCACGAGATCAACGAGAAAATAGGGAAGTATGGAACTTCATTCTAGGAAGGTGCGTCTGTTGGGATTATAAACCCCACCTGAATCCCCAAAACCTCTCTTCCTCTCGAGCTCTTCCAAGGTTGTTCCTTTCCGGATAACTCGCGTACTTTAAACTGGAATATGTGTATCATATCATCTCATTGGAAGTCTACTTTACTAGTTCCTGGTAGTTCTTCAATTGAAGATATACATTTGCAATCTCAGATCTAGAATTTAGATTAGATATTGCTTTGTTCCCAATGCCGCACTGACCGCAACAAGATTTATCCTCCGAGTTCTTAAGAGTGATATAGGTACGAACACCCTAAGATTAATTAAGTCTGAGTAATAACAATGAAATTGAACGATAGACATCTTTTCTCCAACCTCGGAATACCGGGCCGGTGCGATAACGCGGGTGACCTGCCCGGGTGCCCCGCCAAATTTTACATAAGTGCGGGACTCCCCAATTACTCACTTGAACAGTACAACCTTGGAACATCCGTGGATCCTTTCAGTTTCAGCTGTATCAATACAATGCCGTCCATCCAAGAGAGCAAATTGGCCTTCATTGGCGGCGGAAACATGGCTGCCGCCATCATTGGTGGCCTGCTGAGCAAAGGCGTCAACAAGCAGAACATCTGCGTCTCCGAGCCGTGGGATGTCAACCGCGAGAAGATGGCCGCACTCGGAGTGCGCACCACCACTTCCAATGTCGAGGCTGGAGGTGATGCCGATTTGGTCATCATTGCGGTCAAGCCTCAAGTTACCAAGGGAGTGTGCCAGGAGCTCGGTGGTGCCTGGTCGCCGCGCGCGACTTTGCCCGTTGTTGTCAGCATTGCTGCGGGTATTACCCTTGATAGCCTGAAGGAATGGTTGACAACGAGCGATAGCCGTACGGCCCACACTGTTCGCGTGATGCCGAACACCCCCGCCCTAGTTGGCGAGGGCGCTTCAGGTGCTTTCGCTAGCGCGGATATCACATCGGATGAAAAGGAGCTTGTCAATGCTATGCTTGGAAGTGTTAGCAAGGCCACCGAATGGGTGGACCGCGAAGAACTTCTCGATGTCGTCACTGGATTGTCTGGTAAGTCTCCTGCGTCCAAAGCCATACGGCATGCCATCAACACGTATCAATCTGACCCAATTAGGATCTGGACCTGCCTACTTCTTTGCCATGGTTGAGCACCTGGTCGCAAGTGCAACTGCTCTAGGCCTCCCTGAAGAACAAGCCACTCGGTTGGCTACACAGACATGTCTGGGTGCTGGCAAGATGTTGGTTGAGAGCTCCGACAGCCCTACTCAGCTCCGTAAGAATGTGACCAGCCCGAACGGCACCACACATGCTGCCCTCCAGACATTTGAGTCTCTCAACTTTAAAGAGATCGTCGACAAGTCTGTCCAGGCTGCTACTGCTCGGGCTGCCGAGCTCGGAAACACTCTCGCCAAGGCGTAGAAAGGGCAACTCAACAAATATGAATAGCTGGATTCTGTGTAATGATATCCGAGATACTCATGCGAAATGAAGCAAAATAAACAAATACATTGACCCCCTTATTTACGTGGACAATAGTAGACTCCCAGTTGTCGGGGCCGTAACTCCGACTTGATGTGGCCCGTGCGTATCGCCTTCCTAAACTTGGAACAGCTCAACAGTCGAGCTCCATCTTCTCAGTTCATAGGCATACTATGCATGTACAATAATGGTTTCTTTTTGGCCCTGGAAGGTGATATACATTGTTTTTGCTTATTTCGCTTTACTGCCGCTGACTTTATCCAGGGCGATGACAATTCCGCAGCTTCTTTTGAGAAGACCTTGTCCACGCTGTCGACAAAGATCGCCGAGGCCACCACACGACTCGACCAGCAACGTCAGTCTTCTCGGCGAGTCAAAGCTCTCTGGACCCTCTACTCGACATTTGCCTATTTGTTTTACTCCATCATCCTCGCCCTGGTACTAGGATGGGAGAGCTGGGGAATCAAAGAATATGCAGCCATCGCAGGCGGGCCGGTCCTGTGCGTCTGTCCTTAATCTGCACGTTCCCACATCGCTAACTCCAGCTCTTAGGATTTACGGTGTGCGCACTCTCAGCTCCAGAGTCTTCGACTACCGAATTTCTCGCCTCCAACGCCGCCTTGACGACTTCCATAAACAGCGCGAGGAGACCATCGAAAAGCTCAAGGTCGCAACCAAGTACAACTCCACCCAGCAACTGCTAGAGAAGTACGGCGGTGAGTCCCCCAAACCCTCTCCGGGCCCAAAGGGACAAGCCGAGAAAGGAAAGCCTGCCCAGCAGCCACAGCATGTGGCCCGCACTGGTCTCCCGCCGCCGCCCACCGCCAACATTCGCCGTCCTCCCTCTGCATCACAAACACAGAACGACCCGCCATCCCCCGGTTATCCCTCTCCCCCCATCGAGTTAGCCCAGGGCGGCCCGCAGACCCCACAGCAGTCCTCTCCCCAGCCTCCTTTCCCTCCCCAAACGCCCACCGACCAAGCCAGCTTTGCACCGAACGCATTCCCCCCTCAGAGCGCCGAACAACCACACTGGTACGACCGTCTCTTGGATGTTCTGCTGGGCGAAGATGAAACCCAACCCCGCAACCGGATGGTCATGATGTGCAGCGCGTGTCGGCTCGTGAACGGCCAGGCTCCCCCTGGGATCAAAACACCGGAAGAGCTGGGCCGCTGGCGGTGTGGCAGCTGTAAAGCTTGGAATGGCGTGGAAAGCGAGACAACAAAGATTCTTAGCAGTTTGCGTCAAGATGGGCCATCCGAGGGAACCTGGGAGCCCGTGTCAAAGGCTGAGGCGGATACCCAGTCCTCTGAGGGCATGGAAGAGGGTGTTATGGTGGCTTCAAGTGAGGAGGAACAAGTGGACTCCATTGGCTCTGATGCAGAGGACCACAAGGAGGAATCTAAGCCCGCCCCTGTGCGTCGGTCCAAGCGCGGTGCAAAGGGGAACAAGGCGTAGGAGTAGACTGTCTTTCACTACTTTATTTATTTGTAAATGTCGATTAGCTACGTTGCTTCCGATGTCACTGAAAGCAGTCCGAATTCAAGACTTCACAAATGGTATCTAACTAAGCAAAATCGAAAATCTCAAGCCAAAATCATAAACATCATTCAGAGCACGGCAATCTCCCAAGCTGCTAAGTCCGAGCTCATGTGGAAACCACCGGGTGCAACGTCAAGTGCTCAATAGCGACGTTGGCAACCTTGACCTCAGCCTCTTCGGCAGAAGCACAACCCTCCACCAGCGCGATTTCAGTCTTGTTAACAATAGCCGAGCACCGGTACGTAGCCACGCCTCCAGACTCGACCCTCTTCCTCTTAAAGACCAAGGTACCTGCTCCCTTCACCATGTTCTGCGCAATGTTGCGCGGATGAACAACATTAACTCCGTCGGCAATAACACGCTGGATGTACCATACCAATCCGATACGTTCGACGAATGCATAGCATACGTCCAGGTTGCCCCCGCAGTCGATGAATATCGCCCCAAGCACACTCTCGATGATGTCTGACAGGAACTTATCGGCACGCAGGCGGGCGAACAACTCCCACGGATACTGGGTCCCGTTTTCCAGAGCATCACAGATTTCAGTACGGAGACCTCGGTGCCGCTCGAGGCAAGCTTCCTGGGCAGATTTGATGTTAGGGCCATGGGAGCGGAGGAAGCGCCATAGGTGGATCTGGTCATAGCGTGGCACGAGGTTGATTTCGCCATTAGCGAATTGGGTGTTGTGGGAAGGTTCCTCTGGTGCGCATAGCTCCATGCAGAAGAAGGCAAGGAGGTTGGCGTTCACGACGGAATGTTTGAGTAATGTCATTGGTCCCTGGTCCATTTCCACGGGGTGGGCTGCTATCACTGCCATGACGACCATGTCGAGGACGGCATCGCCGAGGAACTCGAGTCGTTGGTAAGATTGCGTTGATGTGTCGTACTCGCAGGATGCGTGGGTGAGGGCCTCTGTTAGAAGGGCGGGATCCTTGAAAGTGTATCCAATCAGACCAGCCAATCGATGGTGATTGATTAAATTGCTCACGCCTTTACCTGGTGGCAGGATGAGAGGTGAAATGTCGTTCGTGAAGAGATTGATCTCCGGCAAAAAGCGATGGAGACAAGCCTGCGCTTCGCGGATTCCACCGTCTACATACGCTGCTCCAATGAGAGATTCCACAACATCTGCCAGGACCTTGGTCGATATGTTTCTCTTGGCTGTCGAGGGTTCTAACTTGTTCCTGATCAACGGTGCAGTCCATTTCCGGGGGTGAACCGGCTCGTTAGAACGAAGCTGTCAATACCAAGGTCGAGAGCTGCACGAGCAAGGCGACTGTTTTGGATGAGCTTGTCACGACTCTCCGAGAGGTACCCCTCGTGCCAGTTGCCGTTCCGGAAAAAGAGCTGGCAACTGACGGTGAATTTGAGAACAGAGTCGCCAAAGAACTCATATCGCTGATAGTTGGTGCTGGCCTGTGCAATGGGTGCGCTGATAGCCGTAATAACATGGGCGATATTTTTGATCCCCACTCCTTTCAAAATGGTATCGTTCAACCGATGTGCGACCAAAGATGCTTCCAGCCGGTCCAGAATGGCCGAGATGAAAAGTCCAAACACAGCCTGTTTTGCTGGGAGCTTGTCAATGACGCAAGCTGCTGCAGGCAGAATGTAGGACTTCTTTGGTGCGTCTGCCTCTCCATCTTCGGCGGTATTCATAGCTGGCATCTGCAGGAGATTTCGTCGACGGGGAAGCGATGAACACTCCACTTCAATAGGCGACGACTTCGATACATCGGCTGGAACGTTCCATCTGTTGAATAGCCGTGGCTCGCTGAATTTGGACTGGTCACGGACGATACCCAGAGGTGGAGCAGTCGGGTCCCTCATGTAAACTTCCAGCGCAGGCTCTTTCCCTTCGTGGAATGCAAGCCATTCTCCTAGGTGTTCATGTGAAATGTCGGGGATGAAGAGAGCCACAAAGTCGCGGTCGTCTCCCCGCTGTCGCGAGCTAGGAGCTTGTAGATAGAGGGCTGTGCTTCTTCTCATTTGATCCAGTGTCTCCACTGTCGTCTCAAAACTCGAAATTTGCGGATCAAAGTGGAGTTCCATGTAGGTTTCGGGGTCCCAATAGAGAGGAATGGGTTGCGGCGTCGGGGTCAATCTTGGTAAAATTAAGCAGATGGCGAGATCTTCATTGACGGAACCATTGCTGCATATTCTCAAGCGTGTCTGGCAAAGCTGACCCAAACCCCAGCCTTGTGCAAGGTCTACATAAGGGTCATACTGCTCCGCAGCTTGCACAATGGATGGGAGAACCGTCTCCTCTGAGCACCTCAGCTCTGGTTTTCGTGTCAATGGCAAGAGATTATCATTGACCAGCCCATACGCGTGCAAAGCTTTGTAGGCTCGAAACGCAGTCTCCTTCCTGGCTGCCCGCTCTGTCCGCCACCAGGTTTTCCCTGTTGTCCGTCAAACCGTGGGGTGAACAGAATTTGGCAGTGTCACCGTACCTAAAAGCAGTCCTACACTATCTTCCTCAAAGGAGAATATTGGCAGGTTGTTAGAATACTCATCAACTGGTAAAACTGCGCAAAAGTGATACAAATGCTGTAATGCGTCGTCTGCCGTTAATAGAGCACTACGGAAAATAATGTTAGCAAATGTCTTGGAAGGGATGAATTGCGCTTACCTCGTCTTCTCCACCCAAAGTCTCTCTTTCACATGCTCTTCAGTGGCTTCGAGGTCATAGGCTTCCCGACGCCGTCGCTCGTCATCCTGATACGCTTTGATCATAGCTTGCTCTAGTTCCTGCCACTTGTGCAGGTTCAACAACTCGTCCTCATTTGAGATCATGAGAGCATATATAGATTCTCTATGACGAGCACGCCCACGCCGCTGCACAAAGGACTTGAGGTTCGCAGGCTTGTCGTAACAGATGACCAAACTGCATGCACTGACGTCAATCCCTTCTTCGAGAACATCAGTGGCCACAATGAGGTTTTTGCGGCCAACTTTGAATTCATCAAGAGTATCTCGTTGCATATCCCGATGAAGTAGGTCACCGAGGCAGCCCTTGCGGTTTTTATCACTCGCCCAACCAACATAAGCGGCACACTGAAAGCGATCTCTGGTTTTGGGATGAATGGATAGAATGCGAGCTAACACACTGACAGTTGCTCTCTGCTTGGCAAATAGCAGCCCGGAAAACCCAGGCCTATCCATTTTCTCAAGGAAGTTGAGAAGCATTTCAAGCTTGATGGATACGTGATTACTCTCCTCAGCTGAAACTGGCGCCGGCATTGCAAGCAGGAGTTCCAACAAGTAAATTCTCTCCATTTGGTCCAAATGTGACATCTCACTAGCATCTTGGATTGAACGCTGAAGTTGGTCAATTGAAGCGCTGATGAAAAAGTCAGCAGCCCAACCTCCCAGCTCCTCATAAATGTGACGGCTGCGCGCCTGGAAATTCCTCAGTTGCTCGCTACAGAAGGTTTTACCTGTAGTGAGAGCCTTGGTCAGCTCCACAGTGTGATCCTTTGACCGCAACGATTCGATCCAAGGATCATCTTCTATGTTATAGGCCCTGCAACATTCTATGAGAGGTAAAAGTAGTCGACTCCCAGAACCATAATGTGCTTCGTCAAAAGTTGTGTAATTGATACGCTCTAGGTGAGGGCGATGGGTGTTTTCCAAAAGCTCAGTGCGATGGACGCGTGGAGTCCTGCATACTGCGTTCAAGTTGGATTCGATTATTCTGGGTAAAGATGGTCAGTTATTGGAGAGACTTATCCGAGTGTAGTAGATAGCCTCACTCAAGCTCATTCTGGCTCGACCGAACCACAGGACTAGCAGTGAGTCCCAAAATGCGAGGTACAGCATTTGGGCCTGACCTCAGCAGGGTAGGATGGTAGTGTTTTTGCATAATCTTGTTCGCCGGATGGCGTTTTGTGCAATGATGAGCTGTATTAAGTATTATTAGTATGAATTCTTGGGATGCATTTTAGTGTCACATACCCTCATCAAAGACAAGGAGAGCAAGTCGGGACATGCGAACAAAACCATGGCCCAAGGCATCAGCAAGGACGGCATATGTTGAGACAACCACACGGACATCTTTGAGCACCTTGTCCCAGATACCTTGTTCAGTCCATCGATCAACATTGTCCTGACCAGTTAAAATTTTAGTTTCCACAGAGAGGATATGGCTAGTGATAACTTCATGCTGCTGAAGGCTCAATGCCACAGTCGGAGCCAGAAACCAAATAAGCTGTGCCACATGTGAGCTGAGGAACATATAGAAGAGCCAACGAGTTTATTCACTTTGTCTGGAGAATCGGAGTTCTCAAGCTCATCTATGATCCGAAGAATGGCACTAAAGCAAACAGTCAGGAAAATGTGCCGATAAAGGTGAACCTCCAAACATGCATATGAGTTTTTCCACTCCCCGTGTCCATCTATAAAATAGTTAGCATCTTCCGAAGTCGCAATCTCGAGAAAGGAGAACATACCGCGACAATGATATTGTCCTTGCGGCTAGCCTCTAACATTTCGAGTTGGTACCCACGAGACCGGTAGGCAGCACCATTACTACTCAGGCCCGTGGAATCCATGATAAGCAACAAGTCTCAAGCGAGACCGTTAATAAAGAGAGCAATAGAAGAAAAGAAAAAGAAAAGAAAAGGAAGTTGAGATGAGAGGAAAGCCCGAGACAGTTTGTTGGTGGGGGGGAGGGTACGGCTTCCCGCAGCGGCCAACGCGCAGCTTTGGTCCAATGACTGTCGAGACCCGTCCGTTTCCCTTTTGGGTGTTTTGTATACTTCCAAGGCCAAGGGTTCTGTTTGATTTGACCTCAACTCCTCAACTCCCCAACTGGATCTTCCATCTTCTCTCTTTACTTCATCCGTTCTCACCTCATATTTCCAGATACAGTCTTCTTCTTCAACCTGTGGCTTTCTGCCATCTACCTACCACTTTTCCTTTGTTGCCTATCAAAAACCTTCTTCCATCTCTCTCCTAATGCGCAGCAGCCCTTTGCCTGTTGTGACCCCTCTATTTCGGAAGACAATCCATCGCCTCATATTTTCAAAGACAGTCATAATCTTCTTCAACATCTCAATTCCTGCCATTCTCCTACCTTTCTTTCGTTGTCTATCAAAACTAACCTTTCTTTTCTCTCTTTCCCAATTCGCAGCAGCGCTTTACCTGTTGTGACCTCTCCATTTCGGAAGAAAAGCCATCATCTCATATTTTCCAAGTCCAAATTACCGTCAACCAACACCCATCTCGGTGCCATCTACATCTATCTCCCTCCGGGCGTGTGAGATGGCCTGCCCTTCCACGAGAAATTTTGAGGATTGGATGAGGAACTTGTCGCAATGGCGTGAGAGATGCCAGCGGTGGATTCAACAGGAGTGGGAGAACAAATGCAACGACCCAGTTGAATGGAAAGAGGGCGATGTCCCTGGATTCACACCAGGCATCCTGTCCAGCCAGGAAGACATGGCCTCCCTCTGTACCTGAAAAATTATGAATCCACCTGACCACATCTCTATTGAAGCAGAATTGGATGCAAACATCAACCAGCGGAAGTGGAACCCCAAGAATGTCCGCCTGTCGGATGCAGGTGTCATCTACGCCCTTCTGACCTTGCCTGCGGATTATCGCATCCGATACCTGGCCTACGACTTTGATAGCCGAGGGGACGTACGAAAAGAACGAGTTCCCAAAGCACCCACTGTTGCCTTTTACTGGAATAACCAGCGGACGCTTGTCGCCTGGAAAGGTGTTTATGTCTTCACAGGGGGGGTACAATGATGCTGGATGGTTGCTGGCCGACAATTACCCACAGGGACAACAGTTTTTCGAAGCTGGTCTGGTGGTCGCATCCTCTCATGTAAAGACGTTTGATACCCTCAATGTCCAGTTGACCGAGTATGAAGTATGAGCCAAAGAAGATCTTACTCCGCGATTCGAATCTTACGGAGGATATATGGAAACGTGCCTGTCGGTGGTACGGGATCTCACTCAGGGGATGCAGCGACGTTTCGGGATATTGCCTTGTACTGGCAGGGCAGAGTGTATCCGGGTATCAGAAGATGGGACTTCTTTTTGGGTTCAATACCTTGATTGGTCCCGGCGCTGACGCTGCCGACACGAACGAAGCAATTCAACAAGACCAGTGGCCTTGCACGGCGTGGAAAAACAAGTTGTCTCCGGATGCGGAGTTCAAGCGGCGGACCAGCGACTTCATCAACTTCATCAGAATCCAGTGGGGGGCATTTGCCGATCCGACAAAAGAGAACTGGAGGTAATACAACCTGCCGCAAACGCAAGAAACCAGACAGCGGTAATGAAGCTCAAGGTTCCCTCCCGTTATCATCGCACTCATCATCGGCCGGGAGTAAAACGGTAAACGAGAGGAGCCCAAACCAAACAGTTTACGATTCCGATAACTCGGCTACGTTCGACACTTTGGGCCGAGCTAGCAGGCGTCGAATCGCCTCCCAAATACTGGGAGCTATTCACGGCCGTCGGTACAATGGAGACCATGCATCAGAGGTGGCGTCACAACCATATGGCTGTTAAACTGGTCCAACACAATATTTCGCCATCTGAAGCCACTGTTATCCGCGACCTTATGCAGACCTTGAGCCCAAAGCTTAGGTTCTTGCTTCTAGGCATTGGCGTCGACGAAGATCGTCTTGCTCTTGAAAATGCTTTTAGCTACAACTCAGCCATGGTTCTGTTTTAGCAACGGGTCGATGCCCTTGAGGAGGGCCCCGTTAAACAGGCCTACATGAACTTTTACACCTACTTTCGGACCCTCGCCCTCCCCAAAGCTGAGACCCCACAGCCGTCCATTAAGTTGGAACAGCAAGAGGAAAGTGACAGTGGTCCTCGACAGTACGCCGAGATCCAAGAGATGAACTTTTGGGCATAACAAACAAGCTTCTCACAGTTCATGCAGCAAGCTCCGGTTGTGAGCAGATCCTAGCGCAAGGTCGCACACCTGAACGAGCAGCAGGTACAACATCGGATATTATCCGTTGGAACCGGGTTTAACATTGAAGAATAACATTTTCCAACGCAGACGGAGTCAAGAAAAAGGGAGCGAACGTTTTAGAAATTCTTGATGCCTTCCAAGGTTGACATCCATGTTTAATAATTGGTATGTTGTTCTGTTCTGTTTGGTATCATTGAATTTAAACCCGTTTCATTAGTCCAATAACTATGGCTTCTAGTCTCCCAATCATATTTGTCCCAGTATCTCATATATCGATGTTATCGATGGGACATCAGAGAGGAGTATTGTGAGTTTCCTATCTCGACTTGAGAACGGGAAGGTGATCCACTATGGTTTTCCATTCTTATTGGAAGAAGCGTTGTTGCGGTAGTCTTGGCATGCGTATTGCCTTTTTTGGAACGCCTTTTAGCGACTTCGGCTTCGTGAAAGACGAAGATAGAATGGAATCTTGGAAGGTAATCCATAGTTTACATATCTGTGTGGTTATACATCCAATATTACCTTCCAAGTGAAGTTATTACCTGCGACCTTCAATTGTAGGCCCTCATCCATGATCGAATATATATAGTCCAACATAGGATGGCTTTCTGTTTTTAAGGTCTTCATCACTCATATCTCAAAAACTAAGCAAATCCCTGTATCGGACGATATCTCCAAACAGATTGCCCAAAACAACGTGCAGAATCATGTCGCAAGCTCTTGATCTGTCCCTGTTGAAGGGTTCTCCTGAGGAAAGAGATGCAATTTCGGCAGCCCTCCTAGACACACTCAAAACGCGTGGAGTGGCCAAGCTAAAGAACCACGGGCTCCCGGAAGATCTGATCGCTGAGATGTTTGACTACGTAAGGTTTCTCGAAGGAGGGATTGTATGTCCACTGACTGTCTTTGCCAGACCCGTCGATTTTTCTCTCTTTCACTAGAGGATAAGATGACCGCCAAACATCCGCCTGAGGCAAACCCCAACCGTGGATATAGCTACGTTGGCCAGGAATCTGTCTCTTCTATTAGTGGATATGAGAAAGGCCTTCCTCAAGGGAAGTCTATTCGGGATATCAAGGTGAGTGCTCCCTATATGACCCGCCGTGAACGTCCATTCTAACAAGCACAGGAAACTCTCGATATGGGCTCCCCACACGACAGCCTTGTTGACAACATCTGGGTAGCTGAGGATAAACTTCCCGGCTTCCGCAAATTCATGGAGGATTTCTATGAAAGCTGCTTCAAGGTCGAGTTAGAGATTCTCGACGCACTGGCTCAGGCCCTTGAGATCTCGGCACCAGATCTGAGACTACTACACAACAAGGCCGAGAATGAGTTCCGCCTGCTTCATTACCCAGCCGTGCCAGCATCCGCTCTAGAAGATGGAACTGCCACGCGCATTGCGGAGCACACAGACTTCAGGCACAATTACCATGCTGTTCCAAGATTCCACAGGTGGTCTGCAGGTCGAAGACCAGAAAAATCTGGGGACCTTCCATGATGTCGTCTCAGGTGGCAAGTCGGAGATCATTCTGAATATCGGCGACTCGCTTCAGCGCCTGACCAATGACACATTCATGGCTGCATGTCACCGGGTGACCTATCCGCCCACCGTCAAAGTGGGTTCTGACGTGGTCATCCCCAAGCGCTATTCTGTCGCCTATTTTGCGAAGCCAAACCGTGTCGCTTCCTTGTGCCCATTGAAGAAGTTCATCACCCCTGCTACTCCATGCAAATATGAGGATATTACGGCCTGGGACTACAACAATCTGCGGATCGCCAAGTTGTTCTCCTAAACAAGAGTCCGATCAAGATATGGCGTCTAGTTATACATGTATTTATGTGCTCATGTTGCTCTTCGGATTGAAATGTTATCATCGGACCTCAGCTATGTTTATAAGAGATTTTGCAGAATAATTCATTTCTTTCTTTTCTTTTCGAGTGAACAGGCTAGTGTGCCTTGGATGTGTCGATTAGAGCTCGACGCGATGAACATCATTTAAAACGTACAATGTTTATTTTACTTCCCCACAACGTTGGAAGATGACCATCAAGACTCAACGTTGGGTCCCGAGAAGAGGGGCCAGAGTCCAACAGGCAAGAAGTTCCCGGAACGAGCAATATTCGCTCCCTTAAAAAAGTGAGTTAACCAGAATTTTCTTGCACCCAGAACATTTTTACCAGAATATTGATGGGCTAAGAATTTAATGAGTGTATACAAATTAATACCAAATCATTCGGCCCGGCCAGGTTGTTGATGTCTGCGCAGGTGCGATATTGATATCGGGAATGACATTCCCATTTGGGGTTCGTCCTCGGAGACTCAGAGCCTTGTATCAGAACCACAACTTCACCGAGGTACAGCAATCCTCAAAATGCAAGAAATCGTTCAGTTAACGTTTATCCATGACAAGGAGGATATTCGATGGTTGAATGCGGGAAATGCGGCCAGGCACCGCCACTCCATCTTCACAGGTTCGTTTTTGATCGCAACTTCCATCGGGCTAGTTCTGACAATGCTTGGTAGATGTCGAACGTCGAGACATGACTCTTGAGCTTGTCTCTTCTGTACCAGACCAGAATCCCGACCAGGCAATTGTTGATCTGGAAAGGTTCGACTCGGATACCAATTGCTCGGAACCATTCTCGCTTTTTCGGGGCCCTTTTGGTGCTTTCAGATGTCCAGAACCACTCCCGCTTGATCTACCACCTACCAGTAGAAATAAGCCGCCGCCTTCCCCAATGACTGGTTTGAGCAGCTGGAGGAGCTGCCAGTAGAGGAGGATTTTAGCCAGAATCCGTTCAGTCTAGATGCCTTCGATGCTCTAAATGCAGATTACAGTGACGATTTGCTGCTAGATTGGCCGAATCCAGAGCCGCTTCTGAGTATTGGAACAAATTTCCATGAGCCGAGTCCACAAGCAGGGCTCAATCCATACATTTACGTGGGCAATATCGAAGGCTGGAGTCTCCTATCTCATTACAAAGAGCGAATTGTCCCATTGATCTCCTCCTTTACGCCGAGGAAAGGAGACACCTTGGATGAGCCTGGTATTGCCATGCGCGATGGCAACTTTGGCAGACCTGATGCTGAATGGGTCTTCCAACCATGCACGGCTTGCCCTATTAAACGCCGTATGGAGCACAAGTGCCTTTCACTTGGGGAACAATTCAGTAGATTGCCTTCAGGAATGGACAGTCTCGGGAGGGACCTACTTGGCACGGGCTCAATACCACTTCCAACGATGCATGGAGGAAAGCTGTATCTCGGCTACGAAGACGAGCAAATATAAGGAGATTCTCATGGCAATGCTGAGTCTCTCAAATGTCTTCGTATGACACCAACACGAATCCACTGTCCACCGCTAACATTCTGATGCAGATGATAAAAGGAGACCCGGAAATGCGACGTGCCTATCTCGTCCAAACAGAAAAGCTCATCTGTGTCAAGGGACTCAGCCAACCGGCGCTGTCAGCCAACAAAAGAGCATTGCACCACTGTTATGCTTATATGCGCATTATGGCCGAGACAACATGCATTGCTGATAGAATGAAGCGTCAATTTAACGGACAAGCGGTGCTTTGAACGACAACACAACATATGGTGGAGACTTCCGTGTCTACCCGAATCTAAAATTTTTTCGACGACCACAATGAGCATGGAAAAGGACCCGAGCATGGCCCAACGTGACCTCCACCTTGCGATACCCGGCCGATGGAGCTCAACGTTATTTCCCACATTATACGGAATCGACGAAATATTTCTCATGTTACTGTCCCAAGTGATCCGCCTTGCCAATGAGCGAGATTTGTCCATGATGTCTGATGCAACAGGGAGTCGGCTCAGTCTGAAGGAATTCTGGACTCGAGCAAAGGGCCTTGAAAGGGCCATTGATCATTTGCTATCGACTACAAATCCAGGTGGTGTTGAACTTTACGACGGAGCCCTCCCAGTGGTCAAGACTGCGACAGCACAAGCAATGTATACGGCACTATCAATTTTCTTCCATCGCCGAATATACGAAATTGATCCCACAATGCTGCAGGGCAATGTGAATGCAATTCGGGGCTACCTAACCCAAATTCAACAAGAGGAAAGAGATCAGAAAGGCAGTAATAATGCTGCGCTGATATGGCCAGCTTTTATCACTGCTTGTGAGGCTGTTAGCCCCGAGTTACAGTCGTTCTTTTCCTCTTGGTTTGATAATTGCGCTCGGACGACAGCATTGGTTTATGCATCGACCGCCAAGCAGATATTCGAGACAATATGGACCAAAAGGTGCAATGGTAGCATTTCTGGAGAAACATATAGCTGGCCAGATATTTTGCGGGATAGGGATATCAAGTTTATGTGCATATAACTACATGTACATATGTAGTCACGAATACGAAGACACAACAGGACAATCCATGGATGACCGTTGCTTGAGCCATTATTGGGAGTCCAGACTAAAACAAAGAGCCAATAGTCCACATCCGGCTAGCGTTTGTGAGCACCGGCTTTCGGACTATAGTTTATCCTTTCTGGACCGTTCCAGCAGAATCTCAAAAACCGTTGACCCCGTTGACCCCAGATCATGTATATATATGGTCTACTTACCCTGGTACATAGGTAAAGTGTTGAACCAAAGGGGGAAATGGCCCTTACGGTATGGATAACATAAAATAGTACATATGTCGTGCTACAGTTCAGTTTACTTAGTGCACCATTATCCCTATCTGGCTCTTGGCTACATCGAAGGGGGTAGGGGGTTATCTTTCCATAATGTACTACTATTAGCTATGTAGAGAGTTGAGGGAAAGCATATCTTATGAATTTTGTGTCTTTTGTGGTTTTTATGGACATGCCACACAAAAGATGTCTAAATCTGATTTATTGTTGGGGCGCAACATCAGACCAGATATCTCCAACATACCCGGAAAGTACCATCTACCTAGGTACCATCTCTACGATTACAAAGTACACCAAGGCCTGGCCTTCTCGGGCTGGCTAATTATTATTAGTCAAATCCTCGGGCCAGACACCTGCGAGTGTATAATTCAACATTTCTCCGAATAATCTTCTCCATCTAGAAATGGCCATTTTGTCAGCGCAGTTATAATGGTGAACACCGGAATCCAGCGCGCCTCGGCGTATTCCGCCAATGAATTACATGTTGATCTCTTCGTGAGGGGCTCCCCGTTATGACTTTCCCCGCACGCCCCGGATTTTTTGCTGGATGGCCAATGAAAAAGTGAAGAAATATAAATTCGCGTCATCTTTTCTATACTTTTTTTTCGTCTTCAAAGCATATGGAAAGAATAGCCCAAAACGTAACTAGGTACCTAGGTACCTAGAAGCTGCTTAATACGCGACCCGTTATTGGGCCCACAGGTTGTACCATTTAAACTGCGGGGGCATCCTCTTCCCGATATTTTTCTTTCCCTCCATATTCCTCGTTTTTCTTTACCAAACTTACATCATGAGCGAATGTCCTGTTGCGCACAAGAGAAGCAATGTTGCTGGAGGTGGCACCCGGTATGATCCCTAGTTCTCCTATGATTCTACCTCGGCACATTTTAATTACCTCTTCGCATCACTATGGCTCGAAATACTGATTCTATGCTCCAGCAACACTGACTGGTGGCCCAATTCCTTGAAGTTGGGTATTCTCCGCCAGCATACCGATGCCACCAACCCTCAAAGCAAGGACTTTGATTATGCCGCTGCTTTCAAGACCCTCGATTACTGGGGCCTCAAGAAGGATCTTCACGCCCTTATGACCGACTCTCAAGAGTTTTGGCCCGCTGATTTTGGTCACTATGGTGGCCTTTTCATCCGAATGGCCTGGCACAGCGCTGGAACATACAGAGTCTTCGATGGACGCGGTGGTGGCGGGCAGGGCCAGCAACGTTTCGCACCATTGAACTCTTGGCCCGATAATGTCTCCCTCGGTAAGTTTTTATTAGTAGTTAACGTGGATTTATATAATACTGATATGGATCTCCTATTTCCAGATAAGGCGCGCCGACTACTTTGGCCCATCAAGCAGAAGGTGAGTACTATACATGGACTTGTGTACTTCCAGATCTTTCCATACTAATTATGGTACTTAGTACGGCAACAAAATTTCCTGGGCAGATCTTCTGCTTCTGACTGGCAACGTTGCCTTGGAGTCTATGGGCTTCAAGACATTCGGATTTGCTGGAGGTCGCCCCGATGTCTGGGAAGCCGATGAGTCGGTGTACTGGGGAAGCGAGAACGTCTGGTTTACTAATAAGGCTCGTTATGAGGCCGAGACCGCAGAGGAGGAGGCTAAGCAGGGCGATATCAAGACTCGCGATCTCGAGGACCCACTGGCCGCGGTCGTCATGGGGTTGATTTATGTCAACCCTGAAGGTCCCGATGCAAACGGGGACCCTGTCTCTGCTGCCAGAGATATCC
The DNA here is from genome assembly GCF_028829835.1 of Penicillium mononematosum. Taxonomy (NCBI): domain Eukaryota; kingdom Fungi; phylum Ascomycota; class Eurotiomycetes; order Eurotiales; family Aspergillaceae; genus Penicillium; species Penicillium mononematosum. The sequence continues at coordinate 3,139,273 of NW_026643272.1, read as the reverse complement.
GTATTACATTCGGCCGTATGGCTATGAATGACGAAGAGACCGTCGCCTTGATTGCTGGAGGCCACACCTTCGGAAAAACGCACGGTGCTGCCCCTGCTGATAATGTCGGAGACGAGCCCGAAGCTGCTGGCATTGAGTCGCAGGGTTTAGGATGGCACAACAAGCACGGCTCCGGTGTAGGCCCTCATGCTATCACCAGCGGGTTGGAGGTGACCTGGACAAGTACTCCTACCAAGTGGAGCAACTCCTTCTTGGAATATCTGTTCAAGTTCGAGTGGGAGCAGACCAAGAGTCCCGCTGGCGCTACGCAGTGGGTGGCCAAGAATGCGGGCGATATCATTCCTGATGCCTTTGACCCAAGCAAGAAGCACAGGCCTCATATGCTGACTACCGATCTTTCTCTGCGTTACGATCCCGCTTACGAGAAGATCTCCCGTCGCTTCCTTGAGAACCCTGATGAGTTTGCCGACGCGTTCGCGCGTGCGTGGTTCAAGCTGCTGCACCGTGACATGGGTCCTCGCGCTCGCTGGCTGGGCCCTGAGATCCCAAAGGAGGTCTCTCTCTGGGAAGATCCTATTCCTGCTCCCACATACGCTCTGATTGACAACGGCGACATCATTGCCCTGAAGAACGAGATTCTCTCCACCGGTATTGAGCCCACCAAGTTGATTGCCACCGCCTGGGCATCGGCGTCTACCTTCCGCGGGGGTGACAAGCGTGGAGGCGCCAACGGCGCCCACATCCGTCTCGCTCCCCAGAAGGACTGGGATGTCAACAACCCAGCCCAGTTGCAAGAAGTCCTCGGTCTGTTGGAGAACATCCAAAGCCGCTTCAACAAGGCCCAGAACGGCGAAAAGCGCGTCTCCATCGCTGATCTGATTGTGCTTGCTGGATCTGCTGCCCTCGAAAGAGCCGCGGGTATCCCCGTTCCTTTCACCCCTGGCCGCAACGATGCCACCCAGGAGCAAACAGATGTCGAGTCATTCGGCTGGCTCCGGCCCTTCGCTGATGGTTTCCGCAACTACGGCAACTCGACTCGCCGTATCCGCACCGAGCAGTTCCTCATCGACAAGGCGCAGCAGCTGACCCTCTCTGCTCCTGAACTGACCGTCCTGCTTGGTGGTCTGCGTTCTCTGAACGCTAACTGGGATGGATCAAGCCACGGTGTCTTCACCTCCCGCCCTGGCCAGCTGAGCAACGACTTCTTCGTCAACTTGCTCGACATGGGCACTGTCTGGAAGGCAACCGACGCTGACAGTGAGACTTTCGAAGGCTTCGACCGCAAGACTGGCGCCAAGAAGTGGTCTGCTACTCGTGTTGACCTGATCTTCGGTCACCACGCTGAGCTCCGTGCTCTTTCTGAGCTGTACGCTAGCTCCGATGCCCAAGATAAGTTCAAGAAGGACTTTGTTACTGCCTGGGACAAGGTTATGAATTTGGACCGTTATGATATCCCCTGTTTCCCTGCGACCGGTCGTCCTCGCCTGTGAATAATTTGACTACCATATCTTCTGTACTGTTACTTAGCTGAGTCATCATCAAACGAGTTTTAGTTTTATTGTGACTGCATCGTTCACATACTCAATGTATTGGCAAAGTCCCTGCTCCTCAAAAGGTTGTGCTGTTCTGCTGCCGGAACAAGCGCTGAGTCCTTTCCCCCAAGGGCCTAGAGAGTAAGTCCGAAATAATTTGGCTAATATGATATCTCAGATTCAAAAGTAGCGGCCTGCATGGACAAACCGGCATATTCCGCGAGAAGCAGGAATTGCCTGTTATGTCCGAATTGTGCGAGTGTGAATGCGACTGGACCGGCTTGTTACACCTAATATTTAATTCCGGACTACTGATGGGCGCACAGGGAATTTGCTTTCCCTCCCAACTCTCCCTTGGATTATCTCTAGATACAGAATGGCTCTCAAAGTTCTCATTTGTGGCGGAGGTGTCGCAGGTCCGGCCTTGGCCTACTGGCTCGCCCGAATTGGTCACCAAGTTGTTATCGTCGAACGTTTCCCAAACCTGAGAGCTACAGGTGCCCAGATCGACCTCCGTGGACAAGGTATTGAGGCCGTCAAACGCACGGGTCTCATCGACGCTGTTCGCAGAAAGCTTGTTGACGAAGCAGGCGTCTCCTTCATTGATGCTAAGGGCAATGTCAAGGCGACAATTCTCGCCAACAAGTCTGGAAAGGGTGGACAATCCTTTACATCCGAGTATGAGATCATGCGAGGAGACCTTGTACGCATATTCTACGAAGCAACAAAAGACAAAGTGGAATATATCTTCGGTAAAACGGTGGATGGCTTCACGGAAAATGACCGAGAGGTAGTCGCCTACTTTTCCGACGGCTCTTCTGACACATTTGATCTACTTGTTGGCGCAGATGGACAGGGCTCGCACATTCGACGAAAGATTCTACCCTCTGGTGCTCCAGATGAATATCGCCAACTCGGAGTACACATGGCCTACTGGTTTGTCCCACGGATTGAAACCGACAGTAATATGTGCCAGTCATACCTCAGCCCGGGCGGCCGAATGATCATGTCCAGAAGCCATAATAAAACGGAAACACAGGTCTACTTCATGCTTAGATCTGACTCCGAGGAACTACGGAATATCCCAAGGGGTTCAGTTGGGCAGCAGAAGCATTTCTGGGGCCAAAAGTTTCGCGACGCAGGGTGGCAGGCCGATCGCTTTATCAAAGGGATGGACACTACAGAGAACTGGTTCTGTCAGAATGTCGCCCAGATCAGGACGGATACCTGGCACTCTGGCCGCGTCGTCCTTCTCGGTGATGCGGCACACTGCCCTTCTCCTTTAAGTGGTATGGGGACAAGTAACAGTTTAGCCGGGGCATATGTCCTGGCTGGAGAACTCGCTCGGAGTGAAGATCTGTCCCAAGCGTTCCAAAACTACTCCCAGACAATGCGACCATTTATCGACCGGGTTCAGCGGTTCAACATTGGATGGATCCGATGGGCGGTCCCCAACTCGCAGTGGCAAATTTCGCTTCTTCATCTCATTGTAAGACTGTAAGACTGGCTTGTTATCTTCGCATATCACAGCTCATATCACGGTTTTCAGATCATGGCGACGGAGACTGGAAACCCCCTGAGTACCCGGAACTCAAGCTTTTGAGTTAAAAGTAGAGCCTGCGTATGCAGTTACTCAGAGCCAAATCCTGGAGGCGCAAGAACATTCTGAACGAGAAAATGCATTCTACTTTACCTACATCAATAATCGTAGATCTCAATCCATCGACATTTCCCTGTATTGTAGTTTCTTACCGAGGATGTCACGGAATCTCCATGCGTCTGTCCAGTTGCCTATTCGGGCCAACAGTGGGCGGGGTTTCATGATGTAGGAGGCCCGAATAACACGATCTAGCCGAGATTTTCGAAATAAGCTCGCGTTGCCTACACACTATTGCAGTGTGTAGTTATTGTTCCTCGTGGTGAGGCTCATGGCCTGCCGCGTGGCCTCCTTGTTATTTTGATAACTTCATAGTTATCCTTCTCCGGTCAGTTGTTGACCTTTGTTCTTTATTTTTCTACTTTTCGAATACAATTGTGACGCCGCCTCAGGGTTACTCCTTTGAGCTATTGTCACGAAATTTTGGACCTAAAGTTGTACCTGAAACGGCCCCCGCTCTCATTAAGGAAAGATTTACATACAATGGGCATTCGACTTCAGATCTTCGCCAGGAAACAATGCGGGCATAGACGGGGGAGTGTTCGGGATATTCCAGGTTAGCAAAGAGAGTAGGTGATCTTTTCACGATACCCGAGTACCTGAAAATGAGGTGATCCTTTCCTCTTTCCACACGGTTGTGAAGAAGCACCCCGATTACCCCCAGTTTCATCATTGCTTACGCGATATAGAATACTTGAATATAAAAAGACCCTGTTGGCCTGCAGTTTCTTCCTCCATCAAAAGCCTTTCTGCATTATCAGGAACAGTTAATCCACAAAGCCTTCTCATCTCTTTTATATCGCAAGATGCAGCTCCTTTCTATTGTCGGTGTCATGGCACTCGTGCCTGCAGTGCTCTCATCCCCGGTGACAGACTTCAAGAAAATTGCGGTCCGGGCTAATAGTCGAGGCAACCAAACTGTTGCTGGCCTCGGAGCGCGCAAGCAGGAAGTGGTTGCTGCTGGCGGCAACACCCGTGACTTGGCGATTGCGATGCTGGAAACGTTAGTCCCCCTGTCATCTGGTCCCCATATATAGCAGACGACTGATAAGAAACAGGGACACAATGACGACGGATTACACATATGGTATGTGCTAATGCTAACCCGCTTGTGGAGCCAGTAGGATGTTAACTGTCGTGCTTACAGGTGACGGAAAGACTGGCGACGGCACAAACTTCGGTATCTTCAAGCAGAATTGGTTTATCTTGCGACACTCCGCATCCGAATTCCTGGGACAGACTGTTGACGACGTCGACAACGGAGCCATTCTCAAGTAAGTCCTTCAGTGGCGTATGGACTGCCCCGATTATGTTGGCTGATGCTCCGGTGCTAGCTCCGATCTGGGCAAAGACATCCAAGCCCGCCACGAGGGTGAGGAACACTACGGATTTGAAACCTGGTTCAGTGGCCACCGCAATGGAGAAAGTGGTATCAAGAACCCCGGCACGGAGGATATCAATGGTGAGTTTTCCTATTCCCCGAATCGGTTGACCTATCTAACATGGTGGATAGGATACATTGATGCTATTGCATGGATTCAACAGCAGATTGAGAGCGATGAGAAGTATCAGTCCGATGATACTCGCTTCTGGGTTGATGTCCAGGCAATTTAGAGCGTGACTGGAGAAGGCACGAGGATACCTCAAGTCCCCTGGTTAGGGACCCTCAGGGTTGGGACACATTTGGTTTAGCTGTACCCTCTGGCGATTTCACTTCTTACACTCCTTTTCAGAACCTTTTTTGCAATTTTATTACACAAATACAATCATTTATCAAAGAACTGTTGGTCCAACAGGAGTAGAGAGGCCAGGAGTCGCAATAGCTAGTAGAGGAATATTGTAAATAGTATTTTCTATACACGTTCAACGGGATATTGTCAATGGGAATAAATGGCCAAGTTCGCATATAGTTGGGAAGTGGTAGTGCCTCTTTAATGTCCATAAGAAGGTTGTTACTAGACTCTCTATAATAAAACAACAATATATGCCAGTAAGAATTTGTTAGCCTCTTTACTGGAGGTAGCAAAAACTGCCCAACACGCTTCTAATCCACGAAATGTAGTCCCAGAGTATGCACACATGCATGTCATGGAGGACCACTGCAGCTAATTTAATCATATGAATTGACTTTGCTATGATCTTTTGGTCTAATGGGTAACTCGGTTGAGCAGCAGCGTCCGTATCTCGCTATTCTTAGGTCCAAGGGAATATACGGTACCCTAACACGGAATATAGCATAGCCCTTAAAATACGGTAATATTATCGCTATTAGAGACGTGGTGAGGGTTATAGCGATCATCAGATCCGCCCGTTTACATGTCCAATAAGGGGTACATGGCTTGGCAGTGTCCAATCTTCTATTAATGTATGTTCATCCCATCTATTCCCTACCTACCATAGCATGTAGCGCTTCAGCTTTCGGATAAGCTGTACGTGTCACCTTCACCGATCTGGATACATAACGTTATCCGAGCGGTGAATATATATACATGTCTTCTTTTTTAAAATTTCCGTATGAAGACTCTGTGGACGCTCTGGCCATTCCTTGTTCCAACCGGATGCCAAGCCTCAACGTCAACCCATTCCCATTCCCATTCTTCTCTTTCTCTCTACTCTGTACTCCATATATCTTCAGCTCAGCCATCTTACCAACGCCGGAATTCATCCAGGCTAGGTCTGGACTCCTATTGCGGAGCGCCACTAGCGAAAAGAAAATGTGACCAGTGCTCAAATTCTGACTGGGTTTCTTTGTTTGAGATCCCGAGAATCCCTGTTTGGCGCGTCGATAGCCTCTCGACATTTGACACTTCGTTTGTCCTGTCCAATAAGCTCTCCAACCAACATGATTAAGGGGGAGGGGCAACGAGGATTCTTCTGGGATACTCATATTCCCAGAGATTATTGCCACCAATAGCTGATTCGGAAGCCCACTGCGATCATTAATTGTCGAATGAACCGGAATATCTGTCCCAGATCCCCGTGTGCTAGCATCATACACCGTGTTTGCCGCTTTTTCCTCATTTATGCGACGGGGGCATGACTCGTCAGTGGCAGTCCACCTCGGGACCAACAGTCAACCTTATTCCATTCTACCCCGTGGCCTAAGATGAGGGGCTCAAGGCATGTCTCCATTATCATAGGATCTGTCAGCCAGGTGGGACCTGCATCCGAGCTGTGATCAATATACCCTTTTTCCTTTCCCAACGGTTGATCCATCCACTTGGCCTAACCCATTCACACGCCATGGATACCTCAATGACGAACCTCCCTCCGGAGGTGAGCGCCATTTTGAATAGCAACTTCACGATCATCCAGGTTGTGGCTATGTTCGCGATCGGAGCATGGAACTCATTGGAGGTTGTGATTGGCATCTTCGAGAGGTTCAAAAGGTATCGTGGGTTATACTTCTGGAGCATGCAAATTGCCGCCTGGGGAATCTTGTTACATGCCATACCAGCTCAAATTCGCTTTACCAGCCAAGCCACTTCCATTTCTATGTCAGTCCCGTTTCTCGTGGGCTGGATCTGCATGGTGACCGGACAAGCGGTAGTGCTGTATTCAAGATTGCACCTCGTCGTGTCCGACATCCGTCATGTACGATGGGTACTATGGATGATTATAGCCAACTTCCTCATTCTCCACATTCCTACGGCAGTTCTCTTTTTTCTCAACGTTGGCAATATATCGTCCGGTCGCGTATCAGCAATCTACGACCATTTCCAGGCAACAGGATTCGCCATCCAAGACACCGTAATGTGTGCCATCTACGTCCGCGAAGCGCTCCGGGCGCTCAAGCCCGTCTTCGAATTCAAAGGCGCCCAAGGGCGAAAAATCATCTACCGAATCCTCTTTGTCAATCTCGTCGGCATCCTGCTCAACGTATGCATCCTGATAGCCAATTACAAAGTCCACTACATCGTCATCAGCTTCAAGACAGTCGCCTACAGCATCAAGCTGAAGCTTGAATTCCACGCCCTCACGCAGCTCCGCGAGCTGACCCGCACATACTCATGCACATTGTGCCAAGGGGCTAATGGTAATCCTCGTGGGTCAAGCGACGTCAATCTCTTCGACATGCTCGCGAATAATCCCCCGTCGCAGGATACCGAGGCGCAAGCTAGCTCCAGTGGTGCGGGGACCTTGAGCCCGGAGCCGCGTTCAGCGGGCAGCGGAACATACGATTTCCATGAGGCACTGCGCCAGACGATGCCGACTGTGGACTCTATTGAGTCGCAGGCAATTTCTCGGCCTCGGATGCACTCGTCCGATACGCAATCTACGATGGAAATGGCATTGCTCGAGCGCCCGAAGTAGGAGCAGGTCTTGATAACTTTGAGGGACATAATTTCGCATGCAGGATTGTACATACTACAAGATGAACGACTATGTACAGTCGAATCATCATTGGGCGGCCACCTTTTTTTCGCTTTATACCCTTGTCGCTACAAACATGCTTGTTGTTATTTTTATGTGTGTTAATTTGTATTAATTTCTGTGGCTTGGAAAAGTTTGTACGCATTCTTATAATACATTGATTGAACTATTAAATAGCGTCTATCTCTTAGAATAACATCGGAATGTATGGCAAAGAAATGGTTACAGTGCAACAAAAGATAAGACTGAACGTGAATATGAAATTTCAAGAATACATGTATTGTGACATATCTGCATATTTTCCTGAATGAAAATACGGGGAAGGCCGAGATGAAAGATAGCCAACAGAGCCAACACGTGTTCCGGTGTCTACTTCTGCAAATGGGAAATGGTTCGTGTACATATAACAAAGAGACTCATATCCATCGAAGCTATGGCCACCTGATGAATGTCCGATAGGGAGGATTGTTCGAAAGAAGGGGGAAATGATATCAGCGGAGGTCCAGAACGTGAGCAGAGGAAGTGAATAATGAACAGGAATGGACTGACAGCAGTGGCTGAATGTCTAAACGGACACGAGTGACTGACTTTCTTTGTTTTGAAGCCATCGAACTGTTTACTTAAAAGGCAAATCAGCCGCTGTTCTCCTATTCGCCAGTACACATTTTCAGCTCGAGCAACTACTTGTCAGTCCAGAGAGCAGCCATGGAGGTTGCACACTCTCTGCAAAAGTCCTAGTATCTGCTGGATATTGCAGGTATGCTACATATGAACGTTAGAATTAACAGAAATAACTCTCCTAGTCCTTGGATTTAACTTTGAAATTTTTACTAGCGGCTAAAGCTTGCTAGCTGAACAAAATTATACCGACATGGCTCCCTTTCCGATCTAAAGAAGATACCGGAAACTCTCAATCTCGCGATCGGTCTTGTTCGATATCTCATCCTGTAGCTCAGCTCCCACGGTCATCTGCTCAGGTGAACCATACAACCTGTCTCGTCGGCGGTTCTCCCATGTGTAATACGTATATAAGCATATGAGCAGGAACAGGCTCGAGACCAAGCCAGACATAGAAGCTTTAATTCCAGTCTATAGTAAAAAGGCATGGCGTTAGTTTCGTATTTTGCAATAGAAATTTTACCAGGAAAAAAAGGGTGACTTACTGGGTACGAAGGCTCCTCCGAGGCAAGGAAAAATTGAGGGCCCACGATATTTCCAACGCAGTATGCGATAAAAAGCAGCGAACTGACGACACTCTTCTTCGAAAACCCGGCCACATTAGATGTAACAATACTCAACGAGATGGGAAGGTTGATCGCGTAGACCACGGCTAACGTCAACCCAACCATTCGCCCAACTTGATCGTCGGGGTCAAGCTTCCAGATGAGTATCAAGCCCACAATAGAAACTACTGTGTTAAGACACATTCCTAATATACGGGAAGACGGGATAAAGGTCGCGGTGATTGAGGTAATCAGCAAGAACACGATCTGCGCGGCTCCCTGAGGCATTTGCATAATAAGGGCCTTGAGATCAGTGAACCCGAACCCGGCGGTGATGATCGACGTAAACTAAAGCAGCATAAGCTTTGAACTTGAGGGGCAGGAAAGTAAATACTCACGCTAGTGAGACCACCGTTGGCCAGGTTCGAGGCGAAAGAGTTCATAACCAGAAACCACGTCTGGGGGTCTTTTATGGCTTGAAGAGCCTGCGACCACCTGAACACGCCAGTATCCATGACTCCGGTTTTGTTTTTCAGCGTTCGCTGCACAGCAATAGCACGCTCATTAGGCTTCAAAAAGATGGCCTTGGAAGGCGAGTCTGGCAGCAGGACAAACAATATAAGACCATAAGTTGAAGTGATGGCGCCGAGAATAAGGAACAAGAGTTTCCAGTGAGAAATGACTGACGTGTTAATGGTTCCAATACCGTAGGCGATGACTCCACCAATGAGTACAGCGACACAGTTTCCGAAGAACCAAGCAGATTGTCTGGAGTTGGTTAGCAAGTCCTAGATCCACCCTGATTTCGAAGACATACCGTAGAGGCTGTTCCTCCCGTTTATAAAACATTCCCGTCAGCAAGGTGAATCCCGGTGCGATTGACGCCTCCCCTGCTCCGAAGAAGAAACGGACGGTCATAAGTCCACCCCAATTAGAGCAAGCAGCATGACACAATAAGAACCCGCCCCAAATGAAGCTTGTATAGTTAGTCTCAACGTTGGTGCTATGAGTCCTTAGAGAGGAACTTACACCGAGACTCCGATATATTTCCCAATAGGAAGCCGGACGATAATATATGAACTAGGCCTGTTGTGGGATCAGTATTCGTAATAAGAAGTAGAGGTAGAGGGAGACTTCAAATACACACCAACTCCAGGCAAAGTAACCAAAATAGAAAATCGCAGATGCCCATGAATATTGTGCTCCGCGCAGGTGCTATAACCTTCTGTCAACACATATTCATCGGTCGACATATGTAGCAATAAATACCAAATCTTCTCGTAAATTGAAGAGCGTCGCCTGACTCAGAGCGAGCTTGTCGAGGAATTGGAGGAAATATGCGACTCCCATCAACGGGACCAGACTTCCTTGGATCAGATACGCGCACACACATTGGAATAATCCCGGAATACTCACATAAGATCGAGCTTCCACAATACTTTCCGTTCCTCCTCAATCGTTGGTTGGATAGCGAGCACTTGACCAAGATCGAGGTCCCGGCTAAGTGACTCACCTCCCTTCATATCCTTCTCATCTAGGTTGGTCTCGTGAGATTGCATCGCGAATATGAAACAAAAGTAATTCTACTAGATGAGGTACATTCAGGGCCTTCTTATTCAAACACACAAGCCGGTAGTATCGCTTTCGCCTTCCACCAAGTATGCCGAGCAAAGTCTGCTTGAACCTACCATGGCCGGTGTCTTTCCGCGGTGGACCCAAGTCCATCATTGAAGGGGAAGCTCTAATACCTCGACCAATTGCGATGCATGGCTGAGTCTTTGAGTTCATTAGAATTTCCCCGCGATGCTAGTCCCATGGTACAAACCAGCCGGCTAATCGCTCGGCACCCCACTTCCCCATTGTCCGGTATCAGTCAATTAAAATCCGGGGATTTGCTGTCAGGACGGAGCCGATCTGGGGGAGCATCCACATCCCCCTCAACGGATGCTAAGCACGGCAATTGAGTTCGCCGTCGATCGTCCACATCTGAAATAGGGGACCATCCGATGTGGTTATGGGTGAACGCGAGGCGTTCGAGATACGCTAAGACCGCTCTTTTCCGCGACAATTGCCAATAGTGTTTGTACTAATAGGGGCAGTGTTCAATGACTATGTGTCATACACTTGCACTGTAATTTCGGAAGGTCCTTAAGCACGGGACTACACTAAATCCAGCCTAGTATTCACAATTCTAAGCCTTCTCAAAGTCCGACTTGATGGCAGTGGCGAAACTTCCATCGACTAAAGCTCTACACGCCACCACAGCCATCCCCGCCGCACAGTGCAAACTACGCTTGAACCCATCGTCGGATCCAGCCCCGGCAGTAAATTGTGGTGTGTGGTTGACACCATCGGCGTGAATATAGAATCCACCGTGGAAGCCAGGTACTTCATATGAGACGTTGCCTATATTGGAGTGAATAGTCAGCCTCTGGCTATACCGTAATGGACTTCAACAACTCACCCATATCAGTGGACCCTCCGCTAAGACCTCCCACCTGGCCTGCGGCGTCGAAGATAGTACTATGGCCCATAGCGTTCATAGCGGAGACATAGCTGTCACAGATAGGCTTATTGATCTTCATATCCTTATACGCGGCCTCCCTAGGAAATGGATTAGCGAACCGTATTAGAATGCCCAGGTGGAACATCCCCAACTATCATACCATTCGTATTCCACCGTGCAGCCAGTAGCAGTCGCAGCAGCCTCGAAGCATTTGACTACTTTCTCTGTCAACGGCTTCAGCGTCTTCGCAGTCTCGGATCGAATATAGTATTCAACCGTCGTAGAGGCAGGAATAACATTCGGTCTGTCTCCACCTCGTGAAATAACCCCATGAATTTTTTGCGTAGGTAAGATCTGCTGTCGCAGCATCGAAATATTCACATAGGCAGACACCACAGCATCTAGAGCATTAATGCCCTCCCACGGGGCAGCTGAAGCATGCGCCGGTTTGCCAGTGAACGTCACCTGGACCTTGTCGTTCGCAAGATACATCCCGGTACAGGAACTCGAGCTAATAAGATCAGGGGCACCTGACAGTACCGGGAATGGATGTACCATGAAGCATGCATCCACACCTTTGTATGCTCCCGCGTTGATCAGCAGGAGCTTTCCACCACCACCCTCCTCGGCAGGAGTCCCCAGCAGCCGAACCGAATACCCCATTCCATCGGAGTATAGAGTATCCATTGCCTCGCAGGTAGCCAGGAAGGCCGCGATCGAACTTGTCGCGATCAGATTGTGTCCACATGCATGTCCCATGCCTGGAAGCGCATCGTATTCTGCGTTGAAAGCAATCGTACGTCCGCCCTTGCCGCGGCTATAGATCACCTCAAGCGCCGTCTCAATGCCATAGGCCTTTCTATGGACCTGGTATCCTGCCCCGAGCGACTCAAAGAACTCGCAGACATTGTCGTGGGCGTTGTATTCCTTGAATGCCAGCTCGGGTTTGGACCAGATCTATCGAATGTTATTAAAATGTCATGATGTGCTTGCCCAATATGATACACACCTTCTGATTGATCTCACTGAGCTTGGATTCATACTTGTCCAACGCCCCACAGACCTTGTGGATGATCTCTGCTTGTCCTTGTACTGGCAACATCTTGTTGAATTGCGAAAAGAGAGAAAATAAAAATAAAAATTCCGAACTGTGCACAAATGCTGGTGCTGGGAAATGTAACGTTAAAGGAAAAGAAGCAAAGAAAAACAGCCAAGAAAGGAACTCCGTGCCGAACATTACCTCGCAAAGATAAGACATGGAACACACATCCCAAGTGGGGGGCGCGGGGGATGGTTAGAGCATTCCGCAGTGGAGAAGCAATGCACGTCCATCAGTCTCATTCCAGCGACTAAGATCCAGAATACCCCGACCCCGTAAACAGGCTTGCCGAATGGGCCTGAACAGGTCTCTGATCCAAAAAGATCCGCATTTCAACGATTTGCAGATCCGACTCATCGCGGCCTTCCAGATCGAGGACGTTGAACTCACGGACTCGAACTGCGAACTGGTCGGGGTCCTCCTTGAATGTTGTTTCGGATGTCGCCTCGAACATAACTGTGCGCTTCATTCGGATGTTCCCCGCTAGCGGGGCATAGAGCTGTCCTTTTTCGGCGGCCTCTTGGTCTGGAGCGGTCCTGCTGTACGACGTATGGACAGGGCCTGTGTCACTCCCAAGGTCGATATCCCAGGCGAGATAAACATGGTGGTGGAATTTGCAGATGTGACGGCTGCGCACTTCGAGGAGAGGAACTGCCTGGCTTGCGGATGTTGGTGGATCGCTGCCGATAAGGATGGGAGCGCTCGGTGTGAAGAAAGGGCTGATGGGAGTTTCGGCGGGAGTCAGGGAGTCTAGTGCTGGTAGGAATCGTCGGAGAAATTTAAGACCTGGTGAAGCTGTGGCAGGGATAGACTCGTAGGGACCATGGTGGATCGAGACGGTGCTTTCCATGCTGCATCGACTACGTGAAACATTTTAAAAATTGTCTTAGATCTCAACATTTTTCCAGTTGATTTTGATCTCTGATTGTATGTCATGGCGACGTAAGATTGTCATTGAAGTAGTTACATCATGAGGCCGAAAATCAACAGATCGTGGGTCGATAGACCGCATTAAACTATTATTGCCAATAATCTGGCACATATGAACAGCGCGGTCCTATGGTGGACCTGGCGGGATTTTGTAGTGGTTTGGTTGAACCACATGGTATATTTTACAGTCAGCTGGAATTGACAAGGCTGTTCGAATCTCGCGCTGGGATGCAGGGATCGATGAGCATCAAATTATTGATGTGCCGGAAGAGCTGCGCAAATGTTTCGCTGCGCAAGATGAAACCACGTGCTTCGGATTCCAATTAGCGGGATCGTGGGGCGTCGAAGACTTGTTGACGCGATTTCCCTGCGACGAGCAGACGAAGCATGAACTGCATCCATTACTCCTGAAAATCTTCACCAAATGTGATGAGCAGAAAGCTAGTTGGGAGAGTAAACAATCAAGTCCACTTGGTTGTGTCCGTGAAGGATTCGTTAGACCTTTGATCTGTGGTAGAAAATTCATGATCACCAGTCAAACCTCAAGATGGATGCAGGCTGTCATCAGTCGACCGGGTAGATGGACGAATTCTGCGCTCGGAGCTGGGCAAGCTCTCCATAGACAATGTATTCCAGCCTCTCCGTCCCGCCGGTCGCGATTCCCTTGGGGCCGCATGAGTGATATCCGATGTAATCTGGGAAGGATCCACGAAGCCTGGGTATTCTTCGTGTTCTAACGAAGTGGGCTGCGATCGATGACTTTGCACAAGATCGACCAGCTTTCCGAGCACACCGAACTCGAGCTTCAACTTGACGCTGTAGACCATGGCCTTCAATGTGGTCTGCAGCGAGTAAAACCCAATGTATTCCACAAGGAGTAAACAAATATCGAGCAATATGATGACAAAATTGATGGTAAGCAACTCATACATGATTCTGGACCGCCGTCGGTCCTTGTCTGGCATCATTCTGAGCAGCTTCACGGTCTCGACAATGTAAATTCCCGAGATGACAATCTCTTGGGCACAGAACCAGGCGAGTTGCATCCGCTCCATGACATTGTATCCACGAATCATTGGCTTAGTTCCAATGTATGCGGTAAGGAAGGTAAGAACGGTCGTTGGGATCAAGAGAATAATCGCGTCAATGATGATCAGCCAAAGAACAAACCGAAGCACTTTGTTGCTATTGACCACCAAATGAAGGCGAGAGTATAGGACCAGCGATTGACCTGGGACCATGACGTAAAAGCCAATGGTGGACATAGTCAAAGAGAGCCATGCTGGGGCTAGAGAAAAGAACATAAGCAGATGGCCAATGGCATGAGGGATCACTCCGAGCACGACCGAGAGCAGAAGCGTCCAAAAGTAAAGTCCGCGGTACCGAGAAAAGGTCAAAAATAACAATATGAACAATTCGATGGAGTTGTATAATGCGATGGAGGTGAAGACAATCATCAACGTCCGCACAGCTGGAGAATCGTCACGGTGCCCATTCACCACGATGGGAGAATGTGACAGGTCTGTCATGGTTGCCGACTAAACCAGCCTGGCTAGAGAGATATATATCCAATGCTGGTATTGGGAAGCCCGTAGGAAGGATATTTCATGCCCCGCTTGGTGAGAACCCCGGTACACTTTGCTTGAACTGTACCAGCTCCGCAGCCATGATAGTTGTTCTAGTCCAAGCAAATCATTTGCGCCAATGGCGTCTATAATGATCCAAAAAGGTGTCAAGGGTTTGGGATCGCTAATCGGACAAAAATGGGGGGGATTTCGGGAGGAGATTGGGATCGGTGAGAGGATCTGATCGCCGCAAGTTCGTTTGCCGAAGAATGCGGATGTAACTCTGGAGGCTCTGAGGACGATGATGAGGTCAAGGACTCAATGCAGGAAACGAAGCCAAATGAACGTCTAACAATGCAGTTATATTGTAATAGTTTGAAAATAGTACAACATAGTTGAAAAGAGGAAAAGAAGAAAAGGGCTTTCCCCAGCCTATTTGCCCCCATGCCAAGCTAAGCCGAGAAAGGGAACCCTTGGGACCGCCACACGTGAACTTTGCACTTTTTTGTCTTTTCCAAATTTAGTGGGAATTAAATGGCGATCGACATAATTACAACCGGATGATCTTTTCCTATTTCAAATTTCAAGTTAGTCTATTGTCTATTCTCGTGTAATTTGAAATCAATTGTTGACCTCGGGACCTTTCAAGGGAGTGGCAATGGGTAGAGTGGCTAATGTGGCTAAAATGGTTTACAGTACTTAGATCCAGCCATCTGTATTTCTTCATGTACAGAGGGACTTAAGAGATGTTTCATTAAATTACCGAATCTTCAAGGCTTTTTGCGCTAACCTCTGACCTCGGAATCGGGTCTCTCTTGCGATTGGTCAATTTCTCTGGAGAAATCCAAAACTTCCCACCTTGGAAGGTTCGCTTCCAAGTTTCCTGGTCTCGTGACCTTGCTTCCCAATCCCAATATATACCCATGTACGCATACTCGGTACGGAGTATGCGTATGCGCGTCTCCGGCCCGTGCCCATGATCTCCCCATTGCAGATCTAGCCGCACAGGCCATGAAGAAGTGGTCACTCCGGGGGAATATCATGATAGTCGAAGTGAAGAATAAGGTGAATGCCAATGACGCTGAGCATGACCCCTGAACAATAGTGTTGTTACTCCGTACAACCTTGAAACATCTTTCCATATGTTGTATTTTCGACCTGTCATATTTCCCTGCACTCAGCTCTGAAAAACCTCCTAGCTTCAAAGATCGATATCCTGCGCTAGTCTCCCCTGATCGCAGTGTGGGTCCCCATCGGCTTCCAAGTTGAATCTTATTGTTTACCATTCTCAGGTTTCTTGTGACAATTTCGACTAAGTTTTAGCGAAACGGAATCTGCAATTAGTGCAATCGGGCGTGCGCAGGTACTTCAAGGGTACGTGTTAAGAAGGTACAGAGTACTAGACTCTATAAGAATCAACATGGATTCCCCGTGATTTCCATTTTGAGCATGTGACAAAGAGCGACTTTAAATTCCCATTGTTATCTTTGTTATACGAAGTACCATGTTGCACCTTTGCTGTTAGCGTGACACTAATGAATTAGGCTTTGTGTTAGCCTTTGCGTGTATCCTTCACCATACCTGGGTAGGCTCTGCACGCAACCCTCCAACTTTGACCTGGTTGACGAACCTTGCTGGCTTCGAAGATCCATTTAGCCTGTATGGATAAACAGATCTAATATTCTGTGAATATTTCTGTCAAATCAAAATCCCTCCACTTCCATCCCTCCACTTCTAGTGGTGGCGGTGTATATTTCCTGCCCCCGCCTATTATTGGGCCCTGACAGGTGGACTCCATCTAACCCGTCATTTTAAGTGTGTTGGCTTACTCCGAATGCAGGCAAAGAGGGGTATTCAGCTGGCGCGGGACATGCGAAAAAGAAAATCTGACATATACCTAACCCGTTGCCTCGGATCTCAACCAACTTCTTTGCTTGCATTTGACGCTAGAAGACTTTCTTCATCATGGGATCTACAGAAAACAATTATGACTTTGTCATCGTAGGAGGTAATCTTGGAATCATGCACCCGACACACATGCAGTCTCCCATGCTCATCACTTAAATAGGTGGCCCAGCTGGTTGCGCCCTGGCTGCGGGGCTTGCCAAATCAGCCCAAAGACCTCAGGTTCTGCTTCTTGAGGCAGGTGGTCGCAATGATGATAAAGCTTTGCGAGTTGACGGAAAGCGCTGGACGACATTCATGGAAGGAAAACTGAACTGGGGATACAAGACCGTCCCTCAGGAACATTGCAACGGGCGCGAGCTAGACTATTCCCGTGGAAAGGGTCTGGGGGGTAGCTCGGCAATCAACTTCGGCGTCTATACTGTAGGCGCGCGAGACGACTACAATGAATGGGCATCTGCGGTGGGCAATGACACCTTCGGATGGAAGGAGATGCAGACCCGCTTCAAGAATTTGGAGACCTTCAATGGCGGTGTCACACTTCCGGAGAACAAGAAATATGCCAGTTCAGTTGCTTCCGACCACGGCAACTCGGGTGACCTGCGTGTCGGGTATGCAGAGGACTGGGAAAGGGACTTGTCGCTCTCACTGGATGCTTTCGAAGCAGCTGGGCACAAGCTCAACTTGGATCACAACTCTGGCAATCCCCTTGGCATGGCCGCCACTATCAACTCCGCTCACAAGGGAAAGCGTACCACGGCTGTCGACTTGCTTTCGGGTGCTCCTGATAATCTTGTGGTCGTCACCGACAGCCCAGTACAGAGGATCTTAGTGCAGGGCAAGAAGGCCGTTGGAGTAGAGACCCAGGGCAAGCAGTGTATGGCTCATTCTGGCCTTCTATTGTTCACTTCATCTGACGTGGATTACAGACTTCGCTTCTCGGGACGTGATTCTCTCCGCAGGCTCACTCGACACCCCGAAGATCTTAATGCATTCTGGAATCGGACCAGCCGCAGACCTTGAGAAATTCAACATTCCAGTGGTCAACGATATCCCCGCTATTGGCCAGGGTCTCCGAGACCACTACTTTGTTCCTCTGATTCTCGCCCGGAAACCTGAGACGAACGATCGCAATTCGTTCTTCCAAGACTCCGCCGCTATGGAGGCTGCAATGAAAGAGTGGGAAAATGACAACACCGGCCTGTGGACCCGATACGGCTGCCAGGTCGGCAGTGGCTGGTTCAAATCAGACCGCATCACCTCCTCGCCCGAATTCAAAGCACTTCCAGCATCCGTGCAAGAATTTATGAACCGCGAAACCATCCCCCACTACGAGATGGTCACCCACCTGCCTATCCATTACATGTTGCCCGATATGTTCAAAGATTACAGCTATGTTGGTCTTGCGGCATTCCTGATGAACGAACAATCCTGCGGCGAAGTGCGCCTGCAGTCCTCCGACCCAGAAGTCCCGCTGCTGTTCAACCCGCGGTTCCTTGAGGATCCCTTCGATCGTCGTGCCTGTATCGAGATATACCGACACCTGCTGGAAGTTAGTAGACAGGAGTGCTTCGCGAAGGACACTATCGCCACGCTCATCGGGCCCGCGTCTGATTCCGACGAGGACATCCTCGAGTTCTGGAAGAACTTCCTCTCTTCTAGCTGGCACATGACCGGCACAGTGAAGATGGGCAAGGTCGATGCTAGTGACGCTGCTGTTGACTCGCATTTCCGCGTGCGGGACATGGAGAATCTCCGCGTTGCTGATATGAGTGTTGTTCCTGTTCTCACTAACAATCACACGCAGGCTACTGCCTACGTGACTGGTGTTACTTGTGCTGAGGTTCTTATTAAGGAATATGGCCTTAATGAACAGTAAATGATAAATATTATATCATGGTGTTGGCAGGTCAAGATTGTTCAATAGGCTTCATTGGCCACGATACAGAGCGATCTACAATAGATGAGAACGACGGTCAATGACTTATTGCTACCGGATCTCTACTAAACTAAACGAGTTTCAAGAAATAAGGATACAGGGACTATATAGCCTTCGGCCAATGCAATAGTATTAGTATTGCATTTTCACTCTCTATCGCATCGAAATTTTGTCTCTCAACCTATGGTTCTGCATGAAAATTCACGAACGCCCAGTCTTTCCGTTGCATCGCATAGATCCTCAGGGCTGTGCGTAAGTGATCAACTTCACTCGAAGTGACCCGACTTTGCCTGTGAGAACGGGCATGTTGCCACGCCTCTCGCTTTGATTACCTCGATATCGGATCTCATCTCGTCCGCTCCATGCTCCTTCTGTGGATCCGGTCCGATCGTCATCAAGTCATATCCTCCTGGTTGATACCGGTCTCCTCGCGACCCGGGCACTTTCCCTCCCAGTGCTCTAACCAGCAACGCGCCGAGTCCCCATCTTGACCAGAAGGTCGGTCGGACGTACCAGGGCTGCAGGGTTTTCCTTTGGAAATTATAAAGATGCGTTTCTGGGTTTGGCATGTCGTGCACTAGCTTAATAGCACTGGACGAGGACCGTGGAAGTGCAAGATATCGAAGGTATATTTTTCGTGTCTCTTTGATGAGGGCCAGTAGGAACCAAAGGACTGGGCCGGGAGACTCAAGACTGTAGACGTTAGTTAAAAAGATCACGTCCGTAGTTAAATGAGAGGTAAAACTTACCAAAGACTCGTTCTCATCACATCGTCCAAGTCGTTACCTAGCATCTTTCGCACACTTGTTCTTACGAACCCAGGAAGTGATGACAATGCCGAATCAACGTAGACGCGAACGTATTGGTCGTTCGTTGCCGTGGGCTTTGCCACTTCTTCTTCATACTGGATTGTCCAGTCTCTCAACTCAATCGCAAAGTGCAGGCCATTTTTCCATCCGTCGATCTTTGAAGGAAGCGGGTCAAAGGGGATTCCCATGTCTTCTCCCAAAGTTCTTATGAAAGATACCGAGAGCACATTTTTCAACATCAGTAAGCTTGCGCCATTCTTCTCTTTCAACAACATTCAAGATCTCGGCAAGACCGTCACCCAGAGTATGGAGAAGATCATTATCCGTTATTTTGTTGGCACGACGGTAACGAGCATGGCTAATCATGGGTCAGCGAACGGAACAAGAGATTCTAGCCTTGCCTTTGAATAAAGGAAATTCGAGTTCAAGGGGTGCATGTAACATACAGATAATTCATTCTGGCCACAGCTGATGTATAGCGATCAGAATCCCTAGGTTTGGACTGCACCTCTCGCAAGAGGATTTCCGTATCAACAGCGCGCTTCCCTGAGTTGCGCTTGTTGTTTTGGCCTGTAACTGCGAAGAGTTTGGACATAGTCGGAATACCTCCAGCCTAAAACAATACTTGGACTTAGTGGTATTCTCTATGGTGCTGATCTGAACCGACCACGAGTTTCTATCGTACCTTCAACAGAGCCATTTTGCGAGCTTTGGCAAAGGCGTGTGGAAACTCGAGCTCTTGCAACTGGTTCAGGATAGCATGTGCTTCTTTTACCGTCATTTCTGACAAGTCTTTCTTGCCAGGTGCGAATGGGGCCTCAATTTCGCCATGCGGCGGTATCGGAGAAGGCCAACCAATGCTATATAGCTGGTGAAGACAATGGCAATCGTCAGCCAGTGTTTGCTCCATAACTTACAGAGCAAGCCAGTGACGTCCATTATTCCGTCAACACACTTGAAGCGTTCTGTGTCACAACATGGTAAGCATTTGGCGCAAAAGCAGGGGTTCCGATTTGCCAAACTTGCCCTCTAAAGCTTGTATCCCTGAGAGAACAAGGTTTGTAAATTCCTTTGCCTTTTCGATTCTAGATGAAGAAATCTCTTAAGATGGTAGAGGATATCTAATATATCTTATGTGTGGCAAGGAAGAACTCCCCTGGGTGCCGAGGCTCCTGGTTACAGTGGATCACTAACCCAACAAAACTCATGGTGAAATGCAGGAATGCGAGATATTAATGGACTTCATATTGTTGGGCTCGCAATCCTCAAGCCAACCATGTTTACAATATTGGAAAACTTCTGGTGGGACCTCGGAGGTTCCAACCTGGATGGAAGGTTGATGATAATGTAATCAATTAGGGGGCAGACGAAGGTTCTAAGCTTAGGGCAACGCAGCAAAATTAGATGAACTAAATATCTCCATTTGCTATGCACCCATTGCCAATCTAAACCATACAATAGATGCGACTCCAAAGGGGTCAGAGGTAGAAGCGAAGATCCGAGTACATTAGACGTCTTTTCTCCCATTTTAAGCTCAACGCCGATCTCCGGTTAATCACTTCACCCTGCATATTTCATATGCACATTTCATCCGATATTTGTGTGTGATGGATTCATTATTATTTCAAGATAAATTTCGCATCAAGGCTGAGCGAAAGGCAACTTCAACATCAGATCGCCGGAAACCAGGTGCCCGTCCTAAGATAGCCACCCCACGAAGAAGTCCTATCATTATTTTTTAGAAACGAGATTAACATGATGTCAATGCGAAATCTCACCTATCAAGAAAGATTCAAGGTCGAGTACGCAACATGATGGTTGTTGAGGTAATGCCGAAGCTATGGCATGTGAGTCTTGAGTCCAAGTGTTTTTGGTAAATAAGATAGACTTACCAGTTTGGGTTTCAGAAAATGGTATGCATTGAGTGTCCAATAAACCAGATTCAAAATCGGATTGACTGGGGCCCAGTGCCAGATTATGCACGGTGGGAAACGAACCAGGTCCGTCCAAGTCCACACCCTTCTCCCTAAGATATCCTTCCACATCGCGGCAATCAAACCACTGACCGCCAAACCCACAAAGCTCAAGATTACTCTGGGTCTGATAGACAGAATTCGGGTCACCGGGAATCCCGGACATGGGTAGAGTACCGAGGATTCTTCGAGGGTGTCTCATTTTCGAGGGGTATATGGGATTCCCTTTTTCATCTTTCGTCGCATAATGTGTTCCAGCTCCCCCAATACAATAAAATGGCAGCGTGGAAATCTCCAGTGAACTGCCTCGTTCAGAAGTGACCAGGTCCCTAAAGTAAGGGTACATCTTTGCCCTATCTCTGAAACAGGGGACGAGTCTGAATATTCGGAAGACTTCAAGCGGATCAGAGCGGGTATCACTGAATATTCGAAAAGCGTGCTCCAGACTGGATCGTTTGAGTCTTCGGGTGAAGGAACTTTCCAAGAATGAATATGAATCGGGAACATTGGCTCCACCGAATCGATCGATGGTTTGCACAATGGGTTGGTCATAGTCTAATTCTCTTTGTTCCTGCACGACAGGCGGGGATCGACAAAGGGCCCTCTTCCCAGTTTCGTGATACGAGTTGACCTCGGTTTCTGGGGACGTATCAATGCATGTGGAGCTTCGCTCGGCAAAAGCTTGGTGACCAGAATTAGTATCATTGGCGGAAAGATCATCATGCTGGATATTCTTGGGTGATAGCGCAGTATATTTCTTGGAAGTCTCTCTCGATGAAATATCGTCAACGCTGGTTCCTTGAACAAAGTCCTCGGACGGCGAAGTCAGAAGAGTCAGGATGCTGTCAAACCCAGTGAGAAGTTCGCAATGGGTGCCTTGCAGGTTAGACTGAAGAGTAACCCTGTATTCCGCAAGCGAGTTTGAGATTTCTTTCATCTTATGTTCAAGGAAGGCCACTCGTTTCTGGGTTTGTTGAAGACTTGCTTCTTTCTTCAGTCTATAGGTTCTCTGAGCCCGGCGGATTTGGCTTCGCCGATCCTGGGCGGGGAATTAGAATGCGTCCTCTCCACTGTTTCTTATTAGTTCCATGGAGTCTAAATACCTCAGACAGTATAGCTTCCCCGGGTGCATCGAGCCTGCGCCTACCCGCGCTCCTTGGCGGTCGCTTTTGACCCATAGCGGGTTTGGTTGCTGAGTCTGACATCTTGATTCATCCGATGTAGGTACGCGCTAGATCAAGCCGAGGGAGGAATTGTCCCTAGTCCCGGAAAAAAAGTGTCTTGTGAGAAGGCGTTGGGCAATGAAATGAGCATATTCTCGATTCCTATACGTGAAAGCCCTTTCCAGATGGAGGCGAAGTGCTGATAATGTAATCCGCCTCGGTCCCCTGGCCCCCACAATATAAAGGTATGGTTGAGTACACAGTTGGGTCAGAATGTTGGGGCCAAGTTCAACTAAATAGCCAATCTCCACCTGATTGTTGAATCCTTTTTTGAAGTAAAAGTGTCATGGCCACGATGGACGTAGGAGATTCGCAGGCTGTTTTCCCCTCCCTTTCCCCGAGGTATTTCCGGTAATTTTGAATATGAACATTCAAGTCACTGAAGATTTTAGTTTATATGCATAGAACTATTCACACCATTTCAGACATACCGAGTAACGCCAATGGAAAATGTCTAAATTGCCCGTAGCAATTGAATCATGCGCGCAAAAGAAGTTCAGCCCATCTCAATGGACGTATGAAGACTCGGTAGGTAAATGTAGGTATATCTGAAAGTCTGGCCTCAAAGGACCCTCCAAGTAGCTTCATTTGAATGGATTGATTTAGGCAAGGACTCAGAAAACAAAAGAAAAGGGAAAAGGGAACTAATATACTACGGAGTACAGTCAACTCAAGCCCCCAATAGCAAGAGCAGCGCAAAGGTCTCGGTTTTGGACTCTTTAAAGTTACACATCAAGCTTAAGTCTAGCGACATTACGAAGTCCTCATAAAAGCAGTGGCATAGGAAATCCCCGGCAGGCAGCGAAAGTCCGCTAGGTAAGTATGGATATGCGGAGCTTGTGGTTAATCCGATTGCAGCAGATACATCAAATTGAAGTATGAAACAAATGCAGGATAATAATTAAACTCCCCCATTAATCTGCCACAATGGAGGTAAGAATGCCAAAACACCATTGGATCGCGAAACCGAAATCAAGAGGATGGAATCACTTACTGCGCCACACAGCATTACCAAAGGGAGAGCGCATGGCAGTAAGGCAAAAGTCAGAGAGATCCAGCCGAACACGCGAGAAAAAATATGGCGCGTATCGTCAGGCATAACGTAACACCGAAGCTGAATAACGCACGAGCAAAGAAAAGACAGACGCGGGTATCGAAAAGTGATCGCAAAACGTAGGCAATCAAGACGGCGATGAAAGTGGCATGGCAATTAGTTTACCATAGGAAGACCATGTGAGACCTCCTGCTTGTTCACGCCGTCGTTTCCGTCCTGGTTTTCATCCGTGCGCACCCGCTTGTTTTGCTGGAAGTTGTTGTTGTTCAGGAAGGTAGCGTCATCAGGGTGCTTACGCATGCCAAGCGTTGCCGCAGCGATGCGGTTCAGAGAGTTCATATCATCCGAGACTGAACTGGGGTGCTGGCCCTGGGGTCCTGGGGTGGGCACCGAGCCCGGGGGGCTGGAGTTCTGAACTCCGGCATTGGCAAGAGCCATCTCAGTGGTGCGGGGCTGGCTCAAATCGATGTTGGCGGGAAGCTCGGGGACTTCACCCTGGGCTTCTAGAAGACGCGATTGCAAATTGATGATGTATTCGCGCAGCTGGTAATTCTCACCCACCAGGGACTTGACCTGATCCTTGAGGGGGTCGATGTTCTTAACCTCTTCCTCGAGTTTGCGGATGTAGGTTTCCTTGCGCTGGCGGAATGCGCGCTATTACAATGATCAGCCAAGTACTCTGTGCACTGTATCAAAAGGACATACCTGAGCAGCACGGTTCTGGGCAGCACGCTTAGAAGTGGACAGCTCACGCTTCCCGTAGCTCTTGGAGCCGCCGTCAGAAGGGGGAGAACCCTGGGGTTGGGTCGGCGTTTGGGGGGCGCCGAGCATGGCACCCGAGATAGCAGGGTCGATATTTGGCTGGTCTCGCGGGCTAGCATTGCTGGGCTGCAAATGCTGTTGCTGTCCAGGAGCACCCTGGGGACGACCGCCCAAGTGGTGCTGAGCAGCTAAAAGCTGGTCATGGAGGACTATAGAATCATCCATGAATGTTAGCAATGGGGAACAATCACGTGCGACGCGCATCCCTAATTTTCCCAGGGGAGATGAGGTAGGAGATCGGTGCGTGGAAGTTTTGGGCTCCAAAAACCACGCATCGTGGCAATCAAACATCAAGAACGCTCTAAACTACAATCACGTACCCTGATCCGCGGGATCCTGCAGTCAAAATGTTAGTATGAACCATAGCAAATAAGAGAATGAAGTATATAGGTGATGCGGCAAGACTGGATGGAGACTCGACGCGTCGAAAGGTCGGACCCCGTTCCCGACACGTTGGTGACGCGACATGACTGCCTTATGTCCAAAGTATCAAGGAAGTACACAACGGGGGACCTCATATAGATCTGATGACAAAGGCGTTCAAGATAGTCTGCTTACCTGAGCAGAAGTCTGCATGCTTGGATGCGGCGCTGGCGCGAGTGCAGGTTGCATTGATTAAGAAGAAAAAGTATTGGTGATGAAATTGGGCGGTGACTTTGCAAGGAACTCTTAGTTTCCGCAAGAATTGAGAGCAAAGACAGCTGCTTTGCTGATCACAGAATACAGCTAAAATGAGGTAAGCAGTTATAGATCCGATGCTGTAAGCAAGTTGATGGCGGGCCCTGGAGGAGGAGAAGGATTACTTAAGGATTCTGAGTCAGAGGGTTTGGGGCGATCGTCGATTTATGTAAGGGGTTGGTAAGCGAAGGGCCCGCATTTAGAAGGCGGTGAGGGAGGCGGTGGCCCATACCCCGGAGTTTATCTCAACTCGCTTTGCCGCTAAACTGGCTTTGATACCCCATATACTGGCTGTGATTGGGTTTAACCACAATCTCATGATGACTCGTCATCTCCCTCCAATCGCATGTTGTCGTCGTACCCGTGAACATGCCCACGAGTTGGTTATTGCTGACTGCATCCCGCCCGCATCCGGCCACGGAACCGGGTTTACTTGTTCCCGACCGAGTCAGCATGACATCAGAATCACCACTTATCCCGACATTTCCGCCTGAGGTGTCAGGAACTGGACCATCGTTCCATTGAATTGGGGACAAACTATGGGATAAATCGGACTACTATCGGTGCTTATGTACCTGCAAATCTCGTACTAAGTGAATTTCTACAGTCTCGTGATCTCATATCCACCCCAAAACACAGTCAGCCCCCTCATGCCCCTACCCATATATCGTAACTCTGCACAACTCTGAAGCACTACTGTTGCTTCTTCACGCCATCTTTGGTAGGCTGTGCCTGTATAATCCCAGCTCCAATCTTGGCTGACTCAGTCCAGCCCCGCTGGTGCATCCAGAAACGGGTTGCCGGGTCGGCACCATGCAAGGATGCACGCCGAGCATCCTCTTCAAGAGACTTACGTGAGATATCAGTGGACTGGGCCACAGATGTGATATCGTCCTCATCCTTGTCCTCATCTATCTCCGCGTTGGTTGTGGACTCAAGATAGCGTTTGCGCATGAGGTAACGCTCAGCGCGCTCCTTGCGGGAATTGGGAGGCTCAATTCTGGCCATACCAGCTCGCACGGCATACCGCACAATAAGATACAAGTGTTCCGAGAAAAATATTGTCAAAAGCAGAGCCCAGCCTTTAATATCTGTCGGCTCACCATTGGGCCCGTGCTGTTTGTTGCCACTGAACATGTACAGCAGCGCAGCGCTGGTGATACTTCCGACCCAGGACAGGAATCCCAGGCTATCGAGCCAGGGTCCAATCGTGTCAGTTCGCAATGGCACAGGTCTGCGGAACTCCATGCAGATCTTGAAGAAGTCTGAGCGCAACTCGACCCAGTTGTTCACAAAGAACGAGAGGGGAACAAGCGGCCATGTGGGTGAGAAAAGGGCCAAGTATCCGAATTGAATACACATCTCACGTAGATCAGCGGTCACATCGTACTCGGAAAGCTCGACCTCGTTACGAACACGCGTGAGGAACTGCACTTCCTCGGCCGGATCATCGAAGGACACGACAGGTCTTTCGGGTGATTCTTTGTCGCCGTTTCGGCCCATCTTACCATTGCGCTCCTTGTTGTATTTTTTATATTTGCGGAGCGCATGCTGCTTGATAAATGGCACGATAGTCTCCATGGCGAAGCCAACAATCTGGGCAGTGACAGTGAAGTAAACAACCTGGTTTCGCAGGCGAGCTGGGTCAATCTGGAAATGTGATCGCTTTGTGGTGGCATGTTCTTTTGATACGAAAGGCCGAACGGTCAAGTGGAAGACATCGAGGTAGGGGACAATGCGGCTAGCGAATGGCACGTAGACAAAGGCCGTCAGGAAAATTGGCATATAAGACGTGATGAAGTTGATAACAAAGACCTTCTGGGTCAATGCAACATCATAGGCATCACTTGTCTCATGGTTCTCGTGGTCGTTAAGCTTCGTTGCGATAGACGTCAAAATAGCGCTCATGGTTGGCACAAGCGCTGATACAAGGATGGTTGGAATGAAAATCTGAAGGATAAGCTTTAGTACCAGTAAATGGGGAAGGATGACTGTACCAAGTATGTTTTCAAGGGACCATTGTAGAGCTCCGAGATGAAGATCTCAATGGCAAAGCATGTCGCAATGATAGCACCCAAAGCAATTGCCGCAAGCAATGCGAACGGGATTTGAAGTAGCTGCCGTTGCATACGCTTAGTCGCTGGGAAGACACCGCGCATCTCACCGGTACCTTCATCGCGGACCTCCTTTTCTGCCTTGAACTCTCGTCGTTTGGTCCGAACAGCCGAGACGTTCTTGGTCTGCCACCTGCAGCTCAGATCAACCTCCTGGCGCTTCCAGTATTCCACAAAGATGATACACCACAGACAATTGACGACAGTATAAATAATCGAATATCCGCCGAGCAGGAACCAACAGGAGAATCCAAAGACAGCCGGGAAAATCAAGAATCGGAAGTACGACTGCAGGAATGCGAAATAAAATCCAACCTGCCGTCTATGTTAGCTATGTCCAAGACCAACAAGCTCTTTCTGCACATACACTTTCTCCAAACTTATTCCGGATCTGGTCCAAGTCGTCATCAGAGAGGAAAGTCTTTGAGCTCCAGGCTCGTATCCACTTTTTATTTGTATCAACATCGTGGAGGGGGAATATAGCAGTGACGTTCTTCCATTCGCCGTGGTTGGGGGTGATAGCGGCGCCGCCCTCTTCCTTGGGAAGTGTAATCATCTGGTTGATCACCCGCAGGCGCTCAGCCTCAGTTTGCGGCTCGCTCGAGTTAGAAGGTGTGGGCTCAGCATTGCGAATTCCGTATAGCCAGTCGCGTACTCTATGGAAATCCAAAGTCGAGATTAGCACATTGGCATAGAACGACATGGATCATCACTCACCGCGACCGATAGACCGCTCGTTTCAGCCGCTTTTCTGAAGCTTTCGCAAAAACGAGCAAAGACGACTCATCGCCCTGTCGTACCTCCACCTGTAGACCAACTTGAGCCAGTGCTTGCAGCAATTTCTCTAGTTGCTCAATTGCTTGGGATCGGTCTGCAATTGTTAGAATGTGTCCCCCCGCCACATCCTACAGCTCTCCAGATGTCTTTTACTCACCTACATCTCCGAAGCTGTAACGGATAACATAGTCCACATGGAGATTATGCTCCTGGACATTCTCTGGAATTGTCGCCATTACTGGGGGTGTTGAAAGAAGAAAGAAAGTGGAACGGGCAGATCGAGAAATCGAGGTGATCGGCGGGTCAATGCCGTCACCTGGCGCTAAAGTAGGGGCGAAGCCATCCGCATTACGACGCAACTTGTACTCCGTGTGTTTTCCATATTCAATTGCATTTATGATGTGGGATTGGGATTCTCGTATAGAGATCGATTGATTTTCATTTTGAAATATAAGATTGAGCCATATATAGCTGTGATCATAGATATTTGCTAAACGCACATGTATAGCCCATTTTTCGCCCTCAATCTGCAACGCTCGAACAATATAGATGAATCACTCTGAAACGATCGGCCCCAGGCCCTTTTGTAGTACTCCGTACTATACAGAAACACTCTCCACCCTATCCCACCTATACATCCCTCTACACACCCTCCGCCAAACGAGTCAACGCATCCCCCTCAACCATCATCTTCATCCATTCGTCCATACCGCGCGCACCAACCTGCTCATAGAACTTAATACTAGGTTCGTTCCATGTGAGCACACTCCACTCCAACCGCCGACCCGACACCTCAAGCACCTGCTTGGCAAGGTACTTGAGCAACTTGAAGCCGTACCCGTTACCGCGCGCGCTGGGCTGCACATACAGGTCCTCGAGGTAGATACCAGGGGCAGATCGCCAGGTTGAGTAGTTGTAGAAGTACAGAGCCATGCCAACGGGGATCGGATTCGGGGTATCGGCGGTAGGCGGCGGGGTAATGAGAGCTGTGTAGACCGCGCCGCGCTTGGGCGGGGTATCGGGGAAGGACAGGGTTGCTAGGAGGGATTCTTCGGTCGCTTCGACTTCATGGAGGGCTTTTTCGTAGTCGGCTAGTTCACAGATGAATTGGAGGATGAGGGGGACATCTAACTGGTGTTAGTTGGTGTCTGTGCAACGCGCTCAGAAGCTTGGTCAATGCACTTGCCCTTGGGGGTCGCGAGACGAATAGTAGGTTGGTCGGCCATAGTGTTGGAGAGAGGACGCAGATAATCCATAAGTCCAGAAATCAGAGGACTTTTTTTTATCTCTGACTTTTGTAGTTGCTAGTATATACACGCCTTATTTTTTGGCTAAGCTTCGTGACAACCCCAGGATTTTACTATCCCGCATTAGGCAATCTTACCGATAGTTTAGGGATAAAGTGCTATATCTTAATGCTTTCTTGACGGGCAAAAGGACATCAGTGGGTTAGACAGTAACATTTTTTTTTAATTTGATAAAGGAACATTTGAAGATATTATTATCTTTACAGAATGGTATTGTACAGAGCAAGGGACTCAGATAACTATTCCACGCCTATGGGTATAAACGCCAATTATTTGGACATGATGGCCGACATCCACTTTTGCTCATCGGTTCTATATTCGTTAGTGACCATTGTTAAAGAGAAATTCCAGTAGAAAACTCACCGATCGAAATGGAGCAGCATTCCCAGAACAGGGATCAGCTGCTTCTGATAGTTCTTGTCTTTCTGCTCCAAGAATTGGAGAAGGACATTCTTCAAGTACATGTAGTCAATGGATGCATTGCTGGGTGGGCCGAGAGGAGTCTCATTCCTACCAGGAGATACAACTGCCCGGCGAGAGCCTGAATCCATAGATGACCGCGAGGATTGTCGACCGGATGGGGAGCCACGCAGGCGCACGTCTTCTCCAAGTGTTTTGTGGGATCTTCGAAGCTTCTCCAGTCGGCTGTTTGTCTCTTCCACTGAGCGACGAAGCTCTGCCTTGTCCTTTTCGAGGTCACGAACTTGCTTCTCACTTTCATCAAGGGCGTCGCGTAGAGCAGCCATGGCCTGTCGAATCTCTGTCACTTCCTGTGATGACTTTTCTGACACTGACTCGAGTTCGTCACGACGGCGGCGCCAGTCCTTTTGGGACTGTTCAAGCTCCTCCTTGTCCTGCTCCGCCGTCCGCAGGGCGCGCTCAGCTTCACGGACCTTACCCTTGAGTTCTTCCATCTCGCGAGCACGGCGTCGACCTTGGGTGCTGGCTTCATCTTCGGCGCGGTCCCGCTCTTCGATAGCAGCCTCCATGCGTTCCTTGAAGTCTCGCACCTTGGATTCCGAACGACCCTCAATATCATTGAGCAGACGGCGCATGGTCTCGCCTTCGCGCGTTCGCTCGCTCAGCAGACGGTGAGCGTCAGCCAATTCTTCATCCAAGCTCTCGCATCGCTCACGGGCCTCCTTCATTTGCATTGCAACTTCCGTAGTCTGATCACGCATACTGTTCATCAGACTCTGCGCGCTGGTGTACTGAGCTGTCTTGAGCTGGATCTCATCTCGGAGGCTTCCGAGTTCCTTGTTCAGCTGGGAAATCTGCTCATCCATCTCCCGCATCTTGACGCGAGTGCTCTTCAACCCTTCCTGAGCCTTGGAGAGGTCGCCAGCAGTCTTGTCTCTGGCATTGATGGCATCTTGCTTTTTGTTCTCGGCAGAGCGCAGGTTAGACTGGGCAACAGTAAGGTTCTCCTCGGCCTTCAATCGGCTGTCGGTCTCCTGTCGGATCTTCTTATTGAGGGTGCCCACTTCTGCGTCGCGCTCTGAGATCTTTGACTTAAAGGTCTTCAGCTCAGCACGCAGATCCTCATGCTTGCCCTCAAGGGCCTTCAAGTCGGAATTTTTGCTCGTGAGGGTTTCTTTTAGGGTCTTCAACTCCGACGACTCAGCACGCAGGCTGCGCAGCTCGGGTTGGACCTTCTGGAGCGTTTCGCGGAGGTCTGTGAGGTCTTTAAACCGAGTGGCAGCCAGCTGCTGGGCGGCGGAAAGATCGGTCTCTAGGGTTGCAGAGCGGACCTTGAGGTTATCGAATTCCTCTTTGAGTGAGGTGTGCACCTTCTCCGAATCAGCTGAGGTCGAAGCGTTGCTAGCGCGGAGTTCCGCCAATTCCTTCTCGAGCTTGCTGATGGTTTCTTCAAGAGAAGTCTTTTCTGCTGAAAGCTCCTTGATCTTGTCCTTGGCTGTCACATGCTCCTGGCCGATGTTGATAAGCTCATCGCGCAGGGACTCAATCTCTCCCTTCAAACTATCCTCTCCTTTCAGCTTAGAACTGAGACGGTCAATGGCGGCCTCCTTTTCGGATAATTGCTGGGTGAGGGATTCGATCTTTTTCTTGAGTTCATCCAGCTCTTTGGTACTTGTGGCTGTGGCAGGCACCTCTGGTAGTGATTGCTCTGCAGGAGCTGCGTCATCCGGCTTAGACGGTTCCTCCGCTTTCCCGCCCTTCTTCTTCTTCCTGTTCTTCTTCTTCCCTCCAGTGCCGCCACCACCTGTAGTTTGAGCAGGCTGTGTCTCTCCTTCGGTAGGGGCAGGGGCAGGAGCAGAGACAGTAGAAGCGGGCTCTTCCCTGACCGGCACCAGGGTCTTAACGACCTCATTGAAGTCGGCCAACTCTCCAGCAAAGACTCTCTCCTTAGCAGATACCCATGCCGAGTTCTCTTTCAGGTTCTCATCCACAAAGTCGAACATGTCCTGTAGTTTGGCAGAATATTCGCATCTCTCGTCGATCTCGGTCTTCAATTTCGACACTGTAGACTCGGTGTCTTTAAGCTGAGATCGGAGACTGTCAACTAAGCCCTGGAGCACAACGAGCTTTTTCTCGTTGGATTTCTTCTCCTCCTTAGTCGCCTCCAACTCAGCAGCGAGGTCCGAATCAGGTTCTGTCTTTTCGGAAGCCTGTTTCTGGAGCTTGTCGATTTCCTCGCTCTTCTCCTTGAGTTGCGACTTGAGCATCTCAACCTCGGATGTGGTTGATGTGAGAGATGATTCCGCAGATGCTAGCTTCGCCTTCAGGTCATCGACATCGGCCTTCTTGGAGGTCTGCAGAGTCATGATCTCTGCATCTAGATTATCCTTGGTTTCGCGCAGCTCGACCAGCTCGCGGGTGGCTGTTTCCAAATTCTGCACCATGCCTTCGGTCGACTCGCGGGTGACAGACATGTCGCGCTTGAGCTTTTCGACCTCCGTTTTAAGGTTCTCGACCTCTTCTTGCTTCTCCTTGAGTTCGCCTTCCAATCGGGGAACTTCATTATCAAAGGAGAAGAACTCTTCACTGGCCTGTTCGCCGGTTCCGTCTGTCCCCTTGGGTGTGTCCGTCTGGGGTTTCTCCTTTTCGAGGCCAGTAACCTCATCCAAAGCCTCCTTGGTAGCCTTCTGCGCTTCTTCAAACTTCTTTCTGAAGTCTTCTCTTTCTTCCGTGACACGCTTCAGCTCTTCCATAACCATATCGCTTTTCAGGCTTGATTGATTGAGGTATTCTGTGAAGGCTTTGGGTTCGGCGATCGAGGTCAGCGGGGTATTCTCGCGCAAAGCAGCTTCGAAGGGTTCGATGGATAGGACGCGCGAGTGAGCAGTGCGGTAAGCCTTGAGCAATTCTGATATGCTTAGTTAGCCTTAAGCCCTACAGGTCTGCTTGGACAGGTGCATACCATGGTATCGAGACTCCAGCTTATCAAGTCGTCGGAGTTTCGCACGAACATCAGGTGGAAGCACAGCCGGTGGTTCCTTGGCCTCTGTCTCTTCTCCTGTCTTTTTCTCGGGCATCTCTGCCGGTTTTCCTTCGGCCATCTCGCCCTCTCCCTCGTTAGAGGCCCTTACCTCCGAGGCAGCCTCCGGTGGATCTGCTTGGGGAGTACCGGACCTGCTGGATTCATCGTCACCGATGGCGAATTCAGCCTCAAACTCCTTGGGGTCAGGGCCTCGAACGGGGGTGCCGGTGTTGCGTCTCGGACGGGAGCGCCGACTCGGGGACTGGTTGCGCCCGAGCGGACGGCGAGCGGAGTTGGAACGTTCGATATTCTCTTGGGCAGACTTTTGACGTGCTTGCTCCTCTGCAATGCGAGAGTCGATGGCGTCGCGGAGGCGCTGTGATATTGTTAGAACGCCAAGCGCATGACATTGTCAAAAGAGCAAATAGGTACCTGAAACATTGCCGCGGTTCTGAGAACCCAGACGACAATAGAATCTAGAAACGCAAGACCACTGGCAAAGGTGTTCGCCAAAAACAAAAGGAATAGCAGTGGGTAAAGGGAAGTGAGGGGGAGCATTGGTTTCCAAGGTTGGAAGTACCCAGGGCCAAGGCGGAACTGCCATGTGGAAGGTTGTCTCTCTTTCATATACAACACAACACAACACCTGGGCATATTTGGAGAGTTGAAATAAAAATTATTATATATTATTAAATAATCTATTTGTACTCTCAGTATAATTGCATCTAATGTATTTTATTTAGCTTGTTATTCTTTCCAATGTTCTAGTTGGTATGCTCTGGGAAAATGCAATGTCACATATATATATATTTTCTGTTCTCAGTGAGAAAGGGTCATAGGTCATACTAATAGAGAACACAGAAAGCATCCAACAGGGGGGTCTGCAATCTCTTGATTCATGAACCCAAAGGACCATATTCATATCCTAGAGTTGCTCTTAATTTTATTATTAATTATTAATAGGTAAAAAAATTGAAGTTCAGCTGCTGCTATCTACAAAGATTGTAAACAAATTA
Source organism: Penicillium mononematosum (assembly GCF_028829835.1). NCBI lineage: Eukaryota > Fungi > Ascomycota > Eurotiomycetes > Eurotiales > Aspergillaceae > Penicillium > Penicillium mononematosum. The sequence goes on along the minus strand of NW_026643272.1, from coordinate 3,105,328 downwards.
CATCACTGTGGATTGGCCTGTTACGGTGGGAATCATAGAATCGTCGGGTCATAGAACTATAGAATATTGTAGAATCGTATACGGAGTAATAGAATATTAGTTGGATAATAGAATTAACAGAAATATTACAATACTAGTAGAATACTACATGTAATAAAATACTACGCATACAAAAATGATACTCTCACATTCCACCTCGGCTTTAGAAAAGCAGGTGACTTGGGACCTCTTCTCATTATCCCTCCTACAACATACTCACTTGTACAAGTGATGCTTTCAATCTTTACAACATAGGCCTAATAGGCCCACGGTTGGGTTCACTTCTTAATTCGATCTAAGTCAATCTTAGTTAGTCTCAACCTTAGACCTGGACCACAAAGCGGAGCTCTCCAATCTTGCATGTGTCTAACATGGTTGGCCTGGCCCCATCGCTCGCTTTTAGCCTAACGGCTCCAACTCCAACCTCAATTAATACCGTCGCTTCCAGCGCCTCTTTTCTCTAACCCCCACCGTCCCCTCCTCCTTCAATCATGGCGGGGTGGATCGGATGGGTTTTTACCCTCATATTTCATACCCTCCCAAGCGTTCTCTACTCGATAATCACATTCGCGACGCTTACATTGCCTACATGGCTCTTCACGCTCTTCTCTATGAGCTTGACTTTCACCATGAATTTCACCACCATGTAGGTCTCGGTCTTGCTCTTCACTTAATCCCTTGACTGTTGCTGATCAATCACCCTTAGAATGTTAATATTCCTTGCCCTGGTATCGACCGTCAGTTGGTTCATCCGTTACCGGTACCTGAACATGTACAGTCGCCTGCCCCCAGAACCTCAACGCAAAGAAGCCCAGGTCGATTTGTTCCCTGATATCCAGGAAGGGGATTCAAAACCAGGGCTTGCCAACTATCTCGATGAATTCCTCAGCGCTATCAAAGTCTTTGGCTACCTTGAACGGCCCGTCTTTCACGAATTGACCCGGACGATGCAGACGAGGAAGCTGATCGCGGGGGAGACACTGATGCTGGAGGAGGAGAAGGGCTTCTGCATGGTTGTGGATGGGCTGGTCCAGATCTTCGTGAAGTCTGCACGCGAACGGAAGTCAGGCTCGCAAGAGAATCTCCATATGGATGATGCCTCTTCAGACGAGGAGGACCGGAACATTCACAACCGACAGGGCTATCAGCTCCTTACTGAGGTCAAGAACGGCGCTTCGATGTCGTCTTTGTTCTCTATTCTTCAGCTGTTCACGGAAGACATCGAGCTCCGCAACTCGGGAAGCCACGGCTCCAGTTTATCGAGTCCTAGCCTTGGCCATACTCATGTGCCTGATACCTTCGCCCTCAGTCCCGGGTCGACCGTGAGAGATGCCGGGAACTTGAACATTGCAGCCCACGGATCTGGCGATACATTGCCACCAGTGCCTCCGCTGAACCTCGGAGAGAGCCATTCCATGCCCAGACAGGACCCCAGCGAGACCCCGCGGTCCGAGAGTAAGCAAAATGCCCAGAGAAAACGCCGCAAGTCGGTACACCCAGATATTGTGGCACGGGCTACAGTGGACACGACGATTGCTATCATCCCAGCGAGCGCATTCCGCCGACTGACCAGAGTCTACCCCCGGGCAACATCGCACATTGTTCAGGTTATCCTGACACGTCTCCAGCGGGTCACATTCGCTACAGCGCATTCTTATCTGGGCCTGACCAGCGAAGTTTTGGACATAGAACGGCAAATGTCTAAATTCACCTCCTGGGACCTTCCGAACAATCTTCGAGGAAGTGCCTTGGATCGCCTAAAGGATAAATTCACGCGAGAGCGAGATCGATTGGGACCGGAGGAAGTTGGAAAAGGCATTGCTCTTCACAATCCTTCTGCTAGCCGTAGAGGACGCTCGAGCAGTACTCTCAGAAAAGAAGCCTTTTTACAAGCAAAGGCGGCCAGTGAGCGTCCTCTCAAACCCTTAACCCCACAAAGGTCATCACCGGCATTCATCGACAGGGAGTCGGCAGGTGTCAGCCCCGGTGACCTGCTATCAACAATACAATTGTCTCGGTTTGGACCGCGACATGATCATTTGGCACCTCGCCTCCTGTCTCCTCTTACTGAGCGGGAGCAACCTCAATTTGTATCCACTGCTGCAAGGAATGCCCTGCCCTCGACTTTCCAGCGAAGTGAGTCAGTTGACGAGGACTCTATCTTCCGCGAGTCGATCTTGGACTGTATCATGAAGGGTATTGGGCTCACTGAAGGCACACGCAATACTCTGCACAAGAGCAGCCACTCTGGCGAGGCGTCGCCGAGACTCCTCTCTTACGATAACCGCCGCCAGAAGGCAGTTTTCTCCAATGCCTTCGGTTTCATCGATCCCTACGAAGGCTCTGGTGACGCCGAATCCGAATCCATGGTGTCCTCCATGTCAGTGACGAGTGCAGGTGGAACCTCTCCTATCATCAACCTACGGGAAGACCTCCTCCATGACATGGAGGTAGTCTACTTTCCACAAGGTTCGGTTCTGGTGGAACAGGGTGAGCGCCATCCAGGCCTCTACTACGTCATTGATGGATTCTTGGACGCGGGTATTCCGGCGAATGAGCGCGATGATGCCCTAATTGGGACCTCTCATGGGTCCGTCTCGCAAGCACAAGAGGACCTATTCCCGAAGTTGAGACGAACAACGACAGCATCGTCGCGCAGCCCTGGTGCAGCGGGCGGCAACGACCCTCGACGGAAGACCCAGTCCCGCAAATCGCTATACCTGATCAAACCTGGTGGCATTCAAGGGTATGTAGGTGCTCTTGCATCGTACCGCTCGTACACCGATGTTGTGGCCAAGACGGATGTTTACGTCGGATTCCTTCCCCGTGCTTCCCTCGAGAGAATCGCAGATAGACATCCAGCTGCTCTGTTGACACTGGCGAAGCGGTTGACAAGATTGCTGCCCCGTTTGCTGCTCCACATCGATTTCGCGCTAGAGTGGGTGCAGGTCAGCGCAGGACAGGTGATTTATCACCAAGGGGATGAAAGTGATGCTATTTATCTTGTTCTGAACGGTCGTCTGAGGTCTGTCCTTGAGGGACCGAATGGTAAGATCACTGTCATTGGCGAACACGGCCAGGGTGAGAGCGTTGGCGAACTCGAGGTCATGACTGAATCTACGAGGCCATCTACTTTACATGCTATTCGCGAAACGGAGCTAGCCAAGTTTCCCCGGTCTCTTTTCAACAGCCTCGCACAGGAACATCCTGGAATTACCATTCAGGTCTCTAAACTTATTGCTCAGCGAATGCGTGACTTAGTCGAGCACCCGCTGTCTGAAAAAGGGATTGAACAAGGACATGCTGGCGGTGTTCAGACTGCAACCTCAACAGTCAATCTGCGCACCGTGGCAATTCTTCCGGTCATGGCTGGCGTCCCGGTCGTGGAATTTGGGAATAGACTCTTGCAGGCGTTGCACCAAATTGGTGTGACCAGAGGTGTCACCTCACTCAACCAAGCGACAATCTTGAACCACTTGGGTCGCCATGCCTTTAGTAAGATGGGAAAGCTTAAGCTTTCCCAATACCTGGCTGATCTTGAGGAGAAATTCGGAATGGTCTTGTACATCGCTGACACCAACGTGAACGCACCGTGGACTCAAACTTGCATCGCGCAAGCTGATTCTATATTGTTGGTGGGTCTCGCAGAGTCTTCGCCCAGAATTGGTGAATATGAGCGGTTCCTGCTGGGTATGAAGACCACTGCTCGTAAAGAACTCGTTCTTTTGCACGCGGAACGATACTGTTCACCTGGACTCACTCGGGAATGGCTGAAAAACCGGGTGTGGATCAACGGTGGCCATCACCACATTCAAATGGCGTTCCGCTCGACCACTGAGCCTTCGCACCCACCGAGTAAGAAGTTCGGCACCGTGCTGAAGCAGCGTGTGCAAATTCTGCAAGCTGAAATCCAAAGGTACACGTCCCGGCGTGCACAACAAACTCCACTCTATTCTCCGCAAACCCCTTTCAAGGGTGACTTCCATCGGCTGGCTCGGCGTTTGTGCGGCAAGTCTGTCGGACTTGTACTGGGCGGAGGTGGAGCGCGTGGCATTTCGCAAGTTGGCGTCATTAAAGCGCTGGAGGAGGCCGGCATCCCAATTGATATCATCGGTGGCACATCAATCGGTTCTTTCATTGGAGCTCTGTACGCGCGTGACGCTGACGTTGTTCCCATGTATGGGCGAGCCAAGAAGTTTTCTGGGCGCATGGGGAGTATGTGGCGATTTGCATTGGACCTGACCTATCCCACTGTTTCCTACACCACGGGTCATGAGTTCAACCGGGGGATCTTCAAGACCTTTGGAGACAGTCAAATCGAAGATTTCTGGTTGGAGTTCTACTGCAACACAACTAACATAAGTCGATCCCGAATTGAGTACCACTCGTCTGGTTACGTCTGGCGGTACGTCCGGGCCTCGATGACTCTGGCCGGCCTGATGCCTCCTATCTGTGATGAAGGCAGTATGCTCCTGGACGGTGGCTACATCGACAATCTCACCGTGGCACATATGAAGAGTCTTGGAGCGAATGTCATATTCGCAATTGATGTTGGGTCTATCGACGACAACACGCCCCAGGGATTCGGAGACTCGCTGTCAGGATTCTGGTCCGTGTTCAACCGGTGGAATCCCTTCTCCTCACTCCCGAACCCACCTACACTTTCCGAAATACAAGCACGACTGGCCTATGTCTCATCGTTCGACAATCTCGAGCGAGCAAAGAGCACGGCTGGCTGTCTATACATGCGTCCTCCTATCGACCCATACGGCACCCTAGAATTCGGCAAATTCGACGAGATCTACCAAGTCGGCTACGCATATGGAAAGGAGTTCCTCGACCGCTTGAAGAGCGAAGGCTCACTGCCTATTCCGGAGGAAACCGAGGAAAAGCGCAAGCTGCAGCGGACGATGGCTCCTCGGCGAGCTAGTATCTAACAATTTCAACATGATCCTTCAACTCACTCCCTGCATGATATTCCGAGTCCATGAAGCGACGACTTGACCTTTTAGTATCGGTGTTCAAACACTGCATACGGTTTGCTCTCCTCGGTACTGGAACCTTTTTTTTTTTCTCGCTCGAGATACCGATTGGGTGACTTTTTTTTATTGAACCTGTACATTCAGCGTATACTGTACATAGCCAGACAGAGAATAGAAATATAGTTTTGCTGGCATTCGTGCCATTTGCTTCCAAGGCTATTCCTGACAGGTGTTCTAGAAAAGCAAAACATAATGCTAGAGAGTTAAGAGAGGCCGCTTAAGTATGTAGCCATACCATCTTGTATGTGTTGATTGAGAAAGGGAAAAGAAAACACGATATCGACCACCCAAGGCTTCGATTACAGTATGAAGTAATTAATTGATTAAGGTATTAAGAGAAAGCACACTGAACAAAGGTATCACCAACTCTGTGATGGATGTACGCAGTACTATCCATCGATATCAACCTCACCCTGCACCCATCCCGGCTCGTAGTAACATATGTTCAATCCAGCCAGTGTCAAATCCAAGCTCATCGAGGTGAACCCCCAAAAAAAGAACAGGTAGAGAAACCAGAAGCCCAAATACAACGTGAAGTAAGCCCAAGTCGGTTTCCTTAACCAGTAAATGGTATATCCACAACCATTGACCTTGCCAAGTGATGGTAGACGTATATCCGTCCAGGAAGGTAGACGACACACTGATTAGACAGTTCCAGCAGGAGCTGCGGGCGCATCAAGAGGTGGACGGGGCCCAGAATTGGCTTTATCATTGGTGTGGTGGGTGCTGTTTTCCTTGCGATAGGCCCAGAGGCCAGCGACTTCAAGGAACATGCCAAAGAAAGTGAAGATACTGCGACGATATTAGTTTTCACCAATTAACAGCAGGTGGAAGAAATTCGGGCCACATACAAAGCTAGGAAGATAAAAGCTTCATTGGCCCTCTTGCGTTTGCAATCGACGCCTGCGGGGATAGACCAGAAGCACCGGCTCCCGCTGTAGTCTTGTGCGGCGAAAATAAAGGCAGTCAACCAGCTAGAATGGATATTAGAGACTTCGATGTAGGCAATATGATTGGAGGTTCACATACAGGTAGGAGAAGACGACGTCGATAGCGAGCACGAATCTGCTCAACGACGAGGGCATGAATGGCGAAATGAACGCCGGAAGGAAGAAGACGACTGAGAGGACGGCCTAAGCTTGTGGTTAGAGATAATGGCTCTATAATCATCGGTTAATGAAAAAAAAAATCGCGAATCACGTACAATGACTTCCTGGTAGATGGTGTGCTGGCCACGGGGACCACGGTTGATGAAGAACGAGGTCAGGCCCATGACAATGACAGCGCTAGCCCACTGCAGGACGCGAGTGAGCAGTTGCAGTGGGCGAGCGATGGTTGTTGAGAAGAGCATTGTGTGTGGTGAAAGGGCTAAGAAGTATACAAAAACTGAAAAAGGGACACAATAAGGCCCAGTATGACACGCCTACGAGATAGTCCAGGAATAGATAAGAGGAAATAAAAGCGAGAAAGAAATAAGAATCAACTTCCACGGCAGAGCAAGCAGGATTTATATCTCCGAACAGATCATCCCAGCATCACTGGTTCCAGGAACTATATAACCAACCAAAGCCGAAAAAAAGGAAATAGGAAAAAAGGGAAAAAAAAATCAAAATCAAAACAAGACTGACGCCAGGTATCATGCAACAAGATTTACAGTCCAGAGGGCCAGCAAGGACGAAAAAGCAAGAATTCCCCAGGTGCGTCATGATGGCCTCTGCATGAAGTCAGAATCCAAGTCTGGCCCAGATCCAAATCTGGCCTCGTCTATCATTGCAGGTTCTTCGAAGAAGAGGCAATTCAAGATTGCTTTTTTCCTTTTACTTTGTGTAGCTATCCGAACTATATCATGCGGATAAGTTCAGTTTATCCTGTTTTTTATACGAAGTTGATACCTGCATCTATGGGAATGACGATGTCATGTTCTCGTGCGCAAGGGAGATAGCTCAAATCAATTCCACGGTTTAGATGAAGAAAACTACCTAGGTGATCACGTCAAACAAACGAAAAGCCCAGTCGGCAGCCCGCGGAAGATAATCCAACGTCTGGATAGACCTCGTGATGTGATCGTTACCAAGTGCCAATCAGAGCGAGGTATATTGCACCACAGCTACATAACCAGACTGAGGAACAAGACTACCACCTGCAGCATCACCCAATAGCGGGGTTCTCCCTGCCTGCGACATGATCGACAGTGGCTTCAGCCTTATTAAAAGCGTTGGCTGTTATCCAGGGATAGTGTCATCCCTTCCAAGGTTTTGCTCACTTGGACTTGGATCAGCGAGTTTCATAACATTCAAGTGAGACACAACTATATTTCTATTGTCTGAACGTTAGGAATTCTAAGTGATGCCAGTGATGGCCACACCAATGTGTCGTGTAACTAGTGCAATAGATCATATTCGTTCGTACAACATGGTTGTCCTCGACTGATCATGTCGTGGATGGACTAGTCTATAAGAATGTTCCGACATAGCCGAGAACAAAATTCCAGAGCTGTTGGCTTTTTATTGGTTAATAGAAGCTATTGACATCAAACAAGCATGACATGAATTACCCCAGAGGCCATGCATAAAAGATGTCTGAGACCCCCAACTTTAAACATCATTGATAGATGCAAGGAGGGTGTCTTACTCTGGGAAATGAATACTGCGGGTCGCTTGCCAGATGTATGTTGTATAGTTGTCTCCGCCATTCTGAGACGGAGAAGTTAAGCTAATTGTGAGAGGTATCAAGAAGCATACATATGTATAGCATAATGTGAGATTTGATGGGAGAGTCGTAAAATGTAAAAACGTTACCGTTGAAAGCAAGGCTCTATTATCATAGTTGTCTGGGGTAGTTATTCATATGGAGGGCTGAACATGTCATATTTCGTTACTACCGCCGGACTCTGCAATAACATCTAAGTATCAAATAAACATGCCCTATACCACGCCAGATAAGCAGACCATTCGACTCCAGTGCGCCAAGCAGATATTTTCGGAACTCGCTTTTTTACCCTCACCATGTAGCATTGCCAAGGTCATGCTCTTTGATGTATTCGCTGCCCTTCTCCATGTACTCTTGCCGCGTGACTGAGGATCGGCCTAGGTCACCACCAGAAGCCCATTGTGCCGCGCCCTTCCAAGCATCGAAGACGGGGTCCGATGCCTTGCGTACATTCAATGTAGCATCGATGGGTAGGAACCCACGGACTTCCTTACGGAAGCGCTCATCGAAACCGGTGAACAACGTATTTCCTCCAGTCAAGAACACATCCTTCAAGAGAAGGGACTGGTCTGCTGGGTTGGTATAGCGTTGGTTAATGATATCCGCCACGATCTCGATCAGACCAGCCTGGTCAAGGCCAGCAATGGACGGCTGGAACACAACCTCAGGAACACGGATACGTTCCACGTTCAGATGGAGCTGGTGTGCCTCCCGCTGACTTTCCGGATCGAAAGGCCAGGGCCCGCGAAGGAACGCGTGCACAAGACTCTTTGTCCAGTCGGACTGGGCGGCGAAAGTGTTGTGCTCGCTGAATTCAGGATCGTACTCAAGGAGCTCCTTCTCCACAGAATCGAGCATACCGTTGAGATCCTCCTCCTCTTCATCGTCACTACCCTCGCCAACAGCCACAGTGCGGTAAACACCCCAGTCCTCGTCATTGGCACCGAAGTCATCGTCATCCCCGCCACGACGGCGTTTCTTAGGACCGTCCGATGCGAGGTTGGCCAACGTCTTCATACGCATCTGACTGGCCAGAGATTTGCGATTGCCAAGATCAGCCGTGAAGCGATCACGATCTTTGATTCTTTGTAGAATGTTCTGAGAAATATTAGCACGGGAATTTAAAATGTCATGCCTGGCCAGCATACCTGGCGATTGTTGCGGCGCTTTGCAATCCAGTTCTCGAAATCGTTCTCACGAGTCTCTCGGCTCAGACGCTCCTCTTCCTCAATACGAGCCTTTTCGCGCTCCTTCTCCTCCTTGGCCCGCAGCCTGGCGTCGACGTTGGACTTCATAAGACGTTGATGCCGCTTTTCCTTCAATCCGGCCTCATCCAGTTGATCGTCTGGGATATCGAGCATAGGGAATGTCATTTCCTCAGGCTGCTCCTCGGTCTCTTCAATGCCTAGGTCCTTGTTGCGCGAGCGTTTAATAGATTTCTCTAGCTCGCGAATCAATTTCTCAAGGGCAGCCTCGTCTTTCAAATCCTCCGCTTCCAGGATGCGACGAATCTCCTTCTTAGTCTCGTTGGCTAGATTATTTTGCAGGTCTTTCCAGTACTCCAGCTCTTGTTCCTTCTTGACTAGTTTCTCAAGTCTCATCCTTGCGGCTTGTTCTTGAAGGCGACGGCCGCTCTCCTTCTTGCGCTCCGCAATCCGCGCGAGCTCTTCTTCGGTCTTCTCCTGCACAATATGTTCCGTGAATGGGTACTGAATGACGCGGTCACGGTCCTCAAGTCCTGTCCAGTCGAGGAACCCATTTAACTCTCGATCGTAGTCTTGTGAGACATAACAGTGCTTGTGAACCATTTCCTCCATCTGTGCGTCCGTCAAACGAGTTGGGAAGGTCGGATACTTCAGCTTCATAAGTTTCATCAGGTATTCAGCGTTCTGCAGGCCGCCCCAGTTGAGACGAGTGCTGTTGGAGAACATGGGTTTGGAGTTCATGACCGGAATGACATGAGTGGACGTATGCGATGAATCCACAATCAAACCGTCTGTTCCCCCATTATAGCGATAGGAGAAAAGGGAATCGACACCGTAGGCCACTGATGGCGCAGAGTAGCACTCGAAGAGGATCTCATTCATCACTGAAGGAGTGTCAGCAACTACCATACTGGCCCCGGAATCGCGAGACACTCACTCTTCCTTGAATATGCCATATTGGCAATTGGCTCTGTCATCAAGATCGGGCGACCGACGCCCCCATCTGCACCGTCGACGCCCAGCTTGAGGAACAAATAGTCCAACACGCCTTCCATGACGTCCCAGTTACCGACAACACTGGAACCGGGGTCAAAACCATTGCGCAGCTGCCCCCTCGTGGTTGCATCGACGTAGGCATCGTATCCGATAAACTGACACTGGCGATTGAGCTTGCGATCACGGTATCGGCTCATGACGGGAGGTATGGCAAATCGGGGGTTTTTGTCAAAAGACCAACCGGCTTTGACGAGATGGGAGCCTGCGCATGAACCGCATTTGTTAGGAGGGTTGAATCGCAAAATATCTGGAATGCCTTACCATTGTCAATGACGATAGCGCTGGTGTCAGGATGGGCCTTGCTCTGCTGATATCCCTCGGGCTGCGGAGGGTGATAGCCCTTGAATGGAAAGTCTTGTACACCGTGGAGTCGTGGAGGAGGCTTCTCAGCTCGTTTTTCAGTGGCATTGGATGCAACCCGAGCTGGTAGCAGGGTGTGCACGGAGGTAATCGTCATGGCGGGCTGCACTCCGGAAACCAGGAGCTCTTAGGATCGGATATCGTAGATGGCGAGTAGGGCTCACTGCATGGGAAATTATGTTGGGATAGGAGGAAAACAATGGACCCGTAGAGAGGGCAGAGGATTGGCGAAGAGGCAAACGACGCAAACGCGGTTGGCGGTTGATGAGGTTTGACGGAGTTGGATCGCCAAGAATGGAGGCTATCTCGGACAGAGTACAGAGTACGGAGTACAGGGATGCAATGATTACAACCATTTACACGTGCCTACTGAATTTGGAAGAAGGTATCATTTACTAATTGTAGGCTCATCCACACATTTCTTCGTTACAGGAATTTGTTCTTCCTTGGGAATTCTTTAGGATGGGTCTTGGAGGTTCTCCGTGGCTATATGGTGTCAGAAGAGAATGTCAAAGTTGATAGACGATAATATAGGAATACATTACCTTCAAGGTGGAAGAGAACATTAGACTGGTAATTCTTGAACATCTGCGCCACGAGCTCAACATTCATGTTCTGGATGTTGACTTCCTGTGATCGGGAGTCAATAGAATGATCATATCAATGGCAGAGACTCAACCTTACCTGGAGACCTTTGTTCATGACCATAATGGCTTCATTGAGCTTCTCCTATATCAAAAATGAGCAAAACACACCTGGCAGATGTGGTTCAATCATGACATACAACGTTGGTGATGATGCGAGAAAGCAGCACCGTCTGCTGATGCTCGTGGGGACTTTCCTAAGGAGGTATCAGCATCCAGGGCCTTTCAGACCATATAAATACCAACATTTAGAAAAGAAATCGCATACCATGGCTGAATAACGAGAAACGGCGTGTTGGTGTTGGACGTTAAGATGTTTATTTGGGCTTAATCGGGATGAGATCACGTGTGGCTATACAGACTTCGCGGGCCTGAGATACTACTTGCATTGCTTTCTACGTTGATCTGACCTTGTCCGTTTGAGATCCCTCTCCAAGTGCCCTATACTATATAACCAAGTGCTGCCAACTCATCTAATATTATTTGATTACTCCCATCCCCACCCCGGTCTTGATACTTTCATCCATCCACACAGCCAAGCTTAGAGCTGTTCCCGCCTCAACCTCCCAATTGACCAGACCAGTGGCCTGAATCCTATTCAATATCATGCCTCCACCAACTCCCGCCAACGATGAAGCTCACCAGCAGCTGTTGAACTCTTTAGACATTTCACATGTCCCCAAGCCCTTCCGCAACCCTCACTGGAAACCCTCCCAGCGGCGCAACAAGAATCTCAAGCAGATCATCTCAGAGGCCTCCCGGAAGGAGGCATCAGTGATGGCAACTCAAGCCAACTCAGGCGCAACTACGCCGGGAACCTCGGGCATGGTCACTGATGGAACACAAACCCCTGCGGAAGGGGCTGGACCCAACTTATCCCAGGCCACCCAAAACCTCTCGACTCTCGTCTGGAGAAGAATGCCCGGGCGACATTCCAGACCGGGCCCGCCGTCACCTACACAAATATTGAATCAGCACCATCGTTTAACCCTGCCTACCGCCATCATTACTGCGACATCACGGGCCTGAGCGGACCATATACCGACCCCAAGACCCGGCTGCGGTATCACGACAAGGAGATCTTCAAGGTGATCCGCACTCTGGCACAAGGTGTTCCCGAAAGCTACCTGGAAGCACGCGGGGCGCACACCATTCTGAAGTAAAGGATTGGCAAGAGGCCTACTTTATTCAATTCCCAAACGAACGATCATGCGAGAATGGGTATGTAATAGGGGGAACGAATTTGGATAGTAAGAGCTCTACTAATAAATTCAACTAGACACAAATACGAATCGTCAAGAAGCGTTATGTACGACCAACACAGTCAAGCCCTTTCCACCCCACCATGCCCCTTTCGAGACAGGCTCAAGAAAACGCTCCGGCTTATTCGTGATCAATGAGTCAATCTTCGCCTTGTGCATAAGCACTCAACTATTACCGACACCCCATGGGACAGGGCACCAGTTACAGAATCCGAAGAGACTGTCGTCGCGGCGTGGCATGTACAAAATACATGTATGGAAGATTCTGCAATAGCGGGTAGCAGTATGTTTGAGCTATGCTCATCATTGTGTCTCAATACCAGTAGATTTAGAACTGAAAAAATCTACGCAATTGGAACGATCACATCATTAATGACCTTGTTCAATTGCCAATAAATTGGAGAAGACTGTAAAGGAAGAGGAGAGACGGAATGATCAGTGCGCGATATAAGCACTTTAGAGTCACCGCCTACCATTCCCGACTTGGCGCCGATTACACGGCAGAATTGTGATTTTCGAGTTGTGTTCTGTTTACGTGCCTGGAGACTTTTTGCTACCTTTTGACCCTTGTCGGGAAATTTCTAAGCTTGTGAAATTACTGTTTCAACAAAAGACTCGCTCCCGCCTTGAAACAACGCCATATCTTCGCTTCGTCTCTGCCGTATCTACCTGGCCTCTTGCCCTACCGATTCCGCAACCAAAGACCGCACTGACAAGTGTCGCGTGTTCTAACACAACGTCGAGAATATTTGCGCAACCCTCGGTACCATATATCATCACCAGTCAAGTCCGAAATAAACAAAGATGCCTAGCATGTGGTTATCAGAGAACCAGAGTCAGTCGCATACATTCTAAGCTGTGATGTTCACTGCCATGACAGTGCATGTATAGCAATCTTTGAGCATATGCTAATCTATATAATACAATATAGAGATCGGTGTGATCTTCTGCTCAGCTGGTATGAGATCGACATTTCCGGAGCAAGGATCACTTAGACCGAGAACTAACCGATTTTGCTGCTGATTAGGAGGCTTGTTCCTATTTGGAGGAGTAGTTATGTTCTTTGATCGGTCATTGTATGTCCATACCGATGTGTCGCTTTTTTCTTGAACTGAAATGAAAGCTAATACCGGTTTAATAGACTTGCTATGGGAAATGTACGCCACCATGCGCCAACGAAACTGTCACATTCAACTAACAATGCTAGATCCTGTTCCTCATCGGATTGACCCTCATTATCGGTGTCCAGAAAACCATGGTCTTCTTCACGCGCCCGCAAAAACTCAAGGGCACTGCCGCTTTCGCCGCTGGTATCCTCCTTATTCTCTTCCGCTGGCCTTTGACTGGGTTTTTGATTGAACTCTACGGCTTGTTCATTTTGTTTGGCGACTTCCTTGTCACGATCGGTCAATTTGCGGGCAACATCCCCGTGGTAGGGCCGTATATCCAGCGTGGGTTGGAAGTGCTTGCTGGCGGGAGGAGAAATGCTGAGCTTCCTGTATGAGTGTACACGAGCAGGGACTTGGTGATGAGGTTCCCCGATGCTATCCTAAAATTTGGATATGCGGACTTTATCATGTACGATCATGGGATATCAGATGCCCATCACCCTGGTTGGAGACGTCCAAGTAGGCTGTGCTATACATGTGTCACGGGATGGTACGATCCACCCATGGCCTTCAGCTTTATGTAATTAATAATGACCCTTATTGATCTTCCAGCGTTGACTTAATAGCTGGTACTCAGTTAATATGCATGTTAGAATAGAGACAAATTACATTGTGCATCATACAAATCTGGTTCGCATCCTCATATTGTGCACTGGGGACCATTCCTAGACCGACGGAGCCCATTGAGGTAAAGAGATCCAGTCACCAAAGCCAGAAAAGAAGCATAAGCGAAACAGCCCGCTGGGCTCAAGAGGGAAATAGTCAAATGCTCCTTTATTTCTTATTCTTCACAAACCCCACAACTCATCACATCATTTAGTTATCATTGCATATTTGCCAATTTACCGGGGGTTGTTGAGGTAGTCGACAAGGTTCTCGACAACGGTTGCGGCGTTGGTGGTCTGGACACTCTCGTTGTGGTGGGCAATGATGGTGCAAGAGGAGGCACGGGCAATAACGACACCCTCCTTGCCCTATATCACATACAAAGAGATTAGCACGGATTTTGATGTTATGGGTTTATATAGCGCGAGGGCTTTTTCTAGGTCGAAGAGAACGACATGCTTACCTTCTTGCCATATACACTGCGCTCGTCAGCCCTGATAGCCACGAACTTTTCACCGCAGACAGAGACGCCATTGGCAAAGGCGTTGTCACTAGAAGTGTAGGCGCTGATCAGGGAGTTGATCTCATCCTGGGAGAGCTGTATTTCGACAAAACGATAACGTTAGCGACTGTGTCGAAGTCCGTGACCCCACCCCGCACGGGGGAAAAACAACAGGCGAGCTTACCGTGAAGCCGGGGGAGGCAGCCTCAAGGCCGGAGAAGTCAGCGGCGAGAATACCAGCCTTGTCAAATTGACCTGAGCCCATCAGGCTGTGAGAAAGAAGTATGTCAGCATATGTATAGGACCTCGGGGTTGAAACAGTGAGATGAGTTGGGGTCGGTAACAATGAGGGGAATATCAGGGGCCGAGGATAGCGGTGATGTACCTGGAGTCGACATAGCCTAGTTCAAGGAGAAATCTTATGTTAGTGGACTCGAAGAAGCAAGGGTTGAACTGTCAGTCTGCAGTCTGCACTTTCGAGGTGAAACATACCTTGCCAGATTGCGGAGTGTTCGCCCATGATGACTGTAAAGAAGCTGAGACAACGCTAGAGTTGATTGAGTTAGAGGTCAGGCAATAGAAGAAGAAGAAGAAGAAGAAGGGAGAAAGGGTGCACACCTTTTGAATGTACAGAAAAAGGAGAGCTGGGAGAAGAGGAGTTAGTGGGGGGAGAAGAAGTCGTGGCGGTCGGGAGAGGACCCCGCCATGACGATCCCACCGTTTGCAACTGACTTGGGATACCAAGCTTATACATTTGTTTATTTTACTGATTCATTTTCGAATATACTATTCATTTCATCTATGTCTGGTTAGGACATTATAACCTGTACATGTATATAGGATGTAGGTGTGTATAGTCCGATATTCTCTTTTAACTATACCAAGTAGCGGTGGGAGATGTCAACAATATACAGAATAGCTTAACATCAACACATTTTTGGATGTGTCTATCCAAAACACTCATAATGATATGTATGACATACATATAGCATCCCGCTACCAGTCCAGTCCAGCCAGCCCAGTCCAGTCAGCTCAGTCGCTTTATGTACCGTCGATCATCACGGGACTCGATCATGACAATGGCTGCCTTAATGCCTTAGTGCCTGAATGCCTTACTGTCTGAATCTGAGAACTTCAAATTTGACCGCTACTCCATTGTTAGTTAGTTCGTTACTTCAACTAATGACTAGTCTGTTTAGGACATCTTCTCGGCTAATATCCGGCACTTTTGAGACATACCATTGGAACCAGAGATAGCCTTGGCATCACGTCGAATTGACCACTCATAATCCAAAATCGGAGAATTCACGACCTTCATGAGCCGTGCATATGTGGGCAAGTTCTATCAATGCTACTCCGGACTGCTCCAGCGGCTGAATCGCCCCCTGATTCAAGGGTAAAACGCCGAATAAAACGCCCTTGTCTCAATTTTGGCCAGATGAAACACGCCTCCTACATTTGGCTCCCCTTTCCTACGTGGTAGCGAGCTAATCAATCCGCGACCGATGCACTCATTCGTCCCGTGGGAAATAAGCATCTCACACAGGTTTGATATTAGCGCTGAGACACCCCTCAAATTCCGCAAAAGAGTGGAATTTTGGGCTTGTTTCCTATGTTTTGGTTCGGTCCCAGACTACCTCTAGCAGATTTGAGCAATTAATTTGTCTCATTTACATGGTTTTTGAATGCTCCACTCAATTTATTCGACCTTTTCATTAATATACTGGGCTACCTAGGTATACCCTTCAAGTTCTGTTCTGTTTTTCTTTGATTTTTGCTGGCCTTCTGGAAGGCCCATCTCTTATTTACCTGGAAATTTTTTTTCTAATATCATTCTCTTACCTTTCTTCTTCTTTATTCTTTACACTCACTTTATACTGCATGTTGGCTGGATTCCAATATACTAGTAAGAGAGATGGCACGGGTATGACGGCAGTCCAGTCTCGCACTCAACCAAAGGAGACCATCTCGTTTCCTGTTTTGACCTATAGCGATGCCTTGCCACGGAGTGACCTTCACGCTCTTGATGAGACCTCACATCAACCAGCTCATCCAATGGTTGGGCAGTGGGATTTCAGCCAGCCCTCTACGGGAGATGGGTGGTTCAGAAAGCCACCCCCGGACCAAGGTGCTACTTTCGACTTTCGCATAACCGCGCCACCAGATGAAGCCATTCCCACTCGACCAGACCGTGCCCAAACCGAGCAACACATGATTGGCATTGCGTTGGGTAGTCCCGGCATGTTAAACAAAGACGGGCCTCTACCGCCACCCAGATTTGATACATCCACTTTTGCAGAAAGAGATCCAGGCCATAAACCCAGCAAGTGGAAGAAGATCGGCGGGTTCTTCAAGGCAAAGAATGCGCTTACACCACTCCCGAATAGCACTCAAGAAAGCGAGGCCAAGCCACAAGGCCACGGTTATAAACTACCAGAGAAGCCGCAGAAGGCAAGACTGAGAAAGAACTCGACGGAGGAGTGGCCGAAAATTGAGATAGAGCCCAGGAAGGTCCCTGTCCGAAGCGATCGAACTCCCCAGCGGAGTCGGACTATTTCACTCGGGAACCAGCCACCCAAGAATGAACCAAGTTCCCAGGGCCTCTTATTGAGTGTCGACATCCCAGACGTTCAGATGGAGCGGTACAGTGTCATGTTTAGCAATGTCGTCAACAAGAACCAACAACCCTCACTGCTGGCCAGGAGGGCCAAAACATTAGACAATCTTCGCGTGCCTGATGCAAATGTATGGATTTTCATCGATTGGAGACTCGTACGAAACTAACTATGCACTGGTATAGGGTTTCCTAAAATCACCTGCACCACCTCCAATGCCCCAACGCCGGGCAACATCACCAGCGCAATCAAGCTTCACTTTATTTCCAGCTTCACAGCCTTCGAAAGCGGCCCAGGTACTCGGCACGCAGAACTTTTCCCGTGGACCGAACCAACTGGTGAGAGCAAACACGCTCCCTGTCGAAAGCCCATCGAAGATGCCTACGCCACAGCTCCGTCATGGTTCAAACATGGGCAGTTTGTCATCGTTCGAGTCACCCGTCATCCCGAACCTTTTCTCGGAGCGTTCCAATACCCCACGGTCCTCTAATAGTTATGACAAGCCTCTTCCTGCTATCAAGCCGGAGCCACACACTACAGCTACTCCATTACAGAAGAGTGCTCAGCCAGAAAAGAAAACTCCATCCCCACAGAAGACCCGGTCACAACAGAGCGTCCAACCGCAAAATATTGTCGTTACAAAGCCGGTTGCTCACCCCCGGATTCATCCACAGCCGAGGAAGGATTCGCTGCCGCGAGCGGTAGAAAGACAGCCTCGGGATACTTCACCACAAAACAAGACCACCCAACATCAGCCCAATAAGACACCAAACCACCACAGAACCAACGATTCAGTGCGACCGCGTCTCACAGTTCAAACGGAAGGCAGACCACACCTACCCGCAAAGGACACACTATCTAGCAGTCCATCTCGAAGCTCTCCTTCATCGCTGAACCCGACCCAGGACAAGATTGACCGAATCATGTCCCCACTATCAGCCTCAACTGGTCCCAGATCCGGTGTATCTCCTAGATCCGGCGTGTCGCCAGCAGATTCTATGCGTATGCCATTCACCGATGCTGCCGAGACCTTTGATACCGCTGAACAGGAGCCTGAGCCTGCACCCGAGCCTCGGCGTCCTATCCCAAGGGTTGAGGTCTCAATAGCACGCACTGTATCTGTCTCACGGGCAAAGCGGCAGGTTCTGGTTCCCATTGGCATGAGGATTGATCAACTAGAGCCGGAGGAGCGGGTCGTGCAGAGAAGACCTATGACCCCGCAAATTACAGATGCTCACCGGGGACATCGGCCTGGTGTCTCCCAGGAGTTGCAGATCGAGTGTCTGTGACATTCTACTGCGCCATTCTTTTCTCTTTTTAATTTTTTGGTTTTTTCGCTTCATACCTGATTCCCCCTTGCCACCTCTCGTACTTTGTTCATACGTACCTTTGGTTCTCTATAGTCTTGATACTTTCCACAACATCTTAATCCACGTCTTGAATGTCACATGTTATTCATGGCCCGCGTTTTATTCTTAGACCTCCATATCTTGCATACACTTGCTATAGTAGGTGTGTAGACTCAACAGAGCACATCGGCCAATCATTGCAAAGTCTCGTTCAATCACAGGTTCAAATGACGAATTCATATAAACCCAATTCCACTTCGTTAACTGTTTTGTCTACCTTGGCACTACCGACGTCCCTTGAGGTATGAGTCACAGGCTATCATGCACCCTTTCGGATTGGACCCACAGCATCACAATATCTAAACATTCTAGAACAAACAAATCATCTACATACTTTACTAAAGGATCCCGAAAATGGACACCCAAAAACTAGCCTCCGCCTATACACCTGCACAATCAACAAAATATCTGAACTACATCGCTCTACCAGATCAATATGCACAATATACCAACAAGCCAGACTCATTCCCCAAGACAGAAGAAGCATTGAAAGATCTCTTCCGGTGCCAGATCACTCGATTCCCATACGACAACCTGTCATGCCATTATTCTGCTACACAACTAGCAGAGATCCAACCCGACAAGATCTACACCAAACTCATCGGAAGTGACGACACAACCCCCTCCTGTCGAGGAGGCTACTGTCTGGAAGTGAGCATTTTCTTCCACCACATGCTGCGCGGCCTAGGATTCTCAGTTTACATGACTGGCGTTCGGAATCGGGACCGGATAGATGGTGTACCGCAAGGGGAATTCAAGGGATGGTAAGAAAAGCATCCAAGGCCACAAAACCAGTGACCATAAAGTGCGCATTCACGAAAGCAAGACGACTAAACGGTGGAACAAGGACACATATTGTCAACATCGTCCGTCTACCTAGCGGGTTAGAGTACCATCTAGACGCAGCGTTCGGTGGAGACGGGCCAACAAGTCCCCTGCCGCTGATCTCGGGGCAGGTAACGAAGAACCTGGGCTCACAGGAGGTGCGATTGGTTTATGGTAATATGCCGAAGCAGACACGCAAGGAGCAGAAGGTCTGGATATACCAATATCGTAATGCTGCGGATAAGCCGTGGAATTCCTTCTATTCGTTTGCGGAACTGGAGTTTTTTCAGGATGATTTCGAAGTCATGAATCGATTCACCAGTTGGGACGCTGTGCAAAAACGCAGTTTCATTGTTGTCAAGTTCATTCGAAATGGGGAGACGGCAGGATTGCCTTTGCTAGAGGGAGATGTATTGGGGAAGACGGATGATGTATTCGTTACCGGGAAGATTATGATGGTTAACAATGTCGTCAAGTTGAATATGGGTGGGAGAACGAGGATCATTGATTCATTCGAAACCCAGGAGGGGAGGCTTGAAGCGCTGAAGAAATGGTTTTCTATTTATTTGTGATGACTGGAGATCCATGCATGTATGTATTTAGGTAAATTTGGCGGTTAATGGTTTGAGCACTTGCTTCTAGTCCTTGGTAGGAACACTGGCCTCTGCCACAGTCTGTGTCTCGATGCCAGTATCCAAATTAACCTCCACATTGGAGACAGCCCATGCCATCCCAACGTATGAGTCACTGATGACTCTGATATTCACCCGAGCTGTACTGGTACTCGTGGAGCTCGCGAGGATGGCTTCCGGGAATTTGACATTGGAGCGAACAGTTAACATGCCACCCTTGTTATCGCTGACATGCCCTCCACGACTGGAACCAGCACCGTGGTTGTCCTTACCCTTGCCGTTGCCATTGCCATTGCGCTTAGATACTGGTGGCCAAGACACACGCTTCAGGCCAAGTAATTCACCATCCATGCCATTGGGCAGAGCACTGCAAACAATCAAGAAGAAGCCCTCAGTTTGTGGTTTGGGGAACCGAGGGGAATAGACTTTGCATTCGGGGGTCGTGGGCGGGTTACGCCGTGTCATAGACACTTCAATGCCCTTAGCAGAAACACTCCCAACTGAGACCGACAGTTGAGGCAGCTGGGACGTAATGCGAGTAAAGTTAAATGGAAGGTTTAATTTCTTGACCAGAGCAGCAACTGCACCAGCAGGCTGTGACGAGAGCGACACCAGAGTTCCAGGGAGACCACTGCGTGGCTTGTCAGTCGGAACGCCTGGCAGAATCGACAACGGGTGGTCTTCAGGCCAGCGCGCCGACTTGATGCATTGGAGGAGAGTCATGAGCATTTGACACGCAGGAATATACCCGAGCTCAGCCATGACATCGATTGAGGCCTGGATGATACGAATGCCTTGATCGAGCACAGATGTCTGATCACCAACATAATCAGTGATGGGAAGATCGATCCGCGACATGTAAGCCTGGAGGAGAAGGAATGCCTTGGTATGTGGGTCCCAGAGGGGCGCATCGCCCATGCAGTCAATAGATAGCGGCAAGTTCTGGGCCAACTCAGCATTTATCAGATCTTCATTGTGTCTGACAGGCAGTTCGTCGAATTCGGTTGCGGAACACATCCAGCTCAAAACATCCTGGAAAGTCGGATCACGTTTGGCATGGGACACGAGGTACCGGATCGTCTTATGCGATAGGTAGTAGTAACTCATGATCTTGCCGAAGGGAGTAGAGTCGACCTCCCCCGTGGCCGAGTCCACAAGAACACAGGACGATTCTGCGAGATCATTGAGCGACTTTCCAACCAATTCAACCATGAAATCTTGAGCTGTAGCCTGGGCTGCCATCGTGTTTTGTTCCTCGGCAGATATCTCGAGGCCGTAGTATGAGGGGTTCTTGTGCAATCGACGGAAGAAGAATGTCCAAGTCAAGTAGTCCAATGCATCTTGCTGCGTTCCAATAGTTCCAGCAGATACCTCGGCACCGAGATGGTTGTCGAGAACCTTGTGCAGCGTCGACTCGACGGGGAAACCGGTGTGGAGGAAGTGCTTGTAGAAAGCCTTCTTTGAGTCCTGGGTGAAGATGCGTGCAATACCGGACGTGTCGAACTGCGGGCGCCCGGCACGACCGAGCATTTGCAGAACATCGGTTAAGTCCATGTCCCTATAACCTTCAATCTTAGCGTCGAAGAACTGTGTTCCTTTGACCACGACAAGGTGTGCTGGAAGGTTAACACCCCAAGCAAGCGTGCTAGTCGCCACAAGAACTTGGATCTTGTTGTTGGCAAATAGTTCTTCCGCCAGTTGACGATCAGATTCAACCAAACCAGCATGATGCAAACCAATACCAAAGTTCAGGGCTTCTCTTAAGGCGTCATCTTTCACCCGCGCGAGGTTTAACTCCAGATCATCTTCAGACATTCTCACAAATCGACGAGGATTGTCCTCCATACCGCAGTAATTGATCAAATCCTTAGCAGTCAGGCGCGTTTGTCGGCGAGAAGCAACGAAGACAATAACTGGTTTCTCTGGTGAGTGATTCTTGATCGCGAGGAAAGTTGGACGATTCATTGACTGCATCAAGGGACAGAAACCACGCTGTTCAGGGAACCCATCGATGAAAATCTCAAGAGGGACCGGGCGAACTGAATGACGGAAGTTATATAGACCTTCTTTGACACCAAGCCAGTTGGCCAAATCAGAAGCATTGGCACAGGCGGTGGACATGCCCATCAGTCGAACGGATCCTTTTGATTGAGAAGCGATATAGTTCATTCGGGAAACAATAATTTCCAAAATGGGACCTCGATCACCGCCGAGCAAGTGAATTTCATCGATAATCACGAGGCTCACTTTCCTGACGTAGTCACGGGTCTGCCAACTACGTGAGATACCGTCCCATTTCTCAGGTGTGGTGATAATGATATCGGCGTCCCGAATAGTACGTGTGTCAGGTGTATTGTCACCTGTCAATTCAACAAGCTTCAGACCCATCTGTCTGGTGAGACGCTTACGCCAATCTTGAACTCGTTCACGGACCAAAGCCTTCATTGGTGCAATGTAGACAACCTTGGAGCCGGGTTTCTCACGGAAAGCCCACCACATTGCCAGCTCAGCTGCAACGGTCTTTCCACTACCAGTTGGAGAACCAAGGAGAACGTTGGCTGGTGTGTGGTAAAGGAGATGGAAGATCTGTGTTTGCATGGGATTGAAGAATTGGAAGCGCTGCCCATATATTTCCTCAAGAATGGGATTCTTGAGAGCCGATATAGGCAGTGGCTGGAGATTGAGTAGATCAGTATACACGCTTTCAGTGTCCGGTCGAATGAGGTGCTGGAAAGAAACTGGGCTAACGGTTTCAGCACCCAGCCAGCGATCAGAAATCACACGAATGTAGATTTGACTGGGAAGGGGATCAGACAGCGGAATAGTGAAGTTGAGCTCATGGTCAGCGTAAAGCTTCTTCCGGCTCAGGATGAAGTACTCGTGATGATAGATTTCTGATGTTTCCGAGTTCTCAACCCAGACCCAGAAGGATTCGGATGCTCCGTGGTGACGATCATTCCAGGTGAACTCGGGGTAGATGGAAAGGCGAATACGAAGCACGTCGCGGTTAAGGGGTGCAATCTCGGTCTCAACACTCAGAGTTGGGAAACTGTCCAGGAGCTTGGACAATGTGTTACCCATGCGGTGGTTATGAACAAGTTGGCCAATCTCCGCAGGCTCCATTTCTTTCATCGACTCGATGGAGGTAGTTGGAAGCTTTTCGTCGAGGTTACGTAGAATCGGCTGGGGCAAGTCGAACTGACGGAAAGGGTGATCAAAGGGCCATATCTGTTTCTCAATAGACTTGCAAAGAGACAACAGAACCTGGCATTGATAGCCCCAGCGACGATTCAACGCAATCATGAAGAGAGCACGGCAGATACGTGCCGCGTTTTGGGCAACATATCCAGTATCGGAGGCTAAAGCAAAGTCCTCAATCTTGGCGCGAGAGATATAGGCTTGCAACAAGAGGTTTGTCTTTGCATGCGGCGTATCGTTTCCTCCGGCAACCTCAGTCTGCGCAACTTCATCGCGCAGTCGCTGAAGCTCTTTCGACTCGGTGTCCCTAGATTGGATGTTGTCGAATTCTCCACTCATACTGATCATCTTGAGTACATCTGCCTCACCAGATCGTGGACGCATCATGTCATTGAAAATCTCGACACTGGTTTGCAATACGTAGTATTGACTCGCAATGCGGCCCACATCCTTGGCCTTGAGATCTTCGGTCTTGTCGTTGAAGATGATCATCTGACTCTTTTGTAGCACCCGCGCTGCTTGCAAGATCAACTGCCTCCGCCTTTGAACCAACATTGGGTCATCGCGTAACTCGGCAAACTCGATTCCATAGTTTCTCGGCTCACGTTTCATGCGCACATAGAGGTACGAGTAGCCAAGCCATTGTACAGCCTCTGGAACAGAGGTGACTGTTCCAAGCGAGATTTCAGCATTCAAGTTGTCCACAAGTCGACTAGAGAAGCGCGACTCAATGGGCTGCTGCGCAGTCACAGCAGATAGGTAGTGGTTCAACTTGTCATGGGTAGTACAGATAAATCCAATACCTGTGTCCTGGAATTGTGGACGACCTGCACGACCAAAGATTTGCATAACATCGAGAATGCTAAGATCAATGAATTTACCCTCTTGGGGGTTATACAACTGAGTACCTTTGATAACAACCGCGGCTGCGGGAAGGTTGACACCCCAGGCTAGGGTGGCTGTACAGCACAGTACCTTGATTAGACCTTCTGAGAACATCCGCTCCATCAGATTTCGGTCGCTTCGAGTCATTCCGGCATGATGAGTTCCAAATCCGCTGGCGAAGAGGTCTCGCAATTCACGCGCACGCGCGTGTTTCATGTCACGAAGGGCGTTGGAATAGTTTTCATGGTCATGACAGCTGAATAAGTCTTCCCGGCCCTCCTCTGCAGCTAACTGCATAAGCATCCTGGCAGTCATTACGGTATCTTTGCGGGAGTGGACGAAAACCATGACTTGGTGGCCTCTCTCCATCATATCGCGAACCTTCTCATAGGCAACAGAGTCAATGTTGTCACGAGACTGTTTGGAGCCGGGCTTTCCTTTGACGCCGATGAAGTGTTGCTCAAGAGGCACGGGTCGGAATGATTGATCGAAGAAGAACATGCCGGCCATTTTGTTCACTTTCAAGAAGTCCGCCACATCGGTATAGTTCGGAAGGGTGGCTGATAGGCCAATAATACGAATTAGTGACTGTGTGCTTTCGACCTGACGTTGGGTTCGAGCGACCAAGGATTCGATGACCGCTCCTCGCTCATCGTGCAACATGTGGACTTCGTCAATAATCAGAAGGCGGACTTTCTGAACAAGCTCTGTGTCTCCGGTGCTTTTCCGCGTTACGACATCCCATTTCTCAGGGGTAGTAACGATGATCTGGGTTTCAACGATCTCCCGCTTGGTCAACTGCATATCACCGGTCAGTTCGCGGACCTTGATCCCCAACCAGGCTAAACGTTTTCCGAGTTTCTCCGTCACCTCAGCAGCCAAAGCCTTCATGGGAGCAACATAGACGATCTTGAAATCGTCAACTTGAACAGTGAACTCCGTCGCTTCTGGGTTTTCCAACGGATTGGGAGATGTGTTCTTTCCCACGGCATTGAGAACAGTCAACATTGCGGCATCCGTTTTACCAGCACCAGTCGGCGCGCAAATAAGCATATTTTCGTTTGTTTTGTATGCAACATCGTAGAGCAAGCTTTGCATACGATTCAGGGTTTTATAACCCTTGAAAGTACCCCGACAAAGGCCATCCATTTCAGCGATCTCCACTAGTTTCCGGCCCTTTCCAAGTGTTCCAACCTTCGACGCCGGAATCGCGAATTCAGTGTATTTCGGTTCCTCGATCTGCTCGCTTCCCAGAGGCAGCCCATATTTCCTTCCATTAGCAGAAAGTGTATTTCCGGAGGTGTGTTGCTTGAAAACATGCGGGTAGGAGGGTTCCGATCGTGTCTGGGCCGGCATCAAGGCTGCATGCTTATGTTCAAAGTCGCGCTGTCGCAGAGCATGTTCTCTCTCTGCTCGCGTTTGGAGTCTGCCTGCCATGAGCCCATCTGTCTGGGATTCCAAGCGGGGTCCCTTGTCCGACAGAATTTCTCCTCGGTGTGCAATCAGCTCAATCACCAGATCCAGGTCATCGAATCCAACAACCTCGGCTAAAGACATTTGTAGCTCCTCGTCGTTGCTGTCAGCAGCCAGAGTGGCGATGACTTGCTGAGCAAGCTCTGTCGCATCCATAGTTGAGTTTCGTATGGCCAAATCCTGACACTTGTCTTCCAGCCAGAACCGATTGTAAGAGGTCCCCGGCGCGAGATGAAGTTCATCGAGTCCATGCAAGTCGTCCAGGTCATCCGAAGTTTCATCGTCAGAGCTGATGATATCCCACACATCATCATTTGTTCCGGGAGACGAGTAGTCGTCGTCAATGTCTAGATCAATATCGCTTCCATAACTGATCAATTCATGAGGAATGGGTTGGGGGAGCTTCAGATCAGCAATAGCCTGGCGCATGGCTGCTAGTTGCGTCAGCCATTGCGACTCGGTAGCTGCGATGCTGTCCATTTTTGACCAGATATAACTGTTCAGTTGACCTAATGACCAAGAAGTGATAAGCCAAGCAACAAAGAATGTAGGGAATGAGGGGATAAGCTGGGCCAAAAGGAGTTATAGGGCAGGTCTGCAGGGCTCAGTCGGTCGCATGACAAGAGCGGTGTGCTACTCATGCCTCAGGCCACAATGCGGAGGGTCCAGTGCATCATTGTTATCGGCAACTCAGGAGCCTCTGTTTTAGGCTTAACACTTGTCACTCTGCTTTGTCCCTTCAGCTGATCATACAGCTGACCTCCTACGATAAAGAAGTTGCCTGGTTTTTTTGACACTAGAGTAATTCTCGATACGCAACTACTACAACCCGACGCCCCACTACCCTCGACAGCTACTTGCCTCCTTGTCCTCGGGCGGACAACCACGCTGTCACCATGAAGATTCTTTATATGGGCGTATGTTTCATTGCAGTTTGGATTTAACTCAATATAGGCTTCGATACGGTACTTATCATCTATAAATCTTGCAGGTTTTCCGGAACGACACGCAGCCAGCTCTCCAGCTATGCGGGGAAAAGGACCTCAGCAGGTAGTTTCATATGCGCGCTGCAACTCACTGGAACGTCTCGCTAATTATTAATAGCTTTTCGCGCTTCACTCGTCAGAAGTATGCTCACACATCCTCTCTTGGTCCGATATGGTTAGGTCACTAACCGCCACCCGCTCAACAGCTACGATGAATTTCTGATGCTCTTCACCCGAACCGTGGCCGAGAAGACAAAGCCAGGCCAACGACAGGATATTGAGGAGAAGGCCTACACATTCCACGCCTACGGACGGACAGAGGGTGTTGCCGGTGTTATTGTGACAGACGGGGACTACCCTGCCTTAGTGGCCCACCAGCTTTTGGGCAAGATCGTGGACGAGTTCCTTGCGAAACACCCACGTACTGCCTTCTCCGACCCCTCTTTGCGTGAGAATGCCTGCCCCCTGCCGCAACTGAAGGAATATATCGTCAAGTACCAGGACCCAAGCCAGGCCGACAGCATCATGAAGATCCAGCAGGAGCTTGACGAAACCAAGATTGTCCTTCACAAGACGGTATGCTCTTATATTTGTATGAGCTCACTCCATGTGCTAACTGTTTACAGATCGAAAGTGTTCTGGAGCGCGGTGAGAAGATTGACTCCTTGGTCCAGAAGAGTGATGGGCTGTCAGCTCAAAGCAAGATGTTCTATACCCAGGTATGTGAATCAAATGTTGCCTTCGTCTGAATGTGCTAACACAACCAAACCTAGGCCAAGAAGCAGAACTCTTGCTGTGTTGTCATGTGAACCAGAATTAGCGGTACATGGTGTATTCGATTATGACGCCTTGTTCTTGGATTTAACTTGTGTAATCAGACGCTGAAACGATGCATTTATTTGCTATTGTATTTGCTCTCATCTTTCTATGACTATATATATCTGTGTCAAGTTCTCTCAATTAGGAGGATGTCTTTGACTGTTTTTGTTCTTCTGTGAAGTCTTTTGCCATAAACCTCGGGGGGGATCTTAGGAACTGGACATATTCTGAGAAAGTCCTAATAAATGGCCAACTACAGGCTACCACAACGGCAAAGGACCGTAGAGTATGAAAGATAACCGACATATGTAGATCGTAGATCGTGATCAAGTATAGCTGAGCCTAAGACTCTGTGAAGCACAAGTGGCGTTCCTAGCCACCTGGGCCCGGGTTCGCATTACGGGGCCTCGGGCCGTTCCACCCTCTGAAGGTTGCATCGTAACTTTGACTTGGTCCTTCAAGTGAAGCGCGTCGAGATAGTCCGTATGCATCTTGTCTCGCTTACCCCTTGCTCGCCCTTTTCGTCCTGAAGACTCTTCTCCTCTTGAGCAACGTGCCCACTGGCGGCCTTCTCTACAG
Organism: Penicillium mononematosum; assembly: GCF_028829835.1. Taxonomy (NCBI): domain Eukaryota; kingdom Fungi; phylum Ascomycota; class Eurotiomycetes; order Eurotiales; family Aspergillaceae; genus Penicillium; species Penicillium mononematosum. The sequence goes on along the minus strand of NW_026643272.1, from coordinate 3,077,313 downwards.
AAACGGCATGTCAGCCCATAAAAAGGGTATGAGTCTTCGTCCCAGGGCCTTCTTGTGGCTCAGACCTGAGATATCGCTTGCTGCCTTCAACATTTTCCCGGAATACATTAGGCAGGGCTGAGAGCTGCCGGGGAGTAGGCTGGTCCAGCCATTCCACATGCATTTGGTTTTAGAGCTCCAGGATATGGCCGGGAACGTGGTCGCACTTTCCCTCTTGGAGAACTTTCTCCATGAATCCAGGTCCATTCCCAGAGAAGTCCTTCTCTTCAAACTGCACCCCATAATGGTTCAGCTGGACCGGCCAAAACTGAGATTATCCCTGAATGCTTTCTGCCCTTTGTGAAAATTTGGGTACAAACATGCTTCGAAGGTGAGAACCTTCGATTCGATCCATCGGACAGGGCTCTGGTCGGAAGCGGCCGAGTCCGTAGACAAAACCGTCCCGGTGGGATATCTTTGTAATCTTCCGCAGACATGGTGAAAACTTACTATATATGTAAGGTATGTCACAATTAGCGGACTCGTCATTTCCTGGGTCGTGTCAAGACGTCAGTTGGGAGTGCTCCCTTGTGATCACTTAGACTGATTTGGGTCTGATGTGCTGGAAAAGATACCTGACAAGAATGACGATGATGACGGAGAAGGAGGAAGGAGAGGCGGAGGCAGCGTGTACTAGTAGAGATATTGAGGTACTGGTCTTTTCAGGTTTGTGGTGGCTCCCCTCTGTACAATTTGTGACGCGCCTTCCTTTCGGAAACACCATTGCTTCTGGACCACAATCCCATTTCTATAGCTACCTAAGGGAGATATCCATAGATTATGGATAGCAAACATGTATAGTTAGTATACAAAGAGACCTTGGGACCTGGAGCCTCCGCACGCCGTCTTCGAATTCTATAGCGAGACAATCTTGAATTATGTGGTTGAAATGATTATATAGGAGAGAGCCACCTACATATGTAACCTTGGACGTTACCTACGTAGGTACCTAGCTAGGTATTTGAGGCTGAAGAGGAGATGACTCATTGATACTAGTGTTGTACAGATCTCAGATCTGAACTCCTACCTCGTAGATCGATGGCTTGGCGATCCGTTCGCGGGTCGGGACGAGGCCGACGATCTTGTGGTGCAAACGTTTTCCAGAAAACCTATAGGGAGTACGGTTCCTTATCCGCAATGCTATCTTGGACCATTAATTATCTAAATATCTAGGTTATATGTTGAATACAACTTCTTTTTATCCCTAGGCGATAGTAAATCCAACATACTCCAGGGGGTCATACTTGGCCCCCTAAAACTCGTCAGAAATAGAACTACCACCCGGGCTGGACTATCCACCCAAAGAAACACAGCATGTCTATTCCCGCTGAGCTTCCTTTACATATAACAACAAGGGATGGTTCACAGTATCATACCCAGCAGGCCCCTGAAATCTATGATTTCAAATTGCTAGCCTGTGGAAGTACAGGCTTCGCAGCGGGTGGACTTATCCAGAAAACGGGATAACGGCGTTGGATATTGTTCATGATCAGAGCCACAGCCAGGATCATAGTCGACAAAAGTAATACAACTGGCAGATAATACCAAGATAGTGCCCACACAGCTTCGTCCACTGCTGGAAGGAGGGCCGTGGCGCCGGCTGGAGGATGAGTTGTCTCGGTGACCTGCATAACAACAACAGCAACAGCGGATGAAAGCGAAGCGGCGACCCAGCGCAAAGAATTGAACTTTTCCTCATTGGGTATTAAGCTGAAGAGTTTCGTGACGCATATGCCCACTAAAGCACTCAAAAAATGACCACCGATTAGTGCTCGTGGCTGGGCTAGAGGGCTCTCAATAGCACCGTACACAAGGACTGCTGATGCTCCCTGCTTGTGAATGAGAATTTGACAAGTGCACGTGGAAAAAGGGAGACGCACGTAAGAAGCAATGATACCCGGCACGCCACGTTCAATGAAGTAGGAAGAGTAATTGAATATAGCCTGTACCACACTTAGACCACAGAATGCGGCTATAAATGACCACAAGTGGACGAGATATTTCGGAGGAGGCTTTGGTGCATTCTCACGATAGCCCAGCCAGTGGCTAATGGACTGAGGAAAGCGAGCCAAGAACTCTTTCTCGGAGATCATTATTAGACTCTTGGGAACGAAAATAAGAAACAATCAGAATCTGGGATTCAGATAAGATGCAAATTGAGAAAAAGACTCGAGCAGAAAATGAACAAGGGGTCATGCGATGCACATTTCTTTCGTCGAAGAAGGGCTATAAGGACCATGATTATCACCGTAGGACACTTGTCCCGGATCCCGGCAAACTCCTGGCGCTAGGGATCGGACTTGTAGGTGACCGGGATTTGTAAACAAATACCTCTTCTCTACCAAATCCCGGGGAAATGCCCATAAAGTGACAAAATTGGGATCCCCAATCCCTGTTGTTCGAGAAATCCGAGCCGACGGCTGCCTCCGACAAATGCACAAGCGGGCCAGTCAACCTATTTCCGCGGGCCGAGTTGGGAATCTGGTAGGGGACCTTATTATTCTTCCTCTGCGTAGTCGGCGACATCCTAGCGCCTTGGCATGCAGGAGTCGATCACCGTTGCCAATTCAAGCCCAATTCGCCTCACCGATGTCTGGATAAGACCCTCCGTGTACTTTATCTTGTTCACTTGGAACATCGCAAAAGGGTTCATGATTTCCCTCGCAACATATGTGAAAGTTAGCTCACTGTCTACGATAATTGCATCTCTTACGGGTTCTCGATGTGCGGGAATATACACGAAGTTAGTGAAATTTCCCATATTTGTAACTGATTTAATGATTGAGGTAGTCTTTGGCTTTGATCCATTGTTGTCTCCCGAGCATCTCTAGCGGCAAATTATACAGTACGTCTATGCAATATGATTGTTAAAATGGGAATTGCTATTACCTGCACACTGAAGTCACATTCTTCATTAGAAACTGCACGCTTCAGCCGAGAGCAGATCCTCGATATGCTTAAACAGCAAGATGACTGCCTACTAGTGTTTGATTGCCCTTGCTCAGTTCAGAACACGCAAGAGACATTGGAATATGCTTACCGGCTGCGTGTGGTCGTGTGGTAGAAGGACATGTTGACTGAAATCACAGCTTCAGACTGTATCATCAACTGGTAAGATTTCATCAACTGTCTGGTGGGGAATGAATTGCTTAGGCTATGCCCAGCACGCAAGTTGAGATTTGAGAGTAAATTATACCAAGAGTAATTAATCCCAGGGGTATTTCTTATGCGGAACCACATTAATTCTCGGATCCGAACGCATGTTTGTCGCTATTCGGATAGGCTATCTGTTGATAGCCTATAGCCTACAATCGGACAGTGTATTGGTCCATTACTATAATGTGGGAAATCCAGTAGGCTATACGAAATAAACTGTTCGTTGCGAGATGAAGTAATAGTAACTTGTACTACATTTTATCCGACCTGTCTTCTATATAAACCCCGAAGAATTTCGCGAAGTCTCCGTCACTACAACCAGAAAAGCTCGAAACCATTAGAATTCCAACATGCAGGAACCGACCTATGACCCCAGGTAAGTAAATTACCGAACCAAGTTGCAGTTGGAAGTTAATTAAAGAAACAGCCGCCCGATGCCCTCGCTAGAGATTGCCTACTCATACAAGCTGGTCGGCATCCCGAACAAGACTATCGTCAGCCTGCGCATCGAATTTCCACCCAACGGATCAACTCCCCCCATCGGCATGGGGGCGCGAACGTTGGCGCTTATGTCCTTAAAGGAACGCTCCTTAATAAAATGAACGAAGAGCCTATGAAAACGATTGAAGAGGGTGGAAGCTGGTTTGAAGCACCTGGGTGTCATCATCGCATCAGCGATAATGCTAGCAAGACCGAGCCCGCCACGCTCATTGCTACCATGCTGACGGACACTGAAGTGTTTGAGAGGGACGGTATGGGGGCGCTTATCCAGATTGACGAGGAGTATCGGTAATATGACTAGCCGAGGATTGTAGCGATCGATAGCACATTACCTGTCGAAGAATCCATGAATATAAGCATATAATCAGGGGAGTAAAATCTGTATAGATTTTATTATTAAAGGGTAACCCCCGCGGGAGCAATTGTAAGTAAATTAATTCATTCCAGTTAGACCAGGAGCATCCGCATCAAAAAAGGCACAGAAGTCAAAATTCAACATGTCTAATGTCGGGAATGCAGGCGGAATTGGATCTGAAAGGGACGGGTCAACAGCACCCAAACTAGCCGGAGGATCTTTTGCGAGAAATAACAATTCTCGGGCGACAATTCCAATCTCACGGTAAGTTCGTTTTGCCAGCTTCCAGTGCTCACTTAAACGCTTCAAAGTGCCCATAGCCAACCGAATCTTCTCACGGCTTTTCGCTAGCCGATCCCCAAAATAGATAAACCTGCACGCCGATAGATGTGCAATGGTCACATTGGCAATCATACAAATGATGAAGGGGGAATGGGTCTTCATGTCAGTTGGTAGAGTCAACAGTTCATCAATGCTATTGATAGCCCGGGTGCATTTGACAGTATGTAGATCACGTTCCTCTGAATTATTGCATTTTAGTTGTTCCGACGGGGCCAATGGAGCACAGTGCGAAACGGATTCGATTGCGCTGTGAGTCAACGCTGACAGCGGCCGATGTATTTCAACGGCAAATCTAGGCTTGGATTAGACAAATGGACAACAGCCAATGAAGTTACAAATCTCACGTGTGCATAATGAAGAATGCTTTGAACATCACCTCGTCAAATGACCCATCGGGACGAATTAATTGCCTCTTGTTCGGAGAGAGAAGAGAGCACCATGCTCGAACGCTAGTATCAGAGCTAGCAGCCATTGTGGTATATACCTGATTATCTGTGGTATTGCCTGGAGACAAGGCCCGATCAATCCCGCGGGTCAAGCCAATAAGCTCCGCGTAGGACGAAAAATCGGTTTCATCTTCGCCAAGAAACTCCCTATTCTCGTAATCTTCTAGGGATCGTGGAGATGGAATGGCCTTATAAGAAGGTAAGCGCTATACTTTAGGAGCGAATAACGCGATTGCCATACCCCTCTTTCATACTGTTCTTCTTCACAAGGAAGGTCGGTAGTGATTTCAATGCTGCTCGTTCGGAACGGATACATATGGGTAGATCCTGCGGTCATCAGAGTCGTAACTTGGGGGCAATGATCATGTTTATGCGCCATACCAGCAATGTGGGCATCGGTGATATACATCACCCACCAAGTGCGGCGGCAACTTTCCGCTAGTACGGAATCGGCTTCCAAGTAGATCTGGGCGAATTCCTTTTTGTTCATCCCAAGGGATACTGCCATGCGAATCGCTTCGTCAAGGAGCTCCACGCCACTTTCTGTTTTATTGCACCAGTAGACAGCGATGGAATAAAGTAAGACGGCTTGAATGTCAAATGGCGTGAGAGGCTGGATTGATGACCGGATTTCGGCCACTGAGTCCTGAGCACGTTGGGCCCATGAGTCCAAAATATGAGATGGACAGGATGTATCGAAAAAAGACCCGACATAGCACATCACTCGAAGGAGAGGCTGAATTTTCGCTTCGTTGAGACGAGTCTTGAAATTTTCGAAAGGCAAGGCACAAGGATGAGCCGCATGAAAGAACTCATAATATAAACTCAGAAATGAGAAAGCTGAGTTGGAAGAAGATATTATATCCCCGTTGGTGGTGACAGAAGAGGAAGAACCGACAGTGGAAGTTTGTAGTGATGAGTCAATAGAGGTCTCATATAGATCTCTGACAGGCGACAGCGGGGCTTTCCTTGATTTTGGATTTCCACGTCGGCGTGATACAGGATAAACACATTGTACTGTATTTGTGGCGCAGCGTGAGCATACGGGCTTGCGGCCGTCGCAGCGAATATGTTTATAGCGACATTGTGAGCACGAAAGGGAATTCCGTGTTCCACGCTTGGCAGGTTTGCTTCTGACTGTATCTGACATGTGGGAATATGATAAGGATAGTGTAGTGAGGAAGGAAACCAGAGTCATATCCTGCCGTGGGTGCCCGCTGCCCGTCCATATCAGATTAGTCAGGTCACACCGACCCCAGGGACCCCAGGGTCGGGCCCCCCAGGGCCACCCCTGGAGGACTCTAACTCGGGGGCGCGTGACTCTCGGCACCGGGGGTGGTTAAAATAGTTACCAGTGACAGCGCCAGGCAGATAAGTACATGAAGTCAAATATAGCAGTTGGCCATAATATTAGGCCCCGTTATATATTTAGTCCAGTGTCGCCCAGTCAGAATCGGAAATAGAGAGAGCGAACATAAATTTGGTTACCAAGTCGATCATAATATTCTGTCTCCAATTCGGAGCGCCCTAAAAAGCAAGTGATATTGGTGTTTTGGTATCTCACTGCAGTTTCTTCTGGTCCCGTCTCATTTCTTCAACAATCGTGTAGAAAGAACAATCATGCTTTCGCGGACGGATGAGAATCTTCTGCTTCGCTCCCAAGAGTCACATCACTATGCCAATCTTTGAATGCGCGAGTCCGTAATCTCAAGGAGAACATGCGATCAATCTCCATTGGCGTCCGCCCTTTCATCTCCGGGATAGCCAGCCACACTACAATGACGGCAACTGCGGCGAATCCCGCCATCACGAACCCTGTTTTTGCCCTCAGGTTCCCTTGATCTATGTTGTAGATATACGGCAAGATGATGGCAAATACTGCAGTTCCAATACCGCTAGTAAACCACCCAATACCTTGGGTCTTGGCTCGGAGTTGTAGTGAGGACGCTTCGGCGGCAACCACATGAGACGCAGGCCACGACCCAAGACCAGAAACCATAGTGATAATCATCATGCTAACTGCTGTGTACCTAGTGGTGCCAAGTTAGCTCATCATCCTACATGTCCGATATGGTGACTTACCAAATTGTCACGGTTCCCTCGAAGATCCCTGCTATTCCTATGGCGAACCATAGAACCGTAACAATACCCAGAGTGAGTAGAATGAGGAATCTTCTTCCAAAGGCATTCAGCGACCATAAACTGACAAAATTTGCAATCAGGCCCAGCCCGATACCCAAAATCAAGAATACCAAGCTATTAGATGCACCCATACCCACGATCTGCATAAAGTAGGAGGCATTTGCCAGGAGCTGCAGTCCGAACATCTGGGGTATCACGTTTGCAAAAGCCACAACCAATGTTCGGCGCATGTTGACTCCCCTGAAACAATCGGCGTATCCATGAGTTGCACTCTCCTCGTCCTCTGCTAAAATTGACGCCTGTAACTCGTTGATTACAGCTTGCGAGTTTACATGGGTTGTATCAAGCATTCTCTGTGCGTTGAGAGCCTTGTCTGTCCGTCCCTTTCTCAAAAGCCAGGTTGGACTCTCTGGTAAGAACGCCGCTAGGACAAAAGGGACAGCCGAGAACGGCCATTGCGACGCAAAGCAAATCCGGTATGATTGTGCGCCTGTATGCTTGAGCGAAGTATAAACCACGATCGACCCGACTAGTTGTCCAAGAAGTGTGAAGATCGGATAGAATGCAATGATCGGTCCTCGGAGAACAACAGGGAGTACCTCGGACATGTACGTCTGTGTAACACACAGAAGAATGCCGATACAAATCCCCTGGAAGAGTTTACCGGCGAAGAATACCCCTCGGCGAGTTTCCATTCCGTCCGGTAGATCTGAAATGTAGCATATTGCAACCGCAATGGTGGATAAGAAACTGCCTATAGCGAGCGTAATCCGACGCCCACGACGATCTTGGTAGTAACCACCGAGAATGGAGCCTAACATCAAGCCAATGCAACTGGAGACGTTCCAAAGGGAAAGCCACATGGAAGGGATGATGTGCTTTCCGTCGAGTTCCTGGCCAAAAACAAGTCTTTCCGTGTCAGCAGCGACCCATCCTATTATTTTGCGGGGTTTTATTTACTGGAATTGAGGCATCGCAGCCACCGTCCCTACGATGACAAGGTCATATCCGTAGAGAAGAATTGCCGAGCTTAGCGCCAGGCAATAGCCCACGATTCTGGGGAATTTCCTGATCGATTGCCGAAGTGGTATGTGTGATGGCTTTCTGCTTCCATCAATGCCATCAACGACATCAGCGCCATGCTCATTGAACCCTTTGGTGGTTTGTGTCTCTGCGAGGTTCATATCGTATAGGTGCTTGTAGTAATGACAAGGGGGATGACGAGGGGGAAATTTCTTTGTCTTAAAGCTAGGGATGTATGACCCCTACAATATGGCAGAACAAAGAAACCCGTATAGTAACCTTAAAAAGGGGGGAAAGGTATAATCACTCACCCAGATCTCGTGCCATATGCCAACGGAACAACATCCTCGAACCGAATGTCTTGTTTTTGAGGATTTTCAAGCACTGACCTCAATGTGTCACGAATAACAGGGATAGTTGGTTGGTGTCTTGATCCTATTCGGGTATGAGCTGGTCCCCCGCACGACTGCCAAGGCGATCGACTCGAAAAAGAAGACCATCGCTTCGACGTAACTGGGGTAATACCTGGTCCTCCCGCTGTTATACCATGTGCATGGATCTCCAACATATATAGAAAAAGCCACAATACACGAGACTTTCACAGCTTGTTAAAGGGTTTGCAACGCTCACCTTTGATCTCCTTGGCTTTCAGTTAGAGGGGCCGATGGTATTGAAACCAATCCTACCTTTCAGTGGATCTTACCAGAATGCGATTCGACGTTCGGGATCGAGACCATCTCGCTAGAAGAGTGAACGAGTGGCTGGGGGAAGCGTTGGGAAGAAGCCGAGCCTTGCGTTACGCCTTATGCAGTCTGGTCTAGTGAAAATCCCAGAATCAATTAGGGCTGTCTGCCCACGCCTGGCCTGGCCTGAATGTGTAGGCCGCTATTGAACACAATTTCCGCTGATCACGATAATCCGGAACTCCCTGGTTTACCTGTTTCACATATCAATACTCTCCGCTCTAATCCTATAGTTCTCATGTCAGCGATCTTGCAGGTTTGCATCTGTCAGGTAATTTAGTAGGGCCATTCTAAAATAGGTATAGGATATAGTCGGTTGGCCGTAGTGAAAGCAAGACAATAAATGCATGGAAAGTCAGACGACCCAAAGGATATTATTCACACCTTGGTTTCTTGGAGATGGCTGAGGGGGGAAACTTCGTTCCAAATAGGTTGCAGAAGGGAAGCTAGCTCATGACGACGAATACCTAGGTACATCCGGATAACTGACTGCCAGGTTCTCTGTCAATAGTGCCTTATTTGCTGGTCTGATCGGCCGACCCAGACCCCGATCTTGCCTCCTTCATTTTCTCTAAATCCTCCAAATGTTGTTTTAATGCAGAAATCTCACGTTCCAACTCAACCGATGAAGCGAGTCGATATTTGAGCTTCAAAATTGCAGCTGAAATCACAAGCAGTGCTAGTGATGTAGGGTACGCCCACTGACCAACCTGGCTCGGAGTCTCCTCTGACGGTCCATCGTTGGAGATTTGGATCTCTATCCAAACGACGAAGGCAACTATTGTGAACGGACTGACTATCATGCTGAAGAGTATTCCGAAGAGGATCGCAGCATCAACAAGCACATGGAGAAAGGACCTGAGGAACCGGCGGCTGAGTATGTGTCGCATTCGGCGCCAGACAGGGGTCTTCTCATTTGTCGGTCCTGCTTCTTCCCCATTGTCACCCGGGTTGCTTAGTAGCCTCGTGGCACCACAAACTTCATCTTTGAAGCTTTTCCAAATAGTCTTTCGTTCTTTCCAGATGACCACGATCTGCGCAGATGGGATCCGTGATCGGTAAGGAGGAATCGATAAGCCAAGAGGAGGCAATTAAGGATCAGACAGAGAATGATGAGACTGTAGATATATCGATGCGAGTAAAGGACCTTTCTCCAAAAGCTATGGGAGGTAGCAACTCCGAAGTCTCCCTCTGAGGTGGCTGAATGCAATGAGTCTGGTTTCCGTAAAATTTGGGTTGAATTAAAACAGGGGTTGAAGCAGATATCTCCTAGTTGATTCCATAGCGATATGTTCAAAAATGTATCCCACACGCTGTTGTTCCACGTGGATGTTCTCCATGAGGCTTGCCAGCCGTCATTTGATGTGTCGTTGAAAGGCGGGAGATCAGGAAAGCAAAACATGTACTGGGGTGGTGTTTTGGGTATTCTCGTGGCATATACGAGGGCACATATGGAGCCAGCCAGCATGAGAGCATGCCAAAGATAAAAAAGGAGGTTCCTTGCTCGATCGTGGGTTAGGATGCGGGACCAGCATTGGAGCGGCAGAAAGACGAGATAACCAGTGATAACGATAGCAAGAACAGCATCAGAGTCAAGCTCAAGTGATGCTGGAGAGATCATGACATGGTCTGTTTCAGTTACCAAAGAAGGGAAATCATTTCGCAGGCTGGAGTTAGCGGGCAGGTACGGAATAGCGACAGGTCCAGGATCTTGCGGTGGTTGGTGACTAGAAACCATGATGAAGGCTTGGATTGCCGCAGTTCCCGCGTACGCCGCTGCAGTTCCTAGGAATACATTCATGACCCATCCTGTCCATCGAGTGACACAGGTTGCCAGCAGAAGCGCGTAGAAGAGATATCGCGGACATGAGTTGTATATGGTGCTGATTGGATAGAAGCAGAGAGTCTCCTGGGCAATGAATAAGGGGTGATCCGAGTTGGGATCCATTGGAGAAACGAAGTGGGTGGAGTTGAGGTCAGAGTATTTTTTTTCCGTTCACGTTGTTGCCTTCTTATGTGACTCTTAATCTGGTCACTGACGTCACACATTTTCATTTCACGATCTTCAATATTCAGTCTCAATAAAATGGAAAGTTGAAAATGGAAAATGGAAAATAATCAGTATATTTGCCAATTTTACAGCAACCAGGAACATAGTTCTCGACTAAACAATGAGAAGTCTTCGTAACCAGCGGTCTAATTACACTTCTACACAAGGTAGAAATTCTAATAGATGGTCAATCTACACTATGGCATATAGGTGTCAAAATGAACATTCATTCTCTGTATTCTAAATATTATATGCATCCATTCAAATCCAATCACTAATTCTGACACCCGTGTACCACAGCGCTCCAATCAGAAATATAACCATGCCCGATCTAATCATTCATTGCCTCCGGTCATTGACCTCACCCACAATAAACATTACGAGTCTCGTAACGGGACCACCCCGATGCTTTGGTCTTTTGGCTCGTAGCTTTTCACGGGTTCGGCCCTGTAGATGGCCACTCTCCAACTCCAATGAATTCTCTTCTTCGCTGGAGGCACTGAATTGTTGCGTGTACTCCGCGGCGGGTCGTACTTGAAGTGTAAGGCCGATACCCAGGCACAGAAGAACAACGAAAATCTCCTCTAGGATAGACATCACAAGCTGGATTGTGACATTTCCTGACAGCATATTGAATTCGGTCTTTTGACCAAAGGTGTAGATGAAAGAGTAGATTAATCGCACGAAGATCAAGGGGAGAGAGACTCCAACAGCCAGGAGGAGGCGGTGTTCTCCGTCCTCAATACTTTGAGTTCGTTTCAAAATCAGGAAGAAAAGTCCGAACACGCCGGTCCAGGCAATGAGATAGAAGATGAGCCCAACCTTCGATTCTGTGGTGACAAGGCCATGGGCAATATTGGAGGTTTTTGTTGCGCCGACGATGCTCAGGATCACGCCCACTAGTGCAAATAGCCCAACAAGTCGGAATACCTTCGGAGGTAGAGGCTTGGCGGTCTTTCGCATAATAGAATCATTTCTGAGAAATGTCGTTAGCTCCAAATCATCAAACTCCACGAGTAAAGGTGCTGCTCACGCTCGTGATAAAAGACCAATGCAAGCCAACAGTAATGGCGACAGTCCGAGTGAAGTACAGACAGCCCAGGTAATGTATAGATTAACATTGGAAGGATATTGAATTGTGGCCAAATAGCATGCTGCGCCAACAATGCGGGCAAGAGAAAATAGGATTAAAAAAAACCAGCCCGAGCTCCTTTTGAAACCATGATAGAACGCCATCCAGATAGAAATGAAGAGGGCTGGAGAGTAGACAATGATCTCTAGGATCGAGATCCCATGTCGATAATCGATGGCCATAATCGCGAGTGAGAATGAAGGGTATTGAAATCAAGAGGAAAACAGAGATTGACTGATGCTTGTATTATCCTCAACCCATGGGGCATTGTCTGCTATTTAACTGTTCCAATGTCATCTCAGTTCGCATTGCTTTCCTATCCATCTCTTGTCGTAGGGCAGTGCAAAATAATTTCGATAATCAGACCCACGCGCCTTATGGAAAAATAAGAGTTAGGGATAATTCACTCGAAGGAATAATTGACCAATCGCATCTGCTCAAGCACGCGGTGCATACTATATTCGGGTTAGCGCATTTCTGGCTCAGCCTCAACTCCACAAACCCATTGCTTGGTCAACAGTCTGACAATCTCCAGGGCTATGTCGCGTCTCCTACCGCAAAAGGATCTAGCGAACTGGATAAGCTGGCTTATTATTCTTCTCGGGAATCCCAGCCATGCCTCTTGTCATCATGGTGACTACATCATCGCTGGTTCCAGAATTTGCAATTCACGGGCAAGTGTAGACAACCTTGGAAGTCATGATAATGCTGTAATATATGCGAGGATAACGGCGCTTCGTTAGATCAGTCTGACTGAGCATTATCGCGACTTTTCACTGCGGTCGCCGTCTCTCCATCATTCGCGACCGTTGGTGTGACATTCAGCCCTAGTCAGAAACTTTTAGTGTGAGAAGCCCTATCTTAGCATTGTGACTCAGCTCCGTATGCCGGTTCTAGACTTGCCAGTCGCTCTCGCCCCTGAATTTGAGATTAAGGTCGGGAACTTTGGGCTCCGACGTGGTAAGTCTGTCCCATACTGTGAGCGGTGTAGTGATGAGACCGCGAGCCTCCGAAGTGCTGAGATAGCAATCATCTCAATGAGACAAGATGGTTCAGTATATTTGCACGATGGTGATCTAGCTGGCATTACTACAGCCTGGTTTCTGTTGAGATCAACGCTATAGATGATATATCGGCATGGATTCCAATGATGGCGGAAGGCATCTGGAATACGCGTCGTCAATGATTTTTGTGCAGCAAGGCACATTGCTTGCAACGCTAAAATCCAACAGCAAAATCTTCGATGTGACAGCTAGCAGATTACCACGTAGATCAGGAAGATACTTGCATTATTCCAAGATTGAAGCTGTATGCCTTCCCTGATATATATTGACGACGATAAACCGCGAGATAGGGGTACTGCGAGTAGCCCACTATGTTTGACAGGCGAGAGAAGAGCTGGCAGAAGGAGTCTGAGAAGGGAGAATATCATACAACTAGCCACCTACAGACGGGGAAGTCGGCCTAGGGTAATATAGCTATCGGTGGCTGGAAAGGTACGGCATTGAAGGGGCAAACCATTCTATTTGCCCGTTTCCTCCTAGATATTCCGCAGTAATCGATCACGGCGAGAGCCGCTAAATCAAGTGAATATATTATCTAACCGTTCAAGTTGGTTCGGCTTTGGAATTTCATCATGTGCAAGGGGGGGCGAACGTCAACACTGGAGACATAGGCCACTTCATAAGAGGACTAGCGGATTGATGGGACATGCTCTATGTTTTGTATCCCTAAAGGTCTGGCTTTGCTGCTCCTAATTCTATAATTTCTGTCTTACCAGGGTAACAAGCCAGTACTATCGATGCGCCTACTCAAAAACAATCATGCTCCTTGGCCGGATTATACGTACATGTCCGCTTTGTGGAGTCAACTTGAACTCGATTGCACAGCCGAGGTCAATATAGAAGTTTCAGCATCCTTTACCGCAATTTGTACAATTCTTCCATAAACTGGCAACCCTTGTGTTTATCACTGGGCCTGTTCCTCGTGGATGTTTCCCCGCATCCCGGCTATATGGTAGAATGACCGTTGATCGACATGCCAAAAAGATTACGATCACCGTCTCCTAGACTTTTTTAGGCTTATCGCCGGAATTCATCGTATTTCTACCGTTTATCGTATTCGCATCGTATAGATATGCCGAGGTGTTTTTGGTATGAATCACCACGCGTAGATGAAAGGAAGTATAAGAATGCGCTCGGTTTGTTAGTAGATCTAGCTCTTTATTGTCAGCAATCTACCCAATTGTTTATTCTGTTTGCTGCTTTGTCCCAATTTAGCACATCAATCATGATATCCTTAGCCTTGGCCCTAGTGGGCGTTTTGGGGCCTGTTGGTTCATTGGCAACTGATCCCGGTCCGGCAGCTTGCTCCAATATAACATCGCAACTGGGATCTTCCAAAGTCGTCACCGGCAAAACTAGCTTGAAATATGTCGCTAGCACTGAGTATTGGAGCACCCCCCCAGGATGCCTACAAGCCATCCTGTGTCGTCTATCCTTCATCCTCAGAGGATGTCTCTGTGGCTCTTCAGGCCATTCAAGCATCTGGCAGCCGGTTTGCAGTCAGAGGAGGGGGCCACAACCCTAACAAGTTCTTTTCGTCAACCGACAAAGGCGTCCTCATTAACTTGAGCAACCTCTCGGAAAAATCGTATGATCCAGACACCACGCTTGCAACATACGGACCAGGTGGTATATTTGGCGACATATACAACTACTTCGAGGATTATAACCGCACTGTGGTTGGAGCTCGACTCTCCGGGGTGGGAACCGGTCTCGCGCTGGGTGGTGGCATGAGCTATCTCTCTCCCCAATATGGCATGGCCTGTGATTCATTCAGGGAGCTGGAAATTGTACTTCCTGATGGTCGAATTGTGACAGCGTCCAATACTTCCAATCCAGACCTGTTCTTTGCGTCCCGTGGTGGCGGAGGCAATGCCTATGGTGTTGTAACGAAATATACGGTCCAGAGTTACCCTATCGGGCAATTCTTCGCGGGCAATATCATCTACGCCTTTCCCCAGAAGGATACCGTTGTTGAGGCAATTAGTAACTTTATCCAATACAACACCGACCCCAAAGCTAGCATTATTGGTACTTACGAGAAGCTACCCACCCCCGATTTGAATCTCAACCTGGACGAGGCCATTATCATGTTCCTAGTCTACGATGGCCCTGACGCAGGCGATGCGTTCATAAACTTCACGAGCATCCCACATCTCCTCGACACTACTGGTCTAAAGTCCTACCCCGAGGTAGCCGATATGCCACTTCCAATCGCCACCGAGGCTTCACGCGGGAACAATATCTTCCGTGTTGGAGTCCACCATGCTGATAATGATGAGTGCAAGAATGCCCTGGATGTGTGGCGTAACTGGGGCGAGTCGAACAAAGGCAAATATCTACTCCTTTCCCTCGATTTCCAGCCTGTCCCAAAAAGCTTGACAGACGCCAGCAAGGCGCAGGGTGGAAATGCAATGGATATGCCCGACGGTCCATGGTTCTGGTTAAATTATTTGATCACAACACTGCCGGGAATGAGCCAGCCAGACTATGATGCCATACAGTCTAGCTTCCGTGATATGGTTGCGTCGACAACCAATGCTGAAGGTCTTCCGTTGTTTATCAACGACGCAAACTATGATCAAAATCCCTTATCAACCTTCTCTACATATGGGAAATTGCAAGAGATCAAAAAGAAGTATGATCCGGACAACTTCTTTGCTGACAAGACTGGGGGTTGGTCATTTGACTAGTGGCAGTGGTCTCTACAACTTTTCCATTTACGGGTAATTATCAGTATACTACTTCGACTTTGAAAGGTCTTGTTTATAGCCATCGCAATATAATAGTAGATACTAATGTTTCATCCATACCATAGCCAAATTCAATGTGTATTGTTGGACAGATTGTCTCACATAAATGTCGATGTTGTGGTCTCAGCACCACTATGATCTCATTCCCTCAACCAGGGATTTTGATATCCTTAATACCATTCCTTATGCTCCGTATGCAAAGTACCCTTAGGTAAAAGCCAAGGTGTAACCTAACTAGCAACAGAGATACATTTGATGCCATTTATAGAGTCATTTTTACCATTGGTTGGAATAGTGTGATTAACAACTAGGCGTAAACACCCGTTAGCGCGTTCCCTAGCCAATTTACTAGTTTCCATCCCAATTGAAGATATCGTGTAGTGGAAATCAGTGCTTTTAAAGAGCATACAAGTTCGTTGAGTGGGAATTATCGTTGGGTTACACAGCTGTGTTTGGCGGTATTTCCGAATTATCCAATTATCCATCGAGTTCGTCTAACTCCTCTTGGCCCTGTCTATGTACTCTTTGGAAGACTTCCAGATACCCCTCGCACCGATCGCAATATCCCGCCGTCCATCATAAAGTGGGAAAATCACAACCGCCCCAAAAGCAGCGAACTGCCAAATGATGCCAACAACTACCCAACCACCGAAGAATGACTTCGTGAATATGTAGTCGCGATATAGGGGAAGAGGCCAAGCAACGAACGTGACCAGCACGATAGCCCCGAACATATACCAAGCAATTTTGAGCCATCTGTACAGCTCTTTCAATGTTGCGTCGTCAAATGGGTGCTCAATATCGTCGAGGTTGATTTCCACGGAAGATGGGGACGAAGCCGGCTTCGTATCGTTCTTTTCGTTCTTGTCGTCAATCTGCTCTGGGTCGTTGTTGATGCTTTCTGGTTGACTATCAACAAATGGTTTGACAGACTCAGCTACACCCTTCGAATCACTTGCGGGGTCTTCCTCGCTGATTTCGTTCAATGTGCTAGTATCTGAGGGGGTTGGCTGGATTTTTGCTTGATCTGCCAGTTCAATTCGAAGGAACACCCTCCAGTCGAACTTATAAGGTTTGTAGAGTGACAGTACAACGGAATAGAGGGCCGGCGTAAAGAAGGAAGCGATGGCAGCATATAGTGCCGGATAAGGATTTGTAGTGGTCGTGATGTTGATAGTGCCATACATATACTCGGTTGTTGCCAACCAGACAGCGAGACCTGTAAAGAAGCCAAGAACTGGAGAGATAATTGCAGCTATCCGAGTCTGCCGAGACCAGAACAAAGTTAGAATCATAGGGATAATTCCCGGGCATGAGATGATGGGTCTCAGGTACCCGATCCATGTCATGTTTGCCCCTCCATAATTGAGAGCGATGGAGATGCCGGTGATAAAGACACCGTGGATCACCACAGTCAAGTGGCTCACTCCCACAATTTGCTTGTCGGTAGCCTTTGGATTGAGGTATGTCTTATAGATGTCATAAGACAAGATGCTACTGACAGCAATCATTGAGGAGGAAACGGTACTTGTCAAAGCCATGAACAAAAGGAAAAAGAAGCCAATGATGCCTTTGTCTCCGATGAGTGCTTTGATGGTGTATGGCATCACCATGCCCGAGCTAACTTCAGTGGCGGTAAGCAAGCTAGGGTAGGTGGGAAAGATTGGTGTATCGTGAATTGCCCTCGTTGCCAACCCGATGACTGTGCCCAGACCCCAGGGGATACCGAAAACAGCCAATGCAGCTATATTATATCCTGGCACTGTTGCCTTGACCTCCGTCGCAAAGGACTTTTGCCAAAATGCGGTATCCTACCAATGACATATTAGCTTTGTAAAAGCTTGACGTTTTGTGAATCTCGGTAGCCTTTGCTAGGGACCTTTCAAAGATTGCCTTGGAAAGTCGACTTACCATGACGACAAGTGCCAGGTTTCCAAATTTTAGAATCAACCCCCAAATAATTGCATCCTTGGACTTGAATGTAAGGAGTGAACCTTCATAGTTTCCGGGGATGTAATTATCCGCAGCTGTTGCAATAAGTTTATCATACAAGCCACTTAGTCCACCAACTGACGAGTTTGTCAAAACAGCGATCGTAAAATAGATGATGAGAATAAGGGCAATAGCAGTGTGCAAAAAGTCCGTCAGGAATGTGGCCTTCAGGCCACCGACGGCTGTATAGAGGACAACTATAAGGAGGTTAGCTCTTGGTTCCTGAGATATTCTCAGAATAGAAATAAGACGGACCTCCGAGGGAACGAGGATAGTTGCCGCTACATAGTGCATGCCAGAAACACCATGAATTAGCTGAGAGCCCGTCATAATCATCGAGGCGCAGCCGAAGACGTTGTTGACGAGGTTGAGCACAATAAACACGAGATGTCCAATCCTGCCATAGCGCATCCGAACCACTTCAAGCGATGTATGAGCATAAGGTACCCGAATCTTGGCCATAACACCGAGTGCTGCCATCAGTGCAATTTGGAAACAGAGACCAGATCCCCACCACTATGGCCCATTAGTCGTGAAAGGTCATTTGAGGGTATTAAGGTAACATACCAGAGGCACCGCAAGACCGTATCTATATGTCATTGCCGCGCACAATACTGTTTCGTTGATCCACATCCAGGAACTGAAGACTGCAGATGCACACAGTCCTCTCCCTACGGATCGATTGGCAACCATGAACATTTCCGATTTTCCAGAATCTTCAGCAAGATATGCTTTCTGCACCTTGACGGCAACCAAAATGACACCACAGAACAACACGCTGAGGCCAATGAGAAGGCCATAGGCCGCCCCTTGGGGGATCAAAGCCAACTTGGACGTATCTATCGTGTTAGACATGTCTGGGCAAAGTAAAGCCAAGTTCAAAATCGCAGGGCCGAGAAATATTTATTGTCAGGAAGGTCCACCACATGTTCGATGCCAAGCCTGGTCTCTGTAGATTTGCAGCCAATTGGCATGCTCTGAAGGACTGCATAACAATCAGAGCTGCCGTGTGGGCGATATATCTCACGTCGTCCATGTCCCCAATTGCGTTATACGGAATGAGTTGTCGAGACGTGACTAACATGACTAGACACAGGGTGATTGGAAGATCGAAATTAAGCTAACAAGGTAAACATGTGGTAATTGCGGAACGGATGTGGGTGCGAAGGGGATTTTGGTTGGGATTGCGTGCCTTGACTTCCAGATTGCGATAAAACGAGTTGGAATCGCGAAAGACAAGGGTCACTGCGTACCCCACAGAGGCTATTTTATCGGCCGATATGGGATTCAAAATATTCATCTCAAATGTCGAATACCGATTACAAACGGGAGATTAGCCTTCAATGACCCTGTGCGATGGTGACACCGCTTGGCGTACACTTCTGCCCGTTATATGTACAAAGCGGTCCCCGGGCCATATGGCGCCTGGGCTATGGAAGCACCCTAAAAGCAAGGCCGATCAGTACAGGTTTCTGTCATTCTAGACCGAGCTAGCTCAGTTGCTTGACAAATCCGGCTTCTATGCGATGTCCATTGCGGACACCCGGGGGACGTACGATGTATACAAAGGCCCCAGTAATGTTGTGCCCACGTTGGCATCGGGTGCACAATTTCCTGCCATTGACCCGTTGTACCTTGTTCCTCCCATGTCCGCTGTCACACGGAACCTCATTTTTGGAGTTCCAGTGTGGCATACGAGAAACCGTACGCGCTCGCACGCTGAATCTCTATCTGGATCATCTCAGTCAGGGTCATGTGGTGTGGAATATTGTCACTTCGTACCTGGACAGCGCAGGCCGAGACCATGAGTTGAACGAGCAGATTCCTCACGATGAGTGATACGCACTAGCGGATGAATACTTCGGGGTGCTTTACAAGCTCTGGGAATGAAGCTTCCGAGACGACGCCGACAGCTCGGAACGTACATTGCTAGCGATGGTGTGTGAGAAACAAACCACAAAGGGAAATACTTTTAAGTGCCTAGGCCTCATTTCTGTGACCAACCATTTCTGTTCCAAGTCGGTGTCTCTGAGGCTGGTGGTCAATTCGGTGGAAGGCACGGGGAGGCAATATTCATCGGTGGTCAGACCCCCGAGTGTACTCGCTTGAGGGTGAATAATATACGGAATATTGCCAACCAGAAAGGCCGTGATCTCAGTCATATCAAAGTCATTGTGGTGCCACGGCTCGCGAAGTGGTTATTGGATCGAAGTGTTCGCCTGGAGAATCATGGAAGCAAGTACAAGTGGCGGGCAAGGGAGACCATTCCTCGATATCAGATTACGAAGAACTAGTTTACAGGTACAAAGTACGGAGTACCAGGTGTCTTGTCGATATACCTGGAGACCCGTGGACCCACTTTTGTATGACCTCATTTTTCCCGGCTCAATTAGTAATTCGACCCGGAGACCGTCGGGCCCGAGTCCCAGGGGCCCTGGGACAGTCTTACAAATCAAATATATTAATATAAATCGTTTGAACTGACCTGTTTGAATACCACCAAGTCCCAAGTCACAAGTCACAAAATGAAAGAAGCTATTATCGACAAGACCGTTTCGGTCATCATCCGCGACGTTGACATCCCCACTCCCAAACCCGGCCAGGTCCTCATCCGGGTAGTGGTGTCGGGTACCAACCCGAAGGATTGGAAAGTCCCCAAATGGCAACCAGATACTGTCCTGAACCAGGGAGATGATATCGCGGGGTATGTGGAGGCAGTGGGGAAGGAGTCCGGAACTTCCGCAAGGGAGACAAAGTGGCGGCGTTCCACGAGATGCTCAGCCCCCATGGAAGTTATGCCGAGTACGCCATTGCATGGGAACATACGACATTCCATCTCACCGAGAAGACCAGCTTTGAAGGTATGTTTCCCGCATCCTGATTATCGTGAGGATGAAACTAAACATATTGACCAGAGGCTGCTACTATCCCCCTCGCTGCGATGACTGCGGCTTTGGGCCTATATCAAGAACTGAGACTGCCTCTGCCTTGGGCTCCTGCCGATAAGCCCACACCACTGGTTGTGTACGGCGGTGCCACAGCGGTTGGGGCATTTGCGATCAAGTTCGCTCAGCTATCGAACATTCACCCTATTATCGCTGTTGCAGGCAAAGGCGCACCCTTCGTTGAGACACTGATCAGCAGAGAAAAGGGAGACACGATCGTCGATTATCGGGAAGGCGATGACGCCGTCCGCTCGGCGATCAAAGCTGCCAGCAAGGGGACACCCATTCACCATGCCTACGATGCCGTGTCCGAGAAGGGAAGCTATATAAATCTGGGCGCTGCTCTCGATGCACCTGGGAAGATCACTGTCGTTCTACCTGCGGAGGCTGATAAGGTGAAGGAGCAAATCAGCATCCACCGGACTATGGTTGGGTCTGTTCATATGCCCCCTGCTAAGGGCCAGGCTCTTGGTGATAAGGAATTCGGAGCTGCTTTCTTCCCATTTATTGGCCAAGGTCTGGCACAAGGCTGGTTCTCAGGCCACCCGTATGAAGTGAGGAAAGGTGGATTGGGGGGTCTCGAGGGCGCATTGAAAGATCTGGAGGCCGGCAAGGCTTCTGCGGTGAAATATTTGGTTAAGATTGCCGAGACTGAGGGAGTCCAGCAATAGTTATATAGCCCGAGAAACTGGTCTCAAGTTATTCTGTGAATACCATGACAATCATGCTACAAAATGTATGCCAAGCCAGATCGGGTTATATAGATCGGGAATTGTAGATCGGGATCGAAAATGACATCACCAATAAATTCTCAAAGTCGCGCACACGAATACACCCCGTGGACTGCCTCCATCCCAATTATCAATGCCCAACACCGCCTCATCCTGCAATGGCAAAGCGCACACTCGATGCATTCTTCAAGCCGTCAACCACCGCTCCGAAACGTCCTAAAACCGATTCCATCGAATCCAACACCGCAACCGCAATCTCACCCCCAGAGCCAAACGATATCCCAAACGAAGACACCAAACCAGCGAGCCAGCACCCAAGCTATCCAATCTCAATCGCCCAACTCCCCTCCCACATCGAAGTAGGCCTAGAACATGCAACCCCAGCAAACGCACCCCGGGCAATCAACAACCAACCACACCTCGACCTCCTCCACTTCCAGCCATACATCCCGCGCGCAACAGCAAACGAGCTATTCAAATTCCTCCGTCGCGAACTCCCCTTCTACCGCGTCCAATACACAGCACGCCGCGGCGACATCGAAACGCAAATCAACACACCGCGATGGACAACGGTCTTCGGAGTCGATGAGACATCGACTTTCATCCAAGAACAGGACAACCCCAACAGCCTCGTTCTAGTAGAAGCAAAGACCAAAACCCCAACCCCGAAAACAAAATACCAGTGCACGCCGCGCCCAATCCCAGCTTGTCTCGATCTCCTAAGGAGACAGGTCGAAGCCGCGAATGCAGCCGCAAACGCAGATAACAAAAACCCCGGCTATAATTTCTGCCTCGTAAATTACTACGCCAGCGGAGACGACAGTATTGCATTCCACTCCGATGACGAGCGTTTCCTGAGGACCCGAGCCGAATATCGCCTCGCTGTCACTGGGCGGCGAGCGGGATTTTCTAATGAAGCATAAGCCTTTCGTATCCGGGGGAATTGCGAACCGGACGACGGGTGGATGCGTGCCTGGTGCTGCGCGCGCGCAATGTCCGGGCCGGGTAGTACCAGTGCGATGAGGGGGAGTTGTACGGATTCGGGTGTGACATTGAATACCGTCTCTTCTCCTGAGTCTAGGCCTGCTGCTACGGTGCCACTGCAGCAGATCAAGATGAGTCTGGGATCAGGCGATATGGTTGTTATGCGCGGGGCGACGCAGTCGAATTGGTTGCATAGTATTCCTAAAAGGAAGGGGAAGGCTGGGGAGGCGACGAGGGGGCGGATTAATATCACCTTTCGGCGGGCTGTTGTTCCTGGCGGGACCAATAATTATTATCATTATAATGTTGGTAGTGGGGGGATGTATCGGTGGGATGAGGTTGCGAGGGAGATGGTTCTGCAGGATAGCAAGGTATAGCTACGCGGTAGCTACCCGGTGTATGATTGAACAGGAATAAGATTTGAAGGAAATAGAATATACATGGGTGCCGTAGCACGAAAGGAATATCTCATGCTCATGACTTGGACGTGCAACTCGAGGCGAGACAGATGATATCACTGTGATAGCTCTCCCGGCACATTTCAGTCTTTGTACATTTGCTTCTGACAGGGAAAAGAAAAAATAGACATTGAAGCAAGTCATCATATGGCATTGGTACTGCATCTTCCCAGTAACCATGGTATTTCTCCCCTAGGGAGTTCCGGCAAGTGCCGGGTAATAAAGAAACGTATTCTGGTTCGAATACAAGAGAGCTATGGGCCCTTGTAGGCATCAGAAGAGTGATTTGAAATGATCAGTAGTTGAAGATGACTTCCTCGCCGTAGACATCTGCGTAGCATTGGAACAGATCAGGGCAGCTACAATCAAACATGTTAGCGAGGGAAATAATATAACTGCAGGACAACTTACAAGACAGGATCCTTGCCGAAAACGATGTGCCATGAGTACTCCATAATGTTCGAAGTAGCCTCGTCCGGCAGGTCATTGTCCATCACCCAGTCATACATGCGCTGGTAATCGGTACGGGGGCGCTGGAGAATCTGCTCTCGGGAGACGGCAAACTGGGAGCAGCACGGGGCAGCGATTTCGCGGGGAACGGGCTCGCCAGGAACAGCTGTTTCCACGCAGCAGCGTAATATGCCTCGCCCGGGCTTTCGGGATTCGGGGGTTGACGGAATGGTTGGATGGCCGAGGGACATCCTGGGCTCAATTGGCAACGCAAGTTGACAAAGCCTGCCTGTTGCACGAATTCTTTCTGCAATGCCCGCACCGAGTCCACGTTGCTGTAATCCATGGTGTCGATATGCCAGCCGGCAATTACGCCGTCGCGGTGACTATGCAGGAAGACCACAACGTCTGGAAGGTCGTCGTAGTGGTCGACCAGGTATTGAAGGTAGGGGAGAGCCTCGCGACCCTTGTTCTTCGGTGTGTGGGTTGGGCATTGGTATCGTCGACGGTGTAAATGACGCTGCGCCATCTGGAGATATTCATTAGGCTGTCTTCCTCTGGGAACGTAATCGAGTCACACTCACTCTGCCAGTTCTGCGCCAATCCAAGCGGTATCTTCCTCCTTGCGCTTGCCCATCACAATGGCACCTTGGTTAGGGACCACGATTTCGGTGGTCTGGTAGATTAAAGCGGGTTTATTATCCGATGCAACCCGCCATTTCCGTTGCGGTCCGTTATCAGGTTCGGGTTTCGGTCTGAGGGATGTGCGGAAGGAGCCGGTGTCGAAGTGCCATATATCCTGAAGCGATTCACCTTTGGTCTTCAGATTGCGACAGACCAAGACGAGAGTAAAGATAATTAGTGCGGCAGCGGCACTAACACGGAGTGACAACCTCATCGCATAACGTGATTGTCGGGTTCGAGGGAGAGGGTATAGGGGTGGTGAGTGTGTGAGAGATATGAGAAGAGGCCAGTGTCTCAGAACGCAATCTTAGGGAAGGAATAAGCACCGACCCATGTGGAGGCCGGGGATCAAACTGACTCGCGTACTCCGAACGCGAGATGACGAAAGTGCCGAGTCAAGGGATGAAGTACTTCAAGAAGGAATGGAATCAATTGAAATAAGTAATATGAGACGGAAGAGGTCCCTTTCTCCAGGAAGAGAAATGGTAAAAAAAAAAAGAAGAAACGGGAAAAAAAAAGAAGGAAGTCAGCGCTTTCCTTATTTGGGAGAGCGGACTCCATCTGTTTCTGTTTCTGATCCATTTTGGGCCATTGGGGGCATTTTGATTGGAGGAAATGAAGGATCTCGGCCAATCTGCTTGAGTTTATTTATTATTTATTATTTATTATTTATTATTTATTATTTATTATTTATTATTTATTATTTATTATTTATTATTTATTATTTAATATTTTTAATTTCTGTAATTTCATTTATTCAGGGGTACATAAGGCTTACTCGACTGTGTGAGGTTACTTCGACACTTAATATCAACCTGGTCCAGCAGTTGATGTACATTCCTGAAACCATTTCTCTATTGGGCACTATACGTGATACACATCCCATGCAAGGGGATACCTCCCGTGTTTGAACTAAGTGCAGATCAATTTTCAATCCTCCGATATACTCCAACGCCAAAACTAAAAACGGGTATGACCAACGCCAAATACAGTTCCAATCCAAACCTAAGACATCATCCCCAAAATAAACCCAAGGCAACCACCAAGATAATATCCAAGACATCAGCCGCGCACCGGCAAAATATTCACATCAAAATACTCCGAATCAGGCGCCAGCCGACCAACCACACATCGCAGACTGGGCAAAACATCCAACGTTCCCTTCTCAACCGCCCAATGATGTTCTGCTAGATGAGCCATAAAGATATCCAGATTCCCATAAACCTGCGTCGAGCCCTGTGCCATCGCACAGCAGAAGACACAACAAAAGGTGCCGCGGGGAGTATTGGGAGCAAAATGCGCTGCCGGGTCCCGCTTACAAGGCACGTGTGATTTCGCCAAGAACTCGAATCGATAGCGAATACCGCTGGCTTTGTGCGTACGCACGCTTTCCTCGAATTGCGGGTTGCGACTGGAACTCTTAGGGGCCATGGGTGCTTCAAACGCGCACTTCGTACACCGCAGCCATGACTGTTGCGTGTAATAACCTGATCCGGGCTCAGAGTAGATTTTGAATCCACGAAATCCCGTGTGCACTTTCCACGCACCTTTGCAGAACCCCAGGTAGTTGTTCGTTTTGCTGGGTGGCCATAGCGGTCTGATTGCTTGGGTAGATCGGTCGGTGCTGCTTCGGGTGGAGGGGTTCGACGTGTTGGAGTCTGTTGAAGCCGTCGAGTTTGCGGAGAGGGAATCTTGGCGGGCTTGTGTGGGTGGGGAGATGGGCGAGAGGAGGTTGTTTTCTTCTTCGTCGATCGGGGTATGGCTGATGGCGTCCTCGGAGTCGGAGTCTGTGGGGCTTTCTTGCTTCCACGGGTTGCCCCAATACACGTCGTGGGGTATCGAGCTTGATCGCAGCTTGGGTCTACGCGGCGTAGCTGGTGTGATATCGAGTTGTGGAATCGGTCCAGGCGTCGACGGTGACACTTCGCTATTTCCTCCGGGCTGTGGTAGGTAACAAGGCTCGGGCGCTGACGACGGGAATGACGGTATACTCCAACGACCTGGGCGGGGATGGAACAAGTCGCCCATACTACTCACAACTGACCCAATGCCCGATGATCGTGTGCGAGGTCTTGGGTTGGTAGCCTCGCTTTTTCTCGCTGGCCCCGGTGTCTCCGTCGGTGAGGCGCAGACGGCCTCCGGTAGGAACTGGCCTTGTGTATAACTGCCTGGTGATGCAGGATATCTGCCGGAGGGATACCCCATCTCTGTTGTATGGAATGGCAAGTATCTGTCCGGACCTTTGGTGGAATGTCCTTGGCCATACAAGTTCATCCCATGATAGGTCGGATCGATGGACAGCGAAAAAGACGGTGGAACAGACGGTGGCGTTGAGATACGCTGGTATAAATCTCCCAAAATGAGTATAGTACGAGCGCGACCCTGCTCGGACTCTGTCTGCAACGCCATGAGGTCCAAAGTCGTCCCCGCTCCTGCGCCTCGCGAAGGTGTCTTAACAACGCCCTTGCAATTTGATGATAATATCTTTCATCTGCTCACGAGCGATCGAGTCACCTTGCTCGTATCGCCAGCCAAGTTCTTGGCGATGCTGATCGAACCGAGATTGGATCTCAGTACGGCCGCGTGCGAGGGACCGTTCTAGTTCCCGGGTGGACTGGCGCTCGTGGTATTTCTTCCTAATGGCAGTAAACATCCTCGCTCCGTCACTGTAGGCGGAGACGACTGTTTGCCGATTTGGGTTTGTTAATCTCATCTATTGATAGGAGGACAGGAGATGATCTTACTAGCTGCCACACAGGCTACGACCGCAATCACCTCCACCCCGGACATGGTGAGTGAGATGGAATTAAGGATATATGGAACTGAGGGGTGGAATACGAGCACTGTCTGTTTTGGTATCAAAGAATAAAGCAATAAGAGATAGACTAATTCTTTTTGATATAAAACAAGAAGCTTGGAGGAGATAAGAGAAGAGAAGAGAAATACCCAGCAAATGGACGTATTTGGCAAAAGAAATTTGGCCCTAAAGTGTGACGCAGACACAGACCTGATTGAAATCGACAAGTCCCTCTGATAGCAAAAGCACAGTCCACCTGGGCAGTTCTCTTCGATTGGCCCCGTGGGTTCTTTGACCAATTGGGAAAGGAAATTCTCCGGTGTAAGCGAAATGAGGGGGCTCAGCCTCGGTGGGAATGTATCATCAGGTGAACTTGAACTGCATGATGTTGTTTCCCATTAGTATGGTGATATAGTAAAACCATCCATAGATAAAAGATATACATTTTCATAGAAGCATAATAGTGCAAATCAGTGGCGATGATCGATGATCGGATCCACCGACTCCACAACCGATTTATAGAGACGATCCTTTGAAGTGACATATGCTGATTGTATATGGCATCCTTATTGAACAGACAAACAGTATCTTCATTCATGCATAGCTAACCAAATAGAAACAAGACAAGGCCGCCTAGCCAATCCAAGCCCTAACTACACTATTCTAACCCATAAATCCATACATAAACAAAAGTTACAAAAAAAGAAACGCTAGCTCAAATGCAAAGACAAGAAAAAGCAAAGAACACCAACCCCCGTCCTCTTCAATGATCAACAACATCGTCCCTTATTGGGTGATGCACGCATAACGCGCTCCTCCTCAGCACCAGCGACATTAACACCAGGTGCCGCCAAACCCAGCCAACTCCTCCTCTTATCACCATGACCAAGCCGGAAACTCCCCGTGCCCTCCACAACCCCAGGGTTAAAAGGGCCGATGACCCCATTCGCCATGGGCGTACCAGCAATCGACAAAGCCAGCTCGGCATCCCGCCGATTGCGCTGCTCGACCAGCTTACGCGTAATAACGCGGAAAACTTCATCAATTCCCTCGCCATCCCGCGCGCTGATCTCATGACAGCAGTCCCACCCAATCTCCTGCCCCCAGAAAGCCGAACTGCGCTTCGAGTCCGGACTCTGCAGTGCTGCAGCGCTGGCGCTGGCGTTCGATGCGCTGCCGCCACTCCCTCCAAAGACAGATGTTCCAAAGCCTAGCCCACCCATGCCTGCTGTTGCGGTCGGTGGCGGGGTGGAGGCTTGGGTTGGGTATAGTTGTTCGGCGACGTATGCGATTGTGCGCTCGAAGGGGACGCGGCGGCGGGAGGGGTCATCGGCGACAATGTCAGATTTTGTACCTACGACATGGATGATGAGGGAGTCTGTGCCGTCATCGTTGGGTGTGATGTTTTTGCGGAGTTCGCGTAGCCAACCGGCCATTTCTTGGAAGCTGTTTTGGTCGGTGATCTATGTAGCCAGTTAGTATTAGTGTTTATATACATACATAATATATATAGATATATATGTATATTCTTTTTCTTTTTTCTTATCTTGTAGGTTGCGCGTGTATAGGAAACAAATACAAACGCAAGAAGAATGGAGGAGAGGGGAAATGGTGCGGAAGTGGATGCACTGACATCATAGCACAGGAGCACTGCTTGGGCTCCTCTATAGTAAAGTCTCGACATGCTGCGAAACCTCTCTTGTCCAGCAGTGTCCCATATCTGTAATCTTACTATCGTGTCGGAGGTGGAATCAAGGACGCGCTTCGTCACGAACGACGCGCCGATGGTTGAAGCCGCTGCGGGGTTGAAGGTGTTTTTACAGTATCTCTCCACGAGCGCAGTCTTTCCCACCCCTGTCATTAACATTAGTAAACTGTTTAGTTGAGTTTCCAACCTCGAGTATATAGATTGGAAACTGGGCACTCCACAGACGACATACCCTGTGCTCCAAGCACCACAATCTTAGCTTCAAGGCTTGAACTCATGTTTCCCCGAGGTTGAGGAAGCGGGGGTCAAGGTTTTGTATTCGCATTATATGTTCACAGAAGCCAAATTCTTTGACAACCAACGCGAAAGAGAGCAATCAGATGAAAGGAAGTTTTCAAGGAGAAATGAAAGAAAAGAAAAGCTGATGTTCCGGGCGGTATCAGCCGATGTTCATATGTATTCACGAGGTCACCTGCACGTGTCTTGGATAGCAAAAAAAGAAGGGGGGTAATAGAAAAGTGAAGAAAGGGTTCAACTTTCTCACAACCCGACTTTATCTTCCATGTTGATTGGTAACCTGAGATTCAAGGCATATATACAGGCGAACAAAGGGCTGAAGTTAAACTGTCAGCCTGCGAATTAATATATTTTACATAAGTTGATTGGTTTTGCCCAGGTGCTCTTGGGGCGATTATACTCGTGATAATACTCGTGATGAGAGTTTTAATTTGTGAGGACTATGAATGGTCCCCTTGCACTGGAGTCTATCAGCCTCATGCAAGGCAGCACCCGCATGAGTCACTATTAAACTCAACCCTAAAGAGGCAGGTTTGACGTTGGCACATGCAGGGGCATTTACGATTTACATACTCCGTAGGAAAAGAGTAAATATAATGTGTTTCTCCCCTAGTGGTATCATGCAAAGCGCATGTACATGAAGCTGGCAATTCCCATGCCCGACCGAACCATTTTCGGAGGTCATTATCAAAAAAAAAAAACAATAGCACTATACTTTGAGTGCAGACAGGATCATCCGCCGGCATCAGACGGTGTCATCCTCCAGGCCAGAAACAATGGGTATATAATGTCAAAAGAAATAGCAAAGTAAAAGAGAAAAGACAAATGCAAATCTGGCGTTCACCCTTTCATTAGACAGAGGGAACAGCACAGCCATAACATTGAGAAATGGCAGCGCACAGCGCTGTCACGCCGGCAACTTAAAACACAACCGCTTAGTGGAGCTTATAGAAACTCAAGAGATGTTCTTGGAGTTCTCGGTCTCCTCGTGGAAATCCTTTCCATCGCTAGAGGTGCTGCGAGGGGAGCCCTTCTCACCAGCGTTCTCCATATCACCCTGCTGGCGGTGAGACTCGAAGCCATACTCAGCAGCCTTGGCCTCAATCTCCTCATCAGTGAGCTTAGGCAACTCTTTGGCAGCCTTGACATAGCTCATGTTCTCGCAGTAACCCTTGGCAAAGATGAGATCGATCTCCTCCAGACTGCGACCAGCGGTCTCAGGGTAGAAGAGGATCATGGGGGGGAATGAAGATGAAGTTCATCACGGCGAAGAAGAGGTAGGTACCCCAGGAGATGCTGTCAATCATAACCGGAGTGATCATAACAACAGTGAAGTTGAACAGCCAGTTCGAGCAGGTAGAGACGGCATTAGCCTTGGCACGGGTACGGAGAGGCGAGATCTCGGCGGGGTACAGCCAGGGGAGAGGCAGGATCGAGGCACCGAAGAAGGACATGTAGAGGAACAGACCGAAGACGGCACCCTTAGAAGGTCCGGTCTCGTCGGGGATCAAGCAACCGAAGACGATGATCATGGAAACCATCTGACCTGTCATACCACCAATGAAGAGCTTGCGGCGACCGATCTTCTCAATGAAGAACCAGGAGAAGGTAGCGAAGATGGCATAGACAATCATGTTGATGCCACCGATAAGCATGGACATAAACTGAGACTGACCGAGAGACTTCTTCAGGAGGACGGGCAGGTAGTAAATCACAGCATTGCAACCAGACAACTGCTGGGCGATTTGAGATGAAGAACCGATAAGCATGCGGCGCAGGTGCTGGGTCTTGCCACCAGTGAGGAGATCAGAGTAACCAGCACCGGCAGCAACACCAGCAGCCTCAATGGACTCGATGACAAGCTGCTTCTGGAGCTGGGTCTCGTGGGAATCGACTTCGTAACCACCGAGAGCAGCGAGCACATACTCACCCTCGTGCACCTTACCCTTGGAGATAAGGTAGCGAGGCGAGTCGGGCAAATAGTACATGCCAATGATAATGATAACACCGAAGATAATCTGGAAGCCAATGGGGAAACGCCAGACAAGATCCTCGGGGCCGTACGAGGCACCGAAGTCAATCCAGTAGGCAATCATTGTACCAATGGCGATAATACCACCCTCGATACAGATGAGAAGACCACGGTTGGAGGAACGCGAGCACTCGGCCTGGTAGGTAGGGATGGTTGAAGTGTTCATTCCGTTGCCGATACCAGTGATGATACGGCCGACGAAGAACTGGGCGGTAGCTCCATGGCCCTTTACGGCAGCGATCTGAATAATAACACCAATGATCATGACCCAAGCACCGTGAATAATCATGAGACGACGACCAAGCTTGTCACCAGTGAACAAGGCGTACATGGCACCAACCAGGCAACCCAACTCGTAGACGGCAGTCACCAGGGCCTGCATGGTGGAGTCGCCATGGGTGATAGGCATAAGCTTGCCGAAGGCATCGGAATCAATAATGCCGGACATGACACCCTCTGTGGATTGTTAGCAACGTTGGACTTGGATGATACTAGGTCAATGTATACTCACGATCGTAACCGAAAAGCAAGAAGCCCATAGTGGCGATGGTCGACACCGTCAAACTCAGGGGCCTTCCGGACATGCCACCATATTTCGGCGCCATGATGAAGAATAGAAGAAGATCACGATATAACCAATCTATACAAGTCCAAAGGTGTTATGAAGGACTAGTCCCAGTGTCAACACGTGGGTATGGTCGGTATGAGGGGAATGAATGGAATGACTAGGTATATAAAGACACGCGGAGAAAAGAAAGAAAAAACCCGGGGGAGGAGGAAATAGGGAGATATTTGAGTGTCTGCTTCTCCAACGGAGTTTGACGAAAGTGGCAAGGAGATTCATCGTGGGGCATAGATATTTTTCTCCCCCGTGTGTACGGAGTACTCCATACGAGTTACGATGCCTTCGAATAATAAAAAATAAAAGAATGCAAAATAATAATAAAAAGAATAAAAAGAATAAAAAGCCACTGCCGGAGTAGTTGTGGTTCAACGAATCAGAGTTGTCAAGGAGCGGAACCCATTAGCCGAATGCATCAATAAATGGCGTGTTAAGCATTTTTAAAAAGATCCACCCGGTAGTTTGCGTCCCTGATGACATCAGATATGGAATTTCTTTTTATTTTCTATTTTCTTTTGACTTAATCCGTATTTGTTTTGATGATAATTGATTCTCATCATAATTGGCCTATAGTGGTGGATATGACTTGGTCACTTCGGTGTGGTGCTTAACTAGGTAGCTTAGATCCGCACCGACTGACCAAACATAAAATCTCAAACAAGAATTCTGGATCATATTAAAATGGACTGTACCTAGTGTGTCTATTGTTCGGGTAAGGAAATGGCAGCGAGATTCGGAGTAAGGGTGAAGGACAAGCCCTACCAATAATAGGTTTAAACCGTTGAGGAAGGCGTGCCGATATCGAATAGTGCATCGGGATTGCGCATGCACACGGGAATATGGTAGGTGCGCTATTAGGGTCCCTATGATTCAACAATGTACGGAGTACTTAAACGTTGTACTCGATTTCAATGCAACAAGTCCAAGCGCCAAGCTACTCCCGTCCTTCTCGGTGCTGGTTGCAAAACGGGGCTCGGGAAGCCGTCTCCATGCCGAAGATACTCGGCGATGAGAAATGTTCGCGGGTGCCGTGAAAGGACTAGCGCCACACTAAAAGGATCGGACAGTGATCATCATGGTCGCTTACTCGATACAGGATGTGCATAACAGATCCTCCTTGCTCTTCATTATTGAGATCTTTTAATAATATATGCAATGTTTTTCTTCTCCCTTCCTTGGGGATTCCTATCTAGGCTATAGGTAATACAATATAAGGCTGCATACATGTATGTTGTACAATGTTGCACTCAGATCCGAAAACAATATGTGGAATAGCACATTTCACAGATTTATGCGAGCCAAGAGCCAAGGCGTCTAGGGCCGGGCCCGCAAGGCTTTTTTTTTTCTTGACCGTCGCTTCTTTTCAGTCTGAGTTTAAAAAATGACAAATGAATTGTATGAAAAGTTATAAATCTTTTTATTTTTCCCTTCGACCATTCAAATGATGACCCACGTCATGTCTCAAAGATATGCAGGATTATCCATCGAATCCCCTCCTTTGGCGGAAAAGTGTCGCCTAGTATCCGCAATGATGTCGTTGAACCACTTCCCGGCGTATTCGAAGTTTTCTCGAACTGCAACTAAGTGGATACGGGCGAAAAACATAGGCAACCACAAAATTAAAACAAATTTACAGAACATGGCTAAAGATTCCATTCTTTTCCCGAATATGCGAATGCACTGTATTCAGATTGGAAGAGCTCTTTACCGTTGAAGCGTATGATGGTAAGAAATGGTTCTCTTTATGGCAGGTCCGCGTGTCAATGTCCACAATTCAGGGGATTCAGGAGACTATCGATGGGTCTCCTTCGGCTAATCATGCATCTCGGAGAACCCGCCTTCCTGTCTCGTACATTGCACTTTGTATGTCCATCTAAATCTCACGTTACAGTCGATCGAGACCTCTCAACAGACCTCGCCCGATGAGGGGTCGATTGGACGATAGGAAAACCCAGCTTCAGATCTCATGGTGCATATACATTTGAACAGAACACATAAAGATAGACCCCGCTTCCTGGGGGATTTCGGTCATTTCAGAGCCTGCGATGGCCTGTCAGCACAGCCGACCTGCGGATGAGTCCTGCGTGGTTAGGATTGAGCCTTATTACCTAGGTATTGCCGTATATTATTTTTTTAGATAGGTGATCCAAACAATACCCATTTATGAATCCTACAATACAGTTTGGTCGAACTATAACCAGTGGTGGCGACCGCTTTGCGCCCGGTTCGATCTACCTGCACTTGATTCAAAGATTTTGTGCCCCATGCACACATGGTGCAACTCGTGGACAGTGCACCTTGACCGTGCCCCTTCCCCGTACAACGTTAGCGGCAGCCACGAGGCAACAAGGAGGGGTGGCCGTGGCAGAAGATGGAGAAATGGCGGAGGTGTGGGAGGGTGGAGAACATTCGGAGGCGCCGGCAATGCCAGGGAGGTGCGAGGAATGAACGAACGTGTCCGATGATAGCGGCTGCCTCGATGCCGATGTGCCGATGCAACAAACTTACATGTGCGCCTTACGCGCGTTGCATTGAGCGGCTGTTATTTTTCGCGGTCTCTTCCAACTTCGAACCAAAAAACCAGGTTTCAAAGAAGCTTTCTAGCGATCGACGGTGGCGCTGTCAGCCAAGGCCGAGGTAGGACCGTTCTTCGTCCACTGATCTCCACTACCTTATGTTTCCAATTGGCAGCTTGTATCATCCATGCTTCTGATGGTCATGAAGGCCTTAGTATCCGTACTCCAACATGATGGTTGTTATGACTTCGCGTACTCTGGATGACGATGATCACGTGGAATCATGTGATAAAGTCATGTGAATCTGTCTGCCTCAGGCCATTCGCTATTCCTTCCCCAAGACGGCGTCCCCGACATTCCAACGAGGAAATGCAGGGCTGTCAACAGCGATTTGTTCCATTAGCCGTTCGAGAGAATCAAGGGTGCGAACTGGCAGGAGCTGAAGAAAGACAATCAAATGCAATTTATGCATTTTGCAGTTCTGCTAGGGACCGTTATTAACTAACAAGGGCTAACCTTAGAATTATACTGCGTACATGTAAATCTCTATGTACGGGGTATATGGTAACATATTGCTGAATACATCATATTTTGTCTTTCTTTTTCCATATAGGTAAGGTTGTTTTCTGAATGCAGATGTAGACAACAAAAAACGTTTTTGTCGTGTGAAGGGAACATGCGGGCATGTATAATGCGTTCATTACTACTGGCTGAATACAATATAGAGAATGTCACCAAGATCGAGGCTCCTACGACGATCCCAACCTCCAATCTCATAGAGACTTCGAATTTTAGACTTGATCTTAGAAACGAATCGAATTAATATACGGACTTAAGGATTGAGGGCCCATCCGACCAGACTCTCATCCGACGAGTCGGCCGAGAAGCTCCCCGCAACTTTCTCCCCCGGACTCATTTATCCCGAGGTTCCACTAGATCTTTTTCCCTTTAATTACTTCTTCTTCTTCTCTACTCTTCTGCAACCCATACTCTCATATCCTCTTCAAAATGAGCGCAGGCAAGCTCACCGGCGCAGATGTCGCCGAGCACAACTCCAAAGACTCGTGCTGGGTCATCGTGCACGGCAAAGCCTACGATGTAACCGAATTCCTCCCGGGTATGTGTTTCTTTACTACTGCTCTTCCCTGCTCGAATGTACGCTAATATTTCCCAGAACACCCTGGGGGTCAGAAGATCATCCTCAAGTATGCAGGCAAAGATGCGACCGAAGAGTTCGAACCAATCCACCCACCCGACACCTTGGACAAGTTCCTAGACAAGTCGAAACACTTGGGAGCAGTAGACATGGGAACCGTCGAGCAGGAAGAAAAAGCTTTCGATCCGGAGGAGGCCGACCGCCAAGAGCGCATTTCCCGCATGCCCTCCCTCGCAGCGTGCTACAACCTGATGGACTTTGAGGCGGTGGCCCGCCAAGTCATGAAGAAGACGGCGTGGGCATACTACTCCAGCGGAGCAGATGATGAAATTGTAAGCTACTCTGATGTCTACATCGATACCCCCCAAGCATCAAACCCCCCAATGCTAACCTATACCCAGACAATGCGCGAGAATCACGCAGCCTTCCACAAAATCTGGTTCAGGCCGCGGATTCTCAGTCGATGTCGAGCACATCGACATGAGCACGACAATGCTGGGCACAAAATGCTCAATCCCATTCTACGTGACCGCCACAGCGCTCGGCAAACTGGGCCACCCAGAAGGCGAAGTGGTGCTCACAAAAGCCGCCCACCGACACAACGTAGTACAAATGATCCCCACCCTAGCCTCATGCTCTTTCGATGAAATCGTCGACGCCAAACAAGGCGATCAAGTACAATGGCTCCAGCTATACGTGAACAAAGACCGCGAAATCACGCGCAAGATCGTCGAACACGCTGAAAAGCGCGGCTGCAAGGGCCTATTTATCACCGTCGACGCGCCTCAGCTCGGCCGTCGCGAGAAAGACATGCGCTCCAAGTTCTCCGATCCCGGTTCGAACGTCCAGGCTGGCGGCGATAACATCGATCGCACCCAAGGCGCCGCCCGAGCCATCTCCTCCTTCATCGATCCCGCTCTCTCATGGAAGGATATCCCCTGGTTCAAATCCATCACACGCATGCCGATCGTGCTGAAGGGCGTGCAGTGCGTTGAGGACGTCCTGCGCGCTGTCGAGGCAGGCTGTGATGGCGTCGTGCTATCTAACCACGGCGGACGGCAGCTCGAGACCGCACGGTCCGGCATCGAGGTCTTGGCCGAGGTGATGCCTGCCCTCCGCGAGCGCGGTTGGGAAAAGCGCATTGAAGTCTTTGTTGATGGCGGTGTGCGTCGCGCAACTGATATCCTTAAGGCGCTTTGTCTGGGCGCGACGGGTATCGGTATTGGGCGGCCGTTCCTTTATGCCATGTCTGCTTATGGGATCGATGGTGTGGACCGTGCTATGCAACTGCTGAAGGATGAGATGGAGATGAATATGCGGTTGATTGGAGCTGCGAGTGTGGCCGATCTCAATCCTAGTCTGCTTGATACCCGTGGCTTGTTGGGTGGGCACTCTGTTGTGCCATCTGATACCCTTGGCCTTGGTGCTTATGATCCATTGGAGGCACCGAGGTTTAATGAAAAGCCGAAGCTCTAGATTCTTTTTGGCCGCATTCGTGGTTCATTTGTTCGTGTTGATACTTGCCGTGTTGTTCGCATCGGTCTGCAGGATGGTATCGTCTGAACATGTAACATTGAGTTCATATATATCTCTATACCCATGCAATATGTACAAATTATTTATCTTGGAGAAAAGTATACTTTTTGCCTTGTAGAACTTCAAGTGCTTTTCAACAGGCTACGACGATGGATGGATTACTGCCGAGCTTACGAAGATATATTTCGAACCCCAGGTGAGGTGGACACTGACCCAACACAGGTACCGAGGTATGTAACTTGTGTCTGTGTTAATCTCTTTGGTTTTCCATATACATATAGCTGTTAATAGCAGTTAACTGGTTATATTATAACTGCATCTCGACTAACATTCTAGCCTAAGGTTGGACCCAAGTACTTCGTAAGCCTTCCAAGCTCCCGACGGCAGTGAGGTTCTGTTGCTTCAAATCCCAGCCAATCTTATATTTATTGGGTTAGTATTGCTACCAGGATTCGAATCGTCAACATATATATTATATAGATTATCATTTTGTGATGTGAGATACAAGGTCGATCTTGAGAACCGACCTTGGGTTCGCTCAGGCTGGGATCAAAAGATGTGAATACCCGAAAAAGAGGCGCCATTTCTCGTACAGTCAAAACGCTCAGCTACTATTTACAGCTGCAGTTCACCAAGCGCAAACCAACGAAACATGGTATTATGAACAGGAAGCAAAAAGCGAACGCTATGCATGCCGGTAAAAGATCACAGGGTAAAAACCCTCGGCGGGTTACCCAGGCGGCCAGTATCGCGATACATGCAAGCGGCGTTGACCATCCACCCACCATTAAGGTTCTCCCCTCCCCAGACATGGGCCCAGACCACACCTAGGATCCCGTATCCCACGACCCGCGCGGCATCCATCCAGGCAGACAAATCGAAAAGATCGCGCAGGAAGCCGGCCAGCGAAGCAAGGCGGCTAAGACGCGCGCGTGACCGGCGCGAAGCACACAATCTTTCCCAGGCCCGCTGGGCTTCATCCCAGAATATGGGTTCTTGGCCTGCGGATTCATGGACATGGCCGAAGACGTGGAGCGCAGGGCGGACGCGCCATGATTCCGCTAGCAGGTTGGGACAGCCTGTGGAGTATACGGGGGACAGGTCAAGATGGGATTGGGGTGGGGTGTGGGTGACGAGAATGTCTGTTTCCGGGGGCACGGTGCCAGACCAGGCGTCATGGTGTGGGGGGTATGTGAAGGCGTGTTCGGGGCCGAAGGGGGACGATGGCTGGGACTTGCGGCGCGCCGTAAATGGTGAGGGAGCGCGAGCGGGAGCTGGTGAGGGGGGTTGTGGACGAGGGCGTGGAGGTGTCTGCGAACGAGAGGGTAACGGCTGAGTGTTGGAGGTAGTGGATGTCACCCCAGTCGATGCGGGAGGCGCCGTTCAGGTCGTGGAGCGAGTGGATGGATGCCGTAGATGAGGAGACTGCGGAGAAGGAATCCCCCGTAGAAGCTGGGCCTTTGCGGTCCTCATCCAGGCGCGACCGCACGTCGAAGTAACTGTCATGGTTCCCTCCGATGGCGACTTTGTATGGGTGGGGAAGGCTTCGGAGCCAGTCAACGGCGGCTTGGATATCGCGTGCAGAACCGTCGTTGCAGAGGTCGCCGGCGTGGATGAGAAGGTCTCCGTCAGGTACGTCTGGCCATTCGAGGGTGTGGGTATCAGAGATGCAGACTACTCGGATTGGTTGAGTGCCCGGTGGAGGGAGTCGAGGAGGTCCGCGCAGACGGAGTAAGATCTGGTGCACTGGATAGAGTAAGGCCACTAGGGGAGAGGCG
The DNA here is from genome assembly GCF_028829835.1 of Penicillium mononematosum. Taxonomy (NCBI): domain Eukaryota; kingdom Fungi; phylum Ascomycota; class Eurotiomycetes; order Eurotiales; family Aspergillaceae; genus Penicillium; species Penicillium mononematosum. Next base: position 3,038,881 of record NW_026643272.1, on the reverse strand, counting down.
ATGAAGTAGTCGGGAATAGGGCGACGGTTGAAGGGGCTTGCCATGGTGGCAGAGAAGCCAACAGCTAGAGTCCCAGGAGTTCAAGAGGTGAATCCACCGAGATCAAGCCAGGTACCTAGTTACCCCAAGCGGGGATCGTGACATCAGGACCGCAGTCGATCTTCTCTCTGTTTCTTTTCAGATTTGACTGAAATATGATAGAATTATTTGGTAAAATATGGTATAGGATATGATAGATAGGGGAAGGTTATAGCATAAAAGACCTAAAACACCCAAGCAGCTCAGTGTGTTAAGTGTGTCAACAGATTCAACAGAGTCAACATCACAGAATGTATCATCTCACCTGACATGTACGCGTACTTGCTACTTGCTGTGTCTCTGTTAGTTATTCAAAGTACCAGCGACCTTTTTTTCTGACTTCTCTTTTCCTTTTTCTTTTACATTCGTTCATCCAGTATATTATAGACTATTTATTGTCTATACTCAATGCGTCGATATTTGCCACCGCGACGCTGTGGCTGCTTGCGGAAAACCATCCCATCGATCCCAACACTCCCCTTTTCTCCGAAGTGATCTGTCTTTCTAAGGTTTCTCTCGATCTTACAAAACTTGACTTTGCGATCGGATCGTCACTCTGGCCCATATCCTCTTTGGCCTTTTGCCTTACCCGCTATTTTCAATCTTTGACTTCTTCTTTTCCCCTCCCCCCTAGAATATTCTCAACAAGTTCATTTGAAATCTTCTAGGAGATTTTCCTCGATTACCGTGTCTTTACTGTGTTGAAAAGGTGGTAGAGGGGTCCCCTCCAACATCCACCGCCTCTAAGTTCCGCTTGAGCCAACCAAAAGCCAGTGTGCCCCGCCTCTCAGCTTGACCTCCCAAATCTCCACACCATGGAGGGAGTCGATCTTACCAAGGCGATGCTCAACAAGGGCAAACAGATGGCAAACGTGGCTGCTTCAGCTGCCAATGGCAACGGTGGAAAGAAGAGGAGAAAGGGTACTGACTTGAAGCCCATCGTTACTAATGAAGGGAACCCTGCGCCCGGCCTTACTGAATCGTATGTTTTGAAACATTCCTGATGAAGATAGTTACTAACTTATCTCCCCGTGAAACAGAACCGGCGCTGCTCAGTCGAACCCCAACGCATCCGCATCGCGCTCATCATCCTCATCGTCTGGCGAAGAACTCGAGGCTACCGCGGAAGAGGAGGACTCCGAAGATTACTGCAAGGGTGGATACCACCCCGTCGCTGTCGGTGAAGCATACAACAATGGTCGCTACATTGTCGTGCGCAAGCTTGGCTGGGGTCATTTCTCCACGGTCTGGCTGTCACGGGATACAACCACCAACAAGCACGTCGCGCTGAAGGTGGTTCGATCCGCCGCACACTACACCGAAACTGCGATCGACGAAATCAAGCTCCTCAACAAAATAGTCCAAGCGAAACCTTCTCACCCTGGTCGGAAGCATGTGGTTAGTCTGTTGGACTCGTTCGAACACAAGGGGCCCAACGGTATCCATGTTTGTATGGTCTTTGAGGTCCTGGGCGAGAACCTGTTGGGTCTGATCAAGCGGTGGAATCACCGCGGTATTCCCATGCCGCTAGTTAAGCAGATTGCGAAGCAAGTGCTGCTGGGCTTGGATTATCTCCACCGCGAGTGTGGGATCATCCACACAGATCTGAAGCCGGAGAATGTGCTGATCGAGATTGGGGACGTGGAGCAGATCGTCAAAGCACATGTCAAGGAAGAAGCCAATAAAGAGGCGAAGGAAAAAGAGGATAACCGGAATGGGCGGAGACGGCGACGAACATTGATCACAGGGAGCCAGCCGCTCCCCAGTCCGCTCAACACCAGCTTCAATAGCTTTGACTTCAAACACAGCTCGTCCAACTCGCACAGCAGCCTCAACCAGGTAGTCAACGAGCCTGCAGGTCAGTCCCCCTCAGTGCAGATATGGCACGATTGTGCGCGAACTGAAACTGACCTAGCATCTACTGCAGAAATGCCTTCAATGAGAGAACTGCTTGGCGTGAAAGAGGAAGATGCGAAGCAGAACCAGCGAGAGAAAACTGCGTACGTTATTACATCTCATCTTCACTGCTATGATGTATAAGAACTTGCTCTAATAATATACATACAGTGATCTTCTGGAGCGAGAGGTGTCTGGCATTTCTCTTGATAAAGGCTCTTCGAGCAAAGCACCCGAAGAGGAACTTGACGTGAATATTATCTCTGTCAAGATTGCAGACTTAGGCAATGCTTGTTGGGTCGGTCATCATTTCACCAACGACATTCAAACTCGTCAGTACCGCTCGCCCGAAGTCATCCTGGGCTCTAAGTGGGGTGCCAGTACTGATGTGTGGAGTATGGCATGCATGGTGAGTGATTGTCATCGATCACAGCACAGCCGAAGCTGGACGGGATGCTGACTTTCTAGGTTTTTGAACTTATCACTGGAGACTACCTCTTCGACCCCCAATCAGGTACCAAATATGGCAAGGACGACGACCACATCGCCCAAATCATTGAGCTACTCGGTCCCTTCCCCAAGTCATTCTGCATGTCCGGCAAATGGTCCCAAGAAATCTTCAATCGCAAGGGTGAACTGCGCAACATTCACCGACTCCGTCACTGGGCTTTGCCCGACGTCCTGCGAGAAAAGTACCACTACTCCATGGAGGAGAGCATGCGTATCAGCGAACTCCTACTGCCCATGCTAGATCTGTCACCGGAGAAGAGGGCAAACGCTGGTGGCATGGCAGCTCACGAGTGGCTAAAGGACACACCTGGTATGGATGGGATTGATTTGGGCATTACTCCTGGAACACGCGGGGAGGGTATTGAAGGCTGGGCTACTGAGGTCAAAAAGCGATGAAGGTGACCTTAGTGACCCCCTCCCTCTTTGTTCTCTTTTCCTTGGCCTGAAATGGGGCTATCCCCTGGGTTTTCATTGCGGGCATGCCCTTATGGCGATGATGTGAGTTAACGATCTTTTTCCTCTTTCCATTTACGGATTGACGCTGGTTGGTTTATGTCTTTATTTCTTCTTTCTTCAAAGCTTTCTTTCGTCCTATGCTGGTAGTTGGGGTGTTTTCGACATGGTCGTATGCTTATGCCTCGCCTTCCCCCCTTGCACGTCTCTACATTTTGTGTCTGGTGCTTTCCATCTCATACCTCTCCGATAGACTCGTCTTTCTATTTCCATTGATCATATTCGTGATGGGTCGTTTAGTCTCCTGTGTCATCCCTTCCCACTCATCTGTGAAGTCCTCCCCGTCTTCTAGATTCCCTCCGCCAGAGAGACAAGTTATGACCATTTGCTATGTATGGATCCAATCTCCGTACGCTTTTTTTTGAATTATTATCAACTCCCGGATGCAATTCAAGGGTATTAGAACCCGATTTATGATGTTTGTAAACGTCTCTACGACGGTAGCTGGTTCAACATCCCCATTCTCATGGCTGCTCATCCGTTCCTTCGCTCGGCAGCTCGCTTGGGAACCACCCATACCGAGAAAAATCGACATACATCTCGCCCATGCTGTCTGTAGTAACCTCCACACCTTCGTGTGCGAGCGCCTCGGCCTGACGCTCCGCACTTCCGGGTCCACTGCTATAGTTGTCAGCTGGGAACACGCATCCATGGATAAAAGTTCGTTTCAAGCCTGGGTCATATGCTCCAGTTTTGAAATGATACAGCAATTTGGAATAGGCAGTCTAGCTCGAACGCACCGATGCGAAATCATTCCTTTCGAATTAATCACTCGCTGCCACGGCACCGTGCTCGAATTGAAGTGCGAACCAGACTCCGGCGACGCAAGTACTTTGAGACAGATCCCGACTTGGCGGGGACGCTGAGCTATTACCAAAAGAAAATGGTCAGTATATCTATAGCGACCATATAACTTTTTCCATACGTTCACCTAAGAGGCGTGCGATATGACCATAGGAAGTGACTTTGCCCCGGGGGACCTCTTGGATGGCTTCGTAGACTGCGTTGGCCCACCACTCTGCTTCTTCGGAGCGTGGCATTGTGCAGGCATGGAAATAATCTCAACAACAAAATTTGAAGTCTTCCTCTACATTGCCGAGCCCATAATCAAATAAAACGTTCATGCCTTAACACGAAGCGCTAGGCGGCATACAGTTCGGGAAAACATTCCCCCGGATCATTAAATCACTGAGCTCAACCTGCATCGACATTTCACGTTCCTCACATACACCATATCGAAATCATGCCTGGATCACTTGCCGACTACCTGGCAAAGAATTATCTGACTGCCGACCCGGCTACCGAGCGGCCAAAGAAGAAGCGAAAGAAGACCAAAGCCATCGATACTGCAGGCTCCGGCCTCATCATTGCCGACGATGATCCACCAGACATTCGCTCATTAGGAAATACAGGAGAAGACGACGAGGACAGGCCTTACTTTGAAACGTCTGCAAAAACCACAGAGTTCCGCCGCGCAAAGAAGTCAAGCTGGAAGACGATCGGAGGACCCACGCCCGGTCAAGGCGGAAGTGAACAAGAAGCCGCCGACGCAATTCTAGCCGATGCAGCAGCAGAACGCGCCGCCCAGCAAGACCCAGACGACGAAGATGCATTTATGATGGACAATGAAGACGATGGTGCGGGTCGCATGGAGTCTGGAGCAAGAGGAGGTCTCCAAACCGCCGCCCAAACCGCAGCGATGGTGAAAGCCCAAGAAAAGCGGCGCAAAGCCGAAGAAGCACAGTACCGCGATCCCTCGGCGGCCAACCAAAAGAGCCAAGAAACAATCTACCGAGACGCATCCGGACGGATCATCAACGTGGCCATGAAACGTGCCGAAGCCCGCCGCGCAGAAGAAGAAAAGCGTGAGAAAGAAGAACAGGCGCGCGAGGCGCTGATGGGAGATGTGCAGCGACAACAGCGCGAGGAGCGGCGACAGGACCTACAAGCTATCAAGGCTATGCCGCTTGCGCGGACGATTGAGGATGAAGAAATGAACGAAGACATGAGGGCTCGTGATCGGTGGAATGATCCCGCCGCGGAGTTCCTTACGGCCCGGCGTGATGCGGGAGCCAGTGTTACGGGGCGGCCACTGTATCGTGGTTCCTTCCAGCCTAATCGGTATGGGATTCGGCCAGGGCACCGATGGGATGGAGTAGACCGGGCCAATGGGTTTGAGAAGGACTGGTTTGCGTCGCGGAACAAGAAGAGCCGGTTTGAGGCTTTGGAATACCAGTGGCAGATGGATGAATAGATGGTCATGTTGTCTGTCATATATGTTTTCCGTCTCGTTTAATACCCATTGTGGGTGCTGGTCGCCCAATGCATCAAATGATTTTGCTTCGATGTTAGGTTTAAATCTGTCTATATCCTTGCAATGTCTACCTAGGTAGGGAGTACATCGTAGATGTATAGATCTGTGGTCTATTCCACAGGCAGATGTCAAGATTCCAATTAGGCCTGCTCTAGCACGACGTTTACTTAAAAAAAAATTTCTTTCTTGAGCTGTAAACTATACCATAGGATGGGTACAATAAAACCAAAGAATACTGGGAAAAGATGAAGTATAGTCCTTCTCGGAGATAAAGAGTGTTAATGCCAAGGTTGCTACGGGAGTCTGGATGTTTACCCAAAACAAAAAACTTCCCGCCTTCTAACCCTCACCATCTACCCGCTACAGATCTATATTTTGCTCGACGTGAATATGGACAAGCGAACGGGAGAGAGTCCAATGGACTTTGAATGGCAAACTCGAGCCCCCGGTGATCTGACTTCGCCCTTCTACCAGCTTGGAGCACAGCATGACAAGAAACGTTCGTATCCTAGTCTGAACGAGGACCACTGCAATCTCAAGCCCTCTGACACTCGCACAGGAACATACAGCGCATTTGAATCCCCCCCAGAAGCAAGCGCTACCCCTCCTCCGCGAGCCAAACTCTCAACCCTTCCTCTTTTCACAACCCCGACAACAACCCGCACCACTATCGCCGAAGGCCAAATTTGGCCAACCTGCTTTCCAAACGCCACGGAAATTCGATGTGGATTTCTCGTCCGGTGCTGAGAATATGTCGTCTCCGGAATACGCAGATAACGAGGATACGCCCGAGCAGCAATACAAGCCAGGGAAGGGAACTTCGTCACTATTCAACTTTCATGGCCGGAATCCGCAGAGCCCCGGGCGAGGTGAAATCCCTCGGCTGACCCACCACTCCAACGCAGCCTTGCACCGGATACAAAAGAAGCGACGGAGAGACAAGGCACTCGGCCGACAGATACGAGTCGACAGCGATGATGAGAGCGACCAAGACCGGCCCAGCAGCAGGGAAGAGAAGTCGATGAAAGCCACGAAACAAGGGAAGGGACAGAAGTCCGATCCGGATCGCTCGCACGTCTCATCCTGGTCCGAGTTCTTCAGCATGCTGGAGGCACACCCGAATGTGCCCGCCATCCTGTCATGGTGGGCCCAACTGGTAGTTAACCTGTCATTGTTCTCTCTGGCCGTCTATGTCGTATTCGGATTTGTGTCGGCCATCCGCGCCGAGTTCGAGCAGGCTGCGCAGGAGATGTCCGACACTATCTTGGCCGACATGGCGGTCTGCACGAAAAGCTACATTGACAACGACTGCGGGCGATCTAGTCGTGCGCCGGCCCTGGAGACTATATGCGAGAACTGGGAACGGTGTATGAATCGTGACCCAGCAAAGGTTGGCCGCGCCAAAGTCTCCGCGCATACAATGGCTATTATCATCAACAGTTTCATTGACCCCATCAGCTGGAAGGCGATCGTGAGTTTCCCTGCGCACTCGCTCTTGGATCTTTACTGACTTGTATACTAGCTGTTCTTCCTCGCGACTATATCCACTGTTACCCTTGTTAGCAACTGGTCATTCCGCTCATTCAGACACCGTCTTCAGCAACAGCACTACGCACAAAACCCACCCCCATCCCAGTCCATGCATCCCCAGCTGCAGCACAACCCCTCCTTCGGGTACTATGGGCAGCAGGATCCTCGGCAAACCCAAGGTGGCGCGTACAATGAGAAACAAGATCAGCCCCTGATGATCGAGAACACACGGGCGATGGACTTTGTCACTGAGCGCTCTCGTGAGCGCGAGCAGCATCTTCGGACACCTAGCCCAACCAAGCGCAGGTTTGCCTAAGCCACTATTTTCATTTTTGGGCCCGGGTCTTGGTCGGCGTACTTGTTTTACAGCGGATGGGTCGGCAGCATAACCACCGGGGGACGGGGTCATATTCGGGGTTGGCATTTTGAATTGGTCTGGTGCTGGTGTTTCATTTCATACCATCGTCATGGGTTTTTTTTTCTTCTTTTCTTGTAATTGGTTCTAGTCGATTTAATTCTGGGGGCTATATTGGCTTCTTTACTGTCTCTACCTCTGGTACGTACTGGGTCCTTTTTACCTAGGCCGGTATAGATTCATATTCCTATATTTTCTTTCTTTCCTTTTTGTAGCCATATTATCCCAAAGTACATGATGCTGACAATGAAGTATTGTATCCGTCGAAACCCACTCTGATGGTGAGTCGGCGAACTTTTCGCCGGTGCCCGAGCAGCCCACTGGCCGAGCCTCCCGGTGGCCGAGCATCTCGGCCATTCGTTGCCACAGAGCTAGCTCGTAGTATGACTCTTTCAGAGAATTCAAAGTGGAATCCATGGACGTTCATTTGCTGATCCTATTAATCGGCTCGGCCCATTCCCGAGACCCGTTTCCGATCTTCATGCTGCGGCGAATTTCTCTCTTCAACTGCACGTCAGACGGCATGCATTTAATTTATTGATAATGGCCGAGCTCAAGAAAAATTCGCTGAAAATTTTCCATTCTATCCACTATGAAGTAGTTAAAAGGAGCTGTATATCCAGACAATTGAAGCTTCCATATAGATAGTTCCAACAACAAATTTCCTTTTCCGTCTTATACCTACTACCTATTGTGTAGCATAGAAATAATGCACCACGAATCAGCACTCGACCCAACCACCTGCCCAGAGGGAGGGCTTATTGGCAACCTCGTTGTGTTAGGCAGCTTCAGCGCTATCATGGGCGGACTCGGCCTAATGAATAGCATCGGCATCTACCAAGCCTGGATCTCAACACACCAGCTCTCAAATATCAGCGAAGGACAAATTGGCTGGATCTTCGGCATATACAACTTTCTTGTATTCTTCTGCGGGATCCAGATCGGGCCAATTTTCGATATCAAAGGGCCAAAGCTGCTCATGTGGATCGGGTCAAGTCTGCTCGTATTGACGTTCATCCTCATGGGCTTTTGCCAGGAGTACTGGCAATTCCTCATTGTGATTGGCATCCTGGGAGGAACGGGTACATCTTTCATATTCATTGTACCCGTCGCGAGCATTGGACATTTCTTTATCAAACGCCGAGGCGCAGCAACAGGTCTCGCATTGGCCGGGGGTAGTATCGGCGGCGTTATCTTCCCTTTGGTATTGCTGTATCTCGCGCCTCAAATTGGATTTGCCTGGGCTAGTCGGGTCGTTGGTCTCATTACGCTGATTCTTTTGATCCCCGGTTGTCTTCTAGTCAGAGCGAACTTCCCTCCTAAAGTCCCGTCACGTCCCTCGCTCAAGGTATTCCTTCCCGATCTCACCATTCTAAAAGACCCAGTCCTCGCTCTGACGACAATGGGTGTTTTCTTCATTGAATGGGGCTTCTTCATTCCACTCGAGTACATTGCCTCGTACTCAATTGCGAGTGGGATCTCTCACAACCTATCGTACTTGATGGTGGTCTTTTTGAACGCGGGTTCTTTTCCTGGTCGTTGGCTGCCGGGCATCATTGCTGATCGTATCGGTCGGTTCAACACATTGATTCTGACAAACATTCTTTGTTTAATTTCCGTCCTGGGTATTTGGATGCCCGCAGATGGCAATCTTGTTGCTACAGTGATATTCTCTATTGTATTTGGATTCGCTAGTGGGAGCAATATCAGTCTGGTGCCAGTCTGCGTGGGAGAGCTGTGTCCCGTCGAGAATTACGGGAGGTATTATACCACGGTATATACTATTGTTGCTTTTGGGTAAGTTATTCTCTTGCTTGTATTCAAAGCCATTTCATCAGAATTGGAGGCTGACATATTCTTTCTAGGGCATTGACTGGGGTCCCGATTGCTGGAGAGATCATTCATGTCTGCGAGGGACAGTACTGGGGACTGATTGCGTTTGCTGGATGTTCGTATGCAGCCGGATTGAGCTGCTTCATTGTTGTAAAACTGCTGCAAAATCAACGAGGCAAATTGTTGGAGAAGGTTGAGGCGCCGGATACTTAGCTCTGACATGGCCATGACGAAATCCAGCCAAAAGCAGCCCTGCAGTATATAGACGAAAAACAACCTTATATGTGGATAGAACAATAAAATTACTTTTGCAATTAAACACGAAGAATTGCGATGGTATCTCTTGGCCATTTCTGTAGAAAATAGGGCTCAATCACGGGGTGTTGATTGTATAGTCCACCTCCGCCTGTATAGAAGCCGGGAATAATTGTCAACCAACCATTTTTAAGTATCCATATAATCCCAGGCAAAATGCAATAATGGAGATAGAGTGTCACTGAGGCCAATTTCATTCAATTCTAGGCACATTAATAATAAAGAGGAGAGGCCCGGGGATGTATTCCCTTTCATATTGACGTAAATTTTGAATTTGCCATTTGCCATTTCTGTGGCTATGTATAACTGCCAATTTGCGCTTTCATTTCTGCTTCTTTCAATGCAAAGTAGAGTATTCTTTGGTCTGATTCAGTCCATGATTCATTGTTGTTTCTTTATTAAGATACATAAAGGTCCAGCTGTCTTGACAAAATGGGCTCAACTGACGAAAAGCGAAATCTAACTATCGTTTCAAACCGCCTTCCATTATCCGTGAAACGGGTTGATGGTGCATTTCAATCATCTCTTTCGAGCGGTGGCCTTGTCACTTCCCTTTCGGGGTTGACCAAGTCCACCAAGTTCCAATGGTTTGGCTGGCCAGGGATCGAAGTGAAAGACCCAAAGGACAGAGAGGAAGTGCAAAGGAGCCTGGAAGCACATAATGCTGTTCCTATATTCCTTGATAGCAGCCTGGCCCACGAGCACTATAACGAGTTCTCGAGTAAGCTCCAAGCCCTAAAACCACGATTCACGCTGACCGCCAGACCGTATCCTCTGGCCCATTCTCCATTATCAGTCCGGTGTAGTTTTCGACGAGACTCCATGGCAAGCGTATAGGCGGGTAAACGAGTTATTCGCAGATGCGATTGCCGAAGCAGCGGGTAGTGGATCGCTGATCTGGGTCCATGATTATCATCTCATGCTTTTGCCTGAGCTTCTCCGTGACCGACTCAAACAGCGAGGTAAATCCTGCGCCATTGGATTCTCACTTCACACGCCCTTTCCTGCGGGAGACTTTTGGAGAAATCTCCCTGTGCGAAAACATCTCATCGAGGGCATGCTGTCAAGTGACTTGATTGGGTTCCACACGGACGAGTATAAGCAAAATTTCATCGACACCTGTGCCAGTCTCCTGTGAGCATTAGCCCTAATTCCCTTTCCCCAAAAAAGCTTAAGAAGCATCGACCAACACCATCACAGCAATGCACGCACCGAAATTCCAAACCAAATCCAGTATAAAAATCGGCTGGTCTGCATTAACAAGTTCATTGTCGGCATCGACCCCGATAAGTTCACCGACACATTGCAAAAGCCTGATGTCCAAGAGCGTATTCGAGCCTTGAAAGAGCATTATAAAGGCGTCAAGGTAATTGTTGGTGTCGACCGACTGGATCACATCAAAGGCCTCTCGCAGAAACTCAAGGGGTTCGACGCTTTTCTCGATGATCACCCGGAGTTGCAAAACAAGGTTGTGCTCATCCAAGTCGCCGTCCCAAGCCGCGAAAACGTAAAGGAATATCAGGAGCTCGAAACGGAACTGTGTACTATAGCCGGGAAGATCAACGGGAAGCATGGTAAGTCCTCTTCGCAAATATTGGGAGTATACTGACTAGCCAGCCACCCCCGAGGGCACCCCGCTGCTGTATATGCATCGGTCCGTTCCATTCAACGAATTGACCGCGTTGTACTCGGTGGCCGATGTTTGTCTTCTCACCTCCACCCGCGATGGAATGAACCTCGTGGCCTTCGAGTATGTGGCCTGCCAGGAAGAGCGTCATGGTGTCCTCGTTCTTTCTGAATTCGCCGGCGCGGCTTCATTTATGACGAATGGTAGTATCCCGTTCCATCCTGCGAATAAGACGGAAATGTCCGAGGCAATCTTCAATGCGCTGAATCTGGACCCGGCCGAACGAAAAGCCAAGTACGAGTATCTCCGAGGCTTTGTCAATACCAACACAAGGTTCGAAGGGATTTCCTGCTTTTTTATTGTCAGTTGCTGACCTTGACAGTGCAAAATGGGGCGAGACCTTCATCGAAAAGTTATCCCTCCGTTGTCGACGACCCGGGGAATCATGCTGAACATGGAGGATTGCTGAGCACGATGTATAGTGATATGCAATCCCCTTGTCTGTCAAAACCAAACCGCTTGCCGTTACCATAGGGAATGAATTGTCTTGTTTTGCCCACGGCCCTGAGTGTTGGCGACTCGATTGAGTGTTGGCCTCTTAGCTTGCGTTCGTATTTTCTTTGCTTAGTCGTCAACGGTCATTTTGCTGAGTCGTCGGTGCTCATTTTGCCTAGCCATCCGTCAGCTCTTAACTCGTTCTGTTGTCGCTGGCAACGTCTACGTTCTTCTCCTGAGCTGAAAATTAGAACTACGTACATTGAGTCCTCGAAACTACAAGGCGGTAGCGCCAAAGCGGTGACGCCATGGTTGAGATAGATCTTGGTACCTAGGTACCTGGACCGCTAACCTCGATCTCCAAGGGAAACGTAGCCAACTTTATCTCACGCACCACGTCAATTCCTAACGTTATACTTCGTACAAATTGAGAATAGTACCCTATGTACAGATTCACCAAGTATTATGGTAATATCTATGTTCATGCGAGTAGACCTAAACGTGTCACATACGAGTTGCTGAACGGATTTGAGCACATGTACATCTCCCCCAGACTCATGAAGTCCAACCAATCAGCGTCCGATCTGTCTACCAAGCTCCGACCGCGCGCCAATCAGCGTCAAGTACGAGTATATAATTGCTTCGACTTCAAATTTTCCTGTCTTGTTTACTTTCCTTCTACACATCTCCTCTCATTGTGTTTATCCCCAGAGATTTCATGAGAGATTTCATACTTCTGGTCTTTTTCCATTCCATTCTTGCTTGGGCTTGACCTCCAATGCACTTTTATGATTTCTCGTTTACCACATTGCAGGAGCTCGGTCGTACCTTGGTAAGTCTCGCTTATACAGATCACACTTTTTACTTGGTGAGTCGATCGGCCTCGCTGCCTAGGCGACTTCGTTTACTTCGCTTAGTCGACGTACTTTGCTTAGTCGTCGCCACGCTTTTCCCATGTTGCTTTTTTGTTTTTGTTTTTGTTTTTGTTTTTTTCTTTCCAACTATCACTCATGTTTCGTTTACCTTCTCCTTGGTCATTGTCCCCTTTTTTTCCTTCCCATCCGTTGCGTTGTGAAATTTTCTTGTTGCGATCATTGGTAAGTGCTTCCATCGGCTTCATGCATACTGCCTCTGGGTTCCATGATGATGTCAATGATGACCATGGTGAACATGATCACGATGAAATAAGATGACTTTCATCTTCTCCGAGATACCATGGCAGTCCTTTTTTACTGACATCTCACTTGACCAGGGTCTACCTATTTAACTGCTTTGGCCCAGCCCCATCTACCATTTTCCAGGTAAAGTACATACCCACCACCCTCATTATCCCCTTTGCCATTACTACGTCTTGGTCATAGGTTTCATGTTCTCTCGGTGCTGCAATGATGATGCCAAAACACATCTTCTCTTGGTTCTGAGGCCTGACGAACACACAATTATATCTGAGCCACCGTTTGAAACCATATTGCCTTGTTTACAAAATGATCAATGGCACCTAAGGATACCTGCTTGATACATTCTTCACTCATTCTTGGAGCCACACCTACTAATGAATGGTTCTTTCTAGTCTCTTATTTCTGGGCTGTGAGTGTGGCCGTGATGACGGCCAATTCCTGGTGCGCTCTGGCTCAGCCCCACCCAACATTTTTGAGGTAAAGTACATGTTTCTCCCCAGCCTTATCCTCCTTACTGTGACTTCTTCTTAGGCTTATGGGTTTCATGCTCTTTCGGTGCTGCAATGATGATGGTAAAACCTCGTTTCTTGATTCGGAGGCCTGACGAAAACACAATCATATCTGAGCCACCACTTGAGACCCATTGCCTTTACAAAGTCATCACTGGGATATCTGCTTATTATACTCTTTGCTCGTTTTTGAATTTTCATCCGCTAATCGAAATATCTTTCTCTAGTCTCGTTCTGCATCTATGGGCTGTCAATGTGACAGTGGTGAGGGCCAATACCCGTTCACGTGCCCTGGGCCAGCCCTATCTGGCATCTTCGACGCAAAGTACATGTTTCTCCCCCTGCCTTATCCCCCCTGCCATGACTTATTCTTGGGGTTATGAGTTTCATGTTTCTTTTTCGGCGGTGCAATGATGATGGTAAAACCTCGCTTCTTGATTCGGAGACCTGACGAGAACACAATTATATCTGAGCCACCATTTGAAACCCATTGCCTTCTTTACACAGGTCACTCGCATATCTGCTTGTGATGGCCTTGCTCGATTGAAGGTTCATATGCTAATGGAAATGGCTTTCCCTAGTCTCCTCCTGCACTTACGGGCTGCCAATATGGCAGTCACGAAGGCCAATACCTGTTCTCCGTCTGAGGTTTCCGATCCGCCGTTCGGACCATTTGCTTCCTTAGCAGAGACGTCATTGCCATTTCTCTGCTCCATATACCTGCTCATTTCCAAAATGGCATTTGCTGATGGAGTTGTAAGTCCATTTGTGCGTTCTGTGTCTCTCAATTGGCGATGATGAAATGGGTTATACCATACCCTCGGCTCACGTGTAGTATCTGTTCTTTTCAGCCAAAAAAAAGAGCCGAGGACTGAAGAAAAGAACCCTCCAAATATCTGAGCCTTCATGTTATGGAAAATTTCTTTTCGAACGACCATTCGCTTCTGGATTAGATTTTGCTAATATCATTGCATTTTTTGGCAGGTCCACCATTGACACCTCCCTGCTCGGTATACCTGCTCATGCTAAAAAGGCACTTGCTGATACTGTAAGTTTGTTTCTGCATTTTGTGACTCCCAATTGGCGATGATGAAAGGGTTATACCTGCTCGACTCATGTGTAGTATCTGTTCTTTTCAGCCAAAAAAAAAAAAGAGAGCCGAGGACTGAAGAAAAGAACCCTCCAAATATCCGAGCCTTCATGTTATGGAAAATTTTCCCTTCGAACGACCATTCGCTTCTGGATTGGACTTCGCTAATATCATTGCATTCTTGGCAGATCAACCATTGTCATCTCCATACCCGATATACCTGCTCATTTCGGCCCTTGCTGATGGAACTGTATGTTCATTTCTGCATCCTCTGACTCTCAATTGGCGATGATGAAAAGGGCTATACCTGAACCTCGGCTCGTGTAATATCTGTTCTTGTCAAAAAAAGAAAGAGGACTGAAGAAAAGAAAGCCCCTATGCCTGAGCCTCCATTTGACGGAAATCTCTATTTGAACGCTCATTCACCTATGGATTGAAGTTTGCTAATATTGTTGCATTCCTGGCAGATCCACCATTGTCATATCCCTACTTGATACCTGCTCATTTCCAAAATGGCCCTTGCTTATGGAGTTGTAAGTCCATTTGTGCGTTCTGTGATTCTGTGACTCTCAATTGGCGATGATGAAAAGGGCTATACCTGAACCTCGGCTCAGTGTAATATCTGTTCTTGTCAAAGGAAAAAAAAAGAGGTCTGAAGGAAAGCCCCTATGTCTGAGCCTACATTTGATGGAGACCTTTCTATTCAAACCCACATTTCGACTGGATTGCATCTTGCTAATATTATTGCATTCTCTTAGATCGGCTCTACTCTCCTTCCCATTCCCTTCTTGTGCCTGCCATATTTGGAAGGATTATATACGAGCCTCAGAGGAAGACACGCCCATTGCGGACAATGAGAAAGGGCTCTAAAGAAAACAGACCCCTGCGTGAGCCTACATTCGATGTCTTCGATTTGTTGGCAGAGCCGCTATTGCCATTTCTCATTACCCCGCTGGATATACCTGCTCAGCTCTAACATGGCATTTGGTGATGGAAATGTAAGTCCATTTCTGCAGTCCCTGACTCCCAATTCGGCGATGATGAAAAGGGTTACCTATACTTGAACCTCGGCTCGTGTAATATCTGTTCTTGTCAAAAAAAAAAAAACAAAAAACAAAAAAGGAGGACTGAAGAAAACAAAACCCACATGCCTGAGCTTGAGCCTACATTTTACGGAAACTGTTCTCTTTCAACCTCATTTTATATTGCTGGGTTACATTTTGCTAATGTCATTGCATCTCGTTTAGCTCAGCCCCTTGGCCTTTGGCTGCTCCTTTTGAATTTTGACCAAGTGAGTTTGTGTTTACCTTGCTGATATGGTTTGCGACTTTGTCAACTTCCTATACCTTTATTGCCTATTGGTGAGTTCATTGGTGCCATGATGACCAAAGAACTCTGCTGAATATCCTTGATGACTATGAAGGGGAGATCTGATGCACCATCCAACATCCCTGCCTTTCTGAATTATATCATTGATTCTTTCTTAATACTGACGACTTTTGCCAATTTCCAGGTTTTAGCCCTCTGACATTATCGACCTTTCCCCCTGTCGGTGATTTGATTGATGCCAATGATGAAAAAAAGAGAGCTACTGAACATCCTTGATGACCAAGCTACACTTGTTTGAGGCACTTTTCGAGCGCTTTGCCTTGGTCTATGTCACTTAATAGTTTTGCTATTCTGCTAAATGCTCCCTTTGCTAACTCTTTTTCAGAGTTCAGTTCTTACACTGTGAGCCTTGCCAGCATGTGAGGCCACTAACGACAATTTGCATGGTGCCAATGATGGAAAAAAAAAGAGAGAGCTACTGAACATGCTTGATGGCCAAGCTCCACTTGTTTGAGGCACCTTTCAAGCGCTTTGCCTTCTCTATTGCACTCGCCAGACTAGTTGACAGTTCACTGCTTTTTGCAGTTGAGTATTTTGTAGGTTGTCAGCTTTTCCCACATACCCCCAACCTCAGAAAGGCATTTTGCTTAATGGCGATGATGAAAAAGTCTTGATATCCGAATTTCATTGACGACGCAAAATTGGTTGTCTTCTGAGCCACCATTTGATCATTTTGCCATTCCTCGTTCTATCCTTTCCTATGTCGAAGTGTCTTCTCGAGCACTGTTGCTAATTTATTGATTAGGATTTCCCATATTGTCAACATGTCTCCTGCCCTTGTGTTTGGGCAACTTGCTTGGCAATGATGAGACATTGTTGGGTTGAACTTCATTGAAATAAAACAGTGTTCTGAGCCACTATTGCAGTATTGTGCTGCTTGTCTTTTTCCCCCGTATCCTTGTGATCTCTCTCCTTCCTATTGCTAATTTCCAGATCTGATTTACGATAACGCCAACATATCTCCTACCATCTCTTCCCTCGATATCTCTTCCCGATGCTCCTATTGCTAATGTCTAGATTGGGATTCCCTACTTGCCAACATATCTCCTACCTTTCTGTTGGAGTGCAACTCGCTTGGCGATGATGAAAACTTATTGGGGTTGAACTTCATTGAAATGAAAACAGTGTTCTGAGCCATTATTCCAGCATTGCCAGCCATTGCTGTTGGATTATTGTCTTTTTGCCTTTCTCTCGAATTCTCTCACTCCATACTGCCGGTGGGTTCAAAGACCCCGTCTTGCGTGACTTTACTTATTTCCTATTCTTCCACATTGATTTGCTTGATGCCAATGATGACATCTGTGCTCGCGCTGACCCGGCCCTGATGTCAAATCTTAACGCCAGTCTGAGGCAATATTCAAACAAATATTCCTTCTGTTTCCTGCCGTTCATAATTTGAGAGTCCCGTGCTAAGTTCCCATCTTTTTCTTCTAGGATTCGCTCCAGAAAGGTTGATAATGTGCGAAACTGTACCGCAAGCAAAATCTGGTCAGATCTCATTCCAGCATATCACTCTTCTGTTGTCCAAATGGTATGGAAATATTGTATATAACCAACGATACAACCATTCAACTATTCCAAAGTACCTTTTCACCGATCCAATCGCCCCACAGAATCTCCCATGACGCCGCTCCCGTCTCTTATCACGACATCAGCAGCAAATGAGGAAATTCCTTATCATTCGCAAGCCAGGGGTGTCTTTGTGTGAAAAAAAAAAATTTAACAGTTTCTGTCTCTCCAATTTGACTGATCTGAGACCTGTATTTGGTTTCTTTTGTATGCAGTATTTTGCGACATGACTGATAAATCGGATTTCAGCGCTGTGGCATACAGAGGACCTGTTCAGGATGGCGCTACGAAAAGCTTGCGATCGGAGGAGATAAACAGATCAGATGAAGAGATTGCGACAGATCCTATGTCTGCACCATTAAAGCGGCAGCTCAAGTCTAGACATCTACAGATGATCGCTATTGGAGGTGAGTTTGCGGTCGCATTTAAATATACACCAGTTGGAATTGACCAAAGTATTCCCAGGCATTATCGGTCCTGGTCTACTGGTGAGCTCGGGCAATGCGCTGCACGAAGGTGGACCCGCAGGATCTTTGATCAGTTTCTCGCTGGTCGGCATTATTGTCTTCTTCGTCATGTAAGGAGTGCATTTTCTAGTCTCAAGAATGATTCTAATGGTTATAGGCAATCGCTGGGTGAAATGGCCACACTTCTTCCCGTGACTGGATCGTTCACGGAGTATGCGGAGCGCTTTATTGACGACTCTCTTGCATTTGCGCTGGGGTGGGCGTATTGGTACTTATGGGTGACTGTACGGCATGCATTGAGGACTCGAGTAGGAAGGATCTCTTACTAACACGACACTCCAGGTTCTCGCAAATGAATACAACGCGATATCACTGGTCATTGGCTACTGGACAGATGCCGTGCCTCAATGGGGCTGGATCTTGATCTTCTGGGTGATGTTCCTGACCCTATCAAATCTCGGAATTCTAGCCTACGGCGAGATGGAATTTTGGCTATCTCTGTAAGCTCCGCGTGCTTAGATTTGAAGCATCGGATTGTCTAACAGACTGCAGTATCAAGGTATTGGCTTTGATTGTCTTTTTCATTCTGGCAATTATCATCAGTGCAGGTGGGATTGGACCACGCGCTATTGGGTTTGAATATTGGCATGATCCGGGGGCATTCGCAGATTCAATTAATGGTGTGGCAAAGACCTTTGTTGTTGCGGGCACTTTGTATGCTGGGACTGAAATGTATGTTTCTCAATACCGGAGATGGCGGGAAATGGCCCGAGCTAACAGACAAATTAGGGTTGGCATCACCGCCGGAGAATCGGCGAATCCCCAAAAAGCAGTACCCAAGGCTATCAGGCAGGTCTTTTGGCGTATCCTGATCTTCTACGTTGGTAAGTTCATATTGAAACAGAAGCCCGGAGCATTACTGAACTCTATCCAGGAACTATCTTCTTCATTGGAATGCTCATTCCATGGAATGACGACAGATTGTTGGGCAAGTCGTCGAAGACAGCCAGCTCTCCCTTGACAATCTCGTTACAGGATGCTGGGATCCTCCCAGCTGCCCATCTCATTAATGCGCTGATTGTGATCAGTGTCATTTCTGCAGGAAATAGCTCGCTCTATGTGGCATCTAGAACTCTGCTTTTCATGTCCCGTAACGGAAAAGCCCCAAAATTCATTGGCCGGACAAATCGTCTCGGAGTCCCGTGGGTGGGCTTGGTGTTTACCAACATCTTCGCATGCATTGTTTTCCTCAGGGCAGTCTGATAGTGCTGGGAGGGTTTACTCGGCGTTGATCACCCTTTCAGGGGGTATGTTTCCCTTCCTGGGACATTCCTAGAAACATCATTGTTCAATGCTAACGAAGTACAGTTTCTACCTTTATTGTTTGGTCGGTAATCGGAGTTGCGCATATTCGATTCCGAAAAGCCCTGGTCGTGCAAGGCCAAGACCCATCGAAGCTCCCATACCAAGCTTTCCTCTACCCATGGGGCACCTACCTCTCACTGGCAGCAAATGTGTTCCTCATTTTCTTCCAGGGGTACACTTGCTTCCTCAACCCCTTTAGCTCGACTGACTTCGTGATCAACTATATCCTGCTCCCTGTGTTCGTGTTGTTTGTGATTGCGTACAAGTTCTGGAATAAAACCAGTCTCGTCCGTCTGGAGGATATGGACATCTGGACCGGGCGACGGGAGCAAGTCGATTTCGAAGAGCCCGAGTCACCGAAGAAGGCCGCCAAATGGTGGTCTCGCATTTATTCTGTTGTTATAGGGTAGACCAGTTGCCCTCCGTCTTATACTATACCCATCCATGCACAATGCCAAGATACCTTCGGTTATATTCAGCCGTGGCAAGTACCATGCAGGCTAGCATGTGACACAATTGGACCTAATCTACCATGTAAATAGTAAATTCTGAACACAGTTCTATGCGAATGACAACGGAAAACCAAGAAACAAAACATGCGGTCGAGTCAGCACACAGCGGGCCAGAGGTGATAGTTTAAGAGATCAGCACGGAGACCGTCGGAATGCGGGGACACGTGAGGGGAAAACAATATATGCGAAGCGCAATAGCAAAGTATCCTATCTTGACAAGGAACGAGGTTGAAATTTGGTCTCAGCCTTCACAACCCACTGTATGCTCGCTGTTTACTCGAATTTCAACCAGGTCTCCCCACATGGCCAGCTGAGTAATGGACCATTGGATCAACATCGTGGCCGACGGTTGGCGCCATGATTGGCCCGAGGGGAGTGAGACCCTCCTAGTCTCGGCGCATGGGTCTAAAAGAAAAGCCCCATCACTAAATAGCCCCCCGCGTTGCCGATCACCTTCTCAGCTAGGGGTGTCTTCAGGAATCCGAAGTCCTGGCACCACTCGATTCTTCACGCTGTCCCCAATCGGCCAATCGGGACTATCTTGTACCTCGCCTTGGCTTCTATACTTCAAGGCCGCTGGTCGGTCATGGTTCCCCATTCGGTATGGTGGTCGTGAATTGGTGATTTGGACTTGCAGCAAACAGTTGCCAATTAGAGACCGAGACGGCTGGATGCACAGAATGTAACGTCGCGTAGATAGCGAGTAGATGCTCTTTATACCGCGAAGAGACCTCCTGCAAGATATATTTAAACAAACACATTTCCCATAGATATTGGAGGTCTACAAGTCAAGAAATATCCATAACCGGCCAAGCACTCAAACTTGCTAGTCCACTATATCGCCAAAATGCAGTACAGCAAGGTAATATCACCTATTCCAGATCAACAGCACCAACCTTTAACACCAACCTCAGATCCTGGCTGTGGCGACCCTATTCATCTCCAGTGCCTTCGCCGCCCCGTTGGACGTGGAAGCTCGCGCATGTGCTGCGACTTGCGGTTCAGTCTGCTACACCAGCAGTGCCATCAGCGCCGCCCAGGAAGCCGGATACGATCTCTACAGCGCGAATGACGATGTCTCCAACTACCCTCACGAGTACCACAACTACGAGGGTTTTGACTTCCCCGTTTCGGGAACCTACTACGAATTCCCCATTCTCCGCAGTGGTGCGGTCTACACTGGTAACTCTCCTGGTGCGGACCGTGTTATCTTCAACGACAACGACCAGCTAGCCGGCGTTATTACTCACACTGGTGCTAGCGGTAACAACTTTGTCGCATGTGACTAGATAATGAATTGGATGTGGATATGATATTTACAATTGAGAATATATATTTCTTGATGTTCGAAATATACGTATGTGAATGTAGGAGTCCTCCTTATCACGTAGACAGACTGCTCAAACTGCCTACATGCTGTAACGGTCTCCGTTGCTCTAGGTATCTAGAGGCATACAACAATCGACACCCCCACATTTTGCGAGAATGTGAGAACTTGTCGTTGTCGGGTGTGATACCCAATAGTGGTAGAAGGGGGGGGTTTGAATAATAAACAAACCGGAGTACGTACAAACTCCGTGGACATAAAACTCTGAGTTATCGCTTTTTCTGTTTTCTTTCTGTTTTCTTTGTTGTCGGAACCCAGCGGATGCACATTAGCTCGCAAGTGTCGACAAGAGCTGTAGCAGAGTTGATTGAAAGCTGATGCCTGCCTAGGCGATATGGAAGATCAGCATGTCACGCGGGTAAGTGCAATGGAGATATTGTGTTTGTAGGATTGAACATGGACAAGGAGGAAAAAGAAAAGGAAGGAAAGTGCGGAGGCATGTACTTGTATATGAGCATCCCGTGTCACTCACGAGTGCGGGGTTGTTTACCCTTAGAAAGACAGACCATTTCGAAGGGAACTAGTACTGGGTTAGTTCTTTCCACTTATTCACCATGTGGATTCAGACTGGAAGGAGTAGACTTGAAGTACTACAATTTTAAAGTATAACGAGTACGGAGTATACGGGTATGATTTCCGTCACTCCAAACATTAGAACCATGGAACTTGCCCAGGGTCCCAGAGAGAAAGGCGGTCTCTGAGGAAGGTACCCTAGAAAGGCATTCTTCCACATCTGAGCACCTGCCTACGTACATACCATATGTACATATGTACATATACATATGTAGGTACCGAGGTATTTTCCTATCTTCATCTCAATATCTTTGCCAAGATCTTCCAGGTTGGGGGACATGGTTCTGACGGAATAATATAAATCCGATAATGCAGGGGCCCTCGGCCCTAAAAATGCCCGAGCCCGAAGATTATTAATGTACACTGCTAACCTTGGAAGGTACCTTCCAAGATAGGTAAGAACATTTCGGACGGACAACGGACGAAGCTTTGAAAGACAAATTGTTACAAATCCGTCAGCTTGTATCCATAGCGATTGATAATGGGAATTGCGGAGAAGCAACGAGCAGATGTCAACTGAACAAATTCAAACCTATAAAATGGAAACCCGTCGCTATAAATATGAACACAGTCATTATTCAAGCGTCACTCACAATTGAATCGCAACAATGTCATCCGCAATCAAACCCATTCAGCTCTACGGTGGCATCTTTGGCCCCAACCCCCTAAAAGTCGGAATTATCCTCACACTCCTCGAAGTGCCATTTGAATCCCTTCCAGTCCCCTTCGCCAAGGTCAAGGAACCCGAGTACGAAGCAATAAATCCAAATGGACGGCTACCTTCGATCCATGACCCAAACACCAACCTGACCATTTGGGAGAGTGGCGCCATCATCGAGTACCTCATAGAGCGCTATGACACCAAGGAACCCCGCAAGCTCAGCTTTACCCCGGGCAGCGCAGAAGCCGAGCTTGCACGCTCGTTCCTCCACCTCCAGGTCTCTGGTCAAGGGCCATACTACGGACAAGCCTATTGGTTCAAGATTTACCATGCGGAGAAGATCCCTACTGCAGTGAAGCGCTATGTTGACGAAGCAAAACGCGTGACGGGCGTGCTTGACAAGTGGTTGGGCAAGCAGAAGGAGGCCAATGACAAGAACGCTGGGGATGGTCCCTGGCTGGTCGGAAACAAGATGTCGTACGCTGACATAGCGTTCATTCCGTGGCAAAAGGGGGCCCATGCTTCATTCCAAGATGAAGGGTTTGACGTTGATGAGTTCCCAAATGAGAAGGAGTGGTTTGAGCGCATGATCTCGAAGGAACCCATCAAAGCTGTTCTGGCTTCTGCGGATGAGCAGATGGCCAGTATGAAACACTGATGGGTTGAGACTTCTATGGACTTATGATTCGAGTATCAATGTAATTATACCGCGACAGATCAATGTAAGCAAATGCAAGGTTCCGGTTAACACAACTGTGTCATAGTAACTTGTATCCTTGTTCTGTATTTGCCTTTTCTTGAATTAGGCTCGGAGAAGATGAGACTAGCACCCATGGATATGCACAAACAGAAATGAAAAACATCATCCCAAACTCATCAGCAGATTGCAACCACCGTTCAATCTTCTCCCGCCGTGCCTCTGTTCCAGTCTCAGCAGACCTCCACAGCTCCGATATCTCGAGCATCCCATCCTCCCAGCGAGACAAGTGCCGGTTGTATTCTCTTTCCCAAACGGCGCGGTCTGAAGCTTCCCAGAGCATTTTGCTTCCCGGTGCCAGGGTCACTCTCCGTTCTTCAGCAACAAAATTCGGTAGTCCGACTTGCGTATTGTAGACATTCTTGAAGAGATACATGGTAAAAAGGGTACGACGCTTGGCGCAGGCGACGATCCATGACTCCCAGGTCGGCCGAGTGTGGGATTCTTCTGCTCTGCAGGTGAGACCTGCTCTGGCGGATCGGAAAGCAGTTTCTTAAATTTTTGTCTGGGTATCAAAGGGGGTGAGGCTTTCGAGGGTGTCTGTACGAGGAAATAAATGGATCGTCATGGAGTAGATGAGATACGCCTGGAATGAACATAGGCTATCAAAGTCGCTTCGAAGGGCATCCTGTGTACTATTAGGTTGAAATGCAACGGATAATAAAGTGTCGGCATACCTGGGTTTCAATATTCATCTCCTTTCGCATCGTCACGAGAATCAATGATTCGCACCCAGGAATCCGAGTCAACCACGCCCGAACCAGCAACACATTTTTGGCATGCCTTTCTTCGTGAAGTGCGAGGGAGTCGAGACGAACCAGGGGTTGCTGGTGTCTGAGATTTTCATTTTGAAGATGAAATGCCATCGGAGAGAATTTCGGAATTCCGTAAAAGTTTCGGAGTTCCGCACTAAGCCAAGCAATGAAGTCATCCCATCTCGGCACTTCTCAATGCTACTAATAGAAATGTTGTCTAGAACCATAGCCAGGCAGAAACACACATTGTCTTCAGTTCAGCTATTTGCATATCTCAAATATTTGCTGTGCTACATTAAAGCCAGTTTGGACTATTTAGCTGTTTTTCCTAGTTAAGTCCTTTTTGAATTCATGGTCACTGCCTAAAGCTTCACAGATGCTCATGGAAGTGCAAGAAAACAATCAAATGCCATAAGTTGAAGGTGTTGGATTAACCTTGAACGGCGTGAACACCTGAACCTTATCGAAGATCATTCCGGAATTCCGAACCACCTCAACTATAAAATCCCCTGCTGGTGCCGATCCAACTTAACACAACTTTCAACCAAAGCAACAATTACCACTCCCATCACAATTCATTAAGTATGCCTCAAGTTTACACAACAGATCACTCAACCTCAGTGCTCCGCACCCACAGCTGGCGCACAGTCTCCAACTCCGCGCCATACCTCCTTCCACATTTGAAACCAGACATGAAAATCCTGGATGTAGGTTGCGGACCTGGCTCAATCACAATTTCCCTAGCGAAACACGTCCCATCCGGACATGTCACCGGCGTGGAATACGTGCCCGACCCACTAGCCAGTGCGCGTGCCCTTGCGCAAGCGGAAGGCGTGTCAAATATTACGTTCCGAGAAGGAGACATCCACCACCTGCCATTTGAGGACAACACCTTTGATATTGTACATGCGCATCAGGTCCTACAGCATATTTCTGATCCAGTTCATGCGCTCAAGGAAATGCGGCGAGTCGCTAAGGACGGCGGTATTGTTGCATGTCGCGAGTCGGCGGAGTTGAGCTGGTATCCTGAGTCTGTGGGGATCGCTAAGTGGCGCGAGGTTACTGAACGCATGCAACTTGCCAAAGGTGGCAATCCACACCCTGGGAGGATGATTCATGTTTGGGCACGGGAGGCGGGGTTTGACAGTGGGAGTGTGAAGAGGAGTGCGGGGGCTTGGTGTTTCGGAAGTGATGAGGAGAGGGCGTATTGGGGTGGTTCTATGGAGGAGAGAGCTAGATCCTCTGGTTTTGCGAAGAATGTTGTTGAGGAGGGATTTGCAGAGCCTGAGGATTTGGAAGTGATCGCAACGGGGTGGAGGCAGTTTGTGGATGATGAAGATGCCTGGTTTGGCTTGTTGCATGGGGAGATATTGTGTTGGAAGTAAAATTGAACAAGGGTTGTCTTTAAAAGATGATTCGGCATTTGAAAAAAATGACAGAGAAATATCTCAATGCAATGTTAAGGAATAGCAAATGTAATAATGTTAGACCTTCGAGAAATGAAACCCTCAATCCTGTAAATCTTCGAGAAATGATCGACTGATGAGAGACCTTCAAGCAACAGCCCATGGGCGGAGACAATCACCAACCACCATCAATCACTGTGATCGGACTCATAGGCCTCTTGTGCCTCCTGTTCATCCTCGCGGCCCTGCTCGTAAGCTTCTTCGATATCTGATTTGTCCGAGTCCTCGCCTAGAGAGAATAATCAGCATGTGCAAAAACAAAGCAGGTCAATCAGAGTAGAAGAGATCACGTACCAAGCTCATGTCCAATGACAGCACCGGCAATACCACCGACAGCCAAGCCAGCAGCACCGGCTGCGAGATACTTCCCAGTATTGCTGCTCTTCTTCTCTGGCTCCTGCTGCTGATAGTAGCCAGGGCTACGATCATCGTAAGGCACAGGTGGAGGGCCCTGGGGAGGCGCATAGTATCCACCCTGAGGCTCGGGAGGAGGAACGCTGCGAGAACCATCATCGTACCCAGAGTATGCGGGCTGTTGGTAAGGCGTCTCCCACTGGGAGCGACCAGTGGCCTGTTCTACGAAGAATGCGCGACGGGTATTGGGCTCCCATTCCTGGACCCAGCCCTGTGGCAGGGGAGGCGGGGGACCTGGAGGGGGACGGGCTAAAGGCGGGGGTGCACTGTATGGGCCCCGGTCATATGCTGGACGACCTCCGTCGTAGGGGCGGTCATATCCATCTTGGGGAGGGCGTGCATACGGATCAGAAGGTGGGCGCCCGTAGGGGTCGTATGGACGGTCTGGGGGAGGGCGAGCGTAAGGATCGCCGTAAGGTGGAGCATAAGACATAATAAGTGTGGGTATGGAGAGATGAAGCAGGAAAGAGAAAAGAAATATAACCCAGAAAGAGGGGAGAGCAGAGGGCTTTTATGGGAAAGAAGCGCAAAGAACACCGTTGTAGACCATCACCTTCCGATCAGAACCGAACGAGACAACTCCACAATCTGTCCAACACTAGAATTATGCCCCCACTTCTAAGGAGTTACATGTTAGCGCCCAAGTCAATGTCTGCTCCGATTAGGCAGATGTAATATAAAGGCTCCACGAGCCCCTGGAGTCGGCAGGATCGTCAGATTGACAATCCCATCGCCTTGCAGGGCTAGCCAGTCAAATGACCAATTCGATTTCAACATGCCAAGTGGCCCTGGTTCAATGTTAGTGTGTCACAATAAGCCATATACCCGTACGGAGTATACACACGGAGTACATGTACGGAGTAGAGGGGTTGCATTACAGCCAGACCAGGAGCGACTTTGCTCCACCCGGGAGCTTGACTATTTGTTTCCACGGTTTGACCTCGGGACATTGGTATAAAAAGGGGTCTATCTATTGGTAACGATGTACAAATAATAAAAAAATAGGGGTTATATTGCCCGCAGTGGAGAGTTCCCCTCTATAGGGGGGGGTTATGAAGGGTTGCGGGATAAAATCAACCTGTCGTGTGCCACTCATGTCTCTGCGGAGCCACGATGTGGCTCAGGCAACCGCATTACGGAAAACACAGCCACTGACTGTCACACACGTGGCTGGTGGATATAGGGATTGGGGCTTGGCACCTTTAGTACTTCTACAAGGAGGTGCGTGCTCCGACAAAACTAGTCGCAAATGGTTTCATAGATATTGAAACGCCAAATCAGTATACATATGGCTAACGTTGGTAGGTTGGAACCAAGGGCGCTATCTACTAATGTAGCTAGAAATGTAAATTGACCTACGGATGTTTTAGGTTCCTACGAGACGAGCATCCGGTGGATACGATACGTATGTTCAACATGTACATACGCGCCGGCATCCGAGCGCGGACTTTTGGCTAAAATAATGCGCGGAACAAGAACAGCCTGGACCCAATCGACCGAGGCCACACGGGGACCGTGACGATCGAGCACATGGGGCATTTCCTCATGATGCATTCGATGAGCCGTGCTAGAGCAGTTAATATATAGAATATATTCAGGTATACCGGCCAGCAATATGGGAAGTACCTTTCGGAAATGTACATCGAATATATCATCCTAGCCCAAACTACATGCACTACCAACTTGCCTTACTAGAGGAGCAATAAGAGATCGTTCGAGGGAAGCGTGGTATCCTCAAATGGTATCTAGGCATATACCTATAGAAAAAGTTGGAAGTCGTTTCACAAACTACAACATAAGCCTTTTTCGGCCCTTTTCTGCTCTGTACCCAAGAAACTGAAAGGGGGAGAAAATATCTATATAACCAGACATGTAAAAAGACTATCGGAGAAGACTACCCGATAAGATCACTGAGACGGCCGACTATTCTGGTAGTTGTGTAGTTATGAATGGCATTCTATCTAGCACTCTATCTAGCACTAGCAATCAAAGGAGACCAACCGGCGAGCAGACCTTTATGGTGGAAACGATCCAGGCTCAACATCCCATTATTGGTCCAGGACTATGCGCCTGAGCCTGCAATAACACTTGATTCCGTACTGCGCGGGTAGAAGAATGCAGATAGGCTGATGAAAGGGTTAGCACAGTGAAGAGTTATCGACGACAGGGATAGACTCACGCAATGATGATATAGGCTGCAATTAGGAGGACGCCCTCTAGATAGTTGCTTCGGCCGTCCAAGACGAGGAAGTTGACGACGAAGGTGGTGACAAATAGACAAATAGTCTCGAAGAGTGTAAAATACAGAGACATGTCTTTGTCCATACACCAGCCCAGGATGACGACCAGCGGTGTAACGAAAATAGCTATTGGAACGGTCAGAATGCGCATCCGTACAAACGTCACCAGCAACCTTGGAATGGAGTCTTACCAATTTGAATACTACTGCCAACGGACACACCAATCGACAGGTCCATCTTGTTCTTGGCGGCGACACTGACGGCAGTAACGTGCTCAGCTGCATTGCCGACAATGGGCAAGATAATGAGACCAATGAAAGCTTCACTGACGTCTGAGCTTGCAATCATCTCGGGAATAGCGTCAACCAAGAACTCAGCACAGACTGCGACCAAAGCAGTGGACAGCAGGAGCATGACAACAGCAGCGGTACGTGACATCGTGGGCTCCGGGGCTTGAGAAGCTGTCTCCGGACCTACATCATTCTGTCCAGTTAAACGAGAAGCACCACGAGCAAACTGCACTGCGTTTCCGGCCGGCGGAGGACGACTGATGCGTGCGGGGAGCGAGTTGCTGCGAGAAATTCCCGGGCGTGAGGCAGTTGTCCCTATACGTGGTGAAACCGCTGGTGACTGGGAGCTGAAAACCGTGTTGGAAAGTAGAGACGGAATGGGTCCGAAAGGAGAACGTCGTTTCGGAGGATCATCCCGTGCGCCTTCACAGCCAGCTTGACCGGACGAGGGGCCGCTATCCTCGGGCTCCACAATCTGAGCCTTTTTCTCTGCTTTCTGGGCCTTGCCCCGCTTGTGATCCCGTTTCTTCGACTTGTGACTCGCTCTGCTGTCCATACGACCCAGGGCCAAACCGAAGTCGCGAGAACGGATTGCGGAAGAGAGGTGAACATCATCGTCAGCATCGTAACGTATTTCGTCACTAAGTTCAATGGCGTGTTCATGGCTGGCAACGGAATTGGCGACGGAACCCTGATTCTCGTTGGAGGCCGATGCCATAGCCTTTTTCTGGAAGGAGCTACGAGATGTGGTCCCTTTCGAACTTGTACTTGACTTTCGGCGCCTGCGATACTTCATTGCTCTTTTGATCCGTTTGGCAGTAGTCCAGGAAGCCGTAGTGTCATCCGACTCATCGCTGGACCTAGACGAAGAGTCCGAAGAGCTGTTCATAAATTCTGCCAAGACGCCAGGTTTGGATTCCTCGTCGATGATGGCTTGGGGGATACTGGCGTAGAGATACGAGTGTGTTCTCAGCTGGAAGATGATGTAGAGAATATACACCAGCAGAAGAACAACACTGGTACCGCGGCTGACTTTGAGCGTCTCGCGATCGGCATTAGAGCCATCTGACCACGAGGCGTGGAAAGCAGTCGGCAAGAGAAGACTGACCACACTCAAACTAAGTAGACAAGCACTCATCTGAGTGACGGTACTATTGTAAATCTGTTCTCGAAAGCGAAGACCACCAGCGAGGAAAGCCATGCCCATGATCAACAGCAGATTGGCAAGAATTGAGCCGAGAAGAGAAGCTTGAACGATGCGAATCTCATTCTTGACCAGAGCGATGATGAAGATGATCAATTCGACTGCATTTCCAAAAGTGACGTTGATCAAAGCTCCAATGGTGTCACCAAGGCGACTGGCAACACTCTCCGTGGCATGACTGAGCAGTCCAGCCAGGGGAATGATAGCCACTGCATTCATCGCGAAGATTATGGCTGGGTCGAGACCCGCGGCCTCGCAGGCGATACCCACCGGTACGAATATCAGCAGGACATTAATCCAGCTGTGGCAGATAGCCTCCGTAGTATGGCGGTAGAAGCGGCCGGAGCCATTTCGCATACGGATCAGAAGACCCGGCTTTGAGTTGGTTTCCGAGACGGACCCTGGAGTAGGGTCCTCCACCTGCACATTCACTTGTCCATGTTGGGGAGGTTTTTCGGTATTAACAGGGTCGGCGGCCTGTTGGGAGGGAGTCTGGTCTGGTAACCCGCTAGAAGACGCGTGAGCTTTCGCCCACGAGTGAATCTGGTCTGCAGAAGGGAGCATTGTTAGCCAGCTATACAGGAGTGGGGATAATATCTCGGGATAGCTGTAGCTATAGCTTTGAGCCCTGTCTGGATACTACTTACGCATGTATTTCAGAGAAAATGGACAGATGAAAGAAGGCAACCAGCCTTTGATGATAAAAGAGTAGATGAAGAAAAGAGTGAAGTTGGACACGCGCAGTCTACAACATAAAGGGGGAACATGGAAACTTGGAATGCCCAGGTGGGGCCTCATATTTAGGTAAGGTCTTGGCAGCTTGGCATGGTGATTTCCCAACGCCTTTCCCGTTTTTCCTGTCCCAGCCCTGAAGATCCTCATGAAGACCCTTCCAAGGAATGTTTGACACTTGGAACCTTTGACCAATGAAAATACATTTGCAGCCTCGCATCTCGTATCACCCTACACTATACACCTGGCATGATGTCAACCTTGAAATGTCGCAGGGACTCCATACTCCCGTTATTGGACCTCAATATCCAATTTAATCTAACCAATGACGCGTTCTCCACGAATCTCCCTATAAGGATGCCAAGGTTGAGAGACGGGAAAACTGGGTCTATGGCCGAGCACGTCGACATTATTGGCGAATCATCCTTAGGATCGACCGTTAGGCTGCCATATTCGGGTGTCAGTATTATTAGCGCTGAGATCTTGTTTTCGCTTATTCTCGTCGGGTGCTTGTCACACTTTAGGACAGTGCTTTCCCAAGACTCTGCATCTATGTACGATGTGTGTTGTATGTGCGCGCTGTCGTGCTTCCAATGTTGAGTGATGAAATGGGAATGAAATCATCCGTATATATTTTCGGAACGGCTTGACACATGTCCGACCATCCTAGAGTACAACACCTACATCTCTCGATGTATGGATCTACGTCTGCTGCGCCTCTCGGTGTTTTGGGCGTGGAGTTTCAGCCCCACAACGCCATATCCGCAATTGTGGCTGTGGCTGTGTCACTAGTTGGAAATGGCACAATCTGCCATCCTTGGATGTTACGGGTGTTTTCTCGAATCTGACTCACTGGGTGATACCCTGTAACAATTGCAGAATCACCGGTCCTGCACGTACGGAATCATAATGAGTGACTCTAGGTATCCTGAGCGCGAGGCTTTGGGAACAGAATGCATATCATACAGTCTTGGGGTCGCCCATCTACAACGATGTAGATATCAAGAATATGAACAGGGCCTGTTCATTGCTTTTTGAGGTCTTCGACAGCTAAGCGTACGTTTTCACCACACTTCTCTCGAGAAATATTTCGTCAATACCGTCCACGGGTGGTCACAATTGTGGAACATCGGCATTCTGATCAGCATCAATATGTCATTTCTGGGCCACGGAACCTTTTCCAACACGAGAATGTGCTATGTACGAGTCCGCCTGTTTGATTTTGGCAAACAAGGTAGGGAATTGTGGGATGGACGAGTGAATTATTCAATACATTGTTTCTAGCATCAATATATGGTAAGCTAGATATTTCCATCAGCTTCAACGTCTACAAGAGTTTGTACTTCGTAGCCGCGGCGATGCAAATCACCATGAATGCTGCAAAACCACCGACAATGCCAAAAAACCACGTCAGCCCATTGTCTTTCTCGCCCGGGACAGGAACGTTCATTCCCCACAAGCCCGTCACCAGGTGGCACGGCACGAAGATCGTAGCCAGGAGAGTAACCTTACTCAAACCAGAGTTAATAGTCAAACTCAGTCGGAGATTTGTAGCGCTCATCTGGGCTAAATAATTCGCGTGAGAGCGACCAATAATCTCGTCGATGTGGCCAAGTGTCGACAAGGTTGTGACCAAATGATCCTGAACATCGCCAAGATATAGAAGTAGATCACCATCAGGGAAGACAGGGTGCTTATCGGGGGATTGGCAGCGCTTCACGAATCCGTTCAACACATCGACCTTGCCGTTAAGGCAGCGGATAATGTGAGTGATCTTCTTCCGGAGGACGTCGACCTGCGGAATAAGAGCATGTGCGTCGTCGATACGACTGATGAACACCTGATCCTCGATTGCTTCGGACTCGCGCTCCGCATCCCGGACAAATGGCTCGAAGCTGTCGATGATATCGTCTCTACAGATTGGTTAGCCATAAATTCATCAAAGAGGGTGTTGATGAGCAGGAATTTGGTTACACATACATCATTGCATAGCAGACCCAGTCACTAGTCAATATAGTGGGATCATGCATTTTGCGGATCCGCTCTCGCGCCCGAGCCACATGCCCGCAACCACTAGGTGAGAAGGTGACCACGCCATATTGAAAGACAAGAATGTATAATGCAGCCGAGATGGGGATTCCCGGTCGCTCATTCTTGAGTTTGTCGGCCACAAGGGTCTGGAACGAGATCAGGTAATAGTTCTTGTAGACATCGACTTTCTCTCGAGGCTCACGAATGGCAATATCCTCCGCCGTTAGGGGATGGATAGACAAGGCTTGCGAGACGGCATCGACATCTTGTTCAGTGGCGTCGCAGATGTCAATCCACCAAATTGGCTGATTGGGATCTGGACGACTTTTATGCTTCTCCTGGAAGATGTGGTCGATGTTTCCGCTGGGGAAAAGGCCATCCCACGTAGACGAGGCAGTCTCTTGTCGTGTTTTTGACGAAAAGAAACTAAACCGATCAGGCAGCGCCTGGTCGATTTCCAGCTTCTTTTCTTGCTCGGTCTGCATCTTACTGGCTGCGTAGCAGAACAGAGGCGGGTGAAATGGTCGGTACCCTGAATGGTTGATCCGATGCCATCAGATGTTGATGGTCCTTTTGTAGGAAGTGGTGCTCCGTATTCCGAAAAGATCGAACTTCCATGAAGACAGCGAATCTATTCAGCCCATTATAGCTCCTTGAATTGGACTCTCAAGGAGATGGGATTGGAGATCTCGAAGGTGTTGGAGATGACCCAGGGAAAGAGGAATGGGAAAAGAGGAAAGAACCGCTCAACCACGTGAAACCCGTACCAGCCCTACCCGTTAGCCGCATCCACCGGACCTCGGGGTGAGTCAATGTGGAACTGCCTAATTGAAATGATGTACTCGGTGGATTTACATGGATGCACATATCCAATCATCCTGGGATAATGGGGGGACCTTGCGGCCTTCGTTCCGAACTTGCTAGGCACTTACGTTACAGATTCGTCCGAGGTCTATTCTTACCTAATATATTTCAGGATCAGTACGGAGTACATTGGGCAATAATACGTTTCTAGAATGGAGTGGACGAAGGCCTGCACGTTGTATACGTCCATTATCGTCGATCCTATGATCAACAAGATCTTCATACATATAGTTCTGGAAACACCATATCCCCGTAAAGCGAAATAACATGAAAAGTTCAGACTTGTAGCCAAAAACGCCTTCGAAGCACTGTGCTCGCTGCAAAGGGCCAACAATCCCAAACAAAAAGAAGCGTCAATGCATTTCCGTGGACCGGATAGCAGTTTATATTATACAGATGGTATCTTCACACACGTTAGTGATTGAACGTAACCGAGCACACTTAATATGGTCATACCATGCTCTGATCATCTTCAATCTTTGATTTCCGATGGCCGAGACTCCTTTTCATGGTCAAGGCTGTACGACTTCCGCAATCGCGGATATACCAGCCCAAAGAAGACGACGACCGCTAGCAGTATCACAAAGGTAGGCAGAAACATGAAAACGAAGAGGAAGACGCTCAATCCGAGGGTAAAATCCTGCCGACGAGGAAACCGACGGGCCATGATCTCGAGGACCGAGTACATACGGTAGCCAAGCCGTGAATGACTGGTTCAATTTAGATAGCCAGAGAAAGATGGGAATGATCTCATTGCGATCGGCCCGGTCGCGCATGTTACCCCATATATTTATACTCACAGCGATGGAAGCGCCGGATGGGCACCTGAATCCCCGACATTGTGGTTCATGGCACTGTTTTTAGCAAAATCTGTACTTCGTACTCCGTAGCAGTCGTGAATGTTGATGCCTGTGCCCTTGCCGTCATGACTTCAAGTTTTTCTAACCTCCACTCTTGGCGCCAACATTCAGATCCGTTGGAAATTTTTCACCGCAAATCGCCCTCCAAATAGCCAATAAACTGTGGGTTTCCTTAAAATCATTAAAAATCGCGGATGTCGTGCCGAGACGTGCAAAGTGTGTAGGCAACAGCATTTTACTCAACAGTTTCTCCCCCCTGCCAAGGAGATAGAATCCTTGTACTCCGCACTGAGGAAATATCCCGTTTCGAGAATGGTCGAATGGTCCTTTCATTGAATTACCCCGAATTTCTTCCCCTACCAAGGTATGTTGTATGTTCAGCCCTAGCCAATTCCCGCCAATCCAACAACTGCGCCCGAAAGTGGATCCAGCCCTGTACGATCATCCCTTGTAGGATCAACCCTTGGGGTCAGCTGGCACAGTGCAGTTTCATCTCATTTGAATATTTTCTCGAGGTCGCCATGGAAGTTCTCTTGACAAACATGTAAGGGGGTGGGGGGTTAGAGAAATGGCGTTCGGAATACGCGTATTATTGGCAAACTGGATCGTTCAGATTCCCCTCATGGGGCTGAAGCTTGACTTGCGGGTCGGAGTTCGGTGTAATTCAACATTCGAAGTAATTTCGGTGGGTTGTAATCGTATAGGGGACCCGTGGACATCTGGAGGTGGGTTTTGAAAAGAGAAAGCTGTGTGATCAGCAGTTCTCGGGTAAAGATGATCATACTAAGTATTTCCCCTGGAACCAGAATAGAAGCAAATGGAACGATCAATACATAGACTACATATGTACTAGGTAACAGCGTAATGGTGACAAGGCAAACTTCCCCCCACATTTTACAAGGTTCCCTTCCAATTTCTGCAGATGTAACGTCTTTAACCACCTTTAACCTTTTACCTTTGCCTTTTAACTGCTCTTCTCAACAGGCCACACTTAGCCTCCCAACATGTCTTGGCTCGCGAAGTATGGCAACACTGATGAAGATGATAACGATAACCTCGGCGTGGATTGGGTACTACAATACGAGTTTGGAGACATCGGTAAGTGACATGCTTGCATGGGATATCCTTGGCCTTGTGCATATATACTGACGATCATCCAGACCAAGCTCAAGCTATTACAGAGTTTCGAACACTTATCCACGACCTGAACGAGGCTGGTCTTCGGGTTCAGGTTCGTCACGGCCACGGTGAAGCGCTATTAGTTTGCATTCGGGTTCCGCGGGATCATCTCGGGAATTTAGTACACCAGTCAAGGTAAGTGGTAAGTGACATTTGAGTGGTCTTGAATGTCATGAGTCTATTTTTCGGATACCCAATTAACACATCACAGAATTAAAGACTGGCTGTTTGGAATTACCCATACCTTGCCGGATGGCGATGAAACGGCGATCGCTGACGCCGATACACCATCCGAAGAGATCCGTTCGGTATACCACGCCGTCACCTGGCAAAAGAAAATAGGAGGCGCAGGCATCACACCGGGTTTCGGAAAATGGAAGAACGTGACTGCCTCGTTCCCGTTACATGACCAGGAGGCCTGCGCGGAAATGTTACGTCAATGGAATCGAAAAACCGTGTTGACGACTAGCGACCTGGATGCGATTCGAGCCTTATTTGGCGAAAAGGTATTGTTTCAGCTCTGCAGCTCTCTGGTCGGCTATACTGTGATATTGTGACAGATATCTAACTCTGTGCAGGTCGCTTTCTATTACGCGTTTATTCATTGCTATTCGCTATTCCTCGTGGTGCCCGCAGGATTGGGCATCCTTGGATGGCTATATCTAGGTCCATATTCCATTGTATATGGAACTGTACTTTGCGTCTGGTGCATTGTCTTTGTTGAGTACTGGAAGATACGAGAAGCTGATTTAAGTCAAAGGTGGGATGTCAAAGGTGTTGGACGACTGAAGGTGAATCGCAAGCAGTACGTGTGGGAGAAAGAGGTCAAGGACCCAATCAGTGGTCAGGTGAAACATGTTTTCCCAGGCTGGAAGCAGTTCACACGCCAGCTGCTTTTGATTCCCTTTGCTTCCGTTGCGAGCGTGGCCCTCGGAGCCTTGATTGTTGCGTCCTTCGCCTCGGAGGTGTTCATATCCGAGGTTTACGACGGTCCATTCAAGGGGTATCTGGAATTTGTACCGACTGTCCTGTTTTCGCTATCCCTGCCCGCCATAACCTCGTTTCTCACGAGCATCGCAACCCGATTGACAGACTACGAGAACTACCGAACGCAGGATCAATACGATCTTGCCCAGACTCAAAAGAATTTCGTCATGAACTTTATCACCTCTTTCCTCCCCACGATATTGACCGCCTATGTCTATGTTCCCTTCGGCAAACAAATCGTCCCATATCTCGACATCCTTCGAAGAACGGGGTTCAGGGCCGATATCGTCAGTGGGCAGAAGGAATTCGAGGTTGACACAAGCCGATTCCAGCAGGAGGTGATATATCTCTCGATGACAGCTCAAGTACTTAGTTTTGGCGAGGAGATCGTTCTACCATATGTGAAGCATGTCTTGAGGCAGAAGTGGCAAAACTACCGGGATCGAAAGGCGGAATACGGCCGCAAACGGACGCACTCTACAGCAACTGGCTTGTTCTTGGTTGACTCGCCAGAAGAAGCGGCGTTCATGACAAGACTGCGTAGCGAGGCCGGCGCAGAGGAATACCATGTGGAGGAGGATATCATGGAGATGTGTGTGCAGTTTGGCTATCTCGCATTATTTGGAGTTGCCTGGCCACTGGTGCCGCTTGGCTTTCTGCTAAACAACTGGCTGGAGCTGCGAGGTGATTTCTTCAAGCTCACACTTGAGTGCCAACGACCACCACCAATCCGATCGGACTCGATCGGCCCATGTCTGCTGGGGCTGGACCTGTTGGCTTGGCTTGGAACTCTATCCACAGCAGCCATTGTGCATGTCTACCGGGGTCCCATTTCTGAGGTACGGCTCTCCTCGCTTCTATTGACGTTGTTCGTCGCCGAGCAGGTCTACCTGGGGATGCGATTCACTGCCTCTACAGCCCTTGAGAAGATCTTTTCAGACACGATCCGAAGAGAAGAGGCTAGTCGGTATGCAGTGCGCAAGAACTATCTTGCTGCTAGTCTGGCTAGGAGCTCCCCCAGTTCCGGCTCTCATGGTTCGCCGAACGGTCGGACCCGTCACCGGGTACGTTTCAACGAACGAGTTAATGTATACAGCTCGATCGAAAAAGACCCATCGACCGATGATATTCCATGCCCAACCAAAGAGGTGCCGGGGAATGATGTGCTTCGTGGATCCGACCGCGAGGCTCAGTTTTGGAGCGCTCATTCAGGGGACATGGCTAATGCAGGCGTCAAGCTAATTCGCGCATTAAGCACACCCAAAGCAGGGGACGGAGTTAAATCTTCTAAAGAGGCATAGATACCTAGCTAGTCATTTCTCAGCCCTATGTATTTTTAGACAATATTTTTCTTTTCCATTACATTGCTGCCTGGGCATTTCTATGTATAGACAGGCAGATCGCTAGGTTGGCTGTAGCACCTAGTAAATGTAAGCATTAATAGTTGCAGGTGAGGGATCATACTTATGGGGATTAATTTCCACTAGTTTATTTGATGCGTACATATTTAGGTACTCCGTACCGTACAATATTATACTCATAGATGTACATCCGTGGACGGACAATGGTTCCCCAACCAAAGCATATCGTCAGCCCTATAGGGCTACGCCAAGGCGGGTCGATCCACCCGTGAACTTTGAAGACCCCCCCCTGCCCAGGTGGCCTTACCCGCTTGCGTGTCTTTTCCACTTTGTCTCTTTATCTCTTTCACTCTTTCATGCTTTTCCCTGTCTTGCTCTACTCCCTTGCTTTCAAATTTAATTTTCATCTGACCCTCTGAACCTGGTTGTACAAAGCATCGGCATGGATAGCCCGCCCTTGTGAGCTTCTCCTTCCTACGGTCACCCGCATACGACTTTTACAATGGCGGCCCCCACCGCCTCCTCCGACACTTTGATTACTCCTCCTTCTCCTGTCCACATCTCACAGTCAACTCCCAAGCCCACGACAACGGCCATGGACATGGACATACTATCACCGGCCGAGTCACCACCACCCGTGGTCCCGAAACTCATCCGTGAAGCCAGTGACATCACTTGGCAGGAATCCCTGGAATCAAGAAAAGGTCAGGTTGTGCTGGTCCGGCGACGCGGCCGATTCCGTCTACTGCACCAGCAGCAATTCAAAAACAGCTTGCTCGCCGGTGTGGGATACCTCGAGCTAGCTAACGCCGGTGACTTCGCTGCCAACGTCTGGAACCAGATTCCCGTCCCAAGGTTTGCTGCTGTACTCATGGGAATTGGAGGCGTACTGGCCTTGGGGGATGATGTTGGTTGCTATTCATGACTTTCGACTGGGCTGGGTAAATGTCAAGCTGCTGCGAGCGGAGCGGGATCAGCTGTTGCGTCTGCGGCAATACCACAGCAAGAACTCAGAACTAGCTAGGCTCATTGATAGCCGGCTTGGGTGGGTGTGCGTGAAATTGGCACCGAAGTGATTGACCGTATGGTGATGGATGCGTTGATGGGATTCGGCTCGTTGTTGGTCGGCGTTGGCACTTTGATGGCAATTGGCGGTGCCAACCCCCGCGTCTTCAAAGCCAGTAATCTGCTTTCTGGGTATATTGGCAATGGTCTGGCTGCAGTTTTTGGCCTTGTCAATGCCATCTGGTGTGGCTCTCTCCTTCGTCGATTCCATGTGCAGGACGCTGCTGCTTTTGCTCAGGAGCCCAGCGATGATATCCGTCGCCGGCTACATACTCGGTTTCGTCGCTTCCAATGGCATGCTGGTATCAATGGGCTAACTGGTATTGTTGCTGGTGCAGCTTCGATGGTCACTGCTGAGCGTTGGTGGGGATACGTTGTCCTGATCCCGTGTATTATTTCTTTTATCCTATGCAATTATTTCTGGCGAAAAAAGCTGGGCTATGATCGTCCAGTCTTCGCACATACATCAGCAACGGAAATACAGGTGACCTCGCTCATTGAAGACCTGCAATACGTCATTGTAATGCAGCGCGACCTCGCCGATCCTGAACATTCCCTGCCGCAGGCCATTGTCCGACCGGACTCCTTGGAATCCATTCTTCGCTTTATTATCCGTGAAAATATGCTCGAAACTTACTGCGAGTCCCTAGCCCGCGACACAACCACCCGCCATATTCTTGCCGCATTCCCATCTCTGAACGCATCCCCTGGCCAAATCACCATCTCCCTCGACACCCTCTTTCGCCTTCCCCCCAGCCACCTAAAGCTCATCCTAGAGCACGCAAAGCAATTTCTACAAACAACCGGTGTTTGCATCTTCACATATCGTGAACGCCACCTGCTTGAACTTCTGGGTTACGCAATCTGTCAAGATCATCAAAAAGCCACAAGCACCACACAAGATGACATGATA
Organism: Penicillium mononematosum; assembly: GCF_028829835.1. NCBI lineage: Eukaryota > Fungi > Ascomycota > Eurotiomycetes > Eurotiales > Aspergillaceae > Penicillium > Penicillium mononematosum. The sequence goes on along the minus strand of NW_026643272.1, from coordinate 2,999,537 downwards.
GAGCACACTTAGTATCCCCAACGCCAGATTCTATCACCGTCTTATTGCCTCGCCCGGTGCTCATGAGGTGGAAGCAAAACGGCTGGCGACTGGTCGCTGGTTGTTCCTCATTTTGCGCATATTCGCATTGCATTGCCGGATTCCTTTCGCTATTACCCTAGAAATGCTAGACTTGAACTTTCAGCATACATTTGGTATTCTGTTCCTAATATATTATTGTTTTCATAGACCGACAATTAAATGCATACTGGGAAAGCCTAAATGATCTCTTTTTCAATGCAACGCCGTTGGTCCAAATGGAAGCGGCGAAAGGGATGACAGAGAACACTTGCCAACCTTGGAATTCAACGCCACTGGGCACCCAGCACTAGCAATTCCTATCGGGTGTGTGCCTGCCGTTGGGGATAAGAATGTCTAGTTACCTGCCAGTACGCGGATTGTGGGTAGGTGGCATGATGAACTGACTATATTCCGCCTTGCGCATACGTGGGAGCAAAGTACCAACTGGAAGGAATTTTGATGATAGGGAATACCATTTAGTGAGGTCGGGAACGATGCAGTATGCCCGCAAGGTTATGGTTCCCTGTTTACTCTCGTCGAATAAGAATGTCGGTACTGCCTTCCTGCTCTATTACTCTCGCAGTCCAGATATTACCCAGGATAAATGGAGTCCAAAAGAACGACCAAAGTGCGAACCTTCCAATCTCGCGGGGGGTTCTGGAGAACTTGCCCCCTTTTGTAAATCCCCTGAGTGAAAAGAATAACATTGTAGAGAACATGTATGTTTATGAGTTGAGTTTGATTCCTCTGTCAATATCCGGGTGGATGTAAGTACATGGGTAGAAGCACATCGAAGAATTTTCGCATCAAACCAATGGGACAGTTGAAGTTACCCAAAAAATATTGCTACTTTCCCTAAATAGGCATGCTAAATAAGTGATATATATGTTCTTTATTTATTTTCCTTGTACATATTATCCCAATATCAACGTCAAGCTACGGACCAACTCCTGACTGCATACAGCCTAGAAGCTAAACAGTCCGCTGCGGGCTTTGCCATATGGATAAACTACAAGTGCGGAAATGAACAAACCAACCGTAATGCCAATCGCAACCTGAATCATACCAAACCCTAGACTGAATACAGAAGTACCAGACTGCAAGCCAGCCCCGGGCCCTGAACTCCCACCACCATGACCGACACTTTGACGAATTTCATCCGCGGACTGTACACCCGAGATTAGAGATCCGGTTGCAGCCAGTCCAGATGGCACCAGAACGAAAATGCCAGGCAGAATAGCGGTTGCAGCATGGCCATGCCAGAGCCGACTGTACATGTTTCCCATGATACCTATGACAAACGCGCCGACTGTATTCGCGACCTGGGAGTTCGATCCCAATTTTTTCGTGCTGAAGTAGTTGCTAATGTAGCCCGCCAATGCGATGACAGTCATGGGTGGAAGCTGTTTCCATTTGCCTTGGTTGATGATCAAAAGCCAAACCGTCATGATCGCAACGAATGGGAACCGTTGAACATAGGGATTCTTGAAGGCACCCTTCTCTGGACAGGAGGTTTCGGATACGGCATTCTGGTCTATCAGTCCGTAGATGGTTGTGCCAACGGTAATTCCATATCCAATGAACAGCGAGAAGAGGAGAGCGTAGACCATCCGAATCGAGCCTGCGATGATCTGATGGGACTGGAGTTCCAAGCTACTACAAAGAACAAGGAATCCTGGCAATATCAATGCAATCGAGGATTGCGCGATGGCGGAGAAGCAAAAGAGGTACTGTGGCTTGCCATCCACAACTCCAATGGAGATGGTACCGAAGGCTCGGGCAAGGAAAGACGTCACGACTGTCGATGTCACTTCAAAGACATTCGAATACAACGCCGACCGAGGCGCAGCGACATGTTGCATTAAACCAACAAGTATACCATTGAGGAAAATGATCGGCATGTCAATCGGCCTAGCACTGAAAGCAAAAGGTCCCACAGTTGCAGTGGCCAACCCGTATATAAAGACAACGATGACCTTGTGATACTGAGGCTTCTTCTTGATGATTGAATCAATCTCCTGGATTGCTTCTTCAATGCCAATCACATCATGGATCACATTCTTGTAGATGAGATGTGTGTCCGATAGGCGAGCCAAATCGATCCCCTGGGCTACGCGAACCAGTTTTACCTCCGTCGTGCGGGTAGAAGGGTCATCAAACGACATGACCATGCAGCCAGGTAGATACAGGAATTGGCTATCGACCTCCAATACCTTTGCCGTCATCTGCATGTACTCTTCAAGTCTATGTGTGGGAGCACCGAATAACATCAACGCTCTGCAGAGCTGCATGATATACCGCTGCCGACAGATAATCTCTGCAATGTGCACTGTGACTCGGATTTCATCCTCAAGCCGCATATTGCGACCTCCACCGCCTCCTCCTCCACCACCGCCCCCACCTTCATTGTTGCGGCGCTTCGAGGCTTGTGAGAGGACCTCGCTTGAAACAGGAGTGCTTGCACCACTGAAACTCTCCGCGCCCCCACCAATCAACGTCGAGTTTGACGTATTCCGAGGCTTTTTGTACCATTTCACTGGTTTTCCCTTCTTGGGTACTGGTGTTGGGGCCCCGCTGGGGGCGGATTCTGTGCTGTGGGACGAGTCAGTTGACGTTCGAGACTGATCTCCAGCACCTTGTTGCTGACCACCTTGCAATTTGATCAAGTGCGACAGAATTCCGCCGCCGCCAGAGCGATATCTAAAGTTCGGATCTGCTCCCGGCTCATTCTCTTCATCCTTAAACTCATTGTCGGGGTGAGGATAAGGCTTCCCACGACCTTTGCGGCGTTTTTGGGAGTGATCTTGGGTCAAATCTCGCACCAGACGATGGGCCTCGGAGCTGGTCTCTTTCTGGTGCCGCTGCTTCTCCTCCACGCTTTTATGCTTATCATCTGTCATGTCAGAGAGGGGAACTGCACCGCCGGTCGCCCAGTCCGGGTGATACTTCCCGGATGATAGGTCGTCTCCTTCGATCTGTGGGCGACCTAAACGGTCACCAAATTCCGAGGCTTTCTCCCTGAAATTCCTAGCCACGGCGCGCCATTTATCCCTCATGGATCGTTCTTGGGGAGTCTCAGGCTCCTCCTTCTCATCTTCCCGCGGGTTGTTCTGATCTATCCTTTCAACACCTGGCTTGCCGTCGCCCTCACCCGGATGTGGCTCACGGTCTCGCTGTGGCGTATCTGCAATATCCGCAGACTCATGGGAGTATGGCATTGTTGGTCGATGGGGCTGTCCTTGACTCAGAGCATGATCCCATTCTTCGCGGAGACCTGCTGGCGGCGGGTCATGCCGACCCCCCCTGCACGTAACCCGCATCTGATCGAAATCGAACTCGTGGCGATGGCTCCGCATCTTGTTGACTGTCTTGCGGTGCATCCTGCCAAACTTCGGACGAGGTTGTATTGTCTGGGTCCGAGTCATCGTTGAAGTTGATGGTGGATGCTTCAGACATGAAGGCGATGCGTGGTTCTCACTGCTTCACCAACATCCAGCCTCCGGTTGTTTGGGATCTGATGAGTTTGTGAATAGTAAATATGTTCCCAGTGAAAATTTTCTGAACCGCTCTCACCTAATGTCCTCGGGACTTCCGTGCCAAACTGGGCTATCAGAGTCGCTGGGTGACCTCACGGGGACGTGATTGGGGTGTGCGTGTGAACCATGGTCGGGGCCATCATCAAGGAATTCATTTTTCCGCCAGCAATATAGGAAATCATCAACTCAGTGGGATTCTGAGGCCTTTCCGCCATGAGGTATTGTTTGCGGGTGTCGCCTCATCGGAAATCTATCCCACGCAAATCTCGGATTTGTAGATTCCTCGCCACCCAGCATAGTCACTCATCATGTAATTGCTATAGAAAGATCAAATAGCGGCCTGAAAGAAACAGATTTTGACAATTTGGCCCGCTCGCAATTCCCCTCCTTTGTGAACAAACAACCCTGAACTCCATTTGTAGTTACAATTTGCAAGAACCAGATTTTCCAAAGTTGAACAAGGGACTTACTAAAGCTGGAAATTCTGTATGATATCGTTGTAATTTGTGGTTTGACGAATCCCTTGGTGGGCCCAGGGTTTTTGGATCCTATGCTTGAATATATATCGGCGATTATGGCTAGTCGACAAGTCCAAACGTCGACACAAGACAGATACTTCGGTGGTGGTTTTCGTTCAGCTAAACATACAGGATAAGACCGCTGTAATCTGGACGAAACTTGCATGCAACTGTAAAGCATGGGTTCTTACAGCTGCAACCGAATATATAGACTCTACCTTCCGGGGTAATATTCATGCTGATGAAACTTGGCAGATAAGATTGGCAGGCATCCAGTGTGCCCCAATCATAGAAACATAACGTAACCCAGATAGCGAATAGACATACTTGATGCTGCATAGCTCCCGTTGGTATGGAACTCGATATCAACCTGTGGGCATTTGACGCAATGCAAGGGGTGTCGTGAGAAACTTTGTGCCGAAATTCAACCGATAGCCACGTGGCTCAAACCCTACTAGGGAGCATTGGAGATATGCCAAATGACTCGTATTATAACGATGATTCTGTGTTGACGCCGATTGCAAGTATGTTAGCAAGGCCTTGAGGATGATAGGAATCAAGATATAGCCTTGGACTTCGATCCAGATATATTCAAGGGGCTAAGGACCATGTGGAGAGATACGAGAATATTCATTTTTAGCATTCGCGTTGAAATGGTGTGAGAATATACAGTTCAAGATGAACGCCGAAGTAACACTTTGGGCCATAGCCATATGAGGTTGCAAAGGGTAATTGTGAATATTCACTACTTCACCTATACAGGATGGGAATCATTCAGCATTATAATGTATGGCTGAAATTCCGCCAGATCAACGAAGTTGCCAATACAAGAGAAGTTATATCGACATAACCGCAGTATGTTGCCCAGAAGGTTACGAATCCCGAGTCTTGCAAGGGGCGTCGATCATCCATGGCCCTTTCAACCGGACCATTCAAGGTACACCGAAAGGGTCGATGCACATTCTTCATACAAGGAGATCTCTGTGGGCATTCCAAGATCATCTGCATGGTAACTGTCGGAAAGTCTGACATATGCACAGGGGATCATGTTTATTAGAATCCATTCATCCACTTTTTTTCTTCCCTTACTCTTTTCTACCTACTTGGAGATTGGAGCTTGTGGTTTGTTGTTGATTGAATATGAGGGGTTTCCCTTTTTTGGCTGCAGTGGCAGCCGTGTCTACAGCGTCAGGTGCTATTGTGCCTCTAAACTTGGTGCGCGCGTCTTCATCGCATGTACTTTCATCCACAATCGTCCATGCGAGACCGTCATACGATTACTATGACTACCCGTTTGATTGGGCTCTTGCATCTTCTTTGGCCGGTCTTACCGGTGCACCACCCACTGCTACTGTTCATCAACATGGTACCACGACTTCACCAGGTACAGCAAATACTCTCTCCACAGCTGCGGAATCCCCACCGAAGGCTGTCAATGCTTCTACAGGCACCCCTTCACAAAAGGCGGCTAGTTCCTCTTCGAAGATGATACAACCTACCTGGACAGCAGTTAACACCAATTTGGCGGCCCCAAATACTCTTGCAACAAGTATAAAGACTTCAACTCCATTGCCGAAGACCCACACTCAATCGACCAGAGCCAGTGTTCCGACTCCATTGTACGTGTCATTTCAAGTTTTCATCGGGTCATTGAACGTTAATCAATATGTCTAGACCAATGTCTCAAAAAGACCATTCGCCCGCGACAAAAACCTGTGCTGCCCCTACCGGCAAATCACCGGAGACCTACTGGCTTGACCAGCAGGACCACAACCAACGAGGAGCTGGATTTGCTCCCCTACGCTAAAACGTCGCTATACCCAGTATACCGCAATGTGATGGATTACTCAGTTGTCAATGATGGCAGTGGTAACCAAACCCCGAAACTACAGAAGGCCGTAGACGATGACGGCGCGGGTGGCAGTCGCAAGGGGCATGGTGTCACCCGGTACCCTGCCCTGGTCTACCTTCCAGGAGGCGTTTATCAGCTTGAAAGTACTCTCAACCTGACTGTGGGTACGATAATTGTTGGCAATCCATTGAACCCACCGGTCATCAAGGCTGCGCCAGGGTTCCGTGGCGACTATCTCATCATGGGTATGATTCACACAACGGCAACCCGGAAACTAGCTTTGCAACGTTGGTCAAGAACGTGATCATGGATACGACCGCCCTCAGCCCGGACCGCTACTTCACTGCTCTTCAATGGGGAGTTGCCCAAGGGTCAGGTTTGACAAATGTTAAAATTCGCATGCCAAAATCCTCCACGGGTCACACTGGAATAGATATCAATGCCGGGTCAACGATCGCTGTTACTGATGTGGTAAGTAATCAGAAGCCCAAGGACACGGAAAAAGCAGCCTAACAGAATGTAGCATATTACTGGCGGAGCTATCGGGATCAAGAACTCCAACCAGCAGGTCAACTTCAAGAACATATATTTCCACTCTTGCAGAACAGCTTTCTCCGCGGCAGGTGGGTGGACGGTGCTGCTCCAACAGGCAACCTTTTATAGCTGCGGTACTGGTATCGATATGACTGGCAATGGATTGGGTAGCCTAGTGCTTCTTGATTCCGCTTCCGTGAACTCGGGGCCGGTAATCAGATTCTATGACTCGTCCCATGATTCCGGAAACCGAAATAGCCAGTTCCTCATTCAGAACCTCAAGCACGATACTCCGAATGCTATCGCAGTCGATGCTCACGGCAATGTGGCACTCGCTGCTACCCCTTATGTCGATACGTGGGTCTGGGGTACTGTCGTCCCAGAAACTTACCAGACTGGGGCAAGCTGGGAGACAAAGCGCCCGGCCGCTTTGGTGGTGGGAGACAAATACTTTACGAAGGCCCAACCCACCTACCAAGATTACAGCGCAGCGGATATTGTAAACGTGAAGACCGTGTCTGGACACACAGTGAAAGGTGACGGTAAGACTGATGACACGGAAGCTCTGAACGCTATCTTGGCTCAAAATGCCGACTCGTGCAAGGTGACATACATCCCCTTCGGTGTATATCGAGTGTCAGACACCATCTTTGTCCCAGTCGGAACCCGCATGGTCGGAGAAGCATGGTCTGTCATTTCTGGATATGGTGACAATTTCAAGGATCCCAACAATCCGAGGCCTGTCGTTCAACTTGGAAATCCCGGCGACGTCGGCGTGATTGAAATTCAGGAGATGCGATTCTCCGTCGGCGAAACCCTGCCGGGAGCCAAGATTATTGAAATCAATGCCGCAGGCGACAAACCTGGCGATGTTGGCCTTTGGAACACGATGGGGATGGTGGGCGGGACCGCCGACACTAGTATCTCCAGTGCTTGCACGTCGCAAGACCCCAAGGACTGCATGGCTGCGTTTATGGTACTGCACCTGACCAAGAGCTCGTCCGCATATATTGAGAACTTTTGGGGATGGACTGCCGATCACAACATTGATAGCGAGTCTCTTCTCACTATTATCTCAACCGGTCGCGGAATCTTGGTCGAATCCACCAAGGCCACCTGGCTGACAGGCACCGGTTCTGAGCATCACTGGCTGTATAACTATAACTTCCACAACGCCCAGAACGTCTTTGCGGGTCTTCTACAAACAGAAACACCGTATATGCAAGGTCAGGGCGAGTACCGGGCCGCACCAGCGCCATGGACAGCCGTCGCCAAATACGGTGACCCTGATTTCTCGTGGTGTGCTGCCGATGACCAAAAGTGTCGCACCGCGATAGCTACGAATGTCGATGGCGGATCCAACATCGCGCTGTACAACTCAGCTGCCTGGGCCTTCTTCGACGGGTACTGGAATGGTCTGTATAATGAGCCTTGCAACGGGAACTGCCAAACCAACATGATGCGGGTGACGAATGAACCTCAAAATCTGGTATGGTACTCGATCAGCACACGCATGACGGACGTGATGGTACTCGATGGGAAAAGCAATCCCCGTCAATCGGACCACAAAGGCGGGTGGGAAGGCATCATCCAGGTTTACGGCCAGTTTACAGCGTGATGTTCGGCGTGTTCTGTTTATTGCATCATCATAACTGGACATATGCATTTTGTTAATAATTCAAGTCATAGATAATCATTAACGAAAGGGTCATGCACAAAACAGCCAACCATGTCCCATTAATCACCGAAGCATCTCAATAATAATGTTTATCCCAGCCCAGCATGTTCCATCCTCGGTATTATTCCTGTTTCTTTTTTTTAGCGCGCCGCCACTGCACGTGATTAAGTCGCTGCCTCAGGCGAAATGGCGGATTGATGCTGACCTGCATCGCCCCGGCAACTGAGTCAACCAGTCATGGCTCACTAGGCTGCTTTACTGCCCCTTTACAAGAAAAGGCACTCAGACTTGCTACATGACGCGTCACCCAAACCCTTGGAGCATCCCCAGCCAGCCGAAAATGCCACAAGGGCCGATATCCTTGGAAATTGCGAGTGGGTACATCATTGTTCCAATGATAATGACGGGCGCCGAGACTGGTTTATCCAACGCAAGAGTCGACCCACTGTATCGGTAAAAATCGCTTTCATCTCATTGTCTACTCTGTATGGAGTCCCACTCCACTCATGTAACTTGTGGGCAGTTGATCATCCTCCAAGCCACCCCTTCGGGGCTGATTATGTGTCAAGCCGGGGTCTCCGGTGCGGATCGAGTTGTTGGGACCGCTAAGGCAGCCAAATACCCAAAAAAATTGCCATATGGTGCGAGTGTTTCTTTGCAGGCGGCTGTGTAGCATTGCCCGCGACCACGACAAGCTAAGCTCACGCTAAAACATGCACGTCTACATCTTGCATGTGTCTTCGGGGGAAGGGAGGCGTCGAAACGTCCCAATACTCGTGCCCTCATGATAAAGTGGACCCGAGATGACGATATGGCAGCCCGATACAGTTCTCTTTTCTAACATGGTACAGAGTACAATATACTCCGTACAGTAGTGGAACCTCCGAAACATTGGGCCAAACCTTTGTACCAAGATATACCGCCCTGTATACCGCCTGCCCGGTATATACCTAGGTACTGCCATAAGAAGTGTCGGCCGCGTAGTCTTAGTGATCTTCTTAGGTACCTTGGTAGTCTTCTCTGAGGGATTTTTCATGTGTCTTTTTCAGTGGTCTTTTTTGGCAGTCTCCTTAGGTATATACCTTTGGCTGCTCCATGCTGGACAACATAGGTATATTAAGAGTTTTATACTGGCAGAACCGGCAGAATTTGGAGGTATATCTTGGTACAAATGTTTCGCCCAATATTTCGGAGGTCCCACTTTACTCTGTACTCCATACATAGCCCCCTATCCCTGAACGGACCTTACGATCGACATAAAAATGGCCCTTCACAAGGCTGAGGTGATGTCGCCACTGCCACTCCAGCTGCCTAGCATCCATACAACATACGCAATTAAACCGCGTTGTTTCTATCTATAGAAAAAAATAATGCCAATTTACCAAACATACATAAGGATCAGTTCCCCCACGGATTTCCAAATTTTCATTCCACTTTACTATCTAGATCAGCTACCACCTAGATCACACAAAACCCTCCCAGTCAACCTTCCTATTTTCCAACCATCAAAATGAAGTTCACTCTGATCTCCTCCACCCTCTTCCTGGCCACCGCTGCCATGGCCTCCCCACAAGGGTTTGACGTGAACTCTATCGTCTCCGATGCCGAGGGCATCTACTCAACTGCCGTCAACGGCGGCCAATCCATCGCCTCTGACGCCGAGGGCATCTACTCAACTGCCGTCAGTGGCGGCCAATCCATCGGATCCGACGTCGCCTCAAAGGCCACCTCTATCGCCGACGCTGTGAGCACAGGCGGATCCGCTGCCGTCTCATCCATCAAGAGCGAGGCTTCTGCCGTCGCCAGCGAAGGAAGCTCCATTGGCTCTGAGATCACTAGCCGGGTTGCCACCGCTGTTTCTGCTCAGACTACATTGACTGACTCCGCCGGCTCGGCCACCGCTACCCAGTCCACTACCATAACTAGCACAACATCCACCGGGTCTGCTTCCGGCTCTCCTTCCGGCTCTTCCTCCACCTCTGCCTCTGATAATGCGGCCTTCGCTCGTCCCACTGCTGTCGGCGCTGTTGCTGCTGGTATGGCCGGTGTCCTTGGTGTCATGGTTGCACTATAAAGTATTGATATCTTTGCTCCCTTGATTCTGGATTTGATTCCAGACATGATATCCACTACGCCTTTTCTTCACGACTTTCCTTATATACTTGTTCGTCCCTTTCTTACTCGCATCTGAGAAAGGAGGTCTAATGCTGGCGTTCTTTTGAAGCTGTACATATATACTTTGGTTGTATGACCTACATTTGGTCGATCACTTCGACTATACGAACTCATGGAGCTGGTCATGGTGCCACGACTAATAGGTATGCTTAGGGCTTTTTTTTTAGCCAATTAAACACATTCCCTTACCTGATCTCACGGGCCGGCAACATTTCTCGGGTATATTAAGTGAACAGAGACATGACTTTAAAGTCCAATTAAGAGTAAACAAGGTACCAATAACGGATACAACCTTGTACAAGTTTTACATAGCAAGGAAGATCGAAAGACACAAAAACTCTTCCTCCGCCACAGATATCCCTCTGTAGCGAGCACCTGGAACATTGGGATACCGTAACACCAGATCATTCCGTGCCCGAGAGCATGATATAGTCAACATACGCTGGATCCTTCGGTCTCTCTGGTAGTGTGGATACTAAGAGGCTATCAGGGCTGGGATCTGACGACAGCAGGTTGTGGGAATCCACGTAGCTCACGAATTTGTACCCAGGGTGTGAGAAACTATCCCACAAACAGATAGGCATTGATAAAAGACATAGAGAATATCCCTGAAGGTTAAACACACCTTCGATGGTCACGTCGGAGTCTATTGTTGACAGCGATGCCTGCCACTCTCTGACTTGGCCGCGAACAGTATTCCCAAGAATTGACACGGAAATAAGGGCACGCCAGTAGGTATTCGTGCCTTACTGGTCGTGTTTTCTTCCGTCCACATGTAATCTTCATTGTCAACATGTTGGATGATAATAGATGGTTTGTAACAGTCCATATATTGAGGAGTATAGCGCAGCTTAGTACTTGGGTCATTGGCTTGAGTACAGAGAGCTTCGTGAAGTTGCACAACAGTAACCGGTGCTGGTGACGCAGTGTATAGAAGGTCTGCTAGACGGGTCGTGAAATTATTGTTAACATCATAAGTGGGACCGTTCTGATCAGAAATCTCGTTGCCTGTTGAAAACAGGTACTCCCGCGTGATGGTCATTGTTCTGCAATATTCTTTGCAGGCTGTGGCATGGCTGGAGAAAGTCGCCAGAGTAGGAAGTATCGATGAGAACGAGGACGTCTGACTTCATGCCAAGATAAATGGAAGACCATGGGATTCTAAGGGCGTCAGGCCTGCGGCTTCCACTGAGGGTCGATATCAGTATGCTGAATGAGTGCAATTCAGGGTCCTCTTCGGGGTCCTTACCAGATGTCAAACTTCCGTTCTGTTTCGGATACACCATGGCCAATATAGTGTATTACGAACAAGGTGCCCATATACCAAGTAACTTGGCGGTCCATGTCATATTCAGACGGAGTTCAAAAATTGCCTGACCTATCGCATTCAATGCCTCCTCACGAGATGTTGATGGGATAAGCAAACTAGCCGTTTCAAATCCACATTGTGTCCGAAATGTCTCCAAAAGTGCAGCTTGGGGTTTGGCCAAGTCTAGGTCGTCATTGCTCCAGCGTAGACCAAGAACGACAGCTTTCTTATATGGCCTGTAAGCCTGATGAGGCTTACTATTTATGACTCCTTGGTGCAAGGCTTTAGTGACGCTCTCAAAACTCCTTTCGGGATCACCATAATGAGTGGTCGGGTGACTTGGAGAAGGTTGCTGCCTTTTGGACATTGTGGATACTGAACAAGGACGACAACGGGTTGGAAATGAAGAAAGTGAGAATGATAACATGAGGATATCGCCAGAGTTTAAAGATGGTGAATGATGAATATGACGTAGAAAATACATTTCCTTTTTGTCTGAAGACCGAAACCCCTCCCATTGAACTCAATCGAAACACAACACTGGCTCAAATTAACATAATCTTCTTCATATCTGAAGTGATTGTCCTGCATGAAGACAGCTGACCATATATATGTAGTAAGGACTAACTGGGAGATACGCAGAAGTCAATATGAGGCACCGAATATATCCATGTGCCTTAAAGTCCCAGATGGAGAAGGTATCGAGGGACAAGACCGATTATTGTAAGGGATATACCACAAGGGTCGGGTCGAGAGAAAAGGCATCATTCCTTCTTATGATCGAAAGATCTCGGTTCATTAATAGGAAGGACATAGGGAACCGCGGCTACAATAATATTGTCTGAAGCAGTAGAATCACTCCCATCGACAGTCATCTTGGGTCCGATGTACCATCGCCGTGCGAAAATGAAATAATAAGCCATACGCCCGAACCAGACAAAGTCGTTTATTACGATGATGTAGTTCATGTTCGACACAATGCAAGTAAATTGTTAGCCATCCGATCGACCTTCCACTGTTCAAAAACATACAGGTCGGGCTGGGACCCTCAGTCGGGAACATAGACAAGAGAATACCGAAACTAAGATAGGCAACGGCAACCCAAGCAATGAGCCTGCTGAAACGGCCAGTATAGAACGCCCCAGGAGTGAACCGGTCCTCGCTCCAGACTAAGCGACAGAAAATTGGGGTGCCCTATGATAAATAGTTGCTTGCTACAAATAGCGAGAATAGGGCGTTGGCTGCTTCCGAGTTGATCAGACATAGAGGGCCTAACATAATAGAGACAAGTACTAAGCCACAGATCACGCGCACCGGTTGGTACTGGATGCGCTTACTGACGTGGTAGAAGACCATAGAATAATGGCCAGAGTGAGCTGCCGCGCGTCACTTTCCCAACTGGCAAAGAGATCACAGTCGCTACGACAAGGGCAATTTTGGTATAGATGCAAAATGTTTGGATCTTCGGCATCAGGCGGCCCCCCAAGGAGCCGCATAGCCCGTGGAAGAGAACCAGGCCGACGTAAACAGCATAGATAACGCTGCGCGAGGTGGACCATTCGTCTCCCCATGATATTGAGACGCAGGAGAGGATCACGAGCGCCGGGGTATCTACACAACAAGAGTAAGTGATGTGACCGATGGGAATGGGTATGGGTCGCCCTCACAGTCCACCAAACAGATGCCACCGATTAAACCCAATGTGTTTCTATAGCCGATCAAGAACACAATGAGCTCTTCCACTTCGGTCCGGCGAAATAACGTGTCCACCAATATAGTCCTCCAGCTGTCGGCATTGCAGACGCGAGATCAGCCTAGGTGATGTCAGTGCGATACTTCCACAGAGGGCCCCAACCAACATCCATACCATTGCCAACCCAAGCAACAAGATGAATATGCTCGCTATGAACCATCCCTATTGCATAACTCCAGTCAATCAACAGCGCAACCAGACTCACGGCGATTCGACACCTACCCAGACCATGCCAGCTGGTCCCGCGGGGAGAGAGAACGACAGGGCCGACGCGACTGAGGGTACTAGACCCATGATGCTGGACGCGATTGCGAAACCCTGTGGGATGGAAGACTGCCGAAGTTCCTGCTTGTAGGCCATCTGCGCTGGACAAAGTATTAGCGACCAGTATACCTCACAAAGGGAAGCACGCTACTATACCCAGCAGCTGCACGTCCGCAGCGTCTGCACTTGCATCCGCCACGACCGGTGCGACTGCCTCGGGGTCGACAGGTTGCGGGTTCATCATGAAGACCTCGACTCATGTTGTAGCTGTTCGGATGGGGTTGGCGGGTATAGGTGGTTTAAATGCCAAATGAACTTGGGATCCAAGTTAAGGGATGCGGATTTTGAAACTCATCCTTCAACACCAAAAGTCGAGACTGACCAACCATCTGTGGCGGGCTCCAATAATCGCGGCTTCGTGCAGGAAGCAGGTGGCGCAGAGTGAAAGATTATAGCCCTTGCGGTTTAATTGCAGAGGCGCAATGTGAGACATTCTCGTCGACTTCATGTCTTACGATTGTTTTTCGAATGTTAGCGCTATAAGGATGGCTGATCTGCACGATCCCGAGGCAATTACAGCCAACTGCAGTCTATTGGTTTGCACGAGCTATATGCGTGCAAACTAGGCAAGCTGAGTTTGGTTGAGTTTGCCGACCACCCCAACTCCAGTATTCGATCCATAAGTAGCAGTCATTGTTTTGATATGCTTGCAATGAAATATCCACACTTATTGGTAATGAACTATTCCAGGCCTCATTGCCAGTCTCAATATTGACTCGGAGCACGTACCAACCACAATTCATCCAGGACCTACGTTATATACATAACAAGGAAATTGTTCAGCGCATTCAAGGCTGCCTCGGCTATCGCCATCTAAACGACAATAAAGCACCGTCAAACACGCTCATCGGGCGGGATATCTCTTCTGGGATTTGCAACATTAGCGGTGATGGTATGTTCCGAACCAATCAACGACTCCTTTCTGGCCGCCTCTTCCTCGTTATAATCCTGACCAGGGTTGATCCTCTCCCAGCGCACGAAACAAAGGATTCGATAGAAAGCGGAGGCAAGAAGGGATCCGAGCAAAGGACCGAGCCAATAAATCCAGTGGTATCCGGGAAACGAGCGGTTGATCACATCTGGTCCCAGGGAGCGAGCAGGGTTGAGAGAACCTCCGGTATAATAATCACCTAGTGGGAAGGGTCAGCACGATACGCTATAAAGTAATCTGAAAATGATTGTTACTCACCTATCAGTTCTGCAACAAAGAAAGCCAGACCAATTCCGACTGGAGCTAGATAGGTGGACTTGTGTTTTACCACCGCTAACATTATGATAACAAACACAAGCTGTGCCGTCAAGAACATCTCAATGAAGAGTCCTTGTACAATTGACGCGCCACCGCCGAGTCGGGTCGCGCAGTTTAGCGGGCCCGGAAACAGGGCACTCACCACGCCCGCCGCAGCAATTCCGGCGACCAGTTGCGCAGGAAATACGAACAATCCCCGAAGAGGGGGCATGCCACCAGTAAGGCAGAGAGCAAGTGTAACCTGGTGAAGGTCAGCTACAGATATTCCCGTTTCGATTCCAGTGCGATGATGTACATACAGCCGGGTTGAAGAGACCACCTGTGACTCGGAAGAACGCCCAGACATTGACCGTCAAAGCAAACCCAAAAGAAAGCGCCGAATACATCAAATTAGAAGTATTCGGTGGGGAACCGGGTGGTGGCATGGGCGTATTAGACACCTGCGTGCCCGCGAAAGAAAAGAAAAGAAAAAGGAAAGTCCCCACGAATTCACCCATTAGGCAGAGCAAGTTGTACCGCATCCTGTCTGGGAGCCGCAACATGGGCAGCTGGCCATTTCCACCGGAGCTCTGCGTCCCCTCGAGCGTCGAGGTATCAGACGAGTGGCGTTTCTTGAACAGCATCGCGAGGGATGAGGGAGCTGGAATGAAGAGAACTAACTGAAGTCAGAGTTGACTAATATCTCGTCAGAATGGGACTACCCCAGCCTCTTCTAATATTCATCATTCTTTGTACTTTATAACCGTTGCAAATCGCAGACGTCACTACTCACTACAGGGGCGTCTGCAACTGGGCCATGTGTGGTCGATTAGCGCTTGACTTGACCGCGGCTGAGCTTATTTTATGGCAGTGGTCCTCTTTACCAGGTGCGATGGGATAGGCCCATGTTTATGTCCCCGTATAGAATGGGATAATAGAGTGAGTATTCTGAGTTCGGTGGAGTCAAGAACCGTTGAATGGGGAGCATCCGGACTTCCGCAGACGATTGTGGGGGTCAATTGTCTAGACCTTCCCATACGTCATTCTCAATGGATTGTCCAATGGTCGATAGATATCGGTCTCCTCCGGGTTTTCCTCGAACCCTGTTGTTGGGCTAGCGTCAAGCATCGAGATCTAGATCGTCCGACGGATCTCGCATGAACGCTTTTTTAAGGTTTGACAGCTCGGGATGTACCATTGCTCATACTCAATCCACACATACGTCGGAGTGTTCGCGGATTAGGTTTGCCGACCGAGTGAATCGCCTCAAAGATGGTGAAGGATTGGACCATGATAGGATGTCGGACCTAACCGATGGAGATGATGAATCGTCGATCCAGCAACTCGCATAGCCAGGACGGCTAAAACGGCATCGGCCCTAATCCGGGTAGTTGATATCAATTCATCAATTCGTACAGAGTTCCAACGAAGTACCGAGGCATATCTTCTGCCTGACTCCTAAGGTCACCTGGCAGCTTTAGCAGGCCCCGGGCCAAACGTGAAGAGTAGGTAATCCAATCGTCAAGTCAGGCAGCCCCGACCGCATGGACCGGCAGAAACCGGGCCGTTTGGCGCCGACGAGATTCTCGCGCGTGGCGTGACCGTGTGCGACGACACAATGTGCAGGATGGTGTGCACACACATAGAGACCGGGGGCGGGGCGGGAGGGGCCTCATCGACATGGATATTTGTCTCTATTTTGGGGAAGCATTTCCTTAGACGAGTTGCAAGATGTTCTGCCAAATCATGGGAAGCGGTGAGGCGGAAGAGCAGAGTCCGCCTTCAGGAAGATATCCAATAGGAAATTGAGTTATTCCTGGAGATTTCTAAGGTTACAACGAACAGCTGGTATGATCTATTGGAACTCAATACTTCTGTCCTCCAGGGCTGTTCCCTTGAAGAGTTGTCATCCTAGTTCCGACGACGGGGGTTGGATCGACACGTAGGGGGTGGGTCGGATCCTACTCTATCATATATAAATACATCATGTAGTTATTCTTATTCAAATATACTCTGTACTCCGTAGAGTTCAGGAACGGAACTTAGAACATGCGACGCAAATTTACTGACAAGTTATAAGTTGCAAGTTGCGAAAATAGACCGAGATAATCCCTTTCTGTCCCTCCGCGGAGCTCTCCGCGGAGATATCTTCGCTGCGGCACTGAAAATACTCAGCGATCATGCCAGACGCCTTCCGAATTTTCCAAAACCCGTTGACGTTCTAGCGATCCGGTTACGGTGGAGATGGGCAACTAGACAACCAACCAAACGCAACCGGTTTCTTATTACTCGAATATTCCGACTTCTTATATTTAAGCCCCTACCCCGGTCATTGAACAGTCCAGACATCGACCAAACAATTTCTTTCCTCAATTGCCCAAATAAAACTGATCCATTCATCATGGGTTCCAATCCGGGAATGACCCCGGACCAAATTGCGCTCATTAAGGCGACGGTGCCCGTTCTCGTGGAACATGGCAACACCATCACGACTGTCTTTTATCGCAACATGCTTGCCGCCCATCCGGAGCTGAACACCGTGTTCAACACTGCCAACCAGGTCAATGGCCATCAACCTCGCGCGTTGGCCGGTGCACTCTACGCATATGCATCGCATATCGATGATCTCGCCGCACTTGGCTCCGCGGTTGAGTTGATCTGCAACAAACATGCCTCTTTGTATATCAAGCCCGACGATTACAAGATCGTTGGCAAGTACCTTCTCGAAGCCATGGCGGAAGTCCTCGGCGCGGCTTTGACCCCAGAGATCCACGACGCATGGGCTACGGCCTACTGGCAGCTCGCAGATATCATGATCGGCCGCGAAAAGCAGATTTACGAACAGGCCGAGGGTTGGACTGACTGGAGAGACTTCAAGATTGTGAACAAAGTCAAGGAATCCGAGGAAATCACCTCATTTTATCTCGCCCCCGTTGATGAAAAACCGCTGCCGGCTTTCCAGCCTGGCCAGTACATCTCCATCCAAACCTACGTCCCAGCTCTCCAGTACCCGCAGGCCAGGCAGTACTCACTCAGCGACCAGCCGAAGCCGGACTACTATCGCATCAGTGTGAAGAGAGAACTAGGCCTCAGCCCTGCCGCTCCAGGTGCTGCCGCCCATCCGGGTTACATCTCGAATGTGCTACACGACACATTCAACATTGGCGACAAACTCAAGGTGTCGCACCCCTGCGGCGACTTTTTCCTTGCCCCTGCTGACTCAGAAACCGGTAATCCGATCGTGTTGATCTCTGCTGGCGTGGGCCTAACGCCACTGACCTCGATGCTCAACACATTGATTTCCAAGTCGCCCGCGACGCGCAAAGTCCACTTTATCCATGGGGCACGTTCATCGGGCGCGCGTGCTTTCAAAAAGCACATCTCCGAGCTTCCAAAGCAATTCCCCTCCATCCATACGACGTTCTTTACGAGCCATCCCTCCGAGGGAGAGACAGAAGGCGTGGACTACGACCATGTCGGGCGGGTGGACTTGACCAAGTTGAAGGATCAGGACTTGTTCCTTGATGATGCCAAGACTGATTACTATATTTGTGGACCCGGAAAGTTCATGACCGATATGGAGTCGGCTCTTAAGGCCAAGGGTGTGGGTGCCGATCGCGTCAAGATGGAATTGTTCGGAACCGGAGGTATTCCTCATTGAATACATATGTATGGATCATGATCAAGCCAATTTTGTTTCTTAGTTTTTAAAGTTGGCAGGTATCGGTTTGGCGTTTAGAGGCATATATCTCATCTCTTGAAATTTCAAATTACGATTGACGAATGGAAGAAGTCAAGCTCACTACCCGAGGTTCCAAGGTTCCAAGGTTGGATTACCCATCTGCTGAGCAAGCAAATCAAGCTTAACTACCTAAAGGGGATAATTACACCTAGTTGGGTAGGGATCCATGTACTCCGTACTCCGTACTTGGATTTCCACACAGCGGGGAAGCTTCCAAGGTTAGCGCCCTGGAGCCCTGGGTGTATTAATAATCCTGTCTATTAAAAAGGTAATCGATCGACATCCATGGATCCATAAAGAACTCCATACAGGGTCATTTGATTCGGTCATTGTTGCCATTGACCGAACACTGATTTCCATTTATAAGCATGAAATGTAGGACATAAAAGTTTCCTCTTGAAAATCCTCCCAGTCGAGTGTACCATCAAAGACCTTCCGAACTACAGCCTACCAACTGAGGCGCCCTTCTATCATCCATCCCCTATATCAAAATGGGTGTCAAAATCGGCGTATTCCCCGCCTCTGGGGCCCTTGGATCAAGCATTGTGAACCACCTAGCGAAACTAGTCCCAGTGTCCGACCTGGTTCTGGTTGCCCGATACCCCGAGAAACTGCACGACCTCCAGCAAGCTGGCGCTAAGGTACGGAAGGCCGACTACGATGAGCTATCGACATTAGACACAGCCTTCGAAGGTGTCGATGTCTTGATGCTGATTTCATATGCGTCATTCGAGATAGATCACAGGATCAAGGTAAGGAGAGTCGAGTGAAATTACCCACCCAAGTAGTTCGTCTAACAACGATAACCAGGCGCACCGTTTAGCTATAAATGCGGCCGTCAAGAGCGGTGTCAAGCACATATTCTACTCATCTCTTGGGTTCGGCGGTGATCTAACCGACCACAGCATCGCTCATGTGATGGGTGCCCACATCGAAACAGAGAAGTACCTCTCTTCCCTGCAAGACACGATTTCCCGCACCATAGTCCGCGAGGGTCTGTACACCGAATCTTTCCCAATTTATACTTCGTTCTTCGATCCACAGAATCCAGCGGACGATGTTGCGATCCCTCATCCGGGTTCAGGCCCAGGCGTGGCGTGGGTCAAGCGCGATGAGCTGGGCGAAGCAACCGCCAAGTTGATTGTCTCGTATGTCAATGATCCGACCAGCTTCGAGTATCTGAACAAGGCTGTTCTGCTCTCTGGGTCTCGGGAGATCTCTCTTGCGGAGACGGTTGAGATTATCGGTCGGGCTATTGGGCAACCGCTCAAGATCCGTGAGATCTCTGTCGATGAGTATGTGAATCTTCCTCAGATTGGTGATAAGCATACGTATCATGGGGTTGATCTTTCGAGGGAGTGGGCTACGGCTTGGGAGGCTATCAGGCGGGGTGAGACTGCAGTTGTGTCTCCGGCTCTACGTGAGATCTTGGGACGTGAACCGGAGAACTATGAAACTACTATCAAGGCCTTGATTGGATGAGCATTTGCAGGTTGCTCTGATTCGAATGTGTGTCTCCGTACCAAGGAATTAAATAGATCGTTTTCACCTGAGATCGAACCAAATTGCAGGAAAATCAGCTGATTGAATATCTCTATTCGTCATTTCTATATACTATATGGACTGTTGAATGAAATACCCAGTAGTAGAGGGATCCCACCAAAATGAAAAGCCTCTCCCAAAGCACAAGCAACTCTTATCGACTCAGCATCAAAACCGAGTAGACATTTAGGCGGAGTAGTTCTTCAATTCCTTAACATAGAGCTTCTCACTGCGGTACTCAGCGTTGTGAGCAGCGTACCAGAAGATCTCCTTGACCTTGTTGTCGCCGTAGCCATCAATGGCGAACCAAGCCTTGCCACCATGGGTGAATAGACCCTCCTCATTGACACCGAAGCCAGTGAGGTTGCCGCCCTCGGGGACAGCACCGGAGTGAGGGAGGGTCAGACCGAGGGGCGAGACAGAGTCTTCGACAATGTAGAGGTTCTGGAAAGCGGTAGGAACAGCTTTCTTGGCAGTGTATGAGACGAGGCCGTTGGGGCTGCCGCCACGGACTAGAAAAGGCATATTGGTTAGGAAGTTGAATCGAGGGCATGAAGGTCTGGATGCTTACGGATCAGGATCTCATGAGTGGTGGTGTTGGCACCAATGTAGGCGTTCTGGCCATCGGTCAGGACGGTATTACCGCCCTCAGCGACGAGAGTGAAAGCGTTGGGAAGGTTGGCAGCGCTAATAGCGCCAACGAAGGCAGTGATGGTGGCGAGGGAGAACTTCATTTTGAGTGTGAAATGGACTTGTAGAATAGATTGGTGGTAGACTTACCGAGAAGAACTCGGTTCTTATATACCCGAGAGCTATATCGATTGATGTATAATACCTCGACTCGTTGTCATAAAATTGGGTACGATACTATTTTTAAAAGAGTGGCCATTCTAAAAAACTCAGCCAGTTTTATTGGACGCTCATTTCGCGATATTGAAACATGTCTTGCAACCCCCCCTCAGGACAAAATGATTTACTCCGTATTTCGACAGACATAGCGGTCTAGTCCCGTATCTACAGGATCCTACATATCTGTCAAAGGAGAGAGAAGTCTACGACGCGAGAGACTTGGAGATGCGTGGTTTGTTGAGAAATTGAATTGTCGATGAACCAACTTGCTAGACTACAGATTTCGGGATTTGACAATATCATAATATTAATCTACCACGTCTACCCACCTAATCCTGAGACATTGAATGTCACCCAAATCCCTAACAGGTTCTGCGTCTTCGGTTAAAGCCCGGGTACATACTTGTGCAGTTTCTTTCCGGAAGGAACCTGAGTTCACTAAGCCCCTGTCGATCTTCAGGATTGAGTGGAGAGTCAGTCTGAAACATTACCTTTCTCGACTCCTATCCTATGTACGGAGTAGTGCTAGGTTCCCAATTTAGACTGACTCTATTTTTGAGTCCGGCTATTGCTTGTTGCTGACTATATCCGACCCTAACTCAAAAGTTGTAAGAGTATTGGCCCGAAGGTCCCTGTTTGCAAGAGACTTGTTGAACCCAAAGTATGGCTGATCCAAATTAGGCTCAAATGAGTACAGCCACCATTCTCGAATTTTCTTGCAAGGTTTTCTTCAAATGCTTATTTGGGACCAATGACACCTATATCCGGTTGGACCCCACGAGCCTTTTCTTTAATCCAAACTTTAATCAATACTCCGATTGTATGACATCATATATATTTCGCCTTCCCAGGTAGCAGTACTCGGCAATAATGTGTCGCGGTCCGAAATCGAGCCAAACTTCCACAATAGATATAAACCACAACACACTGAAGCCTTCCACGGTTCATCCGGAAGGCAGTGTGGCTACTACTGCGGCTATATTGGACATATGAACGCAAGTCACGTGCCATTTCTCATCAGGAGCTATGCAATGCACATCTATTACGTAGCTTTAGCCAGGAAAATACTGAGATATATAGAATAACATCTGAGGTATTAGTGGGATATACTTAGATAAGATATATTTGCGCAAGGCAATCTGCCCAGCCCTGGGGATTATCGAAGAACATACCTGACCACGTGACCCATACATCTATCCCTTCGGCTTTTAGTTTTGCTTCACTTACACTCTGCAACCAGGAAATTGCTTGTAAAATATCAGGTTACAAAGCACTCCTCTTGCTCAAATTGACCATGTTGCAGAGAGACACAATTTTATAACCTACATACGCGAAATTTTACACATAGACACAGCTAACAAAGCTAACGCCTGCGCCGACAGCAAATTTGCCCCGAGCATGACCCCAGTCTGCATTCCAGATGCGCTTCCCATTCTCCTTACTGTACGCCATGCAGGGATCAACATCCTCAGTTGGCCAGGATGCCGTGCCTGCCTACTTCGTACCAATGGGGTTTGTCTCGGTCGGGTAACCAGTATCTCATTCGATTATTTCCACGTATTGATAAAATTGTTCGGGCTCGATTTGGTGGGCTTGTCGAAGGCACACTAGACCTCGGCAATAGCGAGGTTTTGCAGACCCCCAGCCGTTCATATTGTTGTTCTGGAGACCTCACGATTGCATTAGCCTTTTGATCAGCTACATGGATTTGGTCAAATATGCGCGCATTGAGCCGCAAATCGATGAATACACTCACCTTGCGACAAGACAATTCGTTTTCCCTGAAATGATCGTAACTCTTGTTCCCGATATATATCAGAGCCTAGGGCGACGCCTCTATTGCTCCATCATGTGCATCACAGCATAATGACCACCTCTTTAACCTCGGATCATCCTACCGCGCGGTCGAGCGCGGTCGAGCTGTACATCGCTTAATGCGGTTGATAATTTACGAAATATAGTAGTGGAAACGAGAACACATTGTACTCCGTACACTGACACGTATTGTAAATCGCAAATTAAAAAGCGGATCACGCATTTAGATGGGTACCCGTAAGTGGGACTTGCTCAACCGTATGATGTCCACGGGTATATCTGATTTGGGAGTTACATCCGAGCGTAAGTTGTGCATCGTTCAGCGGAACTTCCACTAGTCGGATGCAATTTGACTTGCTAACAATTTGCACGAAGAGGCAAGGTCTATCTTTTCTTCTGACAAAAGAACTATAGCAAGAATTGAACACATATTATATACAACACTTATGGTTATCGTAATGACGGACTATCGAGTTTGAGTGGCCTAGGGTCAAGAGCAAGTTTCATCAGAATCGCGTAAACCAACTGGATGTACTTGGCAGTCGGGAAACAGGCGAGAATCAAGCATTGTTACTGTTGTTGATTGTCCATGCCAGGCTCCAGATGTTATAGTTCAAAGATCCGGTGGCATATATAAATTATCCAAGATGGGAAAGTTGCCTTCTGTTGCCTGAGTGCGAGTGAAGTGTAGCCTCACAGTACAAAGACGGCAAAGATTTTATCCTCTATAAATCCGATCCCGGCAGCGCTATTTTGGTCAGGAGCCATCCGAGCGACTGACGAAGATCCAGCCGCCGGGAATCAAGATCTAGGAACGATAGTCGGGACTGGAATCGAGTCAAATCCGTGTATTTTGTGCAGATGACAGGTCTAGCGCCCGTTATTGCTCCACTGGGTTAAGGCGTGCCGGGTGGACTGACCCTCTTCCCATCTTGGAACGAGCCGTCACACAGGGGTAAGGGGTCACCTGCAGTGCACTGAGCTAAGCCTCGGTTGATGACTCGGTACAGGCCTGGAGTGCAAATCTTTTAAGGTTGTGATAGATCTGAGATGTCAAGGGGAGATGCTGGCTATTAGCCACAAAATCTAACGATGCACATCATTGTTTGCAATCGTCAAGAACCGTACCGGAAAGACTTCCCCTTCGAATCTTGGAAGAACAAAAAGTACGATCGGATCGCTCCTCCGCCCCCAGCATCGGGGATTACCAGCAGACGAACCCTCATGCCATAAATGTGGAACTGTTGACCGGAGGCCAAACTGGAACATGGATTCCGTCTACAATTCGTGTGAAGTCTTTGTCACAGGAGCAAGCTTCTCGTATAGACTCGGCGGACATCGGGTTCGAGAGTACAATATAGGGCAAAGGGCAAAGGAAGGAGAGTATCCGAGTCACCCCACTGATCTAAAGGTGCAAGTGGAGTCGTTTTGGGAAGAATTTTGAATAAGCGGGATTTAGCTGTTTCCCTACTGGACAGCACGGAGGCCAGTCGAGGCGGCATATTACGGAACCTTTTGAATACTCCACGTCTAATTCTTACATAGGTACTCCGTACACTTTCTTTATTGTCCAATCCAAGTAATCTTCCAAGGTTGCTTGTTACATCTGAATCCGATATATTTGTTTTATATGTGCTTTTTGAGTGTGAAAATCATGAAAAGAATACAAAACCAAGTTTGCTGATTTTAGTGAGACTGACAAAAGTACTAGACTGATACTTAGACCTCGTGGACTTTGCCACAAGCAGTAGGGTAGAAAACTGACAGCATTACCAAGAGTATGCGTGACCTTTCCAGGGGAAATTATGGAAGTTTTGAGCCTGGAAATTGCATCCCTATTGCGCAAATTATGCCAGTGGTGTTCTCAATTCGGCGGGTTTAACCAGTTTTGGCATGTCAATGTTCATCATCATTACTATTATATGGGTCGGATATGATATCTCAACGTTCCCTTAGCTCTTATACAACTTTCTGCAGAGGCTAATGACGTATATTCTAGTTGCATATATGAAGAGATTCATCCTTCAGGAAAGAGATTGCCTGACAGGGTGGGCGACAGGAGATCGCCAAAGTGTACGTGGCGATGCAAGCAATCAGCAGGATATTCTGTCAAGAAAAGGGTATGACTTTTACCGGATAAGGGTAAAGAATGTAACGATGCAAAGCCGAATAGATGCAGACTCCCTGCGTACATAATTCTAGTCTGTACAATCAACGTGCTTGTTGCTATCCCGGGTTTGGAGGCCTTCCCTGGATTGTTAATGTTAATTTTGCCGCTTTCACGAGGACAGTAACGAATTAATATAGGGCAGCGTATACCCTGGTAAAGCTGCAAAGTACTTCTGGCCATTTTACTTCATGGTCATCTAGTTCGTCACTAGTATGGAGGAACCTCGTTCAGTCCTAGTGGACGAATCGCAAAATGAATGAAGGAAGACTGCAAGGACTGAATGTGAAGAAATAATGATTCCCATGAAAGTACCAAAGTACCTGTCAATTGCCGCTAGTTATAAGTACCAGGCTAAGGCAAAAGATAATTGATGAAACAGGTTAGGTATGTTGTATATAAACTGTGAAGCATACCACTCGGCATTGGCTTCACCCCTACACCTACCACCTAGTACATAGATACACATGTAGTCAGGGCTCAACCTTGGAATTCTATCCATGGATGACCTGCTATGAAATCAGCGAGAGAGAAAAGATTACAAAGATATAGAAAGAAAAACTTGAACGAAAGTTACGAGATGTACAACCTTGGAATTACATAAATTACATAAATTATATTAATTACATAAAACATCGGCTCCGACACTCGCCGGAGTCTTAAGGCCCAGCCCACTTACCCGCGACATCCACTTTTTAACTTCCAACGGTTTCACACGTCAGGTCGGAAAATGTACTCGTCGGAGCCGGCCGTTAAAGATCTTAGGGGTGAACTCGGCTTGATCGCATCGAATAGTGCAAGCGAGTGGAGGGCTAGGCCATTTTCGACAAGGTCTGGTCAAGATCTGACATCACAGGTCAATATCGGCTTCGTACACAGGTGTAATCGTCTGTTCCGGATCACCTTCGTACCCCTGTTTTTTTTCGGGGCACACTCTGGGTTTATATAAATGCCCCGCGACCGAAACCAATCTCCTGTTCCATGATATCTTCAGTTCTGATTTATTTATAAATCCTCGATCCTTCGCCACCCCTTCATTATAGTACTTCTCCCAACTACTATATATTCCAATACCACTGCCTTCGAGGCCAACGTATGATCCAAGATGTGTATCATGGCTTGCAACCGATCCAATGAGATCCCCAACCTCTCCATAGACCAGGGGACCTACCTCAGCCAACACCTGAGTCCTCAGTCTCGACCCGCCGACTTCTTCGACAGACCCGACCCTCTCGCTGCCAACTGGAGCTATGACAGTGCCATTGACCTGTTCTCCGTCAACCCCGCCGATATGGAGCCCGTGTCATTCGACTTCGCCGACAGTCTCACGAATCTTGAGTCCAAGGATCTCTTCAATGACCCATTTGCTGGCTCTGGGATTGGTGGGTTCACCATGCCCGAGGATGCAGCTTCACTATCATCGGTACGTTTCTCTGCCTATCAATGTCTTGACGCAAAGCTAATCTTCCTAAAGGAATTTGAAAGTGACGATCAAACATGGCCATCTGCTGCTGCCCCACAATCCATCGACTCGAACGCGTTCGAGACCCAGCCGACAAAGCAACCTTCAAACTACACCTCTTCTCAACCTCAAGCACAGAACAAGACTCGCTCATCTTCAACAAGATGGTCATCGAGTCCAGAAGTGAAGGAAGAAGAGATTGCTACGCCCCAACCCTCCAAATCCACCACATCCCGCAAGACCCGAAGCTTTTCCCGAGACTCAAACCACTCCTCAACGGGCGGCCAAGACCCTCAAATGCGGAATGCTGCCAAGCGTGCCGCCCATAACATCATCGAGAAGCGCTACCGCACCAATATGAACGCCAAATTTGTTTCCCTCGAGCAGGCCATCTCGCCCTCCGGTGTTCAAAAACATACCAAGGTTGGCGCGGGGTCTCTCAAAAAGTCCGAGATTCTTACCAATGCCCTTGCCTACATCGATGGCATTCAGCAGGAAAACCAGGCCCTGCACAAGGAGATCGCACTACTCAAGCAAAACTTGCTACCTGGTGGAATCTGGCGACACTCCAAAAACCCCCGACTATGATCAGGTGCATGCCGATCATGCCACAGTGATGCTGCCACCTCAAGTATCTTTTTTGTTCTCATGACCGCGACGAGCGTTGTATTCTTAGAGTAGCCGGACAACGTGGTCACGGTCGGCGTTTCGTTCTTTTTTGCTTTGTTTTTCGTTTGTTTCCTTGTGGACTGGTGGAGGCGTTCGGATCAAGTGTTATTTGGGCTCGGATGTGGCCCTCTCTCATCTCAGACATGATTTGATTTTCGGGTCCTGGCGACCACAAAAGTGTTTTGTGACTTGTGATTCCCCTTCATGGACGGGAATACCTCATGGATAGTATCCTAAAGCATTAATATAATTGCCAAGACTCGGATAATTCATTTTGCTCAAACGTTCTCCTTTCGTGATTGTGTGCGGGTATGGCCTGATCCTTCCTAATATGGAAATAGTTGCGCTTGGTGGTCCCATCCAGGTATACATATACAACATATATATACCTGTAAGGTAAGTGCGGTTCCTCTGTCTGTGATGTCTGTGCTGGGCTGACTTGCCACTCTCGGTTAGCAAAGGGAATTCTCTCCAACTCGATGCTCAATGAGTTTGGTATGATGACTTTGCCCCGACCTTCATCCATATCGCCTTCGACATGGTCTTGACCTGCCTCAGGCCACGCTCCGGATAATAGTCAACTTCTTCAACTGCCAGGCTCATATTTAGCGGACATGATCAGTCTTAAAACCAAGTTGAGCAGTGTCGGTATCGCCTTAAGGGGCACCCTTGGCTCTCAGCCCCTGACCTGGGGGAGGGGATAAGATAAGTGATCTAGCATCGGATATTGCCTACAGTGCCGAGCAGGAACTGTGGAGGGGGATGGCGAACGTTGCATTTTTGGCTGGTCAAAGAGCCGGCTGCACTAATTACCTAGGTACAACAGGCAAGCGGAGACCAGAATGATTCCGGAAGCTACCTATCCAACTCTGTGGCCCAATCAGGCATGTCCAGTTCCAATATTCCCCGTTCGGATTAGGCTGCTGTGTCGTGCCTGAATATCACTGCAACCCCTCGTCTGCACGGCTTCCAGCAGACGACTATGCACACTGCCCCGTCTATCACGGATACGCCATAGCGACATTCAAATCGAACCGTTCCGGAGCTCATGGAGCTGTTTCCCAACGGCGCATACTACGGTCTCTTTTTCATTGGCCTACGTCGCCGTGGCTCGGTGTTTTTCTCCTTGTCCTTCCCTTTGTGGAGTTGAGCTGGGCATGTTTTAGCTTTGCGGTCAGATGGATGGCGGAGATCTTACAGCGATGCCCAACTGAGGAGACTCGCCTACCCACCTATCCAGGCGAGCGTTATTTGTTCTCATTACGAAGCAATAATTGGAGAAGTGGCGCCGTTCCCCGGACGAAACTCGAAGCTACTGCTTCGGCGGTGCAAAGTGAATTCTCAATCCGTCGTGCCGGAATTCCCCTTTCGACGGGAACACGCTCACGGATCATACTTGGTCCTCCCACCCGATGCCGGCTGCTGATCATCTGCAGATGTTTCAAGCTGTGGCTTCGAAATCCACATTGATATCAAAATGGCTTCTGCTGGATAAACCATGTCTATCGCGCAAATACGGTATCGACTCCACATAGATACTGTTTAATATCTCATATGGAATACAGATATGCAGCTCTACCGTTACTATTATGGTGCCAATTTACACATCAAAGCATGTTTGATCTCGGACTTGACGCCGCAAACTCTACTGGAGCCGCGCTCTAAACCGCTAATCGTTGATTCTTATCTGCCACGCATGGACTTGCCCTTTTGGGTCAGCCGTCGCCACTGACGGTTGTACTTTGATGTTGATATACAATGCTATTGATTTTTATAAATATCGGAGAATTCGGAGATCATGCGTGCTTCCTGTTGAAATTGGCATTTTCGTTGAATATTCGAGTGATATCCGTCAAGAAGAGGTGTTGAGTTACAACGGTCGGACCTCGTGTAGCACGGAGGTATGGCAATTTGTGATATTTGCGAGCAAGCTGCAAGATACCTTCGTATGATATCCAATTACTTCAACATTAATTCAATGCCAATTATACCCCAGTTCTTATCTGTGGAGTGCATTTGTGGATATTATGGATGGCCCACTCACTGGAGGGAGGTCCTCCCGAAGTCGACTCCCCGCAAAAACCAAGAGAAAAAAAAATCAGATTTCTATTATCAACATCTCCCAGTCCATGACCAATCATTCCGATTCAACCAAAACCTTACTATCAGTTCCACCGCATCATTGGTTACTCTTGATCTCCAGCTTTATCTTGGCCTGGTCAACACGGTTAATCCGTGAGGGGTGTCAACGCGGAATACGCCAGACGCCAGATCTAAGCTATATAGAAATCATCGTTTCTCCCCCTAACGCTTGTCATTGATCTTCAGAAAATGGGCACATTTCCCTTCTGTTTGCCCACTGAATTTATCTATATTGCCTCCGGCTGAATTACCACGGGATGGATCTGGAATCCAATTCGCAACCCCTTAAGCCACCGCTGACGGATCAGAATGTGCAAGATGCGCAGGATCTCGCTGCCCTGGGTCATTCCCAGGCTCTGACGCGAAAATTCGACATGTGGAGCATGCTGGCGCTCGCCTTTTGTGTACTTGGTATGTTTGCGCTTTTTGCCACCCCGATAGCATCTGAATGTGGACTGACATGTCCAAGGAACCTACTCGACCTTCGCCCAGGATCTCAGCAGTGGTCTGACCAATGGCGGTGCTATCACTATCCTCTGGGGTCTGGTGCTGGTCACAGCATGCAATCTCTGTGTTGCGCTCTCCCTGGGCGAGTTGACTAGCAGCATGCCCACCGCCCTCGGTCAGGCCTACTGGGTATATCGACTGTGGAATACACCACTAGGTCGATTCGTCTCATACATGTGTGCATGGATCAATACTTTTGGATGGTGGACCTTGACCGCGTCGCAGGTTGCCTTCATGACTGAATTCCTGCTGGGCATGAAGACTATGTTTGATCCCGAATGGGATGGAGTCAACAAGGGTTGGCTCAATTTTGTTGTATATATTGGGGTGGTCTTCGTGTTGACCGCCATCAACGTTGTCAGCTGCCGTAAGGAGAAGATCCTACCCTGGATTAACAACTTTGTTGGAGTGTGGTTCTTCGGCCTGTTTGTTGTCCTCTCTCTTGTGCTACTTATCTCGGTCGGAACCAAGAGTGGATTGTCGTTCCAGCCCGCTTCGTTCGCTTTTGGAGCCTGGAAGAATGAAACTGGCTGGGGCGACGGTGTGGTATGGTTCACCGGATTGGTACAGGCAGCGTACGGATTGACCGCGTTCGATTCGGTCATTCATATGGTGGAGGAAATCCCTGCGCCTCGGAAGAATGCTCCTCGAGTTATCTGGATGGCTGTTTTGTTCGGTGCCGTGACTGGATTCATTTTCATGGTGGTCTGTCTGTTCTGCATCCAGGATGTGGAGCGTGTCGTCAACGCCAATCTCCCGTTCATGGAGCTTATGATGGAGACGGTTGGACTGAAAGGGGCCGCTGCGCTGATTGCACTGTTCATTTTCAATGGTGTAGGTCAAGGAATCAGTATCCTCACCACTGCCTCACGTTTGACCTGGGGCTTTGCCCGCGATGGCGGCGTGCCTTTCAGCAAGTACTTCAGCCACGTCGACCCTGTGTGGCAAGTTCCTGCCCGCGCTCTCTGGGGTCAGGCCGTCGTTATAGGTATCGTCGGTATCCTATACCTGTTCGCCAACACTGTACTCGAGGCGATTCTCAGCGTCAGCACTATCGCCCTGACTGTCTCCTACGCCATGCCAATTCTTGCCTTGCTCATCACTGGCCGTGAGAAATTGCCCCCTGGTCCATTCAAGCTCGGTCGCATTGGTCCATGGTTGAACTGGGTCAGCATCGTCTACTGTATCATCACTACCATTTTCTTCCTGTTCCCTGGCGGTCCTAACCCAGCGCCCAGCGACATGAACTTTGCCATTGCCGTCTTTGGTATCATGTTGGTTATCGCGGTCGCATTCTGGTTCATCCAAGGCAGCCGAACCTATCTCGAGACTGAAGATGCCATCGCCTCAATGGTCTACGCCCACCACCTGGAGATGAATCAGCCAGGTGTTGATGAGTCGGTTCCGGCTGTTCAAGCTCCGGTCGTCGTGGATTCTAAATGATATCGTGGGCTTTAATCTTCAATGTACAGAAGCTATACTATTTTTGGACCGGGTTTGTGTAGGACAGACATGTACATGTTTATTTGTACGTATGCATATGTAACCATAACCTGGTTGGATTTTGTATATCTGGAAGCAGGTTGACGTGTGCCCTCATAGATAAAGAAGACAAGATCGTTGGCTTTAATAGGTACTAGGAATTCTGGATTATCTTTTTGTATCTTTTCGTATTTTGAGGAAAGGAAAAGAGGTCTGCCGGGGAGTCACGAGATAGTGTGGAGTACGGGATTATTTGTTGCAACTCCGGAGAACCTGCCAAGAAGTCTTTCGATATAACCTGGACAACACACAAACACACAAAATCCCTCTGGGATAACGGGAGCTAACGGGAACTACTCTCTTGGCCCCTGATATGTCTCACACAGCGTACCAAGCACTCCGTAGTACGGAGAACGGAGTGTGTTGTACATCTCGTCACCTTGCATTTTTGCCCAGCGTTTTTTTTACTCAAGGCTGAGGTGTCGCATTAAATGATGGAGATCAATCAGCCATATCGGCCTCCATTGCCTAAATTATTACTCTGGCACGGAAATTTGCATCGGCCCCAGCCCCCGACGCACTCCGACGCAGTCCCGACGCACAACGATGCAAACAAAACCGATAGTCATTCGGGTTGCAGTGCTTCAGCGCATTTCAGCGCCACCAAAGCCTAGCGTATGTCCTTCCGAGATTGTCTTTAGATTTTGATGTAATTGCCTAATTGCTTGTCAGCTGGTGCAGCAGTACGGAGTATGGAGTACATCTTCCCCGGCTTGGCAGGGGCCGAGTGGTTTCGATCATTAAACACATCTTCCAGCTGACTTCAAGCAGATTCACATCGATGTCTGATAATACAACAGATGAAATGTCGACTTCATGTAAACCAGGTCCAGAACCGATCTCATTCTTAGGGCCAAGTCATCCAGCCACCCGGCAATACAAGCCCCCCCTGACGCCCCTCGCATTGTTTCCTTCAAACAGTGGGTCAACCCCTGCAGATCATGGACGGACCCCCGACGGACGCGCTGAATATCACAATGGGATAGAGCGTTTATCTCCATACCGGTCACATCACTAACAATTCGCCGTTCCCCGGTTGAGAAAGGCGACAATGCGAGTATGGAGCCATATCCCGAAGATGCAATCCCAGCCGCCCTCCGTACTCTGCACCGATTGTTGATTCGGGAACATCTCACCAAACGGGCGTCCACAAGGGTCCATTGGAACAGCCCTGGAGTGGAACTGATAGCAATGCCAAGGGAATGACGTGAAACTCGATTAAAAGCATTCTGTCGTCGTCAATATTGTCTTATCCTCGTTTATCCTAGACTTTCCA
Organism: Penicillium mononematosum; assembly: GCF_028829835.1. NCBI lineage: Eukaryota > Fungi > Ascomycota > Eurotiomycetes > Eurotiales > Aspergillaceae > Penicillium > Penicillium mononematosum. Next base: position 2,966,857 of record NW_026643272.1, on the reverse strand, counting down.
CAACACACATTCTTTGTCGCGCTGTCATTCCCCCCACCAATGCAACCATAATAAATACCAATTTACGGTCTTTACCCCTCATTTATATTGCAGGGTCTTCTGTCGCACTATTTATACTTCCTATATTCGCTGTATAGAGGCCCCGACCAGTGTTTGATAGGGTGTCTTCATATCGCTCGTTTTTATCATGATTGCATCTCTATTTAACCGTGGAGCATTGTCGCTCGCGGTATTGTCGCTTCTCGCGTCTTCTGCTGCCGCTGATGTATTTGAGAGTTTGTCTGCTGTTCCTCAGGGTGAGTAAATTGCGTTCTAAACTAAACCGACGGAATTGATACACTGACCTACCGTAGGATGGAGATATTCTCGCACACCGCGTGCTGATCAGCCCCTGAAGCTACAGATTGCTCTGGCACAGGGGGATACTGCTGGATTTGAAGAGGCTGTGATGGACATGTCAACTCCTGATCACCCCAGCTACGGGAACCACTTCCACACCCACGAGGAAATGAAGCGGATGCTGCAGCCCAGTGCGGAGTCTGCAGACTCGATCCGTGACTGGCTTGAAAGTGCGGGTATCACCAGGATCGAACAGGATGCCGACTGGATGACCTTCTACACCACCGTGGAGACGGCAAATGAGCTGCTGGCAGCCAATTTCCAGTTCTATGCCAACAGTGCCAAGCGCATTGAGCGTCTTCGCACACTCCGGTACTCTGTCCCCGAGGCTCTGATGTCACACATCAACATGATCCAGCCAACCACCCGTTTCGGCCAGCTGCGCGTCCAAGGGGCCATCTTGCACACCCAGGTCAAGGAAACCGACGAGGCTTTCCGCTCAAACGCCATGTCCACTTCACCGGACTGCAACAGTATCATCACTCCTCAGTGTCTCAAGAATATGTACAATGTGGGTGACTACCAGGCCGGCGACGACAGTGGGAACAAGGTCGGATTTGCCAGCTACTTGGAGGAGTATGCACGGTACTCCGATCTGGAACTATTTGAGAAAAATGTCGCACCCTTTGCCAAGGGCCAGAACTTCTCCGTCATCAAGTATAACGGCGGTCTTAACGATCAACACTCGAGCGGTAGCAGCAGCGAGGCGAACCTCGACTTACAGTATATTGTTGGAGTCAGCTCTCCTGTTCCAGTTACAGAGTTTAGCGTTGGCGGTCGTGGTGAACTTGTTCCCGATCTCGACCAGCCTGATCCCAATGATAACAACAACGAGCCGTACCTTGAATTCCTCCAGAACGTGCTCAAGATGGAACAAAAGGACCTTCCCCAGGTGATCTCCACATCTTATGGCGAGAACGAGCAGGTATGACATCCGCCCCCCTTTGTTCGTGACCCTGTCAGTCTCTAATATCAGCCCTCAGAGCGTTCCCGAGAAGTACGCCCGCACCGTTTGCAACTTGTTCTCTCAGCTTGGCAGCCGTGGTGTGTCCGTCATCTTCGCATCTGGCGACTCCGGCGTTGGCGCCGCGTGCCAGACAAATGACGGCAGGAACGCGACCCGCTTCCCGGCCCAGTTCCCTGCTGCCTGCCCGTGGGTGACATCGGTCGGCGCGACAACCCACACCGCGCCCGAGAAGGCCGTGTACTTCTCGTCCGGTGGCTTCTCCGATCTTTGGGATCGCCCGAAATGGCAAGAAGACGCCGTGAGCGACTACCTCGACACCCTGGGCGACCGCTGGTCCGGCCTCTTCAACCCCAAGGGCCGTGCCTTCCCCGACGTCTCGGCCCAAGGTCAAAACTACGCCATATACGATAAGGGCTCGTTGACCAGCGTCGACGGCACCTCATGCTCGGCACCTGCCTTCGCTGGAGTCATCGCCCTCCTCAACGACGCCCGCCTCAAGGCCAACAAACCACCCATGGGCTTCCTCAATCCCTGGCTGTACTCGACAGGCCGCGACGGCCTGAACGACATTGTTCATGGCGGCAGCACTGGCTGCGATGGCAATGGCCGCTTCGGCGGCCCCAGTAACGGCAGTCCGAGGGTTCCAGGTGCCAGCTGGAATGCTACCAAGGGCTGGGACCCTGTTTCTGGTCTTGGATCACCCAACTTTGCTACCATGCGCAAGCTTGCGAACGCCGAGTAGGTTGCGAGTCTTGCTTGTTGATGTGGTGCACTGCCCGAGTTCCAGGTTATGGTTGATTCCGACCGGCTGGAAAATTCCTGTACGCATGCATGCTACTTACATAGACTCTTTTTTATACTTGCAAATATAATAATCTTGTGGTTGATATGTTGGAACTTATGCAATGTATCCTTTTTTGGGTCGTGACTTTTTTATCACTCGCCTTGGCTTGATGCCTTGCACATTGGTAAGGAAACTTCCACTCTAAGGCTCCCTGCTGCAGAAGGGATAAACTTGATCCATTCATGTACATTGTACACATACGTATATTTTCTCTGGTTCACAACCCAATGGATAGTGTGTCTCCTGAAACAGGGTCTTGGACTTGGCAAAAGACTATTCGTAGGCCTGTTGGGATAAAATCTTCATACTGTGCTCCCTATTCCTTGAACACAGGCTCGGAATTTTCAATACCCTCCTTGCTCGGACACCACTTATCCTGCAGCGCAGGATCAAGACTCAAAGCATAGACATCCTTGGGCCACCATTCACCCCAGCTTGTCAAGAAAATCTGTTCTGGATCAGCAGGGAGATTATCGACGGTGACCGCGCGGAGGATATTCTGGGCACCTATTCATTGTTAGATATCGTGTTCAAGTCAAAATCTCAATCCAAAGATACTTACCCTCTGGCACGGTCTTGGCATCGGGCATATCCATGGTCAATGCTAAGCTCGAATGCTGAGCAAGCTTGGTGTTGGGGATGAGTCCTGGTGAGACAGCCACGACTGTGCAATTTGGGAGGCTTCGACGCCAGTAGTGCGCACCCAGAAGCTGGGTGAATTTCGATGCACTGTACACTACTCTTGCGTTCGCGCCGGAGTTTGCTTTTAGGTCCACGTCCAGAGTGCCTAATATAAAGTCAGCATTATGGACAGCTTCGCCTTTGACGACGAGACTGAAAATATAGAATTAAACTTACTTGGGTCGCCTCCTCTCACATTACGAATTGCACCGGAAGATACAACGACAATACGTGATTGCGAGGCCGACAGGGTCTCAGCAAATTGATGTGTCAGATAATGTTGGGCTGGGTTGCGATTCATCAATGATTAGCTGCAGCTTCCAGGACTCTTCTCTTCAGTAGCCCACATACCCAGATGATTTACCACGTACGATTCGCACCATTGCGAGCCATGAGGTCCCGGTCCATCGGCGCTGGCAAGAAAGCCCGCAATGAGGAAAAGATAGTTCAATGGCCTTTCACCCAGTTCAGAGAGTGCTCGCTTGGCAAAGGACTGCACACTCTTGAGGTTTAAAAGATCCAAGGGCAAGACAGAGACGCTGTGCTTTGAAGTGTCGAATTTCAGGTCATTGTATGCGACACGCGTCTTTTCTGTGTCACGAACGCCCAGAATGAAGTTGTACGGCTGTGTCTGCTGGAGTAACTGCTTAATTGCTTCAAATCCCTATGTTCATGTTTAGCTGGAGTCTGGATATTCCAAGAGGATGTGACCTTACCAAGCCCGACGAGGTACCTGTCGCAATGACGGTTTTTGCGATCAAGGACATTTTCAGATGCAGTATCTGGTGATGTTTGGCCCAGGGGAGGGGCAGAATTGCAGGAGAGCAGAGTGCAACCGATGACGTCATAGGATTTTTCTACTTTGTACAGTATAAATGACCACTGCAAGGGAATTCATTATGCATATTAAATCCTCGCTTGTATTAAGGATGTTATGTCCAGAGGATGCGGAATAAATTAAAAAAACACGGTCGCTCATCCGCTAGAAGAAAATTTTCCCCATCAAATCCGCCCCGAAACATGAAACCATCTTAAGAAATAACAGCCATCAAAGCGGAGCCGAAAAGGAGCGCAATCAGTCCAACACCAGACTTGGAGATTGGTTGATTCGCAATAGCGGCGTTTGTGGAAGTCGAGGTAGTAGACGAGTCAGTGCTAGTACCCGAGGAGGTGGACTTGGAGCCTGTGGTTGTGGCTGTGGCGGTCGCATTGAGAGCGGCGTTGCAGAAGACATCGTGATAGTTGCCGCTCTTGCTGGTGAGGCAGGACTGGAGCTTGTCGACATCTTGGCCCTGGGCGAGACAGTAGATGCCACAGTCGTTGTCGTACTTGGTGACCTTCGCGTTCTTGCAGCACTCATCCATCACATCAGTCATGTTCCCACTAACAACGGCCGCGCAGGCTGCGTCGGTCGTGGGGATTTGCCAGACACTGCCGCCGCAGGCAGTGCTGGTAGCGCTCACGGATGAGGTGGTGGAGGACGTAGTAGTAGACATTTTGAATTGTGGAGAGTTGGTTTGAGAGACGAAATGTATTCCGAAGAGAAAGAAAAGAGGGGAAAAAATAGGAGAAGTGAGAAGTCAGTAAGGACAATCTATCCAAGACATCCAAGACACATAGTGCCTTCCCTTGAATATGACTGGTGTTTGGCCTTCAGCCTTGGCCCACCTCAAGTTTTTCTATACATAGTAATGGGCGGAAAACTTTGATTTGGGCACCTTTTTACTTGGTTCTTCTGCTTTATGCGACCAGATACATGTGATAAGTGTTATGCATTTCCAAATTTGCATACAGGTAAGGAGGGAAAAGCCTCAAGGGTTACATATATTATGGTACTCCGTACAGGAACTGAAGATATATGATTCAGTATCTAATATGTGGACCTCTTGTCGATCTTGCCCTGAATCGTTCGTCCTGTCAAGATACCCCCAGGTTTAGGAGAACTTGGCCTTTAATTCCTCGGGCTAGACACATCCTCGTACTTCGAGACCTCGACCTTGCTCTCATCCACACCAGCCTCGGTGTGCTTCTCATCGGCAGGCTCCACACCGACAAGGGCAAGCAACCCAATCTCACGTTCGATTCGGTGCTTGCGTCCACTATCAGCAGCCGCCAACCCGACCGATCCGAACAACTCGTCCATCTCCTCAAGAGTGCGACCTTTGGTTTCGGGTACAAGGAAGATGACATAGAACACAGCAATCGTTGTGATGCATCCGAAGAAGATGAATGCACCAAAGTTGCTCGTTTGGAGGAAAGGAGATGTAGCAGTACCGACTGCGAAGTTGTTCAACTGCAGAGTATCCAGTTAGAGATTTCCAACAAACTCGACTGTCTATCTTGCCACTTACCCAGTTACTGCTACCACCCATACTGACTCCTTTAGCACGCATGCTGAGCGGGAATACCTCGGAAGTGACAATCCAAGCAACAGGTCCTGTAGTCCAACGATGGTCAGCACAGTCTACCACAACGCAAGGAATTCGTACATACCCCATGAGTAGGCGAAGTTGATGATGAAAATCCAAACAAAGACAATAGCCACCCAGCCAGCAGCTGTGTGGTCTTGGAACTTTCCCTGGTACGCCCCAATGATACCCGCGACAATGAAGTGGCAGGACGCCATTCCAATTGCACCAGCAATCAAGATCTTCTTTCGCCCAATCTTGTCAACCCACAGGACGGCAGGAATGGTGAAGACGAACTCGAAGATTCCAACAACACCGGTGGCGAGGAGTGAGATTGTGTTGCCGCCTAGGTGCATTTCCTTGAAGATGAATGGTCTGCGGAAGTGTCAGCAGATAACTCGCCAGTGGGGAAGAATGATGTTTCTTCCATAGATTCCTCTTCAAGGTTGGATTTGCAGGGACTTACGCGTAGTAGTTGATTGCATTGATGCCTAGGTAATGGTGTTAGTGATCAATTCAATTCTCAGGATTTCGCATAGCCTACCATTCCATTGTTGGAACACCATAATCATGCACTGTGATATCATTAGCACTATTCATGGAGTACCACAGACATGAAACGTACCGCTGTGGCCGTGCGCTTGAAGAGAGACTTGTCAGTGATCAACGACATGTAATCATGTACTCCGATCTTGAAGCGGCTGGAAAACGAGTCGTCCTGCCAGTCGGGATACTTCTCGGCTGCAGTTTCTCGCTCAAAGAGGTACAGACTCTTGATTTCAAGGAACTCGATGCGAACAAGTATATCATCCGGAGGTGCGTTACGCAAGCGGGCCAGTGTTTGTAGGCATTCTTCCTCGCGGCCAGTGTTCATCAGGTGACGGGGGGGACTGTGGCATAAACATCATCATGCCCACAGCCAAGATAACAGCGGGCAGGATTTGAATGCAGACTGGGATCAGCCATGCAGCATCCGATTGTGTTGGCCCAGTTCCACCAATATAATTTGTTCCATAGCCGATCTGCAAACGTCAGGATTGAGAGATTTCACGAGAACAGAAATGACGTACCCAAAAGCTGACCATGATTCCAAAGGTGATGGCGAGTTGCTGTACAGCGACAAGCGAGCCACGAATCTCAGGTGGTGCCTTCCCTATTCGTTAGCCTCCTTTTCTCTTGTCGAAACTCATTGCATTCACTCACCAACTCTGCATTGTACAGTGGCACAACCATACTCAGACTACCAACACCCAGACCAGTGACGAATCGACCTGCGAAGACAAAGTCTTTGCTCTCCGTACAAGCTTGAACAACGACACCAACACAGAAAACCACCACGGCAACCAAAACGGTCAGACGACGACCGAGCGCATCGGCGAGATATCCGTTTGCCAATGTCCCCACCCAAGCACCCAGTTCGAGGATAGACGTGAGCATTCCCTGCTTAATACCCGTTTCTTTCGCGTAGTCTTGGGTCTCTGTGGGAAAAGCCATTAGCAGTGCAAGTCGTGGGTTCAATGAGCAGGAAACATACCGCTGCCTGGAACGCCGGCATTGTCAGGACTTGAGCGAACATTCCCTGGTTGTCTGTATGACGGCTATCAGTTTATATTCACGAGGGCATTGACATGGCATCGCATCGTCGACATACATCCATAAACCAGGCCTCCTAGTGACGCGAAAAGTCCGATACATGTTGTCTTCTTGTTACTGAGCAACCCCTTGAACCCGTTTTTCCCTGAGAGCTCAGCACGTTTGGCCGAGATGGCCGTCTCTCCCGCAAGAGGAGCCACCATTGTATATCACGACAAAAGCCAACAAGGATGGATGATACAAAGCAAGCCAACTTCCGGTAGAAGCGAAAATAAAAAGAGTATGGCAAATATCGAAGAAATGCCTGCACTTTCCTTACGTCTCAACAGGGGATCTGCGAGTATTTATTCGCTCGGCTACGGATAATGAGCTCAAAACGTCCAGATTTCCCCGGGAACTTAGCCCCATGGGGGTATGGGAGTGGACATGATCAAGTGCGAACCTGAAAACATGAGGTAATTGGCCCAATCAGCCCATCATAACCAAGCTTCGTGGCGCGTGGCCTCCCTTCTCCTCAAGCCGTGTGGGCAGGTCGTATCGGCTGTGAGACGGAAAAGGCTGGACTAGCGTGACTCTGCAAAGCTGTCAGTGGCTGCAATAACATTGGGCCGTGCGGGATTGCGAGGTCGCAGGATTTAACCGGTGCCCTTAGCCAAAGACCTTGAAACGGATGGATAAAATGGCCGGAACAGAAGACCACGGTATAGTACTAGCCTGCCATATCAATTCCCGGCTGAAAACATATGCTTAGAATTCTGATCCATGGATTTTCTGAGTCGGCATCTGCCGCTGGGGAAAGGATTCGGAAAAGCTCCACTGGATGGAGACATTCCGGGGACCCCGCGCATTTCAAAATCTGGAGATTCATCAAAAGTTCCAACATCCAACTCTTATTTGATATACTGGAAGTTGTATACATGCACTTCTTTATCTCGATACCCAAGACGAGAGTGCCGCGAAATTTCCGAGGCAAAAGCCGTCTGATTTGAGCTGAAGTCAACTTCCCCACATCCGAAATACTTTCCGTACCGGTTGAATTGCTTTGATTTAGCCGGTTTAACCCTGGTCTTCATAACAAATGACCTCGAGCCACCCTACCATTTGATTCCTGTACGAATCGGCTTCGGGCGGGTGGTCGTGCTGCCGGTCAGCACCGAATGTCAAACCCCAGGATTAGCCGGCAATGGTATATACATCAAGGTATATATCGGTACGTGGATAAAAGGGAAGTTATGTCATATTATGTTTTCTCCAGAATCCCCGGAATTGATTCAAAAAAAAGCCATGTTAGGAGATGTCTCGGGTTCTTGCCGGACATTGATCGGTCGCTTGTGAACTGTGGGAGGCCTAGCTTTTGGTGGCTGCTGTACATTCAAGGCTGTCCAGACGCTTGGGCTTATGGCTTTTCTCCACTTCGGTCTTGTGGCTAACTCCGGCGATATTAAACATCTGCTTGGCCTCGGCCCGTACAATCTAGAAATCCCGGCGTAGGTTTATATAGCCTATGGAAGTGGAATAGCAACGTTTATATTGTAGTTCTCAATATTGGAATGCTCATATCCTTCTCTCTGAGCGGGACTTTCACAAGTAAGCCACTAGTATATACGTCCTGTTCGTATATGAATACGTCCCATGTAACTGCTGCAGCATTCGCTTGCCCCATACAAGTCAAGTAAAACATTCAAGGCTCAGCCCAGGTATTCGACTGAATGACTAGGAACTCCAGCCAGAGGGCAGCCGGGGAGGTGATATGCAAGGTATAGACGGCATTGGCTAGGAAAAAGGCGCCTTCAAGGCCTAATATGACGCTTAACACACCAGGTGTACGGAGAATGGTGTTTTTTATTATGATAATGCTCGTCATTCTTTGATTTGGGTGGATTTTCTTCCAAATCAAATGGTCTTGGGCGTTTTTTGAGCGGAGGCGTTTCGGAATCCGGTTTCATCCGGCTGAATTTCAGGTTTGGCTTTGTCCCTATATTTATGTGGTAGGTTGTTAATACCTTCCTTCATGCAATCCTTCTAAGCTTGGAATGTTGGTTTGAACTGGCCTATATCTGAGAAAGATGGTGGGGTCATTATTCCGAAAATTCATGGTTCGGCAACTATCTAGATATATATTTTTGTCACCTTACCGCTACGGACGCGAGGAATTCTACGATTCTCGCTGTTCATTTTGAGAAATTTGTCTAATGGCACAAGTCGGCGGTTCGTTAACGAGACCAAGGACTTCAAGCTAGCTAATTGGGAGATTGGGACGCACTGCCTGTTGGTAGCCTGTAGGTAAGACCAGCTCCCTCACAGCCAGAGAGAAGCTGCAGTTGATGAAAGAAACGGGCTTGTTTTTTAAAAGGTAGATTCTAAGGAAATCCCACTAGGCCAACTAAAATATCCGTTCTCTGTCACTTCATCGAAACCATAGTACCTACATAATAGTGATATCACCTTGGTCCGCCATATCAATTTCGGGATTTCGACTCGCTATGACTTGGGCCATTCCGGATGTTGCCTGATGAGGCCAAGATTTATATCATGCAGAAAGAACAGTAAGAGAAGACATCCCTGACAGCCAAAGGTTAAGAGTGGGATAGTCACCTGACCTTTTCTTTCCTCTGTCGATATATCATCGTCTTCCTAAAGACAACTGAAGATTTGGTGCTTTAGAACACCGGAGCAACGGCCCGCATAACCTTCCAGTTTTCTCCATTTCTTCATACCGTTCATGACTATGACTTCGCTCCTCAAGTGGGCCAGGACAGTTATAAAAAGAGATCCCTCCTCCGTGCTTCGGTTTCCAACAAGTGGGTTCGAAGTAATCAAGCCGTCACAAATTCTCGAAGAAGAGCGCTATCGAGAGTTCAAGAAAGGGCACTACTATCCTGTCACTATTGGTGACATCTTAGTATCCAAATACCAGGTACTCGGCAAGCTGGGCTTCGGAACAACTTCCACAGTATGGCTCGCTCGTGATCTCGAGTAAGCCAAGTCCCATTGAGTCCCATTAGAAGCGAAAATATGCTGATACAGTCAGAAATCGTCAATATGTCACATTGAAAGTGTACACCAGGGGTGGAACTGGCCAAGGGGAGATTCAGACTTCCCAAGCTCTGAATCAAGGGGACAGATCACACCCAGGCTATGTCCATGTGAGGACTGCATTAGATGCATTCACGATCCGGAATCAAGGGAGCGGGCATCAGGAGAGCGAGCATCACTGTCTTGCCCAAAAGCCTATGTGGGGGAGCTTTCGGCATTTAATATATCGCAGCCCGGCACATAGGCTTAGCGATGATCTTCTTAAGAGCGGACTTAGGCAGATCTTTCTTGCGCTTGATTATCTTCACACAGAATGCCAGCTTGTGCATACCGGTGAGTAAATATTCTTTGTTATTGTCGGGCGGATTCTCTATCGTTATTAACCACGCGACTAACGAATACTTTTAGATATCAAGAGCGACAACATTCTCCAGGAACTTGAAGAGATGTCAATACTCGACAGGTTTACTGATACCGAGATAGAGCATCCTTCGGCTCGGAAATCAGTTAATAATATGCCAATCTACGCCTCCCGACAATTTGAGTTACCCCAAGAGCCTGGTAGGGCAGTTCTTAGCGACTTTGGTTCAGCTGTACGGGGTGACGAGAAGAGGAACCATGATGCCCAGCCCACCATCTACAGATCACCAGAAGTCATGTTGAAAATTGAGTGGAGCTATCCAGTTGATATTTGGAATGTTGGCGTTATGGTCTGTTCGCTCCTTTTATACATGTCTATATTTACGTCGCTAAGCCTATGAAAAATACCAGGTATGGGATTTGTTTCAAGGTAAACACATGTTTCTTGGATTTGACCCCGATGAAAAGGGTTATTCCACCCGTATGCACCTAGCTGAAGTAATTGGAATACTGGGGCATCCTCCTTCGGATTTGCTCAAGCGTGCGGGCCGAAGTGACGAATTCTTCACTAAATACGGTATGCGATGCCTGATGACTAAAACCATTCTATTGTATCGTTCTGACGCAGGATATGTTTGATAGGGCATTGGAAGAATGAGGTCAAGGTACCAGGGGAGATGTCATTAGAAAAGTCCGAGGAGCGTCTGAATGGAAGAAACAAAGAGATGTTTCTAAAGTTCATGAGGGGAATGCTTCAATGGCGACCAGAGGACAGAAAGACAGCCAAGCAGCTGCTTAAGGATCCGTGGCTAGACAATCGAGCCTAGGAATACTAATATCCTTCGCTGATGTATAAGAACAATGAATGAATTGCCACAGGCCTGGAAATCGAGGGTATATATGCAATGATCAATCCAGTCCTGTTCTAAAATCGTGGGTGGCATTTTGTTAATGTCTGAAGTAACGAGGAGGTACTTTAATTCGGCTAACAGGTTACATATTTGGAAAGCTCATTCGATCTGAGGGACAACAGAATGGACGATGTAAACGACCTGCGTATTTAGTTAGCCAAGTTCTCCCTGTAAATAAGAATGAGCCCACCCTTACTCGTGAGAATATCAAGTGGAATACCCGATACAAGAGTCACCTATGGAGATAGATAACAATAGCATAGCATGAACCCTCAACATAGAAGCGCCTGAACTCCTGGTAGTTAACACACCCAGAAACAGCAAGCCAATGTCGAAACGTGACCAATTACGAGATTTTCTTCCATCGAGCCTGAGCTTGAACTGCCTTTTCAAGGCGCACGTTGAAGTAACTTCGGATCAACTCCTCTAGTTTCACCTGGGTACAAATCAACCGCGTCTGTGTATCGATCATCGGGGTTTTACTATCATTCCCATGCAGGGACATATCGACAATTCGAGCCTCCAGAACAGCACGGGATTGACGATGAGCCTCAACCCGCTTACGCAGATACGAGCTCCACATAGCGGATCCTTGATCCATGTCACAATTCAAGATGCAGGGAAAGACGCGAAGTGAGTTGGCATGGGAGTCTGCGAACCGGAGTCCTTTCCACTTATGCTCATAGCAGATCATGACAGCTTCGTTGAGGAGCTCAGCGCCAACTCCATAGCCACGGAAGCCTTGTTGGACTGTCCAGGCACGTATAAAGGCGTCGTAGTTTTCGCCCTTTGGGAGAGACCTCGCGTTGATTTTCGGGTGGGGTTCGATGCCGTTGTACACGATGCTCATAACAAGTGTGCCGACAATGCGACCTCCGAATCGATGAACAAGTACAAACGTGACTCCACTATCCGAGTTGAAGACGGGGTCTTCCTGAGTCGTGGTACCGCCGACATCCTTGCTAGGGTCGTATCCGTACAGCCAGTTCATTGTTCCAACCTTCTCTGCTTCATCGTTATATCTCCCAAGCAAGCGTATGACAATGCCTAGAGTGGCCAATACCGCGGTGGTACAGATAACAAAAATGTAGGGCCAGCCAGATGGGTCACGGGAAACGGCACCGACACTGTAAGCGAAACCCAGGGCTACCAGGGTTAGGGTGGTCGGGTGGAGGACGAGGGATTTTGCGGCGAGGCGGCGCTGCTGAGTCACTGAGATGGCGACGAGCTTCAGTGCGGAGGCGATTTCGAAGTCTTCGGTTGCTACATCGGTCGATTGTCCTGGAGACGCGATGTGTTCGAATGCGCTCTGGCTGGTACTGGGGCTCGCGTGGTGGGGGTTTTCCTGGTTAACGAGGTCCGTTGGCTTCGTGACCGTAACGTTATCTCCTGGACAAGGAGATGTGACCATGCGTGCCATGGTGAATTGTCTCTGGTAGGTAGGAGTAAACAATGAGTAGAGCTTGAAAAGTTTGCAGAGACTTCCAATGTGAGACGTGTTGTAGTGACAGCGTCTCGCGGAGAAGCAAACAACATTGAAAATTATTCGAGATGGATCTTTTTAAGGTTATTATCAACCGCAGAGTCCCATAATAAGCACTGGAAGGTTCAATTGCTGTGCATAGAGTATGTTCCACTCGGGACTATCCTCTCACATAATTTAGCATACCACGAAGGCTTTCTAGTTTGAGCCTGTACCTGCACCAGTTTGAGGGACATATACTGAGATTTGCTTCAAGGACTATATCACAATGCTCTAGTCATGTATCACACTGGCTACTGCATCACCTACAAGTTTATGTGGCGTATAAACGGCACTCATGGTATCTAGCTTAGGTATCTGTCGGTAGCGATGTCGCAGGGCTGAGGTTGTGGGTGTTGAGAGCGCGTTTAAGAGCAGTGATCATGAGGTGAACTTAGCCTCGTCAGCAATGACTAGAACGGATTCGGACCCTGGGCTCCTCAAAGCTTCCACCGCAGACCCCTTACAGTACATTTGGATAGAAAGTTGAGTTGATCCTTGCTTTTCAGAGGTGGCTATACGAATCTGGGTCGGTCTAGAGTAGGCCGACAACGAGTCGTATCGTGGAACCGAGTCGGCCCATATGGAATTGACTATTCAAAGCCTTGGATTTCCTAATTGAGGGTAGAAAGAGTATGTAATCAGATGCAAGAGCTTGGTGGCGGATATTGAGGATGAAGTCAAGAAATGGTGAATGGAGACAGGGGATGAAATCAAGAAATACAGTGGATATCAATAGAGAGAGATGAGAGATGAAAGAATGAGAGCTCAGAAGCTGACAAAAAACAGCCTACTGAGAGGGCTACGTCTTATTACATGGTCAGATGTGAGACGAATTGAATAGTTATTTGAGAGATAGCTAAAAGCTATCTCAAAGAGAGCTAAATCTAAAACCTAACATAACGCCATGCAAGACCCCTAAGGTCTTGGGGCGGCGGAAACAGACGGGGCAGGCCCAACTTCTCGAAGTGGGATTTCCTCCCTGACGTATGCATGCTGGGTTCGAGGAGGCGGATCCATCTCTCCACAAAGCACCTCCAGACTCCGGCGCTTCGTCTCGTGGATGAAGAAGGTAGCTGCAAACCCGCAAATCATGAACCCAGAGAAGATTTGCATAACATGATCGAGCCAGGGTGCATCGCCAGGAGCCTTTGCGCCCCGGTAAACAAGAGGAACAAAGACACACTGCGCCATAATGGCACCAATCTTGCCGACGGCTTCACTGACTCCATGGGCAGTGCCGCGGTAGCGTGTGGGGAAGCACTCGCCGGGCACGATGAATGTGGTTGCATTGGGGCCGAAGTTGAAGCAGAATTGTGTCAAGACGTAAAGAGCCAGCAGACCGCTGTCATTTTGGTCCAGATTAGCAAGGCCAATCACGGCGAAAAGGGCAGACAGTATGAGGAACCCCAGGAGTTGAATACGGATGCGTCCGATCTTGTCAACAGTGGCGATGGTAACCAAGTATCCAGGAATGGCACCAGCGCAGATCAAGATAAGGTTTCCGACAGCATTGCGGTAGAGGATTTCGTAAACATTTTTCGCACCAGTCCAGTTGATAGCGCCAAGGATGATCGAGTTATTCAGATCAAGACCGTAAAATGCTGATACAATGTTAGCTTCCTTGCAGGATTGAGGACTTCTGAGGACTTCTGTGGACTTACCAATATCGAGAAAGAAAAAGGACGCTGCTGCACCTAGTAGAACTTTCCCATGTTTCCACTGAGAGTAGCGACCGTAGAAATCGGACCAGCTCGCCTTGGGACCAAAGTCAGGGGTACCAATCTGAATCGGAGGGGTGTACACTGGCTCCCTTGTGCCGTTCTCCCTCCGTTTCCTCAAGTAGCTGCGAACATCCTTATCTGCCTTAATGATATCGCGGGAGATGTCGAAGGTAAACCGAGGCGTCTCAGGAATGGCCAGACGGTAATAGAGTGCAAAACAGGCGGGGATGGCCCCTATTCCGATGGTCCAACGCCACATCTTGTCGACAGCGAGCTGGCAAGCCCCGGTGCAGTGAGCAACGTCCTTGGCACTCTCCAGGGACTCCTTGAAACTAACCGTGACAATCAGGGAGATTATGGCGGCTGCAAATTGGCCGAAACCTTGCATGGCAAAGACGGCACTCATCATGGCACCACGCCACTTAGTGGGAGCAAACCTGTTAAGTCAGCTGCTGTCTTTTCGTGGAAACAAAAGAACTTACTCTGAAGTTATCACAGAAGAAAGAGGATAGACGCCACCGATTCCAACGCCCATGATTATCCGCCAGAATATTAAAATACCAGACATAGTAAGGGCACGAGAGGAAGAGGACATAGCCTGAGCCAGAGTAGTAAGGATAATGACCGTCAGTCCATAGCCGTACACACGTCTGCGGCCAATACGGTCTGCGAGCCAACCGAGGAGGAGCTGTCCGACCGCAGCACCAGCGAGAGTGGCAATCTTGATGACAGCCTCCAGGCCGAAAGGAATCGTACCAGAACCAGAGTCTTGACCTTGCCAATAAACAATCCCGAGCATGGTGACAGCCAGGTTGAGGGCGAACATCTCATAGGCGCTGGCGAAGAGGCCAAGGCCGGTGATGATAACGGTGTGAATATGTGCCCAGCCAAAGGGAGCTTCGTCCAGCTTAGCAAGGGCGCGACGACGACGCTCATGGGGATTGTGACGGAAATGATAATCAGGGTCCATTGCAGCGCGCTCTCTGATGGCCAAGAAGGCCTGCCGGTGAGGGTTGATAGTATCCATTTCGACAGATCGATGATAGAAGGTGAACGATGGGATACAAATAGAAATAAGATCAGAGCATATCACAGCGAAATTGTAGTCTGCCAATGCGAGATGCTCGGTTTGGGTGAAAGGAGGAGGAAGAAGAAGGAAAGAAGAAGAAGGAAAGAAGAAGAAGGAAAGACACAAAATATTACAATAAATATGTAGTAGACAAAGTATCAATGCTGTGGCGGTCAATAATAGGTACATTGATCTATTCATCAGCTCTGTCTATAGGAGCGAAGGTACTTAGGCCCTGCGCCATATTGATAGGGCTAGCAAGTACCTGTAGGAGAGCACGTGCGTCTCAATATCTGGATGCAAGTACTGAATCAAACGCGTATCAAGGTACGCGTACCACAAAAGGATATAGGTAAGGATTTCGCGATGCTCTTGAGTGACATCTTGATGGCGGAGAAAGTCGCGGGTGGAAGATGTACCTCTAGAGAAAGAAGCATTTTAGGGCTGAACTGGGGCAAGAACGTGCACCTGGCCATGTAGATCTTTCACCTGACATGTATGCATTAGTGTCAAAGAAGAATATACTACGTACATCCATGGATATGTAGATAGTATCCAGATCGTGGGCTGGCAGTTGGGGTTGTCAAACCTGACCTTCTATTAGTTCAGAATGCTCCAGTTTTACATTGATTGGTAATACTCACAAATCTACCTAGGTACATGTACCTTCCATAGCCCTTGAACAGATATATACCTTGATTTTTGCTATGCTCTAGCGGTACAATGCTGTACTACTTCTAACATTAAGACTGGCATAGTACGGGGCCTATACACGACACCTAAGTTGAACTTGTTCCTTTATGTGTTTAGGTGGCCTTCACAGTGAAAAGCCAGGTAGTTAGGAAGGTTGATGCATACCTACAGAATGATGCATGTGGGTATGGGAGTATTGAATTACAGTAATGATATTAAAAACTATACTACTAGCACTGCAGGCGAAATCTGTGGCGCACTGGCCGCTAGAGGCTGCCCAGACTATTCCTACCTGTTAATTGTATATTCACTGCCTGCTCACTCCCTATTCTATTCCTGCTTTACATCCCCCGCTTCGTCTTCCACCGCATGATGAAGGCCGCAAATGGATAAAAGGCCAAGGATATTGCAATCCAAATGAACAGAATAGCAAAGTCCAGTCCGATTCGCGAATGGATATCAAAGATAATGGTTCGTAGAGCGTCGACGACTAGAAGATAAAGTTTGGTTGTCAGCAACAGAGCATCGCGGCCATGACGAGGGGAACGCTTACTTCGATGTAGGGGCCATGCATCCCCCATCTATAGAACTTCGGGGCCAAGTCAAGGTCATAGAAACCTGTCGCAACATTCGTAATAACCCAAAAAATGAGGAACAAAGAACTCCATGGGAACCCAAGGACCATAGCCATGTTCTCGCAGGGGAATCCCAAAGCAGCCATGCCAACCCAGTTCAGCATCCAAAACACAACAAACGAGCCACGGCCATAGGCATTGGGATTCTTTGCGGACAGAACATTCGACGCAGAGTCATTGCTGAATGGGATCTTGAAAGCCAGAGACACGAGTGAGTAGAACAGCGAAAGAAAGAAGTAAGCCACGATGCTCGAGAGAATTCGCCAAATGAGCCAATGTGGCACCTTTAGTGGCGGATGGCCATTTGATTTCATGAACTGGTCATGAATAGGCATCATGAAGGGGAAGTTAAAGAACGCAATAATGATCAAATAGATCAAACCGATGGTCACTGCAGGCGCAGTGACAGCCGGGCCAAAAGGACGGAGGTCGACGGTCGTAAACCCAATGGCCGGGTTGATCGCCTGCGGGGGCACGGTTGATAAATTGCCGACGGATGAGACGAGAGATCGGACCCATTTCGGGCCAAACTCTGCTAGCACCATTCCCTGTAGGTTGGCTAGGTCGGGTAGGATATAGGTGTAATATGTTGTTTCATGGCGCGCGGAGATAATTACTGTCTCGATGGCACCGGTCGGATCGTAGGTCGCATTGCCATTAGAGATTGCATCTCGGAGCAGCGCTGTTGCGTTGGGCTTGACTATCACAGCGGCATAGGCGTGTTCATCGTAAACACCCTGACGCACGGCCAAAGGGTCGTAGTTGAAGTCGGCAGGGGATTTAATAGTGTAGCCGAGGTGGAAGCCGTCAGACTGTAGGATTCTTTTGGTAACATCCGTAACTGTTGAACCAACTATGGTGTCGTTGGAGCTGTATGGAACAACTTGGCCGTCGAAATCGACAATCCATACCTTCAACGCTGGGTACTTGGCCTCAGTGCCGTATTGGGCTCCCCAGAAGAGAGATAGCACACCGAACACGAAGACGCACAGAATTAGCACTAATGATCTCTATTAGTTTGCCATTTCCCTTGCATCCAGTGAGTTCCCAGATTTTTAATCATTTCCTTACAAGTGCGCGCCCATTGGTAGAACACCCGCTCTCGAACCTCCTTGATAGATGGATCAAAGAATGATACAGCCGCTGGTGGGCTAGTATCACCGTCCAATACCTCGACTTTGACTGTCATAACTGAACAGCTTGCAGGGGACACGGACTATGAAAAATGCGATTAGACAATATTAAAAGTTTAACAACTATGTGCGAGAGTATTCCATTCCGCTTGCGGCGTTGTAGTATTCCTCGGGGTTTATCCATTCTCGGAAAGTCGCTACCTTAACTCCGACCAAGAATGTGAGAAATTCTGGCAAATGAACACATACCAATGTGTAGAGTTTTGTCTAATAATATAAACCTGTAGCCACGCTCTAAATATATACAAGAGTGTTGGAGCAATATATACGTCTGGAAACTATGTATCATAACGTCATGGACATCAACAGCAAGGGAAGGAAAGATAATGGATTAGGACGGGAGTCGAGACCCGGCTATGGACAGGAATTATAGGACCTTATGGAACCTCAAGGGCCACATCTGCCGACGCCTTGCTTGTGGTCAACCTCAACCAGTCGTAGTAGTACCTACATGTTGAAATAAAGAAAATGACGCAATGCAAAGAAACGAAACAACATGACAAATGGAAGAGGCGTAAGTGTCCTTCGTGGTATATCGCTGGCCGCAGCGCTCGGCGTCCATATACGCAGGACTGGTTGGGCAAGTGCTTGACGTAGCCAATGGAATAGAGCGTCCGCGTGCAGCGACGGAGAGCAACAACAGGTAGGTGTTCGGGCGAAGTGCCACATATTGGTTGCCATCTGACAATGGCACTTACCGAGCCTCCCAAGTATCGTCGCGAATCTCTTTGTTGTACGACCTCAGGGCCAAAGATCACTGTCATCTCGGGTCGGTGCATGACTTCCTCCCATTGCATAGCTCGATGCATTCAAAGTCGACTACAGACACAGAAGGATCGTGGTCGTCGTCGTGGTAAAGCACGTTGTGCGTGCCAGGGTTCGTCTAGACAATTCCCACAGCTCAAAGAACATGAATAGCAGTCGAACCCTGTTGATAGACGAACTCTTTCCGTTGAGCAGATGCATCCGCCCACCTCCTGTGTAATGGCTCTCCCTTCACTTTGGGGAGGACCAATATATAGTTATCGGGAATAAGGAAGAGTAACGGATCAGGCCTGTTGCGTACGGTGAAGGGAAGAAATTACACCCTGCGCTTCTCATAGAGGGCCTCGTAGGTTGTCACCTCGTTCCAATAGTTTTGGGATTCAGACGTCGACCAACACTTGGCCACTGCGGGCTGTCCGTGCTAAAGGACATCGAAGATTGCCTTTGCCTTGGTAACTCGGATAGACTTGATGACTCCGACTGAGTCTATTGCAACGGGGTTGTGGCTGCCGAAAAGGATTGTTTGGGTTGTAACGCTGAATCTTGGCGGAATAATTCGACTACTCGCGGGGGAACTGTCAGAGGTAGAATAGTGTCGATAGGGCGAATTGCGTGCCGAGGCTTGGCCGCCGTATCATTTTGCAGCATTTTTGGATCAAGGCCGGGAGATACCAGGTACTCGGTGTTTTGAACGGCGAGGATAGTGGCCGCCATAATGCATCGTCGACCCTCTTGAGAAACACGGTATGTATACATGTCGACAATATACCATAGACGGCGTTGTTATCTCTCATCTGTTCGACGAGTTGGCCGAGATGAGACTGCAGCGGGCTGATACTCGACCAATGAGGGCCGATTTGACAGGTACCAACCCTGACAGTCCAGAATGTCTTCAGCTCGATCGGTAGGATGGTTATCCAATATTGGCTAGATTGGATGGGAACGACATCAGTAATCACGTCGGACAGAGGAAGCGCGGCTTGCCGATTTCCGAATTGTGAAGTACGCCCGGCGGACTTGCACGCTAGAACGACAGCGTCGCAGACATGCATATCGAACCGCACGGTGAACGAACCGAACCTCCTTCAAGGGCGAGTTCGTCACACAATTCAACCCCTTGATCTTAATGGGCTTGTTCCGTGCACAGATGTCACTGATGACACGTACACCGTCGGAAGTAAACTCGGTCTCATGGAATAATCTGGCGAAATATTTGCCCTAAAGTTTGATGTATTGTGAAGTCTGATTCTCTTCAGTAAGTATGGGTAATGGTCGTGCTAGCAGGTCACAAGCAGTTTCTATGCTAACATTCTTGTAGTACGAAACAGCTTAAGTGACGACAGGGTCTGTAAATGGGAGCTGCGCCATCGTGACGTGCTGCGTTGGGCGCATCGTGGTCTCTGTCTCGCGTAGCTATAGCCGCGGTAATTTCCGCGAATGGCTGGGACGAAACGTGTGGACGGACGGCATCATACAGCCTATGTGTAGATGGTGAGGGCTTGTCACGCCATATGGCAGGCGTGGGTGCGTCGGTTGGATTGGAAGTCGCCGGGGGATCTTAGCGCGGTGTGTGGGTGGCGTCCTTTACCATAGGTTGTGGTAGTGGAGGCTTTGAAGCGTAGATGAAGGCGGTGCGTTGACGGTCTCAGAAGCTCCACAGGCTCGCTGGCCGAGGGGGGCCTGGTCTATAGTGCCTTCCCTCAAAAGCGCTGGTGCGAGGTCCCCGGGAAAGTATCACCCTCTGACTCCCCAGCTCGGGCCCACCGTTTCCCCATAATGAGGGAAGTGAGAGTGAGAGAGAAAGTGAGAGAGAGCGGGCGTGTGCTTAGTTTGCTTCCAATGGTTTCCAACCTTGGAAGTGTCAATCTTCCCACCTGGGCAATTAAAGTATTTCATTAACGGTTTTGTTATCCCAGCGTGTCGCATGGAAAATGATCCCTCATGCATCAGGCTACCCGCCATTACGCGTCCGTGTTTCATCAAGCTGATTCGGTCAGCTTGCATCGGCATCGGCACCAGCCGCCCGATATCAGATACCAGAAAACACAGACCGGCGATCACCGTCAACTGAGACCCCGTCGACGAGCAAGCAGCAGGAAAAAAGCGAAAGGTTGAAAGGCTGAAAATATTCAAGACCGTAAACTCATTTCATTTAATCTAAGGGTATCATTAAAAAGTCTATATAAATGCTCTCCCACCGAGGGATCCCAATCGATCTTGCAGCGGACTTCGAACAAATTGGTTGTAGGATCTTGGAACCCGCCAGAGACCCTTGACTGTTTCAAACAGTGGGATTCGAAAAGATGTTTGAAGATGTTCAGGCGCAGGTGACCTGGTATGAACCGTAGCGGCGTCGTGTTCCAGCTATGCGGCAAGTTTGAGTGGCATTGGCTTGGCTGGCGACATCAGAGAGTTCGCTCTGGTCGCACATGGTGTTATCGAACAACTCGATGCGGCAGCCTTCGGCGATAGAGTTCAGCGTGTAGGCGGAGGCAACGCTGTGGAGGTCGGCGCGACAGCCTGTGCTGCCAGATCCGACGTGAGGATCACCGATAGTTCCGTTACACGAGGGTGACGGGAAGAGGGTGAAGGACCATTGAACCTCGCGACTGATGAGGGGGAATGCAGAGGAGAAGTTGAAGAATAGAGTCACAGCCAGGAGGCAGAGGCGAAGAGTAGAGACCATGGTGCCGTCGGAACGACTGTAGAACGAATGTAGAGGGTGGGCGTACTTGAGCTAGACAATTGGACCTAGGTAGAAGCGCAAGTAGAACAGAGGAGGGTGGTCTAGTTCTTAAGGGTCCAGAAAGACGGACAGGGGAAAGTCCACAATTTATTATGGACCCACCATTTCAAGATTAGGAATTTCCTTTTTTAAAAGGGAGAAATAATAATGTCTTCAAGATGCCAAGCATCGATTACGTCCACACCCACACGTATACTTCAATTTTGGCCGAACCCATGCATATACATACATAAAAAAAAATAATACAACAGATCTTCTAGGAATTCACCCTCCGTCTTCGTACATGTACTCCGTACACAATGTGGAAAACCCCGACAACGGGTTTTCCTAAATGATATCATCCCGAGTCGGTGATCATTTAGTCCTATTCGGGTATGGTGGAGGGGCTGGGGCATCCGTCTTACGCAGATGCGTACGTACTCTTCCCAAAAGGATCCAGACAATCATACTTGGTGTCAGTTTCTCTGCTAATATTCGTCCTATTTCGAACTGCAACTTGGTTTAAAAGCAGTGGCTGGATATCCAAAAATAAGGTGGCACAGGTGGCGACCATGCGGACATTTCAGCCGACGGGGCAGAGCGGGAGGATAGACAAAAAAAGAAATTAAGAGCTTATCGGATCGGCAGCGAAATGGAATCTTCCATTTTGACATATCCATGGTTCCCGCACCGTTTAATCTCATCTTTGTAAATCTTTACCTGGTAACTTGTGCAATATACTCCGTAGTAAATGTTCCAAATACCCTAGCCCCTAGCTTCAACATAGTTGTTGCACAACAGAAATGTTGTTTACTCTGTACTCACTAAATTTGCTGATCTTTGGGTTGAACGTTTCACTACTTATTACTGACCGGATTCAAATTCCGACCATCCTTCAACTTCGACGCTTTCAGGGTCTAATTATCAACGTGACCCTCCACTCCATCTTGCGCACGACCTTCTATCAAATCAAACAGATAGGGACAGTTTAAAATTGAACTTCCTTTCTCTTTCTTCCTTTCTTTTTCCTTTCAAGTTATCACTTATACTTTTCCTCGATCTCACACATCGCTAAAGTCCTCCCGGATATTGGGGATTTGTAGAATCTGGGTATGAGACATAAGATGGGTCATGTTCGCAGAACACTGGATACTGGCCTTTCTTTGAAAAAGGAGTACTGTAGCATATTGCCGGTCAATGATACAAGCAATCTCACTCAACTACGTAGGAACAATAAGATACAAACTTTGATCGAGCGCAGTCCATAATATTAAGCCAATGAGAAGTGGACAAACAGGCCCACCTTCACGTGTCACAAATACATCCTTATCAGATGTCGTTCTCAGTCCTT
Organism: Penicillium mononematosum; assembly: GCF_028829835.1. Taxonomy (NCBI): domain Eukaryota; kingdom Fungi; phylum Ascomycota; class Eurotiomycetes; order Eurotiales; family Aspergillaceae; genus Penicillium; species Penicillium mononematosum. The sequence continues at coordinate 2,943,981 of NW_026643272.1, read as the reverse complement.
CACTCCGACGACAAAGCCTTTTATAGATGGACAATAAAATCGCAGAGAATGTTCTCGGTACTCTAGGCGCAGTGAGTACCATTTTCCCGATTTGGTAGGATGAACTAATTCATCTTATTCTTTCTAGGTTTGCTGGTCTATCCAAGTATGAGGTTGCTGTGTGCCAACTAATTCTAAGCACACGCTAATCTCTCGTACAGCTTCTTCCTCAAATAATCATAAATTACAGGAGACATGACACCGAAGGGCTACAAGGGTCAATGATGCTCTTGTGGGCTGTAGCAGGGGTTCCCCTTGGCGTGTACAACATTGTGGAAGAATTCAACATTGCCCTACGGATTCAGCCCCAAATCCTGACGACACTTAGCCTCCTTACTTGGGCACAGTGTCTCTACTATGGAAAGGTAAACATTTTTCTTTGTATCTAATACGATCCTCATCATACTCATCCAGACTCAGAAATACCGAGTTATGAAATGCTGTGTCGCAGTCACTTCGCTTCTGTTGCTGTTGGGCGGCATTGAAGCTGGACTCATATTTGCCTTGCAAGCCGCAAAAAGCCATGGATTGGAGTGGCCTCTCATTGTGATGGCAGTTTTGAGTGCATGTTTACTTGCAGCAGGTGTACTGAGGCATTACTGGGATATTTATGTCCACCAGACCGTTCGAGGAATCAGCTTCATATTTGTTGGAATTGATGCTGCTGGGGACTTGTTTTCAATCCTCTCTGTTTGTAGGTCAACTTCATCGTCAGGTAGAGATGCTCAATGGCTAATATCCAAGCAGTGTTTGGATCGCCTATTGATGTTCTTGGCCTAGTCATCTATGGAACTGAATTGACACTTTGGGTGGGTATATTTATTTGCGGTGCTATTTTCAACCTCCGGCCTTGGATTAAAGAGCGCTCTGTTCAGCGAGATGGCAATCTCCAGGACCCGGTGTCTCTGCATCCAATGCCATCGTCGACTTCTGTGTTCAGGACCGCGTCCGGATCTCAAGTGATGGGAAGGAGGCCATGGCAGAGTTCATAAAGAATTAGCAATTCATTCTTTAAAAGCTTTCACATCAAATTATGATTACTCATCACTCATATATCAAACGGTTGTGTTTCGCTTGTTGATATTGTCGTGATGGCCGCCTTCGTCTGGTGTGGCCCCGATCAGTTCGATGCCTACGAACTGCTAAAGCTTTCTAGGACTTGGGAATGAAAGTTGTTACCTATGCAAGGAGGTGGATATAGCTAGATGGAACTGGAATTGTGGAGACCGTAAAGAGCGGCTGTCAGATTCGGTTTCAACTTTGTCTCAGGCTAAAAAGTGCTCCGCCGCATCCTTGACCCGCTTGCTTTCTCGAGATATATACAAGTCCTTGCGTTGGCTGTACCAAGAGACCTTAGAATCTCGTTTCAGTCTTGTTACAGTAACTTGTTCCTCGTTGTCGCTCGTTTCTCGTGCACATTCTGGGATGGTGGACGGCAGCGGCCCTTTCCTACAATTTCGCCTTGCTCGCCTTCGGACGCCTCCCGGTATCAACGTCAGACCACCAAGGAAAGCTAGGCGGTGCATCATCCTCAAGAGTTGCGTTGAAATTTGGTTTCCGCTTTTGGAAGAATGCTTTGATGCCTTCCTTTGAGTCCCTATGACACGGTCAGTATAGCTTCTTATCGTGCGCACCTTTCCCGGAAGGTTTGATGAGTCGATACGGAGAAAGCATACTTCCCACTAAACATATGGTATAACACCGCCGAATCAATTAGGTGAGTCTCCTCGGCACTCCCTGGGTTCCGCCACATGAGCTCCCGCGAAAGATATGATGCCATTGGGCTAACACTCTCTGCAACTTCCGTAGCAAGCTCCAACGCACGCGTGACTACCTGGTTTGGATCAGGGTAGGTCTCCTGGAACAACGTCCCAAAATGCGGCGAAGTAGGCGGAAAGGTGCCGCCAGTTGTGATTAAGTAAAGAGCATTGGAGTAACCAATTAACCGCGGGAGAAAGAATGAAGAGCTTGATTCCATCGTCAGACCCCGTCGCGGGAAGACAAATCCATACTTGGATTTCTGGCAGCCAATGCGTATGGCAGCCGGCAGAGACATTGTCATGCCCAAACCAACAGCAGAGCCCTGCATGGCCGCTATAGTAGGCTTGCGACAGCGGTGGATGGCTAAGGCGAGCCGGCCGCCGCTATTGATATCCATGTTAACGGAATTATCACATGGGCAATAGGCTGGAGTTTCGTTATCTTACCTATCGCGGTGATCCTTGTTTCTCTCCTTCTCCATTCCGCTGAAGCCTCGCTCAAGATCCGCACCAGCACAGAACATTTTACCAGCACCGGTAAGTACCATAACTTTGACACGTTCGTCAACATCAAACATAGGGTATATCTTCTCGAACACATGCATCATCTCTAGAGTGAACGAATTGTGCTTTTCCGGTCGGTTCAGCGTCACCACAATAACAGGGGTAGCTTCAGGTGCACCAGCCGGGTGATGGGATACTTTGACATCCTTCAACGGGAGCGTCTCGTAAGACTTCGGAATGTCGATAGTGTCTGGGTCGAAAATCATTGTGATCACAAGATATAAAGTAGATTGCAGTTTACTTCGCTATTTGCTGAGATATGTTGATAGCTTATATGTCAGTCCACGCCTCGGCTTTCACCTGGGCGTGCAGATTCGATCACTAATCATGAAGGTTAGCGAAATACCGCGGTTGACATATTGTTTGTCTGTGGTTAGGATTACATTATCTCGGAGCATATTAAAAGCTAAGAGTAACATATGTTCTAGCGGGTCCCCGGGTCAACGCTTTGATTACTGGGCTCATCCTCGATCTACATACAAGCCGAAGTAGTATCATTAAAATCGGCGATTTTCATAATAACTCCCACATAGCCTTTTAGGTCTCCTTCAGGTACCGAAGAATATCCCGACGCTCTCAGATTGGTTCAATCCAGCATCCATTTTAAGGTCTCTTCTCGATCATTCTTCGTGTCTCTTTTTGTGAACAGGCCTGCTCCAGTCGGGGGTATGGAATGCCGGACGTGCATGAGAAAAGGATGAGGCGGTCGCTTTCGAAGGTGGTCTAGCAAAATACATATATCGCATCCAATTCATCGTGTCATATGTCTAGCGAATGCCACAGCCGTATACTCCGTTGCATGATTCGGCGGGAAAACAGCCGATAAATAGGCAGTCCAGCCAGGAATATCGTTGCAAAAAGTGTACGCTCTAACAGTTTCAACCCATTCAGGGTGCCAGCCTGCCAGCTCCCAGTCCAATACTGCAGTGACATGACCATGGTCGTCAACCAGGATGTTCCTCGGTGCCAGGTCACCGTGCGTGAAGACCATATTATCGTCGGCCCGGTTAATTCCCATATAATTTTGCACGAGATCCGGGACTGAGATAGTCAATCTCGAAAATAAATACTCGTCGAGGTAAACTGGGCGCCGCGTGAATATACTCTTACGACTGGAATGTCTCGGATGCTCGTGTTTTAGCCCTTGTAGTTGCCGTATATATCCATGTAATTCCTCCGCAATAGACATCTTTTGTGATGGGATCATGTTGGACCAGGCATCTTGCAGAGTCTGGCCTTCGATATAGTCCATTAAGATGGACTTAACGCCGCCATCATGGTTTTGAGTCTCGTGAACGTGGGGAATCGGGATGGTCGTGTTTTCGGAGACATAGCGCATATTCTCAGCTTCAATCTCTATATCTTGGGAGGGTCCATATTTAAGCAATCTGTCTTTGGCGACTCGTGTAATCTTCCGGAGACTGGGTTCTCTTCGATCTAAGTGCCTCCACTAGTTAGAAGGCTGGAATTATTCGGGATCACTTTTAAACATACTTACCCTCACCACAAACATCCATCGCGTCCGCGAAGACCGCCTCTTTGAGACCCCAACGGGAACATGGGCCTAGAAACCAAGTATCAGAAAGTGAGGCACTATTCGATCCATGACCAATCACGTGGCTGGGAGTGGTCAGATATGCAGTTGGCTGAATGCAGTAATCTTGGAAGTTGGACTTAGCCTGTAGTCCCCAGTCCAATGGTTCTGACCAGCGGGGAGTGCGAAATCGAGGAGGAAGGCAAGAACTACGAAGGATAGATATTATACTGCGCTTAGACAAGAGCACCATCCATTTTTCTACTCTATGTGGCGTGAATAGTCATGATCAGGAAAGCCTAGGCATATAGGCTACCCCTCATCTATCTAATAGACAAGAATATTTAAACGAAAACCTTGGCCTCGCCGGCCTTCAGCTTGCCCGCATCAACAAGGCGCTGAGCCTCGCCAGACCAAGCGGTCTTGACCGCAGCACTGTCGGTACCGGCAATGGTGAGCTTCTCGGCCAGAGCGGCAAGCTCATCGACATCGATCTTGCCCATGATGAGGTCGACATCGGTGAGGACACCGTCGATATCAGCAGCAGTGGGCTCACCGGCGGCGAAGTAGTTGACATCCTTGACGGAACCCTTGAGGATACGCTTGTTCTTCTTCGAAGCGTTCTTAGCGGCCTCCTTGGCCTTCTTGGCCTTCTCACGGTCAGCCTTGGCGGCCTCCTCAGCGTCCTTCTTGCGCTGCTCCTCAGCGGCCTTGGCCTTCTCCTTCTCTTCCTTGAGACGGCGGATCTCCTCCTCCTTGGCGAGGCGCTTAGCGTCCTTGCCGGCACGAGCCTGCTGGCGGAACTTCTTAATACGCTCATCGGAAGCGAGACATTCGTCGACGAGCTCACGCAGACGGACGGTGTCCTCAGTCTTGCGCTTGCGGCGGGCGTTGGCGTTCTTCTTCTCGACATGACGCTTCTGGTCACGGCTCTCTCCATCATCGGGCACATCCTCATCGAGGTACTCGAAAGTCCTCCAGCTGTCAAAGTTGTACCAGAAGTTGTAGAAAGTTTCGACATGCTCCTGGGTGCTGTCCTCGTCTCCGAGTGTGGGAACAGGCTGCTTGTTGGAGAAGCGACCCTCGGCAACGAAAACGGGGTTCCAGGCCTTGTAGAACTTGCTACCAGTGAGTTTCTTGGTAGGGGCCTCAACGTCGGCGTTCTCATCGACGGAATCGAACTGGCGACGACGAGTGGGGTCGAGAAGCAGATCGGTAGCCTTCTGAATACACTTGAAGAAGCTGTCGTTCTCATCGCTCTTACCCTGGGCAGCCTTCTTGTCAGGGTGGTGACGCAGGACCTTCTTGCGGTGAGCCCGCTTGATCTGCTCGGGGGTTGCGCGCCAGCGGTACTTCTTCAAACCCAAAACGGCGTAGTGATCCTGGCCCTGTGATGGGTTAGAAAGTAGCCAAATAGGATAAATGTTATATTACTGACCTTCCAGTCCTTGGCCTCACGGGCAAGCATCATAGGGTCCTCATCTTCAGAGATATCATCATCCTCCTCAGTCTCAGTCTTCTTGACATTGTTCTGGGCCTGGAGGCGCTCGTCCTCAGAGAAAGTACGGTTGTGACGAGACTAAAAGGTCATTAACTTTCATGGAACAAAGAAATGAGTGAATTGGGTAACTTACTCGGCGAGCGTGAGCCAGGAAGTGCGGGCCAACGGGCTCCACGGTGCGCTTGGTGGCACCGGACAAAGCACCGACGATCTTGAAATCCTTCTCGCCAGCCCAGCCCTGAGGCAAGGTAGGGAGGGAAATGTCAACAACTTGAGCAGCAGCCATTGTATAACGGTATTGGTGATGGTACCAAGTTGTGTGTGGAGAGCGTTGGGTCCCGCGATGGAATTTTTTGCATACCTTTTTTTTCTGCCCCAAATATCCGCCCCTCTAGCCAATCACGGGTTAGATGTTCTGGAGTTTCGAGATTGGCGATGGCACCAGGCCTTGCATCTTCTATTGAGTTGTACATCCAAATTTTCTGGTCAGCTCTATCTGCGTTCTTTTTCAGAAGATTGGAACTCCTACATCATATTTGCAGTATCACCTATAGCTTCATCCGACCTCCTTGTCCGTGCCAATCATCCGCAGTGACAACAACCTGTGCTTCTCGCCCTGTTCCTAAATACATTCACGTCTATACTTATCTGTGACATTCTGCTTTTCACCATGACCACCTCCACTGCTGCTGCCGCTAAGAGTGCCTATCGGCAACTCCTCCGGTCTACCCGGGTTGTCTTCCACAGTTCGTTTGACAAGCACAACAGCCACTGAGGCATCTTTACTCTCATACTGACGTCCGCTATAGATGATCTCCCGGTCCTCATCGCAGCGCGCCAGGAAGCGCGCCAGAACTTTGAGAAGAACCGTCGCCCCGCTGTGGACACTGGAATGCAAATTAACCATGCGATCGAGGTTGCAAATATCCTGCGCCACAACATCGTCCAAGGCTCCAGGGAGCAGGGAGACGAAACTGCTAAGTGGGGTATGTTTTTCATTAATGCCATGATTCTACTTCATGGCTTAGTATTGATAGTGCCCATACAAACTGTTTACTAACGAGCGATTGTTTCTACAGAACTCAATATCCACGACCAGATCGAACGCGGTGATAACGACTCTATCAAAGTCGGCAATCTGGATGTGAAGATTCATAAGGCTTGCTCGTCATGATTCTCCCTGGCAAGATGCTCAGTTGAATCTGAGCGCACTCTCCGGGTCAACTCAAAGTCCAAAAACGACACTGAAGAACGTCGAAGCCAGTCTGCGAGCCTATTCAAACCGATGGCATATGGAACAGTAAAACAGGCTACGACGGGGTGACCGGACATGTATTATAAGATACCCGACTCTTTCATTCATTGGCGTCTTCGGGGTATTTTGATTGAAGTACATAGATCTGCATAGAACAATCCAATCCTTGATAACGCCCGCTCCCAACCCTAAGTTACATGCAACCTCAATTTTATTAATGGTATCTCCGCGCAAGTTTTGTTCAATCACCATTCATGCTGGCGTAGTGGACCTCACCCGATCCAGGTGGCGGTGCAACGACATGAGGTTGGGCTTTCTCCTGGCCAGCAGCCTCGCCTGCAGAGGTAATGGCTCGTCGGTCTGCTTGCTTACCTTTGCCAACCGACCCCACAGTCTGGCGGCCCTCGCGGGCATTTTGCATTCTCTCCTCACGGTCCAAATTATCCAGTGGCTTCGGCTTTCCCCAACGAACACGCAGAGGGCAACCTTGAATGATGGCCTTGCCTTGGCAGTGCTTCGCGGCGGTTTCGGCGTCCGCGCGGTTGACATAGTTGATGAAAGCACAGTGAGAGCGGTGCGAGCAAATAAGCGACCGGAGCTGGCCGAATTCGGTGAAAAATGTGCGGAGCGCATGTTCAGGAAGATCATCTTCCACGCCTGTAATAAACAAGGAAGTGACGTTGGGATCCGCAGGGGAAGAATGTCTGCAGCCGAAGGCGGCAACTGGGTGGTACTGGGGAATGGGCGGCCACCACGGCCACCACCTCGTCCTCCACGGCCTGGTAGGCGGTTCCCGACACGGCTTTCACTAGTGCGAACCGGTCCGGGCCCATTTCCATAGCGGCTGTTCATTCGTGGTTGATCCGTCGCCGTATCCTCCTCCACTTTGTCTTCCTCGGCATTTGTTTCAATTCGCCGGGGCTTCCGGTAGTATGGTTCACTGTTTGCAAGGCGTCGCAAAAGCTCGCGAGCCTTGTCGTCTGTCTTTTCGTATTCTTCGATGGCACCACGTCCCTCTTCGATTGCCTTCTCGTTGTTCTGCGCGTAATACTCGCGATTAATGGAACTTTCCGGTCCTGGGGCGACCATTTTGAGAGCAGCATCGCGGACGGCAAGGGGAAGACCGAACGACAGATCTGGCATGCAGCATTGACAGCAGTTCTTCAGGCGCGCACATGTGAGGCATATGATGGATCGCTTTTGGCGGGAAGTCCGATCGGCCTTCCAACGGAAGATAGTGAAGGGGCGCGTACACTATGTAGTTAGTACGTGGTCATGTGTTGACTTCGGGAGAGCCAAAAAGAAAAGGACTTACAATCTTGCATTCTGCGCCATGATCTTCCTTGATCATCTGCACGTAGGGATTTTCGGGAAGGCAGTTCTCACAGACGGAAGGGAAGTCTGTCGACTCCCAGCCGGATCGGTTCAAATCATGCTTAATTTGGGGAGGCATGTCGGATAGTATGGGGTTGGTTGATCCGAGAGGTGAGAGCTCCCAAGATTGGATTATCAAAGATCGATAGAGGTGGCGTGTGGCAGTGTGGCTAGTGAATCACGTGCATGTATGCCTCAGATCACTTTTTTTCCCACCGGGAGGTCCAGCGTCCGACTCAGCCACAGGCCGGAAGGTGGTGTCCCGCGAGGAAAAAAGGGGTGTGGCCACTCCCCAAGCCCCCCCCAGAGGACACTAAAGCTCGGTCTAGTTGTTCGGAGGTACCCCCTGATTGGCTCTCCACTTTTGGATTGTCAAAAAGTTGCTTGGGATTCGACTCTTATTTATTTCCCCTTTCTCCTACTTCTCCAAGTCGCTATCCATTCCCTTCAATTGTCCTCTCTTGCTTCGCTTCTCTTGTGGTATTTCCAATCTTGGTTTACCTTGTCTTTTTCTCTTGGAAAATCTTGGAAATTGACTCTTTTTTGCCTCCTTTATAATCTACCCCTTTTAATCTTTGCGACTCGTTTCTTCACCATGGCTCCTTCTGCATTGGAACGTGAGGATAAGGCGCGCGATGCCGCCTTCAACAAGGTTTTGCACGGCAAGTCTGCTCAAGCCCAAGGTGGTCTCGCTGCCTTGCGCGGAAAGGACGCCGCCGCTCAGAAGGCTGCCGTCGATGAGTACTTCAAGCACTGGGACAACCAAACTGCTGCTGATGAGACACCCGAGATGCGTGAGGTATGGCAAGGCGCATCCAAATCAACTAAGTTCTACCACTAACAGTTCCTGCGTCGTAGGCTCGCAAGGCTGAATATGCCACCTTGACCCGACAGTACGTTCAGAAACAAAGCCCATTGATCGACACCCCTCATACTGATGATTCTCTTACAGCTACTACAACCTGGCAACTGACTTCTACGAGTACGGATGGGGTTCTTCGTTCCACTTCTGCCGCTTCGCCTACGGTGAGCCTTTCCACCAGGCCATTGCCCGCCATGAACACTACCTTGCCCTTCAGGCTGGTATCAAGGAGGACATGAAGGTTCTGGATGTTGGCTGTGGTGTCGGTGGTCCTGCCCGCGAGATGGTCAAGTTCACCGGTGCTCACGTCACCGGTCTGAACAACAACGACTACCAGATCGATCGCGCTACTCACTACGCGCATAAGCAAGGTCTTTCAGACAAGATGGCCTTCGTCAAGGGCGACTTCATGCAGATGAGCTTCCCCGACAACAGCTTTGATGCCGTGTACGCCATTGAGGCTACCGTCCACGCACCCGAGCTTGTCGGTGTTTACAGCGAGATCTTCCGTGTCCTAAAGCCCGGTGGTACATTCGCTGTGTACGAGTGGCTCATGACCGACGATTACAACAACGATGATCCTGAGCACCGTCGCATCCGTCTCGGTATCGAGCAGGGTGACGGTATCTCCAACATGGTCCGTATCTCCGAGGGTCTCGACGCCATGAAGAACGCTGGCTTTGACCTGAAGCATCATGAGGATCTCGCTGCTCGCCCCGACGCCATTCCCTGGTACTACCCGCTGGCGGGCTCCTTCAAGCACATGAGTTCGCCCTGGGACTTCTTCACCATCGCTCGCATGACTTGGTGGGGCCGCGGCCTTGCCCACCGCTTCGTTGGTGCCGGTGAGACCATCGGTCTTTTCCCCAAGGGTTCACAGAAGACCGCCGACAGCCTGGCCTTGGCTGGTGACTGTCTGGTCGAAGGTGCTAAGAAGAACCTCTTCACCCCCATGTACCTCATGGTCGGCAAGAAGCCTGAGTAAATCCTGGGCAACAACGGTGTTAGCGGTCTTTCTGTGTAAAAATATTACCCCCGGCGTGCACGTTCTACCCTGGTGGCTCTCATCCTACTTCATTTCATATTCATTCTTCACCTTACCCTCCGCATGTCACCAGGGGATGTTTCTTGGCTCAAATCTGGCCCAATGTCGGTAGAGGACGAGCTGCGTGCCGCTTTCTCCTAATCGATGGTGTCATTAATTTTTCCTTCTCTTGTTTCTTTTACCTGTCAAGATAGCAATGTAATAGTCATTGAGTCAAGAATAACGAACAAAGGATTGGTATTGTTTTATGTTACTTTCGTCTCGTATATTCGCCTCGCATATACTGTTACGGTACATGTCTTTGGTTGACTTCTTTGAGAATCACTGCACAAATGGCTGGCGGACAGTGGAAGAGCTATTTATGGACTATTATGATCCGCGTAGGCAACTATCTAAACAGTCTATGCTCGTCATATCATAGGTATTCTGAGACTGGAGGAACAAACCGTGGGGTGCGTCCATCCGTGTAAACATTAGTATCATATAGTTCCTTAGCACCATACGCACATAGTAACTCTACCATAGCATTACTACGTGAAGCCCACAACATTGAATTTGATGAAATGCATGAAGTCCCCCCCAACCGTGAGATTCGGATCTGCTCCACGACGAAGCAGTAATTCCGCCGCTTCAACGTTATCTTGCCAGATAGCCATATGGAGAGGTTTATGGCCCATCACAGACTCATTCACATCTAGGCCTGCAGCAATCATCTTCCCAATGAACGAACAATTCTTAGATCTGGTCGCATGAACTAGTGAGCTTTCCTTCTTCCAATGCGAGACAAGAGGGTCTGCACCATAATCAAGCAAAAGCTCAGCTATCCCATATTTTTTCAGCTTCATAGCCTTTGCCAGAGGCGAGAGCGGATTCCCCGAGTGGTGGGTTTTTGAGCCATCGAAATTGGCCCCATAGTCATTAGGATTGGCACCGCAGTCAAGGAGCATCTTGATCGTATCATAGTGGCAGTGCGATATAGCCCAGAATAAGATTGACTGGTTTCGCAGTGCTAGGTTCGGGTCTGCACCGCTCTGAAGAAGCAACCGCACAATATCATCCCTGCTAGACGGCTGAAGCGTGCTGTGTCCCCGAACAGCAAGCCAGAGAGGAGTGATCCCACACTTTAGATCGGCATAGTTAGTGTTTGCACCATTCTTCAACAATAATGCCACAATCTCGTTACTCGGGGAGGGGGCTGCGCGTCTTGGATAGTTTTGGTTTGACACGGGAACCCCAAAATCGGCAACAGCGACGCAAAGCGGCGTTTGGACCTTCCCGGATCTGGTCCCACGTGCTTCAATATCGGCACCTTGATCCAGGAGTATCTTCATCACTCCCTTGAGCCGAAGTATAGTTGCAAGATAGAGTGGTGTTTGGTTCTGCGAGTTCCCCACGTTGATTCCGGCCCCTAGCGCCAACAATTTCTTTACTTCCTCGTGTGCTCTTGCTTCTATTACGGCAAGACAGAGCGCCGTGTTGCCCCCACAGAATCTTGTATCAATATGAACACCCAATCGAACCATCTCTTCAAATAAGGGTGGACAACCGGTAGCAGCTGCCAGGTAAAGAAGCATAGGTCCATACTTCTCCAAGTTATATGGATCTTCCAGTACCATGGCCAGTTTGGGAAGATCGGACGCGAGAGACCTGGCAGGCTTGCCTCCACAATTGCAGAAACCAGTTCTCTCAAGGATACCGCTGCGACTCAGCAAAAACAGGGCACACTCTATATGACCGCTTGCCACTGTGGCAGGCACGATCAGCGCTATTTTGTGCATGTATTGTTTGCAAGTGAGATTTTCATACTCCCCGGTAGCGAGAGTGTAATCAACACACGCAATGTGGCCACCCTCAGCAGCCAGACGGAGAGTGGCTTTGCGCGCTGGCTCATTCATGGGATTTGCGAAAGTGGTCTCCCACATGATCTCTGGACGGAGACCTCTTCCTACAAGGTCTTTCATCATATCCAAATGACCGTTCTTTGCAGCCTGGCCAAGAAGCTGCGCATCACAACAATGGTGGACACATTCTCCATGAAGATCAGCGCCAGATTGAAGTAGTGTATTGACCATAGAGACGTTACCCCCTTGAACTGCCCAGCAAAGTGGAGAATGGAATATTTGGCAGCCGTATGTTGGAAATCGCAAATCTCGTCTTATATTTGATGAGTCTACTGCCAGGGACTTCTGCACAACAGCGTCATAGCCGTGGAAGGCGCCGAATGCCAATGACGTTTGGCCACAATGTTGTGCATTGAACTTGTACAAGCGAGTTTCTAACTGGTCATAAAGCCATGTGTTTGTTTGTGAAAGTGCGTTCAAGTCTTTTTGGGTGGCGGTAGAAGCGTCAACGTTGTCTGGTTCCGTTGCGGCGAATTGGGAAAGGAGGGAGTCGATTATGAGCAACACGATCTCGACTGGTAGATCTAGGAGCGAGATCATATTGTGAAGTGAATAGATGTATATGATCTGGTATGAGAATTGAAGTGCGTTGGGCACACAATATCTGTAAGATGTTAACTGACTGGACACTTTCGGGTTGAACTAGCTGGGGCTGAAGTTTGGGCACCCACCTGGGCATAGACCCGATCCTTACCTAATGTGATATCACCCGTGGACCACATGGACACCTACCTACCACATCTGTATATATGTATCAATGTAGGTAGGTAGGTGGTCCTCTCAATGCCCATTTGAGATTGGGCGTCGACTTCCCGAGGATAGTCTCAAATTCGCTGGTTACTGTACGTTACACGACCTGGTCCTGTTCAGATCTGAATGGAAAGGTCCGACCCGACCCGACAACCCAACTTTGGCGGATCGCCAAGCCCCAAAAACCATGATCTCCTCCGTCTACAGTATATTTCTATTCAACGCAGAAAGGGCTAACGGGCACTTCCAGTCTATAATGGCCCATGAGGCCGGCAGGTTCTCTCCGGTCCAATTTCGATTGTACGTTATCCTAGCACGTATGCAGCGCGCTCGCGAGACTCAGTACTACTCGAAGAGAAAGGTAGGTACAGGAATATGTTTAAGGTTCTTGCCGAACGAGACAGATATCTCCGACATGAGTTCATCTCACGGTTAGCGCATTCCGGTTCGCGGGGTTTTGCCGTGGATGCACCGCTTTCGTTTCCATTACTACAGTTTATCCGCATCTTCTGCCCATTCCCTTGGCTCCGTGATCCGGCTTGGATGGGTCAACATACTTACCTATTCTGTTGGTAGGTCTACCGCAACCTGTAGCGTCTACAGAGTAGCCGCTTCAAGCGACCGGCCCGATTCTTCGCAAATGAACCGATAAAAACTGGCACTTCCACTACCCAGACTTGCTCATGCACATTGATCTCTCACAATGGTTATTCCACTGATACTGTAAACAGCATGATTAAAAATGCTCTCAGCTGCCCAATAATTCTTTAGTTGCGCTTCCTCAATGTCGTGCCTCTTTACAAGGTGACTTTGCACGCTGTCTTTGCCCGACTCTACTTACATAGTGCGTCTTCGAATTTATCCGTTAACCGGTGTGGATTTGGTATCAATGCTTATACAGCTTAGGACCGATCAAGTTGGCGGTTAACAGAAAGGAGAGAAAGCCTACTTTGCTTCTTTGGTGCGTCACCTCATCACCCAGCGACGTTTCCCATTCGACATATAAAGAGCCCATCCCCATGACTACCTAGGTATATTCAGTAATTTATTGGCTCTCTCCGTGCCAATGAACCCGGCAGCTGCCTCCGCATCCATCAATCCCGCAGCTAAACGCACAAGTATTAGCGTCAATCCACCATCATATCCGCTTGGTTGAAATTGCACCAATAACAGAGTATTACGATCTTTTGTCATCTCATCACCGATAGGGAAGAGCCTTGACTCCACAATGCTCCCCTCCGTGTTCGTGTTCTCGGTGAGAAATCGCACGACATCTGAGCACTCCATCCGAGAAACGAGAAGTTAAAAAAAGGCTCAACGGGTGTTTGAGTCACTGAACCCATAGTGTAATAGTATATTAGCTTTCTAGTCATCTCGATGAGGAGAAAAAGTGTTGCCGGTGAGCTGAGGTTGTCGGATCTATAAGTACGCTGCGTTAGGGATGAGAAGATGTAGGTTCACCGATATTTAGGACCTTCAGAACTTTCCAAACAGGATAATTATACAGGTTCAGAATTGGAAACTGAGCTGGCTATTAGATATATCAATCATATGGAGCATGGACGCAGAGGTATATAGTTCTTCTAACTGAGAACACTGAGTGGAGATTCAAGGCTTAAGATTTCCAAGGTTAGGAAAAAGCCAAGAAATGGTAAGCATATGTCCCAAGGTCTGGGCACTAAAATCTTAATAATAGATGAATTAAACTCCGGATATCTTTGATCACATTTGTAAAAGCAGGCGAGTGTATGGTCAGTCAGTCAAGTGCTGTGCTTCCAAGGTTGGCCTGAGCTCCAGTGGGTCAGCCAGTTAGGGCACGGACAGCAACAACGTGCAAACCCAAGGTCCACCGGCGGCCAGGTACCCGGTCCACCAAGTGCTAGTCCCCCAATTAAATCACATTTATTCTAATTCAATTCAGGTCGTGAGGGTCACTTCAGTTCAAGCATTGACTACTCCGTATGCGAGAAGGCTTAGGAATGCAGCCAGTCAGCCCTGCATCGATCACAACGTGGTATCGGTTAGCAAGTGCCGTGTGACACGGCATTCTTCCAAGGGGAATGTCATATGCCCGGAACCTTGGAAGGCTGGCTGAAGTATAAGATCGCGTGTCACCCGACCCATCTGCTCCTTTGTTACCTTTACCGCAGCTAATATCGCGATTCCAAACATGTTCACCAAAAAAACTCTTCTCGCGTTCGTCGGGGCCCTCGCCCTCGCCGCGGCTACAACTACCACTGAAGAGACCCCAACTCAGGCTGAGATTGATGCGGCCCGTGCTACGGCCCTGCCTTACTCTCCTGTGTCAAACGTAAAGGGTTTGGCCTTTGATCGTTTCGTGAACATCTGGCTCGAGAACACAGTGGGTTTCCCCTTGAATATATAACAATGACCACATGCTCAACCCTTTGTAGGACTTTGAACCCGCTGCTTTAGATGAGAACCTGTCCAAGCTGGCCAAGGAGGGTATCCTCCTGACCAACTACTTTGCCATCTCTCACCCCTCGCAGCCCAACTACTGTGCTTCCGCCGGGGGTGACACATTCGGCATGGATAATGACGACTTCCTACAAATCCCTGCCAATGTCTCAACCATTGCCGATCTGTTTGATACTAAGCACATCTCTTGGGGTGAATACCAAGAAGACATGCCCTATGCTGGCTACCAAGGCAAACGGTATCCCCTCAGTGGTCCGAAACAGTACGTGCGCAAGCACAACCCGCTGGTTATGTTTAACTCGGTTACCGACGACGCCGTGCGCCCGCGCCAAATCAAGAATTTCACCACTTTCTACGACGACCTGAAGCACCACAGCCTTCCCCAACACATGTTCATCACACCGAACATGACCAATGACGCCCACGACACGAACATCACTGTGGCCGGCAACTGGGTCGATCGCTTCCTGTCTCCCCTACTGAAGAACGAGTACTTCACCAAGGACAGCCTAGTGCTGCTCACCTTTGACGAGGGAGACACCTACTCCTATCCCAACCGGGTTTTCAGCTTCCTGGTTGGAGGTGCTATCCCAGAGCACCTGAAGGGGACCACTGATGACACTTTCTACACCCACTACTCAATTGTCGCTTCCCTGTCTGCTAACTGGGGTTTACCCTCGCTTGGTCGCTGGGATTGTGGCGCCAACCTGCTGAAGATGGTCGCTGACAAGACCGGCTATATCAACTGGGAAGTCGATACCAGCAATGTCTACCTCAACGAGACTTACCCTGGTCCTATGTCTACCGACAACTATTCCTCTACGTGGGCCGTTCCTGCCACCAAGGGCAAGTGCTCTGCTGGCCATGGTATTGCTGAGGTTGTGAAGGATACCTACCACGGGCTTCAACCCACCTACGACTACGCCAGCCCTGTACCGTATGACGCGACCAGTGGAAACAACGTCGGCATCAAGTACCACCGCACTCTGGTATGTATCCTTTCCTGTTCTTCCCTTTCATTATTCGATGCTAATCATTTGCAGAACAACGGTAAGACGGAGTCTGGTATCACTGGGTAATCCAGTGATCCACACATGTATATATGATGTACTGCCACTACCATGTTAGATGTGGACATAAGAAGTTGTCCTTGTGTATAAAAAGTTGATCGAATGCTATGTTGTCCTGCCACATTAAAGAGGCTTCTCCGATTTTGCAACCGTTGTGGATTTGCCGGATGGTTGTGACTTTCTTCAGGGCTTCCAACCTACGATCCACACAGGCTATACTGATGGGTATAGGGACATCCCCAGTTTATCTCTGTCCCACGAAATATGGACATATATCCACAATCAAACTGTATATTGCTCCACCAATAATGCTCGGATTTTTGGATGATAAGGATTTGAGATATGTAGACAAGTCGCCAATAAAACGGGTTATATTAGTGTAGAAGCGACCTTCTGCATGAGCTCCATTTCCCCCTTCCTCCTTTCTGATATCCTTTGGTCGAATCCTTTGGCCACATGCAGCTCGAGCGCGTCGATTATTGCCCAGGTGAAATAGTGAAATAGTGTGCTTATCTGAGATTTGGTACACTTCGGGCTGAAACTTCCAAGGTTGGAAATATTCTCCGCCTTGTCCAAAATTCAATGCTGGCCCTATCGAATCTCTACATTTCAACGATTTCTCTTCCACCACAATTACAAACATTACTGCTATAGCTCGGACTTTTTAGTCATAGATCTGACTTCATATCTGCTGGATCTCAACGTAGATGGGTGTTCCACAAACCAATCAGGGGTAGTGGGATTGATTTCCAAGTACATCCCGAGGTCTCTCAAAGATACTTGCGGGGAGTTCAGTCATGCCACATGACACCCTGTTTTCCAAGGTTCCCACGAGGAACTCGAGGGGACGCCAAGATCCTAGAAGCGCCACAGGAGGCGGATTGAGATCTTATCATGGCGTTTTGAGAGTTTTTCTTCGAACGGCTTTGCCGTGATCTGCAAGCCCTGTCCGAAGTACACAACATATCGGCTCCCAGTCGCCTCGTATGATGAGTCTTGGGCCACCTTAAGCGACCCCAAACGGGTGCCAAGCGATAGGTACGTCCAACATGGCATCGTGGACAGAGCGCATGTTCTGATTTGGGAAGGTATAGAGAATTGTTAGGCCGACGCTATATGTACCCGTGGACAACTCGGAGAATTACGTTATTGGCCCTCGGGAAGATTTAATATAAAATGGTGACAAGCACGTCTACCAATCTAGTTTTCCGTTTTCATTTTCTGCGAGCAGGGATGTTACTGGTCAAATATGAAATCGGAGATGAATAGTCCGACAACGCCCGCATCCCAAGAAATTGCCCTTTCAGTGTCTACCCGAGATTCTGTGTGGGGCCACATATTATTCTTTGCTTTTTGTTTTATGTGTATGTTGTATTCGAGTATGCCTTGGTGGGCCAATATGCGTATATGTATATGTATGGGCCAAAATATGGGTACAGCCAAGGTCTTCGCGAAGGCTTCGCAAAGGCTTCGCCGACGATACTTTCTTGGAATCTTGGAAGAAGGCTTGGTGGATGAGCCAAGTAGGGGTAAGCAAAAATACCCGCATTTCAACCTCTCTGGTAAGGATGATCATTTCCTAATGCGGTAGTATCTTAGTAAATCGATCCACCTCAACTTTTACTCTTTCTGTAACTTTTTTTGACTTCCAATGTTCCTCCGTAAAACACATGTTTCGGTATCCGAATAATTCCTAATTCCCGATTTTCTTCGGGAAGGCTTCATCGCCTCTTCGGACATATTCGAAAAATGTCCATGAGATTTTCGATATGGGAAACTCTCAAGTGGAACATATCAAGAGCTTACGGGTTAGACCTGAGTACGCGAGCCGTTAGCCCTTACATATTCGACAGACCTCATGTAACTACGGAGTATGCCTTGTGAGATCGATGGTCATTGCTCAAGCCGACATCTCACACAAAACCCCCGGGAAATTTAATGTACTTTGTACGGCTGAACCATCATAACTGGCCGAGGCATCGGGCATGAAGGAAAAAGGCAACTTTCACGAGATCTTTCTGGGTATGTAATATTCCACACCAATCGGCGCCAGAGAAAAGAAAAGGAATAATAATAATAAAACAAAGAAAAAAGAAAAAGAAAAAAAAAGGGAAAAAGAAAAACCAACTAGTAAGCCCGTAGCAGACGAATGGTCTTTCAGATCTTCCCCTGACCCACCTTCCCCCAATTTCCTCTTCCCCATGGGTATTTGCAGCCCTGCGGAGGGTCGGATAAGATTCCTTTTCCAGCTGTCAGCTCCCGCAGCCTCCCTGGGGCAACCCTGGGGCCGACCCCTGGGCTGAAGGCGTCTCCAGGAATCAATTTGATCCACCCACATAGCGCTGGAGTCATGAGGACAGGAAAAAAAGCAGACCACGAGGAAGGTGAATACACGCGACTCCATACAGCATTGTTTGGATTAGCGCGGTTTCATATTGTACCAAGACCCAAACGGTAAACACAAGCCGCTCGGAGCACTTGGCAAACCGCAAGACTTTCTTGTCGCATCCCCGCAACTCCACTAACATGGCCCATGGCCCCAGGTACTTAGCCCTACTTGGTCTTCCTTGGTCTCCACGGCGGGTCGCAAGACTTGCCTATCCAATGTGGTAGCGCCGCCGATGTCACTCGAGGCTTTTCGCGACTTGGCATTAACCCAATGGACATGGGGACTGAATGCATATAAGCTGAATATTCCCCAGTGTCTGAGCTTTCTTTCTTTTTTTCCCTCATGTCGCTTTGGTCTTTTCCTCTCTTCATCTAATAGAGGACGTTCATCATGTGGACCACAACCTCCGGCTTGCGGGGCAAGAAGCTCCATGTCGCCATCACCTTTACATCCGTCGTCGGATTCTCACTTTTCGGTTATGATCAGGGTTTGATGTCCGGTATCATTTCTGGCAACCAGTTCACCAAGGAATTCCCCCCCTCTCCATGGTGACTCTGAGCACGTCGCCGTTCTGCGTGGTGCGGTCACTGCCTGTTACGAACTCGGTTGTTTCTTTGGTGCTATCTTCACTATGATGTACGGTCAACGTATTGGTCGTACTCCTCTCCTGGTGTCCGGTGGTCTCCTCATGATTCTCGGTACTGTTATCTCTACTGCTGCCTTCGGCCCTCACTGGGGACTGGGACAGTTCGTTGTTGGACGTGTCATTTCCGGTCTTGGAAACGGAATGGACACCGCTACTATCCCCGTTTGGCAGTCCGAGTGTTCGCGCGCTCACAATCGCGGTTTCCTCGTCTGCTTCGAGGGTGCTATCATCGCCGTCGGTACCTTCATCGCATACTGGCTTGATTTTGGTCTCTCCTATGTCGACAACTCGGTTCAGTGGCGTTTCCCCGTCGCTTTCCAGATTGTGTTTGCTATCCTCGTCACTGCCGGTGCTCTTATGCTTCCCGAGTCGCCTCGTTGGTTCGTCATGCAGGGTCATGACCAGGAGGCCCTTCAAGTCCTCGCCCAGCTCAACGACAGTGCTGTCGATGCGGATGATGTGCTTGCCGATTTCAACCTTATGAAGGCTGATCTTAAGGCTATGCAAAGTATTGAGGCCGGTAGCAGCTGGGGTATCCTCTTTACTGGTGGTAAGACTCAGAACTTCCAGCGTATGATGATTGGTTGCTCTGGTCAGTTCTTCCAGCAATTCACTGGTTGCAACGCTGCTATTTACTACTCGACCCTACTGTTCGAGCAGAACTTGCATATGACGGGCAAGCTTCCCCTAGTTCTAGGAGGTGTGTTCGCCACTGTCTATGCTCTCGCCACTATCCCATCTTTCTTCATGATTGAGAGGGTCGGTCGCCGTAACCTATTCTTGATTGGTTTCCTCGGCCAGGGTCTTAGTTTCATAATCACTATGGGTTGTCTCATCGAATCGAATGCGCAGAACGCCAAGGGTGCTATCGTCGGTATCTTCCTATTCATCTGCTTCTTCGCCTTTACTACGCTACCTCTGCCCTGGATTTACCCCCGGAGATCAACCCCCTCCGCACCCGTACTAAGGCCGCCTCCGCTTCTACCTGTATGAACTGGATCACCAACTTCGCCGTCGTTATGTTCACTCCTGTGTTCTCTAACCAGTCCGACTGGGGTATCTACCTCTTCTTCGCGCTTGTCAACTTTATCGCTATCCCCTTCGCCTGGTTCTTTTACTGTGAGACCGCCGGTCGTGATCTCGAAGAAGTTGACATTATCTTCGCCAAGGCCCACGTTGAGGGCAAGTGGCCTTACCAGGTCGCACAGCAGATGCCCAAGCTCTCCATCGCTGAAATAACTCAGATGCAGAATGAGCTGGGTCTCGATACCCCCGACCTCCGGGTCAACACCGAAGCCGAGAAGGCTGAGGCTGCCATGAGCAGCGGCAGTGAGGCCAAGCACGACGAGTAAATGCTCCAACCATCGATTGCCCTTGGTTGATGTCGGCTGAGTGACATTCGCGGAGCTAATTGGATTAATCATTTGTCTCGGATCTCATTATTATGTGACCATAGATACTCTATACCCCCGTCTTACGGGAGAGCGGACAGACTAGTATGTAAATAGACTGCTTTGCGATCTCTTTTTCTTTTCTCTATATTTCATTTTATCTAAATACACACTTTTTACCCCTATTAATTTTGCTCCCATCTCGACCTTCTTGTAAATGCATGATACATCTCCAGTAATGCTGCCCTCTTGTCTCAAGTCTGTAGACCTACGATCAGATCAGCGCAGTAGTATGTATCTCCTCGGTGAGGATGTAAACAAGGCTTGACCATATCGTATACATAGTTCATACATTGATATTTTGGTGCAGAGTTGATCAAATTAAGCAAGTCATACCATTTAGATTCAATGTTCGTATTTGTCTGTGTGGTAACCTATAATTATGGAGTACCTTGGAAGCCCCTGCAGATCGCATGTCGATTGGAGGAAGTCTAGGAGAGGAATGTCTGTGTCTCAAACTAAGAAGGATTTGCATGTGCTTCGCATAAATTCCATGTGTCAGATACAATTTGGAACACATGGATACAACGTATACAATACGGCCTGAAACTGAAGCCGGAGAGCCGAGGCATTCGTGACAATCTCCGGACACATGCGAAAAGAATTACATACTGTACTCGCCATAACTTCTTAGTCTCATGATAAAGGAATAAAGAAATTTAATAAATTAACAAATCCTGTCGAAGCATACTAATCTTAAAGCTAATTCGCCAATGACCTAGCCAGCCGCAAAAGTACTCTTTTTTTCTCAATATCTCCCCAAACTTCCACAAAAACACTGGCGCCGGCACTCCAATGACGATAGCCACGAATGCCAGCAAACTATTCCCCCACCCATATTCCAAAGCGCTATACATATACGGTGCAAAAAGTGGAAACCCAAACCCAGCAATCGAGCGCAGAAATGCACCAGCAGCAAGCGCACTAGCTGCAAACCGTGTATAGGTATCAACCATGTAAGTCTGGATACACTGGAACGCAATAATATTGCCAGTACCAAACAGTACAGCACCAATGTTCGGCGCGATCCAATGGCAGTGGTACTGAGCGGTCCAGCCGTAGATGAACAAGCCAGCGGGGATAAAGAAGGCGCCGACGAAGAGCAGCGGGACACGGAACTCTGGTTTCCCGACATCGGCATTGCGGGCCTTGAGACGGCGATAGATGCGGTCATTTAACGGGGCGCAAATCTGTGAGCCGAGCCAGAAGCCTAGTCCGAGAGAGATGTAATTCAGACCGCCGATTCCGGTCGATTCGTTGTAGTAATTTGGGCTTGTCCAGAGGGTGGGGAATGTTGAGAGGACGAGGTACATGATTCCATAAATGTAGGCCATGAATAGCGCGAGGACTTGGACGATTGGCTGGGTGAGGAGGAGGCGGAAGGGACGGACGAGTGAGCTGCGCAATACTTCGGGCAGGGTCTTGTTTTGGCGCTCTGCTTCTGTTTGGTAAGAATCGTCGCCTGTTTCTTTGCGCAGGCGGACGGCGCGGTCGAGGAGGATTTTCGGGCCGTAGCTCTCACGTAGGAAGAAGAGGCCCATTACTTGTATTAGGCCGTCAGTTATTGAGGTTGAATAGAACACCCAGCGCCAGGTCGTGTTTTCGGCGATGAAGCCTCCTGCGATGGGGCCGAGAGCTGGGCCTAGGAGTGGTGCAAGACTGTAGATTGCGACGCCCTTTCCGCGCTCTTCAGCCCGGAAGCAATCTGAAAGGATCCCGCCGCCGATCTAGATGCCGTTAGCTATAAGCTTTTCTTGGGATGGGGTTTGCGGCTTGGCTTACTGCTAGTGGGGCACTACCTCCTAGTCCAGCGAAGAAGCGGCAAACTATCATTTGGACTTTCGTTTGTGACACCGCACACCCGATGTTGAAAACTAGGAAGAAGAGGTTGGCGAGTTGCAGAACGATGGTTCGGCCATAGATCTCTGACAATGGCCCGAGGAATAACGGGCCAACAGCGTAGGCCAGAACGAAGATTGAGAGCATAAGTTGTGATACTACCTCGTCCGTGACTTTGAGGTCTGCTGCCAGTGATGGCAGTGCCGGTGCAACCATTGACGAAGAGACCGGCGAGATGAATGTGAATAGTGATACAGTGATGGTAGCAGCCCACTTCTTCTTGTTGCTCCAGTTTTTCGGGTTTTCAGGGTCTTCAGGACCGTCCCATT
Source organism: Penicillium mononematosum (assembly GCF_028829835.1). Classification (NCBI taxonomy): domain Eukaryota; kingdom Fungi; phylum Ascomycota; class Eurotiomycetes; order Eurotiales; family Aspergillaceae; genus Penicillium; species Penicillium mononematosum. Next base: position 2,921,233 of record NW_026643272.1, on the reverse strand, counting down.
TTACCTGTACGGCTTAATACGGAGTGCAGATTTGGGAACATGAAGCAACCTACCAGTTTTGGGTCGTGACGAGAGCGGTTCGATTTCGTCGTCCTGGATTTCTCAAGTTCAGGCTCCGCAGTATCGGCTTTTTCTAGGTCCAGATCGCGCTCATTCACAATCCCGTTGCGCACTTCCTGGATAACATCGGCGTCGTGTTCGTTTTCGACAGACGGTCCATCATAGTTGGACCCATCGTCGCTGTGATATACTGACTGGTCATTGAAATGTTGTCCCGAGTAAACTCGATCCACCTGGGTCGTTCCTGGATTTGAGAAAGACCGCAGCCTCGTCCTCAGAGAACAAGCCAAGCTCTGAGGTCGTGACTGTGTTCTTGATGCCTGAAACTCGGAATCCGTACTGGATATTGATGCCGAATGAGACCTGGTCGAGCCAGATTCTTTATGATCTGACATGATCGATGCTCCTACGGAGAACCAATCGACAATAATTGCGGAAAGAATGAAAAAATTATATAGGCGAAGCCAACTAAATGGGCACGCGACACTGATTCTCTAGGGAAAAAGAACCAGACCTCAGCAACGGGGAACGTTTTTTATATCAAATCAGTAGCCACAGAGGGAAAAAAAGAAATATCAGGCAGACAGACGGCATCATATTCCAACCACTGCGAACGGCGATAATGCAAAAATGGACCTTAACACCGCCGGAAGAAAACCCACTCTCCAATTTGCAATATTGAGCATAGTGATTGGCTGGTACTTAAAGCTTGACACAAGAATGACCCCTGGCCAGATCCCATTGCCCCTCTGGTCATCACAATTTTTCCTGGATACCGGCGGCCTGGCCCGTCTTGACTTGCCATTAGGGCAGTGTCTATGCGGAGAGAAGCCGGTATTCGTTCCATTTGCAGCCTTAGGCGTCGATTGTCGGGTCTTCGGCACATGGGTCACGTGCAGTAGCTGATCGCCAATACCATATGCCACATTGGGAGACCGGTGCATGGCTTATCCCGGTTCCGGGATGTTTCTTAATGGCTAACGCTCATGCTGGTTTATGTCCGCTACGTGCAGAGTGCTATCCCCGGGATCATGCAGCCTCAACTTGCTCGTGAATTTGCTGGCGACATTGGTGGCAAGTATGCGAGTATTTCTTCGGATGTCCGATCGTTCCGAGTAGTCCGATTTACGTTGTAATTTGTCTGAGACCGCCGGTTTGTACGGCGATGCCTAATTCTTTCTTGTTTTGGTAGTCATTTTTCTGAGAGGACTAAATGTCCAACCAATGAAAGCAAAAGAGCAGCAGTACCACCCAGCGATCCTGTACGCATCAGAATTCACATGGCGGGTATGGTCGTGTACTGGTTCGTCTCCTTGCTATTGTTGCAGCATGTAACATTAGTTAACAAGGCCTTTTCTCCAATGCACGGCCATTTCAAGTTAGATGACCCCTTAGGTTACTGGGGTAGGTCGGGACCGGAATCGGAGTTTCCCAGAAATCTTCTGTGAAATTCTGTGCTAGATTGCTGCATTTATAACAATGTGCGGCACGAGGAAGCTGAGGTCCAGGGCTACGGAGAGAAATGCAGTACTGTGGTAATGGAGAATTTGCTGCCGAATTGACCTTGATACATACAATCAAAGAGGTCAAAATATTAAAATGATACAATGACTATCAAGATAGTGTTTTGTATACGGAGTAGGCCTCTCTAAGTTGTAAACGCTGCGGGAGTGCCAAGGTTACCCCACACTTTCTTATCAGTTCTGCACAGAGATACGATTGGTGCTGAGATCCCCTGTCCTGCCTTCTTCTGATCTCCTTAAATCAAATATGCCGCCAGATCGACGTGTGCAGCGAATTGTCCGAGTAAGAACTGGTTGTTTGACTTGCAGGCGTCGCAAGAAGAAATGCGACGAGACACGTCCAATCTGTGCTGGCTGTCAGCGCAATGACCTGGCCTGCCAGTGGCCTCCAGATGTACCTGGCAAGAGAGATCCCAGCCACGAGCACGAAACTCAAGCATCTGCGGCAGATGAGTGCCGACCGAATATTTTCGATGCCATTGAGCAGCTCGATGAGATGTCGATGCCTAGGAGTCCCTTATCGCAACGAGCGCCATCTGTTGCATCTAGTGCAGGGCACTCAGTGACTATTGGAGACCACTTTGAAGATACGACGCTGCATGAGGAGACCCATAATCAACGCCGACTATCAACAGCTACAGGGGCTACCACTACCAGTGATGCTCTTGTCGCCTCTGTATCAATGGGAAACGTGCTGCCGCGCAGCCTATCCCTGCTGCCTGGCTATGATGCCGAGTCCTATCAGCTTCTCAGTCATTACCTGGCCACAACGGCCGACTGCATGGCGAATGGCTCCACGCCTATCAACCCCTTTCTGGTACAGATTGTACCCCTGGCATTTTCTAGTGACTTGTTATTGCAGCTGGTAATCACTCAAAGCGCCGCTCACCGCGCATTTCGATCACGGGACGAATCAGATACAATTGCCCACAGCCACTACACAAAAGCCCTCCAGCATTTCCGTCGTGGAGTAACGGACTTTATCGACGGGAAAGAATCGAACCCTCTCATGCTCCTAGTGGGAGCACTTCTGATGTGTTTTACCGAGGTAGGAAATCCATGATTCGAAAATGATGTGTTCGATAGTCTAACCAAACCAGACAGCAAAGGGTGATATGAACGGGACAATATTCGACCACTTATCCGCCGCAAATTCACTGTTGGTCAAACTGCTTGCCCAGAGCGACTCAGCGGTTCCACGAGACTTGAAAGATTTCGTCATCGAATACTACACCTATACTGCGACCGTCAGTATGATTTCGATCGATGCTCGCTTTAGTGGGCAGCTCTTCTTAAACTTGGATCTTGAGCAACGGTCGCGCGAGTTGCTTCGAACCCAGTACGTGGGCAACCTGTGCGGTTGCTGGCTGGAACTATTGCTGCTGATCCCGTGTATCTTCGATCTCGGTCGGCAGTGGATCATGGATGATACGCAAGCGGTCATTCCAACAGCTGATGATATTGCCATGCTCGCATCCATCCAAGCCCAGATTCTACGCTGGTCGCCTTATCCCAATGTCGGGACGGAGGTCCGTCTAGCTGGGTTAATCTTCCAAGAAGCCATACTCGTCTATCTATACACCTCCCTAGGTGGCTTCCAATACACCAGTGATGGAATGTATAAAGGCATGGTGGAAAATGCAGTGACAGAAGCCATGTCATACTTGGGTGAGCTGTCTCCGAGTGCGCGCATCAACTCTGGCCTCTGTTGGCCGATTGCTGTGGTGGGTTCATGCCTTCTCAACCCCGACCAACAAGACTGCCTACGAGGACGATTGAATGCCATGACCGAGACATTTGGTCTTGGAAATATGCACCGAACACTTTTACTCCTCGAAGCAATGTGGCAATCACCTGCGTCCGAGGCCGGGCCTTGGAATATTTGTCGAGCAATGCAGCAAAACCAAATATGGATCTCATTTGCGTGATGTATTGTCATTCTGTTACTCATATTATGTACAAAACTACCAAGTCGCCATCCATTCATGCAGCCAAGTTCTTCGGTGCTTCCGTCGCCGGACCCTCCGGCGTAACATATGCCTTTGTCAAGCCACCATCGACGACGAAGTCAGTAGCATTCACGAAACTGCTCTCGTCACTAGCAAGGAAGATCACCGCATGGGCCTGTTCAACTGCCTCACCAAACCGACCGGTAGGGAAATGGACCTCACGACGGAAACGCTTTTCCTTATCATCACCAAGCCAATCCTGCAAGAGAGGCGTGCTATCTAAATGTCAGTTCCATCGAAGGTTATAAACGGGAAAGGGGCAAAATATCAACATACTTAAGAGGTGCAGGACAGAGCGAATTGAATCGGAAACCCTCGCGGGCATGGACAATGGCCAGCTCCCGAGTCATTGCTAATACAGCACCCTTGCTAGCGGTATACGCCAACTGCGGCGTCGCAGCCCCAACCAGCGCAACCATACTAGCAGTATTAATCACGCTAGCGCGCTTCTTGCCATGCCTCCGGAATGCGCGCACAGCATGCTTGGAGCCGTACCACACGCCCTTCACATTGATATTCATTGTGCGATCCCAGATATCCTCGGGACACTCCTCCGAATCTCCATCCTTGGGGTGCATGATTCCAGCGTTATTGAAGATGATATCTAGTCCACCCCAGGCGTCGAGATGAGCGACTGCTGCTTCGATGTGGGACTCATTCGACACGTCGACGACTTTAGTCTCGACTTTTCCGGTGCGGGTTGAGGCGGGCACGACACTGTTCACTTTGGACAAGGCTTTGTTCAAGCCTTCGTCACTGATGTCGGCCATTAGGACGGAGGCGCCTTCACGGAGCATGAGGATTGTGGTTTCAAGGCCAATGCCTCTGCTTTTGTTAGGTGTGTCTTTGATTGTTCGGTTCGTCATAGGTGATTAGAGACACATACCCAGCTGCGCCGGTAACGATGGCATTCTTGCCTTCAAGACGCCCGACCATTTTGATATTGCGTGTGTGATATGATAGAAGGAACTAGAGAGAAACTGGAACAGTTTGCTGGAATAGTTTTCAGTAGTTGACAAGAGTGAATAAGACCGGGAGGGGTAGGCCCTTGGTAAAAGCCTGAATTTATACCATTTCCAGTCTCCAATATACAGCCCACATGATAAATTAGACCCAGTCATGGAGTCCACGCGCTACATTCTCCATTCCCTTTTTCTCGTTTCAATCTACAATAATGCGGTTTGAATTCAAAGCTCTATCGCGCTCCTACTACCCCGCCCGCCGGCGCGGTGAGCTCGACATGCGGGGCATGAGGGGTAGCTGTCAGGTAGATCTTCTATCATTTAGGTGCATGAAGCGTTTCCGGGTATCGTGGACTATCTTTGGTGGGGTCTCGCGGCTAAGGCAGCGCGGTCCGGGACCGCGCTATAGTGGGGCATATTTGGATGAGCTTCATACAATATGTTGGAGAGTACTCCGTATGTTGTACGGAGTATGCAGATATACATGGATGTTCATACGACTCATCCGTGGTACCTCAATTGTAAATCCCCCCGAGTTGGCTATGGTGTGTTGTCTTGTGGTTCTAAGTCAAGAGTTATAGGAGACACTGGGCATGCTCGGACGGTTAGATAATAAAATAATTGAATGAATCTAACAATATTGAAATAATATTGAACTGTTCCAAACTATGACACTATTTAACCATTTCCAAAACGAATTACTCATGCCGAGCCATCCTTGATGTGGTAACTCTTCAGCTTCACGAATCCATCGTAACCCCGTGGCCCAAGAGTGCATCCCAAACCTGATGTCTTCCAGCCAGTCCAAGCAAGATCCTAATATGCAATATTAGAACCAGTGACAAGTCGATTTAGAAATTGGAGAAATATCTTACCGGGCTCGGATAGTCACAGCGATTAATGAACACTGTACCGGCCTCAATTTGATCGATCAATTCCTCTCCGCGAGTGATATCCTTCGTCCAGACGCTCGCCGTCAGACCATAATCACTATCATTCATCAATGTAATAGCTTCCTCGTCACCGGATACCTTCATAATTGGCATCACAGGACCGAAAGTCTCCTCCTTCATCGTAGCCATGGTATGGTTGACATTGGTCAACACAACCGGAGAGACAAAGTTCCCTGTTTGGAGCTGAGGGTTGCTCGCCACCTCGAAGCTTGGATTCTGCGGAGTAGAGTTGACAGCTCCTTTAGCAATTGCATCCTTGACATGAGCAGCGATCTTTTCCATGGCCTGCGTTGAGATGACAGGGCCTGTTGTTGTGCTTTGGTCCTGCGGGTCACCGAGTTTATACCTGACTGAATGTCAGAGAGATATCCTTCTTTTGAACGTAATCAAACTCACGATTTCAGCTCCTCCTGCACAGCGCAAACAAAGTCATCATAAATCTTCTCATGCACGTATACCCGCTCTATGGAACAGCAACTCTGTCCGGAATTGAAAACAGCTCCGTCCACGAGTTGCTCTGCGACGTGCTTCACGTCGGCATCTGGCCGAACATATGCAGGATCATTTCCACCAAGCTCGAGGTTGACGGGCTTGATGTGCTTGGCGGTTGCCTCCCTGAGTCTGACTCCACCTGCAGTTGATCCGGTAAATGAGACAGATTGGATCTCAGGGATCTGTGCCACCTGGTCCAAAACATCCAGGTTTCCAACATGAATGACCTGAAGGACCTGAGACGGAAGCCCTGCCTCGGTAAAGACCTCGAGTAGTCTATTTCCAAATAGCGGGGTCTGCGGCGAAGGGCGCAGGATAACGGTGTTACCAGCAAGAAGTGCCGGGACAAGGGCATTGACAGTAGTTAGGTAAGGATACTATTATATCGATAAGCAAGTCTGAGAATACATCAATAGCAGTGCTCACTCACATTCCAAGCACCCGCAATAAGCACTGGCCCCACGGGAACACGCTTGACCATTCGCCGGAAGCCGGCTTCTGGCCGACCAGGGAGATCGGACAGGCTCTCTTCCGCAATATCCATCAAGTACTCAGCGCGCAGACGCATAGTGTTGATCTCTGATGCACAGTACCGGATGGGTCGGCCCATTTGTGCAGTCAGTTCTCTGGCCAGATCATCGCGACGCTGCTCAATAATGTCCAGCGCTCGTTTCACAATGCTTTTCCGATCCTCCAGAGAGGTTGTTCTGTAGGACTCAAAGGCTTGCTTTGAGGCGACGGCAACTTTGATAGCTTCTTCGAGTGAAGTGCCAGGCTGGTCAAAGATGACCTTGTGCGTTGAGGGGCAGATAGTTCGAATTTGGTTTGACATAGCGCAGGTTGTGTATCTGGTATTGGAAAAAGAGAAGGATCCCAAAGGTGGGAGAGGTGGGCTTTATAGCGCGGAGCCGATTGCGCGGTTGCAGATCTGACAGCTTATAGTTTTATTATTTTATTTTATTATTCCACTTTTATCCTTTGTCTCTTGATTCGTATCTGCTCGAACTACTTGGTCTTCGCATCTAATATGAATCTTGCAATTACCTTTGCTATCAACCACCCATCATGGGAATCGCCCACTCGGGACAACCCATCTTTATACAATTCATCATCAAACAACCCATTCTCATGTCTGGCTTCGAGCAGAAATGACATGATTCCTTCATTGTATTCCGGGTGCCCTTGTACCGATAGCACTCGCTTGGGCAAGTAAAGACCCTGAGCTTCACACTTTGGACTTGTAGCCAGATTCGTGCAATCAACTGGAACATCGAAGACAATATCCCGGTGCATTTGTTGAATGTTCTGTATTCAATCAGGATCCCGCTCAATTGAACTTATTCGGGTATTTCTTCACTTGCCAGTGTATCCTTTCCAAACAGCTCTTTCCCGGCGTCAGTCAGGGTGAGCTTCTCGACAGAAACCTCCCACCCAGCATCGTTTCTGCCAACTCGAGCTCCCAGCGCCCGAGCAAGAATCTGATGCCCAAAGCAAATCCCGACCACGGGCTTCTTGTGTGTTAAAACAACCTCACGAACGTTGCTTGTGAGATCACGGATCCATTGATCGTCAGCCCAGGCGTCATGTTCTACCAACTAACATCAGTTGCCTTCTTCGGATATTGAAATGGATAATAACATACTGCTTCCTGTCAGAAGAACGGCGTCGACGTTCTCAAGATCAGGAAATCGGCTATTGTCCACCATCTGATGTTCACTAAATTCGACTATGACGTCTTTGGACTCAGATATTTCCAAGTCTTTGAAGCCCTGCCTCAAAAGGGCTTGGAACATTGCGTAGTAGTCACCATATTTATCGAGGACAGGCTGGATAGGCGTGTCACACACGAGAATGGCGACATGAATGCGAATGGAGGGTGTCATATTGGAGATGTGTACTTCCGCTTTAGATTCACCATGGAAAACGAACCCATCAGGTTAATATGTTTTATCTCAATTTCGACTCTCAAGTTTTGTTCCTACGTACCATTTCGACACGACGATAAGCGCGCTGCCCACTGACCCCACAGCGCGGACCGCGGAGCATCTCCGAGAGAACGTCCGGTGATAGCTTCACCGATGACGTTCATTGTTTTGCGTGTAAAAATATTACGCGCGATCGTCTGCCCTCTGCACCGCGCGGGATTATTTTCGACCTCAGAGATGCGCGGCATTAATGTTGACCACATGTTGGACCCGCAACCTCAGCAACCCACTACTCACGCAATTGTATAAAGCCACAGGGCCGGCGAAATGTCTGTCTCTTTCAATTCGAACCCCCACTGTTGGACTAGGTCAATTAGTGCTGCTATTTGTTGAATTTTCTCAGAATGACGACGCCCACCATGATCACTGTCGAATCACTCCCCAACCTTCTCGCTGACGACATCAAAGTCAAAGTCGCCGGTATCGACAGCGATGGCGTGCTGCGTGGCAAGGTTATGGCCAAGGAGAAGTTCCTTGGGATTGCGGAAAAGGGATTCGGCTTCAGCTCAGCCCTTTTCGGTTGGGACATGCACGATATGCTATGGACAACCGATGCTCGGGTTGCACCCCGGGAGTCAGGGTACGCAGATTTCCTGGCTGTCCCAGATCTGAACTCGTTCCGCCGTCTACCTTGGGAAGAAAACATTCCGTTCTTTCTAGTGCGATTCCTTGATGATACACGTCCGGTTTCTGCAGATGGGAGGAGTATGTTGAGGAGTCTGTGCGATAAGCTTGCAGGGGAGGGACTTCATGCTTTAGCTGGAGGTAAGTCATTGGAAAGTCCGGTGAGGGGATCTGAAAGGCTGATATCAGACAGTCGAACTTGAATTTATGAATTTCCAAACCCCTTCTGAAGACGGATACGGCAGTGCAGGCTCCCAGCATCCCAACCTCGCTACTTTCCTAGAGAAAAATGCCCCTAGCGCCCTTCGACCAATTACAGCTGGAATGTTCTGCTATAGCTCAACGAGACCGGTTGCCAACAAGAAGTACTTCTACGATATTTTCAATACAAGTGCGCAGATCAACTGCGGCATTGAAGGATGGCACACTGAGGGCGGGCCCGGTGTGTATGAAGCAGTATGTCATCCATCCAGGTCCTTCCATGAACCCATCTGACACTCCACATAGGCCTTGAAGGTTTCTGAGATTAGCGAAATGGCAGACAAAGTGGCATTATTCAAGTGAGTAGGGCAAACCCCGCAAACCGTCGGTTGCTTCCAGAGCTAATAAGTCGACAGACTCTTAACCAAATCCCTAGGCGTTGACCACGGCGTTACACCATGCTTCATGGCTAAGCCCATGCAAGGCATGCCAGGCAGCTCCGGACACATCCACATTTCACTTGCTGACAATGATGGGAAGAACCTGTTTGCAAGGGAGACACCCGAGGCAAACCCCCAATGGTCCGACATCGCACACCTTTCAGACACAGGACGTCATTTCCTCGCAGGGCTTCTAGAAGCTCTCCCAGATATTACTGCCATTGTTTGCGCCGACTGTGAACTCGTACAAGCGCCTCGTTGAGAACTACTGGGCACCTGTGCACATTAGCTGGGGACTTGAGGACCGGATTGCCTCAATCCGTCTTATCACGCCACCAGTATGCAAGCCAGGTGCCACGCGTTTCGAAGTCCGCATTCCTGGAGCTGATCTACATCCCCATTATGCGCTGAGTGTCATCCTGGCAGCCGGTTGGAGGGGTGTACAAAAAAAGATTGAGATCAAGGTCCCACCGATGTCTGCACGCACTCCCGGGGACCGCCCAGAACTTCTTCCCAATACTTTGGACAAGGCTTTGGACCGATTCTCGGCCCCAGGAAGTGTTGCACGGGAGATTCTGAGTTCGGAGTTTGTAGATTTCTTCACAGCCACAAGACAGCACGAATTGGGTCTTTGGAGAGAGGCTGTGACTGATTGGTAAGTCGGAAATATTGTGCCACCTGGGAATACAAGACTAACTCGGTTATAGGGAGTTGAAGCGATATATTGAAATAGTGTAAATTTGTAAATTATTGCTGAACGTCGCGAAGCAAATTGATTTCATGACCCCGACTTTTGACTTTTGCTTCAAACAAATCAGTTTTACCATACATTTTTCATCTTGACAAACCCTAAGAATACTTTCTCAAACAATATCTAGGAGAGAGGAGACAACAAGTCTGCTTAGTGTGTGTGTAGGTAACCAATTTGGATGTTTGCCATGGATACGCGAGTCCTTTCCGATGGACTCATGTGCCTAACCCCTTAGGCCCATGTTCGGTATAGCAACTACTTCTCTCTGTGTATACTAGCTGTTACTGAGATGAAGTCCGAAAAATAGCTGCTCAGTATGGAACAACCTTGGAAGCCCTGGGGGTCCCCACGCCCGCTTATGGTATGACAACCACAACCAATGAAGTCTTTCGTAACTGTGCATGTTTCTGCAGGTCATAGGCTTGTATCAAATAAGATTTAACCCTATTGGGACAGTAAATTCTGAGACTCCTCTCTCACCTCTTGTTGTCCAAATAATCCCCATAGACCTACCTTCATGCATTCAATCACTTATTTCAGAGGCTAAGATACAGAAATGCGCTAAGACTTTTAGGTTTCGGGGTGCCTTTAGGCCGCCCACGTGATGATCGGCAGAAACACCGGGGCTCATCCGGGGGGTTGATAACCCCAGAACTTACATATGTATGTGCTCATGTGTATATACATAGGAACCATCAATTCATAACGACATTCTGTTCGCAAAGCCAGAATGGCTTCGAACCTTCCTCTCCCTCTCCCGCCGCGCACGCCCACACCGCCAGCGGATGACGAACATGCCTCCCAGATCAACTCAGGGATACCCATTGATCGCAATTCCTTATCGCCGCTTAAGGCTTCATTTCCGAAGGGTATCATGGATTCCGAACGCAGAGATACTCTGAGTCCCACGAAGTCCTCTTTCAATTTGGCAACCTCGCCTGAAGATGCAGAGACACCGGTCGAGAATGGTTCGGGGGACACTTCCCCCGCCGGGCCATTCAATTTCAACACTACTGTTATGGCAAAGAGCCCAGTGGTCAAGTCGGTTAGTTGAATAGCGCCGGTGACCTGTGATGGTGGCAGTGCTAACTTATTCCCTTGTGCTTCAGAACATGGGACAACGCCGTGGCCACAAGTACAAACACAGTAGCATCTCGCACCAGATCTTCCTCGAGCCTCCTCCTCGCGCGCCCCTAGCCCTTCCGAACTCCCTGCCCGTGCCAACTCTGAAAGAGTGCAGATCTAGCATGTCGAAGGACCAGAAGACCCGCTTCTGGTGGAGTCTATGCCATATGTTCGTTGCGGCGTACACACTCTGGACTGCACATGGCTCCTTGGCCATGACAGCATTGTCGCATCTGATTCTATTCGATTCCCTTGGGGCGCTTTTGTGTGTTGCGGTTGATGTACTGGGCAATTTTGAGGTTTGGAAGAGATCGACTATCCGCCACCCGTTCGGCCTCGAACGTGCAGAGGTTCTAGCCGGATTCGCGATGGCTGTGCTTCTTTTGTTTATGGGGATGGATCTCATCTCCCACAATCTGCAACATTTCCTCGAAAAGGCTGGACATGAGCCTCACCACCCGCACGAACATGATCGGGTTTCTCTTGGTAGTGTGGATGTGACTGCAGTTCTAGCTATTTCATCGACGCTTGTGTCAGCAATTGGTCTCAAGAACCATGCTCGAATTGGGAAGGCTATGCGATTTGGGTATATCCAATCTCTTCCATCGGTCTTGAGCAACCCATCGCACTTCCTCACCCTCTCTTGTTCAACTCTGCTGCTGCTTTTACCTCTGGTCTCAATCCGGATCTATGACTGGCTCGATAAGCTCCTGTCCGGCACCATTGCCTTCTCCATGTGCTTCCTAGGAACTCGCTTGGTGAAGACTCTAGGTTCCATGCTTCTGATGTCCTACTCCGGTCAAGGAGTTTCTGATGTGATCAAGGATATTGAAGCCGACGCTGCCGTGTTCGGCATTGATGACGCTCGATTCTGGCAGGTCCATTATGGCCTATGTATGGCAAACCTGAAGCTCCGAGTCAATGGTTCTGAGGATAATCTTGTCCGCCTACGGGAGAAGATATCCAGCTTGATTCGCAACAGACTGGGTGGCGGATATGGTGCCGGGGGTCAAAGATGGGAGGTATCTTTGCAATTCACGATTGAGCGTGCATGATCTCTTCAATTTCGATGGCTGATGTCTAATCTGTTCATTGTGCATATGTCTTATTCTACGGGATACCCCTGTATATTATGAACGTTCACTTCGTAGCCAACATAGATTCTTCCAAGTTCAATAAATCAGTATTCGAGGGTACATATGTATTTACGTATGTAGTTAGATATGTAACGAATGTACAGTAGCAGGTAAAAAGCAAACCTCTTGGTACAGGCGGGCGGCTACAGGCAAGTCGGCTGGGCTAGATGGCTTAACAGTCGAGATGTACAAACTCTTGGCGCGGGAGACGGATGAAGAGGGGGGAGTCTCCCTTCATAATTACCTTCAGGTCCAGTTTGCACATCCTCGTATAAAAAGCTCGTACACTAATTAGTTCATCTTCTACTCTAAAGGCGTTATAAACTTTATAATTTGAACTCAGAATCAGAGCAATGCTATAATCGAGCTGTGGGGGTTATTCAAACATATAAATCGGAACACTCAAATATATTGTTTACGGAGGTAAGCAACGGAGCTCCTCCCGCCATATTTTATACCAGTCGACTAAGGAGCTTGAACATTTACGACTCGAGCATCTTTTGAATAGTTTTAATGACGAATATATCAGTTGTACATAACGCAATTCGTGGTGTAGTAGAGCTCACTTACATGATAGCAATGGGGAATTGTATGAAGTTCAGATATCACCTAGTATTTATAGTCACGAGTGTATATTACAGTAAAGAGCAACGTCAAACCTTCTTAATGAGGCAAAAGTCCTATGTTCGTCGCCCTAGACCCAAAGGTGCAGTTTGAGTGCTTCCTGGACCGTGTCCTGCCGGGAGGCCCATTCCCTTTCTGCATTTACTCTTCTGCCATTGCCTATGTGGAAGACCGAATTCGAAATACGATGTGTTTTCTGGTGTTGATTCGGAATGAGTTTCTTGGTGTAAATGAGCATCAAATTATTGAGGTCACTGTATAGTAGGAAACATTATGTTATGAAGAATAATCTCATGGGAACCATAGCCCAGGAAGTACTCGGTAATACCACGCTGATAACAGTGGTCAAAGCCAAGTAAAAAGTACATAAGAGAAAACGGACAACAAAAGAACGTAGGTATCGCCAATCCAAGGCATTCATAGAATCCAAGGTGGCAATCTCGACAGTTGTCATTGCGTAAGAACCAAATTTACGCATTTTTAGTGGAAGCCGTGGCAAGCCAGCTTGAAGGAGACATAGCCAGGTTCAAGGATGTCAGGGAGACACTGGCCCTCGGCGAAGGGGCCGTGGTGGAAAGGAAGGAAGTGCACAGGCTCGCCGGCGCAGCCATCGTTGTTCCAGATGGTCACACCGTGGCAGGAGAATGTGTCCTCGGTGTCCATGCGGGCGCGGAAGGAGTAGTTGTCAATGCTCCAGTCGCGGTTGACGGTGGTCTTGTCACAAGTGACCGGAGTGGCGCTCACTTCAGCAGAGAACTTGGGCTCGCCGAGTGCGGGGTGGCCAACGTCGCACTTCTCCCAGGACAGGAAACTGACACTGGCGACAGGGAAGCCGGCGTAGGCAGTCATGGCAAAGGTTGCCGCGGTGGCAAGGGTCTGCGTTGTGTTAGCAAGTTGTATACATCTGAGTGCAGATGATAGATGGATGGAATCACCTTAGAGAAGTGCATCTTGGTCAAGGATCGTGGTCTGGTAAAGAAAGTAATTATTCGGCTAGGAAAGGCGTTAAAGATAGTGTCGATGGTATGAAAAATAATTAGGTTGAGGAACCTGAAGGGGAACTGCGTCTCATGGTATTTAAGAAGCAATGGGCCGCGATGATCATTCTGGGTTGGGTAAACATAGTCCCAAAACACAGCTGTCTCGAGCGTGTGGAATGTAGGAATTTAATAGTGTATTCAGGTACGAAGTAGTATTTTGCAGCAAAGGAGGGCACTGGAGGGAAGGGGAAAAGGGTTGGAATGCGTAAAATCAAAACCGTCTTGGCAGGTAAATGTTGATCTCCCACAAGAATGATGTACAGATTCTGACAAAGGGCTCTTACAAAGGGCCAAATCAGCTCCCCTTGGGACCAAAAGAGTGTGCGGTCTGATGGTTTGCTGGACCATGTACTGCGGGAAATCTATAAACCCCTGCGGGATATACCTGGCTTAAAGCATGCGGCATGGGACATCTCGATGGAATCGTATGGGTACATATAGTAGTTGAATTCAAATTGCCCTGGCATAAACACTCCTTATTATATGATAGCTAGAAAATAGCCATGCAGTTAGGTGGACTAGACACTCCCCGGGAGCAGTTCAAGGGACTACTCGAGATAAAGAAACTCCAACGGCCCAAACGCTTGCACGTCGCAGCCAACTCCTCCAAATCAAACATCTCCCCGATAGGAACACCCCACCCAGCCAGAAGATGATGATGCAAGTCAAACTCTGGGTTCAGAGCCGGGTAAACCTCAAAGCTCACAGCATCGGATGCAACAGCCGCAAAATGATTATCCCATATAAAGCGCAAGACCCGCTCACTCTGCTCAATTCCAGCATGCTGCGGCATGGCCTGCTGACTATAAGCCACCCGATCTTCGACCGACATCCGCTCCCACGTTCCAGGCAAGCCAACCCGCAAGAAAAAGATATCTCCTTGCTGGAATTTGATGTTGCATTCGCGCGCGATCTCCTGCACCTCGTCTAGTGAAATCATCTGCCGACTCAGCGCATTTACGCTGATGCCTTTCTTCTCAGCGTAGGAGACGTAATCGATGAGCACGCCGCGTCCGGCAATACCCTTCTTCGCCCAAAACCCAATGCCAATCCGCGACGAGTTCTCATCTAGAATTTCCTCTGCGCTCGTGCCGCCATAGAAGAGGCGTCTGTCTTGGTCTTCCGGTGTTGGCGCTGGCGCATTGTGGTGCCGGAGGCCATCCCACTGAGAGGACTGCTGTGGATTGAAGTGGTACTCGTCATCAAAGGCGTTGCCCTCGGCAACCCATTTGACACAGTGCTCGAATGGTTTGCGACCGAACCCTGATTTCACGAATCGTGAGTCTTATGTTTTCTTATTTTATTCGATGTTTATCCGATGGTCAGGTGCCCTTATTTTACCTGGTGGGTTCAAATTCTCCATGTTCCAGTTTAAGCATACCCGCTCGCCGGTCTGGATTTGTGTTCGAGCGGCTTGAGCAACTAATCCGGGTGTTAGAAGGCGGAGCATCCCCAGCCCTTCTTCTTCTGACCCTGCGGACGCAGGCCAGAACCGACGCTTGTCGGGGAGATCATCGAATGTCTCTGGGAGATTAGGAATACCGGACATGGTTCGGGTGGAGAGGATTGGAGAAGTAGATTAGCTGAACAACTTCAATGCTTCAAATAGCACTAGCTAATTCAAGTAGTGAGAGTAGTGAGGGGTGACCCCCTCACCTCGGAGGAAGTCCAGTCCCTTGACGTGGGTATGACCCCCGCAATAAGAGCTCATTGCCAATTTAGTCGAATCAAATGGGGACTAAACCTGAGCTCAATGGTCTTTTGCCCAGGGCTTGTTCGGCCTAGATATCAACAATGCAGAATAAGATACAAGATCTGATTAAGTCTTGCCAAGAGAACCGATGTAGAAGTTGAGTTCTGATGCATGGACCATGCAATGCAAATGAAGACGGCAGGGTCTATGAGAGCTCCGTCTGTGTCGGTAGATATCCCAAATCCTTTGTTATTCCCTCCTCGTTCCCTCCTTCCTTCCCAACCTGCCCTGTGTAACTTGCTAGCGTGGCAATGAGGTAATTGAAATCATCTTTCGGAAGGCGCGACGTCCCCACCTGCAAGTATAACCCCCCCCCTCTTCCCCGGAAAGAGCCCCGAAAGAGCCGAAGAGTTCGATGCACACATAGTACAACCATGTATCCATGTATGAAGGCAGTACAGGCCTTAGGCCGTCTACATGCAGTCGCTGTCAAAGTCAGATGTCCTATTTCCAAAGAGATTGTAGTCCAAAGTCCAAAGTCCAAAGTCCGTGTGGTATGGTATGCATATAGAAGCTACAGAAAGTAGGAAAGTAGAGTACAGGGTGATATCGCCAGAAGAGAACAGCAAGCAGAGAAGTTACATGTCATCCAAGTCGTCATTAGCGTTCGAGGCACGCTTTTGCATATCTGACATTTCATACTCTTCCTTTCGGCCTGAAGACCCAGCACGCTCCCCAGCCGACATAGCAATCGCCTGGCGGCCAGTGTCAGAGGATTCGAGGAACTCGCGCAGGCGGCGCTTGCCTTCTTCCAGGGCTTGCTGGGAGGCCGCTTCAGTCATCTTCAGCATGGGACCCCACAGGTTGAGCTGGTAAGTGATGTATGCGCCAATAGCAAACGCAAATAGCAGGATAAAGTAAGCTGGGTTGCGGAGAACTGGACAGTACATCAGTAATACGAAAATGAAGGATTCATCAGTGAAAACTTACCAGCCCAGATTTCGTTCCAGCCAAGAGCCAGCAACAAACCGTAGAAATACAAGGGGACCTGTGTCATACCGCCGATGGCGCTCCGCTTGGCCTCGACATAGACACCGTCCGCGGCCTTCTTAAATCGTACAGTGAGCTCTTGGCGCTTCGCATCGCTAAGAATTGTCATCTCTTCTTCTAAACTCTTGCCCTCGTGTTCGTCCACACCCCCGATGGGGGCCAGATCCTCCTCGTCCGCAGGTGTCGCGGTGCTTGGGGTGTGTCCAATCCATCGGTCAAGCGGGGGTGGGGCAGTAGTCCTTTCGAGGCGGAAACGAGACAGAAGAGGAATCACCGTCAAGGTAGACTCGCGAGCACGGGTGTAAATGCCCTCGATGTCATCAGTTGGGCGCCAGATACGTGGCACGCCGGCTTCGTCGTAGCGGAACTTGTCCTCGAAGTTTTCCCGAAGTTTGAGGAGCAAGTTGCCCTCAATCATCTCCTCTTCAATCTTGGCGCGAAGAACACCCCAAGACTTACGCCGCAGTCGCCAAAGGCCAACATCGACCTCATCAATGCTAGCATCGAAGCTGCTCGCGCGGTCCGTGAATCTCCGCTCAGCGTCAAGAACAGTTTCTTCGAACAAGTTCCAGATCCGATCCCAGAAGTCCTTCTCGGTAGGTTTCTCCCCGTTCTCGGGTGCACCACCGCCAGCTCTTCCAGACCCGAGGGCATTGAACTCAAGTCCCACAGATTCACCCAGACGAGATTGAACCCACCGCTCAACGCGGGTGGCCAGACGTCTCATTTCATCGCGGCGCAGACGGGCACTGACCTCAGCCAATTCTTTCTTAAACAAAGAGAGCTCTTGCGTGTAGTTGCTCCAAGAAGCTCCATCCACCAATGTGGAGCGGGCGACCTCCTCGAACTTCTCCAATGAAGACTGGGTCTCCTTGGCGACGATTTCGGCGAAGTCGTAGCTACCGCCCTTCTTCTGGCCATCCTTGACAGCAGCGCTGACCGAATCACTGAAGTCGCGGATTCCAGACTTGTGAGCTGCCGACAACTGGCCGTGGAAAAGTACCTTGAGGCGGGTATCGACCTTGCCCTGAAGCTCGGCGCTTTTCCGCTGGTAAACGCCCTTGTGGTATCGGCTGGCTTCCGTCTCAAAACTTTTTAGCGTCTTGACGCGCGCAGCACGCATGGCAACACCAAGTCCCCCTAGGACCTCAGGCGCACCAACACGCACGGACTCAGCCTGCTTATCCTCAAATGCGGTGATCGCCTCATCGAAGCCGATCATTACCTCGCGCAGAATTTCGTCGCAACGGAATTGCGCAAGCAACTCCTGCTGTGTGGGCAAATCCAAGTCCTTATTATTGACGATTTGATCCCAAATTCCCTCCGCATAATGTGAGAATCCATCGGCCGGAATGCGGCGATGGTATTCAGGTAGGAAGACTCCTCCTTCGGAGAACTCGCCCTTTAGGGCATCCCTCTTTGGGTCTCGGTGACCTTCCCGGAAACGCAGGCCAAGCTTGTTTGCCTCCGTCACAAACTGGTCAGGCTGATAACCCTTGTGTGGCAGTCCGTAGAATTGGAAATCAAAGTAATCGTGAATCGTCGACTTTTCCAAGCCCGCAGGTTTCGATATAGTGTCCCAGAGACGGGAGAGGTCTTCCAATAATGTCTTCTGCAGGTTCTTGAGTGGTGTTGTACCAATGAAATCACGAATGACGAAGAATAGGAGGGACCGGTGAGTGGTACTGTAGAGAGATTAGCACCCGAAGCGCAAAGAGAAGCATATGATCGAAAGGACACATACTGTTTATCCTTTAGGAACAGTTGCAAGTTGACTTCGAACACGGTCTTCAACAATCCCATGTTGGCTCCCTGATACAACCCCACCTGGTGTTCCCAGATGTTGACAATGAGAACCTCGCTCGTCGCAAGCGCAAAGAGCGCACTCTTGCGCTCGAAGTCCTGATCCTCGCCTCTCTCGCGACCGTCAGTTCCCTCCACGTCCATGACCAAGATGTTATCAGCCATGCGCTCCGCCGCCCCGGCATCGCCCTGCTTCTTGTTGTTCGAAAGCCAGATACCCTTGGTCGTTTGCCTTCTCTCCAGCTCCGACATCACGGAGAACTGGGTACCGAACAGGTGATTGAGCAGTGTGGACTTTCCGGTGGATTGCGAACCAAACACGGAGATGAGATGGTAATTGAAACCAGCCGACGTGACATTTTCAAGAGACAAATATTTGGACAGGTTGGGACTATAGTGATGTGATCAGCATTCAAGGGTTATAAATTAGATGAACCATAGCAGATGGAGGTGGCCGTACTTGAACTCCTTATTCTCATCAATGACCTGCACGCCGTGCTCATAGGAGGCAGCATCGCCTTCGGCGCCGATCGAAGCAAAGTGGCCATTTGAGAGAACCGGCGGCGCAGTTGGACTCCTTTCCAACCCTGAGGGGCGTCGTTCAGCCATGTTTATCTTCTGCTCTGTGTATGTTGAGGGGGAGAGGTGTTTGTGGCAGGAGCGAGTTGAAATAGCAAAGATATATTAGGACTTAGAGGGCCATGCAGGTGTAAAAAGCAACAGACTAATCGAACGGGGAAAAATAATTCAGGGATCACACGGTCGTTTCACGGGTTCATTGAGATGATCAGTCCCGAGGTCGATGTCCACCCGTGGGTTGGGGAAGTCTTACATAAACAAACCCCTTTAGCCCCGGCAACGTCACTTCTGGACCACTCTAGACTTATATGGTATTTTATCAACAAGATATTGAGATTTCTTCCAACGTTCTATTGATGGTATATCGTCACTAAGTAAAACCAATGCTTCTTGGCTATTTAGACCTCACCGGTTTCTGGCAGCAGATTCCCCCCCCCTCCGCGTCATGCAATCAGATGATAGAAACCGATGTATCTATTGTCAAATGTTCTTAATTTACATCATATACAGATTTCAGGCAGTTAAGTAAATACAAAAGGTTATCTAAACTCATGGTGGTGGCACACCATCTGACCAGTCCAGATTCCAGCCCTGATCAAGTCCAAGGTCAACACTGTGGTTTGGCCACATATACTGCCCAAAATCATCGAACAGACCACTAAATGCGTTGAGCTCTAGGCCAACATATGGGTTTGTCACTGTTTCACTCCTCGAAAGCCATGACTCGTCTGGATATCCAGGCCCCATCGTGGGCGTGAAGGAAGCATCATTTAAGGCATCAGTGTTGGTGCTCGGTGCACATTCAGGGTCTGACATCGGCGGCGTATAGAGCTGAGTAGGACATTGCTCTGAGCAGGAAGCTTCGGTCCCTACGTTGTCTGATACTACTGAGGTCGGCTCCTTGGCTTTTGGGCGACCTTTGGAAAACTTGGTTCCCGCCCCGACAGTAATAGTACCAAAATAGGGCACGGTAATTTTGCAGCTCGAGAGGCTGCTCCAATCGCGCTTGAAATCTTTGGTATCGTGGATGGCGCGGAGAATGTTTGCAGACTCGGCAGCAACTGAGCCTCCCAGCTCCGCTGCCGCCTGACCAAGGATCCCAATGACCTTTCTTACCATATCCCAATCTTCTTCATCTTGCTCTTTACTTTGATCTGGATTCTCGTCGGAATAGCCTTGCAGGTGTATTATCAAAAGAAGACATAGCGTGAAGGCCATAAAGTCGATCATTTTGCACAAATAGGGCTTGATGTTAGATCGAAGGACCTTGTACAGGACGAGCCCTTCTCTTGCGGATTGAATCGCGATCGTGTGGCAGGGACGGAATCGAGGCTCATGGGGAGATTGCAGCATCAGGGGGAGATGGAGAAAAGCACGTAGTAGCTTGAGCATGAATTGCAACGGGACCCTCTCAATATAGTGTTCCCGTTTCTCATAGTGACAAGGCTCTGCGGCTTGAAAGTGACTTGGCATGGATTCCCAAGAATTCTGCAGCTCTTGATCCAGTCGTAATGTTGCTTCGAGAGTCATCTTGGAAGGGTCTTGGTTTCGGTCAACCATATGGCCAGTGATAATGCCAATGCGCGACAGGTATTCCTCGGGAGCTGATAGATTTGAATTGAGACGTTGCTCCATCTGTGGCAAAAAGAATTGATCGCTGATACCATAAGGCAGGCCAAGAATCAAACTCAGGAACCGATCCGATATTGCCAGGGAACACCAGATTTTTAAGCGCCTTTGATATAAAGAGTCGCCTGGCTTTGGAACCTTAGTGGACATATGCATGCCAGCTAAATGGGCAAACTCGATTGCCCGACGGATCACCAGCCAAGCTTTCCGGAGCCGGCCATCAGTCAAATGAACCCTATGAAGTAACATCTGACATTCTATACCGGGTAGGGTAGCCGCGAAGTTGTCATCACGGACGATTAGACGGTCCACCATCTCAATGCATTGATCAGAGAATTTTTGAGGTTCAAAGGGCACGGTTAAAGTATTAAAGCCAAATTCAGACGGGGCATGAACTGCGCTGATACTGAGGCACATGAGTACCTTCGCGACTTCGGCGGGAGCCACTAGATTATCGCGACAATTTTCATTGAAAACGAGTCTGTCGGCATGTTGATCGAAGAGCTCCGGGAAATGATCTTGCCACAAGAAGCAATGGAAGGACGCGTTGATAATCTTATTCATATCCTCTAAGGGAGGTAGAAGTCTCATGAGTTCTGCACGCACCGCTTTGGCTTTTGGCGACATGTCCTGAACACCCGCGAATTTATCATTATTCGACGAGTCCTCTTGGCGGCTCACGAGATAGTTGTCAAACAGTTGTAGTATCGGCGCATTGCAAATCTGGTCACTAGAAGGGCCTAGTTCGTCTGGCTCAGTATCTAGCGGTCTTGAATGGCCTTTTATACCGTCCGCTGGCTAATGTTAGTCATGCGACATCAATCCACACGCATCCGGGAGATACCAACATTGTTTTATTACATGGTGCTCACAAGGCGGAGCGTTAGAGTCCCGTTGGTCTAGTCGCTTGGTCAGCCCCTCCACGAGGTTCTCCAGGTGTGCTACTCGCTCGCGGAGACTGTATGGCTGTTCGCCAAGTTGGGAGTTCCGCTGGTAGCCGGATAATGGAGGGGTAACAACCGCATGTTCTTGATCAACACATTTCATGCCTCTGGACCGACACTCATTACAAATTTCTGGACGGTTGGGTTGAAACGTGCATCGGATCTTACGTCGCCGACCTATAATTGAACGCTATTAGCGCAGGCATATCAAATGTCTATTGACACATACACTCTGTGCAACTTCTAGTTCCCTTTCTCATCCGCTTTCGCGCCGGTTCTTCGTCCGTCCAGGGTTCCATATTAACCAGTACAGCGAAAAAGCAAGTCTAAGGTCCTCTGTCCACGGACGTCGTGTTGCTAAGTCGGTCAGATCAGTCGTTGCAGGTTGTGCAAGCAGGGTCCTTTGGCGAATGGTCTCTGGAGGAAGACAAGAGAAAGGGGCACAAGAACTCTGAAGATCCAAGGCAACCTAGAGCTCAAATCAGTCCCACGTAATCTTAAACAAAAGAACAAAAAGGAACAGTTGGATAGTTCCCATAGATGTTCGTCCGTCAAGTTCGGCCGAAGTGCCCAGGTGGTGCGACATTTTCGCCCGGACCAATCAGATGCAATACACTATTTCCGTTAAGTCCGTCCACTTGTCTACCATACAACAAGTACAACATATGGGTACAAATGTAGTTTAGGTATGTATGTTGTATACTACCTATGTATGTAGGTATATACCATCTACAACATATACGTGTTGAGGATTCATTCACAGCACTATTTATTCCATGATATAACTTTTAACCCCTTGTAATCCACTGTCCATCTCCGTGTCGGTCTACCAAGCACCGAGAGGCTTCAAGTAATGGATCATATCCGCTGCCTGGAGTTTATGGTAGTTCTGTCCAGGGTGGTAATGATTCCACCAAATACAGGACGTGCCATTTTCATTCAAACAAGTGGCATTCGGAAATCCATATGCCTGAGGATCGTCTAGGATCTTCGGCATAAAGGACCAAGTATCGTAAAGAACGATAGTAGTCTACGATCATGTTAGTTTTATATGAAAAAAAAATAAAAAAAACCATCCATGGATGGTAAGGGACCTCAACATACGCCAGTATGACTCGACTTGAATTCATTGATCATTGATTGAAGGCCGTTATTGTAAGCCTTCACCCACGTAGCATACGTTTTAACGGCTTCCGGCCCCTCTTTGATGATCATAGGACTCCGATCTGTAGGCGGGACATTCAGGAAAAGGAACTTCCGTCCGCCAGATGCATATATCTTTTCAATGAGACGTTTGTACTGTGCCATTAATGTCGGCACAAGTATACTAGGTTGGGTGTTTTGATGGCCCCAGCCGATGCTACAAATTGAAAACATTAGAACATAGCAGACAATGGTGTTTGGAGGAGCGATACTCATTGATCCCAATCCAGAATCCAAACACCGCATTATCTGAAGACCACGGCGCATATATAGGCTTCTCGCCATATGCCAACTCGAAGTCCCGGACTTGCGATGTCACATCCTTAACCTTAGTATCGACAATAGAGTTGTGGATTGTTGCTCCCCCAACGGCGAAGTTGTAGCTCAATACCGGCGAAGTATTGTATAGAGTAGTTAGGTATCCGACCCAATTGGTACCACCACTCGTTGTACCGGTCCCTATTTGGCATTGTGAGGATCTCAATCCTACTTGTTCAGGTGGATAGTACTCACCTAGTGTCGGGTTTCCCATCGGGTTCATCGTAGATGGCTGTGTGCCATTGACAGCGAACTCGGTCTGGGTGTAGGAATCTCCACTGTATAGTTCATTAAGCTTCTCTCCGATCAATTGATACAACACGATATCATACAACGTAAAAAGGTAAGTCAGTGCACCTTGAGCTTGCGAGGGCGTCGCAGCAACTGTTGCACCGCCAGCCATAGGACCAACATCGTCTCGATCCTTCATGGTATATAATATGAAAAGGTCAAATATCTCCGCAACTTCGAAGGGAATAAACAGAACTGCAGGAAAGCCCGCTACACATGCGCCTATAGCTTCTCCTTAAATATATGTTGGCTCGTGTTTCCGTTCCTCCGGTATTTCTTGTGGAGCTCTTCCAAATATATTTAATATATCATCCTTTGATTGCGCTTCTCTGATTGGTTTGTAGGTGTTCGATGTTACCACTGGGTAGCAAGGACAGCACCAATGAAAGTGAACTGTGTAAGCGAACGCGGTCTGATATCTGGATTAATTATATGAAGTATGATCTAGCAGACCTAATAATGTTGGAAATGTATGGCGATATGGAACTAGATGATCCAATGAGAGATCTCAACACCACTGCGCACCCAAACCAGTTCAAGGGCGGGATCTTAGTGGTTTGGTAAAACTATCTGCGGTTTGGGCATAAGAATAACCTAACGCTGTAAAGGCTAGTCCCCATCTCCGAGATATAGAGATCTTGAATGCTTGATTAGCGGAGTACGATGTATACTTCTTAGTTCTATCCCCGCACCCGGTGTCGGAGGAGAGGAGTCCGTGATACTAAACTAATACTAGTGTGCCCCTATTTCGAAGCGAAGGATTACTGAGTCCACCAAGCATTTGGAGAGGTGAATGGGAGAAAGCAGTATTTATTATGATGGATAGCTTAGAATTTGAGTGGATCTTGGCAAGATCATGTTAGCGGAGCACCACATCGTGAGAGTGCTGCGAGGTGCTGAAGCCAATAACAGAACTCAGCCCGTTTACACCACCATATGGTAAACAATATACTATGAGCCCGTAGAGGGGCTGAGGGGCGATAAGCTAGAGGACACGGAAAAAGGGAAGCCGTCTGTACCCATTGCAGTGGTTGCTTGATTTCAATGTCTGACTTCGCCCACCATATATGAGAATGTGTAGCGTATTCTTAAGCGGGATGGGCGAATTGCAATTACCAATAGAAGTGGAGGAAGTTGCGTGAATTAGACGTTGATGTAATTCGATCATGTCCACAGGTATGCACCTAGCTTCTGCTTTTATGGGATAGACTGGAAATGAGGGTGGAGCAGTGAAATATTGCGTACACATTGACTTGAACTTGACTGGAATTATATATGAGCCTAGAAAGAATTTGGTCTGAATACATTTTCACGGGAGTGGAGAAATGAAGGAAACTCTGACTACATCTCCAAGACAGTAGAGGTACATGAACAAGATTCAAGCGAAAACTCCGGTTTACCCCCGGATTCCTCGTGCTGATTCCCGCGCTGTGGAATAAAAGGTGCCAAAACAAACATGATGTTAAAGAAAAGGGGTTCATAATACAAGGGTCAGACAATTAGCTTGCCTGACCATGGGTGTGAGCGGACCATTTACTCGACGACACGGGTAATCAGACCAGTGGCGACGGTGCGGCCACCCTCACGGATGTTGAAGCGCTGACCGGGCTCGGCAGCAACAGGGTGGTGGGTCTTGAGGATCATCTCAACGTTGTCACCGGGTTGGACACGCTTGGACATGTCGCCATCGGGGAAGCTCAGATCGCCAGCCTCATCTAGAGCATAGTTAGTATCCTTTATATCGATTTGATATCAGATCAATCAGTGGAAATTAGACATACCAGCAGTACGAATGTAGACCTGGGGGCGGTAGTTGGAACCGAAACCAGTACGGCGACCACCCTCAGCCTCGGTCAAAACATACATGGACACGAGGAACTTGTTGTTGGCCTTGGTGCTGTTAGGGGCAGCAACGACCATGCCGCGGCGGATGTCCTCACGGCGGATACCACGGAGCAGCAGACCGGAGTTGTCACCAGCACGGGACTCGTCACAGGACTTCTTGAAGGTCTCAATATCGGTAACCTTGGTCTTGATGGGGTTACCAGAGTCGGTGGCACCGACAATTTCAACCTCAGTGTCCTTCTTCAGGAGACCACGCTCGACACGGCCAGAGACAACAGTACCACGGCCGGGGATAGAGAAGACTTCCTCAACGGACATAAGGAAAGGCTTATCCAGATCGCGCTCGGGTGTGGGGATCCAGGTGTCGACGGCCTTCATGAGCTTCTCAATCTGCTCAGTACCAATTTCAGGGCGGCGTTCCTCGAGGGCGCAAAGGGCAGAGCCGAAGATGATAGGAGTCTCCTCACCCTCAAATCCGTAAGAGGAGAGCAGCTCACGCATCTCGAGCTCGACGAGCTCCAGCATCTCAGGGTCCTCGACAGCGTCGACCTTGTTAACAAATACAACAATCTTCTGGACACCGACCTGACGAGCAAGCAGCAAGTGCTCACGGGTCTGGGGCCTATTGCGTGGTTTGCGTCAGCACACTCTTCAAGCTAGATTTTTAGACTGGGGGCCGTACATCTGACCATCGGAAGCAGCAACGACGACAATGGCACCATCCATGTTGGCAGCACCAGTGATCATGTTCTTAATGTAATCGGCGTGACCAGGGCAGTCGACGTGAGCGTAGTGACGGTCCTCAGTTGCGAACTCAATGTGGGCAGTCGAGATGGTAATACCACGCTTGCGCTCCTCAGGGGCCTTATCAATGGAGGCATAGTCGAGGAAGTTGGCAAGGCCCTTAGAGGCCTGGTACTTGGTGATGGCGGCAGTCAGGGTAGTCTATGGGCGGACGGGGTTAAATTTCATGTTCGGAGGGCGGAGATGTCGGAACGAGTCGCAAATAGCTAAGCTTACCTTGCCGTGATCGACGTGACCAATGGTACCTAAACAATAACCTTTTAGCATGAAGGTGGATTATGCGCCAGAGACAGGAACTTACCAATGTTCACGTGGGGCTTGTTACGCTCGAAAGCAGTAGCCAAGCCACGGCCGGCGACCTTGTTGCTAAAGACATGGTGGACGGGGTTGACGGTAGTTGGACGCAGCAGGGAGGACCGGCTAGTGCGCGCCAGGAGGTTCAATGAACGAGAGATGGTCGACATCTTGGTTCAATCGAAACAAGAACGATGGAACAAGAACAAAAAAGAAAGATTGAGGAGATGGAGTAAGGATGGGAGAGAAGGAGCCCAGATCAACACCAAATTTTCTAGTAAGATGGCTTCCGGGACGGATGGATCCCCAGGGCGGCTTAGTCATCAGCCAATCACAGACCTCGAATTGCGGACAGAAGTTAACTAGGCACATGTAGAGGTTGAACATGGGATATCAATTTTGTGTATGCTTTTTGGTGATCAGTGAGGCAATTATGCCTTGATGCGGATGCGGAGGGCAATTGTCTTATCTTGTAGCTCTCCAGTGCTACTTCCGAGATATGTACAAGTGGCATCAAGTATCATGGCGCCAACACATTCAATTTTGGAATAGAGGCCCCGGGGTCTAACAGTGATGACAAACAGCGCTATACAACCTCCTGGGCTTCCAAGGTTGGAATCGACGCCATGTTTTAGAGTTCAACGCCATATAATATACACGTGACCAATCCTCTCTGCTAGATATTCTTCTGTGCAGTAATCTTGAGTTGCTTCCCCGGTTCCCCCTCCATTGCCTTGGTCTGAGTTCCACCGGCCTCTCTGATTGTGTCCAAAACACTCTGCATGACCTGTTTGATCTCATCCACCGTGGGCTTGCGCTTGCGCTTCTTGGTAGTCAGTAGGATTTCCACCCTGCGGCCTTTCTCCAAGAAGGTCGAGAGTTGTTTCAGGCGATGTGACAGATCATGAGCATCGATTGCCCAGTTCAGTTCAATTTGTTTGAATGTAATCTTGGATGAGCGAGCTGACTTTGCTTTGGCCTTTTCAAGTTCTCGCGCTTCTTTCTTATTGTAGACCTTGCAAACCGGCGGGTTGTCATGGTCTCCTTCTTGCACCTGGAGAAGAAAGAACTCGGAGTGATCAAAGCTTCCAAGGACATCCTCCAGTCTGGTCGGGGGGTCGAGGTCGCCTTCATCGTTCACAACTTGGACAAATGATGAACGGATAGCTTCGTTTATCGGGGGCTTTTCGACGGGTGGCCGGTATCCTCGAAGCTCTAGGCAACGGGATTGTTGAAAGAATCGAGTCTGGGGAGCATTCTGAAGCGGCCTGAACGCAAGAATCCCAACTCTGGAGGTGCGAACGGGTGCGACGAAGATCTGGCGTAGGGCCTGGGCGGATGATATGAGACCGCGTGTGTGGTTCATATTGCCAGCTGGTAGCGGGAAATATTGCAGGAGCCGTAGACGGGCGGCCAGCTTGCCACGAAAGGAAAATGTAGGGTTCGCAATGATAAAACGCATAGGCAAGTGGATGGGACGCTAAATATGGGGAAGTCAAATACGTATTAATGCAAACATGACAAACAGCAATGGGGCCCCCGGCATACCAACTTTGGAAGGTGATGCTTCCGGCCAGATAATCTGACCCAGGACCTAGGTAATTCATGATGCCTGTACATACGTAATTATCTCAACAGATACCTATTAAGTGCGTAGCTACAACATCCGACGTTCAATATATAGTCTAAATCAGTTGCCTTAATACAGGGAAAATGGGAGTCGGGACATGCGGCCAATCATCCCATCAATTACTCCTCCCACTAGTAGTACATGCTAACAATGCTTTGAAGCTCTACTCTCTCTGCTCTGTAGGAAGGTGGATATACTCATATTGTTTTGTTATATTTCGTGTACTCCATATAACACTCAATTCTGCAAGATGTAGTTTTCACTGCTAACTTATTAAATTGCAACCCACAAAATTGCGACATTGCTTGTGTTACTTCGCTGGAGCGTTCGTATTTTTCTTGATTGTGAGAAAGAAAAAGCCCCATTTCAGACTTAATAGATGAGACAGATGTTGTGATCTTAATCGTTTCCTATGTGCTTGAGTCTTGGAAGTTCTCCTGAGGTATGTACCATGTACATCCATGCATGCATCGACGCCACATCTGCGCCACAACCATGAAACCCTGAATCTCCTTTCTCTCCTGACAATTTTACCTCTTTACATTTATCCACTTTTCTCCCCCTAAACTGGCTTGGTGTTTTTGGAGGATATCGGGATCAATGGTTACTTGCTTGTTTCATTCTTCCTCTTAACCTGGTACGATCGTTCAGCCATTCTTGCGCCAGCGACAAACGCCACCTGTCACTACACCCTTATAACCGATAACTGCTCGAATGTCGACTGGAGTCGACATTCGAAACCACAACAGCAAATCTGACTACATAGATTCGGCCACCCGCCACCGCTCCATATCCCGCAGCGACGGATCTGCCATCCTACAGTCTACTGCGTCCAGTCAGTCCTCCGACAAAGAAACCGTCAACATGGCACAGACCCAGAGATCGCGTTACTTGAAGACAGGCGCAATCATCGCCTTCATTTTTATGGTCCTGGTGTGGCTCTCCCCGTCCCAGCCGAGCGCTTCACATCTTACCACCGGTTGGTGTTCCCCTTACGCGCTGGCGTTTGCAGAACTGATTATCTAGCAGAGCAACCACCTTCAAGCAGTGGCGTGTCCACTTCGAAATGCACCAAGCCATTTGATTCGTCCAAGCCTCTTATTCAGTATGCTCTTATGATCGATGCTGGCAGCACTGGGTCCCGGATTCATGTATACCGATTCAACAACTGTGGCCCTACACCAGAACTTGAGAACGAGGTCTTCGAACAAACAAAAAAGAAGAGGGGAGGCTCTGGTCTCAGCTCCTTTAGGGAGGATGCCGAGGGTGCAGCTCTGAGTCTGGACCCTCTTATGGATGTCGCTGTGAAGTCGGTTCCTGAGGAGTACAGGTCATGCTCTCCAGTTGCCGTCAAGGCCACGGCCGGACTTCGTCTTCTTGGTCCTGAAATGAGCAACAAGATCTTGGAAGCCGTTAGACACCGCCTGGAGACCGCCTACCCCTTCCCCGTTGTCTCCAGGGAGAAGGGCGGTGTTCAAATTATGGATGGTTCAGACGAAGGTGTCTACGCTTGGATTACAACCAACTACTTGTTGGGCAAGATCGGTGGCCCGGATGAGACTCCCACGGCTGCCGTCTTTGATCTGGGTGGCGGTTCCACTCAGATTGTCTTCCAGCCTACCTTCGAGCAGAGCAAGGCTGGTGGTATGCCGGAGCACCTCGCCCCTGGTGACCACAAGTATGACCTCAAGTTCGGTGGCCGCCAATTTGAGCTATACCAGCACTCTCATCTTGGATACGGTCTCATGTCTGCTCGCGAGGCTATGAACACCGTGGTCGTGGAGGCGATGCTAGCCCAGAGCCCCAAGGACCTGTCCTGGGTTGACCAGCCCATCCCCAACCCCTGCATTGGCCCAGGAATGCAGAAGGAAGTTGAGCTAAAATTCCCTGCTGATCATCCTCTTGGGCCTAAAGTCAAGGTGACCATGGTCGGGCCAAAGGACAAGTCCATGGGACCCCAGTGCCGTGCTATCGCCGAGAAGATCTTGAAGAAGAGCGGGGAGTGCAAGCTTGCACCCTGCTCTTTCAACGGTGTCCACCAGCCCTCTCTCTCAAAGACTTTCGCCCGAGAGGATGTGTACATCTTTTCTTATTTCTTCGACCGCACGGCTCCTCTCGGAATGCCGGAATCTTTCACTCTGGATGAGCTTAACCAGCTGACCGCCACCGTTTGTGCTGGCGAGAGCGAATGGAAGGCCTTCGAAAGTATCAAGTTCGAGAATGAGGATAACGCACTCGTGCAACTTCGGGATCGTCCGGATTGGTGTATGGACCTCAGCTTCATGATGGGTCTGCTGCACACTGGTTACGAAATGCCCTTGTCCCGCGAGGTCAAGATCGCTAAGAAGATCAAGAACAACGAGCTGGGCTGGTGTCTTGGTGCGAGGTTAGTTCAATCCCTTCCCATCTCTTTCTAATCAGTATACTGATCTGCTGCAGCTTGCCTCTTCTGAGCCAGGAATCCGGCTGGACTTGCCGTATCAAGGAAGTCGTCTAAAAGATGAGACGGAGAAACGCAAAATTATTCCTTTTTAATAATGTCATTCGGTCATAGTGTATGATGGGTTCATGCATATATAGAGATCCGCGATATGCTCGTGTTTTGTTTTGCTATTATCTTTTCTTCTATATCCGTTATCTAGACTTGAATTCTGATGGTTTGCATACATACATAGGAATGAATGTATTTGTCTTTGTGTGTGCGATTGGTTTGGAGCCACTTCTGTAGAGGGAAAAAAAGGAATGCATTAATTAGACGCTAAATGGTAACACGGAGCCCACGATTATGCAAATGTCAAGCCAGTAAACGCCATGATTGAATCAAGACCACACATATCGACCGAAAGTAAGATAATGCAACCCAACACCAAATCGAACAAGCGTTTACTATGCCATCTCCTCGATAGATGGCTTATCCGTATTCGACTTCTTACCCTTGCCTCCCATAAGCTTCCCAATGATATCCGAGTCATTCATCTCCTGAGGGGCTTTCCCAGCCCCAGTGGCACCCTCAGACCCTTCGTCATCACTCTCCTCATCACTCGAAGAATCATCATCGCGCTTCTCTTCCAAAACCCCAAGACCGAGATCCTAAATCCCGTTAGCAAACTCCATCCCAATCATCAACATCAAAATCAATAAGCCTTACCATCTCAATATACTGCTCCCCATTCTCGTCGGCATTATCAAGAACCAGATCCCCAGCCTCCCCAGCTTCAATCTGCCTCTTCAAATCATCATTTGCATCCTTCATCTTTGGCAAGAAAGCGTTGAGCCGCGACAAAAGTCCCGAATCGCCTTTAATGCGATGTATGCGCGGTTTCGGGCGGCCGGCGATGTGAGGTAGTGAGGAGGATGGATCAGAGGTATGCGCGTGGGTGGTCGACTCTGTGGTACCATTCATTTCTTGATCAGAATGTTCTTCGTCTTCCCTTTCGCTCTCGCTATCATCCCCTGAAGAAGAGCCTGAAGAGGAGGTTGGGTCGGAGTCGGAGGATTGAGCAGAGTTGGCGCGCTGTCGACGGGCCGCGGTACGGTCTGCTAGGTTTAGGGTCTGCGGAGAGGGATTGCTTGCAGCAGCCTCGGATATCGTCGTTGCGTTTGGCATAGTTTGGATGTTCCTTCGAGGTATGCGGTTGCTGGGAGTTGCAGAGATTTTTGGGAGATTGCGATGCGCTGATGTGGGGTTTAAGGGCTGGAAGGCGTTCTGGCAAGATATTTCGAGATTTTTGTTAATGCTAAGTTTGATCTCAGTGTCCGTTAGCCCGCGGGTATTGTCTGTGTCTGGGAAGACTGGAAGTTGGCGAGTCTGGTTGAACTTTTTTTTAGGTGGAGAACTGATAACGAATAAGCTTATCTGCTATCGAATCCATGGATGATGCATGTGATCTACATCACCTGGGCAGCATCAAGATAATTTCAACCCGCAGTTTAGACGGAATTAGGTACAAATAGGTAGATGGCAAGGGTATTCAATCGCTATAATTCCTCTAATGATACATGTTATTATTGCAGGGTAGGTTTAAGAATAAGCCAGCGGGTAAAAAAAGCCTCCCTGTCTTTTGATACATGGCAAAACATCTGCCAAAATCATCGGCTCCGGTTCCTTCTGCGACTGCGACTTCGTCGTCGACTTGGACTTCGTCGTCGACTTGGGCTTCGACGTCGGCTACGACTCCTTCAACGACTAGGAGTTCGTCGACGAGGTCGGCGATCATCCACTTCCTTCTCTTTTTCTTTTTCTTTCTCCTTCTCCTTGTCTTTTTCCATGCCAACCTCAAAATCTCCCTCTTTTGCTTGAGCCGGATCCTTATCTCGTTCAGATACAGGTTTGTAACGGTCAATGTCAGCTAACCGGGGTCGCTGTTCTCGCTCTCGCTCTCGTTCTGGAGAACGGACCCGACGGCGAGGTGACTTGCTCCGGTTACTGGTGGAGGGCACATAGCGGTCAATATCTGAGAGTAGGAGAAGGCGAACGACGCCGAGACCGAGATCGCCTTCGAGTAGATCGAGATCGTGACCGTCCTCGGTCACGAGCACGACGGCGAGAGCGTGAGCGGCTGCGAGAACGTCGGCGTACGGGTGAGCGAGAGGGCCGACTGCGCCGAGGACGATAATTGTCGTGGTCTCGGTTGCGGCTGCGGTCTCGGTCTCGGGATCGCGATCGATCCCGTATTCTCTCTCTATCGCGGCCAATACTGCGGTCTCGGTCACGGCGGCCAACTGAGCGACTGCGACTGCGACTGCGACGGCTTGGTCTGTAGCTTCCACCACCTCGATCATCCCGGAAGTCGCGGTAGCCACGGCGCGCATCCATATCACGATCTCGAGACCTCACAGAAGTATCCCTAGACCGTTCACGTCGACGATCTGTGTCATAACGCGATGTGCGCCGTCGACGCGAGCGACTGCGACTTCGATCCCGAGTCATATGTCGGGACCGATCACCCCGGTCAGCAAGAGAACCACGCCTCGCGTCAGAATCTCGGGATAGGCTGGCTGCTCTAGTAGAGTTATTGGAGAACCTAGAATCATTGGCGCTCTTAGCCGGCCCCAACGTTGATACTGGCGGTTTCAGTCCATTTTCAATAGCCTCGGCTTCTTCAAAGTCAAACTCAGGCTTCTGTCGAGCCTTGGCTGCAAGTTCTTCGCCTTCTTTCAATAGCATTTGCAAAGCAGCCTCCTCAAGTGACTTCTCATCCACAAGGGGCGCTAGCACAGGAGTGGGAGCATTAGACGCAGATGACTTCTCATGTTTCGAATCCCGGGGCCAAGGGGATAAGCCACGGTCAGAGCGATAGGCCGGAGAGCGATCACGGAAACGGTCTCTGTCTCGAGTTCGACTGCGGTCGCGGTCCCAGGCTCGATATCGCTCCCTATCTTCTCGCCTTCGTCGCTCATATCTTTCATCCCGCTCTCGTTCTCTCTGCTCGTCGAGAATCCGCTGCTCTTCGCGTTGGCGTTCACGATCAGCTCGCCTCTGTTCATCAATTTCCTTTCGTCGGGCCCGATCTTCTTCATCTTTCTGTCGTTCGAGTTCACGCTTCTTCTTGCGTTCTTCATCCCTGACACGTTTTTCCTCTTCCTCGATCTCCCTCTGTTTGCGCTCCTCCTCGCGCCACACTTTTTCCCGCTCCTTCCGCTGGGCGCTAACATAGGCTTCGTAATCTGCATCGGTTTTGTTCCCTAACTCGAGTTCACGCGCGGCAACTTCCTCCCCAACGTCCTGGCATCGGATCTCACGAACAGATTCGAGGATAAAATCCAGGTGTTTGGAGGTTAATTGGTCGATAGAGTCCTCCACGCTCTTGTAGACATCACCACGGTCCACCGCGCCCTCAATAAGCGTCGCTGCTTTTCCTCTTTCGCGGGACAGCAGTGCTGGCTCGCGATCGATCTCTGACTCTGCAAGTGCGACCAACTTGTTGGTAAAATCGGTTCGAAGTTCCTGTTCAAATATGATTAGCAGAGCGCAGAAAAGCATGTGAATAATATCTCATACCCCTTCATTGAAATCAGCCCATATCTGTTTACGAACACTATCAAAGCCACCCTTCTTCTTGAATGAATGTAGGAGTTTGTCAATGACTGCATGTTGCGCGGCAGACAAGGGAAGGTCATCGGTCTTGAACTTCTTGCGCTTCACACTCTCAATGTCAATAGGCCGCTTAGCCATAGAATGGGCATCATCTATCCCGTGAGAATCGTCCATTGCCTCATCAGAAGGCATAGTAACACGACTGTCCTGGACGAGAGACAGATTCAAAGTCGCGCGAGTGATAAGCGATAACAACTGTGACCGGAAGAATTGTTGTTCCGTGATTGGGAACTGCGGCCCGCTGATTTGCTTCAACTTCGTCTCTCCTGTACTATTGCGACGGCAACATCCAACTCCGCCTCCATTTACCCCGGCCGCTGTGGTGTTGAATTAACCAATCCACCCATCCGCCTTCTTGATCCTTTTTCCCGGATCTCCCTCCGCACTCGAATTACAACCACAACCCCGCGCCCGTCCGCGATCATGGTTCACAAAGTACTCTTCTGGAGTGGCTTCGGTACGTGACATACCCTTCCCTGGCTTTCAATATATTATATAAATATGCTACTTGGTAGCAGTATTGTTTGACTTTTTCATATGGTCATTGGAACTAACCGCATTGATCCCGCAGGCATTGCCGTCCGCCTCTGGCAACTCGGTATCGAGATGCGTCCGATCCTCGCCAAGGAATCCCTCTGGGTCTACCCTCTTTTTGCCGGTGTTGGTGGAAGCTTTGGCTACTGGCTCCAGGGTGTTGAGAGCAGACAATTGAAGATGCTTGCACAGCGCCGCGAGGCCATTCTTGAGAAGCGTCGGCGGCGGGATGAGAAGCCCGAGGGTGGTGCCCTGGCTGCTGCATCATAAAGCAAAGAGCTCTTATGATTGAGATTCGTTGCGTGTATGCGTTTTTCTATTTGTACCAAAATTCAACCGGTTTGATATCAGTATTCGGGGTCTTCGCATTTAGTGGACAATTCTTGCCACAAATGCATTGGCATTTGTTATCTTTTGATCTGTTCTACAAAAAAATTTGGATAAGAATAGTCGCATAAGAATATGTAGTCTTCAATCTGTCCATTCCTTTTTTTTTTTTTAATTTCACGGGGTATAAATCCCGAAGTAGAACGTTTCCAGGGTTGATATCGACCCATCCATCCCGAGGTCACGTCTGAGGCGTCATGAGTCAGCAAGGAGTGGGTGCCCGGCGGGTAGGCTCCCCGGGGTCGAGTACATCATCAACTCCGCTCCATAGACACCTACTCATACTGCTCTCGTCATTCATTCAATCTTTTCAGTTTGTACACTCTGTAACTTAGCCGAGCTCCCCGGTCCTTCTCGGGTATTTTCTTTCTCTGCATCGCGATGCTTATTGTCTGTCTTTGAGAAAGAGTCCGATGCCGAGACTTCGTGGCATAGATGGATAACCGCGGCTCCTTTTTCTTCTTCTTACTGGTGTTCTACCTTCTCCTCAGTTCTCAGTCTCGACCGCCATTGATCGATGAAGATCGGGCACGGCAACGTGAGCTTGATCATGAGCGACAGGTCCTTCGGCTGTTGAATGGGTCAAAATATGGCGACTTCGATCCGCCCGCCAACCGATGGCTTCCTTTTTCGGGCTTAAGGGGAAATGACAGCTATGCTTGGGACCTTTTCCCTCAGGTCAAAGGCCTGGCTCGCCACCAGTTACAATCAGCGGTCTTAAATGCCGGATTAGAACCCCCGGATGGTCTAGAACACCCCGCCATCTCGCCTACGTTGAACTTGACCAAGGTCCTGCTGCCAGTATATCGCAACTCGACAGGAAAGCTTCGGGGGGACTGGGTTCGACGAACTGAAGGTGCTGAGCGCCGTGAGCCTCTGAACACGACAGCCATCGCCGAAGAACACGAATACTTCACCCACGAATTCAGCCATAATATTACTGGCAATGGGGGCACCTTTTACTTTGATCTTGAAGAGGGAGGTGGTGAAGAGATTCAGATGGGCGACGGACTTTTGAGAGAGATGCGAGCCAGTTTGACGGTCGAGAGCGAGGACTTCTGGGGAGTACCTGGTACATCTCGTTGTTTGGTGTCCACTTCCCAGACACCGGAAGTATCGTTTTGACTACGTCTAGTGAGAAATTTGGCGGCATCTTCTCGTTGCCACATTTCATGCTATCTTCTGACACTTACGAACTCTCCCATGAGCTTCTTCTAAAGTCGCTGTCAGACACCATCTCGGAGAAGCAAAATCGACCACCAACACTGTTCCCCTGGTCCTCTCTAGCAGGAACAGAGCAGATGGAGTTCCCTGCACCTAAATGTGAACATATCATCTACTTGCAGCAGCATCCAGTTATGCTCGAGGATGCCCCTGCTGACCGATTGTTATTGGAGCGTATGGAGCAAGAGCTCAGATATCCTATGGGAGCGCCTATCCCAGATCCTCCTCTTATGGTCATGTCTGCTGTTGTATTTTCCCCAGATTGCGGGTACATACTTCAAACGAAAGGAACCCCTGAGTTCCCTCCTTCTGATTCGCTATATGTGACTGGGCCCAAGCAGGAAGAGTACAGTAAATATGCAGCTCGTCTCATCTTTGTGGTTTCCGGTGTTTTTGTTGCACAGATCACCTTGCTTCTCCGACAGATCAAAGAGGCTTCGACTCCTTCTACCCGGAGTCGGATCAGTTTCTATACCATCGCATTGATGGCGCTCGGCGATGCATTTGTTTTGACGTTCATTGTTTTGGAACTATACGCGGCAGTATCTTTCTTGGTTCTGACCACTGCATCATTTTTGGCGTTCCTGTCGGTGAGTTATATTGGTATGAAATTCATGATGGAAATATGGGCAGTGCAAGAGCCAGAAAGAAGAGAGCAAGATCGTTCGCCCAATCCGCCAGGTCCAACTACTCGTCCTGGAACTTTGCCTTTGCCTGCCACAGCTCCGGAAGTGCGAGACTCAGGGGCGACCCCGATCATCTTGTCGCCCGACCAAGATGCCCCCGACGATGAGATGGATTCACCGCCGCCACCCACCCGGACCACTCCGCCAACTCCAAGGCAAATACGCAGCGACGTAGGAACGATGTACGCACGATTCTACCTTGCGCTGTTTGGCATGCTCATCCTGTCAATATGGGCTTTCCTCCTACCGAGACGGCTCGGCTCGATCTACACGCGCTTCCTGGCTGCCGTCTATCTCTCCTTCTGGGTTCCACAAATCTACCGCAATGTGATGCGAAATTGCCGCAAGGCGCTTCGATGGGACTTTGTTGCCGGCCAAAGTGTTCTCCGGCTCTTCCCATTCTTATACTTCCTCACAGCACGGGGAAACGTGTTGTTTATCCGCCCTGACTACACAAGCGCATTCATCATGACTGGATGGGTGTGGATCCAAGCTTGGATCCTGGTCAGCCAGGACGTTCTCGGACCACGCTTCTTTGTGCCTCGTGGCTGGGCGCCGCACGCATACGATTATCATCCCATGTTGCGCGATTTATCCGGAGCGGACGAGGACCTCGAAGCTAGTGGTGGCGTTTTGTCAATTGCATCTCTCCGGGGCGATGAGCGCGATCTGGTCAGTGACTCCAAAGATGACGACAAGCAGCGGAAAGACCGCAAGAAGGCCATATTCGACTGTGCTATTTGCATGCAGGATATAGAAGTGCCTGTCCTTCCCCCGTCTTCTTCTGCCTCGGGTGGAAGTAGCGTCACCGATGGGGCCTCAAGCATCTTGAGTCGACGGTTGTACATGGTCACTCCTTGTCGTCATATTTTCCACACCGCGTGTCTGGAAAGCTGGATGAGACTTCGTCTCCAGTGTCCGATCTGTCGTGAATCCATACCTCCTGTATAGCTTCTGTTGTAACGATATCATCCTCCTGTACACAGACCTGCTGTATTACGCTGTTGAGACTTGCGTGATCTAGCTGTGAATACATATCCGCCTAGATATATGGGCCATGATTTCTCTACAAGAAAATGAAAGAACAATCCATTCACATATACAGAACTCTTGTTGAACAGTACATCAATCCGTTTACGGATCGACAAATCTAAACGCTTTCGTTGAAGGAAATCGGTCACCATTGGCCATACATGACAATATAACATCACACTTTAAAAGAAAAAGGAATTCTCCACATCCAGCATAGGCAGGCATTCACAAACCACGAATCACAATAGTCTTTACGCTCTGCAGATCTAAGCATCGATGGTCTCTTTGTAGGCAGCCTCATCGAGCAACGCATCAAGCTCAGCAACATCAGCGACCTCAATCTCAGCGATCCAGCCCTCACCCTCGGGGCTCTCGTTGATGGTCTTAGCCTTATCCTCAAGGATGCTGTTACCCTTGATAACCTTGCCGGCGACAGGGGAGAGGACATCGGAGGCAGACTTGACCGACTCGACAGCGCCGACGGGTTCGCCGGCGACTATCTCGAGGTCGACCTCGGGAAGCTCTACGAAGACTACGTCACCCAAGGAGTGGGCGGCGTATTCAGTGATACCGATCTTGGCTGTAGAGAGTGCGTTAGTTACTTCGCTGCTCCATATCATGTATACTGCAAGACCATATACACCTGGCAGTCGGTTCAATGGGTCGAAGGCAGGTGTATGGGACCAATTGATCGGGTAGTAGTGGACTAACCAGTCTTGCCGCCGTCGGCCAGCTCAATCCATTCGTGCGACTCGGTGTACTTCTTCAGCTGGGCTATAATTGCGCCGTTAGTAAAATGTGACATCATAGAGCTTATGAGGGCATATTTGAGGTATTGCGATGCTTCATTGCCAGTCCAAATGTCTTGCACATCGTCCTGGACAGCATTTGACAGCATTGGGGGGTTCATGGTACTCACAGAGAGGGCTCTGGGAGAAGCTCCTGGTTCCCCGCGGAAAACGGAAAGCAGGCGAAACCTGGCAGGCAGAGGCAAGAGGCTTCTGGGAAAGGACCCGGGAAGCGAAGGGGCGGATGGCACGAGCGACGGAGGACATTTTGAGGTATAGAGGAAAGGAATTGGAAGCGTGGAAGGTGAAATGAGAAGAGGGGAGAGTTTAAGTAGAAGGGAAAGAAGGTGATGCGCTTCTCCGGCGGAGTTTCGTTGACGGCATTTCCCCGATAACGAAATGCCAAGACTTACGATAAGCAACGCGCTAACCTCGTCGGATTTTGCTGGCTTCAAATGGTCATTGCCTCATTTTTGTCTCTAGTTCGCGCCACCCCTCGATGCCATGTTGTACGAGTTGATTGCCATTGTATGTTCTGGTTCGATTGAAACTGTTACACTGACCCTGAAAGACATGTCTGGATTTGCTAACCGCTCTGCTAACAGGTCCGCCCGGG
Source organism: Penicillium mononematosum (assembly GCF_028829835.1). NCBI lineage: Eukaryota > Fungi > Ascomycota > Eurotiomycetes > Eurotiales > Aspergillaceae > Penicillium > Penicillium mononematosum. Next base: position 2,881,861 of record NW_026643272.1, on the reverse strand, counting down.
CAGCCTCAACGAGGTGCGAGAGTACGTCTGAATCAACACCGTCGTCGCAATCTCCATCATCCAAGCCTATCAGATACTAATATACATAATTTGCAGAATCGCCCGTAATGCTGGCACCCAAGTCATCCGCTCCGGCGGCGTCGTCCGCGGCTACACCAACTGGGGCGCCTTCCGTCTGCCCAGGGTCACCACGAAACACCAGGCCCGATACACCGAAGGTCACCACTTCATCATGCGCTTTGACTCCTCCGGCTCTGTTCAATCATCTATCCGCCGCACTCTCGGTCTCGACCCGCGTATGATCAACTTCTCCGTGGTCAAACTCGGCGACAAGCTCGAGGAGATTAAGGATATCGAGGGCAAGGTCGAGTGGAACAATGTTTCCACCATCACCGACCAGATCTAATTGACGCAATTTTTTTGACGGAAGTTTGATTGATTGTTGATATCAGATTTAGGAGCGTGACATGGATTTCAGCACTTTTCTTTTTGTTCTTTGTATTATTATGGCACGGGCATTGGGAACTGCCACTTGACCTATCAGCACAATCGGCGCATATTGTACAAAATACCAGTTTGATCTACAAGTCTATTTTGTGGCTGTTTACTTCATTTCCTGTTCCCTCCACTCTTCGGTGCTCCATAAAAGGTGGCAATGGCGAGCATGGCAAACAAACCATGAATCCGATAGCAAAGCTAAACATATATCTCCCTATTTGGGTTTATATATATCGATATGCTGCGCCCTCTAAACGCCACCATTGTTCGATTTATGTAAACCTAGGGAGTGAAGTGCTTCAACCGAAGTGCATTTCCTGCGCCTAATCAATCCAAAACACTAAATTTGGATTAAGCGTTCTATATATATGTATATAGATCCATACAGGGGTACAATTAATTTGTTTAAAATATCTACAGGGTACAGCCAAAGCATTCACCTCTACGTCTTGCCTAGGTAGAGCATGAGTCAAATGAGCCGAGGCACCGGCCGGTCCCGTCTCTTAGTCCGGGGTACGTGCCAATCCCATACATCCATTAGCAAATATCAAATTTATCACCTCTACTCCCCCCTGTACAATTCTACAGGGTTTCCGTTATATAGCGGAAGACTGTGTGAGGCCCAGCTCATTAACCCCATCTTCACCTACCACAATCGCAGGGAGGATCACCATCGGATGCAGGGACCGGTATTGTTGATTGGACAGGTACCATCGCCCCGTAAAGAATCAACCTTTGTCGACACAAAAAACTGCTTTGCACAGCTTGTACCTCTCGGGAGGAAAAAGAGCCCAGGTCAAAACGCCTCTCGCCTCTCGCCTCTTTTGCGCTATGTCTCCGCAACGCGGGGCCCCGGACAATGACGAGCTGACGTCCCCGCATTCCTTTGTTGAGTTGATGTCGCTGGAACGACTCGAAGATGCCTTTATCTCCTACCCCGACTCCGCCAAACCAGAAAAGATTGAGCGGTTCCGCTCTCTAGCAACACCTTACAACCCCGGTCAAGGAACGCGCTCGTTCGGCGGACATGTTTACGCCCAATCAGCCTATGCAGCGTCCAAGACCGTCGGTCCGGGCTAGTAATTCACGTAAGATTTTTTACACCAACGGCACCCAAGTAGACTCAAACTGACATAACGGCAGGATATGACGGGCACATTCATCCTGGGGGGACGGCTCGACACGCCATACGTGTACACAGTGCGACATATCCGCGATGGATTCATGTACAGCACACGAGCCGTCGACGCACGGCAAGCGGGCAGAATCTGCTTCTCGTGCATATGCTCCTTCAAGCGTGACGAGAAACAGCGTCTCTTTCAGCACCAGCCGGCATCAGCACAGGCGCGCTTCGACTCAATTCTCTCGGCAAAACGGCCAGAAGACCAAGACCCCAGTCCCAGCGTGGACGCAGAATGGTGGATCGAGGCTGTGCGACAGGGAAACATCTCCGAGTCCGAGTTTCCCGGTCTGGACGTGCGCAAGACCGATATGAAAGACTATAACCGCGCCGCGGATGTCAAGCAACATCCTGAGCGATATCGCCAGCTAACGCAGTACCGGCTCAAAGGATCACCGGACGAGGATCCTGCTGCGAGTCTGGCACAGATCCGAGAGAGGGAAGAAAATGGGGAATATGATAATCTATATGCGTGTGCGCATATGTATTCCAGTGATAAGAACTCGCTTCTTTTGATTCCACGCGCGCTGGGGATCAAGAACTGGACTGAGATGGCGAGTCTTACGCTTACGGTTATTGTGCATCAGCATGGGGAGGCCCTGCGGATGGTTGATTGGGACAGCATTGGTGATAGCGATGTCGGTCTGGATGAGTTGCCTATGAAGTGGTTCGTGCAGGAGGGGTGGACGCCTCGGGCTACGGAGAACAGGGGGACGCATGAGAGCCATCTTTGGAGCCCTGATGGCACATTGCTGGCGACTTCTTTGCAGGATAGTATGTTGCGCTTGAGGAAGTTGGGGGATGCAAATTTGTGATTAGTAAAGATCCCTCGTATGTCCATAGTTTATAGACTAGATGTTCATACAGATGCCACGACAAGAAGATGCCACGGCAAGAAGATCCCACGGCAAGAAGATCCCACGGCAAGAAGATCTTTTGCCAGGAATAATGCTAGTGATGTTTAGACCTCTTCGCTACTCATGTTCAGAAACTGAGGTCACAGTAGCAGCAATATTGCTGTAACATTTGCGCAGCCTACATGTATTGACCATCTAATGTTGTCAATATATTCAGCCTACGACGAAAAAGCCTGGAATCATTGGAAAAATGCCAAAAATGCCATGTCACGCTCACAAAAAGAAGGGTATTATAATACAGTATGCGCTAGAACGAAGAAAAAAAAAGATCAAATATCTTCCCCGGATATATTAGCATGCTTGAAGTACTTCATACCAACCCATGCGACAACAACCCAAACCCAAGACATGACAGCCGTGAGGATGATAAGTGCAGGATAATACCCGACAATCGGCAAAGTAGGATCATCCTCTAACTCAGGCGGCGCATAGGGCGTCTCCCCAACATCCCAAGCCCAGCTCCAAACCTCGAAGCAGCTCCCAATGCCCACAACAAAGACCAGCCACGTCACAACCAGTATAATCCAGCCCCACCACTCGGTCTCGGAGTAGTCCACGTCCGCATCGGGACTGCTCTTCATCTCAACCGGGTGTGTGACCAGGGGCGAGGATTTGTGTCGGTGGACGGGTAGGTATGCCGGTTCGGGCTGAGGCTGGAGCGAATAGAATGAACCTGGGTTGGAGGATGGTGGGGATATGTGCAAACCAGCTGCAGAGCCGATTTTGGGGCTGGTGCCCGTGCCGGCCGCCGTGGGGTTTGAATTCGAGTGGAGGCGAGGAAGGAGATTAGATCCTCGTCGTCGGTGGCTTGTTCTTGGAGATTGTGCTGTGCGAGGCCCTGGCGTCGGCGACTTATTGAGGGTCGGACGGGTTTCTGGGGATTTGCCGTCCGGAACCAGGCCGGCTGCTGGGTATCGTCGCGGTCGTCGAAGGCCTCACTCGCGCGCGGCGAGTATCGTGTAGGTCCATTATCAGAAGGGGTTTGATCTTTTGGTTGTATAGACGCTTGTAGGTTGGCGGCGGGGAGTCGGCTGGGTTCTGCGCGGAGGGCTTCCAGAGCTTCGGCGGCTTTTGCGGTGGCTCTTTTGTCGCGCGATTCGAGCCTAGTGCCTAGCAAGGCAGTTTTACGGAGGGAGCCTCGTCGGCGACGCGTTCGGTGTTGTGCGAGAGCGGCAGACATTGCCCGGCTGCTGGTAGTTCCTCCCTTGCCTGTGCTCTGCGGCATACCGGAGTTGAGGTCTTCGTCGCCATCGTGGTCCATGCCTGGGTGTTGTCTGTCCAAGGGGTCCTGTGCTGCCCGGTTCACGCGAAGGAAGGAAAGTCTCGAAAGAAGGGAACCCGAAAGTATTCGTTTATGGCCGCTACTTGCGCTGCCTGATCGCGTGCGAGGAGATAGTTCGTGGACCGCCAAGTCCGCGGTTCTCTCGTTACCCATTGGTGCAAGTGGAACCAGGAGGTGGAAACGTCAGCTCGGACAATCTTCTTGCATTGATGAAATTCGGGTTCCGTTTCCGTTGTTTCCCTTGGTGCTTTTGCTTTGCAGAGAGATATGTTACCTGCACAGGACCGTAAAGGAGTGGCGTTGTAGCCTGCAATATCAGGCACCAACGGTGCAAGTTAATTCTGAACTATATATCAGCGATGTGAGCAACGCGCTTAAATAGTCTTAGATATATCTCCAGTGCATAAAAGCACAGAAACAGCAGGTATGATACGTCCACGGGTCCACGGGGAAATGGAGTTATATAATATCTCATATCAATTTGAGGTGCACTTTCTCTCAGTCACCAAAGTACATAACTAGTTCGTACCTTCGCCTCTTAGAGAAAGGCTAGGCTCTAAGGTTTTATTATATGTAACTTTGGAAAGCACACTTTGTGGCTTCTTTAATAAATACACTAACAAGAAGCCACCTAATATAGAAAGTTAGGCTTAATCAAAATAACTGAGACCGTAGGACTTCAATCAGCTGATCCATTTGGTTTGAAACGATATTAGAGATCACATCTTCTACTACGATACATATATCCTGTATCTCATATCCCCTGTTATAAAGCAGAATACAAAAATGAAATTCCAATAAATAAGTTACATATATCAATATATATCCCCCGGGCCATATACAGCTGCATAATCAGTAGATGACCCCCAGCCCCCTGGCTTTCAACCTGCTTACAGAGATACAAAGAAAAAGAAAAGATGGGAAGACGTACATTGACGAGCCCATCTGGAACATGCCGTATAGCTGTCACACTGCATACATATATATGTATGCAGCGAGGAAAGGGCTGTAGTTTACCAATCAATTAACGCTACAGTGAATAATACCTAGGTAACTGGCACGAAACCAGCTTGGAGGTTCAACTTCAAATGCCCCGCAGAGCATGACACAGCATGTTCAGTTTCACCTGCGAACCTATGGACAGAGAATATCATGCAATCTGCCGTCTGGTCCGTACATCATACATGGTATGTATATATTAAAAAAAAAAATAAACAAAGAAAATGCTATAGGCAACGAGTTTAAAGAAATAGGAAGGCATAATACAGTGAAAAGAAAGAGAAAAGGCAAATTGGTATCTGGGCTAGAACGCCAGCAAGGCAGAGATACTTAGAAAACAAGATCAATGGTGTCGTGTGCTCCAAGGAAATTCATCACAGCATATACGGATACTCGTGGGAGAAATGCCCAGACCAATGTGTCAGCCGAGAAATCCATGGCAACCCATGAAAAGCATCTTTTGAGTGAAAATGAGTATCAAACAAAGAAAGCAAGCCTAAGAAAAGACGGAAGCAAATTTGATACAACACATGTACTCGAATGGTAAAACAGCTAGAGAAAAGAAATGAACAAGATGGCAACAGTCCAAATACGCAGGTGAAGAGTAGGGAAGTCGCTTTTATTTGCGGGCGTGACAGAGCCAAAAGTCCAAGGAACACTTGCAAGGCACGCTTAAGAGAAAAAAAGAAAAAGAAAAAAAGAGAGAGAGAGAGAGAGAAAGAGAGAAGCAAAAGGAAAAACCGAACCAACGTGGACTTGGGGTATGGGGTGCGCAACACACAAATTCCGTTTCAGACAAAAGCAACTTGCTCGCTTGAAAATCCACTCAATTTAAGTAAAAGAAAATATCAACGGGGATGGGGAATTGTAGAAGGGTGCTATGGAAAGAAACACAGAAGGGACGTTAAATAAACTTAGTTCTGTGAGCAAATGCCGGAATAGTCGTATGTGAGCAGACCGACTGGAGACTGTCAAAAACCGAGCTACGCCTGGTAGCCTCCGTTGAAGTTGTTGGACTGGTCCCAGTTGCCGGACGGGGACATGGGCTGGCCACGACCGTAGCCCCCGGCATTACCTGCCTGGGCGTAGCCCTGACCAGCCATAGCAGGTCCATTGAAATTGTTGGGTTGATCCCAGCCTCGACCAGCAGGGGCAGGACCTATTCTACCAGTAAGCGAGGGCTGAGAGCTAGGATAAATACTAAGCCCACCTTGATTCATGGGGTTTGCGGGACCACCGTATTGGGGAAGAAACCAGCAGGGCTGCCGTTGAAGGGAGCGGTGTTGCCCTGCTGGGGAGAGAGTTGTCAAATTGGCCGGTAGGAGGGCGATCCTTACCCCACTGCGACAGTCAGTAAATATAAGCCCGTAATCCCATAACTATATGTAGCAATAACTCACGCTGCACTTCAGAGGACGGCCGTTGACGTTGTATCCATTCAGTTGGCAGATCGCAGAGGCCGCATTTTCATGCGAATCCATCTTCACGAATGCGAAGCCACGATCGGCCTGGAGGCGAGTTTCAAGGACATAGCCGAAGTTCTGGAACAGGGGGACCAAGTCATTCTGGGTGGTATAGGGGGTGAGATTGCCCACGTAGCAAGTAGTCTGCCACTGGGGAGTCTGTTGGGCAACCATATCATAGCTCTGAATGCCGTGGGTGGGGAAGTGGTGGTGTCCGAAAGGAGTAGTAGGCGTCATACCCATAGCAACCAGAGCCTGCTGCTGGGAGATTGAAGGTTGACCCTTCTGGTTGGCCCAGTTGCAGCGGATAGCACGAGAACCGAGCCATTCACCATCCATCGAGTTGAGGGCCTTGTCTGCCTCGGCGCGATCGCGGAAAGCAACGAAGCCGTATCCACGGGAGCGACCAGTCTTCATGTCCCACATCACACGTGCCTCGGATACCGAACCGAAAGCAGAGAATGCTTGAGTCAGGACTTCGTCGTTGACTTCATTACTCAAATCGCCGACGAAAATATGGAAGTGGTTAGAAGTATCCTCCTTGCTGGTGCTGTTGGACTGGTATGCCCAGTTGACACGGATTTCCTGGGGCAATTAGACACAGCCATGAGGTACCACGAACAAAAGGAAACCTACCGATTGGTGGATCCGGCGACCATTCAGGGTTTGCATAGCCCTCTCGGCCGCACCTGGGTCATCGAACTCAACGAAACCGTAATTGTGGCCCTTGGTGGTGAACTGCCCCTGGAGTAAGTAAAATGGTCAGCTACCAGTATTTTGCCAAGGGCTAGCAGTGATACCGCAGATGATAGTCCCAAAGGCCATTACCAGTAACTCAGGGGGGAGCTGATATGCAGGGGGTACCTGTCAGGAGAACTCACATTCTTGTCGGGAATGATCTTCACGCTGACCACGTGGCCAGTGGTCTCAAAGATCTGCTTGAGGATGTCCTCAGTGACCCTCGGGTCAAGCCCACCCACATATAGGGCTCTCTTGTTCGGTTCAGGAGCCGCTCGGCGGACATATCCACCCGCGCTTGTGGGGGACATCATAGCAACTCCGGACATGGGAGAGGTTATGGCGGTGGGAATCGGATTGGTATTCTGGGGGATTATCACAGGAGGGCGTGGAGGCGGGGGCATGTGGGACTGGTTGGCCTGGCCATTGCCCTGAGGAGCATCGTACTGTTGGGTTTGACCGACAGCGGGCTGGGGTGCCGGGGGGAGAGGAGGGAGTCGAGGCCTGAGCGCTTTCAGCCATTATGATTGCTTTTGAAAAGATACAAATATATCCCAAAGGCGATCAGAGGAAGCGAGTGGTGCGGAAATCGGACGGGGTTAAATGTCAGACTGGGAGAGCCCAGTGTTAGGTGATATGTCAAATTCAGAATTTGAGACAATGCAGAGCGTCACTGAAAGCCACAATCGCAAATAAGACCGGGAAAATATATGTGGTATAGGAGGCCGCGGGGACTAGGATGAAGTCCAATAAGAAAGACCCTAAGCTGGGAAACAAGGAGCACCGGGTATAAACAGTGCTGGTAAAAGAGACACCGAAGTGGAACCTGGGTGGCTTTGGTTTTGGTTTCTTTTTTTTTCGATCAAGCTCCGATAGAATAAGGGAGATGTTTCTGTGGCCTGATAAAGCTGCGGTCGGAGATGGAAATACAAAGCGCGTTGGGAGATAGGAAGCCCAACAAAAAGCTGAGAACACTCAAAGAAAACCAAAGCATGCAAGACCCTTTACGGGGATGAAATCCAAACAGGAAAGAAAAGAGAAAAAGGAAAAAGGGAAAAAAGAGAAGAAGTGAGGATACAGAAAGAAAAAAAGAACTGGAGAACAGCAAAGTAAAGGGAGGAACTTAACCGCTAGGGGTGGGGGGAGGACACTTTACCCCAAAGGGTTTAGCCGCCTTCATCTCTTCCGTACAACATCCCCAAATTCTTACCTTTCTCATTCTTCCCAACTTGTTATATCTTCAAGGAGAATTAGAACCCATTTTCAGCTGTCACCCATACCCTTATTTCCATCATGGCCAGCTACTCAACTAGTTATTCAAACCCAGACTCACTCACGGAGCTCTCAAGCATAATAGAGCGGACGGTAAGCGCTGGCTCTGGAACATCAACTCTTGGCATATAACCTGACATCTGCTAGCTTATTGATACCGGCCGTTTGTTTCGCAAGTCTGGCTCCGTGCCATCAAGAACTCACCTGCAACGATCCATCCCATTGTATCATGATAGTTTCCAAAATGCTTTGGATAACCTATCAGAGCAAATTGTGAGTAAATCAACTATCTCAAATAGATTAGCATCTTTGTTTCAACTTTTTTTGTTTTTGTTTTTCCTTCTCTGACGCTGTGCAGTTCATCGCCAAAGCCTTTTTGGAAAGGGATTATGAGGCTCTCAAAGCCAGTGCCGCTCCCCAGCCCATTGAAGATGCGGCAATGAGCGATGTGAACCAAGTTGAATCTGTCATTCAACCTCCCCCGAGTGAGAAAGTTGAAATGGATACAGAGCTTGAACCTATGCCTAAATCAGAAGAAGCTCTCTCTGCGAACCAATCAGCTCCGGCAGAAATCAAGCCTGACACCCAATCGGGCGATGATGTAATTGTCAAAAAAGAAAGCGACAATAATGCTGCTCCCGATCAATCATTCCCCGGACCCAATGAAGACCTCACTTTTGATTCAGTCCTCAATGACACTGGGGGCACAAACGACTTTGGTCTTAGCTTGGACTTCAACGATGATGACATGGGGAATCAAGCTTTCCTATCCGGGTCGAATTTCACGACCTCCGGCACTACTGGTGGTGTGGACAGGTTAAACGCAACTCAGCCCCTGGGGAATACTTCCGATGCCCCTGCTGGTGGTGGTGCATTTGACATGGAGTTACAGAAGACAGAGGGGGATGACAGCAATTTCCTACAAGGTAACTCTGGGGAGGATTTCATGGGGCCGGCTGAATCAAACTTCGACGATTTGTTCATGGACACTGATAATTTTGGAGAGAATGGTGGGGACTTCAATCAGCTGGAGGGAGACAGCCTGATGAATGTTAATGAGTTGGATGATAATTGGTTCAACTGATGAAAATGAAGGGACTAGTGGGGTCTATATAGTCTAGATAAGGTGAGGGGTGAAGTCCGGGGAAAAGGTATCCTGTGGTTTCCATGCGTTCTCATTTGTCAGTGGTACTAAGGCATAGCTCTAGTGGGCACATGTCCTGATTCTGCGACTGGAAGCATATATTATTGCGAACTGCATGAATCTTTTGTCAGGTTCAAGGCTCTTCCTGACTGCTGTGGAACATCAATGATGAATACAGCCCTGGAGCATTTACTAGCCAATCTGATCAAGAAGTATGGTTCACTAGAATTTTCTTTGAATAAATAAATGAAGTAATCCGTCCAAAGAAGACAGTGAAACCACATAATCCAGATCAGCTCAAGACAGCTTCCACCGAAAAGCATGAAGCCAGTGGTAACACAGCTCATTGTGCGACAGGGTCATAGCGTCACATTTGAACCGGATGTTTCTATCTTGACCTTCATTTTATTTCTATCCATGGATAGATATTTAGTGTACAGATAATAAGATGCTCCCGAGGTTACTAAGTATACTAGTGTATCTAGGTATAATATACCTATGTAGGTACCTAGGTATGTTCAGGTGTCCAGGTGTAGTTTATAAGTCTGGTGACGTAGGTTGAGATCGGCACGGCGTACGGAGAAGCAAATCAGGGCAGGAAAGTCCAGAGGGCGATCATCCCAGAATGAAAGCACTAGGATTTGCTTCCCGAAATAGATCTGCCCTATACAATGTACAACACTTTACGTGGAGAGTCTAGGCATAAAGTGGCTTGGTGAGGTCATTGTCATAGGGAGATGGAATTGTCATCATGCCAATAGTATTGAATAGTTATTTAGTATAATAGTTTGATATGCCTACAATATGTACAGCACATAGGTGATGGTGACGAACTAGAACTGATCACCATCTTTGTCGGGGTCTGTCTTCCGACCATTCATATTCCACCTAAGCCGAGTGAACCCGAGTGAACCTGGAAAACCAGGCCCTACAACGAAGCTATTGTAGCCCTATAAGAAGACCGAGATACGAGAAAGATGGAATGTAAGGAATGCAAGGTCTAGATATCGCATTTTGTACGGTTCCAAAACCCATGTATAAAGGCGCCCAAATATATTAAATGAGGCCATGCAGCGCAAATTAAATCCCCCGCATCTAAGCCTACCTAGTAGTCTTAGTTTCGTAGAGGCCAAGATGAATTCAAGAACTGGGCGTTAGCACTGCCCTATGCCATAAGGCATGAAGTCGTTTGTATAGGCCATGAGATCCGAGAGTTTTATAACTCTAGACCCTGGTGGAATGTTTCTCCACAAATATGGGGAGAAATACCGAATCAAACCCGTAGACCGTAGAGATGGTTAGAGACGTATGGCCCGGATCGCCGGATATGAGACCCTCTCTGGACTTTTCCAATGGTGTTGTCATCGAGTTCGGATTTATGATTCTTGGGGTTTTCTTTCTTCCATGGATCAGGTTGTCTTTTAGTTTTTTAAGTAGTTCGCCTCCTAACTATATTCATCTTTTTTAATCCTGTTAATCACCTACGCCACATTACCACATTATGCCTGGAGCCAGATCATAAAGAAGGGAAAAAAAAGAAAAGGAAAAAGGGAGCCACAATTCTCCAACCCTAACAGCCAATCCTACACGTTGAAATCAAGATCTGCACGATGATCAGAGTGGAGGACTTATGAAGTCAGCGCCCCCGAGAATTCCATCTTCCTACAGTCTCCTTGCGTAAAGGGATTCAAGGGAGAAATAAATAAAAAACATCGCACAAGATTAAAGATCGAAGGTATGTTGAGAGTCTGTCCTACACATTCCCTGCAGCTTGTATTCCCTTTCTCGGACCATTCTTGTCTTTACCCAATTTGGAGCATATTCAAGGGATATACGATATACAGCATACAGTTTTTCGAGGAACCTCTCCGGGATGCTCGAATAATATCACGATGATGGGTGCTAATGTCCTCCCTCTACCAGCGCATTTGACTTCGCGGTCGGCCTCCAGCAACCTCACCCCGCACTCGGAGTTCACAGGACCCCCGTCGCTAGGAGTATCAATTTCCAATCTCATCGCACGGTCGGCTCGTCGCCATACGGTGTGTATCGAAAATCAGATCCCTAAACGGAGTCATCGGGACTCAATCCTCAAAAAGCTGGCGGGTCCACGTGAAAACGCAAAGCGATTCCTTCGCTTGCGGTCGTCTGGAATTCAAGCGTCTTCGCAACGTCCTACCCGTGGTGTACGACCAGTTTCGGAGATTATATTGTCGCCGATATCGGTCGACTTGGAGGACGAGATGCGATCGGATTCGTCATCTACCGAGGTGCTGCCTCGCCCAGTACATGAACACCACACTGTGACTACCGATTCTACCCTTCCATTTACTCCCTTGCGAAATGAGAAGATTGTAGCCACCGGGAGTGGCATTTCCGTTGGTATTGCCCTCACGGAGCCCGTTCTTTACTTGCAGGGTTATGATCAACAAGACCCAAGCAGTAAAAAGTCTGCAATCCTACGGGGACAGATGCATTTGAAGGTTACCAAATGTGTTAAGATCAAGAAGATCTCGGTCTGCTTTCGCGGCCATGCTCAGACGGATTGGCCAGATGGTATGAATCCACATCATAAAATTATACTTCAACAGCTGACATTGTTCAGGTATTCCGCCTAAGAAGATCCACTTCCATGACAAGAAGGATCTCTTCACGCATGGTGTGGTGTATTTCAACCATGGTGACACCGCCCTCATGCAGAATGACTATGGTGCGCATTACTATCAGCATGCCAAACCGATATCATCCGTACCGGGCAAGGAGGGGGTGACGATGACAACTCGAGAACTATTTTCCAATCGCAATTCTACCGCCACACTCGCCCTACCAACCCCTCGAGAAGTCAAACGTCTTTCTCTACAAGCCAACCGTGGGCATTCACGCAGCTTCAGCAAGAACGAACCCCCGATTTCCCAACCCCAGCCACAGCGAAATTACCGCATGTTTCCCGTAGGCGATTATTTATACAGCTTCGAGTTCCCAATCGATGGATCATTACCGGAGACAATCAAAACGGATCTGGGCTATGTGAAATACGACCTGGAGGCAATGGTGGAACGATCAGGCGCATTCCGACCCAATCTTCTCGGCGGCATGGAAGTCCCCGTGATTCGTACCCTGCCGAGGGTTCATTGGAGCAGGTCGAGCCGATTGCAATTTCACGGAACTGGGAAGACCAGCTCCACTACGACATCGTCATCTCGGGGAAGTCATTCCCGCTGGGCTCGCAGATCCCGATTGCGTTCAAGTTGACCCCACTAGCGAAAGTAGAGTGTCACCGAATCAAAGTCTTCGTGACGGAGAATATCCAACACTGGACCGCAGACAAGAGCGTGCACCGGTTGCAACCAGCGAAGAAAGTTTTGCTTTTCGAAAAACGAGCAGACTCGGCCAGTGTGAGCACTTATCCCGGCAGCTCCATGCGTGTCACCGCAGGCGGTGGCATCGATTGGGACCACCGCGCTGCCGCCGCAAGAGGCCAGGAGATTGTGGATCGGAGTCGGACAAATCTTCTAGGCAATCTATCTAATGATTCCGGTGTCGGTCCAACTGAGATGGAATTCAATGTGCAGCTGCCAAGTTGCCACGAAATGAAGGGACGCGACGAGGGTCAACGGCTGCATTTCGATACCACATACGAGAACATTCAGATCAACCACTGGATCAAAGTATGTCAAACCGTCTTTCCTCTTTCTTCGCGTCACAATGATACTAACCGATTTATGCAGATTGTCCTCCGTCTATCGAAAGTCGACGAAAGGGACCCCACAAAGCGAAGACACTTCGAAATCTCCATAGACTCGCCATTCCACATCCTCTCCTGCAAGGCCACCCAGGCCAACATCTACCTACCAGCCTACACAACCCCAGCTGAAGAACCCGTCCCGCAAGCCCAAGAATTTGCATGCGGATGCCCCGGCGCACCCCTTGCACCCCGAGAGCAAGCCATTGCCCCAACCACATCGGATCGTGAAGATAGCGGCCCCGCACTAGGCATCATCGCCCGCCGAGGCTCAACGGGCCACAGCTTCTCTCGCAGTTTCACCAACGACTCCGGCGGCCTCGCCCGGCCTCCACAAGCACACCTCGCATCGCCACCAAACGACTGCAATACACCTATTCCGCCTCGCCCAATGCATCTGCTCCGTGCGCCATCATATGCGCCCCCTGCTTTCGAGGACGTCCCTCCGGCGCCGCCGCTTGTCACCCCTCCTCCAGAATACGATACCATCGTCGGAAACGACCGAGAGGCCGTTCTTGAGGATTATTTCTCCCGTTTATCGTTCTACGAAGAAAACGAAGACGATGAACGCGGTCGTGGCCGCGTCGATGTACCCCTCACGCCGGGTGGACGTGTCAACCGCAGTATGGACGTGCCTCGCGAATGGGTGCGACTCGAAGACTATTTCCAGTAATACCGCCTCTTCTTGGTTCTATTAAAAAGGAAAGCTATTATGAGGTCCGAATCATGAATTTACGCTATTGTTCATATTGGGATTGGTGTCGGGCACATGTTTTCCAGCGATGCTATCTGTCCTTTAGATGTGAGTCAGAATCCGAGTCTGGCTCTTCTTCTTCTGGGGTTATATTTGGAATTACTTTCTTTTCATTTAACGGCGCTTTGTTTATGATTTATGCAAGACCGGCTATATTTTTTTGGTGTTGATACTGGACTTTGTTTTTCCTGCGTTGATCAGGGGCGAACGGCGAAATGGGACAGCCAGATATCTTGTATGGATACATGTAGTAGACTGAACGATGATCACCAAGTATCAGAACTATACAAAAAGAAAAACACACACCAACTGAGTATCATGACGTACCTGGGCCCTGGAGATAAGAACTGATGTGCCAGCGATAAGGCCAACCTCGGAACGCATCCACCTGCCTTGCCTGGTTTAGCTCTCTCCACATTCCAAGCTCGTCTGGTTCTCGAACTGTCACTTTTTCTTTTCCTTCTCTCCTTCAATCGTCTCTTCAATCAGAGTACTTGTGTCTTGCCCAACTTGACCCCCTCCCCCGAATAACTACAGAGCTAGGTCTTACAAGGTCGTACTTCGGAACTTTGGAGACATACTACGCCGATTGGCTCACGCCCAGTGGCATAGGTGGGTCAGCATATGTGCTATATATAGATGGACAGAAAGCGAGCAAATATCAACTCTGACTACTTTCAGTGAACAAAAAGCGGCTCTCATATATCATCAACAAGTGCATTCTTCAATTCTCCGCCATAGCGGGGCGTACGGCGGCTTCCCGCGGTGACATCCGATCCATCCATCTGGAAATTTACCCGCCGTACAGACTCCACAAACAGTAGTCATGGCTGTTGAGGTCGTACCTCTTACCGAGGCAGACATCCCCGGTGCCATTGAAGTAATTCAACGGGCATTTGCAGATGATCCTTATTTCAAGTGGGTCTTCGATTCATCCAAGGTACGTTCCATGTTGGGAAACAGCTACTAAAAAAAAGAAAACGAGATACCCATCTACCCTTAATCACCAGGCTAACATACATATCTCTCATGGCGCGGTCAACTTGACCGATAGTTACGTCTAGTGAGAGATAACTTCACGTATAGTTTAACAAGCAAAGGAACTACGATTCCCTCGCAGCACGCTGCCACTGGGGAATCAAGAATGCACTATTCCACGTCGCAAAAGAAACCCAGGACCCCGACTCTAAATCCCACAGCGCCTCAATAACGCCAACCCCAATCCTCGGCGTCTCCTGCTGGCTACCGCCCCACCCATCCAATCAGCCAGAGAGTTGGTACTCCTGGTTCCAATCATGGGCCCTATCCTTCAGGCAAATGCTCAACAACCTCCGATACTTTGGTCGCGGCGGGTTGCGCACAAACAGGTACTGGATCTGGAAACAGCGGCAGGCCGAGGCGCAGGCTGCTATCTGGGATGATCCGCGCGGGTACTATTTCTGCAATATTGTTGCTGTTAGCCCCGAGGCGCAGGGGATGGGCGTTGGGAGGTTATTGTTTGAGGCCGTTACAAAAAGGGCGGATGATGAGGGGGTCAAGTGTTATCTTGAGAGCTCGAAGAGTGTGCCTAATGTGGTGATCTATGAGCGTATGGGCTTTCACATGAGTAAGGAGATGGAGTGTCGGGATGGAGCGGATGCTTGCATGGTATGTACATTGTACTTGTTTTGTTGTGTTTGGTCGTGGGGCTGAGATTCGTTTGGGCTGTTGCTGACTTTGATTGTTGGTAGTTGTACTGCATGGTCCGGGATCCGAGGACGGAGTGATTCTATTGTTTTTGCTTTTGCTTTTGCTTCAATGACTTGGCTTGGATGCTAGGTCATATTATGATTTTAGCTCATGACAAAATTGGGAGTACGTCATGGATCAGTCCGCAATGACACTCCAAGGAATATGAACAGATATCCTTTAATCTAAGGGTTTCGTATATCTAGCAACTAAATTTTTCCTAGTAGTCTGGACTCCGGCCCGGTTGTAAACCAGCCCCAACGATCCGATCCACCCATCTCCCAATCCACAAACGGGGAAAGATAGCTCGAATCTAATCAAGTCTAACATTTGCGAAATGCGGCGCCATGGTAATCTGCGGAATACGCACCGACACTAATCCATCCGTTTGCAATCATCCAACACGGGGAATGATCTATCTACCATTCAGTTGGATATTTCCGTACGCTAGGATGCTTGCATGTTGATCTGTTTATATTGCTGCACCTAGACGAGATGGGTAGTAGTCTCTGTATCCACATTTTAAGCTTATCCAGTCATCTTCATGTTAATATGCCGAAGTTCTAACGGCCTAGTTTTCCGGGAAATATCTAATCATCCCCGACTCTGGGTGGTGTTTCAGACCTAGTCTGGTTTCAATATTTCACGGGCTGGTCGGATTGTTGCTCGTTGAGAATGATTGTATCAAGGCTCGTGCGTTGATCGGGGACATATATATCTGGGATTTGGAAGGGGCCCCTAGATTTGATGAACATTGGATCTCCAGCTAAGGATTTTAGGACGACGCTTTTGGATAACTCGGATAAATTCATTACCTTCATTGCTGTGCGTACTCCTCTACGGCATACCTAGATACTAGACAAGCTGACTTTCCTTCTTTAGTGTGCATTGCTTCAATCATTGCAATGTTTCTCCTTCTTCTTCTACGAAAGCTATGGATCCGACGACGAAGATCAGACACGGAGAAATCTTCCACTTCGTCGACTACATCCCAAGAACTCAAGTTCCAAGAGAAAGAGCCACATCTACCTGAGATAATCATGAGCACCGCACCACAACACGACGAAATAGACCAGATCGTCAATCAATTAGCCGCGCTTGCAGCTACCTTGAGCAACACATCAAGCAACAGCGCCCCATTATCGGTTGCTGTCCCCATATCAGAGCCCCAATCAGCAGCACCCAGACCTGAAATAGAAGAACCAGAAGAAGAAGAAGAATCGTTCTACCATCTTTCCAGCCTGATAACAATCTCCTGCTTGCCACAACATTCGCCAGGCCATACATCAACTCCGTCGGCCTCGACACTAGGCTCTAAATCAGGGAGACGCAAAAGTCAAATCTTTGATCGGAAAAGAGCCTCATCGATTCTAAGTTTACACCTTGGCGATCTACCGAGTTTGCCTTTTTCCTCGAAAGGGAAGGTCTCGCGCAAGCCTTGTCCGAGGTATACTCCTTCTTCCTCCACCATTTGTGCAGAAGAGGCTTGCTATTCGACCTGAGGTGCGCTTCTAAGGGCTCGGGACTGGGCGGAAGGTTGTTTTGCATGCAGGTTAGGATATTTCATTTGATTTGTGCTCTTATTTTATGATATCCAAGGTGGGAATCTCGTCTATTGTCTATTATATCATGTTTATGTACTGCTACTGGTTTGTTTGTTCTAATGTTGTTATTAATTCCTGGTTATACATGGAAAAATGGAAAATATCTGGATATTTTATACTTCAACTGCATGTCTACTCCGTACTATTCTTCCCTCTGGCTGCACTTGTAGCTCACTATTAACCTTCTATCTGTAGATAACTATGACATTGAGGAGAATATATATTGAAGGGAAAAAGTATATAAGAGGGCACCCAAATATATCGGGTAACTGGACTACTTTGTTAAGGACATAGACCGCATAAATGGCAGACCATTCTCATTACTATATACCTACCTATCTATAACGATCTACAGCATAGGGGTATCTATGCAACTTACGGGGTAGAAGGTAGTACACCATGTAGTTAGCTTTGCGACCTGTAGTACAGCCCACAGTACAGCCCTACTCTGACTTATCGAGGTTTACCAAAGAAGAGGTAACATAATCTCTAAACGGGTCATCTGCAGGCCATTCTGGTAGCCGCTAACACACAAAGCACATGATATACCCACACAAATACCCTGCATGGAACCGAAGCCGAACTCCACTCTCGCCGGACCAACTCGCGAAAAGGGAGCAGATCGTCGGTGTCTAAAGGCTAACGACTCGGCATTCGTCTCCAAGCAATGGTGTCCCGGTATTCATGTTGGGTCATGGGATCTTTCGATATTTCGCTTGGCTCAGTGGGGTGTAGAAAGCAATCCCGGCACATGGCGGCATGGATATATCATCGTATCTGTAATAACGTGATTGGTTGCCTAGAGAACTCGTCGAATGGGAATCATTCCAGCTGTAGCCTTTTTATATACCTCTGAGAATTAGGCATACATACGCAGTGGGCTTGTGCTAGCCTCTCACTTTGCATCAGACGGGATAGACGCGAACGGGGATTGTGGGGTCGAGGGGCGGAAATGACTCGAGATTCACACTATCTATGTGCAACATACGTAATGTTAATCTATTTTGACATGATAGAACGATCTACAGACTTTACATCACCTACCATACCTACCAGCCTATATATGTGATGTACATGGCAGTATTCCGTATATAGCATGTAAACTTATACTCCGTAGGCGGGCTCATCTCCGTGCCAGTCGGGACAATCGATGAGTGATATTCGGACTCGGCAGCGGCAAAATCTGAAACGAGACGTTCCAGCTAGTTTAGATTGGTAGAATTGTCGGGATTTGCACCCACTGCCGACAAATCCCTTTTATTATTCATGATCGATCCTGGAGGTTACCTCTCACACACACTTCCCTCCTGGGATAGGTGGGTATGTAACCGGTTGTGGCTGACTCCACCTAAGACTCGATTGGTTCGCAAGCTGTTTTCAATGCCGCTGATGATATTGCTTATTGTTGGTGTTGTTTTCGTTTTTTATTATGTGTATTATGTCTGTTGTTGGATTTGATCATTTTTCTTGGGTCGCTGACGTTAATATTGCGCCTAACAAGGTTCATATCGGCGAGGTCTCTTGTCTATAGTGTAAAGCGTGGAGTCGCAGATGAGTGACAACACGTAGTGCGTGGATTATGACCGGAGAATTAGGCTGGAGAAGTTGGCCTTTTGAAAACCAATCAGCAGTTGTTACCCACTTGACCCTTCGAGGGAATCCTCTCGTTGGATTTTGCTTGCCGAGACACTACCTGCCTCTAGTATATATACTAGTACTCGTATATGCACGAGACCCAGTCGAATTAAAGAACAGCCTGATGATAAAGGCGAAAACTACAAATAAGATCGAGAAAGGATCAACAGCCCCCACCGGAGCAATTAATTTGGATTAGGCTTTGAGAGAAAACGTTCCAATGAAAACTATTTAGCGATAACAGATGACCCGTTATATCAACGAATCGCATGGTTTCCGGCCCAACTCAGTTCATCGCCACATATCCGGCAAAACGGGAGCAAATGAAGTAGGAACAAGTGTGTGTGTGCAGTCTCTTTTAATATTCTATTTGGATATTGATGTCCAGGTATACCCGACGGGTTTTCTAGAGGGTACTGAGCCATACAGGTCTAGATGCGCAATTCCACACCTGAAGGATGAGACCCCTGTTGGTGGCTCAGTCGTGGAAATGATAGACATGTCGCCAGTGTCACAATCACGGCTATCAAGCTCTTCGTGGTTATCCGTGCCGAGGCCATTGGACTATTAAGCTAGGGTAATTAATTGTGTCTGGTATTTATGAACACACGAAATAGAAAACAAGCCACGTTAGCTCAACAAAAAGCGTTGAGAATGACATTTTAGACATTAGCCGATACAGGGACTGTGTGTGCGAACCGAGTGCAACATATCCTTAATTTGTTTGGGACAGGGCCTTAATATGAATTATCTTAGGCTCAAGAACGAAAAGAAGCCCCGACAAAAAAAAAAAGAATAAAAAGGAAGTACTCCGTAGATTGTAGATTGTATACAAAGCACCTTGACCTTCGTTAGATCATTATCCGTTCCACTTGCCCGATTCAGCCGGCGGCATTGTTCCCATAATCTTCAGGAGTGGCATAATAACCTTGGAAGACTTGGCTTTCGGTAAGTGTACAAATTACGTCGTACTCGTCCCGATATGTACACTGATAGTAATATCACAGCCTATTATCACACGGGTTCTTCGATACGGTTTCCAATAGGCGCCCGACACGGCACACAAGCTCATTTATAACCAACGCCTAAATTATTTTCTTTGGTAATTGGCGGAAACTAAACAATTAATATGTACAGAACAACGCAGTGGCCTGGCATTATATTGAACACGGTCCGGATGGAGGAACGTGCAGCCTTAGCGTGGAAGAAGAGAAAGGGAAAAACGACGGAAACTCTAATAGTCGGGTTCATTTCCGGAAAATCCTCGAACTAGCAGAAATAGAAAATAAAAATTGGGAAATATGCATGTGTGAAACGGACTGAGCACACTTTCACCTGGGCAGGTCCCCCGGCTTTCCCCTCGATGAATTCAATTGTACCTACAGCATATATTGTACTCTGCACGGGGTATTCCGTAGTTTCGACCAGGAATTAGTCTTCCAATTTCAAATAATTGCGACAGGCGATCCATGGTTCCATACGTACTCCGTAGTCCCCACTGATTCAGCTACATCTGTGGACGGACGCGTGGACCGCCGGTCCCCCAAGGCTGTTTCGGAAGGCCATCTACCAGCCGGGGATCCACCACCTTGGGTTCCTCGGGTACAAAGCCCCAAGTCCTTATAATCCATGGATGTATTTCCCAGGAGAGGGAGCCAATTGTTTCTCGGGGTCTCGGGGGTCTTCCAAGCTTGGGGTCGTGGGGTCTTGGGGTCTAGTTTAGTTCAGCCCTCTATGTATATTAGACCGTTGCCGTCCTTAGCTCCCTTCAGGAAGTTACACGTGGCATTGTGCATGAATGCATGGACTTATAATATAGTTCCAGGGGGGGGGAAAGGACGAGGGAGTTGCACAGTGGAAGTAAGGTGAAATTGACGCAAGTATAGACGAAAGGAGTAGACTAACTTGGGTAAAGAACACAAATAGCGAGAACGAAACTGTATATCATCCTTGCAGGAGAGGGGTGTGCACTATATCCAATCTCTGGTTCTTCAATCGGCGACCCCGGAGCAGAGATTGCGTGGTCTTTGTTTTATGCTGGGAATCCATAGTTCCATGCCCAGTACGGAGTAGCACTCTGTATGGCTCAGCAGATGGAAAATTGGATTCCAATCCTTCATATTTCCGTGCATCCTATCATGAAAAAAAAGAGAAAAAAAAAAATAGCATGGGCTCGATCGGAGAGAGCATCCAACTGCTGGAAGCGGACCAGCTGAAGCTGCAGGGGACATCCGGTAGGTAGTGACCCTGCTGCCGGAACTACATAAGTCCTGCATTCAATGCTCATTGTGGGTCATAGGTACTCAAAATATCTCCCGAGGCACTTGGTTGCCATAGGTTATTATATTTTTAATTTAGGGCGGTTTTCTTTCCACACTGTATTTGGGGCAACCCCTTTTCCCCTGGCCTAGGCATGGCGGAATGTGATGGAAGACAGAACAACCACGTCGCGCATGTGGCCTGAGTTAAATCGAACATTGAATGGATTGGATTGCCTATCTGTAAGAAGTTGGGTCCAAACGTTCTTAAGGACCAGTCAGAAAAGTCGAAGAAAATATATCCGTTCCGTCTGCATGAGTGTTTTAACAGGCATGTGATTTATGGGACTATATTGAAAATTGGGTGAGTACTGGTACAATATATATTTGTTCACCTTCCTGTCTTTTGGCAGCAAAGAGCTTTCAGATCATAACGAAACCAAAACAAATAGATATAGGGCTTTGAAGCGAACCATAGGGTAAAACTCCTCCGAATTGGGGAATCGAGGCCGCAAAATTAGACGGTTCACTCGTCTAAGTCTCATATATGAAAACCACCAGACGCCCAAGCCCAAACAACATTGCAAGGTAACAGACGCTAGAAAAGGCATAAAGAAAAATACATAGAAAACATATACGCTCCCAAAGCCAATAAGCATCAACACAAAAGTAGCCAATGGTCCAAAGTATCGGAAAACGCATCCACAAAGCAAAGTTTAAACCGGCACAATTTGCCCCACAGATTCAAATAAAAGCAGAATTTTAGAAACTTGTCGATCGTAGTCACGTAAAAATGGGTTGGGATGTTTTTTTCTTTCTTTCTTTTTCTCAGAGAGCCGCGATTCTCGGAAGGTCGGCTCCCCCGAAATCCATAGTTCCTGGATGGAGTGCACGCCAAGAACGGGCAGGAGAAAGCGGGATGGGAAACTTTAGAACATGCGCTTGACCGAGTTTCAGATGTGAAAATTTTATTTCGAGTACCCTGAGGCCCAACGTATTGAAAAATGGATCATCGAGCAGACGAGCAAAGTACACATTTGCCCACCACCACAATGAAGCGGTCGTGTGGGCCATCGTTGCAAGTAGTATTGTCTTTGGTTCCCTCCATCTCGGTGCGGAGGAAGTGGGCGGCGGGATTGGAGCAGGTGGAATATATGTAAAAGTTTTTGAAAAAGTTGCACATCTCGATCCCATCGGGGGGTGGATTGGGAGGTTTGTGAAATTGGTGATGGCGAGAGGGAAGTATAACTGAGGAAGGTAATGGAATTATAATATGGAGAGAATGGACTCGAGATATAGATCAAGGTGTATGGGAGTAAAGAAATAGAAAAACATAGGAGGCTCGACCAGATATAAGAGTAGTTTGCTACCTACCTAGGTACCGGTAGAGTGGATGTCATGACGCCCAAGGAATAGATAAATTAAAAAAAAGATAAAAAAGATAAAACCAAAAATTAATTAAAAGAAAATCAAAGACATTCAGAATAAATTTAGTTTTGACCCCTAAGGATAAAGATGCAGTACTTAGGGTATACTCCGTACAACATACAGTACTGCACGGCATCCTCTCCACCACCCCCACCCCCCCTAAACAACCCTTGTCAAGAAAGCGGGTCCTGCATAGAGAGAGGCTTTAATTTGTTTAACCGTTGAGACTAATTGTGCTAGTAATTTTTAGTTGTTTTAATTTATATTTTTAAGGGGAAGCTCAGGAAAGAGTCGGGAAGCATCACAAAACATCGGGTAGATGGGAGATCGACACGGTTCCTCGCAGCCGTTGATGCTTCTTATATTCACACGTGGCGCTAGTCGGGATCTTCATGCATGAGACAAATACCTTCGGCAGTCTCTTAAATCTCCTAAGAACTTAAGCCAAACTGTCAAAACCTTGGCACTGCTTCTTCTTTTCTTTTCCTTGTCCAAGCGTCAGGCGAACAGGGAAGATTTCTCTTGTTGGTAGAGAGTCTGGTGACGAGAGTTGTAACATTGTGCAAGATTGGGCCTGGAACACCGGAGAAAGGATGTGTTGGGCAGTCGGAGCCGGTGATAGGCCCCAATAATCAAGCCGAGGGATTTCCCTTAATTTCTTTCTTTCTTTTTCCTTTTTTTTCGAAAATAAAATAAAGGAGCTTCGCATCGGAGCCTCTGTGCCATAACAATCGTTGACGGATAGCTCCAGAGGACCCACCAATAAAGTCGCGACTCATCCAGATTTGAAGATTCTATAATGCTGTATAATCCTAAAGTAGAAAAGACGATTGTTCGAGAGAGACTATGAGTCGAGTACACAAATACATGGAAGAAAGACTTGACAGAGGAATATTATAGACTGTTTTAGGACACAAATTGACAAATCAGGGTCGTTGAAAAGTAGCTTTGGTGGCAGCAGACTAAAAGATCGGAGACAAGCTCTCCGATCTGTAGTATACGGAAAACGGCTTCCGCCACCACTTGTGACATCTATATCCCGCAAATAAAAAAAGTTAAAAGAAAAGGGGGTTTATATACGAAGTACAAGGTTAGAGCTTTCTATTTTACTTTACGATCAGAGACCCATAGGTGAAACCTGATGCAATGGACACCTTTCACTCTAATTCCGAATACTGGGAAGCTTATTATCAGGCAACGAGTACATCATAATCAATATTTGTTTGGGACATAAACGGTCAGTCACTAGGGGAAACGGTTTCATGAAGATCAAACCATCTCTGCAGGATTGCGTCGTTGTACCCGCTAGTAGAGACAATTTACCTAACTGGGCAGCTGGTCTGGCGAACAAATGATTGAGAGGGCTAGATCTACCTAGGTACGGATACCTTCAGGGCGAATGGAAAGTATATTGTTAGTCAGGAGGCCCTGGATTGGCAAACCCCAGTCGCGATGGTGTGACAATGCCCCAGTTCCAGGGTTGTGTGGAGACAAGAGATCAGTCCACGTACGAAGTCAAATTCAATGGATACAAAAACAAAAAGAGAAAAGATAAATTGCAGTCTACCTAAGTAAGACCCTTACCCTCAACTTTTACTCTGTACGGAGTAGACCAATAATAATGACCAGCACGGCACCATATGTCTTTACCACATTGTCTATCGGCTTGTGGAGACCGAAAAAAAGGGTAGATAAAGTAGCTTTTCACAGGATCCGGTATAGTCTCAACGGTGCCTAGCCTGATTTGTAAATTGGGGTTTGAACAGCTGAATGGGATATTATTGTGCCTTGACCCCTTAATATATCACATAATTAGCGCGTTCTGATAGTTCGGCTTGGGCCGAGTTCGGACCAGAGTCACATGAGATCTCTTCCAAGGTTCTTTGAGCCATTCCTTTTTTAATCTAGCGTTTCCGATCGATGTCCGAATGACTAAGGTTTCTAAGGCCTTCGAAGGAACCTTGGAAGGTCCACTCGTGGAACCCCGGCCTGCCCTACCTAGCAACGACGCTAAACCTACAAAGGCAATTCCAATCCCGTGATCTTGAATGCGAAAACTGAGACACTCCCCCCTCGCAACGATTGACAAAGCGGTGATCCGGCTCGCGAGCCTTCGACGTTTGCTACTAGAGACTACCAGTCGATTGAAACAGAGCAGCTGGGGTGCAGAAAGAGCCGCGCTGTTATCGGGGAAATACATACCGTCATCTCCTCCACCATCCCACCCAGTCGTTGTGGAGACCAGCCGTCCACTCTCGACATTCGATTCGTGACCCGCCAACTGGAACTCCAACTGTTTGTTGTTGCACTGCTCAACATCCCAGTGACCAGGCATCATGGGGTTCGGTCAGTTCGACGCGATATGCGAGAAGGCGCCCGTTCCTTTGTGCTCCTTGGTGGGCCCGGCGTCGACGATCTCCGGGTCAACAGGCATCATATCCAACTGCTATGCGCGGAATATTGAGGTTGCAAATACCATAATCTTCGAGGGTGCCGCGTCCTTCATGCATATCATGGCGCTTAGCATGACAGTGATCATGATCTTGCACGTTCGGTCCAAGTTTACTGCCGTCGGTTCGTCTGATTCCCTCTCTGCTCACATTCGGTGCAAACCGGCTAGCTAACCTTTTCACTACCCACCGATAGGCCGTAAAGAGATCATCACCTTCTTCTACATCTACCTGGCTCTGACACTTTTCTCTCTTCTCATTGATGCAGGTGTTGTTCCTCCAGGGAGCGGCCCATTCCCGTACTTCGTGGCTGTTCAGAACGGCTTGGTATCTGCGCTATGCACCTGTCTTCTTGTCAACGGGTTCGTCGGCTTTCAGCTGTACGAAGACGGCACAGCTCTCTCCGTATGGTTGATCCGAGTCCCCTCCGCAGCGATGTTTGCTCTTTCGTTTGTGATCTCGCTGGCGACTTTCAAGTCATGGGGTTCGATGGGTCCCCAAAATACCACAGGCTTGTTCGTGGTGTTATACCTGTTGAACGCCATCTCAATCGCTGTATACTTGGCCATGCAATTGCTCCTAGTTGCGAATACATTGGATGACCGCTGGCCGCTGGGCCATATCTCCTTTGGTGTGGTCGTCTTCATCATTGGCCAGGTTCTCTTGTACCAATTCAGCGACGTTATCTGCAACAACGTGCAGCATTACCTGGACGGCCTTTTCTTCGCTACGTTCTGCAATCTCCTGGCTGTCATGATGATATACAAGGTAAGTTCGGGTTTCACTATTGTAGCATTGCTCTTGCTAACTTTCTTTAGTTTTGGGACTCGATTACCAAGGAGGATCTGGAATTCTCCGTCGGTGTCAAGCCGAACACTTGGGAGGTTAAGGAACATCTATTTGAGGAAGAGCGCCGAGCTACGGTCTACCCCGACAATAACTCCGAGTATGCAGGCAGCCTGTACCACCAGCGCTCTTCGGCATACGGCCATCATAATTATTGATCTTTCTTTGCCTTATCGTTTTCCTTCTTCGCTTTATTGTTTTTCTTCCTTCGCTTTTTCTTTTTCATTCCAGCGCTGTACATGTGACTATTGACTTCATGATATCTCATTTATCTATTTTCTCGTGGATATTCAAATGTTACATACTGGTGCGCTAAAGCATTCTTTCCAAGGTTAGGGAATGGATATAAGTTACATCATCATGTAATTTGGAATTTTATGGTATATAAATTATTATCGTTAGGAGCACATTACCTAGAAGATATTTTCGCTTCTTACTCTTCCAATCAAGTGTTGGCATGCATAGCGACATCGGACCATACGCACGACGTAAATGTACATTACCACTAGTGACATACAAGAATCGAAAGGGTTCCGTTTCAAACTCAATTTGCATTGTTGGTATCTCAATCACACATGCATATCGCGCCATGAAGTGCGGTTCCGGGAAATAAAATGTTCTCACTGTTTGTACGTCTCGGGCTTCGTCTGCTCCGTTTCGACACAGCGCTAAGTTCGTTTGGGAAACAAGCTGGCGTCCATCATCCCTCTGCAGACAGTGTGTTAAGGCACTAGACCCTCGGAGACAGACTGCGCAGCAAGAAACTGGAATGATGCGGTAATCTTGGAATGTTACCATGCATAATAACGCATCCTTCCGTATCATTTTACGCCGGTGCAAAACGGCTCGAGCAAATCCCGAACGTCTCGGGGCCACGTCATGCCAGTTCAAGGGTGTCATCGGTGGGAGAGTGAAACAAGTGGTACATAGGATCAGCACTGCCACGTTTCCCCAACAAAGAAAGCACCCGCTGAGACAACTTCGGGCATGGGAGCGGAGCAATACGGCGGCGACGCCTTGTTCTGGATGTTGCGGGATGATCAAGGCCCATTGGGGGTTTTCTTGGCTGCGGAGAATACATCTCGATACCATGGTAATCGGGATCCTGTGCATGCTATTCGCTGTGCTCTAGGGCGTAGTGCGCCTCCGAAGTCTAAAGTAAGTGGACTGCCGATCAGGGGAGTGGTCCCATGGGTAGAGTTCTCGTAGAGCGTTCTAAAGCGGTAATAAAAACAGGGGAAATTGTGGAGCGGCATGCTCAAATCGGGGCGCGCGATCTCAGTCAACGACAACAACATCATCACCATCCATGAAGTCCCCGTCTGTCTTGGTTTTTGAGTTCTGTGTTGTATGCGTATCGTCTTTCTTGGCTGGTCCGGTGGACGAATCATACCAGCCTTTGTCTATCGATTTGACCAAGACCGCGCACGCGTCACTGAGCATCTCAAAAAATGCAGGATTCTCTTTGGACAGAAACATGGTAGTATGTGCGTTGGTTTCATCAGTAGCCCGGTCGTTAACTGCCCTAGTCCACAAAAGTCCCGGACTTTGAGATTCCTCGCCAAGTTCCACCTCCTCTGGTAATGAACAGAACGTCCTGTTCCTTGACCTGATGATTTTTTGACTGAAGGATGTTTTGTTTGCTGATGTGTTTTCTACCAGACTCGTCGCACCTTTCCCGAGACATGTGTAGAAGTTCACACACCCGATTCCGCGTTCCTCCTTGATATTCGACAACCGCACGAGACGCTCGTGCAATTCCGACGTGCGCGCAAGACAACCGACAAACTCAAGGTGCGATGATACCCATCCAAACCCGTCAGTGAGCTTCTGGCGCTGCGTATACATGGCAGCGCCACCAGCGGCAACAGCACCAGCCGCGCCGGCAAACATCGCATACTTACCCCATCGTTGCCAGGAAGGTGTCGCGGCGGCATCGGGTGTGGAAGGCAACACTTTGGAGGGCTCTTGCGGGGGTGCGTGGGTGGTCCCCTGGTTTGATGCATTGCCCTTCCCACCGTAACCGAATAAACCTGCAACCTCGGAGAGAGTGTTGTAGGCGGTTGAAGCATTGCGGTATTGACCTTCTGCACCATAGGACACGACCCCTGGCGCTATTCCCAAGAATGGCGTATCAAATGCAAGCACTCCTTGTATATGAGGGAACATGAAAGTACCCGGTTCTACGACAGATTCGGTACCATCTGCGCACCCGGGCTGTGTGTTTGAAGTCGGATTTCGAGTAATTGGTTGTTCTGCTGCCAGCAAAAGGAGAGCCTCCGCTCCTACTATTCCCCCCATTGAGTGACCGATCAGAACGACATGGACCGAGGGGTCGACGGTGGGCGATGCCGTATGGTTGGCGACTTCGATATCGATCACAGTATCTTGTAACCTGCAAAGAAGTACCGTCAGTCAGCAAAGCTTGACATGAGGGACTGGACGCAGTCTTACCAATCTCGCAATCTGGCCACGCAGTCTTTCAAGTCACCTTTAGTCTCATACTTGGGGTAGATAGCGGTGGCAACCTCGACCGCAGGAAGTGCTCTGCTTGCGAGGACGCGCAAATGTTCAGGAAACGTGCCGAAAGTATCATCGCCGCCCTAGGATCGGAGTTGGTCAGTCAACATAGGTTCTACGCCAAAAATGAACCTCCTCAAGGTAGACCTGTAATTCTTCACGGGGGTTTCAGGTCTCCAGCAAGCAGGCATTGGGCATACCTTGAAGCCATGAATAAAGACGAGTAGTAGGGTCTTCCTCATTTTGAAATTCTCAGACAGCCATGTTCATGAAATAGTCATAGGGATGATTCGACCAAGTGGAGGATAAGAGGATGTCGGGGCTGTTGATTCTAATTACGTCATAATACACGGCCACGTGACCGGTATACAAACATGTGAAAGCGTTCGAAGGTTCTGATTCCATTTTATGGGTTTTACTCTGACTGAGCGGTGTTTCCTTCTCCAAATTAAATTTCTATTCATTTGGCTTTTTGATTCTGCAAATAATATATCCCGAAAGACCACATGGACCCAAACGCTTGCATTCCAACTCATAAACTCCAATATGACCGGATATACGGCATATTTGCTCATTCCCAACGCCATAGTAAGACAATGCTTTCAGTTTCGTAACTGAACCTCAGACTGTCCCCGAAAAATGATCGGTTCAATGCCGAATTCAGTGTGACACGGCATATTCGGTGACATGACCAGACCGCAAGCTTTCAATACCACTATTAGTGTTTCCAATATCATTGCCCGTTGCCGAAGGGGCGCATGGCTCCTTTGTATTCGCTGGTGGAATAGTTGTCCCGGGAGCCGTGCTGACAAGTCCCTTGGATACAGCAAAGCAGGAAGAGCGATCGTGGTTGAGGTTCTCGCCATAGAATTCATCGAGAATTGGGTGAAGCATAACAGTCTGCTTGTGGATGGTGACAACTGAGTTTGTTGGGACTGACACCCAATTGTCTATGTGTAAAATTAGCATATGTTCATAGGTACGGGGAGAGAGAAAGGGTTCTCACGTCGTTCAAAGGTGATGGGCTCACTAGCCACAAGGACAATATCGGCACCTTTATCGTGTCGCTCCATTTTGAAGTGTCCTTTCGTTTCACCTTCCTTCCACTTGGTACCAGAAGAGAAATACAAGCTGGCAGGCTCGTCTGTTTTGCTGCTGATGTACCGAGTGCAAACAACAGTATGGCCATCTGTCACTGCGAAATTCAACAAACTCCTAGTCTCAACACCAGTAACATTGTATTTCTCTGGAATTTCCTTGACCATTTCATTGATTCTGGCAATGGTTTTCATCAAAACACGACGTAGAAGAGCCTGGCCGAACCCCTCAGGACCGGGGTCAGAGCTTGGATCCACCCCTTCTTTTTCTAACAGGTCAAGGAACAGGGCAAATGCCCACTCACTGTCAGTGCCACCTTTCACGCCTAGGTACCACTTGTCGGCGAGTGAGCTTCCCAGCGTACGCTTGATGTAGCTCCAACCGCCGATACCACCATTGTGCATCCACATCAGGGACTGGTGTTGGAACGGGTGGCAATTGTTCTCGGCAAGAGCACCCTCGGTTGTTGCACGGACATGCGCAAAAATCAGGTCTGAGCATGTCTTTGCAGCGAGTCGCTCTAGATTCTCACAATTCCAGGCAGGCAGTGTTGAAGTAAAGATGCAAGGCTCTGGTCCAAGCTTGGGATCTGTGTAGAAACCCACACCAAACCCGTCACCATTGACAGGACGGCGATTGTCCTTGATACTACATGTCAGTGATTGCGATATGCTAACCACGTGGGTCTGGCCCAGCGAGATGGGACAACCTACCAGTCGCAGACGTGAATCGTATGATTGAGTAAGGATTGAATGACTTGGCTCAGTTATCAGCTTACTGAGGCGGATCTCATTTCGCCCTTTGTATATCTGATCGAGATATTAGCTTTGGGCTCAATGCGTAGAGGGATGGACCTTACCAAGAATCGACACATGTTTGGACCGGATCATATGCAATTGGAATGACTGTGTCAAATCCCGCTTTCAAGTTTACTAATAACCTCCAAGATGTACACTAAACTTGTAGTTTGTGCAAACCAGTAGTCGAATCAGGGCGGAGGAAGAGTCACCGACTGTTGAGAATCGGTGAGATGCCCAAACGTCAACCACAACCTTACAGCCCAACAACAATATATTCGAGGGGTAAATTTTCCAGGGATTACAAGGAAGAAGGATTGTTTTTATCGAAATCAACACAAAAGAATAAAATCACTTCCCCTGCACAGCACGTCATACTTCACGTGACCAGGGTATTACGGGAGGCTATGCGGCTACTTGCGCAAGTCACGGGGGCTGTTAGTTATGCTTGATGTCACATGTGCAGTGATCCGGTAATCTACAAGGCCATCACTTTTATTTCCATTTTCTATTGAATGCTACCACAACAATAATGAGTGGGAGGATACTCTCCCATCGACTAGGACCGCTATTGCGGAACGGTCACCTAACTCGCCATATTCATAATGCAGGCTCGAGGACCGGCGGCCTGTTACGCGCAGATGGTGGTGCCGCTCTGAGAGGACGCGCATGGCCTGTGGGTGCAAATGCCATACACAATGTCCCTGCTGTTCGATCAATCTCATTTGCTCGAATGCTTCCGAAGCTGGCATTGAAGCTTGTCAGGGTTCCGGCTATGTTCGGCGGTGCGACAATAGCGGGTCTAGCTTATTTCCAATACCAAGCAACTCGTATGTTTTTCGTGGATGAAACTCGTTACAGGTGGAATCCCAAGCTGATCTGATTTTTACAGAGGCCGGTAACTATGCGATGGATGTCTTCAGACAAGCCTCGGAGACTGCGGGGAACACCGCTTCGACCTTGTTCGAAGGACTGCAGGACATGGCGGATCAGACACAACGCGGGTGGAATAAGACGACCGAAGACATCGAAATGCCTGACTGGCTACAGAAGATCCTACGCCTCGATGAGGAGTCCGAGTCTCGGAAGGGCGATTCATCTGGTGGTGGAGGGAAAGAGCCGAAACAAAGTCGGGCAGGTACTGCCGCCGCCGCCGCTACCACTACAGCGTTCGGATACGATCAATCTGGAGAGGAAGATTCACGGCCGGCGAGAGATGCTGCGGAGGATGATCAAATGATGCTGCTAACACGCAAAATGATTGAAATCCGAAATATTCTCCAGACCATCGGCCAGTCCGGCACCCTCACTCTTCCGTCGATTGTCGTGATTGGATCCCAATCGTCGGGCAAAAGCTCGGTTCTAGAGGCTATCGTCGGCCACGAGTTCTTGCCCAAGGGCTCCAACATGGTGACCCGCCGGCCAATCGAGCTGACATTGGTCAACACTCCCAATGCTCAGGCAGAATACGGTGAATTCCCGGCCCTCGGTCTCGGAAAGATCACGGATTTTTCCCAGATTCAGCGCACACTCACAGATCTGAACCTTGCTGTTCCTGAAAAGGATTGTGTCACAGACGATCCCATTCAGCTTACGATATATTCTCCCAATGTTCCGGATCTATCCTTGATAGACCTGCCGGGATATATCCAGGTTGCGGGCCGAGATCAACCCCCAGAGCTCAAACAAAAGATTGCTGATCTTTGCGATAAATACATTCAACCACCAAATGTCATTTTGGCGATCTCGGCCGCCGACGTTGACTTGGCAAATTCGACAGCACTTCGAGCCAGTCGTCGAGTAGACCCTCGGGGTGAACGGACTATCGGTGTTATTACGAAGATGGACCTTGTCAGCCCCGAACGTGGGCACGATGTCCTTTCCGATAAAAAGTACCCCCTTCGGCTGGGTTACGTGGGTGTTGTTACCCGGATTCCTCAGACAACAGCTCTCTTTTCTAGAGGCTCTGGAAACATTACCAGCGCTATTCTCAAAAATGAAAATGCCTACTTCTCTGCGCATCAGAATGAATTCGGTCCCCACTCTGACGTCTCAGTTGGTGTTTCCACACTGCGGAAAACGCTGATGCAGGTTCTTGAGCAAACCATGTCATCTAGCCTGTCTGGAACCAGAGACGCCATCAGCCAAGAGCTGGAGGAGGCAACCTACGAGTTCAAGGTTCAATATAATGACCGACCTTTGAGCGCGGAGTCTCACTTGGCTGAGAGTCTGGATGGTTTCAAGCACTCCTTCAAGGCGTTCGCGGAAAGCTTCGGGCGACCACAGGTTCGGGAGATGCTCAAGGCAGAATTGGACCAGCGAGTCATGGACATTCTGGCGCAACGCTACTGGAACAAGCCAATCGAGGACTTGGATCCTCCAATGTTGGAACTAGATCCCCTCAAGGACCTTCCTAAAGCCGATCCTGAGTCGCTATATTGGCACAGAAAGCTCGATGCTTCAACCTCGTCATTAACAAAGCTTGGAATTGGCCGGTTGGCTACGACTGTCGTCGCCAATGCTCTCCACAACCATGTGGAGTCGCTCCTAGCCTCGTCCACGTTCGCCTCCCACCCTGGTGCCCACAAACAGATAACAGATGCATGCACCAGTATCCTGAATGACAAATTCTTCAGCACCAGCGACCAAGTCGAGAATTGCATCAAGCCATATAAGTTTGAGATCGAGATCGAAGATCCTGAATGGGCTAAAGGCCGAGACAACGTGGGTAAAGTCCTAAAGGAAGAGCTCAGGTCATGCGAGTCGGCCCTGAAGCATGTCGAAGACGTTGTTGGAAAGCGGAAACTCAAAGACGTTATATCGTTTATCGACAGAGTGCGAAAGGGCGAAGTAGTACTAGAGGGCAACGGCGAAGGTGGCGCGGGCGGTTTCAGTGCCGCCTTGTTGGAGAGAGGTTGGTATTTCCCTTTTTTTTTTCTCTTTGCAAACACTGACATATATTATCTAGGACGAGAAGGCCTGTTCCTTCGGGACCGAGCGGATCTTATCAAGATGAGACTTCTCGCCGTCCGGTCCAAGCAATGCGCAACGCAAAAGAACAAGTACTACTGCCCCGAGGTCTTCCTAGATGTTGTGGCAGATAAACTCACCTCCACTGCCGTGCTATTCCTCAATGTCGAGCTCTTATCTGAGTTCTACTATAACTTCCCACGTGAGCTTGATTCAAGACTTGGACGGCACCTTTCAGACGCCGAGGTCGAGCGGTTTGCCCGCGAGGATCCTCGCATCCGCCGTCATCTCGATATCATCCGCAAGAAGGAGCTGCTAGAGCTGGCTCTGCAGAAGATCGAAGGCATCCGACAGCTTGACGGCCGCGCCCGGAAACCAGAGCGTGCGCCTCCTGGAAAGGAAACGCGGAGCCGTTGGAACCTTTTCTAGAAGATATGACGTTTGGGATTTCTGTCTCTTCCCCCTACTGCCTTTGCGAAACACCTGTTTTCCCTTCTTGGTCTGGGTTTAGATACCTTTGCTAGTGTTCGCGCCACTCTCTTTATCCTGTTTAGCCAGCTTCTCCTCTTACCCTTCCTCTTGGGATCATATGTATCTCAAAATATTTTCAAGTCAATGTACATAGCTCTAGACCGTTCATTACACAATCGATAATCTCTTCCTTGAATCTGTATCCATTCTCTATTCCTGATCTGTAGAAATCCTAGCTACCCCGTAGTCTTGCCGGCAAGTACCTCGGCCTACATATGAACGTATGAGACTTCGTATCACAGGGCCGAATTACACAGGCCCCAGGTACTCCATGGACAGTGCTCCTTGACCCCAGTCGGTGATGATTTGCTTGATCTCCTCCAAATCATGAAGGATGCGCACCACGATGTTACCATCGCGAGCCCACATGTAGTATCTGCCGTCTGATTCAACCAGGACGTCGCACCGATCTTGAGACACAAACACCGGCATGCAATTGGTGAGGCCATAACAATTAGTCATACGCTCTTGAACACCGTGTTTTTCCTTCCATTCATCATAGTCAAGCTCCACTGGATCACTCGAGAATCCAAGAGGGTCAGTCGGGGCCCCACTGTTGTCATCAGCCACGGCTTTGATAGCAAGGGAATGATATACTTACCCGTGTTGGTTTCGTGCCGTTCCGAGGCTCTGCCCGCCAACATGGACTCCCTGGTGGAGGCTCAGCTTTCTCAAAAATGAATATAGTCTGTGGCACCAGACCAGCAAGCCTTCTAGATCGGCGAGGCTTTCTATTGGGTTAGCGTCGTCCATAGTCGCATATTTGGGTTAACCTCACCTCGAAGTTGATTCTTTTGGGGTTTGGTAGTTTTGATTTTTTGGGAGCCATTTTCCAAGGACAGGAATGCAGAGCACATAGGCCGGTGGAGAGAGTTTGGCCTGTATAAGAAAGGCCCGTGATATGTCTGTAACGAAGAAATTGTGCAGGCCTGTAAAAAGATATAGGATGATGTGTACTCTGGTGCTTTATTTGATCTTCTTTCATAGTGCCTCTCCTTGTTAGTATTCGACTATTTCTATTTATGTCAGTCAGATATATCTATAATTGTATACCTTGGATCTTCACGTTTCAAGATATTCATTGACTTTGGTCTTGGATAATCTATTTTGTACATCTGGGCACAATCGGTGGGCTTTGATGACAACTAATATCATGTCCTTGAGATCCTCTACAAAGGAACGAATCCCACCAGTACTGATATGGGATGATTATTTAAACGATGAGGTTCCTGCGCAGCTATCTAGGAGAATACAACAACCGCAATGTCAACAACCCCGATGACACCTTCCACTGAGGTATATTTGCCGGCTTATAATGGCCAAGAGAACTTGAAGAGTGCATTTAGTTGGAGCCTAATACGAGTGAGTTATCGCAACTGCCAATCCCTTCATTTCTCTGGGCCATAGTTAAACTAACTATACACAGATTCGAATTTTCATGTTCGATGTTATAGATAACCCTTCTACTTACGGCATGGATCGGGAAGTCGTACCAGAATTAAGAAGACTATGCACCGATATTGTCGATCTCAGGTGAGTTAGATGTCCGCTAGACCCTGGTTCTTGTCCGCTAATCGGATTCTTGCAGCCAAAAGGGGAGCAATTATCAGTCTGAGGCCTCCTACCCCCAAACTATTTTGAGGATAGTTAACCCAGCAGGGGCTAGCGAGGATGAATCGTACTTATTGTTGGATAAAACGACTCATGGAGGTCTTCCATATTGGTGCTCCTTTGACCTTCTAGGTAGGTTCCTTTCCATTATTAGTCCAGCACCCCAGGGTGCCACAAATTACAATTTCTACTTACCTCTTGACATTGATGTACGCCAATTGGTGTCGCAAGATAGCTCCGCGCTCTCCCTATGTGTATTCATGTGTTTGGGCAGAGAAAAACGGTAAGCAGAGCCGCTTTCACCTGGGAGCATCGCTTGGGGGATATACCACTCCTAAACCAGGGGCCGACCTCTGGGTCAGAATTCTGCAACAAGCCCGTTTCAATATTCTCCGCGATCAAAGAATTGACACAGTAGGAATAACAGCCTGGTCTTCGAATTTAAAGGGTCGAACAATCAAAATTATTCCGTTTGGAAACTGCGCAGAAACCTATCCTCTTGCGCACCTTCTACGGTGAGTCCATACCTTTGAGATCCCATATATCCCATACTAACTAATTAGGAACCGTAACTCTCGTGAGGAGGTTTATGGTCTTGCAGTGATGCCTCCCAAATCGTCCAGAGATGCATACAGCCACTCGCAAGCATTGAAGACATTGCTGAGACCTTGCGCTAATTGTCAACGGGTGATAGGCCTCTGGGGTGGGAAAGTAGAAAACTTCATCACAGATGAGATGCCGGGGAATAGTACCGCAGCACCTTCAGGAGTGCAATCGCCTACATCACGAGGTCCTGGCCCGAGAGCATCTGGATCGGGGATTGCTTTACCGACCCGGCGTAAACGTCCTTCTCCAGATAATGGCACTGACACTCCTGAACCTACGCCGAAAAAGCCTAAAGGCCCTGAGATGCCTAGAAAACCATCTCAATTGGCCAAGGGAAAAGGGAAACCGCAGTGAAGATGTAGGGATCTGTAAAGTGAAAAGCACTCTTGTCGCTGTTATTTATTATATATAGACTTGTTATTTTAGTGTATGAATCTGTGATGTTCTTATATCGTGAGTCGACTCCATTTATCGAACTTAGTGCCCCTAGTTGAAAGAAGCCAGGGGCAACCTTGGAAGCAGAGGCGATATGATATGTTAGCTATATGAGGTAGACTTTCTAAGTAACATAAAGCTGGATTGTCTTAAACCTGCAAAGCTACCAGCTATTCAGGAGCAAAACTTGCAGCCCTTAATTTAATAACAGAGCTAATATTTTTGGTAAGACTAAAGGGAAGAAGGAGAGAGTGGGAAAAGCCAAAACAAGTGTTATATTGTTCGATCTTCTTAAATGCCTCCAGGAGCACGTTGACTCTTCCTCGCACCCTCATCGTGAGTGACCCGGTTCCCTTGCGATGCCCCGAAGATAAACCGATACCAGGCCTTTTTCTTGTCGGTCATTGCCTTCACCTTCGTCTCGATTGTTTCACAGGACGTGACAGGTCCGGACCAGGGCAAGTGTAAGGTACTAGGCAGCTGGGCCTGGCTTGGCGGTTGACCTGGAGGCGAAGACTACATGCCTGGGACTACATGCTTGGCTCCGATAGATGAATGCCTGGTAAACCGTGATGCTCTCGATAAACCCGATGACGAAACAACGATCGCAAGACAATAAAAAATCGACCTTGGCAGCAATTATTGATGTAGTGGAGACGTGGTGGCGGTAGAAACAAGGTCCCGACGGTCACGTCCCAATCCTGCAGATATGGGCCGAAGCGCTAGCGTCTTGTAGTCTTAGAGCAGCAGGGACGATCGCAGTTGGATCCAAAGCGCGTGTTGGTGGCGCAAACACTGTTCATCAGAAGAGGATAGCTGGGGGAACATGGTCAAAGTAGTCGGCCAAGAATGAGCAGCTCGACAACAACGCGTATAGAGGCTTCTGAGTTGTCGATTTTATGATCAGTCGGAGTGTTTAAGTCGTTGGATAACACCGTTCACACCAGAAGAGAGCGTAGCTGAGGGAACATCGTCGATGTCTTGCCGATTCCAAATGTGTTCCTCCGGATCATGCGTTACCTGCAGAATCGTACACGCCTCTTGAAGGGATTTGAATTTCCTAGCAGCATAATGGACGCCGGTGGTTTTCTTGGTCTTGACGAGTTGTTGTATCAACGGTGATAACGTAGTATGGCTTTGGACCGCACGGGACCGAACGACAGGATCATCGCTGTTCATATCTGCCAGCATATCCGAGAAACTGATGATCGTTTCGAACGTTTCCGGATCAATCGCAGGTTCGTGGCTTGGACGGAGTAGACCTGGGGGCAATGAGTGAGAAACAAACTCGCGGCCTCGGGAATATGGTCTTGCTTAGTCCCCAAATTGGAAAATCAGCCATCGCGAAGGATACCGTTCGTGGATGGAAATGTAGGGGACTGTACTTAGATGAGGCCTGTGAGTCGAAGAAAGTCGTGAGAATCCCACCTAGGCAGGTGCTCCTAGGTTATCATATCTCTTTTCCCTTCACAACGCACTTCAAGGAGACAATAGAGCAGATATAGCTGCATATACAGTGATTTGTAGTTAGACTGTTTTACACGGAATTACCCCGCTGAACTAGAAACCCCTATTGAACTTGATGTCTTTCCAACAAGCACTTGTCTGGAAATGGGGTTAGACAACTTTCCCGAAGAGCTCATAGAGATCATCCTGATATCAATAAATGATGAACAGACACTGCAATTCGTCCAACGAGTCTGTCGATGCTGGGCTCATTACATCCAAGGCTCCCGGATACTCCAGCAAGCCCTGTTCTTCCAGCCTATACAATCCAACCTCCCAAAGACAACCATTCCACGACTAAACCCCTTACTAGCAGCAAACATACTGGTTTCCCAATGTTTACCCGATATCCCGCGATATTGCATACGGGGCTGGGGATATGCAAGAGTCTCTAGACAACCACGCCAGATGGCTCCATCCAAGCGCGAGTTGGCGCCGAATGCTGACCAAACAGCCCCCGACAATGTCTATGGGCTGGGTAGACCGCCGAGAGACATATACCGGCAAGATCTCTCTGTGCCGGTGGGAAATTTCACTGGAAGAGTACGGTGGGCTTCGTATGAACATGCTTTATGATCTGGTTGTCAGATCCTCGGATGAGGCGGCAACGTTCTTTTACTGGAGGGTGCATTGGAGCCATCCTTGCGTGGAAAGGTGTTCTATCGGGTGTATTCCGGACATCCAGAGGGCGAGGGAACCCTACTATGTCGAAGCGATGATGTCGGCCAATGCACAGACGGACATCGTGCTTGATACGTGGAACTCGCCATATCTTTCCCGTCATCTTTGGTCACAATTCGGTGAGGTCGGTGAGGATACTTGGACGTGGGACTTGGTACGGGGACTTCAGTCGCCGATGGGAGATCTGAATCTTGATGTGGTCTATGCGTCGAGAAAACGCAAGGAGGTGCAGAGCTGGCATGTGCGCGTGTAGAACGCGAGAGTACAGAACGCGCTTGGATGCCCTTTTCCGGATGATGATGAACCAGATCTATGATATTGAGCTGCAGAATAGAGAAAGGAATGTCGCCCCGCGAGCAAGACGTATGCAGTGTGGTGGCCACACTGTCCTGAGGAAGAAGATCACGCACAGATGAAAATGACAGGTTCAATACGACAATCCCAGACCCAGTCTATGTATTCCTCTAGCATACAGTACAGTGTGAAAAGAAACAGAAAGCGAAACAAAGAAGACGCGAATTAATGCTTTTGTCTCTGGGTGAAACCAATCGCTGCACCAACGGTGAGTGTTATGAGAAAAAGATTGAAAATGGATATGTCTATCACGGTCACAGGTGCAAAGAGAAATAAAGACAAGGATGGTGAGGGGATGGCATAAGGGGGGCGTAGCGGGACACATTACACAGTCAATGTGTCAAGAAAAGGCATTGGATAACCAAAAGGAAAATGTAGTGTGGCTGGCAATATTACAGAAGTCATCGAAACTGGGTGCAGATGTTTACTCCCGGGAGACGTCACGGCCGAAGAGACGAGCCTTGACCCAGTCGACGCAGACAAGGACACGGTTGCGAGCTGGATTATATGTTAGTGATGAATCTGAATCAGTGTTGGGTAGAATTTGGAACTTACTGCTGAAGCACATGCTCAGGTAGGCACTGCGCCAGAACAGGTAGGTCATAGTACCACCGCTGGCGATGTTGCCGCTCAGCCAGCTGATATCGGCCACGGCGCGCTCCTTACCAATGTAGGCCAAGGAACCCTGGTGCGAGTACTGGAAGGGACCGATCTGCTTGTTACGGCGGAGCTGCTTCTGGCGCTCACGGATCTCGTCGAAGATCTGGTTGCGCTCCTCAGCGGCCTTGGCCTGGGACTGGCGCTCAGAGAGAGTCTCCAACTCCTTCTCGAGAGCCTCGGCCTTGGCCATGGTGTTGAAGAGGCGGCCCAAGAAGGCACCCTCCTGGCTAGCAACCTGAGCGGTGGGGGCGTAGTTGGCAATGGCGCAGTCGCCGACGGCCCAGACGTTATCGGTACCATTCACGACGAGGTATTCGTTGACAGCAAGACCGCGGCGGGACTCGGCCTGAGCGGGGATCTGGGACATCAGGTCACGGACGACGGGGCGGATGGCGTTACCGGTGGCCCAGACGAGAAGACCGTAGGGGATAGTCTCAAGCTCCTTGGATCCGTCGGGCTTGGTCACCTCAGCCTGGATGTACTTGTCGGTAACATTCTTGACCATGGTCTTGGTGCGGATGGAGATCTCCTCCTCCTTGAAGGTCGATTCGGTGTAGTCAATGAGTTGCTTGGAGAACATGGGAAGAACATTGGGCAGAGCCTCGACGAGAGTGACGTGGAAGTTGTCCTTGATTTCGGGAATCCACTTCTTCAAGTCATCGTTGAAGAAGTCCTTCAGTTCACCGGCGAATTCAACACCAGTGGGGCCACCGCCCACCACAACCATGTGCAGCAGACGCTTGACCTCGTCCTCGGTCTGGTCCTTGAAACAGGCGGTCTCGATACAGTCCATAATACGCTTACGAATGTGCTGGGCGTCACCGACTTCCTTCAGGAAGCAGGAGTTCTCACGAACACCGGGAATACCTATACATCGCAAAAATTAGTCCAAAATGCATCGTTCGAGTATGCAAGAGAGATCGCACCAAAAGTCGCGTTCTCGGCACCAACACCGATCACAAGCATGTCGAAGGGAACCTCGGTGTGCGAGATATCACCCTTGATTTCGGAATCATCACTGATGTACACAATCCGCTTCTCGTAGTCAATCTTGGTAGCTTCGGCTTCGTAGAACTGAACACTGGCCTTCTTGTGGCGCAGGATGTTTCGGATAGGTTCCATGATAGAGCGGTGCTCGATCAAACCGGTGGTACATGAGGGCAGCAAGGGAGTGAAAAGGAAGTAGTTACGGGGGAGACGACGATAACGTTGTAGTTCTCGGTGTCAATCTTCTTCAGGAGGGAAACGGAGCCCCAGCCAGTTCCTGAACGAGCATAGTCGCGTTAGCGACACTTTGGCTGTAGGGAATCAACGATCGCGACCGACACATACCGAGAATGACCAGGGTCTTCTTTGATGGGTCAGGAGTGATCTGCTCCGGGGGTTGACGGAGCTCGAAGATGCTGTATGCGACAGTGCCGGTAAGACCGATGGCAGAGAGCCAGGTCAACCGCCAGGCCCAACGCAGAGCTCTGAAACGCTTCTTAGGCTTCGGGCGGGCGAAGGGGCAGCATCAGCGTAGCCACGACGAGCAATACGCGATACAGACTGGGGAACCTTGGTCGACCGCATCGGCTTTGCGCGAAGGGCCAGCTGCGATGTCGACATGGATCTGCGCGTCATCGACGACAGCTGCATGATGGACGGAGCCATCTTGCGAATTGCTAGCGTATTGCCAGCCATTGTAAGAGGGCGTACCAAAGGTAGCAAAAGGAATGCAAATGGGATGGAAGATCAAGGGTGACTGAATAATTTATGAAGAAAAAAAAAGATTTGATAAGCTCGATCATTGCGTTGCTGCTTTAGGCGAATCGGTGTAGCCGGACCAAAGGGGGTAGTCATGTATCTAGTACTTGCCTGATTGCGTGCTGCTTGCAGTAAAATCAGGTACTGTCTACATTTACCTTTTTTTTTTCTGCCAATTCGATGATTCAATTACTATTTGCGAGTATAAAAGTTACTCTAACATCCAATCCTTAACATTTTATCATAGTAAAATCCATAGTAAAACTTGTAATTATTTCCCAGAAAAGATATAATAACCGCCTAAGTGCTTAATCACAAGCCAAAATAAAAAAAAATAAAAAAAAAAGGGTAAAAAAAATTGGAGAACTGAGGGGACAATCTCCCGGTGAGGAGAAAATTACCCGGGGAACTTCAAACTCGGTCTATCGGTCAATGTTTTGGGGTAAAATCAATTTTGATATTGATTGAATTGACATTCGAATTGATATCTAAACAATACAATCAACGACATTTCCCCTTCCCCCACCCCCTTTCCTCCCGCTCCAATTCCCAGGCCCTACGACATTCCCCGACCCTTAACCGGTATTACCCGCATATCTATTCCGCATCATTGGGCTCTATAGTTCTCAAATATGGTAATCCCCAACGGTACCCGCGCTACAGCTATCCCTGGTAAAATCCGGGGAAGTTCGAATCTCCACTTGCATCACTGGTCCGGTTTCTCCCATCTAACCTTCGGAATCCCGATGGACCTGAGTATACACATCATAAGAAACGTCGGCCAAAATCGGCCTGTCATCGTCTGTTGGAGCTAAATCGCACTCGTGATGTGCTGAATCGGCAGCACTCCCGGCCTTTCTCGTGTCAATTGGAAGTCTCATTGCATGACAATTGTTCGTCTATTACCCGTTAACTTGTTTCTTGTGGAGATTTGATACCAGCTCCGATATGACACACCATAGAAATAAAGTCCGCTCACTGGGGAGGAGCTAGAAGTTTCGGTGCTTCAGATGTAAGTATAAGCGAGAGCAAGAGAACTACTCGGAGGCGAGGTCAAACATCAGATGTCCTTTTCATAGTGCAAGCAAATAATATGCTCATTTATGCTTATATCACGGAAAGACCCACGAGGGTCCATTGGTTCCGAGACATGGTAAAGGCTGCCAGAGGATAACGGATCCATCCACAGAGACTTGTATTACTTATAAGCCAGGATATCGACCGAGACCGTATGATCCGATGTGACAGACACTCAGCATCAAGAGCAATGTTAACCTTGCGATTAGAACAAGACAATATAATACCCAACTTCACAAGAACTGGATATCGTCCGTGATGCCCGACGTCAGCACGAACACAAAAAACAAACAATCCCAATGGCCAGATAGCTGGCTTGGTTTGGTATGACGTGTCTATCGCAATATATAATCCAACGGGGATCACAAGTCCTCTTATAGACAACGCAGATAAGCAGTCCACGGCCCCCGACCCAGACCAGAAAAAGAAAAACACACCCAGACCCATTCAAGAACTGCATTATAACCCTGGCAGCAATCCCATAGCCTGAGACACGACAAATTCCACACGTATTTACGAAAGACAGCCTGGGTGGATTTCAAACATGACGGCGTTAATAAATGCCCGCCTATCCGCTCACTGAGTATGCAAGTAAGCAGTGCTGGGAGCTTGTAACGGGGGAGTCTGTCAATTGTGTCGGCTGAAGCCTTACTTGACGAGTGTACAAGTGCGCTCTTATGCGGGTACGAGCATAATATCGCCCTTTGGCTAATTCTTTGCACCGCCTCTGCTCGTCTACGCGTCCATCTGGATTGCATCTGGGTTGGTTGCGTATGTCGGGGTCTCCGTGTCGGACGAAGTCTCATACCTTCATTAGAGAGTATTGAAGGCATGACTATGCAGGATGCGGCTTAGATTGGTGTAGTATAGAATATCCTGAGTTGTACTTTTTTTCATCGGCCCTGTCTGGTCGGATTTGACATCGCTTATGCTTCGGGTCTTCATAGGGTCCGTTTGTCTGCGTTACGGGGAAATGTACATATAGCCCCACTGCGATATGCGAATGTGGCCAGTCGCTCCATGGGATATTTCGGGCCCATAAATGTGAGGTTCCATTACGGTTATGGCGAGGCCGGATTCTGATGTTCGAGGTGCCGCTGTGGCTGAGTGTCTGTAGCTCTGGGCAAGATCCGGATGTAGAATGCGGTGCGATTCCATTGGAATTTCGCCTTATCTGTCTGATTGTTTCTGCCTTGCTTGCTTCCGCCAACGTTAACTGTTGCCTCGGCGGGTGTGGATGCACTTGGTGGA
Source organism: Penicillium mononematosum (assembly GCF_028829835.1). Classification (NCBI taxonomy): domain Eukaryota; kingdom Fungi; phylum Ascomycota; class Eurotiomycetes; order Eurotiales; family Aspergillaceae; genus Penicillium; species Penicillium mononematosum. Next base: position 2,838,080 of record NW_026643272.1, on the reverse strand, counting down.
TGGGGAAGACTACTGTCTTTGGGTCTGTCGACAGAGAGACTTCATGGGTTTGCAGAGACAAGCCATATAATTAGGATCTCAATGGAGATCAGAGCTGATATCAAGGGGTATGGTCAATTGTTCCCTTTTGATCGGCAATGTCCGGTTTCAACATGTCTGATAAGAGGATAGGGAGTAGATATCAAAAGAAAACTAGGCGACCATACTTGAATCATCAAAAGCGACAAGACAGACTTTAGCAGGCTTTCAGACCCAATAATGGCCATATCAACCGCATAGTCAGCCTAGCCGAAACTGCCCACCCACAGGGCCCATCTTGTTTGTTTCGTCTCGAGTCAACCCGAAGGCCCAATTTGTGCTGCGGCGTTGTGATTCAAACAATATTGTAGACGGTAACTCCCAGGCCAGAGTTGGATGGGCAGTTCGTTGCCTCGAGGGAATCTGTCTCCACGTGTTGTCAATGGAGACATGCATACATGTATTCGAAGACGAATGCATCCGTTGGGCCAGCGTTAATCAGACTCCTGCACTTTCGAAGCAAGGCTAGACCGATATGCAACCTGCATGAGAATATCCGGCTTGTATGAGCATTGAAGTTGGAAACTTAAATCAGAAACGAGGAATCAATCAACGGTATGCATCGTGTGCATCCCATCCAGGTCAGTCGATTCCGATCCAGACAAACGAAAAGAAACCCAAAGCAAAGCTGCAAGCAGCCTCCAGTGACCGGCAACCCCACTAGAGTCCAAGGAATGATCAGACCAGTAAAGCCCTGGTTTCAGAAATAGCATTGAATAAATCCGTCACCCAAAATTTCGGCCAACAAAGCAACCTTTGAAGTTGGTCGAATTTGGCCTCAACCCGCGATTACCGAAGAGAGGGAAAGTTGGAAAGAACAAGGGTGAAAGGACGGTTACGCCAAAAGCACCAACCCGCCACTGGCCTGTGTTCCCTGGTCATGGCCATAACCAAGACATGTTAATGGTGCCTCGGAGACCTTGAAAGGACAAAGGCGTCGTCAGCCACCAACTCCGAAAGGTCAAAGATTTAGTTTCAACCGATATAAATTTGTGGACGCAATGAATGATGATGAGGGAGGGAATTCAAATGCGATTGGGTCTAGGTCCTTGGATTTTCACGGTTATTTCTCGTCATTTACCTCGGTGTATCTGCAAAGGATATTGGAAAGACGGGTGATTCGATCTGTGAGATGTCGATGACTGTGACATGTGTGCTGTTCATCCACGGTGCTGTGCAGGCGATAGTCCGCTGATCCACATAAAATCGAAAGTGACAATGTGAAGTTTCCCATGGAAGGTTTCTTTTGCCGCACTTTTCATTTTCATTTTTATTTTTGGAGATATCATCCTAGCTCTGGTAATATTGCATATTTGCATTTCACATCTACAATATACAAAGAGAGTACGGAGTACAGTGCTACTGGTTGCAGATTGGAAACAAGCCCAGCTCGCCTCGGGACTGTACCTGGCATTGCAACACGTCTTGGACCGGGGAAGAGGAGCCATTTCCCATAGGACGGGCTACAACACTTTTATTTATTTTGTTAGTCTCATTTTCCCTCGAAAAGAAAATCGAACGAAAAAAGAACAGGAGAAAACAAGAAGTGGCTCCCGGATGCAGACGGGATATGTGATCTTGTGTACACTTTGTACTATGGTACTTGGTAGTAAGAAAGGGTGCAAGTCAGATCATTTTGTACGCGTTAACTGCTCCACCATCCACGGCAAGCGAAGTAAAATGTCAAGGCAGAATAATTTATTTCCTGACGTCGGATGCCGGGAGTGTAATGCATTGCGACTGGGATCGTCGAGTCGTGACCGCTACGCATGGTTTATTATTTACATATATGTATTATCGGAGCTCTAGACTCTCGCCGATACCCCATGTGTCCGGTATTGTTAAGCGAATAACTAATATTAGCCGTTCAAAGCGACTGAGACAAAGGCTACGTAATATCTCCTATAGTCACCCTTTATATTGGCATCTGAGTACATTGTATGGAATCTGGATGATGACTACATAGTGTATGTTGCAGTCACAATAGCAGAGAACATAGCCTCAGCTGGAATAGACAGATTGTAGTTCCTACACCGTCAGAACCGCATTAATCGTTCATCACCCATGAGCCACCGAGCGGGGGGCAAAAAGAGTATCGATTACCCCGATCAAGGCTCCACTGAGTCAAGCGGTAGATTCTCGAATCCGCCATAGTCAAATCACTAGATGCAAACAAATCTTTGATTTCCAAAAAAAAAAAGTCAAGATTCAAGACCCTGTCAGTCTCAGCGCCAGCGCCAGCGCCCGAAACCAGCGCTTTGCTTTGTGACGTGCTCGGGGCGCTTTGCACGATCCAGACAACTTCCGAGAAAACTCCTGGTCAAGTTAAAAGTCAAAAAGCTAAAATAAATACAGATAATGATGTCCGATTGTTGCCCCTCAATCTGCTCTGTCTTTGAAACCTTTCGAGCATGTGGGTTGTGTGGGCTCGTCCACCCCCTCTATGGAGTACCTCTGGTGGTTGGCCCCTGTATGGGCGCGCGGGGGGGGCTGAAGCACGAAGTCTGGAATCAGAGATCAGCCTCAAAGACATCAACTGATAGCTCGAGATGACCCCGTTCTGTCACACGGTCCTATGTGCCCGAGCTCATTTGCATTTGCCCTTGACAGAGTGCGCACTTCCGGGGTCGAGGTCAAGGTCAGGTTGCTGCAGTCTGTCGGTGACTGTTCGGGAGAGACTAAAGGGAGAAGGCAACCCTCTATGGAGTACTCCGTATGTGGCGTGCAGTTGGATAAAATGGATCTGATCATCGTGAGACTGCGCTAGAAATATCCATGGATCTGGGCGCCAAGCAGTCCACAGAACAACTTCAGGGTATACTGTATATCACATACAATATACTCCGTATAGAACGTTGTGCGCCGGACTCCGACGTCATAGAAAAACTATCCAGGATTAACATTTTGGTGACAATCGTATACTATACGGAGTACGATGTAATTGACACCCAAATGAGCGGATCTGCAATTTTAAGTCCCCAACTAATTCCACTACCTCTCACCTGGGTGTTGCGTGTGAATTACTCTAACCGGATCCTTCCATCTTCGACCAGTCGAAACAGTGATCCCCTTTGGAGAGGTTTGCATACCGCCTCCTTCGTCCCAGGAGTGGTTCGAATGACGCCAGGAAGAGAAGATTAATTGCGGTAGCCTCATGCTATTGAAACTGAAAACAGAACGTAAAGCCTCGCGTCAAACCGCCGATAATCCGCAATGACATAGATAATTGTAACCCATCCACGGGTGTATTACAAGGTTGCGAGAACGGAGAAAATCCTAGATAGTGCACCGATAGCGAAACCAGAATACTACGTGGGATGTTTAAGGTGATGTTCGAGGCCATGACCTCGAGTTCCTATACTGTCTAATATTTGCGTTGCCCTCAGCGCTTTGTAGGGACCCGCAAGGATGGGAAACATGCAAGGAGCCGTGCTGGGTAAGAGGCACAGTAAGGTGGTTGAACACGGCATTGAGATGAGTGTTTTCGCAAGGTGTAGACTTTTGGTTTTTTTTTTCCTTTTTTTGGCCTTGCGACTGACGCATAAGACAGGTTACCTGAAAGAAAATTAAAGAAAAACCCCCGAAATTAAATATCACAATATTCCAAGCAATTTAAAATTCCAGAGGAAGTTGATGCCGGGCGCAGAGGGCTACCGGAATCCAAGCCCCGCCGTGTAATGATGAAGGAAGCTGTCAGGATAAACGCGTAATTAATAGCCCACAAAAGTATCCTGATTGTGATAGTCCAGAGCATGGAGTAAGCCGGTTATCCGTTGATATTATTGTGTACTCTAGCGACTACAATATACACCATACAACGCAAGTGATCAGCTTCAGCTTTGCCAAGTTAAATCAGCCACTGAGCACCCCATCCATTATTAACCAGGGTTGGATTCCAGATTGCGTGGGTTTCTCGTACGGAGCACACTGCCCGCAACAACCAAGGTCTACCGGAAACTTTGGATATTTAGTTTGTCGCCAATCAGGAGGCGAAATTGAAGTGTGGTTCTGCAAGTGCTGCGGAGATGTTCCCAAGTGCCCCGTGACTGTACAATATACATACAACAACTGAGTTGCAGGGTACGCGATTGACTTCGGGCATAAGGTCAAAGATGTGAGCTCGGATGATTTCTATGATAGGATGGGGTTCCGCGTGCATCAAGTCAACACACAGATGTCAGTGAACGATGTCGCTTCAACTTTATGACTCCGACGGGAATATCACGATCATAGCAGTCGCAACTGCATGCGCCAATGGTCGAAGGTACAAGGATCCTGGCAATAACACAGGGGATGATACTTCCACACCTGATCCTTTCCAAGGGAATTAAGAAAAAAAAAAAAAGGCAATTAAATATACATAATTTCATAAATTTTTCTTCCCACTCCTTCTGTACAATCACCAAAAAAAGGTCGGGAATAGCCTGACGGTGAACTCTGCAGGTAGCACTGTGCCGAGGAATCTCACCCGCGAAAGGCGATAGTCCAAACTTGTGGAGCTGTCGGGAATTGTGCAGTCAAAATGAAGTGCCGCAACCGGGATGGCAAGGTAAAGACTCCATTTTAGACAGTGTTTTCTATTTTCGACCCACCAAAGAGAAGAGAAGACAAAAAATTGTAGATCAAGGGGGAAACAAAAGGGTAAAGCTCCGAGTCAAACACCTTTGAAGCTGACCAAGACTGTATGACTGTGAGTGAACGCCCTTGGCCTGAAATAGTAAAAGACGGGGGTCATTCAAGTAATTCACCAATCAGGGGTCATTGGTCTAAACTGAAAAAAAAAAAAAAGAAATAAAATATAGACCATGTCGAACAAAAGTATGACACAGTGGACTTTTCCTTGTCTCTCTGGGGGTTCTAGAAACGAAACATCCGTGGCGGTGGCTCAGAAACCAAGGAAAGTGGAGAGAGAGAGTGTGTGTGTGTGTGAGCAATTTCTTTCTTTCATTTTCATTTTTCATTTTTTTTACTTTTTAATTTCGCCCGATCGACTATACCTAGGTACAACATATATTCTTTTTATGAAGGTCCACGATTTGGTAACCCGACACCTGGTTCTCAGCTTGACCGTGATTTTGCCACCAAAATAGCACTGGATCGTCAAGTTTGGGGGTTACCCAACTTTTACCCAAGTTACCTGGTTTCGGACGTCAACTGGTGGTGTGATAGACCAAAGTGTCTCTCGTGTGAGAGTCCACCCGATGATCTTTCGTGGATGAAGGTTTGAGGGTTCGAGTTCAATACGTTGGATGTCTTTTGCATGCGTCTAGGGACGCCTGGAGCCTACTAAATGGATATATGCTCCGTGCTTACTACTAAAAGACACCTGGACAGACTACTTCCCATGGTACGGTACCCATCAACTCCGTACTCCGTAATTATTGTATATTTATGAGTGTGCACATTTCTGCGCACAATCACAGCTTTATCTCGAAGTGATGACCGTTAGGGCGCCACGAGTGGCCGATGGATTCCAATTCCACCAGCCAATCTGGCTGGATCAGTTGCACTTTCGGCTTTCTCCTACTGCGCTCGATCACAAGTGCAACTACATGCCACCTTACGTGAGGCCTATCCCGTCTAGATAGGTCAAACAGTGTTTTGAGTGAAACAGCCAATTCATCCTACTAGGGGCCAACGGCCCCGGTGGAATATGCCACTCTCGGTTCAACACAGGGGCGTTTGGACGGGACAGAAATACCGACAGAGGTACCAGGTTGCAGTATTTTGTACTAAAGTAGTAGGGACCTGTAGGAGGCAGCGAAATACTTTGGGGAAGTCCAGTGCATCAAAGCCGGACGAATTAGATGACGGGACTCCGGTGCCCTCCGCTCCTGAACTATCAATTCACTGGGATAGTATCCTGTAATTATGATGAGATGGGCCCCCCCCTGAATCATAAACAGGAAAGTCGTCCGGAACAGTGGGCTGCAGGGGATGCGGGATGAGACCAAGACTTCACAGGAAAAGACACGAACATGCCAAATAACTACTTATCTCCGAACCCGTCCATAAACCCATAAAATGAACCAATGACCGGTTGGCAGCGGCTAACAAGTCGGGGAGTACGCGAGCACAGGTGTGATAGAGCTAAGCAGAGGCCATGGACCGTGGACCGGTCGTACACGGGATAAAATTAATACGAAAAAAAAGGGAAAAAGAGAAAAAGAGGGAATTTGGCCTGAGACTTTTAGTGGACCATTCCTACAAATTTTACAAAATACAGAGAATACCTGTATCATATGGTATTACTTTTTCTGATTGGCCAGATCCTCAGTAATTTTGCCTTCTTACATAAGAATGCACCATTCTTACCGAGACTCCCGATCTTCCCTCTCTTTGGTCTCCTCAACCAAGTAATTGATCTTCCATTCTCTTCATTATTGGTTTATTGGTTCCTTCCATTTTTCGCCTTTTTCTTTTTTTTCTTTTTTTTTTTTCCTTTCACTTTCTTTTCTTTTTCGGTTCATTCCTTTGCCTTTCCCAGTACAATGTACGACTATGGAGTACCGTGCTCAACCCTAGGCCCCGCGCTTCCCGGCCCCCTTGGCCATTTCTTTTCTTTTCGCATGAGGCGTACCTACATGCTTGCGCAGCCCTTCACCTCGCATAACACGGTTTGGTAATTTATTGACGCTAAACCCGACTTATTATTGGATCTGATATGGGTCTCATTGAACCTCTCTTTTGATTTCAACTTGATTTCAACTTGATTTGGGTTTTACCTTTTCTTTTTGAGTATTTTTTTTTACTTCCTATTTTCGCTTTCACTAGTACGGAGTATGCCTAGTCAACTTTTTTTGTCATTTTACTGCAAATGTGAGGCCATGACCAGGTCAACATTCTGTGACCTACCCTTTTTAGTTGCATCCACTTGTTCTGTGGCTCTGACATCAACCGGTATTTCCACTTGATTATTTTGTTACCTTGTTACCTTGTCACCTCGTTGCTTTTATTGGTTTATTGAATTATTGGATTATTTATGATTATTTTTTCCAAATCTAGATTGACCAAACCCGGAACCCAAACGAGCCCAGAAAGGAGGATCAACCTGGACCTGCGTCCGGGTCAAACTCTGTGTATGGCCACTATCGCTTTCTCCGAATGGAGTCTGTGGACTTGGGTGAATGGAGATGATGCCTTGACTACAATTTTATTATTTTATTAGGGATTTTTTTTTTTTTGGATTTTCTAATATATTATTTTTTTTTCCCTTTCCTCGTCTCTGAGTGGAGTAGCCGGATCTCTCTGGTTTATCACTGCTTTCCTTATATGGGCCTATCGTGGCTACTCTATATACATCATTCAAACTCCCTGTGAAAGGCCTATATTCACTTTTCCTCACTTTGAATAAAACATCTCTTGTTCGCCCTTTCCTCCTTGATTGCATTCCAATTGGGCAATTACTTATTGTCTATTTATTGACTCTATCTTCACCTTTTAATAGAGAACATGGGTCACTGAAACTCCTCGGTTCTCTCCGCCGACGCCTTTATTTGCTTTGACCAAAAAAAAAAGAAAAAGAAATAAAACTCCATGTGTCGACCTCTCTATTCATCACTCACTCTTTCCCTATGTCTTCCACTGTGGACTTCCATTCCTCCTTTTCGACACTGGGAGCTCCAACCATCAACCTGACTGAGGATCACCCGTTGAAGGCCCTTGAGAGCCAAACCTCGGGATCCTCTCGGGACTGTTCCTATTCGGAACGGTCTACCAACCCCTCCCCACGATATGACCGGCGTTACCTACAATGCTATGCCACCTATCGCATATGGGGGGAAGCCGAATGGAGTGCCCTCTCACATCTACGGCCATTCTCGCCCCCAGTTCGATTCCATTTCCTCAATGATGGCCATGAAACCGCAAACCTATACCAAAGAAGCCTCCGCAACAGAACCAACTGCCCAGAAGAAGTCAACTGCCACTGGATCGCAACTCCGCATTCCTTCATCCATCAACAACAGCAAGGGCAGTCTGGCTGAGTTTGCAGCTCAGGTAAGGATTCCCGGGTCTACAGAAGTGATGTCATGCCATGAGCTAACGTCTTTGCTCCATTTGTAGATGACCTGTTTATTCTGGTTCGAAAAGACCTCGAAACTGCAAGCCATCGAAGACCGCCAACATCCCGTTCCTTCCCTGGTCGCCGAGGCTGTACCCACCGTCGGATTTCAGAAATGGGTTGCCACGATTCTTTCCACTACGCAAGTCAGCCAGAACGTCATTCTACTGGCCCTTCTGTTTATCTACCGCTTGAAGAAGTTCAACTCTGGGGTAAAGGGCAAGAAAGGCAGCGAGTTCCGGTTGATGACGGTTGCGTTGATGCTCGGCAATAAATGTGAGTGTTCTTATCAGGTTCACCGCCCTTGATGTGATTGGGCAGGTTGCTGACTCATCTACAGACCTCGACGATAACACTTACACCAATAAGACGTGGGCTGAGGTGTCGGGTATTGCAGTGCATGAGATTCATATTATGGAGGTCGAGTTTTTGAGTAACATTCGATATGATCTGTTCTCCTCTGAGGCCGAATGGGCCCGTTGGCACACCAAGCTAGGACTCTTCGGGGACTACTTCAACCAGGCTTCGATGCTACCTGTCGAGTCAGCCCCCATGCTCCGTGTTTCGCCTCCGCGCGTACAACCGCAGTCGCCATCGTCCAAGTTGCCGTCGCCTGGCACCGATGCCTTCCGATCCCAGCCGCCGCCCAACTGGTATATGCCACCCAACGGATTGCCATACTCGCTGCCGCCACAACACATGGGCGGCGAAGTTGCGATGGGAGGCTCTCGGAAACGAAGTCGTGATGAAACTGATGAACTTCACCCGACTAAGCGGATTGCGCTGTCTTCCGCCACGTCCGCTCCTTCCATGACGGTCCCGGTGACTGCAATGAATACGATGCCCACCCTGCCACCCGTCTTGACTCCCACTTCTGCCCCGGTAGCACCGATGAACGTTTCTCGTCTTCCGCCTCCTCACCACCCGCCTCCCCTCCCAACTTCCTATCCCGCGCCTCAGACGCTCCCTCCCGCGGCGTCTTCCCACCTTCCAGCTATTATGCCTCCTATCTACAATCGGCCGGCGAATTGGCAGCAGATGCCTCCGCTCTCGGTGCCCCCAATGCCATCTAGCATGTACACCACCCCGTCACTGCCAGAACTTGGCCGGCACCACCAGAGCCCATTCGGTGTGTCTTCTGCCACCGTCTCACCGGCTGGCTCAGCCTATTCCGTCCCCACTCCGCAGACGCACCTCTCTCCTTCCTTCTTCCTCGCAAACCGCAACTCGCCTTACCGGCCAGTGCGTTCCGTCAACACCTTGCTGATTCCACCTCCGTCGAGCTCTCTACAGCAGCAGCGCAATGTTCCATTTGACCACATGCACTACCAGCCGCTTGGAAAGGGCAACACTTCTCGCAAGACCGGCCTGCTGCCCTACATTCAGCCTGACGCGTGGAACCAAGCTCCTTACCTGCACCCTGTCTACCCACCCACCGGTTACTCTGGTTGAAGCATTCTGTGCCCCTGTTTCTACCACCCGTCTTCTCCTAAGTTTATGACTTCACCGCGTCACGACCCGTCACACGAGAAAAGAATTATCTCATTCGCTGTACACCTTCCTATCTCTTTCTCTTGCTTGTCTTCCTTATCCGATTGCACAGACTTCCTCATTTTCATTTTCACGATTGTATCTGGCATATTTTCGGCGCTCCATTTTAGAAGGAAATCGGTTTCCGCCTCCCTGCAGACGAGATTAGCGTCGGGGATGGCATCAACGGCGTTATTCTTAACTTAAATTTCGCCCATGTCCGTCGAATGTGCCTTTGAAGCACATCGGCAGTGTACTCCTGTCGCATTTTGCATACACACGGCGTTTGACTTTGGCAGATTAGCTTTAGCTCTGCAGCATATGAATCTAGAACTACCAACTGGTAATTTCTCCCTTTAAACATCCAATATTTTATGTATCCAATGTATTCTTTGTGTCCCAACGAGGTAGCTTCGTCCATGTGCATGTATCCAAGGGTTTAAGTCGAAGATGCACAGTGACCTAGGTGACACACCGGTAGTTACGCGACTGTCTAAATCCACCGACAAATATGTATATCAAAGAATGGAACCTCACAGACACATCTTTAAATCTCTTCATCGAATGACATATCTCCTCCAAAAGCAATCCGCATAAGGAGCACAGCCCTTGTTGGCCAGGTCTACCTTCGTACTGTAGTTAGGGCCATCTCGGAGTCGGATCAAACATAACCCGTCCCGACAGAGATCTCGAAACTCATCACCAAACCCGCGAATCTAGCACCAGCCAGCCGATAACCACAAACACACACCATGTCTCCCCGGCTGATGGGGCTGCCAACGCAGCTGGCACAATTTTCCGCCCGGCCCTTCCAACATACCTCCCCACTCGCCTTCCTCCTCCCTCAATCCCAGCAGACTCGCAACACTTCCATCCTAGCCTCCCTCTCCGACAATCCTACAGCCTACAACAAGCGCATCCGTCGAGGCCGTGGTCCCGCTTCAGGCAAGGGTAAGACCTCCGGTCGCGGTCACAAGGGTCAAGGCCAGCACGGCAAAGTCCCAGCGGGCTTCAATGGTGGCCAGACAAAGGACATCATCGTGCACGGCGAGCGCGGCGGCGTGAACATGTAAGTCGTCCTCCATTATCAAACACAACAACCCCCTTCCCAAAATCACATCTCTAATCAAACCCTCTCTGAATCCAGCTTCTCCGTCGACATGGCAACCGTCAACCTCGACCGTCTCCAATACTGGATCGACCAAGGCCGCATTAACCCCAAACAACCGATCACAATGAAAGAGCTCTACAAGAGCGGGTGCATTGGCCGACCCATCGACGGCCTCAAGATCCTCGGCGACGGCGCCGAAGCCCTGAAACAACCAATCCACGTCGTTGCCTCGCGCGTCTCCGCCTCCGCCATCGCAGCCATCGAGGGCGCCGGCGGCTCAGTGACTACCCGCTACTACACACGGCCTTCTATCCGCCGTATTCTGGACGGCGAGACGCACAGTTTCCTGTCTGCTGCGTGGGCGCGCGAGAGTGGCTCTGAGCAGCTCTACAAACTCGCTAAGGTTCGGCCTACGGCGGCCTGGATGAAGTGGAGTACTGTGGTCAACAACCAGCAATTGAAGTACCGGCTGCCGGATCCCACGAAGCGTAAAGATATTGAGTATTACCGTGATCCTGCGCATCGGGGATATCTTTCGCATCTGCTTAAGCCGCTTGAGGGACCTAGTTTGTTCTTCCGCTCTTCCGAGGAGAGGAAGTCTGCTGCTGGTGTTAAGAAGGAGAAGGTTCTGCCTGAAAATAGGCTTTGGTAGGTTTGAGAGGGTTTGGGAGGATCTCTTACTTGGTCTCCATTTGTTGGTCAGTTTCGTTCGGCACTGTTTTTTAAAGGCTGGTTCAGACTGGTCTGCTGTACATGTATAAATATGTTCTGTTGGATATGTTAGGCTTTGCAATTCGATGCTTCTTGGCCTTTTCTTTTCTCTTTTCTGCCCTCCTAAAGAGATTTTTCTTTATGCGGATTACATATGTAACTTATAAGCATCTCGAGGTTTATGAATTGAACACATCCCTGGGTAATAAGATAGATAAACTATATCGCAAGACATCCGAACGTCTCCTTAAATGAAACGTCCATACTATTATTTTGATCTAGACAGATCAGTTTATTAGTCCTATGCTGCCAAGGACAGAGGCCAGGAGGAGCCGACTACTTTCGTAAATTGCAGAATGAAGTACAACATTATGTAGCTTAGTTATTTGTGTCTTGTACCGTACTCAGGATAGTCCAGCCACCCGGAAGATATCCCATCAAATTGAGTAGAGAAGACAAAGCCAGATCAGCAAAAAGGAATCAAAGATCCGCAGATATAAAAGTACAGCAGTAGAAGCGAATGACCAAGCTAAGTTGACCACACAAAACAAAACCGAAGTGATGAATGCTCATGCAATGTCCGACCAAATGGCAATAATAAGATGCAATGCCGCGCCTGCTATAAAAGTAAATCATAATCGTCCGTCTCGTGATACCAAAGCCTAAACCAGAACCAAACCAAACCAAAGCCAAAACCAGAGGGCAAGAATCAATAGTCAAGAACGCGCTTCGAAGAGGGATATTGAGACTAGATCGTGGAAAAGCGAAAAACGAAAAGAGGTGCACATGAAAACAGTGCACATGATGGCAGTCTTGAGCCAACGCAAAGTAAAAAAGCAAAAACAAAAAAGGACTAAAAACAAAACGGAGGGGTATCATAGTGATTTCAAGGGCCCCGAGAGCATCGGCGCTTGTTGAATCTTCAGCGCCGGAAAAAAAGAGAGCCATCACATCATAGGAAATTGACGTTAAAACGTTGAAAGAATCTCATCTGCCCTTGAGGTGCAAGTATAAGAGCAGGATATGGGGATTGCTAATCACCCAATAGAAGAAAGGACGGGCAAAGTTCACAGCCTCCATACAGTATCGGGTGAGGGTTCGGCTGTCTCATGAACCTCTCGTAGCCAGGGGGAAGCTAGTACATCGCGGATAGTCCAACGCTTGTCGGGGTCCATTTCGAGACAGCCGCGGATCAAGTCAAGGGCATACTGGCGATCTTGTCGAAGGTGGCCGTCCATATTGTCGCCCAATACGGCATTACGATCCCAGGTGCCGCTGAGAATATTTGCTTGTATGCGAGGAGCGAAAGCGTCTTGGAAAGGCCGTGAGCCGACGATCACGCTATATACGATGACGCCAAAGGCCCAGACGTCGACTGAAGGGTGAATGACACCGTCCACTGATTGTAGCAGTTCGGGTGATGCGTATTCCAGACTACCCGCCACGCTGGTACTAGATCCGGCAGGGCCGATTTGTTGAGGCGGCGGGCGGTCAGCGGCATCCTCGTATGGGTCGGGAGAGTCACCACCGTTGTCGATGGACATCCATTCCGCCATTCCGAAATCACACAGTACCAAGGTCGAAGAGGTCGTACCATCAGCAGACTTGATAGGATCTAGCAAGCAGTTCTCTAGCTTGATATCTCGGTGAACAACGCGGGCGTCTTCGTGCAGGTAACGGATTGCGCATGCTAGTTGGTATGCATATTTCTTTGCTAATTGCGTATCGAGACCAGATCGATTTTGGCGGACGAGGTCAAAGAGAGTACCACCAATAGCAAGTTTGGTGAAGCAGAACGTGGCGTAATCTGTTTCGTACACGGCATCGAGCGTCAATACATGCGGGTGGCTGAGGTACCTCCAGACTCGTACTTCGTGGTCGAACTCGGCTTGCACCTGGTCGTTTTCATGCTCGCTTCGTCCCGTAACCTGCTTTTTGACGATCTTCACGGCAAGTCTTTTGGTTTCACCGTGCTTTTCAGCCTTATAGGCCTCTTTCACCGCACTGAAACCCCCAAACCCGATTTGCTTTCCCAGGACATAGTCGTCTCCCACCATCTGACCTTCGTCATCAGGTAGGGGAGCAGGCTCTTCAACGTTGTTCCACATGGAAAGGAACATGCTGGCCGGCGACTTGCCACTCGAGTTAGTCGATCGTCGAGAACTGTGCCGCGTGGAGTTCCGAAGACTGCTGCTGCGATCGAGAGCAGAGCTGCGCTTGCTCCCGAAGGGTGTTGCGATCCCTCCTGACCAAGAGCTGCTGCGGTCTTCGGGCGATGCAAAGGATTGAGTTGGCGACGGCGCGCAAAATGGCGACATCAACGTGTGGCTGGAGTAATCGGGAGGGGTTCGAACCTCGTCCGTGACCGGAGATACCGTCGACTGCGATGTCAGGGACGTCGGACGATCGGGCTCTGAGCCCGTGGCCGAGCCATTCTCAGATCTCGCGAAGGGCTGTGCTCGGGATTGCCCGGTCGGGAAACTCCGATTTAGAGATCGCTTAGGACTCCAGGTCGGGGACTGATGGTTCGGTTCGACATGATCATCATCCTGTGAAAGCGCATTCCGGAGCCCAGAGCTACGAGACTCAAATCTTTGTGGTGGTCGGCTCTTCACATCTCCCATCGACAGTGGCTCTTCCAGTGGGATTTGGTTACCGGACTCCACAGAGACCTTCGGATTGAAAGAGATGGAGGGTCGACGAGTGTGCAGATAGCTGTCAAGAGGGGAGCCCTGCACGTCGTCGGGCTTGTGCGGGAAGTTGTCGGCATCATCTAAGTGACGCTGCTCATCGTGGCGAGGGACGGATATGGGAGGGGTCGCTGAGTGTAGATCATTTAACAAACTGCGGTCTTCATCAGTATCGTGGCGACGCGCATAATCATGAGATTGATTGGTGTGATCGCTCTCGATACCATCGCCCACTGTTGTCGCTTCCCTCCCAACATTTTCATTTGCCCATTTGGGTTTGCTCCGCTCGTGGAACTTCGTTTCAATCCTTAACCCTGCCAACCCACTTGCCAATCCGGCCCTCTCGTTATGTGCCATGCCCTAACAAGGAGCAGGAGACGGAAATTGTCGTATTGTCAGCCGTGATAGGCTTGCAGTAGGGTTATATAACCCTCTGCTTGACCCTTTTTTTTACGGTATGCTTCGTGATGGCGTTGAAGATGATTGTAATTGTGGGGTGATAGCGGCAAAAGTGGGGACAGAACGTTTGAGATAGTGGTGATGTAAAGGAAGCTGTGATTGAGGAGGGTTTTGAAGGGGTTTTGTACTTGAATATGCAGATAATAAAAAATCGAGATGAAACACGGTGGGTACAAACAAAGGTAGTAAGAGAGAACTGAAAGTGAGGTATTCGTCAAGTAGTTCGGTCACTGAGAGGGGAAGGCAAATCGGGGAAAACCGGAAGATCATGAGAATCCCAAGTCACCTGACTAAAAGGCAACCCTGGCCCTAATTTTCCTAGGTGTTTATACAGTGCAAAATAGCGGCATGTCCGGTAAGTATTATATAATCCTTATACCCCATGGACATATTGTATTACTTTTGATCGTTTCTCCACAGTGTCATGTAGTCTGGATAAAAGTGCCGAGATATTGTCTATACTTAAACTGCCTAGAAAAAGCCCGTATATTTATAATAGAATAGTAGACATACCAAGGCCAATATAACCATAAGAAGCTCTGGCCAGTCGGCCATTTTTGCGTGTCTGCATATGTGTTCAGGGGTCAATGGTTTTAACCGCGCGCAAGGGGCGCTTGTTTGGGAATACCTCCTTTTGCCTTTTGGAGATGTGAAAGGAGTTACTATTCAGACTCGACGTCGCCTTGGCAGTCAACTCTTTGTTCTGCTTTCTTCTTGTCACCTTCTCTTTCCCTCCTTGTCGCTCTGGCAGTAATTTCTTTCTCATTGTGTCGACCTCCGTGCTGGACCGAAGTGCAGACCAGCCCCCACTATTCTCTCAAGGCACTGTCTCTCATTCAGACCAATTCATCCAGTGCTCGCGAACCCCGGTCGACTTTTTTTTTTTTCTTAACTGTGTAGTATTCGTGTATTACTTGGATACAGGAAATCTGGAGGCTCGCGCATTGCCTTTTGTCCCGCGCTTGTCTTCTAACTTCCATGTTCCTGGATCGCTAGTCACTCCTTGCGCTCACGACTTGTTCCAACACCATTGCTCTTGATACCACACTCATTTACACTGCAACATGACTAGACCTCAGATGATCCGAGCTGGTAGGTCAAACTCTTCTTGGGCGCGAGGCCAATTGGTTCGAAGTTGAAGGTGTTGACCGCTACCTCTAGATACCTTGGACCTTCAAGATCACGATACCCCTTCCGCCAAAGATCACACCAAACAACCCGAACATCCAGACCCTCTTGGGAGCGGCCGGCCTGCTCCCCATCAAGAACTTTCCATTCGTCACGCCGAACAAGATTCACAAACAGAGATCAATGGCGGACCGGACAAAAACCACGAATACCGTGGTGACAAGGAGGTGTATCGAGAACCAGATGACGAGGAAGACGATGAGGATGAAAATCACTATGACCATGAAGATGGCGATCTGGCAGACGGCGAAAGCGATGACATGATGGACGATGATATGATGGACAAAATCTCCAGCTCACCCTCTATCGATGATGGTACGGACCCTTGGGAATTATAGGCATGAATCGGGCGTTAACTGATGTTATACAGAGGACATCGATTTTGAGTTCGTATATGCGCTTCACAATTTCGTCGCAACGGTCGATGGGCAAGCAAATGCCGCAAAGGGTGATACTATGGTCCTTCTCGACGACAGCAACAGCTACTGGTGGCTTGTGCGCGTGGTGAAGGATGGCAGCATTGGTTACCTCCCTGCGGAACACATCGAAACACCGACCGAAAGGCTTGCTAGATTGAATAAGCACAGAAACGTGGATCTGTCAGCGACCATGTTGGGCGACAATAACGAAAAGTCGAAGAACCCTTTGAAAAAGGCCATGCGCCGTCGGAATGCGAAGACTGTCAACTTCGGTGCCCAACGTACATCGACGCCTCCGATGTCGACTACTCAACGGACGAAGATTCCGAACATGGCGACTTTTTCAACGATGACGAGACTCTGGATGGCGAAGAGGAAGACGTGCAAGAGCAAGCTGAAAATATTGTCGTGGAACCTCTTAGGCCCAAAGCCCAGAAAGAAACCCCTACAGAGCATGCCGATGCCAACGGTGCGGAGAAACCCGATTCGCAGCGCTCAAGCTCTGATCGACGCCCGCCTAGTGAAGAATTCTTTGAGGCCGAAGGTAAGCACACTCAACCCAACTGCTCTTGGATCGTATTTGGAACTCACTTTTACAAAGCAGAACCCACCGTCAGTAGATCCAGAAATGGCACTGTACGGAACACCGATTCCTTCTTCAAAGATGACACGGCCGAGCCCAAGAAGATTTCTCTCACACCAAATCTCCTGCGCGATATTCGCGATGAAAATAGCGCAAACACCTTGGCTGAGTGGAAAGAGGTATGTTCCCCATCGTGGGTTTATCCAACAGATCAGTTGGCTGACGTTTTGGTGAAGCCTCGTGGAAGCTTGGAATCCCTTGAGAAGGGCTCTAACTCACAGGACAAAATCAAAGAGAAAGAGGAGAAGAAGCGAAAAGACAAAAAACCTGGAATGCTCAGCGGGTTATTCAAGCGCAAGAAGAGCAAAGATGACATTGACGACCCAGAGAGGTCTCCTGCAGAGTCGGCATTCCGCACATCACCCCAACCCAAGACCTCGTTGGAGTCTGTCTCATCAAAGTCTGTGTCCCCCGAGCAACAACGACCCTCTAAGCCCCAGAAAATCTCGAACAACAAGCTACACAAGCAGCCTCCAGGAATCATGAAGGTTGATCCAGTCCTTGACCCTACAATGGCCGAGTTCGCCAGGGGCAACGAGCCCATTCACCAGGGTCAGGGCAACAAGGGCATCCGACAGGTGCCACTGCAAGAAGAAAGAGAAAGCAGCTATGAAGACTGTGGAATTGTGTTACAATCACCTATTAGCCAATCGAGTCCTTCCAAGGACCCCTTTGCTACTCCGCTCGAATCCATGGACCCCCTGGAGTCGCCTGTTGACCGACCATCCAGTGAAGCTCAATGGAGAGAACCAAATGATCCAGACCGTACAACGGCTGGGCCAGCGTCTGTTACGTCTCCACCCCAGAAATTCGTTCCTACGCTGGTGGCTGGAGATGAGTCGGAGTCCCCTGTCAATATCTCACCCGTGGAGACTTATTCCCCCATGAGCGCGCACGGCTCAACAAACAATACGTCTTCTCGAGAGGTACGCTCTCTCTCGCCACCGTCTCCACCATTATCACCCGGACAGGACGTTAACTACCTCAAGGGTAGCACGGCTGCCCCGGCCTCAGTCGATAGGCTTTCTGTGGACACCCCGACGTGGAGCGACTCCAGTCTACGCTCCTACATGGACGAAGAAAACGACATTCGCGATTTGTTTATTATTGTCCACGACAAATCAAATGTACCTCCTGCTGGCCCTGACCACCCAATCACCGGTCGTCTCTTCAAGGAGGAAAGCAAGAGACTCAAGGAGATGAATAATCAGCTTGACGAAATGCTTGTGAACTGGATGTCACAGCGGGCTAAGAGCTCGAACTCGACTCGTGGCATTCAGAGTCCACCAGTGTGACCAAAATGTGCATCAATCTTTTGAAACCCCATGTGTTGCCAGGCGGTCTGCCTTGCACGGCGATGAAGGCCAGGATGTCTTTGAATGTGCTGGGCGCATCACTTTTGGCCGGCCCTCATTCTTTCCTTCACTTTTTTCCCTTCTCGTTTGTATCTTGATGCCACTGCTTGGCACAAATTCTTGTTCTGCATTTTTCCATCGCCCTAGGGAGCGATGTGACCCTGAACGTCTTAACGGCCAGCTCTATTTACACCATGCTTCTTTTTTTTTCTCGATTTTCACCCGGAATACCCCGACTCATCCGTGTTCAGTTTTGTTTCTTTCACATCTTGTCATTCAAGGTTAATGGACTGGCATATATCAATGCAATATCAGTTGCCAAACATATTTTCTTAGAAAAACCAAGAAATATTACAAGGCACATCCCTCGACCGTACATATGCAGAGAAGCAAGTGATCAGTACTTGATTGGAGAGTAGGTGCATTCCAATGTCCCTGTGGAAGATCGAGGGTCGTGCGGGCAGGTCAGCCGCACCATGATGTATAACCCCACTAGTCATCTGGCTGACATGCCTACATAAAACCCTTTTCGTGTTTCTGTCCTTAATGCGACAGGATTTCCTTGACGTATCTCATCATCATGGCAGATCCATACAACGCTTACAACTCACACTCAACCCCTACGCCGAGCGGGGTTGGCTACTATCCCCCAGAAGGTCAGCCTCAGTACCCGGTATATGGCCAGCCATACGGAAACCAAGAGCCGTACCATTACCCCGAATCAGAGCAATACAACCCCGGACCAGAGCCTTATCAGCCTAGTCCGAACCCAAACCAGGCCTATGCTCCACAGCAAAGTTCATACCACCTTGCGCCCGAGCCATATGGATCCTCCATGGAGAGAAGCCATACGCCGACAGGGCAGCCAGACTACCTTGGGCCAGTGACTTCAACAGGATATCAACATGCGCAAGACAGAATCCCCGAGAACGCAGAATACTAGTGAGTTGGGCGATACATTCCCAGCTGTGAGAACCAACACTAATGCTGAGCCCTAGCAACGACCATCCAGCCGACAAACCACGGTACACACCCTCCGCAAGTCCCCACCCTCCCGCCGTCTATGTATCCGAACCAGAAGATTCGCAGCACACTCGCGAACAGCGCTCCGATACAGACACCGACACTGACCGGGGTATGGACCGTGGGCTCGGCGGTTCGCTCGCTGGCGGCATGGCGGGCTATTACCTTGGTCATAAGAAAGAACATGGCTTGCTGGGTGCGATTGGCGGTGCTCTACTTGGGAACTTCCTGGAGGACAAAGTGAAGGATCACAAGAAGCATGACGATGATAGTGAACATGATCATCATCGCCGTCACCGTCACCACCACCACCATCATCATGGCCATCGGAGCCATTCGAGGCATAGCAGTCACAGCGGTCATAGCGGGCACTCTCATAGTTCTCGTCATGCCAGCCATTCGAGGCACCGCGATGAAGATGAATACTGAGTGAATCTCGACTTCGAACAGTATTCCTTTGCCTAGGGTTCCTTTTGTCCCCCTCTTTCTTTCTTTATCGTGCTGCAATTCTAGCATGGAATACGGGGTATGTGCTTTTACTTGAGACTTTATATTGATATACAGACACCATTGTTAACTTGATGCGTTCTTTTCGTTTTTTTTTTTGTCTCACGTCTCTGGTTGATGAGCAACTTGTACAGTGGGACCTCCGAAATACTGGGATAAACAAGATATACCTCCAAATTCTGCCGGTTCTGCCAGTCTAAAACTCTTAATATAGTTAGCGTGTATCTACGTGATCTAGTATGGAGAGATTTGTAGTCAAAGGTATATACCTAAGGAGACCGCCAGGAGAGACCACTGAAAAGACATATGAAAGGCCTATCGGAGAAGACTACCTAAGAAGGCCACTAAGAAGACTACGTGGCCGACACTTCTTATAGTAGTTGGCAGGCGGTATGTAGAGTGGTATATCTAGGTACAAAGGTTTAGCCCAATATTTCGGAGGTCCCACTGTACACTCTCACACGAAGACTCCGTTTCCACATGTGCGGTATGGGTCCAGACCTCCCCGACAAGTTGATTATCCTTTACCGGATTGATGATTATGCGTAAGGAGAGGACGAATATTTTTGGATCATATTGGCTTGCAAATGAAATATCCAGGTGATCAATCCATGCCCCGGTCTTCCTGGTCACGACCTTGGAATCTCACCGGTCAGCTGGGGGTGATGAGGGTGTAATTCACAGTCACTTGGTTCAATGTGTATATCCAAGGGATTCTTTGAAATCGGCGTGATAACTGTAGACGACACTTGATCTCTTATGCGTATGACATAGTTCTCCCATCTAGTATCGTCTACACAAGCCTCTTTCTGCTTCCCTCTGGATGCTGGATCGGCACTGATCTTTCGTTTGGCGGTATGTTGACTGGTGGAGGAAACAGCCATAGGAGTTTCAGAAAGTCCACGTCTCTAATCTTCATCCAATTCCTCGGGTTGAAGTGCGGAGACACGCCGTGACACTGGTTTCCTGCCCCTCCGCTGGCGCGCTGGCATTTCGCGGCTTTGATCCTCAGACTGAGGAACCTCGTCCGGCTCTGTTAACCGGCAGCGAGGACACCAGTTACTCGGTCTCGCAGCTTCGGGTTGAGCTTATCAAGATCATCAGCCACTTCTTCAAGTAATTCTATAGCCTTCCGAATCTTTGATTTTATTTGGTCTTTATTCCGCGCAGAGCTATTGAGTGCGCTCAATGGCCGTGGTAGGTCGGGCCGCCGTGAAGGACGGCGAGCAATAAATCTGTAAGGCCAGTTGCGGCCAACCTGTGTCTCGACTCCAGCGCGAGCAAGTATGCGATTTGCCTCGCCTTCTACCATGCCAGGGGTAGCAGGAGTATTTCCAGACTCCAGGGAAATCATCCAGTCATCTAGTTCTTTCTCTTGGGCAGGATCAAGTCTCGCAGCACCCCCTCTGTTAGGGCCCATGCCGAGAATTCGTCTGCGAAGCATATTGTACGGAACGTCGAATTCCCGGGCCAATGCTGCGACCTTTACTTTATCGCGCTCATCATACGCTTTTATAGCATTTCCAATGCGAACTTATCTCTCAATGGAGAATTTAGCCATGGTGGCGAGAGAGGAGGTTAACCTATCTTGGCTGCCGCTTTTATGAGCTGCACCTGGGCAGTGGACGCGTCCACCCGCGTTGGAAGGGCTCCCGAATGTTTGTGATGACTAACCCACTGCACAGGGCCCCAGTACCTTTTGTGGGCACCACTCCGGGCTGAGGTTGAGTGCTCGCGAGCTTTGCCAGGACTCAGACCAGAGGGGCCTGACCTCTCCATATGGTGCATTGGTTAATTCTCTGGCGTGTGGTCAAGTTTTTATATGAACAGTGTTTGGATTGGAGTACTCCGTACAAACATGCTTGATACATTGTACATTGGGACTCTCGATGTCTTCACTGTAAATGCGGGGACCGTATACGTACTAGCGCGTTTTCGGTCTAGAGACATCTGGAGGGAACATTTGTGTGGAATCATTCTTGAAATCTTCGACAACTTTGAAAGAAATCATACAACATGGCAAGCACTATTGAGCAGGATGAAACACGGGATAAAATTGCACAGCAACTTTCACCCACTCCCTTTGCATGCTCTTCACTCACGCGTCTGTCTGGAGGCACAGCCAACTTCGTCTATCGTGGCGTACTTGCCTCAACTGGACAATCTATCATTATCAAGCATACTAAAGATCACTCGGCCTCTAACTCAGGTTTTAAAATCGATGTCACGAGATGCGTTAGTTGCAATCCATTGAATGACCTGCTGCCAGCTATACTGATCTCAAGCTAGCACTTCGAGGTAGCTATTCTTCGGGCTCTCGATGGCCTGGCAATGTATAAAAATGGCAGCATAACCGCCAAGACACCACGCTTATTGCATTTCAATCGGGAAACAGACACCCAGGTATCCGAGGATCTTCCAAATTCAGTCGACCTAAAGACCTTCCTGCTCTCACAGGTCTCCCGTGACTTGTCCGAATCCTCAGGGCGAGCCTTGGGTAGCGCCCTTGGATCCTGGCTGAGATCATTTCACCATTGGACAGCCGAGGAACAGCAAGTGGAATCTACAAAACTTCTTGGCGAGAACAAAGCCATGAAAGAATTGAAGTTCTGGGCGAACTATACTATGCTCATGAACACTATTGAAAACTTTCCCGATATTCTAGAGAAGGATCGTGATATTTTTGAGGAGGTTCGCGACCTCGCTGCAGCAGAGCTCGAACGTCAGAACTATGATGAAGGATATGGGGTTATTCACGGTGACTTCTGGACTGGAAAGTATGCTCCCCTGGATCTAAACTCCATGAAGCGAGCCAGACTGACTTGATTCTAGTGTACTGATTCCAAATGTTCCTCTCACCCGCCAGTGTGAGACGGCTATGTTCATTGTCGATTGGGAATTGGCACAGATTGGAAGCCGCGCACTAGACTTGGGCCAAATGATTGCTGAGCTGTATGAAACAAAGCTGTTCAAGAATCTGGACGGTGGAGTGTGGATTATCCAAGGGTTCTTGGAGGGATATGGGGCCCTCAACGATGAAATGGCATTCCGCACTGCCATCCACGTTGGTGTGCACCTGATTTGCTGGGGAAGTAGAGTCCCTGGGTGGGGCACTGAAAAGCAAATCGAGGAGGTGGTGAGGTTGGGAAGAGATCTGATCGTCCACGCCTGGGAAAAAGACAAGGACTGGTTCGTGGAAGGCACTCTTAGCTGCCTGTTCAAGGGTTAATGAGTTTATTACGTATTTACAATACACCTTTTTCGCTGCTAATCCTTTCAAATGCATTTGAACTCTGGTTTTCTGACATTTTGCATTGTTTTTGGTATTTTTGGGTTTGTTTACAGTATTGGTAATACCAATATTCCCTCACCGAATGCCTTTCATGCTCCACGGACCGCAACGCTCTTCGCTCTTCAACACCCAAGTAGGGAGTTGATGCAGCCTGTGGAGCGTAATTACTTCTTCTTCTCTGCGACATCGACAAAGACATGTCCCAGGGGGCCCGCCTCAGAGCTCCATCCTCCATGCTCAATGGTGTACTTGTCGCTCTTGTCCAACACCTCAACCAAGTTGGCGTGCTCTCCACCACGGTTTTCCCAGTGGAGCTCGCAAATCTTGTCATTGTCATGAAATAAGTCCAGGCGGCCCTCACTACCGCGACGGCTGCTAGCACCGATCTCGCCAACGCCATCGGGGGAGATCTTGATCTCGTCGATCTCCTCTTCAGTGAGCGACCTGCGGCGGTTGTTGGGGTCGGCAAACTCGCCGCTGCCTGGTGTCAGTAGAGATATGGTAAAATCCCCTGGAATCATAAATACCCTTCAATGACAGTGTTCTGCACTAGGATCTCGCCATCTTTGATGTGGTCCCGAATGTGGAACGAGACCCACTGGGAATTGTACTTGTCCATATTGTCCATATTGGAAAATCTGTGTGAAGTAATTGTGATAAGTGATAATTGAAGAATTGAAGAATTGAAGAAACTCCTTTCAATCCAGAAATATCAACTCTTTATATGCATAAAACCCCAGAATGCGGGGAACGCCTGTGGTGATGTAATTCATTCTGTATACGTCCACGGGTCGACGGGTAGTCGACGAATGGTACGACCGTCAACACCATTGTCCAATGACCGACCTGAACTAGAGAACCTTGCTGGTCTTTGCGGGGTTTACCTGCCTATCAACTTGTTTTATTGCATCATTTGAGACCGCGTGATCTGAGTAGTGCGGAGTGGCATGATAATTGGGCAATGGAACGCATGACATGTGTGAAGTTGACTGACCGTAGATGCCGTACATTAAACAGCTCTAGGACAATAAGGATGGCAAGACAAGACTATAACAAAATAAGAAGGATGGAACCACCGACTCTGCCAGGTATACAAAATACAAAATCAACTGGAGTGAAACACGATAATTTGAGACAGACCAAGGGACAAAATGCCGAGTGACTTTGTTGCATGAGGACAGCCTTTGTCTATTCCCCCAAAATTGACTTAGAAAGTACTCACAGAAGCACGACCGCCAATGGGTTCAGTCCCCCAATCCCCATACAGCATAATTGCATTAACGACATTTGGGTCACATAGACTTGTGCTTCGAGGTTCATTGTCGTGTCATACAAGCATATTGATGAAGACACCTAAACTGACCTGCACCTATGTGGACGCTTCAAGCCTGTCTTACTCATAACGGGCGTTCTGGCAACAGGCTGTAAGGCAGTCCATGTGAGCATTGGAGCTTAATGGGCGCGGCATTTCAGTGGAAGCGCCAGGCTTCAATATATTATCGGCTACGTCCAAACATCCTGAAGCTATATTATCAATTCCAGTGGCAATGTATCCATGGATGCCAACTAGGAAATCCGGGGGCAGGCGTGCCGTGAATGGCGTGAACGGTAAGGCTGTTTTTCAATTCCCGATGAGTCTTTGCAAATTTCCTTTGGATAGTAAAAGCTATTATTAATTTGACACTTTTAGTTGTGCGAAAGTGGGTGAAACAACAAGGGGGTCCATGGGGCCATGGGGTCCTGGGGCCAGAGGCAGTGCTGGGCGATCTACAAACGCGGCTCTGGCTTCAAGCTATAATCCCACATTCGCTCCAGACTCATTCATTTTTCAACCAAATCTGCTTTTATTCCCTTCACTCTTGGTGGTCCTCCAAAAAATGCCTTTCCATTTTCCTACGCAATTCGATGACGGATATTGGACAACATCAAAATGGCTTCGAGTTCCATGCATAGCCGCCAGCTCCGTTTCACCCATCTACTTGGTGACGGTGGGAGCATCCTGGGGTGTTTTCATGCTTGTGGTAAGGACCTCTTCTCGAGCTGGCTGAAAATGTGCGTGGCTAATATTCATTTAGAATTTCCTGCCATTGGTTTGGGCCTCGATTCATCTTGTCCTACTCCGCAGAGGAGTCATCTTTCACCCGCTACTCAATGCCTCTTTTGATCTTCTTTCAATCGCGAGCTATATTCGTACTGTATTCTCTTTAACTCCCGGATTGGGTGAATATGTCTACATGAGCATCACGGGTCCATTTATGCTGGCGGCTATGTACGGTCGCAACATCCTCGTTCTGATATGGTTACGTCTTTGCTCACTTTATATGCAGATACTGTTTTGGCGTTTCGTGCCTCCGCGAAGTGATGCGATTCCGGCGATCTGGGCGCGGGTATGTCCAGGGTGGTGTTGTTCTTGCTTAATCAAGTGAAGGGACAAATGGGTCAGTGGGGATTGCAATTGGGGGATGATTGTTGTTGAACTCCATCCTCGAATTGATTTTTGAGATGCTTGGTTGATGATGGTGTATATATTATAGTACTACGGTTACTAAAAGTGTTCTGGTATAAATGATTAAAAGGAATGTAGAATTTAAGACGGAGTTACATGTCTAGCACCAAGAGAAATATAATTGTCAACAGTAGCTCAAGAACCACCGGGGAAAAGAATTACAAATAGCCACCAACAGGTTTCGTTGTCATGGGTATCTTTGGCAAGCTCAAAGTGTCTTAGATCTGCAGAGCAGCAACAACAATGGCGCCGAGAACAACTGCGACACCGGAAACGGTGGAGCGTCCAGCAGCGTTGAAGGGAACAGTGCTAGGTGTAGCAGTAGTCCAGACACCGGTGGAGGAAGGACCAGCGGCAGTGGTGGGGGTGAACCGGTGCAGAGAAGAAGACTTGGCACCAACGGAGGTAGCAGCGGCGCAGACTGAGGTAGCGGCACAGACAGTCTTGGTGCGAGTAACAGTCACAGTGGTAGCGGAAGAGGCTCTAGCGGAGGAGGAGCGCCCAGCAGCGATACTGGAAGGACGAGGGCTGCTAGACGAGATAGGGGACACAGGGGCAGCAGTGGTGGTAGCCGCCGAGGTAGGAATGGAAGATCCAGTCCCAGAGGCGACTGGGGTAGCGGAAGTAGCAACAGGGGTGGTGGAAGCCGTGGAGGAAGACGGGATAGGTCCATCCTGGCAATCAGCCTCACCCAGAACAGCCAGGCACAGGTTGATGGGAATGTTAACCAGGCCGCCGTTGGAGTCAGAGCCCTGATTGCAGTGGGCCTCACCGAGGACAGCCAGACAGACGTTGATCGGCACGTTGATCAAGGACTCGCTGTCGCTGCTGGAGGAAGTGGCCTGGTCACACTTGGCCTGGCCAAGAGCAGCCACACAGGCGTTAACAGGGACATTGATGAGACCGTTGGTGGTGCTCTGCTGCTTGCACTCGGCATCTCCAATGATGCCAGCACAGAGGCCGACGGGCACGCTAATCAAGCTCTCAGTGGCTTGGGCGCCCTATGCACAGGCATAGATTATTAGCTTGGTATCCAATTGCAATCCGAAATAGTGGAGGTTCCGCTTACGGAGCAAGAAGCGGCAAGGGCCACAAGGGAAGTGATAATGGATTGCTTCATATTGTCGGAATAAATGTATAAATTATACGTAAAGTATTAAGAGAAAGTGACGTGGTTGATATTAATGAGAGTGGTAATAAAAGAGTGGACGCTGATAACAGCAAAAAAAGAGTGAAAGTGAGAGAACTCACAAAGAGTGTAGCAGCTTGAGTAGATGATGGTACGAGAAAAGGAAGATCATCCAGAGGTGGGCAAAGGGCCTTATACATGTCGACTACTAGCCAGAACACACCCCCGGCCTCGTATTTTCTCAAAGAGCAGAGAAAGTGTCGATCTGCATGGCAAAGCATTGGCAGGCAAGAAAATGGTCTTCGACCAAGACTAGACCTGGCCATTAGCTTTCCAATAGGTCCCTCTCATTGGCGTGCCCCTATTGCACGGGGTGTTGACACGCTGCGGTATATAAGGCTAACCTGTACGGGGTAACTGAGCCCATAACAAAATGCCCTAACCTGAGATTACCCCGATGATCAAACTCTATATGTACTAGCTCCACTGTAGTTCCTTTTCCGAGCCGCTAGCTGCTGTTGGCGTTCGCTTTCATTGCATTCGCTTGTACCCGACTGGACTAGTTAAGGGGTTGAAAGAGATAGAACTATTAATGAGAGTGAGACTTCTGAGGAGAACCTTGGAAATGGTTAAGCTTTAGATAATTTGCTCGAGAAGGGTTTAGTGTCTCTTATATAACCACGAAATCTCATTGGCTCCGCCATGGCCGGCTCATTGGTGTGATATAACGCTCAAGCGGCGAATCTGGCAGCCGCCATTTTCATTGCTACAATACAGGACAGGATCCTGCGCAGGTAGTAGAGAGTGCCAACTGCATGACTCTTATGGGAATGTAAGTTCAAACTGCCACTGACTCAGATCAGAACACATTCGCTAACCTCGACTCTTTAGTTACGGTGG
The DNA here is from genome assembly GCF_028829835.1 of Penicillium mononematosum. Taxonomy (NCBI): domain Eukaryota; kingdom Fungi; phylum Ascomycota; class Eurotiomycetes; order Eurotiales; family Aspergillaceae; genus Penicillium; species Penicillium mononematosum. The sequence goes on along the minus strand of NW_026643272.1, from coordinate 2,810,477 downwards.
CTCACTCCATATTTCCGTCACTATGCCGTCCATCGAAGTCGGTACATTGGGTGGCGTTACTATTCTCGAACCCCAGGGAGCAGTGCTCGACATGCTTTGTGTTCGTGGATCCCATCCGACCACGCCGGGCGAGAATTTACGTCAACTTACACGCATCATCGGAAGTGCCGTTCTGGTGGAAGAGCTGTCTCTTTGTGCAGCTCTGGCAGCCGGTCATCTCGTGCAAGCGCACATGGCGCACAATCGGTCTGCCCCGGCATCTGCTGCCCTCTCTCGGAGTGCATCACCATTTGGCGGGAGTCGGATCGCGCCCGGCCCCAGTAATGGTCCCAAGATGAGTGCTGCAGCAGTGGAACGGGGTAGACGCTGATTCAGCGGAAATATTGGAGCCCTGGAGCCCTGGATCGCTTACATAATCAGAAGATCTCCCCGGGGCCCCGGGACCTTACGCTCTGCTCTGTAACTGGGAATATATTATAGATCAAGAAGTCGCAGAACAAAGGGTGAGGACATGTTTAGACTGACAGTGGATCGAAACCGTATTTGGCTGAATAATTCTTATCATAGCCATCACCTACATCCTACAACATGATGCTGTGTTACCTAAATGCAGCACCCTGCATTTGCAAGCTGGGAGAAGCCCTGATACGCCCATTTAACCTTATCGCATGAGTCATCCGATCTGCCCCGATGCGATAAGGCGAGTTCAGCTCTCGTGACACTCCAGAATGACCCCTTGGGCTATGCTCTTCAGTCCTTACTTTTGTTCATTTACTTATTACTTTCCCTTTCCAAGTTCGCTCGCTCTATTAGCTCTATTAGACTTAGAGTATACATCCTCTCTTATCTTATTCCCATCGGATTCGCTTATCGCCCTTGCCCATACTTTGATGCCCACGGCCCTACACGAGTCACTACTTGAGGCTGTACCAAGCCACTGTGCTATCAAGTACATCCCTGTCGATAGACCATGTCACCTCCGTTATTACAGAACCTCCTTTCTGGGACCCTTCCTGATCACTGTGAACCGACCTCGCCCTTCCTGACCGCCGTCTCCTCGCATCTCCACATCTGCATCCCCACTCCTCTCGCGGCGATCTCTTCCGTTCTTGGGACCCTCAGCATAGTCTCATGGTTATTCGCACAACTACCCCAGATCTATAAGAACTTCCAAGTGCAATCGACGTCAGGGCTATCGATATTTTTCTTGGTGATCTGGTGTCTCGGCGATGCGAGCAACCTCGTTGGCGCGATATGCACCCGGCAGGCAGGGTGGCAGGTCGTGATTGCCAGTTACTATGTCTTCGTTGACATCACTCTGGTCTTCCAGTTTTTCTGGTACACTCATTACAAACCTCGCCAAAATGATTTGTATAACAACCTGTCACACTCGCATGACTCGGCTGGTCAAGACATCATTCAGGGCGTGTCTCCTCCAGGCCATGATTCGAACCATCAGACCCCGGCTCCCGTCAACATGGACAACAAGCACTCAGAGGCCAAGGATGTGGGCTTCCAGGCTGGGTCAGTGCTCAACTCGACCCGTGAGCAAACAGCCTCATACTCCAACGAGAAATTGAGCTCCTCGCGTCGATCCGTGAGGGTAAGCGGCAGCGCACACAGCCCGCCATTCGCACTGCCCCGGACGATGCTCATGGCATCACTCTTATGTGCCGTACTCGCTAATGCTGCACCCACCGATAAGCCTCATCCGCCCATTTCTGACGCACCGCACGAGGCCATTGTCGAGGTCATCGGCCGCGTCTTCTCATGGATGTCAACTATTCTGTATCTCGGCTCGCGCCCTCCACAGTTATACAAGAACTATCAGCGCAAGAGCACCGAGGGTCTCTCTCCACTGCTCTTCATGGCTGCGTTCTGTGGGAACCTGTTCTACTCCAGCTCCTTGCTCACCAACCCGAACGCTTGGTCCGATTTCTCCCCATACGGCGGCGGCGGCTGGGCCGATAACCACGGCAATGACCGATTGGAATGGATAGGACGCGCCACCCCATTCTTCCTGGGTGCCTTCGGTGTATTGGGACTGGACGGGTTCATGGGCGTTCAGTTTCTCATGTATGGTGATGGTCCAGAGCACGAGGATGCCGAGAGTTTCATCACCAGCGATGGGGATGACACGAAGCGCGGTCGTGGTCGCTGGAGGCGTGTTCACGGCTGGATGCGCGGCTGGATCCCCTCTTCTTCGCCTCGGAGGGAGTCAGGAGACTCTTTCATCCCGCAAGAGGGTCAGGCTCTGTTGGGCGCAGAGCGCGGCCCATACGGCACTGTTTGATCATGACTGATTATATGCGCCTCTGTTATTCTTCTTTTGTTTCCTGCCCGCGCCTCTTACGTAGGGTAGGTATGATATATATGATGTGATGACTCCGGAGCTTTATTTTCCTCCCTTAGCATTTCTTTTATCTTTTATCACTCGGGTGCATTGTGTGACATACGTTTTTTCAAGGCGTTTTTGGGACTGGATAACATACATATATATAGGAACACCCAGGCTATCATCGAGGTCTGTTTGGTTGTTGACAACCTATAACTCCGACATCTCGCATTCCCTGTCTTTTGTCTGTGCATTGTTTTCGGAATTTATGGCATTTCTTGGATTTCTCGGTTACAAATAGGCCATAGCGCACATTTACAAGAATAGACCACGCTATTGAAAGACACATGCCAGTTTAGCAAACATAAAACGGTCAGGAAAACCTACCGGTATAGCGCCGATCAAAACGTGGCTATATAGTCCGACGGCGCTGATCGCCCCATCCAGTTCCCTGTCAGTTATTTTGAAAGTCTCCTGTGGTTTGAGGGATGTGAAGTGAGCAATATGGCATCTAGTAATAAACCTAACTGTGGTACGGTTAATCTACCCGACATCCCAAGCCCTAAGTGAAAGAACAACGTCCCGGGCCCTCATTTGATGTGTACCCGATCCCTCAATCAAGCCAACTTCAAATGTTAAGAAACCAATTGCCTTGTCTTGAACGAGACAATCCTCGCTTCAAATTGCCAGCTTTTTTCAGAAGTGGAGCGGTAACACCACAAGCCTGCGATGGCAACAAAAGGTTCAACCACAGCGCATCTTACTTTCCTTGGGATCCGGCCTAAAAGCCCGCGATATCCTCATTTTGGTTTACCCATTTGTTCAAAATTACGTTCTCCTTTACCTTTCGTGGTGTTTACTCACCCGTCCATTCGTTTATATCCGCTAGATTCTATACAAAAATGTTGGTCCAAGGCCACTTGATGTGGCTTGCCCACGTTCTTCCCGCTGTTGCGCTCACGATCACCGCACCTGCCCAGACAACTCCCTCTTCAGCTCCACTCTCAGGTAGTGTGGTACTGAGAACTTGGTTGAGGATGTGGCTTTTGAGACTATCGATCTCGATGACAGCGTGTGGACTATCCTGCCGCCCAAGGGCGGTGCAGCTGTCGATGGATACCTGTTCGTGCCTACCTAACCATATGTACAGACAAAATTCGTGCAGTGTATGAACTGACTCTTGTTCGATAAGCATCTGGGTGCCAAAGCTATCCCTATCCAATCGCAGACCCTGTTGGTCCAGACAGTTACCGGCGCCATTGCGGAAGAGACTTATACTGTCTCTTTCGATATCCGCCAGGCAGCTAGCTTAGGTGTTGATAGTACAAGTTGTACCGTGAACCTCCTATTCAATGGCGCAAATGCCGGCACTAGCCCTCTCATAGCCGGTTCCTGGAAGACTATCTCCAAGCAATGGACGGCTGTTGACTCAGAAGTCGACATGTTCATCCTAATCGATTGCCCCGATGCGACCATGTCAGGCACGACAGTGGACCTGACTCACATCTCGTTCGAGAAGAGATGCGGTTCATCCACCTCAGCCAGCGTCTCGGTCCCTATCAAAACCCCATCGGGTCCACCCGTTGCCACCAGCACTTCGCTCGCTTCATCTGTCTCCCCATCTGGCCATCCCAGTTCCAAGGGATCAGGATCTCCATCAGACATGCTCTCAGATCCGCCAAGTAGCACCATAGGCCCTATCACTTTGGCAACCACTATCACTGGGCCCGTAAGCCCCGCTTCCAGTAGTGGCATCGAGTCCTCAGTCTCAACCACTGGAGCACCAGCATCTTCCGAGTCCATCGCGCTGACAACCCTGCCTCCGTGGACCCCTCTATGAGCTTGCCAGCAGAAACCCCTACGCCGGATATGACAACTTCTACTGTGTTTACCACCCGCACTGCGACTATCACAGCCTGTCCCTCGACTGTTACCAACTGCCCAGCCACCAAAAAGACAACTCACATTACCACTGAGACTATCGTCATCTCGACCACTGTCTGCCTTGTTGAAGACGCAACGACCACCACCGAAGGATCCAGCCCTACTGGCCCAGCTGGCGATGGCAAAGACTACACATACCACGACAGAGACCATCGTTGCCGGTACCACTTCGGTCCCCATCAACACCGCTGTGACCACCACGGCACCTGGTGAAGCTGAAGGTGAAGGTTCGACCGGCTCTGGCTCCAGCTTTACCTCCGGCGTCTCCGCTGGTAATCATGCCGGCCACCTCTCCAACCTGCCCAGCATTACACACACACGTATCAGCTCAGGTTCACCATCAATTTTCACTGGCGTCTACTCAGCCACGGTCAAGTTTTCCCCGGAACAACCCTCTCTCCTACTGCCGCAGATGCAGGCGCAGATGCAGGTACAGGTTTGGGTTCTACTAGCGAAAGCAGCAGCTCAGCAAGTGCATCACCCGTGTTTAACGGTGCCTCGTACTTCACTGTTTCCAGCGTCCTGCCTGTTCTTGGTGTTATCTCCGCTGTCGCGCTTTTCCTTTAAGTACATTGCTCTTTTTCTGGATATTTTTGGTATGGATTATAATGGATTTTGTCACCTCGAGGATCGAGTCTAAGGTACGCACCTATAATATATCGATTGAGCTTCCGATGTCCCAAACAAAGACATGAACAATCCTTTCAAGTCACATCGCGTAGTAATAGAAGTCTCGGTTTATTTTACAACAGATTTAAAAAATATATAAATCAATGATACTTGACAAAAGAGAAAGACCTTTGTACGCGCCTGCCTAATTGGTTGCCTCTCGATACTCTGCCCATTTAGAGGCAGTGTAGTGAGCCTTCCATGTAGGGAATCATATTATTCCCTATGTTTTTAATCCAGACATGACCCGGACGCCTGACGTAAAAGCGTGAGCGCTCACCTGGGCATAGAACAATCACATTGGCACACCGGTCACCTATACTTTAGCTATAAACATTATGGGGCATATGTAAGAACAACCCGAAACAGAAATAGCAATAAACCGATCTTGGAAGAAATCATAGACCACGATGACAAATTGCTCAATGTCATTAGCTCTTGAACTTGTACAACGTATGTACTTGTGTCCTCTTATTCGCCTCCCCCTCAAAAAAAGGAGGGGTGCTATGCCTGGTTTTCCCGATTTCCCCCTTAGTTTACGGGGTTGGGGAAATTACAGTTTGGGAGTTTCTCATTCGAATTTGTATGTTGTATTGCAGCTCGGAAATATGGAGATGTTTTGTTTCAGGGAAAAGGCCGAATGTAGCCGGTCGGGCATCGTTGGTCTTTTGGTTATTTCAGCTGATTGGTATATTTATTGTGTATATTGACACGAACCATCACATCCAAGGTAAGCAGGTACTGTACATTTAGGTGGCACCCTGAAAGAATCGGAGGAACTCGAAAATGGAGCATGGCAAAGCACGAGGTCCGAGGGACTTGAATTTATTAGTCCGGTCTTCGGTGTTATATTTTAAGTATTTTAAGTATTTAAAGATTAATAATAGTATTTCTAGACCCCTCTCAGGGAAATGACTTTAATATATATGCGGGGCTTTTAACATGCAGCAGATGTATGCGCCTTTTAAGCAGATAGGCAAATAAATTTAGAGAGGCTGTCAGTGCCTCAGATAAATAAATACCTGCCAAAAACACCATCTTTACCTCTAGGAGTAAGTACATGTACGGATTACCTACACTTGCCCATGCAGCACGCTACTCCATGTTGGGATGCAGACTGCAGGGATCAACATCCTTGTCCTTCGCTGAGGGCGGAGTTGTCTACGGTGAGTCAGAGACCCGTTGTCACCCTCGGCCAGTTAGACTATGTCTGACATGTCAGAGACCAGAGAGAAGAAGTACATAGGGAGAGTGCTCTGTAGATGGAGTTCTTGCCAGATGCATGGTCTCGGTTGCCCTTGCTTGGTTGTACGGGTAATAGGCGCGTGTGATTGCATGTCGAGGGATAGTACGGAGTAAATGACCCGGCGACAGCTGTATTGTTAGTTGTTGAATATAGTGCCTGCTTCTGTTGTATGTGCTCTGTACTCCGTACACAGTATGGAGTACATACTTGGAGTACGTTTGTATGGGGAGTGGGTATGGAAGAGTCCGGATGAACACGTCCGTACCTAGGTAGGTAGCACTAGGGGGGTTTTTGTAGACTAAGCAACGGAGGGAATGCGACATTCGATTTTTACAGAATATCTTTCATAGATATAATAACGGTAGCCATTTGACATAGGATATTTTCCTTTTCCTATTTACTATTTACTATTTACCATTTACTTTTTTTTTTAAAAAAAAATAAAAAGTATTCGAATCTTCCAAGGTTGGAAATAGAACTGAGCTTACTAAGAGCCCTGGCCCGCGTGGAGCCACTCCTAAGGTTTTTTTCTTCTTTTTTCTTTTCTTTTTTTCTTTTTCCAAAGCTCAATACAATACCACCACCTCGGGAGAACCAGTGACACGGGCGTTGCATCACCGGATTTGCCTTAAGGGTCTAGGGCCTTTTTCTTTACTATGATGAACCTTACAGTACCATTACATGATACCTGCACTGTCCACAGTGCACGTTCCAAACTCATTGGAAACATTGAATGGGTGGATTTCTATAGTAGAAAAAAAAAAGGAAAATGGGAAGGGAAAAAAAAAAGTGAACCAAGAAAATCCAATAAGAACTGACTATAATGTCAAACTCCATTCAAATCATTCTTCATGCTCTGTATATATATTCATATAAGCTAGAAGCCTAATTTACCTGATACTAGTAGGGACACAATGTGCGAAACTTTTTAAATTTAGAATTTCCAGATGTGGGCCGAGTGACTCCTTCCCTGTATCCCAAATACATGTAAAATTACCGGGGCAACCCAACGGCCTTTTCCCACACAACGCCCCTATACACTTTTCTTCTCTTCATCCTTCTTCTCAACCTCTTTTCTGTATCAATCTTCTCCCGTGTCAACGAGCTTTTCACTAAGTGTCGTTGATCACCTCATTCTGTGAGGTTTGCGTCTACGCGTGGGGAATTTATTTTTCTTCCACCGGTGCTCTTCTCCCAGCGCGTTCAGTTCACCCTTTTACGTGGGCTCTTCCGCTTCGCTTCGACCTGGTTATTCGCCTATCAAAGCGCTTTGAATTGACTGGATTGTGTGATCTGTCACCTTCCCTCACAGGCGTCATTTTGACACTTCAAGCGAGGACTGTGTATCGTTCACCATTCGCCACGCTCCTTCTGATTCTCATTTACTCGTCATTTGTCCATTGGATCATTGAACGCACCTCAATGTCATTCAACTAGAGACTGCCTCCTAGGAAAACGATAGAGCGATCCGCTCGCTGAGCACCGCTCTTCTCCTCTTCCTCCCCCCAGGATCAGGATCTGGTGGAGTAGACGGTTCGTCTCCTTATTTCTTTTAACTCTTGTCTCTCGGTCTATCTGGCTCTTGCCTACCCCCGGAGGCCTTGTATGCTGATTCTCGCCTCTCCTGGCAATAGAATACGTCTAGCTCTCCGTCCTGAACTGGTAAGCGCGTCTCCCCTTCTCAAGATGCCGTCCTTCTTCGTCCCAGGCCACCATGGCCTGCCTACGCCTCCCCATGTCAACGGTGGTCGTATGGAAGACCCATCATTCTACCCGGTTGGCCATGCAGGATTCCCTCCTCGCTACCACCAAAGCGGCAACGAGTTCATCGAACAGTACTCGCAGTCTCTGTGTTACGGCAAACCCACTTCGATGAATCTCCACCCCCAGTCCGCTCATCCGATGAACACTGCTCGCGATCATCACCACATGATGAACCAGCAGCCTATGTTCAACCCCATGGTTGGCGCCGGATTGCCCTCAATCCGCAACGTCCAACTTCCGCCCATGGATGCTACGATTCCGCCTCAATACCGTCGACAGGAAGCCGCCCCAATGCAACAGCAGCTCGAACAACCCCGCAAGGAGGAGAAGGCAACTGGAGGTGTTGCAGCTCACCTGGATTATGAGATGGATCGCATGTCCGACTTTGTGGCAGAGATGGCTCAGGGAATGTATGATTTGTTCGAGACCAACATCACCATTGCAGATATTGACCTCGTGCGAAGCATCTACCCAGGATCTTCGGTTCCCCCCCCAGTTTCGGAAATACGTCTTTCAGATTTTGTCCTCGACACGCCTCCCAAGTTCTACCATTCTGCTCGGTCTCTTCTATCTGGCCAGCCGCGTGCGCCTGTTGTCGGCCCAACGCACCTTCACCAAGACAGACAGTAGCCAGGTCTATCGCATGTTGACTGTGGCTCTTCTGTTGGGAAGCAAGTTCCTTGATGACAATACCTTCCAGAACAAATCCTGGGCTGAGGTTAGCAACATCCCCGTTGCTGAGTTGAACCACATGGAATTGGAATGGCTGTTCGCGTTCGACTGGAAGATCCACGACCGCATCTACGACAAGCAGGATGGTTTCGCCTCGTGGCGCGCGCACTGGGATACCTGGCGGACCAAGGCAACAGCCCGGGCTCAGGAGTCTCGCCAGACTCTGGCGCCTCTCGAGACCAACGTGATCCGCGGCCAGGCTGTTACCAAACCCCTTATGTCCCCCGAGGGCCCCATCCCGCCGCAGTACCAGCGCAGCTCGCAAATTGAGAACTCCTGGCTCAACCCGACCGCGTCCGAATACTCGCCTCCCTCTACCCTTTCCAGTGGCCCCACTACCCCGACTACTACTCGGTTGGCCCTTGGGGTTACGCCAACCCGCCTCCGCCTCCGCCCTACTCGCGAGGCTGGAACGCGCCCTCGCAGTACATGGTTCATCCCGCACCTCGATCCCAGCCCCCATCCTACCACCACACTCCGGCGTATGGCTTGCCGTTCGCTCAGAGTCTCTGGACGGGTCATGGTTCGTCCTGCGGCTGCACCTACTGTGCCAAGCATCTCGAGCACTATATGTGCAACAGTGCATTCCCCTCCATGCACCAGCCAATGATCGCAACCTAGTTGAAGATACTTAGCATGTTCTGCCCACGACCCCGGATGGAACAGACGGTGTCAACGATTCAAGACCACAAGTCTTGCTGCCTCTTTGAATTTCTTCTTACTGCAACTCTAGACTTCTTTCAACGTTTGTTTGGGCGACTCGCATGGGATTTATTTCGATACCGTTTCTTCTTCTGCTTGAATTGTTTTCAACCTTGCGCCTTTCGACCTTTTGCCTCCTTTATCTGCTTCTGAGCAATTGGCCTACCGCGTCTCCCAAAAGTACTTCTGTTCGCGTCCGCTGGTTCTCGTTTGGCAAAGCGAAAAAATCTCAAAAAAAGGAGGGAAGAAAAAGAGGAAAAAAACGCTCCCATAGCGGACATTGGCATGCCCCGGCCAAGCCCATGATGCAAAATCTCGACTGGACTTGTTATATTGATATCACTTTGATTTCATCGAGTCTTATACAACCTCATTGTTGGGTCTCTCATCCTTGACTCCAAAGGTTGCCGGGGCCGCAGTCACGACTATCATGAATCCCCAAAATCTGGCTTGTTTGTTTATTACCCACGACTTCGGTTTATATCGTTGGTCCTTTTGTTTTATGCTTGGCATTTTTGTCTCGCGGTGATTACCCATAGAGTGCTTTCTTCTTTTCACTTCCTCATCTCGGTACATTATTCCCATTCGCCACGCTACATGCAGTGCCCGACGTTAATCATTTTTTTTCACTTCGCTTCTCAATCTTCAATTGCCCATTCACTTTTTTTTTTTACTTTTTTTTTTTTTACTCCCTCGATTCCTTCGATTTTATCTTTCTCTGGCGAGCCTTTCTCCAATCAATGAGATCAACTATTCAAGGATCCTTCCAACCCTTCTTAGCTGCATGATATATTCCATCACTTCCACCTCTCTCTCTCCTCACTTGCGACGCGGATGGAAATCGATTCGTCTTGGGGTCTCTTCTCCCGGTGGCATCTCTGCATGTATCCGGGTGATATCGGTACACTGGATGCATCTTCTGTCTGATCTCATTTTGAGAGTCCAGTCAATCCCCTGCGATTGGCAACTGTGTAGTCTACCTGAATTTGTCTGCTCTCTTTGACTGGATTCAGTCTATCTACTCTTTGCCGTTCGGCGCTGCCGCAGAACCAGGGCACTTGTCCCGTCTCCATTGGTCATGTTTTCACCTGGCTAATGGCGTCCGTGGCTGCGGCTGTGGCTTTTGATGCTCAGTTGTTTGAAGATATCTCACTAAATTAGCGACAAACTATTATCTTTGTCGGGACTACAACTTTTTGGTGTGTCCTAGGACTCGTATCGGTATCCCTAGTGTCTTCTACCTACGTAGTGAGCCTCTCCTCTCCGTCGGCTGCTATTTTTTTAGCGATTTGTTGTGTTATGCGGCAGTTTCGGATATCTAAGGAGCCATAAGTTTGGATCTCGTAACTATTATTGTGATAGATATTTGATTCTAGCCTAACACAGAAAAGGTCCATCGACCTGAAATAAGATATGTCAAAATGCAGTTGTACTAGTGGGTAATCAAGATTCATCCAGACAGTCGTCGCGGGTCGTAAGAGTAGATGTAGAGAAGAACGAGACGAGAACCAGTAAAGGAGAATGAGAAGTATGCAAACGTATCAAGCAGTTGAAGGCATCAAGGAACGCAACCGGAACAGTATTAGTAGATGCTCCCTTGGATACTCTGATCTTGCTTTTGCTGCTCTTCTAAGGATAGTTCCTCGATGTGGAGATGAGACGGGGAATCCGTTGACGAACTTTCCTGTCTTCTCCTCTGTGATTCTGCGTGGTTGGATGACTCGTCGCCGTCGCCTAGGATATTGGCCATGCGGTGCTCGGGTTGATCGGTGGAAGAAGAAATATAGTGGTGATTATGGTGGTGGTGGTGATGATGATGATGATGTGGATGGTGCAGGCGATGTTTCTTCAATTTCTCGATGGGATTGCCGCTCATCTCGTCATCGCCGTCATCTTCGAGCTCCTGAGAGGGAGGTGACCGTTGGGTTTGCTCGCTGGGCGGGAATTCGAAGTGTTGCTGGTTCGCATGGGACAAATTGCTAGTGGCGAGGCCGGGAGAGGCTGGTGCAGCGTGACGGTGATGAACGTGGTCGTCTCCTTCGTCGTCGGATGGGGCGAGACTGTTTGCCCCGCTCATGGACCCTCCACCATCACGGCCACCAAGGTGGAGAAGGGCGTACTTTAGGTGAGCTGATGATGAAGATGTAGAGTGCGGTAAGTGGGGGAGATGGTCTTCGCTATTTCGGTTCAGCCCGTGTAAGTTTGGTCGTTTTGGATGCAATGGATTGATGTTTGGCCGAGCTTCTGAGCCAGAATCGTATTGCTTTGGGGCGCCTCCATTTTCGTCGTCGTGGAGTGGGTGTTGGTGGCTGGAGACATGACGAGCGCTGAGTTTGGGGCTGGTATCATTCTGGGCCGAACTGTCCTCCGAGGAGGATACCACCTCGTCGATGGATATAGACTTGTGAAGTTTGGAGCCAAAGCTGCTTGCATGGTCATCGGCATGCTTTGTTTGAGCATAGCCATGCTCGTGGCGTATGGAATTCAGTAGATTTGCTCGCAACAATTGTTTTCTCTCTGCGGTCATGCCGTGAGTACAGCCGTCGGGGCAGCCACCCCATTTGCGTCGAATTGGAATATGGTCTGTGAGTCCGACATGACCAACAGGCGGGACTTGCCCTTTCGATGCATTTTCACGCTCCCGCTCTTTTCGAAGATCTGACCAGGTGCGAAGTTTATTCTGTAGTGTATATTTGCCGTTTTCTGGATTATGGGTCAAGACCAGGAACTCGCAGTGATTGATGTTGCGGAGATCCTCAAAGTATTCCACGCTCCAGTGATACCACTTCATGAGAAATACTCGTGCCATCAGGCCGTGCGTAACAAGTACACAGACATTTGCAAAGTCATCCTCGCCAAACTGGCGCCAGAGGGATTCGTTGAATCCACTCACGCGATCATAGGCATCTGCTGCAGATTCACCATTGGGAATCCGGTAGAAGAAATGACCGTAGTCTGCCCGCTCCATCCACATGCGCTCCATCTCTGTGGAACATGGCTGGAAATTGCCGAAATCTTGTTCCCGCAGACGGGGTTCTTCATAAACTTTAATTGTTTGTCTTTGGAAGGGCGAAGGAGCGGGCGTATCGGAGGTTAGGGATTCAATGATTCCCTCGGTAGTCTCTCTTGTCCGCCGATAGGGAGAGGTAAAGAAGTGAAGTTTATCGTCGGGTTGGAGGAGATCACGTAGTCGACGGCCTGCATCCTGGGCTTGTCGATGTCCTTCAGCAGTGAGCTTCACCCGGTGGTCTGGAATAGTTTGATGAATGTCGCGGTTTTTGTTGCCTTCTGACTGTGCATGTCGCACTAAAATAATCATCTATAAGTAGTAAAAAGGTCAATTTAAGTCAAGACACACCCCAATCACCCCGAAATGGAGACTTACCCGTGGCTTCCCCATGGTGGAAGGGTCATGGGGGAAATGTAATGGGCGAATGCGGGGGAGGGGCTAGTAGAAGTTATACTATTTGCAGCAAGGACAACGAGGATAAAAAAAGAAAGAAAAGAACGAGCACAACAACCGTCTATCTAAAGCGGAAATAGTCTTGAGAAGAGAGAGAAAACTCCAAAAGGCAGAGAAAAAGTTCATTCCAGTCGGAGATACAACTGACCCGCACGGGCCAACGGGGGTGATCCATTCAGGGCGCCTCTTTTACGCAACTTCCGAATAGCATCAACCATGGCCGACTTGCTGGAGCTACTCGCTCCACATCTAGATCCAACTCAATCGCACGATGTAACTACCGACAAATATCTCACTCGCCTCTCAACCTTGTCGCTCGAAGCTCTCCAGACCACAGAACCTCCCTCGCTCGCCCAATCCTCCCACTCGACCCTTCTATCCCTTCAAGCCTTATCGAACCGTTCGCACCGGGCATTTGTCACCTCTGCCGATAATTTGTCCACACTATGCACATCTGTCCCACAGTTAACCCGCGAGGCGCAACAGCTACGCGATGCTATCCCCAAACTCGACGAGGAGGCCGTTGGGTTTTCTACCAAATACAGTAAGATCACAGACAATGCCGCTCTAGAACGACGGAAGAAAGCGATGCAGCTCTCTCGCAATGTCGACCGATTGTCAGATATCTTGGAACTACCAAGTCTGCTATCCAAAGCCGTCTCCGCGGCCTCAGTCAACTCCGGTACCGGTGTCTCCTCTACAACCTACTCCTCTGCGCTCGACCTGCATGCACATATCAAGCGACTACAAACCTTATACCCCGAATCTCCATTGATTCAAGATGTTGCATCTCAAGCGGAGGATGCTATGAAGGACATGACAAGTAATCTGATCACGGGGCTCCGAACCCAAAACCTGCGGTTAGCAGCTGGTATCCGAACTGTGGGTTGGCTGCGGCGAGTAGCCCCGGATCTAGATATGATCCAGAGCGATGGGGCAGTCGGGACAGGGGAAGGCGCTCTTGGGGCCATCTTCCTGGTCTGCAGACTGGCGCATTTGGTATCGACGCTTGAAGCTCTGGATCCCCTCCGTGAGCTCGCGGACCAAGAAACCCATCGGAGACTCAGTGGCAAGGACAAGTCAGACACGACCTCGTGGTCCGGTGGTCAGCAAACTGACCGCTACTTAAAGAGATACATCGAGATTTTCCGTGAGCAGAGCTTTGCAATTGTCTCGCTGTACAAGAATATTTTTAACTCCGAACAATCCGAATCCGAGTTTGCCATCTCAGGTCTACGGGGTGGAGATGCCCCCTCCAAGGCCAAGTCAAAGCCAGCACCCTCAGATGACCCCTTGCAACATCTTCCCCCGGCTTTGGCTACTTTCCCAATGCATCTCGTGCAATTGCTCACGGATACAATGCGCTCCTATCTTCCCAACGTCCGAGATCGGAGTTCGAGGGAAAGTCTTCTCACGCAGCTTCTGTACTGTGCCGCAAGTCTTGGGCGCCTTGGTGGTGACTTTGGCATGATTTTGACCGAGCTGGGCGGGGAGGAAGATACCGAAGATATGGCCTACGAATGGGAGGAGGTCATGCGCAAACATCGAGCCTTGGCAGGACGTCTGGAGCAATTGACCAGTCGGGTGCCAGTAAATTAACATTCATATACCCAAACGGAAGTACAATGCCATTTCGAGATGGTGACACCTGGGGTCAGTGTATAATAGAACATCAACATCATGAAGCGCTCTCATTTTCTCAGCCTTCTGGTTCGGACTGTCTAATCGACGTTACCCATATACAAATGTATCTAGATATTGTATACCTCGTTTACCCTAAGGTCCCAGCCATGCTTCATCGTCGACTTACCTGCACTACTCCTGCTCAGTGCATGCGCAGAAGCTGACATAAATCGATGAGCGCCTTTTTGTTCGAACTATTGAGTACAATATTTCACGTCATACTCAACCAGAAATCAGAGAAACTTGAATACCATTGAAAATCTAAGTAATGGACGGCAATGAACTAGAGCAAACAAATGTATGCCAGAAAACACAGCAAACCATGGGCTTCTATGCTTTGCTATCTGGATTTACGCTCTGCTGCTTGCCTTTGCAGTCCTAGTGATATGCACTTCCATTCTCAGCCATTATCGAGTCTGCGATGGTAGAGGGTCTGAACCGGCTGCATTCACTTTGCGCCAATTTGTCTTGCTCTGGTTATTCCTCTGTTGCTGAGTCTATCGCTCGGTCCAGCTGCCATTTCCAGGTATAGTGAGTACACCGGTGTCTGACATGTATTTTCATTCCGTTCTGAGTCACATTGTGTAGGTTCGGCCAAGATATTCTTGCACGGGTTATTAGAACAAAAAGAGAGACAGTAATTAGCCAAGAAGCGGGTGAACAAAATCCTATACAGGCTAACATCGAGCTAATTGTAGTGTTGCCCATAATTGGTTAGCTCTCATTTGCCGAGTGACTCACAAAGATCTTGAGCCTTGTGTAGCTGCTAAAATACGAGCCTATATAAACTGAACATCTGGAATTAGTATAGATATTCCAATTGAGACTCTTACTGGTCTGGCGTTTATCAAAATGGGTGTCCACTATAACCCGCTCACTAAAGAGCCCTATCTCCAACTCCCAGCACCATGTGCAAACATCATCATCACCCCACAACGTGAACACCAGATCGAGGAGACATCTGCTGTGATGACCGAAATTCTCAACGATTCACGCGTGTACTCCTGGCTACAAGGGCCACCCTACCCTTTTCTGCCCGAGCATGGCGTGGACTGGATCAAAGCGAAAATAGCAGAATACAAAGATGTCGTGTCTACTCTGCAAAAAGAATTCGAAACATCGCACAGTCAGCAGGGCGACGGTTCGAATGGCCAAGGGGAACCAGAGTTCTTTGATAAAAGCCCTTTCGTCTGCATACGCGAAGTGACAAAAAGAGACCCTGCGACGGGTGCTCCACTTCAAGATGTCTGGATCGGAGACTTTACGCTAGCGCGGTATGCATTCTATGAGTTGCCACCAGATAGCTCGGAACGTGCACTGGCACAGAAGCAAAACGAGGATTTGCCTGTTGGGCACAAGGATATCATCTGGTGTATAGGATGTATGGGGATCCCCAGAGACTCAAGCTCAATTGCTAACAATATTAACAGACTATCTCTCTCCTACTCAACACGGCCGGGGACTTATGAGTGTTGCTGTTCGCACTATCATTCATGACTGGGCTATCCCGCGGATGAACCTTCATCTTCTTAGAGGCAGCTTTTATGCTGAGAATATGGGGAGCAGGAGAGTAATGGAGAAGAACAACTTCGAAGAGATTTGCACACTGAAGGACTGGGCTCCGGTAAGCCCGAACAAGGGAGGAGGGAAGAAGTCGATTGTTGTGATGGAGTGGAAGGGGCTGTAGGTATCAAGCAATATCCTTAGATATGTTAGAAAGTGTACCTCTGTTCCATATAAACTGAGAATTTCCTTTTCTGGTTAGTTTTACCTTTTTAGGTTTAACTCCAACACGCACGTCAACTCGGCAGTCAATCGGCAATCGGATATTAAAATGTCAAAATGTCAAATTGCCAATGCTCCCAAGGTTCCTTTGGATAGTCCCAACATCCTACTAGATCAGTTAATTACTAATTCAATGGAAATTACTGTCCCGGGATATCTATGGGCTTTAAGTTGAAAGATCTTGGCTAAATATCGACAATGTCTTGGCGCTTGGCACTCCATCCATTCCGCCAGTGATAGATCTTATAGTTTCACGTGGCTCACCACGTTCCTGAACCATACAACCGAGAACTGGGTATTTTCTGTACATACTAACGCATGTGCCTGCCGATCCTGGCGAGCTGTAAGGTCATGCCGTTGTTGGTCATTCCGATTCGCTGGTCATAACAAACGCCAGATTAAATGTTGGATGCCGCGAGGTGGCTGTGACTATGTTGTACCTTCAAAATGAAAACCAGAGCATTTTTTTTCCCTTATATATGAGCCAGTCAAGCGCCTGTTAGATTGTAGTCACTGAGGTAAACCCCAGCACTTTGACTTCTTAACTTCTTACCTTCCAGTTGACTCGTTTCTGCCGAAATGAAGCTCTCCTGGTCTCTCGTGCTGTCATCTGCGGCCGCAGCCACTGCGAGCTACTCAGGCAACCTGAACTACCGCAGTCCATCCGAGAACCATCCAGGACTCGGTGTCTCTATTCACCGTGTTGCAAAGCGCGGGGTCCCCGGATCGTCCTTTGATCCATCCAAATTGCACTTCACCCATGGCGTTGCTTCTGGAGATCCCTATGCAGACTCAGTAATTCTCTGGACTCGCTGCTCGCCGACTTTCGATGATGTTCACTCGAATACCTCTACGCATGGTCTTGTTCCATTGTACAACCCAGTCCCAATCTACTCAGGGGATGAAGATGCAGAGGAGCAGGTGGCCGTGTCGAATGCTCCTGTTTGCTTGGATTACAAAGTCTCTAACGATGAGAGCTTCAAGCACATTGCCGCAGAAGGCACTGTGTATACCAGTTCCGACATTGACTATACTGTCAAGGTAAGCAAGCTATTTATGGATCGTAGAATTGGGAAACTCGCTCATTGAATTACCAGGTCGAAGCATCCAAGTTGGAGCCATTCACCACCTATTTCTATCAGTTCCAAGTTTGCAATTCGGACAACAAGAGCCCGGTTGGAAGAACCAAGACTGCTCCTGATTCGAAGAAGGAGGTCGACCAGGTCAACCTGGCCGTTTACTCTTGCTCCAACTTCCGTATGTTTCCGTATCGACCTGTATCTATGAGTGTGTGGGCTGACAGAAAATATAGCATTCGGCTTCTTCAATGCCTACGGACACTCTGTGCGCAAGGATTCTGTGGACTATGTCGTCCATCTCGGGTAAGTGGCGCTTGGTATCTGCGTGAGGCCTCAGACTGATTGTATACAGTGATTACATCTACGAATACAAGAATGGTGACTAGTAAGTGGAATTAACTCGAGAATGTCGATCACATCAGCTAAGATTCGCTTTAGTGGCTGGGGTAACAGCATGGGACGCATCCCTCTGCCGGACCGAACCATCGTCACCCTTTATGACTACCGCAAGCGCCTTGCCACCTACAGAACCGACTTGGATCTGCTTGCCAGTCATCAGAACTTTGCTTGGATCCCTGTCTGGGATGACCACGGTATGGCCCTAACGCATTCACTGAAGGTCTGTTTGGGTTCTAATTGCAGCAGAGGTCGCCGATAACACCTACCGGGATGGCTCTTCGGAGCTCAGGAACGACGAGAAGTCATTTGTTCAGGACGGAGGCGTCTCCGTTGACCAGCGTAAGATGAACGCCGTCCGTGCTTACTTCGAATGGATGCCCATCAGGTGAGTCGTCCGTGAATAGTGCCAAGTCGTACGTGCTAATCGAGTCCAGACAAGTCGAGATGGACGATAACCTTCGCATCTGGAGAAACTTCAAGCTTGGAAAATTGGTGGACCTGATCATGCTGGACACCAGACAATACGACCGCTCTATCACCGATACCTACGATAACACTAACTACATCGACGAGATCAAAGATGACGCCGGTCGCAGTCTGATGGGAAGCCGTCAGGAGAACTGGTTGCAGCGTAACCTGATTGAGTCAGCCAACCGTGGTGCGCACTGGCGCATCCTCGGCAGCCAAATCAGTATGCTTTTCTTGATCTAAACTTGCAAAGTTAGCTTATACTAACAGGATTGCAGTTTTCTCTCAGTTGAACATGTCAGCCACTATGGGCGCCGAACAACCACTGAACCTGGATGCTTGGGATGGTTATATGGCGAGCAAGAACAGAACCTTGCAGACTCTCTACGACAACAAAATTGGAAACAACATCGTCATCGCGGGAGATACCCACGTCAACTGGGTCAGCGATCTGGCCTGGCTCGACCACACCCCTTACGACTCCAGCACTGGAGCCGGCGCCATCGGTGTGGAATTCGGCGGATCGGCCGTCAGCTCACCCTCGTCATTCGGACAGAACACCACTATTCCTGCGGCAAACAATATCTCCCAGATCGTTGCTACTGACAGTGAGTCACTGCAGTGGTCTGAGGGATACTACCGTGGATACTTTGAGCTCCACATCACCCCAGAGCAAGTCGGGGCTCATTTCTTCGGCTTGCCTACCACCAAGGAGCGCAATTTTGGGGAGATCTCCCTGGCCAACTTCACTGTTAAGAGCGGCGAGAACCATTTGCAACGGAATTCCGACAATGCGGCCGCGGGCGGAATCGTGGAGAACGGATTCCTCAAGAATGGAAAGGTCGTGCAGAGTGGCGTGATCCACGATACTGAGACCGGTCGTTACTATTCGAAGTAATGGTAAGTTTGAATGGGATGGTGGAGAGAGAGGATTGTAACAGCACCAACTTTACTTAGGCTGTTCCCCATAAATAGAACACTTACAGCACATATCTTTCGGTAACAGCAGAATTGAAAATAGTTTACCCCAAGTCACTCGCCCTTTGTTGTCCGTATCTGATACCGCACGAGTCTATCTCGATATTAGCCGTAAGCAATGCTTGGCTCAGTGTAGATATTCCAAGGTTCTGCCGCCAATCCAGACAGGGATTAGTGTGGTCTCGGAGACGGGCCGACAAACAACCTTGGAACCTTCCAAGGTTGGAACCTTGGAATCTTAGAAAGCGTGAGCCAATGAACTAAAGAGGATTGTCTCGGCAGCTACTGACATTTATCTGTCAGCCACACAATTTACGATCGACTAAATTAAATTACATATATGTATATATGTCAGGTCCTTGCGAAACGCGCATGGTAGACTGCAGCATGTTAACGGTGGGGCAGTTTCCACTGATTTTCGAGGGCGAAGCTTGTGTTTAGGAAGCTCGAACGACCGTGCTCTAGGACAAAAGTAAAAATCTTGAGTCTTCCTGTCTGAATTAATATGTAGTTCGATGTTCTCTTCGACCTTATAGTATCAGGTCCTCCGTAGCCCACTCATCTATATTAGTGGAGAAAACAAGTGGCCCTATAGCGGGTCCATCCCTTCCCGAAGAAAATACTCCGGGGTACACTTCAGGGGTAGAACACGGGGCTATATTGTATAACGGAAAAGAAAGGGCATTATCGGAATCAATCCTGGATAGGCAAATTGACGTGTCTGGTTGATGCAGTGATCACATTAGCGTTAAGCTGCTGAGCAAATAGCAAAATTGGAAAAGCTGAACTTATTCTTCGAGATTTGCAGATTGTCACGCGACTATTGGATCCACTGAACAATCATTGGCTAAGTTCTGCACGGTCTCAGCATTCAGCTGAAGGAAATTGTCTTCTGCAAGCCTCAGAAGGTGTGGGTCTCCAATCTCATAACAGATTCATGGCCCTATCACCTACATGTGTGATGCACCTACCGAGCAGATCACAAACTATTATTGATTGCTTTATATTACTCCCTCTTCTGGAACTCTTACTAGCCCGGCTTTTAACTCAAATGAGAAGAAACACGATAATGAAACCAATAATAACTGACGAAAAAACAAGTTGTTAGGTTAGGAGAAACGAAATAACGAGAAAGACCTAGTTATAATACTCCTGAAATGGGGATCATTATTGAGGACTGTTGTAAGGAGTAAATAAATGCGAGGTTACTCGGCTGTGTCTCATTTTCCCAAATAGGAAGCTATCTGCATCGGGCATTTCTGTGGCTAATACGAGCTCAGCTAACACAATTGACTTCCTCAGGCGCCCTACATTACTCGGGTACTTTGAATGGTCCCACAGAGTACGGAGTGAATACCCCCGAAATTAATTGAAATTATGATTGGAGGTAATTTATCTAGAGCATTCCGAACCTTGTATGTACTACCCTATATGTGCTAGTAGGATATGCTGGGCTTCCCAGAAATGTCAGGGGAAATTATACCTGGGTAGAGTACGGTAGCAAGAGGAAAAATATCGGATGCCGATTGGAATGAAGCGGGCTCGAAGAAGTGTGTGGCTAACCCTTTTGAGGTAAATAGCAGGCGAGACCCATCTGCTTGCATAGTTTAGGTGCATGATTTGAATAGCCTTGCAGATCGCGAGATCGGAAGGTCAATTCTCCTTGGCACTTTCAAGTACGGAGTACAGTATATATTAATGACTCTCTGTCTTCTTTCTCCAGTCAACCCACAGTGATCATCAGGATACATTTTCTATTCACAATGCATCTCTCAACTATCAGTGTGCTTCTTTTGGTTGCTCTAGCAGAAGCCGCGTCCTTCGTCACTCCTATCAGGCATAAGGCAAACAAGGTAAGCCCTAATACCCCTTTTCGGTACGCAAGGTTATATAAGGTTCAATGCTCATACTTCCCAGGAGCCGGATTACCCAAAAAGATGCTACCCAGACCCTTGTAAAGGAGTGACCTACGTGAACTCTACTGCTGTTTGCGGTGACCCACGACTCGGTCCGAAGGACCTCCCTGGGTTTTTCCCTCTCTCCAATGAGCTTGAGACATACTCCCGCTTTGGCGAGCTCTGCCCATTCGAGTTCCTGGAGAAATGGACATTGAACGCTTCCGACCCGAAGGGTTATTGGATCTATCCAGACAGCGACGGATTTGCCCAAACATCTGAGGATGTGTCTATTCTAGGGAATTACACACTCCGCGTGGGCCAGAAACTTGATAGATTCGGGTCCGAATATGGGAAGTTCCTGGCACCTCTTGGAGCTCCATATATCGAGCGATCCCTGCCACCATCCAATCTTTTCGCGCCACCCAATAGCAGCTTCCCGTACAACTACCATGTCTACGAGGTGACTAAGGAATTTGACGTTCTCTTGGGACCCATCGAGGCTTGGTTTGAGCAGCCCGGGTTTGGATCGCAGCTTTTGGCTCGGTCCAGTGTGGCGGATCTGTTGAAAGGAGGGTTCTTGAAAAGACTGGAATTGAAGGACTATGATGAAGCTGATGAATACTCCGCGGGTTATCTGCCTGCTCCCGAAAAGTCTTCCACTTAAAGTATGTCTTGGGGGATATTATGGAAAGGCGTTTATTTTCGGGGCATTGAGTTTTCTTTCTTCCAGTATATGTTACTTATATTTTTAATATATAAATGCAATGCCACTAATAGTTCTTTGAGCATTCATGCCCTGCAGCTCTACAAAGTAATTGAATCAAGCGAACGGCCTAGAGTTTTAAAAGTACGTGGGCAGAAATCTTGTATGAACGATGGGAAGAAAAGGCACTTATCCTTTATCAAACGCAGGGTAGAAAATGAGACTAGGATTAAATAATTAGATACAATGAAAATGATTTCAAGTATATTCCGATCGCCTAGCTTCCAATATCAGATTGGAATGGCATTACTGATCTTCCGATTTAGCTTGACAGGGTATGCCAGCATGCTACTCATTGTTAGTCTAGATGTCAAGAAGTAGAAGGACAGCAGGGCATACTCCTTTCCAGCTTGAGTGCAGCCGCAACCACAGAAGATCGATAGGGGGTAGCAGAAGATCTAAAAAGGGCATCCATGAGCCTGGAGCCAAGCAAGAGTCTTCATGCTGTCGCCCAAGAAGATACTGTATTTACTTACCGCTGCTACAATGGTAGAGAAAAACCCTGTCGATTTCGTCAGACATGGGCTCACTTTGCAGCAATTCACACTTCAGAATAACCGAACTTACCGACTGTCGGGCCGACCACCTTACAGTTGCATGGGTTCTGATCAGTGCCACATTGAAAGCAGATAGGAAAGATCGGAAAGAAAGGGACGTCACACATGGTGTCAGATTTGGCTGAGCTGCAGGGCCTTGAACTGGAATACGGAGAGAAATGACCCGGCCTTTATCCAGAGAGATTATCTCGAACGAGTTTCCCCGGATGGAGCACTCACCCAGTTACGTTGTAGTCGTGAGTTTGGGATACAATCATGATGACGCAGATGAGATCGAGATCCACCGATCGTCCTGTTTTAGGTAGTAGTGGGGGGGTTTAGTTCATGCTGGGGTATTAGAGAGGATCTTCACGATAACAAGCAAAGATAACGTATGCTGTGTATCCATCCCATCCGATCAAAGTAGACCAAGTCCAAGGATGTATGGAGAATAGCCCCAGATGTCCTTCTGGGCTAAAATTAACCTCAAAAATGCCGGGATCGGGCCGGGACCTCCCGATTAAGAAATTACTCAGCAAGTGGCTAGGTACCTAGGTGACTCCCAAGGAAGCCACACTCCGACACAGCCACGATGCATGCCATTTCCCCTCGAATCAGAACGTCATTCTCGACTCCAAAGGACCGTTGACAAAGGTCTCAAGCCCCTGAGTCGTCTCATCTTCAGCCCTGTCCCCGCTGGAATTTAAACAGCATTCCTGTCGTGCAAGGAACATCCAGATCCACTCCAGGCAGCAACAGTGCCTAGAAAGGACTTAAGGCTGAAACTATCTGCAACAAGACTCCTGTTCTTGGCATATAGTCCATCGTTTTTTTTTCCACCCCGTTTTCTTCCCTTGGTTCCAACCAACTTACCTAGTCTTCGGTTCTTCGCCTCACTTTTTCCTCAATTACAAAAGCCCCGACTCACTAGACCCTCCAGTACACCGATAAACGATCCCCCACCATGGGCGCCCGCAATCTCATTCCCCTCATCCTCCTCCTCGTCTTTGTCGGCGTCATTGCCGCGGTCGGATTCGTCGTCTACAGCATCGTCCAGGATGTAGGCAAAAGCACGCGCGAAAAGATGGAGCGCAAGAATATTGCTTTCACAAAGGATGGCATGAAAGTGCAAGTAAGGGAGGTCAAGGATGAGGCCTACAAGGACCGGACCCAGAGGTGTGTTTTGTCTCGCACTGTTCTTTTCCTGCCATTGCTCGTTCGTGCCGACTGACCCGATATTTTCCCATAGCGTCCTGTACAACATGTGGAACCACACTTCCTTCCCCGCTTACAAGAGCCGGCTGTGGGATATGACTGGCTCGTCTTCGGAGCAGAAGGATGATGAGAAACGCAAGTAGTATGTTGGACCTGATCCTTTTTTCGGTTACGTATCTGGATCGACTGAACTGACCCGCTCTGCACCAGGTTTCGCAATGAACACTTCTCCGCGGATTTACACTGGACATATTCTCTGCATCTATCCTCATTCCATCTACAAGTTTCATCGGATGCTCTAGTCCCGGCAAAGGGCTGGTCCCCAAAAATAGCGTGCGCTCCTGCTTTGAGGGACGAACTTTGACATTTTCACGTTCTTGTTCATACCTATTTCTGCCTTTATGGTCTCGGTAAAGGCTTCATGAATGATGGCCAGTCCTGATATGATCTTACTTTCTATTTCAAACCTGCGATCACTATGCATCGTACATTCTGAATTCTGTTTCGTAAATCAATACGAGGTTCTACTAGTAAACTTGACTTTGCTTCGAGACCGCGTCTAGTTTACGTTGTTCAGTATAGTAAATACTGACAGATCAAGCTTTGAGCTGGTGTCAATTGATTGGATTCATTCTGATGGGACGGTAAATAAGTGTAATAGACATCCGCCCCAATCCATTGAACTGATATTGATATCATCCGCATCTCTAGCCAGAGATCTCAAGGTTCATTCCTCGGTATTCCACCATAGGCGCATTATCAATGTAGCGGTTCTCATTCCATCCCTTATGCTTTAGCCTCGGCCTTGCGGCGTGCATAGTAGCTCTCATCCTGGTTCAAAAGGAAGAACGGATCCGGTTCCGGCTGCCCACTACCACCATACCAGGTCGGCTTAACCAATGTCATGGGCGTATCGTCTCGCCGCTTGTTGGTGAAAGCCATTTCGAAAGTCTTGGCCCACTGGACTCTGTTGTTCAAGCCCTCAAGGCCCCACAGCTCCTGCAGGAAATGCAGGATTGAGCTATGGGTGTAGGCCGAATCGTCGGCGTACATGGTGCCTTGATCGTGGATGAGGAGATTGGGTGGCACCCAGGGTGATATTATGAAGGCAGGGACACTGCGGTAAATGGATAAGCTGAATGTTCATGCGGCTAAACTCGAATTGAGATTAAGATGCTTACCGGACTCCCAGACGTGTAAAGTCATAAGTAAAATTGTGGTTTGATGACTTGCCCTTGAAGATGATACCGTCTTCGGGTTGAGGCACGTTGAGTGGAGTGGGGACATGGTCAGCAAACCCACCGTGCTCGTCAAAGTTGATGATCAAGACACTATATTCGAGTGTTAGTGTTGCACTCAGCATGAGGATGACGAAACTGACGCATTGTCCCAGTACTTGGAACGACGTAGGGCGTCGTACAAGTGCTTGACCATCTGCTCCCCAGCTGCCATGCTGCTGGTAGGATGCATCGAGTCGACTGTGCAGCACTCAGGGTTCAGGTACGAGAATGAAGGCAGTGTGCCAGCTTCCAGGTCACGATAGAGCTCCGTCGCATGGACGAGACGGTCCATTGCGTTGTCTTGCACCCACTTGATACTACCGTTAGTCACCGAGCTGACACTTTGTTAGGTATAGGGAGTGACTGACTTTATACATGAATGCATCGACGATGTCGGCCTCGTAGTACTATAAAAGTGGTTAGTCAGGTGCCAGTGTAAAGGAGCGAGATATATCTCACGTTCTTCCAGCTGATATTTTTCTTGCTGAGCGATTCAAAGATCGAGACCGCACAAGTAGTCCCGGTCGCATTGTTCCAGAACCCAGCGGACTGATAGGTGTTATCGACAAAGCCGCAGGATGAGCCTGAGGTTGCGAATTGGCGATTAGGGTTAGTGGGACCCGGGTGCTCGGCGAACTACAAGGGAAAGTCTATAGTCAGTTATCTGCAATATATGTAGCCATGTGTAGATCAAATATAACCCACGTATGAATCAAAGAAGGCAAAATTGCTTGCCAACTCCGCCAGAGTAGCGGTCTTCTTCTGGTTCAAGGCCTTGATCACGAATGCTGAATCTCCAGGGGTAGCATTGTACATCTCCGATTGGCGCTCGATAAAACCTGCCATATTAGGGACATCGTCCTTTGCCGGGTTCCACTGGCGGAAGATTTCGTAGGTGACTCCACCAAAGTTGTGATCTGGGTCTTTTAGTGGCACCTCGGTTGCATCCGGGTCAGCACAGATTGCTAGTGGCTCCCCATAGACCGTCCAATTGGGGTTGGTGTAGTCATTGCAAAATGTAAGATTGCGTAAATTATCGATATCTGGATGGAAGTCCCAGTAGCCGGCGATGTTGTCAAACGAGTGGTTCTCAAGAGTGAGATAAATGACATGCTTGATCTGGTAATTCCGATATAAGCCATCTGTTCCTTACCTACCTAGGTAGGTAGGAATTATAGATGTGCAATCCACTCACGTTCTCTCGTAGCTGGCCCCACACCTGAGCACCCCCGGTTGGACGAGTGGATGCAAGACTGACCAGAGCCGTCAGAACGACGAAGCCCCAGTAGAGAATCATAGTGACTTTTGTTCAACGCGAGACTGTGAGCTTCTTCGTAGACAAGTGCAAAGAAACAAAAAGGAAAGCTAAAAGGAAAAGGGAAGAAGTCGAGAAGTCGAGGAGTGAAGAGTGAAGAAGTAAAAGCAAATGTGTTTGCAACTACCTTATTGCCATCTCTAAACGTCTACATCTACCTCTAACTACCGTGGGCACCCTCCCCGTGCATTTAAAAGCCCTATGGGTTTTACAGAGATCCCAGATACTATAATAGTTGATACAACGAGGTATAATGGGTGGTCTCGTCGGGTAGTTGTAATAGCGACATTAACCCCTCTTAGGGCTGGAAATATACGGAGTCATATACGGAGTATGCATATTCATTTGCGCCTGCTATCTGCAGAATACGCCGCTCTCATTTGCTGCTGGATCTGCATTTTCTCTCATTTGCTATTTGCTCTTTTTCTCTTGTCTCTGCCTTAATATGCTTATATCAGAATATCCAACCAAATAGTATACTACCCTAGCTCTGAAGGCAGAGCCGCTGCGCTCCGCGCAGAGTTAAGGCTACTTGTCTACGATATACCCTTCTTCATCTTCATCTTCATATGTCTCTCTCTACCAGGCTGTTAGCCTCCCTCCTCTAGCGCACTGGCTCAACATGCTAACGCATCAAATCCGTTGGGGGCTTTACGCTATACCTATCACTCCTTTCCAAGCAGTGGCACGAGCTCGTAGTGTACATATATTAATGTTGACATGTGAGTGTGTGGAGTCATGGATTAGAAATGGCTGTTTCTTATTGGTCCCACACCTCGAGTTAAGCACCGGGAGTCCCTCTCAGAGATCCACTTGGTCCCACATCAAAGCTTGTCCTCCTCGAATCAGAGTTGCACGTGCCCTGTCCATGAGGGGAATGCCAAGCACGTTGTCTTCCTGGGTCACTCAATAGGCTGTGGTAGGCAATAGGAGCTGATCATTTCTTTGTCAATATGTAAGGCTGTAAGCATGGGAAACCTCATGACTGCATCGCGTGCTTTCACTGGTTAATTCTCTTATCTCCTGCATCCCTCGCTTTCACTTAAACAAACATTCCCAAACCCCATTCAAGGGATACCGCAAGGTCTCATTTCATTTTTCAATTCCATCTCACCGTGAAATTCCCTAACCGGCCTGATGTCGAGTTATATGCCCCTCCCCGATCGCAGTCCTTCTTCGGAGGATGAAAAGGACTCTCGTGCTCAACTTCGACCCGATGTCGAGGCGGGGAACAGCACAAGCCGTCCCAGTGACTCGGAGCGAAAGTCTTCCCGCTTCATCGACGGTCGCACCGTGTCCGATGCCATCATTGGCCTTTCTGACGGCATGACTGTGCCTTTCGCCCTAACTGCTGGACTGTCTGCATTGGGCGACACCAAAATTGTTGTTTTCGGTGGACTGGCGGAACTCATCGCAGGAGCTATATCGATGGGACTCGGCGGGTATCTGGGTGCTAAGAGTGAGGAGTAAGTTTGCCTAGCTCCTAACACCTACTTCCTATGAAAATATGTCGGGAGATATTCTGGAGATCCGACAGCTGACATATTTGCAGGGAGTCATACAAAGCTACATTGGAAGAAACCCAGGCGCAGACAATGACGGATCCCGCCTTTGTGTCCGATACCATCTCCGACATCTTCGAGCCCTACGAGTTGCCCTCTGAACTGGTCTCACAACTCAAACTTCATCTGTCTCACTCTCCTATGCTTCCATCCTTCCTCATGAACTTCCATCACACGCTGCCCGAACCCTCAGACTCGCGAGCTATCGTCTGTGCTTTGACAATTGCCTTGGGATACTTTATCGGTGGATTTATTCCCCTCATACCATACTTTTTCGTCGGACCCCACGAAGCCTTCATCGCCCTGCGGTGGTCCATTGCTACCATGGTCATTGCGCTGTTTATCTTCGGATATGTAAAGACATGCTTCGTCAGTGGCTGGCGTGGTCGTCGAAATATCCGCAAGGGTGTCATTGGGGGTATACAAATGGTCCTGGTGGGCGGCATCGCCGCCGGTTCTGCAATGGGGCTGGTGAAAGGCTTCCAGATGCTGGCTGATGGTTCCGATGACCAAAAACATGACTGAATGGCCTTCGAAAACTTTCTACTGTCCCGTGGCGTTGGTACTGAGCGGTTTTCTTCTCTTTGTTTCTCGATTTACGACGATACATCGGCAGGCGTTGGGGGGTTACTTGATCTTGCTTTGCAAACTACATACATAACCAAAATCGAACGAAGACTTTGATTCAGTCATTCAATGGCTGCCTTTTCCCCAGTAAATGTTTCTAGCAGCAACATAGCAGTCACTAGTACAAATCTTGTTTCCCCATGATATTGTCAGTCCTAGCATCACTAAGAGTAAACTGACATCTGCTTAGCACAAGGATCTTCCTTCATACGTGTTGCTGCCATTATGAGGTGCCAAAGGAAATTCAAGCCACTGAAATCTTTTGCTGTGGTGATACCTTTGGATAAGGCGCATTCATCAACGCGACATCCTCTGGCACCTTCTCCACAGACTTCCCCCAGGTGCCTTGCCATGATCGGTTAACGAGGCGGTCTGCCAATGTTAACAGAACGCAATATATCACACATCCGAAAAGAGAAACATGTCTTATGCCAACCCTTCCTGTTTCCCCTGAAGGAAATCTTTCTGAGTCTTGTATCCCGCGTCTTTGCTGTTCCCTATTGCTTCTTGTTCTAGCGCCTCCAGGAGATCAAGCACGTAGTCTTGGCAATTCCAGCCCCGAATCTCATTGTGAACAGTGACTTGACTAGCAATGGTCTTGATGGAGTCGATTTTGGCGACGTCCACATCATATAGGTGAATCAACTCCACCAGCCTTTCCGATTGTCGAACATCCGTTGTCTCCATCTCATATCGGAATCGACCATCTGAACCCGCCACCTGAAGGAAAAATTTGTCTTCTTCTCCGGGTGCATCGATGAAAACACCCCAGTGTTTGTAAACCCCGTCGCTGATGCTGATGGCAACATAAATTGAAACCGTGGACGACATATTGAATACGATAGATGGGAAGGCAATCCTACGAGTTGTTAGAAATCTCGATGAAAGCAGTATTCTTTAGCAGTGCCTACTGCGTTCTATTCTCTAGTGCGTGGGGTGGTTAGTGTATATGAGGCTTTGAACTGAAGCGGGGGAAAAAATAGATAGTGACCGCAGTCACAAGACGTATATCAAAAACTCCGTCTGGACAGGAAACACTTGAGATAAGCGCCGAACATAATGCACAAGCCTCTGGTATTTTATTTCTGGTCTTGGTGGCAGCATATCCAACCATGAGAGAAGCGCTTAGGCTACAGAGGTATAATTAGCATTTCTTGTTCGAAATGTCAGCGCATATACAGAGTAGCGAGCCTATACTTGGGACGACACACGATTACGAGAATGTACACTCTATATCTTTGCCAAAAAAGGTTTGTCTCAAGGAATAATATAAAATGCAAATGTACAATGTAGTCATTTCCCCCCCCTGACCGCATCGGGTTTGCGGGGATGTAGTATGATAGCCTGGCAAGATCGACAACGCAGAAACGTCGATCATGGTATTGTGTATCAAGCACGGGCGTGTCAAATGGAATTTCCTTACTTTGAAAATGTACCAAATGATGTGAAATGTAAGCCTGTGCAATGCCAAGGGCTCACGAAAATGGTGGCATCTGCATATCTTGACAAAGCAGAAAGTTAGGTGACCTCACCGAGTATTCATCGAAGTACGGGGTAGCATTATAGGGATATCTTGCATTCTTGACCTGCACCCAAATCCCGATAAGGCTTAGTAGTAAGGCGAACAAACCAACCTTGGAAGGGAACGAGATTACAGCCTAACTTCATATCTGTGGCGCAGCTCAACACACACACACACACACACACACATCAGCCTTGCATCACTTCTACCTAGGTAAGCCCACTCTAGGCAGCCGCCTCCAGATACGAATACGAAGTTAGGTTCGAAAGATGAATACATAGTCAACAATATTGTAATAAAAAGCCTCGGCATACCTACAGTTTACGGAGTACTGCCTATATTGTAAGATGCTCAGCTTTGACGCTGGATTGGAGATGAGGTCAAGGGGTGGTTGGCTGCGGTCGCGCGACACTTGAACTCTGAAACGCTGTGTACGAGAGTCAAGGGGTGGAAAGTATATTCAATCACAGCTGTTCCTTTTCGTGCAGTTTCATTATTTCTTTTTACGAGATGTTGTTGACTGGTCGAAATCAGGAGGCTGGTATCCCCTAAAGGAGTCAAGGAGGGGTGTTATTATCCCCTGAGGCCAAGCTGCACATCCTCATCTATGTAAGCGCTGGCCCCATATAAAACGGCCCTAATAGTGTCAGACTTATGTTTTTTTTTCTCCTATCCGGTTTAGCTTGTGACTATCAAGTATGTGGCTGAGCCACTTAACTGGGGCAATTTAATGTCAATGCCTAACTACCAACTACAATACGGAGTATATACTAGTAGAGTACTTCGTATAACATCTAGATGTGGGCCGTTGGCCAGCCTTAATATGAGGTACAACATACAGAGTGCTATTTTGAATCACCAGGACGACGGTTGAGCTGAGATGTTACAAGCTGTGCATAAGCGAAATTAGACAGTTCGGATGGATTTCAATACCGGGACTAGATCGATGGGGGCAATGGAGAATCAGCCAATCAGACTTCGATGATGGATCTTATATGGAAAATTTGCGAAAATTTGGGTCCCAGCGGTAATTTTGGACTACATTTAATAATGAATTCCATTGATTTTTTTTAAAAAAGAAAATTCAAAATCACCAAGTCTCAAGATCGATATAGCATCGATATAGCATCACGCTATATCGATACATATACCCAATATATATAAGTTATACAAATTGTAGACGTATCATCGGGAATCTCGGAGTCATCTGCATAAAAACCTAACGTGTCGGACCATTGGCATAACAAAGTCCGAGATATGCCTAGAAATCACAATGTGATCTCCGCGGCATCCGTGGCTTCCGATCAAGTTCTCAGACCGGATGTCCACTGTATTAACGAATACTGCCGAGGGCTCCGGTCAGAATTGCAATAGAAATGAGATGAACAATTAGACAATACTTATTTTTTGCGCCGTACCTGAAAAAGGGATCAAAGATAAAATATAAGCTAAAACCAAAACTAGTGACGCCATAGACGCATCGAATAGGTCAAGTAGCATTTTACAGACATGAAATGTAATCATACCAAGAAAATTACACCCAAAACTTAGATGCAGGTAATACCAATACAACAATACTTCAAGTTCCCATGGATGAAATCCAGGTCTTTTCTTCTTCCTCCTCTCATCTCTCTTCTTTAATTCATAATATCTCCGTTTCAGGGCTTCTCAAGTGGTCTCCTTGGGTTTCTTGAGTCCTGTTCATCCTGGGTTTTATCGCCATTTTCTCCTTGCATCCCGACCCTTGTCAACGTGACCTCCTGAGTTCCCTGGGACTCACGCCCTCGGCCCTATCCTTCGCCTTCCTATCGGCCCAACTCAACTTTCCATGAGCCTCACTCCTGGCCAACGATAAACCTCCTTCCGTTACGCGACTTCCTTCCGTCTAGTCCGGCATTCATTGAAGTCTCAACCACCCCTTTTCCAAAGTGATCCGGACCCTCCTGGAGGAGAGTCGCCGCGAATATGAGCGCCTCCTATCCGTCATGGAAAGATCGCACGCAGAATCAGTTCGGAAAGCTCCAGATCCAAGTGCCATGGCGCTCATTCCAGCTCCTGGTGCCACATCGCATGCGTCGCAAGCTCCGGTCCAAGCTCCGGAGCCGCCTCTCACCCAC
Organism: Penicillium mononematosum; assembly: GCF_028829835.1. Taxonomy (NCBI): domain Eukaryota; kingdom Fungi; phylum Ascomycota; class Eurotiomycetes; order Eurotiales; family Aspergillaceae; genus Penicillium; species Penicillium mononematosum. The sequence continues at coordinate 2,778,395 of NW_026643272.1, read as the reverse complement.
CTCGTCCATATCGAGGTTGCAGACCTCCTTCTCGCCTGCCGACACCCTCAGATCCTTACAGGCACACCGGTGGACAGTATATGACTTCCAATACTTATTGCTCCTCATCATCGGCTTTTTCTCCTTGACAATTATCCAATCTCCCGGTCCACTGGGAAAGACGGCGATCGCCACTGGACTGTTGTGCTCCCTTCTTATGCCAATCACCCGGCAATTCTTCTTGCCTTTCCTTCCCGTTGCTGGGTGGCTAATCTTCTTCTATGGATGCCAGTGAGTTTTGATTTCTCTTAGGTTTATTCCAGCAGAGCGCCTGACATGGCCTTGTGGGCGTGAGCAAGATGTGCGGGGATGTGGACATAGCTAACAGCTGTTTCTCTAGGTTCGTCCCAAGCGATTGGCGGCCCGCTATTTGGGTCCGAGTGTTGCCAGCCATGGAAAACATCCTGTACGGTGCCAACATCAGCAACATCCTATCCGCCCACCAAAATGTGGTGCTTGACATTCTGGCATGGATTCCCTACGGACTCTGCCATTACGGAGCGCCATTCGTCGTTTCACTGATCCTTTTCTTCTTCGGCCCCCCGGGAACTACCCCTCTGTACGCCCGGACTCTCGGATACATCAGCATGATCGCCGTCTTCATTCAGCTAGCTTTCCCATGCTCGCCACCCTGGTACGAAAATCTGTATGGCTTGGCCCCAGCCGACTATTCCATGCAAGGAAACCCAGCTGGTCTTGCTCGCATTGACAAGCTGCTGGGTATTGATCTCTACACTTCGGGCTTCAAGCAATCCCCTGTTGTTTTCGGTGCATTCCCTTCGCTCCATGCTGCCGACTCCACCTTGGCAGCACTGTTCATGAGCCACGTCTTCCCGCGATTGAAGCCCCTCTGGGTTACCTACACTCTGTGGATGTGGTGGGCTACCATGTATCTTTCTCACCACTACGCAGTCGATCTGGTCTGCGGTGGTCTCCTTGCCACAGTTGCCTTCTACTTTGCCAAGACCCGGTTCCTGCCTCGAGTCCAGGCCGACAAGATGTTCCGCTGGGACTACGACTACGTTGAGATCGGTGACTCTTCTCGCGAATTCGGGTATGATCTTGCCAGCCTAGATGGCGATTTCAACTTGGACAGCGACGAGTGGACCGTGGGATCTTCTTCGTCCGTTTCCTCGGGCTCTCTGAGCCCCGTAGACGATCATTACACCTGGGAAAGCGAAACTCTCACCTCGAATCACGACATCGAGGCTGGACGCTAATCCTCGAGCTTCACTTGCACATGTGGCTCGGCGCAGTCCATTCTTGCATCTACTTTTGAATCGGCGTTATGTTTGACGACAATGTTTGGGAACATTATCTGCATCGAGCAATCTTCGACACCTTAAGGTTTTTAATAAAACCTCCGGTTCGCGCGGTATATCCGCCTCGAGCTGAAGGTACTCCTCACCTTCTGGCTGTACATGCCTCGCCACCCCACTTGGGGCTGGCAACTCCGTCTATAATATTAATATCGGTGGCGCAAGGGATCGGGCCTTGTTCACTTGCCTGCATTCGCCAATCCCCCGCACCGCCACCGCCAACCTTCGCTTGTACACATTCTTGGGCGCCCTCGGGCGATCCCCTTTATTTTTCTGACCCATGTCTTTCGCTACGACTTTATGAACTGGGCGAGCCACCTTTATTCTTTGCTTTCGGCTCGTCCAGATGAACAAATATTTTTACCATTCGTGTCGCTCGCTCGTCATAGGCGCCTGGGAACTTCAACCTGTTTTTTTGGGGAGATGAAAAGTTTCGGCGCTTTTTGCTGCACCATCACTCGCTGTGCACTAGAAGGATTTTTGAATATTGGCTGTTTTACGACATTTGCATCGACACATTAAAGGGGGTTTTAAAATGATCGTCTCGATCTACCCTCTGTGTCTACGCCGCCTGGCAGGTGATAAGCGGCTTCGATATTGCGTGGATTCTTTCCGTGCGGATTCAACACGAAAAGATCCGAGGAAACGACAGAGGGACACCGAAAGCCGGAGCTCATGTTTTCAGAGCTCGAGCGGCCATGGCAGCTAGGGTGAAGGGGATTTCGGTACTTTTGACGGAGGCCATCTCCCCGCCCTCGAGCTTGCCCCATTCTCTTCGCTTCTGACTATCGAGGATGAAGCTGATCCGACAACCTATTGCATCTACGCCTCCCGTGACAACCTCGATATGACCTGGATTGGGTCGTGTGCATGTTATCATTACTTCTGGGGGCGGTGGGAACCTGTTGGGTATTGCTAGCATTATTTTTAATCACTAGCGTATGAATGTATCATTGTACATTACATTATTTACAACCTTTGGGCTTTGTTATTGTACATATTAAATCTTGTATTACTCCGTATACATCATTCCAGCTATTCGAACCTTCATCCCCTCCATGAAGAGAACTGGCAAGCCCGGTGTGATCAAGACCGTTGATCCACGCAGTAGACGGGGCATCTTGCGGTCCTTGCATATCATATGGGCCAATAGAGAGTCCACTTCGTCGATCACACGGGACCAGTTGCTGTCCAGGTGGTAGCTTGCATTAAGTTCCCTATTTTTAGGGCGAGGTAAGAAGCTGTATCCGCGTTTATCCGTGATACAAGAAGTGGCTGGAATTTATGTATGCACTTGCTGAGATGGCTTGTTTGGGTATCATAAGCTATAATCGAACTAAATACGTGTTGCCATAGAAAAGAAGAAAAGAATATACATACATATTATATTCATATAAGGGTCTGTCATAAAAAGATGTACAAAAATGCTGGCTCATAAACAAAACCCCATCCGTCTAGGAGAAATCCCAGGTGTCTAAAAAGAGGTACATATGTGTCCACGGGTGTGTGTCAAAACGCAAGCCAAATAAAACAATTATTCAGAACAGTCGTAAGGGAGCCCAGTTGACCTATTCATCGTCAAAGATTTGTACACGATCCGCATACTCGCGGATTCTGGAGACGAAAGTCTCTTCGATTAAATCGCCTTTGCCGCCAGCGACACGGAGAAGGAGGTCGTTGAGTGAGGCACGGCCTAGGATATCCACGTGATCACCTATATCAAGTTAGTCGCCTGTCATATATCGTGGGGGAAAAGGTAGGCAAGGGAGGAAAGAAGAACATACCAGTGTTGGGACCACCGCGGGGCGAGAAACGATCAGGCTCGTGAGGCATCTCAAAGACCTTGATCTTCGTGCCGGCTGGGTTATAACGCTTCATGCGCCAGCCTTTGGCGCACATATACCCTGTGCTAAGCAAGTTCACGGTGCCATCGCCCTCACCCATCAATACGCCGTGGTCGACCCCCTCGCTGTTGGTGATGGTGGTGTCCATGCTGACCTTGAGGTTAACTAGTGGGTCGGGCTCTTCCTGATAGAAGTAGCTGCGCTCTGTGGGTTTGCCCACGCCATAGAAGCAATATATCTTCATGTCTGGGGCGAGGGGCAGACGGGACTCTAGAGGATTAAGCCAGGTGCGCGGGTCCTTCTCGTTGGCTTCGACCTCGCGTTTCGTATGCGCGACGCCGTGCGAGTAGCTGTTCAGGACCTGCTTCCGGTACCAATCCTCGCTCTGGTCCAGGAGGTACTGAAGACTCTCTGGTGTGGTGAGATTGCGTTGTGTCAAGGATGAGTTGGTCTCGTGGAAATGGAGCAGGTTGCCAAAGGTCAGGGTCTGGCCTGGTTGGTCATCCGGTGCCCAGGTCGAGTTCCCCCATATGGCCTCACCACCCTTTGGTAGCATGCTGGAGATACCGGGCATCGCGCGGAAGATCTCCGCGCGTTCCTCTTTCGATAGGAATTTCTCCAATCCATACACGGCGAAGGCGTTCAGCTGCGCTGTATCCCGCATTTCTCCGGACAGAACGGCAGTCAGTCCCTTGACGGCGCCCAGCATGCAACCACTGATGTTGACCCACGAGTCGATGTGTTTGTTAACCCAGTCTTTGCCGCCCTTTCCGTGTTCCTCGCTCTCTACCCACTTGAAGAAATACAACACCACCTGGGATCCCATGCTGTGCGATGCCAAGGTGATCTTCTCGCCCTGTACCTGCACCGCGGTCTCGATGTAGGACTTGAGTCGAGTGAAATATTTATCACGAACTTCGAGGTTAAGATATGAGAGTCGCCAGTCGTATGCAGCCGTAAACGCATTGGTCGGATCATAGCCAATGGTAGCCAGGTTCTCCAAGATCTTATTCCATATCCAGTACCCTGTGATAAAGAAATCCGTGGCATCGAATCCTTGTGCCGCACGGAGCTTAATGCCAGGTGGGTCAAGGCCTGTATCCCGATCGAGCATGACATGGTTCTTCCATTCAGCTTTATCCATAACCAACGCTCTCATCATGCTCCAGCTGCCCCATAATCGTCGGCGAAAGTATTGTCGCGAAGTTTCCTCCGTGCCCCAGCTCTCTAAGCCAGTCGAGATAACTCCGGGGATCATCACGACAGGGTGTTTCGCTTCTACGCCCATGGCGCGAAGTTGTAACCCAACAGCAAACGAATCATAGCTGACGGTATCGCGTTCATGTTGCTATGTCCCCGTTGGAAGTCAGCCAGATGGTAACCAGGTAGGGATAAAAGCAATCCCTTGGAAACCACGTACCGAGAATTCTCTCACGTCGCTCACAATTCCCTGTGGAATGGCCTCAATCCATGACTCGAGATTCAGATCCATGAGCGAATCCAGGCTTATGACTTCATGCTGGTTCGCGAAGAACAAGGCAATGAAGATGCCGAAGATCCCACCCAGCATGAAGATGAACCCATTGCGACGTTTACTGCGAGGCTTGATAACCAGCTGCGTGACTTTGGTATCAACAACCTCCGCATGGGGCTGTTCTTGCTCGGCTTTTGTATCGCTAGCTTTGTTGGAGGGCGGGACCTCGTCCTTGCCCGTGCGGCGGCGGAGCATAGCGACCAACCGCGAGGGAGTAGAAGGGGAGGACCTGGTCGAATTGCCTGGAAGATTAATATTAAGAACGAAAGCAATAAATTTGAAGAAAAAGAAAAGAAACAAGGAAAGGCAGGGGAAAGAAAAACACGGAAGTGCATAAAGTCCGCGAACGGGCGGATCGGCATCACATGGCAAAGTAACTTTCTTCCCCGACACATCCCACCGTCCGTCAACTCCAACCATATCAGCCCACTTCGATGATATCGTGATGAGCAATGCTTCTGATCTTCGCTACGTGCGATATGACAACTCGCGCGAAAATGAGTACGTCGCCGCAATGCGCCAGCTGATCTCCAAAGATCTGTCCGAACCTTACAGCATCTACGTCTACCGCTACTTCCTATACCAATGGGGTGACCTGTGTTTCCTCGCGATGGATGATAAGGACGAGATGGTCGGGGTCGTGGTATCGAAGCTTGAGCCACACCGCGACGGCCCACTGAGAGGATATATCGCCATGCTGGCCGTGCGCGAAGAGAACCGGGGCCGGGGAATTGCAACAAAGCTAGTGCGCATGGCTATCGATGCTATGATTGAGCGGGATGCAGATGAGGTATGTCTACACAGCTTGGATGGCTGTTGATCCCCAAAATGGGGTAGTCTCGAGGGTAATGGTGGGCTGACTTGTATGTGTTTTGGGCAGATCGTCCTCGAAACCGAAATCACCAATACTGGCGCGATGAAACTGTACGAGCGGCTGGGTTTCCTTCGTAGCAAACAGCTCCACCGATATTACTTGAATGGCAACTCGGCGTACCGGCTTGTGCTCTATCTCAAAGAAGGTGTGGGCTCGATTCGGACGACACTGGTTGATCCCTATGGTCTTCCACCACCAGTACCCGGTCTACCTGACACATGTGGAGGGCATTCCCATGCGAATATGGGGTCATTGATTTGATTTTTGGTAGCAGCGTTTTGAACTTTTCTCGTTGCTCTGTCAAAGCTGTGCTGGCATGACGTGTCATGATAATTTATGGGAAATGACCAGAATAGATATACTTCACAGGAGCTGGCGTCCTTGTGGAACTTATATTGTATAGACAACATTGAAATCGACTATGTTGGAGTCATATACTAGCACACATAGAGCTGCAATTGAAAGTGCTTTGGAATCTTTCAAGGCCGCGTTGAATATGAAACTGTCCCAACTCTTGGGGTGCTTGGATAGCATGTGATGGGACTGGGGGAGATGTGACGCTAACATTAGGGTAGGTACTGGCAGAACATGCGATCATGGAAAATTGAGTTAACATTAGAAGCTATCATCTAGATGTTGATAATAGAAAAGAAGGGGGAAGTATCCCCTTTATGGGATTATGTCCGGAGCTTGCATAAATCTGACTGTGGATCATCATCACATGTGCATGCATATAAAGCCACACCCCCGTGTATGTTTTATATTCCCAGAATATCTCGCCCCTAATGGATCCAGGCGCAATCCGACACCTCCGAAGCCCATCTGGGATAACAAAAGCAAATAAACAAGGTCGTCGACCCGGCAAAATAGCCTGCACAGCCTGCCACGCCCGCAAAAAGCGATGCGACATCGCTCTGCCATATAACCAGTGCACACACTGTCGCAAAGAAAATCAATGCTGCATCCCGAGAGATTCAATTGACAGGTATGTGAAGCGAAGAAAAAAGACAGATACTAGCAAGTCTTACAAAGCTATTTCAAGACCAATCCGGCTACAAATGCCCAACCGCAGCCACAACACCCAGAAAACTGCTAGTAACTACGAAAACCTATTCCAGGTCAACGGCTTTCTGCCAAAGGGAATCGATCATGAGATACCACGCTGGAGTGCCGTGTATTCGTCTTATTCGGAGATGCGCCGGCTACTGCCTTTTCTCACTTCCACTTCGACGTCCCCTTCGTCCGAGATTGAAGGAGAGACTGCATACATGCAAACTGCAGCAAATGAGACGAAGCTGGATGTGTCTTCATCAGGGGAACCTTGTAGGCGCCCTCTGTCTGGTGTTTTATATAGAGATTGTGCGGAGGCGACTTCTGTAAAGGGGATCAGCATCCCTGCTCCTCAGTCACGGTCTCGGTCTCCGGCGCCTATAAATGAAAGGGTTGGGTTGGAGAAGGCGTTAGCTTGCGAAGCTGAAATCCTGCATGGAGGCCTTGTTTCAGCAGGGGAAGTGAGAGGCCCCAGTGATGAGGACTTTGGCCCTGCTTACGATGTTTTTATGAATGACCTCGATGCATTGCTTAGATTTTGATGTTATATTGAAAGGGGAAATGTACCATTTACGACTAGAATGAATATATATACACTTAGAAGATGCTATTTTGGACATTGCAGCTCTATGATTCTATATGTTCAGATAATGTACAGGTATAAGATACAAAGTGACAGGGAACTAGGCTGACTAGAGTACATAAAAACAAACACCAGCCAAAACAAGCCCGCCAGATAGGATATTCATGCAACACGCTAGCGTCAAAAATGGAGAAAGGTCGAAGAATGTGTGAATGATGCAAAAGGGAAGAGTGTTGGGAGATTATTGGTCTTTGGTTCTGCCTTGGTCTCGGTCTTTGTCTTTGCGGACGATGGGAACTTGAATGGCGTTCTGCATCTTCCAAGTCAGCGGCCGCGGTACACCACGCCATTCTTTGTCCAAGATGGACGCTGCGTCCAGCATAATCGGGGAAGGATGCTGGGGGACATAGCGGGTTGCACCAAGGATGATGTCACGCTTAACGAGGGCATTGGCAAGGCGGATTTGGAGATCTCGCTTCTCACCCCTGGGTTTCCATCCTATGAGGTAGAGAATAGGATTGTGACGGAATTCGGAAGGGATCTCGTCCAGAATGGAGTCTGGAAGCCTGTAGTTCTCATGGTGCGTGTCGATGCCGACGATGACCTTGCCGGCATCGGAGCTCCACAAATCTCTGTCGAGTCTCGTGGGTTTGCCAAAGGAGGCGTTGCGACATAAGGATGTCAAGACCGCCTGCTTCATCTTGTAGGTCACGGTGCTTTTCATGCAGGAATACCGCCATATAACCAGGCAGATGTTGTACTGGCGGTGTCTGAATGCGGCCAAAAACAAATCCTCCCAATTTTGCGAGGTTACCTCGAACAAAGGATGCTCGAAAAACCGAAGGGTATACTGCAAAGCCACGTGGATGTTCGCGCCCAGCGCATGCACAATATGGCTGAGCGGATAACTGTCAACAGTGAGATTGTTGTCGATGCAGATTTCCATGAGCCGGTCTACAGAATCGAAATCCTTCAATCGAGCGACCACACTGAACATCTGGCCGACCACGGAAGGGCTGAACCAATTAGCGCCCCATGTATTGGTCATGAGACTGATGAAGGAGTCTATATCTTTCCCGCTGTCCAGATGCACTAAAAGCGAATCTTGGATTGTCTCCTGGAGTGCGCTGTGGATGGTGGAAAGGTTGGACATGTGACCACCCTGGACCATATGTTCAATGAGCTGGGCTTTTTCGCTGGGGTCAACCAGGGCGCTGAGCAATGCAAGCCATGTTTCTGGGTTTGGGCGCATGTGTAATCGAGACATCGTCCGCAGGATGTGACGAAAGACAGCCACATCCTGACGCTTCGCAGCAGCCCGCAGCAGGATGTTATATGTATCAGTGGTAGCCACATGCTCTGTGCATGAAAACAAGGTTCGGGCAGTATCAAGGAACTCATGCCGACAGAGGAATTCAAGCGCATTATTTAAGGCCGCAGTCGAGATGTAATTGGAGTATGCTTCTTCCATGAATAGCGCCTTCAGGTGTAGTTTAATCCGGACCTCGTGCGGAAGCTTTGATAGAGACATGGCCTTCTCATCAAGCGTCGGTTGCCTCGCAGATGTGACATCCTCAACGTGCTCGTTGAACTCCTTCACGGTGGCAATAACCGGACGAGGTAGCAAAATCTCGTCCAAATTCGAGCTGCTATCTGACGTTTCACCGAAATGCCAATTTCCACGAATCAACGGCACAGGAAACTTCGAACGCTGCACCGCGCCCCGAGAAATGCACATCGGAACCGGTGGTTTGTGGATATCAACAAGTGGATCTCCCATAGCTTGTAGGCTCTGTGCGCGGGTAAAACGCCCTTCCACCAGCGCCATAATATGGTCCGTGGCACTCAAAATGACTCGACGGAGTAATCCCTTGCTCTGACTTGCAGGTAGGATGTGCACACGGCATCCATTATGAAGCGGGATGTACCAAATATTCTCTTTCAAGGTATAACGAGTCACACCAGAAAACAGGGCGAGGGTCTCCTCTGGCACAAGTATCTCCTTCTTGTTCAAACTCTTCTTGGGATTTCTTCGGTTATCGCGTTGTACTTCGTCCAGAATCTCCTTAGTATCAAACCAAGCATTGTCGTAGAGCTTTGCTGAACGAGATTGATATTTCTTCTTCATATATTCTCGAAACCGCAACTTCTTCCGATCTCTAATCGATGTATTTCGTAAAAAAAGTTGCTTCTGTGTAGGAGGCGAAGGTTTGGCGTCCAGGGGTTTATTGTGCTGTCGTCCTTTTTGTATTCTCTTCGCTCTCGTCAATGCGAATCCACGCAGTGGTTTCATTGGAGGGGCGTGTTCGACACCTGCGAGGGAATTGACAGGTTGTTTCTGATCTGTGGAGAGCCGTCCTCCACCACTTCCATTCAAACCATCGGAGCCAGTTTCCTTGCCCTTTCCTATTTTAGAATTCTCTCGGGCCACCGCAGGGGGCGATTGCGGATTTGAATCGTCGGGAGACCGGGAGGAAGACTCAGAGGAGATCCATTGGCGCGAGTGTCCAGAAAGCGAAGGACAGGGGCGAACTGATGTGCGAAACGGGATGCCAGAACTATGACCTAACCTGGCTGGAGTATCAATCGACTTCAGGGAAGATATCCGTCGACGCTGCAACGCAGGCGCAGCCCAGCGGGGGTAAAGAAACAAAAGAGGCTCATCGGGGCCAGTCGCGACAGTGTCCAAGACGGCAGACAGACGCCTCCTTAGACACGGGCCGCCACGCAAGAGCATAAGGGACGATGCTCCAATGGCACCCGAGACATGAATGGGAAAGGAGACAAGAATTAGGCGCGTTGCTGTTTGAGGTGTTTTTTCGATGGACCTTTTTGCCCCGAAAATTGCTGGGCCGCCGAACAGGTAGGCGGTGGCCGGAGCTTGGCTCTGCCGGGTGAGCTCCTATACTTCGCTACCTATGGAGGTATGTAGGTATATTATTCTCCCAATAATGTCTATTTCGCTTATACAGAGGAGTTCTAATACATTAATAAATATGACCTTCATGGTCAATCTCAGCAGCCTTGGGAATGCCCCTGAAAACCCGCCTCATCGACCTCGCACGCTCCTCCAAGACCGGCCGCTTAGCCATTAATGTATCATTCTTGGCGATCGGAGTCAAGTCTAACAATTCCGTTCCTGACTCTCCATGATCACCTTTAAAGACATCAGGTCCGGTGATATGGCGCTTGCAAGATTCTGCGGCACGGGTGAGATTGTCTTTCTTGCGTTGGACTGCATCGGCGTCTTTATCGGACTCGGTGGAAGGCTTGGACAGCTCACGAATGACATCAGAAAGATATGTTACAAATTGCCAGCGGGAGGTCTGGAATAGGAACATGGGCATTATATCTGGTATCTGGTATCAATCAAAGTACAGTTAGCCCAGTCCCAACTCACGGATTAGGGAAAGTCGTTCAGCTCACCTTGTCATTCAGATAATAGAGCTCGTCGCCTCCCACCTCAATAAATTTCTTCAGTGCATCAATCCTCTCTCGATCAATGGAAGCTAACTTCAAAGCATGCATCAAAGTCGGTATATCCCCAATCTCATCGACATGTGACTCCTCATCAACGGTCATGCTCGCCTGATTCAAGAATCCAGATTCCACCCGGGGCAGTCCCGTAGTGCTCTGCTCCCGACTTCTGACCTTGGACGAATGAATAGTAAAATAGTCCTCTGTAAGCATGTGCGATTTCTCAAAGTCTGAGCGACCAAGATTCCGCCGTGGATGGACCTTAGTCCGTAGTCTCACCCACCGTCTCCTTCGAACAAACGAATGGAACCACGGCTGCGTACCATGCCACGAAGACGAGGCAAACGAAAAAGAGTACTGCCATCCTTGCTCATCGGTATCGCCAGACATGTCAACATACCATGTCTTCCACGTCCACTCCCAGCTCGGATCAGGCAGTTGGGCATTCGTGATATTAACAGGACTGGCTCTGCGGTCCTGGGTCATCCAGGGGCTGGGGTCGAAATTCAATAGCGAGCTATGTGAGTATCGTGGGACACCGAAAAAGAACCAGCCCCGCTGGTTCTCGTAGAGAACGTCCATTTCCGAGCGCGATTTGGCGTCCTCGCGGCCGTTGGTCTGGTCTTCTACTCCATTCACCTGGTCGCTGCCGCTGCCATTCCCATTATTAGTCGAGACTCGCGATGGCGCGAAGTCAGCCGTTTCGACATCCCTGCCACCGCTGCCTTCTCCCCGGGAGCTTGCTGAGATTGAGTCCCCGCGCACCTGGGAGGATTCTCGGCTGGGCAAGTCGTTTGTGTCGGGCGCGATACCGAGTCTATCGGGTTGCCATTTTGCGTATTTCCGCTTTTTGAGCTGACTTTGGACGGATGCACGGCTCAGGTGCTTCGTCAAGCTTCCTTGATTGAGGGTGGATGTGCGCCGTGTAGATCCTTCGCCGGGAGGTTGCTGTGGGGCGGTATTATCCACGAGGGAAATGGAAGGCGAGTTCTCCATGATCTGCGTGTGTGTACAATATATATCATGGGATGTCTAGATCGTGCTGACGCATCCCAATGGCTCCTCGAGCACTGTAGGATATCACTGAGTATGCTGCACTCGCATTATCTCAAGGGGTCATATCACAGTGGAAGGGGGGATATGAAAACGTAGAGCTGTAGATTATGCAAAGAAATAAACATAAGAAAATAAAAGTCAGTAGAGAGCGAGAAGCAAGAAAAAAGAACAACCTAAAGCAAGTTGATGCAACATCGATGACATCGTTTGCGGGGATGAACGCCAAGCCCCATTTCTCCTGCAATAAATCGCGGGAAAAAGGAAAAAAACATCAACAACCACAGCCCACCATGGCAGCACCACACTATCGAAAAGTCGAGCTGCAATCCCCAGCAGACTTCACCTACCTCTACGCCAATACAGTCGCTCTATCGCGCCGGAAACTCGACCTCTACTTTCCCCCTTCCGCAACGGACAATGACACCCCCGATCCGATGCGCGAACGCGTCCGGGAGCTAGTCGACGATGTGAGACCCGAACAACACGTACCTCTACAAACCTCCAGGCTCTAATCTCAAATAGTACATAAACCAAACCTTCGAATCAGCCTCAACCTCAATCAGCATCAACGGTATAGACTCCACCTCACCACAATTCCCCTTCCCGGCAGCATTTACCGCGCCAACAGAACAAGTCGAGTACGAGCCATACGATACAGAACTTGCATCGCGTGTGACTTCGCTGTACGCGCAGCTGGAATCGCTTAATACGACTGTCGCGCAGCAGAGGCGGGATGCGCCGAGGCGTGCGGCGAAGGAATATGCCGCGCAGCTGAAGAAGATGATTGAAGAGGAGGAAGAGGAATATGAAAACGAAGATGAGATTGGAAATGGCGGGAAAGACGCTGATAATGATACGGAAATGGGCGAATCTGCGAATGTCCAGCCCCAATCGAATAATGAAAACGAGAACACAACACCCGGCCACGAGGCGGATGGTATGGATGTTGATTCTACGCCGAACGGAACTGGGTCAGCGCGGACAGGGGCCCAGGCGCGCTTGCGCCGTGGAAACTGCGACCCGGCGTGGACGTTACAGGCTGCGCTCGGGACGGAGGAGGAGCGGGAGCGGTGGAAGAGTGGGGATATTGCGAATGTCTATGAGGATGCTCTGCGGATGTTGTTGCGTTTGCAGGGCGAAGGCACTGCTACCGAGGCCGGTGCGGAGGGTAATGCGTTAGCAACGACGGTAGGCAAGGCTGAGAGGGCTGGACGTGCTGCTGAGGTGGTGGAAAATATGAATAAGTGAGGGCTTTTGAAGAATTTGGAGTTGGTTGACTAGCGTTCTCTTCTCTTTATGTTTGGGTGTTATTGCAATGTTGGGGGCGTTTCAGGCCTGGGCTTGTCCTAGGGATCATGATACCATGTCTTGTTTATTCTTGAAGTCTCTGTTAGAGTCGAAATCACTATGTACCATTTCTTCAGACTGAATGGCGTCTGTATCTCTATAGAAAAGGCAAGTATTCTTACTTTTCTACTCTTGCTCCTTCTACTGCTACACACAATCGTACAATGTAGACAGACCCAACATGTGTCCTAGATACTACTTCCTCAATATGTGCTCCATTCGTGTATACATACTACCAACAAAGAAACCAAGCTAAACACCGACTTCACACCAACTCGCTTTTAAATTTCATCACGCGCTGACCCTTCTATACTGAGAGTAGTGGCAGCGCACGCTGCTTATCTTGATAGGCAAAAGCAAAAACAGAAAGCTCTCCATGATATCTAGATCGGAACAAAAAAATCAAAACGCAAAAAGCGAATGTAAAGGAGTCCACAGGCTGTGGATGGATCGGCAAAGAGGTGTTGAAACTGCCAGAGAGAAATTCTGGTATGCCTGGGGGGGGAGATTGAGGGTTGTATTGGGAGTTGTCGGACCACCAGGTAATATTTTTTTTGAGGTTTTCAGATTGATCGGGGTTGAAAATAAAACTCCAACATCCCTATCTGGGTGTCTGTTTTCAGTCGCCATATAAAGGAGATTGTCAATCAGCTTGTTGGAACTCCAACAAAGACAAGGTTAAGTCCTCAGCAAGCTTAAGCGCTAGTCTGAGCACCCTCCTGACCCTCAGCATCCTTCTTCACATATCCAGGGTCCTCGTTCTGAACAACAGGCTCAGCGGTCTCCTTAGGAGCCTCCTCCTTGGGAGTGGCCCACTTAGGGGGGACGGGCCCACTCAGCCTCCTGCCAGGGGCCCATGTCGGAGAGCTCACAGCCACCCTCACACTTGCAAGAGCCACCGAACTCGACGGGCAAGTTCTCAGCGGGGACCTGGGACAGAAGCTCCTTCTGGTATCCGCTGCCGAGGACGTGGATCTTGCTGACGGTAACGGGGTCAAGGAAGCCCTTGACGGCGCTAAAGACGCTGCTAAAGCCCCATGGCGCGTTGATCAAGTAAAGCTTGCCGAGACGCTCGGGGTAGTGGTTCTGCGAGATGTCGGAGGCCTGCTTGACGTAGCCGTAGACGGACGGCACACTGGTGATGCCCACGCCCTTCAGGTCCATGACGGTGCAACAGGTCTCAAGCAGCTTGCCGGCCTTGCGCGAGCAAGCAGGCAGGCGGGGGTCGGCCAGCTTCTCATACTCGCACACCAGGTTCTTCAACATGCGGTCGGCAGTGGTGATCTTGTACATCTGGTTCAGGTCGATCTTACCCAGCTTCTCGATGTAGACGGGGCGACCATCCTGTTTGGTTGGTATTGTTTCAGTCATGCATCCGGATAGAGGCTTAGAATCCACGGGAAACCAACCTTGTCCGTCTTGTGGTAGTACTGAGGGTAGAACTTGAAGACCTCCTCCTTTTCGGGGTACTCGAAGTTGCGAGCCAGATCATCGGTGCCGAACTCCTTGCGCCATGCCTCGCTTGCAGTGAACCTGGGATATCAAATTAGACCATTAGGCCTCGATAAAAGCCGAGAGCCGAGAGCCCGGAATAGAAAGCTTTCTGACAACTCCCAAACAAGCATCCATGCCCTCTGGCGGGAATCGAGGAACGTACATAGCCTTGGCAGCCTCGACATCAAACTTGCGGGCACGCAGGAACCGCAGGAGAGTCAGCGTATCCAAACGCTCGGTGTAGCCGAGCTTTTCGAGCTCAGCGCGGAGCTGGTGCACCTTTGCATCCTGTTCGGGGGAGGTGTGGCCGGGGTGGCCAGGCTGCGCTTCCGGAGCGGTGGTGGGGAAGTCGTACTGGTCGTACTTGGAGTCGGTAGGCTGGGATTCTGTGGCCATTGTGATTGATGGGATATGGTCGAGGGGGGAAGAAGGGAGTTGTTCTGGAAAAAGGGCGGGAAGCGGAGGGGGGATTGGCGTAAGTGGCCACTTTAAGATTAAAAAATAGCCTTGGGGATCCTTAGGGATCGTCCATTGTTATTTTCCATTATTGAACAATATCTAACAATAAAACTGTCAAATTCATTTTTAGTGATTTACAGGAGACTATCATTTTGCAAGTCGACTGGTTTGGTGAGTTATTTGTTATCGAAGGACTATATTGTATGTAGCATCTAAACAGCACTTCCTATCTGGTGGTTCCCACCTCCAAATCTGTACTCATCTTGTATTAAATATCCCCCTAGATGTCTCAACAGGCACCAGGCATACCCAGGAGATTCCAGTTGAGAAAAAGGGGCAGACGAGGGGCAGACGTGGCGGTGTCGAGGTGCCAGTGAATCCACTCTGCACGTCAGTGGACACCAGCATTTGACACATTTGAGAGAAGACACTATATAAAGGTGAGCTCAGGCCCAAAAGAAAATTCTAATCTGCCTAGGCACTTTGCCGAGAAATAAAGGAGAAATAAATAAACCATTCACAACATAACGGGTATTCAATTCAAAACAGTTCAACATTCAGCACACGTCGCAAACAGACATTATTATACACAGCGCATGAAGACCGAAGAGGCCTGGGCGGTGACGAAAAACAACAAAGACATGTCGGGGGATTATAGGACTGGGGGCCCCAATGAAACTGGGAGAAATAACAAAACAAAACAAATGGCAACAACTATGCGCTGGGTATAGACATTCAAAGGACGAGGAGAGATAATAGGAAAAGACAACCATAGCAGGAAAGATGGGCAAAAGGACACAAAAAGGATATACCAAAAATCACAGGATCATCGACATCCCCGTACCAGCGGGGAGAGGGCCCTGATCGTTCTCCATTAAGAGTATGTGCATCAGCAACATTCACAATGGGCATTCGCCCGAACTGCATGGGCAGATTTCAGTTGCTGCATAGAGCAATCATCCGATCCACTATTTGGGATGGAAAAAAACATGGCATATATTGGCGTCCATCATCATCGCAAGATTAAGCGCCTAGGGCACGGTCGATCGTCAGGTAGAAAAGGGGACCTGAGCGGCAGAGCAAATAGGGGGAGTTGTTGGACCTCTGCTCGAGCTCATCATTCATCAAAGGGAGACTTTGGGGAGCTGGGGCATATAGCACCCTTACCACCCCTTCTTTCGTGCAAATCGTTTGTTCAGGAGTGCAAGCACCTTGGTGACGTTGAACTGGACATACTCGAGATCGAGATCCTCAAGGTTGTCCTTTTGCATCTCCAGGAGATCGTCCAGCTTGAGATCAAGCTCCAGTAATCCACGGGCTCGTCCTGGATAGTGCGTTAGTAATGATGTTTCCTTTTCCCCCGAATAATTAAATCTGTGAACTCACCCTTATAGTGTAGACTGATGACGAAGGTCCCTGGCAAGGGACTCTTAAACATAAAGTAGATGTTCGCCCGTCGGTTTTCTGGCACATTGCTGCGTCGGATGACACCCTCCTTCTCCAGCTGCTGATGGGTGAACTTGTACGGGCCAAGTTCCTGGTTCTTCGGCGTCTTGCCACCGCGGGTTTTACCCTCGGACTGACTACGCACGTTGTGGAGGTAAGACTTGTATGTCTCCAGTTGACCGACCAAGTAAGC
Organism: Penicillium mononematosum; assembly: GCF_028829835.1. Lineage (NCBI taxonomy): Eukaryota > Fungi > Ascomycota > Eurotiomycetes > Eurotiales > Aspergillaceae > Penicillium > Penicillium mononematosum. The sequence goes on along the minus strand of NW_026643272.1, from coordinate 2,761,680 downwards.
ATTGTGGTCGCGAATAGTCGCGAAAACTTCCTCGAGCTTCCGCGTCTCATCCAGAACTTTCTCCTTGAGGGAGCCCAGGTGCACCAGCTCTTGCTCCACTTCATCACGAAGTAAGCTGAACTCGTCAGAGCGGTCAATCACGCCCATGTCTTGCAGTTGGCTAAGCAGTTCCATAGTCCGGATGCCCTTGCGCACCATCACGGCATCATTTTTCAAGGTTGCTGCAGCCTCGGCAATGCGGTCGAGGCGTAGAGGCCGGCGTGCAACCGAAGTGTTCTGAGGTAGGGATCGCAGGATTTGGACAAACGTTGACTTGGCCTCCATGAAGAACACTTCTTCCTGGGTGATGTCGAGAGCGGCTGTCAAATCATCGAGAGCAGTCTCCCATTTACTGAACAACGGCACGGTGATGGTGCGATTCTCCTTGCGGGGAACTTGAGGAGGAGCACCACCCAATTCTTGGAGCAGCACAGATAGGTGCGAATATTGATCTTGGGCAAGCGAGGCACTGTGCTTCTCCAGAAGACCGTGCATGACGTACATCTCATTGAGAGTGATCTGGAGTTCAAGGTCCCGTTTGGACAAGGCCACATAGTTGTCCATTTCAAGACTCTCGTAGAAATCCTGGACTTCACACAGATCAAGCAGGAACTTGTTGACGCGTTCTTTGTTCTGCTGGATGAAGGGCTGTAGGCTGGCCATGTAAGGTTCCTTGGCGTAGGAGGGTTTGTTCGCCAGATTCTGAATCATCTTGGCGATCAGCGTCAGGGTACGGCGAGGCTTGTCCGTGGGCGTGGCATCGATCAGCATGTAAGAGCGAGGAGTAACGATTGCCGGGTTGATGAAGCGCAGGAAGAAGAAACCGCCAATAAGAGTACAGATGGTTTGGTCCTGTGCATCGGGATACTTTCGGCGCGACAGACTGCGAATCTGCTTACAGATCCATCTAATACCATACGGAGCCTCGTCTACCGAGTCAATGATGGTTGTGATGAATCCATTCGCGATATCCGTCAACATCTTCAAACGTGGTGCAATGATGGCTTGGACCTGCGCATTTTCAGCAGCATCTTCGGCAGTCACAGACCGGGCTAAGTAATCCGGAAGAGAGCCGGTTTCTTCTTCGATCTGTTTAATCATGCTTTCGTAAACCTTCAAGGGGTTGATCTCCAGATCCACCTCCCGCAACTCGATCAGAGCGTTGATCTGGTCTGCTAGTACCTGTTTCAAATAACTCTGGCCGGGACCACGGCGCGTGTATGTGGTCATCATGCGAGAAACTGGGGTGTTTTGGCGCAACAAGGACGAGTACTCCGGAGTGTTATCGAACTGGTAGGTGAGGACGGACTGGAACATAGTAAGCAGAAGATGCTCTTCGCGGCTCTCGTACTGGTTTCCATAGATGGTGAACATGACGGTCTGGAGGAGGGAATCGATCTCGGCCATTGAGACCAATCGGCAGAGGTGGGCGATATGGCGGGGCTCTGATTGCAGGAGGAACAGAAGATTGCCGTACTTCTGGGTTCGTTCATCGTTTGGGAAGAACCCTTCCTGTGGGTCTGCGGTATCGTCAAGATGGCTGGCGACCTCATTTTGCTAAACGGAAAGATAACAGGTTAGCGAATGTGTCGATTTCCGCCGTCCATAGGATCCTCACTTCTTCCAATGCCATTCGATTCTGGATGAGCAATGCGATTCGCGAGTCCAAGTATCGCACATCCTTTTCTAACACGAAGTTCTTTTTCGATTGCGACGAAATCCTCGACTTTAAATCCCGCAGGTGCTTTTGTGCTGTCGGAGGATTAGCGCGACCATTGGGAATAAGCCCGAATTAGACGTACCTCGAGCCAAGTCATCAGAAATCTCCAAGTCTCGATCCTTGGCGGACATTGACAGGTACAAGGCCGTGACCGACATCCGCTTGGATTGGCGGAGCGACCGAGTATCGTGCGACGACATTGTGTTCTGTCGTGCCACGGGCTGAAACGAAGAGGAAGAGGAGGAAGATGCTCGTGATTGTCTGGATGCAGGTTGTAGCATCGTCGCAACGGACATTGTGGGATTTGTGGTGACGAGCAGTCGCCAGAGTTGGACCCTGCGATGAGAATGTAGGGAGTTAATGGAAAAGCAGAAACACCCGTACCGAGGATGTGTACTCCGTAGTCTTTCACTGAGTTTACCACGGTACCTGTGGCGAATCAGTGTAGAAAGAGAGAAGAATCATCCAAGTGAAGAGAGAGGGGGGAATAAGGGTCAAAGTAAAGAGGGGAGATTATTTATTTCGTTAGTTCGCTGTTAGGGCGGTTCTGGGGAACAATGATGTGGTGGTCTTTTTTTTTTTCCTTTTTTAATAATTAATTTTCAGCTTTATCTTTTTTTTATTTTGTTTGAATTAATTTCTTTTCCTTTTTTTACTGTTTTTACTATTTTACTATTTTACTATTTTTTTACTTTTCTTTTTAAACAGTACAATATTCTTATATTAAAAGAAGAAAAAGAAAATTAGGAATGATATGTATCTTGTTATGCAAGGAGCCTTTTTCTTTTTACCCCTGGCCCAATGCACTTCGCCACTATTAGGAACACCCTCCTTCCTGGAGATTATGGACTGGATCTTCCAAGGTTCCAAGGTTGATCAACATCCTTGTCTTCGTAAGGATTTGGCCAATGCGCGCTAGCTCCAAGTCCAAGTCCTCGGACTGTGCACTATATTTTTACTCGTACATATAAGAAAACGTCTTGACGTCAGATCTCTCTTTTCTTCTTATCTTAAAAATATCTTAACGGCTTGTGAGAAAAAAATCAAAAAGAATCAAAAAGAAATCAAAAAGAAAAATCAAAAACACAAACAAATAAAAATGTATTATGGAGTACAGGAAGGGGACACGGTTTCATCTCTGCAGGGGGGTAGGGCTAATCGGTACCTGCGTCTATATTGTAAAAAGACTTGGACCGTTCAGGCTAAGCCCACGAGACCTCCATGTGGATGTCTCGGGAATGTTATTTTGTACTTACATATATTGTATTGCATTGTATCAATCGGAAAACCATAGTTGTATATGAATATGGATACAATGCGTTGAACTACTTGACACAATAGCCTGGTTTCAGGTTGATTCGGATTTGGGTAACGGAGTAGTTAATCAAAAGGTGATTTCCCATACCAACATTTGTACTCCGTACTCGGTACATATGTACATACTCGAGGTTTGCCTTAACAATTAATTACGCGTGTTCAATTTTCTAATGTATTCGGTACTTATGTATATATTCAGTATGTTGTACTTCTTCCAAGGGTCATACCACTTAAGTACATATGTACGGAGTTCAAATATAGTACATAAATATGGATTGTCTCACACTATAAGTCTCCTCGGCTACATCCGACATGTGTACATATGTAGTTTTGTATTCCAAGGTTTCTTATTGAGTGAATATTTTATATTCTCCTACTTTACCTGGGTCCCATAGATATGTCCCGGATTGAACCAGTGGGTTGGGCTTGCAGTACCAGTGGACTGGAAAAAACCAAACTTTGAGTCTTTCAAGGTTCCAAGTTGCCTTTTTCCCATATTACCCAGATATAATATCCCGGAACTTTCATATATTATCAATATACATATATTATCATTAATATCAATGCCCTCTGAAAGCAAACTATGCGGGGGTGCACTGAACCCACTTTGCTTTTTTTTTTCCTTCGACACGGACGTTATAAGTTCAAAAGGTAGACAGTGCATTCCTGGTCTATGCTTTTTGCTTCAGGGGTAAATGGAGAAAAGTGGAGTTGGTGGGGTGAGACAAGTTCGATTCTCTCCGCGAACTTCCCCTTATCAATGCATGTAGTATGCGCAGTATGCATAGTACGCACATGCAGAAGTAGACATGCATTTTAAGATTACAGAATATGGGCTACATGTCTACATGACTTCATGACTTCATGACTCGAAATATCATCATCCGGTCGATCATTCACACGGGCCAATATGCATCCCATCCCGTTGTGAAACGCGCCAAAGCTCTGTAGATCACTTGCCAACCCCTGATATGTATCAAGACCCATAACTCCATTCATAGTCACTTGCATAAAATCCAACCGTAATGTACTCCATCTAATTAAATTTGCGTGGGGCTTTCCTTTCTTCGCTATTATGAGGGTGCTCAATGTCAGGCAGAACGAGTGATATTATCACGTGATATAGCATTCTCTACAATATCGACTTCCCCGCTTGTGGACGGCAGACTGCCGATCAACTTTGAATATCGTCATCCATGATGTCGATACCGCAGGGTCGGTCACCTACGTGAAATATCTATTTCTTTAATGGCCCAACGGGTGACAGCCTAGGTAGGCAGTGTCAAAATGGTTTAGTTATCCAAGCCGGCTTCATCAACATGCTAAATAACGTCCTTGATCATTGCACCGGCCCCACTTACCGTTAAGGCGAGAGTATCTGGACAAACGATCTCATCAACGAGGGATCCCCTAGCACTTGGAGGCTACGATATCTATGCTCCTGATGGCGGTCGGTGCTATGATGATAGGAGCAAAAAACTCGGTTTCTGTGAATCCAGATGTAAGTGATTTTACCTAATTTATGCGTGAACTACGCATTTTCGCCAATATATCTATAGGAGAGGTATAAGATTATTCCCTTTTTCACCTGTCTATTCCAGGTGGATGGGAGAATCCTTGATACCGTGTGTGGAGACATCATCGACCCTGATCGGGTTTCAGATGGGCTACTTCGTTGGCACTTTCGACAGTGTGTTTTCGTAAATATGAGGGGGGATGGTGAGCCTATATGGGAACGAGACTTCCCACCGGGAACGGACATGCTTAAGGAGATATTTAAGGGCCCTCTTCCGGTTGAACAGTTCGAATTGGAGCCTTCGTATAGACTCCGAATGTCGGAATAGTAGGATGAACATGAGGACACGACGTATTGATGTGTACGGCTAAAACATGTCCACTATAGCAACCGTCGATTGCGGTACTAAGGGATTGACAACTTCGCTATTTCTCGAATATCTGCGCGTAAGCACCGCAGAGAAATCCGGTTAATACTCCGGGGATCTTGTCATGAAGACGTATGATAAGAAGCGAAGCGACTGACCTAGAATAGCACTAGAGGTTATCTAATTGATGGGATATATTGATGAGGCCAAATAAACAGGGTCCACTGCATTTTCCTCTCGTCTGTCAAGAAACCACGGCTACCACATCGGTGACACTAGTTTGAGGGAACAACGGGTCAAACACACTGAGGCCATGTGGTTGGGGCTGAAAAACGGTGTTGCTTCCTGACTGTGGATCCAAGTATTCTACTGAGCAAAGAGCGAGGCCTGAGCACTAAATCGGAAAGGAAAAGTCAAGAAGAGAGCAAGGGACATGCGCGTATGTACGGAGTATATATGGAGACACTAGACATATTTAGCTAAGGATAAAATACTAGACATCCACCAATTTGAGCAATCCGATCTCTAATTCGCTAATTTGATAGGAATCCTTCCGCTGACGCCGGAATCCATGTTCATCAGCTGCTATCATAGCGATATAGTAGGGATCGGCAATGTCCTTATGGCGGAGTCTATACGAGTACATATAATTATGTTTAATTGATTATTTTACTCTCCGAACCCATTAAAGTGGGCATGATCGTCGCACCATTATACCTCTTTGGGCCCCGTTGAAGAAGATCCCCTAAAATGTACTCCGTACAGAGTGTAAAGCACAGAGTACAGTGGGACCTCCGAAATATTGGGCTAAACCTTTGTACCTGGATATATCGCCCTGTATACCGCCTGCCAACTACTAGTATAAGAAGTGTCAGCCGCGTGTTCTTTTTAGTGGACTTCTTAGGTAGTCTTCTCCGATAGCCTTTTTACACGTCTTTTCAGAGGTCCTTTTTTTTGGCAGTCTCCTTAGGTATATACCTTTGACACATGCCTACACACTAACTACATTAAGAGATTTAGACTGGCAGAACCGGCAGAATTTGGAGGTATATCTTGTTTAGCCCAGTATTTCGGAGGTCCCACTGTACCTGCGTTGTTTACTTGTTTCTTTTCTTTTTATAGCGGGGAATGGTCAATGCAGAGGGATGATGTCGTTTTTACATATACACATATGTAGACTCTTACCCCATAGTACAGCATGCAATGCTGTAGACCTTGTGGGCTCAGTGAGACACTGTCTCATTTTTATTATCGCGGCTTGGGATCTCAATGAGATCCAACACAGAACCTTGACCACCCGTGGACATCAATGTTTCTTTTAATAACCGAGTAGAAATAGATTTTAAGTAAATCATTTTTCTAAAAAAAAAAAAGAAAAATCTAATTTAATCTACGAGAATTGCACACTTTTTATCTCATTGCCGAGAAGAACCTGATATTCTATACATGTACAATACAACAAGTAGAATCCCAGAGCCTCCAACTGACGCACGGGTATCGCGATGCTAACTAAACAGTAACAGGAAAGAAGAAAACCAACCAGAACCCCATTCGTAAATGCTTTTTCTTGACTCCGGACCAGCCGTCTATTGGCGGAACGTAAGAGACTTGCCGGGGGTTTCCCGCTTGGTCTTCCGCGCGCCTGAGGGGGCTTCCATCGCTTTGGTGTACGGGTTGAAAGCCTTTTTGCGAGGGTGCGCGACTGTGGCAGCAGACGGTGCGTTGAGGACAGCGTCCGCGGTGCCATAGTCGAAGGGAGCCTCGCTCTCGGGCTGGGACTCGGATTTCGCTTTCTTCGCTTTCTTCTCCTTGCGAGACTTCTTGCTTTTCTTTTGCGTGACGTCGGGGTCGTTGCTTGTGTCGTCGAGGTCGGCTGGGATGGAGAGGGCTTGCTCTGCATTGTTGACTGGGGTGACCTTTCGTTTGCGAGGACCGCCGAGGTCTTTGACAGTGAAGTACTTCTTCTCTTCTGGCTCCTGGGGAGCTGGAGTAGGCGTGGATGTGGGTGCTGTAGCGGGTTGTTTTGCGGTGCCAAGGTGGTCGCGGGCTTCAGAGACCGTCGTCGGCATGGGTGGCAGAGGGAGGGAAAGACGCAGAGCTTCAGCGCCGGCGGCAAGCGCATATGCTGGAGGAGTGGGTGGTTCTTTGGCTTCCAAGACGTTGCCCCAAAATTGGGACGTTTCGTAGCGTTCAGCAATGGGGAAATTGACAGCTTCCGTGACGGCAGCCTCTAGAACCTTTGTGAGATGTTTCGGTGGCGCCACATCGCGCCATTCTGGACCATCAATACCGGCAACCTTGGCTTTCTTGATAACCTCCAGAAGATCGTGTGATCGTTCCTTCGTGATGGGAGTCATGGGTGATAGGGTTCGGAATAGAGAGCCCATATCAAGCGGCATAACCGTGGCAAGCTTGAAGAGCATGTGCTTGGGGAAAACGCACTGCCAACCCTCGTCCTCATCGCGCGCTACTTCGTCGCGCCATTGATGAACAGCCTTGAAGACTGCAAATTGCTCCTTGGGAAGGTTGGCCGAATGGCGCCACAATAGATCGTACCAGCCTCCAGGGCCGTATCCATTGACGGCATCGTAAACAGGACGTTCATAGCGTTGCAGGGCCTCATGTTTAGACCGCTCGTTAACGTAATCAATGTGGCTCGCATCTTCAGTGGAGTTGTCGATCAGATCGTTTCGTAGGCGGTCGTAGATGTAAAGAAGATAATGCGTATCTGATCGTGCGTAGTCGAACATGGCCGGTGGAAGTGGGCGAGCCCGCCAATCAGCTGTCTGATACCGCTTATCAGCTTCGAAGTTGACGAACTTGCTCAAGAGGAACTTCAAGCTTCGCTTTGGGAAGCCCAATGCGGATGCAGCGTGGAAGGTATCAAACATCCCAACCACATACAGGCCTAAGTCACGTTGCAGCCAGATGATATCCATGGTGGAACCGTGCAGGACCTTCAGGATCTTCGGATCCGCAAAAACTTCGTTCAACATCTGCAAATCTTCTCTCCAAGGTTGCAGTGTATCCACAACCCAATCCTTGTCCCGGGTGCTGATTTGCATCAAAGAGACAAGACCGTGGTAGGAGTGAACGTCGTGGTGCTCCAAGTCGATGGCAATTTCCTTCGCTTGCTTGAGTTCCTTCAGCATTTTCTTGACTCCATCCAAAGTATCGACGAAAGTAGCCGTAGTGCTCTCAAACGGCAGATACTCAACCGGAGGGGAGACCTGGTAGACCGAATTCGGGTACTCCGAAGCAAGAATCTCCGCTTCGTAAGGGTGAGGATAACCAATCGCACCCTCCATCTGTTTCGTCTTCAAGCACTTCTCCAACGGCACAATCGCGTGAGGCTTAGACTTGAGAAGAGGCTTGAATGGGCCCGTATCAGTGTTATCCGGTTTGCGATGGAACAACAATTGCGGCTTGGGGATCTTGGAGGGGCCATAGTCGTAGATAGTCGGGAAGTTGGGCGCTTTCTTGATCGGAGCCTGTTCTTCCTGCGACGGGCTGAGCTTCTTAATCACGCCGGTGAATTCATCCAAGCAGGCATCAGCCTTTTCCAAGAGCGAGTCAATCACATCCACCACGCCACGCCAATTGTCCTCGACGGAATCCTCATCGCTAAGGGTTGGTCCTGTTACATCGGTGCCGGCGGTGGCAGCTTTGATAACGGCGGAGGTCAGGGCGATAATGCGCGCACTCTGTTCATCTAGAGACTCGGAAAACTCTGAGCTGGAGGTGCGATGGAAGTTCAGGTCTTCCGATGAGAGCTGTCCGACAGTTCGAGTCACCTGCACCAAAGCGGAGGTTAACTTGTCCTGGAACGGGGCAAATTCTGCAGAGTCCATGATGACTAGCAGAGCTCCAGTTCACTGGATCTGGCGAAAGGAAGAATGAGGAAAAGAAACGCGGAATAGCAGTGTCATGAAGATCCAAGGTCCCGAAAAAAAAAGTCGCGGCGAGAAAATGACAATGGAGAAATGGTAGGCCCGCCCTGACCGCCTTCCCAGAGTGGCGAGATTTGTATGAACTTCCGCCGATGCTCCAGTCGTCGCCGCATTTCTTTCCTCTCATTCCTCGAAAATACTCAAATTTCGACTAGCAAGAAGACTACAAGCGGGATATTATTATACTATTCTATTAAGTCCAATATGGCAGCTTCTATCGCCCCCGAATGTAACGATATCAAAGAGTGAGTTCTAGTGAACATAGCTTCTTCGCGTTGAACAAAGGCTAATATATCCACGCAGGAAATATGACACTTGCTTCCTCAAGTGGTATAGCGAAAGTATGCATTTATGCCTTCCTACTATAGGCTTAAATGGCAGCATCTAATCTCATAACAGAATATCTGCGTGGAAACACCTCATCCAATGACTGCGAAGCATTATTTAAGAACTACAAGGGGTGCTTGAACGTGAGTCCTGCCTTGTGCTATGCTAAATATCTCTATACATCCCGAATCGTGCAATATGTCTGACAGAGGTATCGTAATGCTTGCAGAAAGTTCTCAAAGAACGGGGCATTGACGCCATGGTGGATGATGCCCGAAAGAGCGGCAGCAGTGAAACAGATGCAGAGTTTCTCAAGAAATCTTGAAGAGGGACACTTGGCTCCTCTGTAAATCTTTCGTCCTCACGGGGGATTGTGGGAGCAGCCTGGCTCTGGCACCATTTGTTCTTTTCAGCGATACCATGCATTCTCCATGTATACTATGTAATTTCGTGGACAGGAGTTCAACGGTGTGGCCTTTTGGAGATCGTTCTGCGTACATAGCATATCTCACCTCTTAACTAAATATACCGATATCTCTATTCTGCTTCAGGAGTGTCTTTATCCATCCTACGTTATTCTGGCTAAGTAATATTAAGAATATTATCTTCAGATAAGAACATTATTGGCATTATGTACAAGAGGAGTTGGTGTCAGCGATGACCCCGTCTCCGAAGATCACCCTGACCAAAATTCGCCGGGACCTTGGCTACTGGGTTACTCAAGGATCCAATGCCTCCACCCATAGAGCCAGAGCCACTGCTTCCACCACTGCCTTTCTTGGGTTGAGTGAGCAATGTCCACACCTCTACCATACCAGCCCGGCGGGCAGGTAGCATGCTGTACTGCATGCTATAGAGGTTGCGACGGTGGATGGGTGGCACAAAGCGGCCGGTCATAAGGCAGAAGATAACGCGGGGCGCGAGGTAGTGCTTCCGGAGCCGGTGGCCCAGCTGGAAGTACTGGTCGAACATTGCACGCAGGGGGAGGGGAATAGACTGGAACTTGCGTTAGCTTTTCTGAGGCGATGTTTTGGTTAAATACGGAGACATACCTCGAGGTGGATGTAGGAAACCAGCGCAGCCGAGTCGGTTTCCGTTGGATTCTTGTCCGGTTCACTTCGAAGCTCGAATCGAATACCTCCCGGTAGCCGTCGCGAGTCTTTCACGCGGAGCATCAATGCGAAGAGCGGGAAATGGTTCAAGAATGCAAGGCAGGTGTCAAGTGCTGCCTTCATTGAAATAATTAACATTCGAGCCGAGGCAAAGGTCAGGTAGAATACTACAACTGTAGGCAGTAGAAAGAATAAAACTGTGAAGAGGATAGTGCCAAGGAGGAGTTGGTCGAGGTCATAGTCACATGAATCGATCCGGTTGCGGAGGACATTGCGTTTCTTTCCACGGAAAAGATGGAAGAGGGAAATGATAATAGTGAGTTGCCAGTTGAAGATGCGAGCGGAGGCAATGTAGAAGGAGTAAATGTGTACCGTCAGGATCGAAAGAAGGTCGGAGAAGAGAGCAATGGGCATGCTAGCTCCTGCAAAGCTTGAACATCCAACAATATAGATGACAGCAGGAAGGTAAGGTTGAAGGTTGGCAATGCAAGCTGCCCAGTTTTCAATGACCCACAGGAACAAGTCACCGAGGAAGGCAGCAAGCTCATTGTTGAGTTTCAGGCCGGCTGGCCAGTCCATTAGCCACGAAATGGTGCGCTGTAACCCCTCCACTGTCCAGCCAGTCAAGACAGTGTTAATTTGTGAAGCGACCCAGTTCGCGTTGTCAATAATGTAGGACCCCAACGCAATTCCAATGATCACATCGTTGGCGACAAGCCACAAACTGTTATAGAACCGAATATAGTCCGGATGACTGGTCGTGACACTCTCCCAGTTATCCTTTCTTTGCCGAAGCTTGACATATTGAATCGGCCAGTAGCAAAACTGCTGCAACCTTATATCAACTTGTTGAGCTGTCGCTGAGATATCCTTGAGAGCAGCAGCATCAGGCCGAGCACGCCACTCGAGAACACGCAAGACGATTTCCGCAACAGATCGGTGACATACAAGCCCAACGACGAAGATGCGGGTGACGACGGGCCAAATCCATTGCCAGAAAATGTGTGCAATGCAAAGGACAATAAACCCCCATAAGGTTGTCGCCGATTCCACGACACGTTCTCCGACGCTCATACTTCTCTTCGCACGAATTCCAATCAAATGGCTGTTCTTGTGCATGAGCTGCCCCATCTCATAGGCACAGTTGACTTGGTTAATAATGAGCGGGAGGGCTTGCTCCTTCTGGGATGGGATATGCTTGACGACCGTATGAAGCTTGAGCTTCTCAACCAACAACTTGGGCCCAGCCTTGTCCCCCTCTTCCTCCGATTCGACCTTATCTGATGATGGACCCCATATTTCTGTCTTTGTCGCTTTATCACCCAAGGCCAGCGAAATTGGATCGAGCGACATATATTCCATGCGTGTTGGGTGCGGGCGGTCGTACATGATAACCTGGACAGACAGATTTGCCTCTGGTGGGCAGAAGATGCGAGGAGCTTTCGAGGACGAGTTCGTAGTCACGTCAAGATGGGCAGGATTGAAAGACATCGGAGGCTCGCGAGAGTTGGTCGAGCCGAGGACATGCATCTGAGAGCGCCCACATAGAGTGAAGATGCGCACAATAGGGTGAGGGCTGTTTCGAAAGAGAATGCCCGCCCGGAGAGCATTGTCAACATTCCGAGACTATCCAACCACGAGCACTATCAGCTTATATCGAACAAGCAGACAAGGCAATTGCAACCACCTACCTCGACATCTTCCAGCACCGTGAGCACGAACAAATCAAGCTCCGAGTTCCGCCATCCGACAATCACACCCGGGGACGACGATCGTGGGAGGTCATATGGCCAAAATACCCGCAACAGTCCATCGCTCATGAGCATATTGTCATCCTCCACCTGAGTCTCAGAACGAACCTCGACGGCGCAACTGTTCGCGCGCGGAGACGCCGAGATTCACGTGGCGCGGATGCTATATATCCACCAAAGCCGTCAGTAAATGCTCCTAAGCCAGCACCAAGCGCTTTATCTTTCGATCGCTGCTCGAAGCTTTGGTTGTCCCAGTGTTGCTCACCAATTGGCCCTCCTTAGCCGCCAGATGATTGATCGGTAGGACGAGGAGGAAAAAGAAGACGGAGAGAAACAGAAATCCTTTCGCAGTTCGTGTCTATAAAGCATATTAGCGACGTTGCAAATATAACGTGCGCTGGCGCCAAGCTGATTAAGTCGCAGGCGGAGGGGGAGCCAAGGACCGATGGCCGATAGAAGACATACCACGACACCGTGATCCCAAGCGAAGATGGCCAATTCGTATAGACGGGTAACAAGGTCCCACCTGGCGGTAATATAACCCGCGACGAAGATCCCAAGGGTGAGGACGGAAAAGGGGTGCATGAATCGAGGTGGTTCAGGCCGTCCGCGATTAAGTTGCGCGCATAGCTGGATGAGGCAGTCGAGGGTGGTTTAGAGGCACAGCGATAGCACAAGTCTAGGATTGGAAGTTATTCTGTGAATTTAAGCCCCAAAGGAATGAATTAAAGACGATAAAAGGAACGACCACTTGGATTTTGGACTAAAGTTGCTTCGTCACTATCCCGCGTCGATCATCTAGACCGACCTACACGTGACTGGCTATATATTAACGGAGTATACGTCGACAACCCGGTACCTACTACTCCGTATATAAGAGAACTATAAGGAGACCCCAGAAAAGATCATAGTAGAGAATACTAGTTCATCTTAACATGCAGAAGATGAGTATACAATAATGCCTTTTCAAACCCATGCCTTCCATGAACGCCAAATCCCATGAATAGCTCACATCCTTATAGAGCCGTGATACCCTGGAACACCTTATTTGCTTGTAATTTTTCATCAGCCTGAGCCAGATCACGCATGACCTGTCGCTTCTGCTCAGCCGTCATATCTTTGCCCTCAGTTGCCGCCTTCCATTTCAGCAGCATTCCCTTGAGGAGCGCATTGCCCTCCTCCACCTCTTCCTGGGAGTATTTGTCAAGCGAGGGCGCCGAAGGCTGTGTCTGTCCATCTTCAGTTGTCGCCGAGGTAAAATCTTCAAGCTCCTCAGCCTTCTGACGGGCCATGTTGACAACCTTATCCGGGAAGCGCACGAGCTCGGCGACATGAATACCGAATGACTGGTCACAAATTCCTGGCTCCACACGGTAGAGAAGAGTGACTTGGCGCTTTTTCTTTTCCTCAGTTTCGGCTTCACTCTCGCCCTCGTTGCCGTTTCCAATGAACGCCACGACGTGCAGATTCTTGACGGCTTTTGGATACCGGTCTGCCAATGCAGTGAGCTCATGGAAGTGAGTTGCGAACAAGCCAAAGCAGCGGATTTCCGTGACAATGTGTTCTGAGATAGCCCAGGCCAGGCCAAAGCCGTCATATGTGCTAGTTCCGCGGCCAAGTTCGTCGATGATAATCAAGGACTCCGAGGTGGCGGACTTGAGGATGTTGGACGTTTCAAGCATTTCCGCCATGAACGTCGATACACCCTTGAGCTGCGAGTCGCTGGCACCAACTCGAGCAAGAATGCAGTCGAAAATGGTCAGCTCGGCCTCGGTACAGGGAACGAAGCAGCCGGTCTGTGCCATGAGTGCAATCACACCAATTTGTCGGATGTATGTAGATTTGCCGCCCATGTTGGGACCAGTGATGATGAGGAAAGATGATTCGTCGCGAATCAAGGAAACATCATTCGTAATGAAGGAGATATCGTCCTGCATCTCCATGCAAGGATGCCGAGCTTCCTTCAGAACGGTGTTTCCAGTTCCGCGGGGGTGCATCTTTGGGCGAACATATCCCGAAGGTGCATGCATCGAAGCATGGGCAAAGCTCACAATGACATCAAGGTGTGCCAGTACACCGGCGAGTTGCTCCAACACCGGGCAGTACGAAGCGGCAACGTTGACAACTTCGTTAACCAGACCGGTCTGGGTTCGGTTGTAGTTCGAGGACAGTTGGTCATGCTCTCGGCGGAGAGACTGCATGTTGGCTGTAGTGAAATATACGCCGTTCTTCTGTGTCGAGCATTCCTGATACTCTCTCTTATTGCGAATGCAGCCCGCCTCATTTCGAGTGAGACGGAAGCACCAACCGTGCACACGGTGATTCTCCATAAAGAGCTTTTTCTCCATGTCTTGATGCAAATCCTTTGAAACTCGTTGGTGTTCCATATCCATGTCATATCGTAGCTTGTCCAGCTTCTTTCTGATGACTCGCAAGCTATCGTCGAACTCGGGTTTGATAATAAATTCGTGGTTCTCCAGAGCGGCTAGATCCACCGTCGTTTCAACCATTTCCTCAAGCATGGCCAAGCTGTCAGAATAACCACGGAGCTTGGATGTGTATTCTGCCTCTAGAGGGGTCTGGTACTGCTCATCCATCACATCACTCAGCGCGCTCACAAATCCAGGCAGACGAATAGACACCTGGTATGCTCGGACAACATCTTCCAAGTTGGCCTGCTTCCGCTGGAAGCGTTTAGCCAACCGGTAAAGATCCGGAATGGCACGCAAATGCTCCTCCTGCATAGTCTGACGCAACTCAGTGTTAACAACAAATGCCTCCACCAGCTGCTGTCGTTGCTCGATTGCAGCCAGATCCATCAGAGGCTGCTTCAACCATTGGGCCAACAAACGACTCCCCACAGGCGTCTTGCAGTGATTCAGCAACCCGAACAAGCTCATACTCTTAGCTCCATCCCGCGGACCAGGCATAAGATTCAGCGCCCGGAGCGCCGAGGCATCAAGCTTCATATACTGTGACAGATCATGCTGGTAGAGCTGGTACTGGCCGAAGTTCGTAGGATCAGTCAAGACATTAAGATACTTGATCAGCGCCGACGCAGCCCCCATAGCGAGTTTCAGCTCCGTCTGAGGCAGCGTACCGGCTGACCGCTCATCCCTCAACAATCTCGTAAGGTCCTGCTCGATATCCTTGACACCGAAGTCGGCAACAGGCCGCTCAGAGATAGCAATCCCACAGCTATCCGCGATAGCCCGGATCTTGGCCAGTTCGACGTCCTTGCGAGCCACATCCATGGTTACAAGACACTCCTTCACGCCGAGCTGGATAACCAACGACTCGAAATTGGAGTAGATATCGTTATCGAGGAATTCACTCACGCCCAGCTCGCGCACGCTTGCATCAGCAAAGCACACGCCGACATTCCGGGCCTCCGCTGCGCGAGCGGAGATCTTCACGGCAAGAATAATAGGCGCCGAATCCATGGACAGCGCGCCCACGCTGCCGAGTTCTTCTTCCACGTCTTGCAGGTTACCGGGACTGGCTTGCTTCGCCAGCTTCCAGTTGCTCTTGCCCGAGCCGGCCGAGGCGAAAATCTCGATGCGCTTGTTCAATCGGAAGAGGGCTTCGCGGAGGAAGTTTCGGAAGACTGTGACGCTCATCGTGACTGAGGGGAGGCCGCCGGTTTCGCTGCGGCCTAGGTTGCGCAGCACGGAGGTTGTTTTGTAGACGGTGCGAGCGATGAATTCGGCATCGGCGCCGTGCGAGGAGTACCAGTCTCCTCGGTCAAATACGCGGATGGTTTCATTATTATCGGGTGTAGGGAGGCTGCGGTAAAAGCCAATGAAGCCGACTTCGTCGTCGACCTGTGTCCATTCAGGGTTTGAGTTAGTGGATGCTGTATTGGTGGGGTTAGGGTGTATTAGATATCTCAATCCATACCTTCAAGTCAGGTCGGGAAGACATGGTGTCGGTTGATGTAAAAGGGAAAGCAGCAAAGGACAATGCAAATGCTGGTATCAAGGTGGTTTGGACGAGTCCAATTCGACGCGCCTCACGTGGTCCGTGCACGCGTCGCGCGTTAAGTGGGTGGGATCTACTCCGTACTCCAGGGGTCTAAGTTGTAGAGGTCTCTCTTCAGGAATCAATTTGGCCGGTTAATTCACATTGGCTATACATAGAAAGGTATGCAGTTTCTAGCTTGTATGCTTTTTTTTACCGCCTTTTCAAGTTTCCACATATAAACTAAGAAGGGGAGAAGACATAAAAGACTACCAAGAACGTTAGACATGGCGAGGTCATATAATCGTTTGACTTTCTTGTGTATTATGTTTGGGTGTCCGAGGACCTAGTTGCTAAGTACTACCTAAGGTAGTTCGTAATGCTAAAAGACATATG
Organism: Penicillium mononematosum; assembly: GCF_028829835.1. Taxonomy (NCBI): domain Eukaryota; kingdom Fungi; phylum Ascomycota; class Eurotiomycetes; order Eurotiales; family Aspergillaceae; genus Penicillium; species Penicillium mononematosum. The sequence continues at coordinate 2,745,225 of NW_026643272.1, read as the reverse complement.
GTAAAGTACAGGGTATCGAGCGCTGATGCAAGACCGCGAGCAGACCGGCTCCACGGATGCGTGGTATCCAACAATGAAGAAAACAAAAGAAACCAAAAAGCGTAATTCACAAGAGAGGAGTCTGCACACAAGATGCAGACTTCTCCCACTCAGCCTTCAACTGGGCGGCTCTCGCCCCGATGTCCTTGGCGGAAACATCTTTGCAAGACTTCAACACAACCGACTTCATCTGGCCAACAGTAACCATACTGATCCATTCACCGGCCACCTTCGTATCTGACAGAATCTCAAGACACATCTCCACTTCCTCACGGGGAATCTCACTGCGGACCGAGTCACGGACATGCTCGACCATCACATCGAGCTTGAAGGGCTTGCGTTGGGCTGCAAGCATGGCTTTGATGCCATTGCCGACATACCCAGCGGGGCGCAACAGGGCCAGAATGCCGGCTACCTCCTCCACTCGATCGGCGGCTGCACGGCGCACGAGTTCTTTCTTGGCAGGCGGGGGAGGCAGCTTGGACTGGCGTAGCTCCTTATTCTTAATACGATCCAGCAAGCCCTGGCGGCGGCTGGTTGTTGCCGTCCGCTGCAGGGGAGTCGTCTCTGCTGACTCTGAGCGCGTTCTCTCAGCCTTTAAGCGGAGCAGACCGCCCTTCAGATCCTGGAGTCGTTGTTGGCCTTTCTGGAAAACGGTGAAAGGGGTGAGGGACTCGTGGATTGTGGAGAGACCGAGAGACTCGATGAACAGAGTTGCTTGGTCTTCCTCATTGGCATTCCGAAGGGCCTCTGGGGCTTTTTCCCACAGCAAGTCCAAGGTTTCTTCGAAAGAGTCTTGCAAGGCTGGAGGATGCACGTTGACCTGCACGGTGCGCTCCATGCAGATTTTGCCGAGTCCATAATTTGCCAGACGATATGAAACGTGGCTCGCTTTCGAACTCTGTTCCCAGACCCACACAAGACGCTGCAAGTCCTTCATCTGCACCTTGCGCTTATTCCAGAGGCGGGTCACGCTGCCAAGGAATTCTCGGAGGTCCGCAGGGGTATTTGCGCCGTTGTGCGCCATGTGAATAGAGAAAGCCTGAACAAAGGAGGAGTGAAGGTTCAGAATATCATTGAAGAATGCAGGGCGCTCGATAGCTGGGGTTTCATCGTGCACTGGAATAACCTTCTCGAAGTTTAGGGTTCGTTGCTTCGAAGGGGTCGCGGGTGTCGAGGGCGCGTTCTTGACAGGAGCAGCCCGTCGACTCGGGGTCCGACTCGGGGTCTTCGCGGGCGAAGTTTTCTTGGGCGAGACATAGTGGCCGCTGCGTGGTGAGGAAACGAATAATTCATCCAGTCGCAAAGTTTTCGAGGGTGTGCCTTCCTCCTCAATTGGCGCCTGTCTGTTTCCGTTGTCGAAGTTTTCGAGCTCCTGCAGTTTACGTTTCTTGGAAGGCGAGACCGGAAGGGATGCTGTCTTCTTTGCAGGTAGTTGCGGAGTAATGCCGGCTTTGGTTGCCCGAGTAAAGGCTTGGATGGCTGGCTGGGCAACGCAGCTTGACCGGGAGGTGCGCGGCATCGCGACTGCTTTGAAAATTTTTGCAGGTCGAGGGAGGATAAATGAAGAAAGGGCGATGGATACAACTGTATTATAATAGACAAGATAAGAGATACCGAGATATTAGAGTAAACAAGATGTGGGAAAGTGCAAAAAATGGAAAGTGGAAAGTGGGAGGAGATGTCAGAGAAGGTACAAAGGAGAGACGCGTTCGAGGGCGCGTTGGAAAAACCCACACTAGCCTTTTCGGGTTAAATGGAAACGCGTGAGTCGGAACTATACGAAATTCAATTCAAGTATGGAATACAAGGAGCCTCGTTTGAAAAAGGAGATAGAAGTCTTGATATAATAAATCCTAGAAAAAGGATCGAGTATAAAATATAAAAGAGCTCCAAGTCCAGGCATCCTCGTCACTACGGTAATACTCCGGCATTGGAATGTCACTGTGTCCAAGCTCAGCGCCTGGATATTCCCCGGGCGCATGACATGTCCGATGCTAATGTACGGCAGAAAACCAATTCCAAATCGGCCTTTCCTATCGAGGACTGAATGACAATACTCAGTTTCATGTCGCGCCCTGGACAGACCAGCCAGTACCGGGCGCATTGAAATACTCGGTATACGTGGACTTGGACTCCCACTACATTGACATTTACACAGGAAACATGGAAACACGTATAGGTTTCATAGACATGGAATTCTTCGTGATATTCTCGAACCGACCAGCGCCGTAATAAAGTAATAGACATTTAATCATCGAGGCTCAATGGCGAAAAGAGCTTATTTCTTGCCACCAAACCAGCCCGAGACAGCTCCCTTGGCATCAGCAGCTTTCTGCTCGACCTCGCGATCGATCTGGTCAACACTACTGTTGATCTTTTCCCGGTTGGCATTGAACTTGTTCTTTGCTTCGCCGCGGAGCTCGTCAAGCTTTTCCTTGCTCTCGTTTGCGAACTCGGGGATGCGCTTGCCTTCAGCGCGGGCTCTGGCGATCTAGAATTGGACGGTTAGTATGATATCTCCAGTTGTAATTGGTGGAGTGGATATCGTTGAGGACGGATTCTTGAGTGACAGATGCCAAGGACGACATAGACTTACAGCATCATCGACATTGGCACCGGCTTCCTTGCCGACATTCGTGCCAACCTTCTCGGCGTTGTTTGTACCTGGGAGCTTCTCGCGTGCCTTTTCGGCGTCGACTGGAGTGGGGGAGGAGGGTCAGCTCGATGTTCCGAGGCAATTTTGTAGTGTTGGGGAAGTTTGTCAGACAGGGTACGTACTTCTCATTTGGTGCTTAGCTTCTGAAGGACTGCCGCCGGCAGAGTACAAGTAGTAACCGCCTGCGCCCGCCGCGGCGAGACCCAGATACAATGGAACCCGGTTCTTCGACATGGTGTGTGTAGTGTTGGAAGGGGAGGAGAGGTGAGGATGTAGAGGGTGTAATTGAAGTAAATGCTGAGGTTGGTAGGCCGGGTATCCTTGGTTTTATAGGTAGTTCTCAAGACCGGGGAACGAGTCGACTATGACGTCTTGTTCTCCTTGTACGTACTAGAACTTGCCTCTACCTTTTATTCTTCTCTTTTTCTTTCTTTCTTTCTTCCTTCCTCCCCTGGATAACGTTTTACCTACGATCTATCCATTGGCCATTGAATCTCGTTCAATAGTTATTCCAATATCAATCCCCTTTAAATGTCTACAGTGATGTTTCCAACACCGTTCGTAGAAACGTGCAGGGTTACAAGTGGAGACAACCTCAACCTTGGAAGGCCCAGCCCCGGAAAGCTAAACTTCCCGTCGACGTCACCTGCAAGTCATTGCTGCCTCATTCCGGTTCTGGGGTTTCTTACTACTATACACACTATATGGTGTAATATACTTATATTTTACATCTACGCTAAAGCTATGGTAACAGGTTGTTCCGATCTTGTACTCCGCATTTTTATTCGGGCTCACCGCCCCTCCATTCTCAAGGGTCTATGTGTGATCGTTTACGTCTTTCAAGTATAGGTTTATACATGTAAACCTGTAAGGAGAAAGGCAGTATCAATGCATTCCAGTCATATTCAGATCATAACAGACATCAAAAGTCCTCATAGTTGTAGTCCGTTAAAGCATCAGGCACGATCCATCCCCCCAAAAGTATAGTAAGACACAAAACGAAACGAGAAGGCGAAGAAATGAGGTAGAGAGAGGGAAAGGACTCGAAATCGAGATGGGAGAGATGAAGAGGCTGCCGAGAAAGAGAGTAAAATGCAACAATCAGTCACAGCGCAGACCACCAAAAATGAAAGAACCAAATGGTATCGTCATGCATATGACTCCATCCATACAAAACTTCCCATGCGAACGCCAGGATATGCGGCTCAGGACTAAGAACTCATCGGAAAAAGATTGCCATCCAGAACCATCCGAAAAAAATATCACAAACACAAACATAAGACTCCCGAACACAAGTAAAAGAAAGATGGGCTATATTTCCCGGTCACGTATCAGTCGTCATCAAAGTCGTCAGTTCATCAAGGGTTTCGCTCTCGTATGATGACAAGTGTAAGAATCCCCGAAATATATAGAGAGAAAGAAAAGGAATTGGAAAGCCGAGAAAGTCCAATGGGCTGAATGTTCCAAAATTGGGAGTAGAATGGGCGGAAAGAGTGGTTGATATGGGAGTCCGAATAGACGTGAGATGGAATGCCAAGTATACATAATGATGATCGCTCTCCAGCTAATTTCAGGGAGCGAAGATAACTTTTCAATATGTAGAATGGTGTAGAATGGTGTAGAATGGGTGAGCTTTGTCCAGACAATTTACAGAAATAGCTTGGCGGCTCCTTTGTTCTCGCTTGTGGCGACGGCGACAAGAGCCTCTAGGCGACCCATGCCCGAATGTCGGGCAGGGGAGTCTGGGAAGACGTCGGGCCTGGGCTCCCGGTCGTTGTGGGATTCGTAGCCATCCGCGTGGGAGGACTGACGGCCACATATCTATGATGGCGTTAGTAACCAGCGCGATAGCCGCCCGTTCGAACAGGAGTTCCTACCGGTTGAGGGTGATCGGAAGGCAAGGAGGAATCATCAGATTCGATATATCCGCTGCTGTGCACAATCGCGGGATGATACTCAAGCGATGCGGTGGATGGGGTATGGACACCCTCGCTGCTACTCGAATCCTCGGGGGAAGTTCGCGTGCGGCTCCCCGTTGAGAGGCTTGGGCGATGTCCCCGATACTCTTCGGGGCTTCTTTCGGCCGTTGGGCCGAATGCAGGCTGGTAAGATGATGATGGGCGGGAAGAGACATTCTGGAGTTCTGCGAGGGTTTGTTGGCTCCATTGAGAAGCAGATGCAGTAGAAGGACGTCGGTCCCGGATATCGAGTCCGGTCAGGTTATGATGCAAAGACATATCCCAGGATACATGACCTCGTCGGTGACCAGGGCCGGAGATGGGAGGTGGTGGACGGTGGGCTGGCTGTGTGTAATTGAACCCCGATCCAAAGCCTGGGTTGGGCGGTGGACGATGCTGGCCATCAAGCTGCATTGGGCTGGTTTTCCTGGTGGGCGGGGTCATCGGCCGTTGGACAACCTTGTCAAAACTCTCAATGCCAGGAAGCCGGGGCGGATGCTCGGTCGAACCGTTCGCACCGAATGAGGCCGGGACATTGTCGGGTGTATGATATTGGTTCAGGCCACTAGTTCCAGGGCGTGGAAACCCTGTGTATGACGAAGGGTGCCACGTTCTCCTCCGCATCTCCGCCTCAGCCGCGCTTAAGGTACCCTCATCACGAGATACAGAGTAATGTGTGCTAGTGGGGCTTGCGAATACCCCAGCAGCATTTTGATAAGGTGCACCGGCCGGGTTGTGATATCCCGGAGGATATGCGTTGCCATGCTGTACAAGGAAAGGGTTGCTACTCGTTGGCACAGAAAGACGACGGGCGGCCGTCTTTCCTTCCCAGAACCCATGTGTTGTACCAGACATAGGCGAAGCAAATTGAGGGCTTCCACCAGCAGCAAACATATTGGAGGGGGTGTATGGTGATCCGGCTGTCGAGGGACCAGGAGCGCCACGGACTTGGCCTGGGGGTGTGCTCGGAGGTTCTCCCCTGGAATCCATTGCCAGTCGGGATCGAGCTGCGGGGTCGTTGGCCATGATCAATGGCGGGGGGCGTCGTCGAAGTTCTGGGGGTTGGCTGTATGTCGAAGTGGTGGACGCAATACTCGAAGTTGATAAGTTCCGGCTATGACCTCGGGTATGACCGCCAACACTGCCTCCGGTGCCTGCCCGCGCCCGGCCTGGTGGCCGCACTCGATCTGTACGGACCTGACGCTGGAACCGTGTGCCCGTGGCCGCTAGCGAATCCCCGGGGATTTCCTCATTGACATGGACGGTTTGAGCATGCTGGCGAAGGTTGTCGAGTCGGGAAAACCGCCGAGAGCAGTGGCACTGGAAGGGACGTTCACCGGTGTGTTTTCGAATATGGCGAGCTAGATGTTCACTCCGCGTGAAGCTTAGATTGCATGGAGGGAAAGAGGTGCAGAAGAACCGTTGACCTTTCTTCTTTTTCGAGGGGGGTGCGTTGCTCCCTACGTTTTGATCATGATCGGAATCGTCTTGTTCTCCCTCGGAACCGTGCATCGGTTCGTCAGACGTTGAGGGGGTTCGAGCGTGGGTCAAGGTTGTGCGGGATGAAGCATCGCTACCGCGGCTTTGGTGTGAAACTCCGTCCGGAAACTTCTCCGTCGACGACACGTCCGGTGTGGCCGGCGCACCATTTGGGATCGCACGGGGTGTAGCTGCTCCATCCATCGCGTGGTCTTCAGGTGCCGAGTTGTTGACAGGGAGAAAGGAAGCCATGTCGACGTAAGAGGGTGGGAGGCGGGAGTGATGTCAGGTCTTCGGAGAGCCAAGTGCGAATGTTCCTGACCAGCAGTCGCGAAGCCGACAATCCGATCGGAATAATCACCCCAGAACCAGTTGGGGCTCTATATGTCTCTATGTCGAGTCGTAAAAACCGCAGCGCTACGGGGAAGTCGGACGGGATCAAGACTCGGAGTCTGGCCGGATTGACTGTGAACATTTGCGCAAACTCAGTAAACTGGACACTACTCGAGGCAGAAAAGAAAAAGAAAAAAAGAGGGAAAAAGAAGAGCAAAAGAGATTAGAAGTTTCAACACGTACGATTTGAAAGTGCGCTTTGGAAAGAGAAAGAGGGGCGAAAATAGAATGTGAACTAGGATCCCAAACGCAAGGGCGGGGAGAGGTCAAGAATGTAAGAAAATAAGAGAAAAGGGAAGGTCGTTAGCTGATCGTGATCATCTCTGAAGTATTTCCAGAGAGGAGAGTAAGATCCGATCAGCCGAAAGAAAACAAGTTAAGAAAAAAGAAAAAGGAGTATATATGCAGTATATACTATAAAAGTTATAAAAGAACAGAAAATGGTGACGATGAGAGGAGAAGAGGCTCGGGAAGCGAGGGGCAAAAAAAAAGCGAGTAAAAGAAGAACAGGAACTCAACAGGAACTCAAAGGCCTTTCCGGGGCTACCGATGCGAATCATTAAGTGTTTCACCAGATATCCGCGTGTCTCCATTTTATTCAAAAGGCACCAGGCACCTCCATGATTCATTAGTGACTTGACATGAACTTAAGACTTGGACTTGAGTGACTTGAAGTCTAGACCTCTTCTCTATATACATATGTATAGATATATGTAGCAATGTAGCAATGTAGCAATTGTATATGAAGAAAAAAGAAGTAGGTTAAACCCTCGAAACTGGTTGACGTTAACACATCTCAGACCCTGGAAATAGGCACTGCCAAGCCTCGATAAGTTTGGTTCTTGGAGAGAAAAAAAAAGGTCGAGACTCTTTGGAGACTCTTATGGTGGGGGGGGATCCTTAGGGTTAACGATATACTCAACCACCTGGACATCCCCTTGCATTGCGATGTATCGCACCTCGTCATACTCGTTGGTTACGCGGTAGGGGAAAGAGTTCCGAATGGTCCGCCCCGATACGAAGTCTTCATAGCGAATTCTCCTTTGCTCGAGCCCTCTGATCTCACAATTGGTCCGAGCCCGTGATAATTTTAGACTGCATAGACTGCGGGGATGATAAGAGATCTCATTCCCCTACGGAGTACATTCTACAATATACGTTCTATGCATTCCAGAACATACCTCTTTTACTATGTATAAATTACTTACTAAAATAAAATAATATAAAAGAACTCGTCACTTACAACCTTGGAAGATCCGGTAGCTCCGTCGAAACCGCATTCAGGCAACTCCTCATCTGAAACTTTCACCCCCTGGGACTAAGCCCGTTGGCCCATCGTGCCTGCGTCGCTGCTAAACTTTCCCCCCCACTTCCCTCGAGAACTGCAAACGGCAATTCCCATGGAATCCATTGCTGTACAACATCCTCAGACCCCTGGTTCCCATATACTTTAATGTATAGTCTACCTAGGTATTCACTTCACTTGGGCCTCTGGGTCGAATACCTCATCAGAAACAGAGATGTGACGCCACGGCCGATGTGGATGATGTGCTTATCCCCTTGGGCTTAACCGGTTTGACCTATATTGGAATCAAAAATTCAGACGTACGGTGTACCGTATTGGCCCCAGATCGGCCCCATGGGAGTTCGGTTATGATCCAGCGAACACGATTGGCGTGGAGAAAGGAGGCGATATTCAATATTCTTCCCTGGAGACATGGTTCCCCTCCTCGCGAAAGTGCGGCATATTAATCTACATTACGTATATATAGTTTGCGAGATATGATTCGGGGATGGGAAGAGGTGCTATAGCTGAAATTGGTGAAGATGGGGCTCCTGCCACTAGACAAAATGATCGACAGTTAAGTTGACGCCGCCCACGGGAGAAGTCCCAGTACGGAGAAATACAATATGTAACTCATGTATATCCATATACACCGTGGGGGCCGAAGAAAAGGCATAGATAGATCGTCGCTCTAAGACCCTACAACTAGAAGAGGGGAAAAACCAAGACGGGTACCTGTAGGTACATCTGCAGGGCTGACAGAAAGGCGCACGGCCAAGTATAGCCAGGTACCAAACTGCAGGGCTTATCGATAAACCTGAATTGTAGCCCTGCCCAGGAAGGATCCGTGGATATGACGTCTTTGACTTGGGACAACTCTAGGGCGGCTAAAACTTCCACCTTCCAAGCCTTCCATCGTTGATATTATTTTTTTCTTTGTGTGGTAATACTCCGCCTCCCTTTTTTCTCCCCCTCTGGAGAGGCGATCCGTTTGCCTTTCTAGCGGTCTGCTTATCTGACTGGTCATTGACCCTTTACCAGTCCAATCATAGGCCACACTCTGCATCTCATACCAGGTCCATCCATGTAAATTGTACCTGATTATGTGTCGTGCGTACCTGGGCCACGTAGGAGCCGCCTTATAATACCAATATTGAATTTTAAATAATATTATATTAATAGATTTCTGTTTGGTTATATTATATAGTAGTATCTACTCCGGAGTGAGAAAAGATAGTATGTGCACAACATCAAAAGCATCAATAAGCCCTATCGGCCATAGACATCAACCCAACCCATCCCACACACTTTGTACATACAACAAGTACTAGCAGGAGGCTGAGAGTCCAAATTCACATGTGAATTCCAGACTGGACGAAATGGACAAAGCGCACAATCTCTGTATCCATACCGATGCCATTCCCCCAATCTAATTGGGCCCCAACCCCCCTCCTCAGCAACTGACATGCGTCTGTTCCCCCTCTGCATCCACGAATTGAGTCAACATGCAGTGTGCACGCCAACTCCCAACCACTTTCAGAACTGCCTAGAGATCCCCACCACTGTGGTGCACCTTGTGGGAGTCATCTGACTCTGGAACATCCACCGCGTTCAGGTACTTGTACAACGTACTTGCAGATGTAGATCTATCCGATCTATCCGCTTATCTGCGGCACATCCCAGTGTGTATAGATATGCATTTATGTATAAGGATTATTTTCCGATGCTCGGAGGTTTTTGTTTTAGACTCTGTGCGAGCTGACGGATTGGATCCCGATAACCTGGTGTTAAGTTGATCGTTCCAGGGTACCTACTGGTTTCTTTGTCCCTAGTCAGGTACGCTAGTTGTTTGCACCTTGGCTTTGGGTGCGGCTGGTTGCTGGTACCTGGAACTTGTGTGCCTGGGTGCTGGGTGTTTGTTGCTTCCAAGGGTCTGGCGCCCATGGTACAACAAGGTTCAGATATTTAGAGTAGTGGTAGACTTTAACAGCTGGGAGGATAGGTAAGGATGGTTATAGTTGAAGTAGCTGGAATTATTCCAGGGTTGAGTACATAAGGATGTTCAGTGTGGACAACAGATCCAATGTTTAGAGTGTCTCGTTTGTAGGAATGCTCACGGATTCCGTTTGTAGCAACTATAGTCGGTGAAAAAAGCAAAGGTCTGAGATTATGATGTGGACTCTTTATTTGCATAGAGTAGGAGAGTCTATTAGCTCATTTCCCGAGACAGATTAGTCGTCCACATTCAAATCCTGGGCTCAAATAAGCATATATCCATGTGTATATAATGACAGGGAAGCTCCTGCCTTCTTCTCTTCTGCTCTCCAGCTCCAACTCACTTTCTTCCTCTTTCCTCTTTCCCGACCTCTCTATTCCCTCTCATCCTCCTCCCCCTTCCTATCCTTCTCCTCATCACACTCCATGTCTTCATTCCCCCTCCTCTCCCCACAGGTTGTCACGTCATGTGCCCCTGGGAACCAAAACACCAAAACACCCCTCTGAGGCAGTGAGCAACTACTGTGCTGAACACCTTATCTATGAAATTTGCAAGGCAAGTATCAATACGAAAGCTAATATCCCGAAGCCAAAATCGAATCAAAGTCGAATGTTTTGCATTCGGACTTGAGTTACGAAGGGTCCTTCTATCTTAGCTACCTCAACCATGAGCCACACTGGTTCCTCGCCTCCTCTTGTCTCGTACTACGTTTCTTCTCTTCATGCTCTTCTGTCCAGGCATCTGACAAATTTTGAGCCACTATGAAAACCGGAATAAGAACTCGCCTTTCAGCGACTCCGGTAGCTTGATATCGATCTGCTGTGCTTATAAACAATGATCATAGTCACCATGTCATTCATCGACGACCTTCCCCATCATGACCAACGACAGTAAGGCGACTCCTCAGGCAACGCCCACTGATATCATGTACACCATATTTGACCCGTGAGTCTGTGGCATCAGTCGTTCTCTCGTTGTTTATCCCAGCTGGCGACAGAGTTATGGCAAGAAGATCCATCTACCGGCCGTACGGTGTTTGGCTACAACATTGACCTGAATAAGACTGTTTCTGGTGAGTCCGTTCGATGAAGCACGACAAGGTGGATTCTCGGATGCCACGACCACAATCAGAGTAAGTTTTCATGGGCGTCACTTTGGAGGACCTTCCTGACGTATAATTTTACAGATTACCGCTCTGAATGCATTGTCTTGCATGATTTGGATCGACCATCGAAACCGCTAGGTGGTCTATGTCACTCGAATCTGTGACTTGCGACTCACAAGACGGGCTACTGCTTTTCATGCCTTGGACTGTTGCATGGAGGCTCATTGCTGGGCTTATCTATTCTGCTGCTCAACGAACGGATGGACCCCCCAAAGCCGTGAAGTGCTTCCAATCCGAATTTACAATGCCCTTATTTAACCTTGAAAGCAACAGAAGAGAGGTAGAAGATCTACAAGCTATACGAAAATTCGTTTCTTCCCTCTTCCAATCAAAGGTCACGAGGACTGCATCAGCTCTGTGTGTGACGGCTCAAAATTCTGCCATAAACACTTTCTTTAAGTAGACGCCAGACCTCCTTGGTTTCCAGATCGATGTTCACCATATCGGAAGCTGGGATATTGTCCGCGCCATTGGGTTTCTATTATCCTGATGATTCTGGCCAATATCGAGAAAGCGGTTTCTTAGTAGTGGCGCCCCGCGCAAAGGCCAGAGTCATCATGATGATGGAATCCGACGGCAAGACTAGTATCCCGACTTCCAGTATGGTGAATGTCGACCTGAAACCAAGGAAGTCTGGCGTCTAGGTCAGAAAGGGTTTGTGGCAGAATCTTGAGCCCTCCCACACAGAGTTGATGCAGCTCTCATGGCTGCACGTTTTCTGACCAGTATCTGCTTCAAGGGTCGACCCTTCGATTGGAGGAGACGAACTTCCTCTAACTTGTAGATCTTCTTCCTCCGCTGCTTTCAAGGGGCGAGAGTGCTCGGTTGCTTTTGCTATACATAGTGAGGGAATTGTCGCGCCTCTCTGCAGTGGCAACTTTACGGCAAAAGATCGGTCGAGACAGGGTGCGACCCAAAGCCGATACGGGAGCGGAGGTTCTCTAGCTGATGCCAAACCTTGCTCGTTATGCTAATGAAAGTATGGTCCTTTGCTTTCTCTTCCTCGTTGTATGGAGGGTTAGCAGCCCAATAGAAGCTTTCTGTCGCTGATTAGCATCATGGCCTGCAGTATTACCCACCTCCCCATGACTTGTTATCCTCAAGCGTGCATCCTGTCTTGATCATTTCTTCTTCTCCGTCTTTGTGGCAAGTTGCCGGCGCAGAGGGGCGCGATGAAGAAGGCGATGATTCCCCCACGATATACTAGGGCAAAAGAAGTCCTCCCATCTGCTGCGTTGGGCCAAAGTGGTCCATTGGCTTTTGCAACCCTGTTATAAATACCGAGAAGTCGTCGGACTGTGAATTACATTTCCAACCTCGATGGTGCACACTGTGTCATGGGTGCTGCCGCAAAGTTCTTCCTGCTGGAAACTCGTTGGAAAAGAAGAGAGTCTGTCAGTATCCCTCAGAAGGAGAGGCGTGTGCCTGAACCAACCATTGAAAACTGCCAGGCCATCTCTATCGTTTCAACCTCAATTCTCACTCATCCATACGAGCCTTATATCTTCATTTCATCCCTCCCCTCCGCTTTTACGGTGATCCAACTTTCATCTTCTCCTTGACAATCATCTTCGCCATCATGCCGAAGCCATTGTCAACTTGCCCTTCAAAACATCTTCATGGCTTCTGCGATCATGAAGAGGAAATTCCATACAATCTAGAGCATGCTGAGATTATGAGCAAACGGGCTCAATGCATTCTGAGTGCAAAGTCCAAGCACTCCAACTTGCCGTAATACGACAAAATGTCGTTCTCCGATCCCATTCACTCACCTGACTGACCAAGCTGCAAATGAAATTGGCATATTCAGGGTTTAGAACTGATGTTGAGCCTTTCCGGCACCACAGTGAAGATTTGTCAACAGACAAAGTACCTAGGTAGGAAGTTCCAGCCTTCTGTTGACAAATCTTCACTATGACGCCGTAAAGGCCCAACATCTGTCCTCAATCCGGAATACGCCAATTTCCGCCAATTTCATTTGCTTGGTCAGTTAGACGAGTCGGAGAACGACATTTTATACTCATACAGCGCTCTCTATGTCCCTTAAGCTGGGGCTGTGTTGGCCTCAACATGCATGATCTGGTTTGAGAGCCATTCGTGGATTTCAGAAAGTCCGCTGACATCCAAATGCATTTCGAACACGATGATTTGGAACTGCGTTGTCTGAGTACCAACTTGAGCGACGGAATTCGCAAGGGTCAACTCCACATGTCTGCCAGCACTGTTCGAAGATCCGAATGTGGTGGGAGCGATGGGTGTGGCGGCCATGGTGGCCAGAGTGGCCCGCTGAGTTGTCGATGAAGTCGATGAACTTTGTGAAATGAGAATCGATGATGATGGGACTCCTATGTGATCTGGTTCCACGACTGCGATGAAGTGTCCGGAGTCTCAGGTCGATCAATATGGCGCTAAACCGAGGAAAGCGCCATTTCCACAGGGTGCCCTTCAGTTTGACAGCATAGAGACAGACTGAGCGATTCTTCGGCCTAGAGAAGCTTGCAAATCAGGTCCGAATCTGGAATTCAGCATCTGAATTGACTCGAAAACAATATCTGTCATCGCGAGTAATTACTGCGACAAAAAGCGACGTGAACCGGGCAGATATTGATACTCTAGGTCGGGGGACGGTTTACACCGATCCACACCAGTGGCTAGCCCGAGTGGTGTTTCAGCTGCATTTACTGCTTGGAGTGTTTGCGCCATTTGGCATTCGGTGCTCCTGGGTCGCGGTTAGCTAGTGATAGCTGTGCCGTGCCTGAGGGCATTCGCCAGCCAAATGAATCCGACATCGCGGAGACCACCGATTCACTGCTGTCGCCATACGGAGTGCCCCAAAACGGCAGCTTCTGAACGTCATTGTGCCGATTCCACAATGACGTTGACGCCAGCGCCCTTCACCATCAATGTTCGTGAAGGGAAGGAAAGAGTAGCAAAGGCTGAACCCTACTACTCCCTCGCGCTTCGTCACACACAAAGCTGACGCAATCAGTTCACGCGAGATTTCGGTAAAAATCGTCGTCAGGATACCCCGAACTTTCTTTGTGGTCGACGAGATTAGAATCGGCAACACTACAGGGCCGAAGAAGAGGAGTATCCATGGGAATCCCCCCGGGCGGAATTCCCACCAGTCCATACTTCCATGTTGAAAGCCGGAGACAAGTCGGATTCCTCAAACCCTCTTTTCAGTTTCAAAAAGGGGAGGCAGAAACTTCTTGGAAGTCAGTTGTCGTGACAGACTCAATACGCCACAACCAAAGTCTCCGGTCTGACTATTGCCTCATGTTTCGTTTACACGGGCTATATGATCATCAAACCTGAGATGCATGCATGATTTGTGTGGCTCTATTTCGACAAGTCAGTTAATTGCTGGGCGTACGGCATTCCGTGGGTTGCGTTTTTCCTTCCGCACCACCACGTTTCCTGTAGCCAACGGCTCCATGGCGTGGGGCCCAAGAAGACCACAACTGGAAGCCCGCGAAGACCAACCGTGGTATTTGAAATAGCAATCACTGAGACGCACGCCAAGTTGCTTCGTGATGCTGGCCGGTGGCTCGACCCAGTCGATGGTCTCGCGATGGTCGTACTAGCCATAAAAGCAGACCGACGGCAGCCCAGGATTACCATCCAAAGAATGGCAGTATGATAGTGCCAAGACAGAGATCGAAAATGTCCAAACCATCGAGATCATCGAAAGCAGTGAAGGTGACAAAGTCACAGTGACCATTGGCCCACTCCTCATTCCCTTCCAGGCTTTTTTCCTCAGAAGGCCACATGCTTGAGGGGAGTGACAAAAGGAGACAACTGTGCAGCAGAGGGACAAGCTTAAAAGTGGTAAGGGGGCAATTTAGAACGAGTGCATTAAATACTTGCTTCTTCTCGGACCCCTCCATCCTCCGGTTCTTCCTATATGCAATTCCTCGGCGGACTTCCACTTCGGAGTATGAGCAGTGGATCCTGGAATAAGTATTTGATTACACCGAGGAGCAGCAGGAAACGTCCTGACCTGGGACGAGTATTCACCGATTTCCCTGCTGGATTTGGCGCCGCAACCGCAAATCAGGGACGCCATATGCATTACAGCATGCTATGTGGTAAGATTCATCCATATATATGGAGACATGCAAGCATGGAAATCCGAATGGAAGCATGCACGTCTGGGAAAATTTGGAAGGCGACAAACTTGCACACACTCGGGAGGAAACGCCCGTACGGCGAACACGAAGAGCATACAAAAAGAGGAAGAATAAGCGTTCACATGGTACCGATCTAGGAACTTGTTTCGACCGAGTCATTTGGTGATGAGACGCAGCGTGTCGAGACTATCTCCCTCTGTTTGGTCCCTCGGCCGATCAATATTCAGTTGTCCTGTCGACCTGCTTATTGCGTGTGTCAACGCTTCTTTGCAGGCTGTAATTCCCACAAACTTCATCATGGCAGGCGCTCCTGTAAATATCAAGGCCACGGAAGAGTCATACAGGAGGTAGACATTCTGCTCCATAGCGCCCAATGATTTCTCTCTAATTACTCATTACAACTTGCTATCATGTCTTGTCATCTCCCACAGTAGCATTTTTAACATCAGGTATAGCCCGTAGCCCGTACAAATATAGGAAACTCCCGCGATCCGAGTATAAAACACGTGTTATGCAACATTTGCTCGCGGTGAGAACGCCCTGGACCCCCAAGTTATCTTTATGCAGAAAGATGCCTTCTGCCCCTCTTACCAGGTTCGAGGGAATCTTCCCGACACTGGCGGATGATAAAAAGGGCAATGCATTGAGCAGTACGGGCTCTCAATAATTTGGCAATTGTTCGAGAAGATACATATATTTGTCATTAGAGCTGTAGTCAATCCTTGCGGTTGACATGATCCATCTCGCACCGAACTCTAATCTCCCTTG
The DNA here is from genome assembly GCF_028829835.1 of Penicillium mononematosum. Taxonomy (NCBI): domain Eukaryota; kingdom Fungi; phylum Ascomycota; class Eurotiomycetes; order Eurotiales; family Aspergillaceae; genus Penicillium; species Penicillium mononematosum. The sequence continues at coordinate 2,729,350 of NW_026643272.1, read as the reverse complement.
TGAAGATTCGGTAACATGTACACAATGCTTGCAACAACCACATGCATCACCGCCCCAGAGGACCAACAACCGAGCCCACCATCACGGCAGCTTCTCGCTCCCAGTTTCCAACCACTACCGTGTCGGTTCCTGGTCGACCCTTTTCAGCCAGCAGGCTGGTAGCAGACACCTGAGACGCACGGAGCACACACTCCTTAATTTCGACTCTTAGTCGATCACGGTTGGATCGCAATGTGCGGGCAGAGACACCGCCTCTGTTGACGATTTCCTGGACACGCGGAGCAAGAGACGAGGCGAGGGAGCGCCAGTAGTAGGAAGGAAGTGATGAAGTGTCTAGAGCTTGGAGAAGAGGCTGTAGGAGATTAGATTTGTTTGAGGCTGTTGTTTCGGGTTCGGTGCCGCGTTCTTCGGTTGTGGTAGTGGAGGCCAAGAGAGGGTGTGGTGGTGGGCGGAGGTTTCTGAGAATGTTCTCCAAGGCGACTATATCTTGGCATCGCGCAGAGGTGTCGACGAGAGCTCGGTCCATGGTTGGGAGTTGGGTAAGAGCCCGGGCGAGGGAATTTACGGATGTCATGATCGCGGTGTGCATGAACCCTTGCAATGTTGATAATAAGAGCTCGGGCTTGTAGTCGGCTGCAGTGATGGTGCCCTTTGGCGGGGGCGAAAGAAGATATAGAGTTGTGGCGGCGGTTGACAGTCGTGCTCGGGCATCGCGGGCTTGTTTATAGCCAGATGGCATGGTTGACTGGCCATTGGTGCCTGCCGAGTTCGAGGACAAAGAGAATCTGTTTATGGTCTGCTGCGCTCTCGACTTGATCATATTCTCTGCGGGGATGACGAATTCTCCGCGTAGAGTGCGAATAGCCTTCACTCGATCCAAACCATAGCCTTCCTCGCCCTGTGTCGTGGCCGAGAACATTTCTCGCAGATTCAAAATCGTGTGCGCTGCACGTTCCAATGCGCGGAAGCCATCTTTTCCAGCTGATAGTGATGCTGCTCCATCCGGTCCTGCTGAGGGTGTCGGCCCTGTTGCACCTCGGCCTGTAATTTCAGAAACCTGGCTCTCCAACTGCCTGCCCAGGGTTAAGCAGCGCGCGACAGCTCTTGCTAGGCGGACAGTCGCAAGTGAGTTTTCAGCAGCAACACGGGCTTCGTCGGCTGCTTCCCATTTTTGTATAACCTCCTTTTGGAGACGCTCGTACCCTTGAGTCACAGAAGCAACCTGTGTCCCTGATTCTTTCAAGATATTATCAGCGGCGGCAGTTTGGCTTTGGGTGTGTGAAAGCAATGGGAGTGCTGATTTGGTTGTCAATGTATGGATGTGTGTGTCGATCTCCTGGAGATCAAAGAGCACCCGTGACAATGGTGTGGACAAGTCCAGCGGGGTATCTGTTGCATTGTTTGTGCTTGTCACCAATGTATTGGCGAATGAAGCTGGGGAGAAGTCTGGATCTAGGAAGGCCTCATAGTCTATGTATGACGGATCTCCTTCCGCCATGATGGATCTAGACGTGTCCAATGTCTATCTCAATGGGGCTGCATAGAAGAAAAAGAGCAATGGAGTAACTAGAGAACACCTTTCGAGCCAGCCAATCAGGGGCAAGTGGAGTGCAGAAATGATATGTCTTCAATGCAGCTCTCAATGTTTTGACATTGACTTGGTCATTGGAGGAGACCCGCGGGAGAGGGATATTGGCCTTGGAGATAGGAAACCCACATGGCCGATAAGGAGTCACGTGCTATTCTTAGTCAGCTTATACATTCCCAGCAGATGCAGATGATGAGGCCATTAATGACTATGAATGATACTATAAAACATAAATAAGAGTGATCAAGGACACTTAATGTATCCAGCTTATCCAGGTCATAATACAGTACATATAATGTGGTTATGCAGGCAATCTAGATTTGGAGGCAGAGAAGCAATATTGAAAGCCTCGACCAATCGTATAATCTTACATTATCACAATGGCATGAGATACCTCTAGAGCCAATAGATATTCGATTTCAAATCCAATTGCATTCAAATGCATTGGCGTTCTCTGCACATTGCCAGCGCCTTCCAACGACAGAGCGGGGTCTCCATAGATAAGAAGTTCGGAGACAACCCCGAGTACCGGACATGAACATCAACTCTCGACATTTAAAGGCACAATTCCTGGGATAGTACTTTAAACCACAAATTCTCCGCCATGTCATCTACAACAGTAACGCAGCAAGAGCAGTCCGTTCGCCTGACCAACGAAGACCAACTGCCGCCACTACCACCAGCGGCAAATGATGCATCCTTCCAGGGTCTGGCTCGCGGAGGCCGAAATGGCACCCTGAGACTCCGCGGTATTCCCACATTTTCAGATCTAACTGAGAAACGCAAGTGGATGAAGGAGCACATGGCTGCTGCATTCCGGTACTTTGGCAAGCTAGGGTATGGGGAGGGTGTCTCCGGGCACATTTCGATGCGAGGTAGGTGTGAAGCTTTCTTGGAAATGGAAGGTATTATGGGCGATTAGGAGTATTCTGACGGCGCGTAGACCCAATCCTCAAAGACCATTTCTGGATGAACCCGTTCGCCAAGCACTTCTCGACTATCAAGGCTTCAGATCTCGTTCTTCTAGATGCTGATGGATATGTTGTCGACGGTGGAGCTCAGCTACCTGTTAATGAAGCTGGATTCCTGATTCATTCAGAGATTCACAAGGCACGTCCAGATGTCGTGGCTGCGGCGCACACGCATGGTATCCATGGAAAGACGTGGAGTTCATTTGGAAAGCCTATCGAGATGCTTACACAAGGTTAGTGGCTTTTCCTTTTCTCTTGAGATCATATTGAGGGTTTGAACCTGCGCTAACGGGCTGGAAAAAGACGCATGCAACTTCTTTGGTAGACTTGGTGTTTACGAAGACCATGGCGGTATTGTTCTGTCAGCAGAGGAAGGAAAGGCCATTGCAAAGGCATTGGGCAAGGAAAACATTGCATGCATCTTACAAAACCACGGGTGAGTCGATTTTCGCCGTTGCGTTGTCTGTACGCGTCTAGTTCTCTCTGGCTAATTCGAGTTTACTCATGTACAGCCTCCTAACTGTCGGTCGGACCGTTGATGAAGCAGCCATCCTCTACTCCATGCTGGAGAATGCTTGCCGGTCACAGCTTCTTGCTGAAGCAGCAGCAGCCAATGGTCTTCCAAAGAAGATCATCAAGGATGATGCGGCTAAGTTTACCGCCGATGCTGCCCAGAATCCTGTAAGTGGAATGGACACGTTTGCCCAAGTGCTGGAGAACATGTACTGACATTTTCTAGCACAACTTCTACACTGAGTTCCAGCCTGAATTTGATTTGCTTGTCGAGGAGACAAACGGAAGATTTCTCCAGTAAGGTGTGAACAATATATATGACAATTTCTGGTTCGGTTCAAAGCTCTTCTAGATACGTAGCCTATGTATTCTCTAAGGTTTAAGACAATGAATACACAAGCTGAACGATAATACCAGAATCACTTCTTACTTTGCAAAGCTGTCGCGAAGGAGACGAGTTCAAAGGGCCAGTATACCTCGGAAGTCGAAAGAGCAAATCATCAATCACAATATTTGTCCATGAGAGCCTCGAATGAAGAGAGCTGAGGGGATGTATTAACTCCAGACACTCCTCAGTCAATGAATAAATAATTCCTTCATAATAGCGCAAGCTTTCCCTCGACTGCATTCGACATTCATGGGGTCGGATACTAGTCTATGTCTCTTTCCAAGAAATAGAGATTATGCACGAATTTCTTTCTATATAGCTAGTCGTGTTGTCTGCCTGAGTAAAAAGGTACAACCGTAGCAGGTATTAATGTAACAGGAATCGAACAAAACGAATATGGAAATCAATTCCTTCAGAACAAACGCCATCTATACAGATGCAACTGCCGCAAGGGTATACAAAATGGAAGAGATGCACCAAACAGTCCATGATAGACCGGAGCGTAAGAAGGAAAAAAGGTATAGCAGACAGCAAAAAGTCGTTCATAGCCCCAACGGGGAACATCAACGATGGGGCGAGGGTGCGAGGGTGCGAGCGGGCAAGGGTTCATACAGCATGCTCGCCCGTGCGCTTCATATCATCCATTTCATATTCTTGCAAGCTACGTTCTCGACCGCGGCCGCGACCAAAACTCGACTCCTGCTGACCATCGCCGGCAGATGCTTGTGACGATGGGCCAGCCTGTGTGCTGCCACCATGGCCACCAAACTTGATAGGCTCGAGCTCCCGTCTTTGGCATGCCCACATGCCGAGGAAGGTCATCATGGCTGCACTGGCGAATTGAAGTCCCCACCAGAGTAGGTTTGAAGGGAGGGAGTGGGTGTACAAAGTAGTGGTGATGAGGTGGAGGAAGTGGATTGTCAGGGCGAAATCCGGGACCAGCTTTGAGCGGGATACGAAAACAAGTAGGAACATGACGCTGAGTATCCCCAAGAGGAGAGTATAATTAGTCGCTGATCGAAATACTGCTCACGATGTCGAACCAGTGGACAACTCACCTAATAAAGCAATTCAACAACCACACCAACCCCAAAATCCATCCAATGGTCGTATCACCGCGCAGGGAGTCCCAGCCGAAGACCAGATCTAGAGAAAACGGTGCTCCATAGACAACTGTCGTGAACAAGATGAGCACCGTGGCGCAGGCATAGTATGCAAGCTGTAGCAAGAGGATCTTGCGGACGATCTTCAGCGGAGGGAGTTCGGTGCGCGACCCCGCTGGCGGACGCCGGCGCGCGGACATTAACTAAACAGATGATGGGGGTATTGTCGCCCTTGCGAATTTCGTTTCAAGGTCGAGGTGTCAAGGTGGTCGGATTGAGCTCGCCGCTCGAGGCGAGGGTAAGATGGAGGCGTGGGGAAGTGAACATGCAATGCTAGTCGGGAGGGCGTTCCAAGCGAAATCCAGAGAGAAAAAGTATCCGGTACTAGAGGCTTCAAAACTATATGTAAATTCCAGAAAGTTGAGTGCGTCGAAAGTGAAAAAGGGTCCGGAGATGGAGATCGCCTGCCTGGGATCAACAGTCTTGGCGGTCACAGGCCCGACCCGCCAACAACTGGGTAACTGCCGTCACTGACACCTTTTGGCTGCACAACTCGCTACAAACCATTGCATTCTCTACTGATTTGAGCTCGACGGGTCAAATTCTCACTCACTCCCTGTCCGATATAATCATCTCTCCGAAAATGGGCTGGCTACCTTGGTCTTCCGGCGATTCAAACAAGAACGAAGCCTCCGACGGCGGCCGCATTGCCCGGACCGAACGAGTCGCGCGCGCTGCTGGGAGGGCCGTGATCGATTTTTCGCCTGTCTTGACAAGAACGATATCCTGGACGGTATTAAAGATGATAAGAAGGCGCGACAGAAGTGCGCGAGCGAAGTTGCGGAGTTTGAGGCAGCATGTTCACAGAGCTGGGTACGTACGACGAGATCTTTAATCGGATGCTCAGGATTATCAGTTTTTGTTGTTTCCTAGCTTGCTCTACGTTATATCTGTTCATTGGCGGATTGCTAACTCGATATTCTTCGCGTTTACTAGGTGAAATACTTCAAGGAAAAGCGTGTTATGGAGTTCAACCGGGACAAGACGATTGAGCGCATTCAAAAGGAGGATGCAGCCAAGGTGAAGGAGTTGAAGGAGAAAGGTTGGAATTCGAAATAAGAAGACAGGGGGACTTCGTCGGCGGTTTTTGTACAATATGTAGCATATCCTCTCTTATCACGTTCATTGATGACCACTCCATTTCGAAGGTACATTGCTAGAAGCTGTAAGCATGGGAGGGAGGGCTTTGTTGCACAATCCCAATGCCCTGTATATTCCAAATTGTAGGGTCTAGCACTCGTCGCTGTGCAGCGGGAGAAATTTTCAGATCTGCAATGGAATAGGCCTTTACAAAATTGCGTACTAGTACACATATGCAAGTACATAGGCAACTTGCGCAATTATCTACAAATATGGAGGACTGCAATTCGCCTGACTCTGGCCACCCTCATAAAAGCGGCACCCAAGACGCCCCAGAAAGCCCTGGCAGAGGGAATATGGTAGAGTGTACACACACTTTGATACGAAAGGAAGAGATGTCATAAGTATAACCCAACATGTTCTAGGGAACATCTGTATTATGTCCGAAGGCGGGAAATAAACCAGTAGTCACAATAAGCAAGAGTCCAATGGTAGGAAAAAACACGTCAACTCCGTCCTAGGTACCGCCTTGCCCTAATATCTACCTAATATCTTACTGCGTTTGTCACACATGAGAAGCAAAGAGCAAAAAGGAAAGAAAAGGAAACGCCTAGTGTTGCAAGAACTGGTTTTTGGCCAGCCAGAAAAAAAGGAACCGAAGCAGAGCACTGAAATCCACCAAGTAGGGATGCAAGAACGCCAGGCTCCGGAAATGAACAATGACAATATGAACTTTAAGTTCGAATGAGGATGATAGGGAGTAGGAGAGTCGTGAAATCATTGCTTCCATTTAGCCAGGTGCTGCATCAGGTTCTGTACCTGGGGCCCGGTAGGTCCCTGGCCCTGCTGCTGTTGTCCACCTAGTCCTTTGGCCAGGAGCGAGAGCAGATTTGGATCGGTGATGACGGGTGCATTTACAGGCTGGAGATTGAAGGGTGGGTGGGGAAGGGGTTGATGTGCGGTAGGTTGCATAGGTGGAGGCCGATGCGTGTTGGTCAGGAGACTGGCGAGATCGGCCGGAGGTGGGTTTGGCGAGGAGAAGGGTGACTGGGTAGCAGACACGGGCTGCGAGTGGGGAGGCCGCTGGAGCGCCGACAAGAGAGTCGAAAGGCTAGGACCATCCAGCGAACCAATGAGGTTCGCAATGTTGGGTGGATTTGAAAGCGCAGGCAAGCCAGGTGGAGGAACCGGCATAGGCTGTCCTGGAGGGACAATGAAACCTGGATTGGGTGCAAATGCGGTTGGGGCTGCTCCTCGCTGCATCGCTTGGGCTTGGTGGCTCAGGAGCTCAGCGGACATATTAGGCTCGAGCTCAGGGTAATCTATGCGAAAAAAAGAGAGATAAGTAAGGCGTCGACGAAGAAGCGAACACAGAATGCGCCTACCAAGGAAGCGGACATTATCCAATCCAGCGGTTCGATCAAATAGCTGCAGAGGAATCTTCCGAGAGACTTGATTGGGACGAGAGAGGCGGACAACCGCAAGAACGCCTTCAATAAACTGACGATGCACGGCGGCGCCAAGAGGAATCCGTGGACCAAGCACCAGGACATCCACTCGCAATCCACGGTTGCGGAAAGCGTTCTCTACATGAAGAACGAAGTTTCTTCGCAACGTCAGTGACTTTATCCAAACAGACACCGAGAGATTCAACCCACCTGTCAAGTTCCTCCAGCACGAGGAGCTGCACCTCTGGCACATCTCGCTGAGCTCGTCGAGGCACTGGTAAATCCGCTTCGCCTTCATAGATACCACGTGGTCTTGGGCTGATGCTGCGGTAACGCCGATCTCTGGAATAAGGAGAGCGCGGAGAACGGGGAGAACGGGAGCGCCTTCTCTCGCGGCGATCAAATCTTTCTGGGCTTCTGTCTCGCGACCGATACCCATCTCTAGACCCCCGAAAGGGTCGTGGGGAGGGCGATCGCGGCGGGCGATAATCGTCGCGTCTGCTACGGTGAGAAGGTTCATCCCGGAAATCGCTAAACGGAAGCCGACTTGGTTCGTATGGCTTAGGCCGGTCATACCGATCGGCAGGGGCCCGGACGTTGGTTCGCCCAGGAGCAGCACGGCTGAACTCCGGTGACCGGGAACGACGTGGCGGCGGTGCACGGGAAGGTTCGGGTGCTTGAGTGGGTCGGGTCGATCGCTGAGGCTTTGAAATTTCGAGATCTGGGAACAGTTAGGTCTTTGAGAGCGAAATTATTGAGCTACAGGTTCGAGCACTCACGTATCTTCCTGCCCGCACAATGGCTCCCTGTTCGACGTCGAGAGCCGCACGGCAGGAACTAGCCTCTAGAAATTGTATGAAGCCGTACGCCTGCTTGATCGATATCTGAGCCAGTTTGCCGTATTTATGGAAGATATGGAACATGTCTCGCTTGGTGACTCTTTCCGTAGGGAGGTTGCCTGCATATGGTACAACTGTTAGATCGACGAAGAGTAGGTATAAGTCAGGACAATACTGACCAACAAACAGCCTGGAGCCCATCGGGAATCGATCCCAAAGACCTTCCGTCACATAGATTCGTTCGTCGTGCAGAAACTCGTCATATTTCTTTTGGACCTCTGGACCCCATGGCGAATCATCGTCACCAGGCTTGGTAGACCGACCCTGCTTTTCAATACGGCCTTTCTTGGAGGCTACAGAAGGCTCCTGCAGGGAGCCCTGAGATTCAGCACCAGTAGATGGGGTTTGCGGGAAGGTGGCAATAGGAGCCTCGGCCCCTCCAGGGGCAGTGTTAAATGGCTGAGACTGGGTTTGGGGCTGAATATTACTAGGTTGGGCTGAGTAGGCAGGCGACGCAGTGGCAGCGGCATCATGGGCAGACGCAAGTTGGTGGTATGCCACCTCGCCATTTGGAGTATAATGGGCCTGGATAGAATCGTGGCTTTGGGCATGAGGGTGGGCAGGGATGCCCTGGGATTTGAGGGACTCGCCAGCAGGCGCTTGGTGGAGAGACGAGTTCTCAGCCGAAGAAGCGGCGGGAATGGTTGCACCAGGGTTAGGATGAGAAAGATTATCGAGGAGTTGCTGGAAATTGACACCTCCCCCGTTGTGTCCCATGCGTTCCTCAGCAATTTGGCGATCCGGCATCCTTGACTGCTCCGGGTGGGCATGGTCTACTTCGCTCCCAGTGGCAAAGCCTTCGGATACCGGAGCAACCGGAGCAGGGTGTGAATAAGTGGAATCGGAGTGAGAAAAACCTGAGCTCGGATGGCCGACTCCTTCGGACCCCGACGCTGGGTTGGGAGGGTAGTACGCAGAAGCAATCATCGCATTCTGCATCCCAGGATCCGGCTGCGACCCATGAAAACTACCAGCATCTTGGGTCTGACTAGGTCCCCCCCTGACCATCTTTTAACCCTCCGTGCGACCATCCATGTGTTTGCGAGACCTGTTTATACACCGAGCGTTCATAGGTGGTTGTATCGTTGAAGACGGGGTCCATTTGGTTCTCTAAAACCGGGATATTGGATGGCTCGGGGATGTGTAGGGGTCGAGGACTTTCCGGAGTCAGAGTCTTTCCACGAAAGTGAAGCGCTTCATCGGGACTGGGCGTCATGTAGACTTTGAGGAGGTGGTGGTTTCATCTACGGAGAAAAAGTGTCGGGATGAAGAGGGTCCTTGGGAATTTTCGCAATCGCAAGCTAAGGTGGGGCGATGGGAAAAAGATGGGTCGGATTTCTCAGACCTCACCCAGAAGGGAAAGGGGGAATGAAAAGGAAGTAAAATAGGCGATGAAGAAGGGGGAATAGGGAAATAGGTGGGGGGGTTCTAGAGGTGCCCAGGTCAGAAGTGGAAAAAGTTTGGTCAGGTGAGTAATTGGAGGCGTTGAGATTCTGGACTTGGAGATATGTCCATCACGAGCGCGAGCTGGGTTTTATTCTTATTTTTTATGTTAATTTTTTATTTAGCTAGATTCATAGAGAAGAAAGAATATATTCCTACATATGTAGTTTATAGATTATGTAGAGCAATGGTAGATGTACTATAATTATAACCACTCTTAACACTAGAACCACTATGGAACTATGTCACATCATTCCATTCCAACCACTTCAATTACTTTAAACACTTTAAACACCTGGGCAATCTAAATCAGTTACTCTAAAAACTATAGCCAAATAAAAGCTTCTGTTACGTACGCTAAGCGGGGCTAGACCTGGCGAGAAAAGCGGCATTGCAATTCTTTAGATGTTTTAATTAGTCACCGCCTCTCCCTTCTTCTCGTATACAATAACTAACTACCTAGGTACCCAGGACATACTACCTCATGTATTGCCAATGGCGTATACACTGCTTTCGAGCACCCTTGAGAAGATTTGCATCTCAAGCTGACCAGGATATACAACTAGCCAGAGATTGGCTCAAAACCCTCAATTCCAAGACCATCCCCCGCAACATCTGCGAGGTCTCGTTCAGTCGGTCCAGCGGTCCGGGCGGGCAAAATGTGAACAAGTCAGCGCCCCCACTTGAAGATCAATAGTACTGAATGTTGCAATGCTAACCGGGAAACGGGGGAAATAGGGTCAACTCCAAAGCTACCCTGAAAGTCCCATTGGATGCGTTGCTGCCCTTGGTTCCCCGTCTGATACACCATCCACTACGCGCTTCCCGATATGCCGCCGAAAGAACCCAGTGTCTAATCATCCAGTCGGATGAGGAGCGGAAACAGTCTAACAATGTGGAATCCTGTTTTGATAAGCTCTATCAACTATTGCAGAGCTCGGCCAAGGAAGTGATCCCCGGGGAAACATCCCAAGCGCAAAGAAATCGTGTCCAAAAATTGTATGTTTACTCTTTCCATGCAAGCAATCTGGCGAATCTAACGAGAAAAAAAAAAATACAGACAAAGGGCTCAAAATGAAGGCCGGATCAAAGACAAGAAAAAACACAGCGACAAGAAAAGTAGTCGCCGGGGAAGCAAATACGATGACTGATAATGATCATGCAAACTACCTGATGATAGCATAGGGACAAGTTCACCAGTGGACCCTGAATTTTGATAATATCCGATCAACGCCTAAGTGCTAAGTACAAATACTTGGGTATGCTATATGTATGCTACTCCTGTGCCGCGCGCTCTGCATTGCGGACGGTAGCCGCAATAACCTTCTGCAACGAAGGATCCAGATCCTCTGTTGACTGAACAGGTTGAAGCCAGTTGATCACTTGGCGTGCGAGGTCCTTGCCCATGGGGTACTCTCTGAGGCGGACAAGCGAGCTACCAAGCGCCCGCGGGAATTCGGCCGAAGTGAAGGGGATTCCAGCGGTCGGGAACTTGATGTAGCAAATCTGCGTCCGTGGGCTGGAAGGCTTGTTGGCGCGCATTGTCTCAATCACATGCTCCAAAATCTTGCGAAGGCAAGGCGCATCCTGGAATTCCCAAGTCATATCAAAGAACTCCTGACCGAACCGATCATCGTGGTTGAAGTGCTTTGTGGCGGTATCAAAGACGGCGAGCGGGATAGCACCGCTCAGAGCAGGTGTGGAGTTCAGGTTTTGCAGTGCAACCTGGTCTACTTCTCCGTCCGTTCCGTTGCTCGGGTTGATGTCCTCAGCTGTGAGTGATGGGAGCGCAATCATGTCGGCATCGGTGTCGTCGATTTCTGCTTCTTGGATCGGCTTAGGTTTTTGGCTCTCCTCGTCGAGTCCGAGAATCTTTTGGCGAGCAACCACCTTTGCGATGTAAATCAATTCCAGCTTTGCATATTGAATCCAAATTGTCCTCGCGCTCTTGCAGAACCGTAGACCACGCTGCATGTAACTCCGAGCCTGTGTCATATCTCCGTGATCATCGAGGACGTGCTTAGCGGCATAAACCCATAATTCGGCGCAGGTAGGGTGTAGTCGCAGAGCATCGGTGAAAATCATGAGGAGCTTCTTGTGTGCTTTTTGTTTGCGAGCATATTCAATGTACTGGACCCAGAGGTTGATATCGCCGTGGAACTTGCGTGTAGCTCGGTCGAGAATGAAAAAAATGCGTCGCTGGCCGTTGAATCCTGCCGACCGGATCCCAAGTCGCTTCACCCGCTTCTTTCGCAGCACATCGAGGTTCATTTCGTATTCAGCATAGCGCACAAAATCCACCGGCTGTGCACCACGCGCGTTAAGCTTGTGCTCGAAATCAGATCGTTTTTTAACGATTGAGGAAATTTCATCCTGGTTATCCTGATCAGCTACCATTCTGATGGAAGAACTCCGCTTTGCGGGCTTACCTTGGTGAAAATCTTTTTGCGCTCATATTCCTTGAGCTCAGGCACAGACTTCTCGAGGAAGAATCGAGCCTTATCTGTTGCGGCGGACATGATTGCTGTTCACTGAAGATGTTAAAAAAAAAAAAGTCGGCATCCCGCATCGAAAAAACACCGATCAGCCCCAGAGTGCGCTTAGCCGCATCGGGTTAGCGCAAAGGACACTCACAAGCACCGAGGGATCCGGACGTTGTTTTCATTTCCCTCAGGGGCCGTTTGCTCGTGACATCTTGTTTAAGTCGTTTTTCCTTTCGTTCTTTTTCTTGACACTCTTTTCTTTCCCATTTCTTGCTTTTTTTTTTATCATATAGGTGCAGAGATTGCCTTTACCTCTGTGCCGCCATGGCTCCCCGATACAAGGACGGAGATGCCGTGGTTGCCGTAAGTTCCCAAGCGCCATGCGATTCGGATCTAGAAAAGCCACTGACTTGACATCTTTGTAGATCAATGGCAAATGGGTCGCGTGGACTCACACGGTTTTCGCATATGCAGCGTTCATCAGCGCCTTGATTGTCGGCGTTGCTTTGCACTACCACAAGATAGTTCAAAACGAACATTACGGCTACCCCATTGAATGGTTCCCCTCCGTGTCTGCGACCATCGGTGACCGATACCCTGAAAGGTCCTTTTTCCAGGTCTTCATTGCTATTACTTCCGGTCCTCGCTTCGCCCTCGTCTTCCTGTGGTACATCCTGACTGCGCGTCCGAACTCGACCTTACCCAAGTTGGTCGCCGGGGTGGGCATCTTCCGGACATTGACATGCGGTGGTTGGACCTATGTCACATCTACCGATGACCACGACTGGCATGACATCTTCATGATCTCGTACTTGGTGGCCACCTTACCGTGGACCCTGGGTTGCCTCGCGCTCAGCCCGGTCAACCGCCGTGCCGTCAAGTACCGCAAAATCATGGCCAGCTTGTTCTTTGGAACTTTGGTTCCGTTGGTCTACTATTTCATTCAGCACAAGGTCCACAAGGTTCCTGGTGGTGAGTACTTGCCATTGTGCGCATCCAACTGGAGGTTACCGCATGCTAATTAGTCAAACCTTTAGCCTACACCAAATATGCCTTCTTTGAATGGTCCCTGATCCTGTTCGATGTCGGTTTTGATGCTGTCACAGCTCTTGACTTTGAGAGCTTCGAACTGGTCGTGAGGGATGTCAAGGGTGTTAGCAGAGGGTATGTACCGTGGCTTCCAAAATGACATTGCCCACATCAAATGTATAGTGCCAAAGGCTATATTGTTTTTGAACAAAGAAAAAACGTCGTCTAAGTTTGTGCTCGTTAGGCAATTGGAAACGACCGCAGATTCTGTCTTGGAGAAAGAGTGTGTACAAACCCATAACCAACTACAACCACCCTGGAAATTAACCACATACGTAGGAAGGGCAAGCCAGTAGGCAACACCTTTGGCGAGGGCTTCTTTTGGACCGAGGTCATTGATGCCGCCTCCGATGTCTACAATGGGGTAAATTATACCAGCCGATCATTGGTCTCTTGCGTTACTGACAATGGAATGTAGTTTGTTTTCTGGACCATCGTGACTGCTCTGCCTGTCCTTGTCTGGTGTAAGTGACATGTATACCCTGGTACGGATGAACTTGTCTGACCTTGATAGACTTCCCTCTTTGGCACATGGGTATCTCCGGATACGAGGTTGCCATTGTTACCTGCACATCCCCGTTGCTTTACGTTATCCCATCCCTCCGATATGCAGCGGCGAAGAATCTTCGTCTTCTTCACCTGTTTTCGCTCGTTGGCCTTCTCGCATACAAGTTCCAGGATCCTGCCAACCGACTCTTTGTGACTGGGTTCGCTCTTGCTACTACTTGTGCAGCATGGACCGCTAGCTTCTTTTCGGAAAGGGGCAACACCCCTCGTCTCGAGACCCGTATTATGGCCTGGGGAATCGGATTGATTATGTCCGTCGTTGCCAAGTTCGCATGCAAGACCAACAATCCCCTCTGGCCAATTGTTCACGCCGAGAACGGTGGCTGGAACAAAGTCGGGATCTTCCTTGCTCTGTTCGCTGTTTTGAGGTCTCAGAGAGGCTCAACCACAAGCGGTGGTGATTACTTGCCAGCAGGTGGAAAGAAGGGCTCGTCCATTCTTGCTGGTGTCGGATTTGGCGCTCTGATGTTCGCCATGGTGTCACTTTTGACTGACTCGAGTACCATGATCTCGTGGGTCTGGGACGGATACCCAGTACGCGGACCGCTTGCAGCTCCTCACGGTGCTCTGACGATCTTCGCAATGGGAGCCGGCCTTGTGTACGGCATCTTCCACCCTAGAATCGCTGGAAGCTGGACTGCCTTCGGTGTCGGTTCCATTGGTGCTGCTCTTCTTACTTGCTACCACCACTGGACTGGATTCTATGGCGCCCTCATTTTTGCGTTCTATATCATGGCCGTTGCTCCTGTTCTGATTGTGTCCAGTGTTCGTCACTCTCCTGCGAGCACGTTCGGCATCGGTTTCATCGTTTATGTGGTTCTTTTGCTCTTCCACGTTTGGGTTGTCGCCTATGCCTTCGTGCCAGGTGGCCCGTTGCTTCGTGAGCACACTGACTGGCTCATGACCACTACAATGCTGTCCATTGGCGCGGGTGTCTTCTCTGCGGCGACCTCGAACTCGACTCGCTCCCGCAAGCCCCACAAGCCTGTCAACCCCAATAGCAGGAAACAGCGATCGTACTATATCTACGTTCTTGCTGTGCTGCAACTACTTTCCGTGTCTGTCGCCTACCTCCGCTTCCCGACCAATGACTACATTCCTTATCACAAGGAGGACAAGGTTGTGACCGCTGGTATCTGGACTGTCCACTTCGGCCTCGACAACAACATGTGGTCATCTGAGCGCCGCATGCGCGACGTCATTGGCGAGCTTGAGCTGGATGTCATTGGTTTCCTCGAATCCGACAACCAGCGTATCATCATGGGCAACAGGGATGTCACCCAGTTCATCGCCGAGGACCTTGGCTACTACACTGACTTCGGCCCTGGCCCCAACAAACACACCTGGGGCTCCGCCCTGCTGTCCAAGTTCCCCATTGTGAACTCCACACACCACCTCCTCCCCTCGCCTGTGGGTGAGCTGGCACCTGCAATCCACGCCACACTCGACATGTACGGAGAGATGATTGATGTTGTTGTGTTCCATTCCGGACAGGAGGAGGATCCCGAGGACCGCCGCTTGCAGAGCGAGTATCTGTCAAAGTTGATGGGCGACTCCCCACGTCCTCTGATCCTGTTGAGTTACCTCGTCACCAAGCCGCTCGAGGGTAACTACAACACCTACGTGAGTGAGCGTAGCCAAATGAAGGATATCGATCCTACCGACTGGGATAGATGGTGCGAGTACCTTCTCTTCAAGAAGCTGCACCGTACTGGCTACGCCAGAATCAGTCGTGATACCATCACGGATACGGAAATCCAGGTAAGTAATCTTCTTTTCTCTTTCTATGCGTGCTTAATTTCTAACTGTTTCGTGATTTAGGTTGGAAAATTCGTCATTGGCGAGCCTGAACCCGAAAATGAGATGCGTATCCCAGAGGAGATGGTCCCCGTTGGCCGCCGCTTCCCTGCCTTGTTCCGCGGCCAGGGAGTGCGCGGACACCGCTACCACGTCTTCGATGAGCCCAGGTACTGGCAATAGACAGTCTGCCTGGGGAAGGAGCGTGAATACGCTTCGTTGTGCTAAAGTTGGCTTGAAGAAGATTGATGAGTCTGCCATATTGTGACATAATTAAGGACCAAACAAGGCAGTCATCCCGCTGTGCTTGGGGTTGCTAATATATCTAGCGTACTTGAATGACGAGATTATTTTCTGTTAATCGTTTTCCTAATCTACCGATGTTTACTTTTGACTCTTGCTTCTCAGTCTCCTACGTCTTCGTACATTACATGACCCAAGGGACATACAGTTTATGTATTGCATCCCAGAGGGTGAGTACATAGAAAGTAGGTCTTCTACTATTGTGGCCCTTTAGGCTCTTCTCTGTACATTGTCCCTAGACTTCTTTCAGTAGTGCTGGGGAATCTTCTTCCTGCTTTGATCATGTTGCCAATTGAAACTCAAACCCATTTTGAATATTGACAGTGATTTTTAGCAGTCTCGACTGAAATATGGGAATCTTGCTGCAATCAGATCAGCAGGTTCATGAGACAGCATCCCTCTTTGTGTCATGTTGCTGGAAAGCGGTACGCTATCCCAGAATAAAAGGCTTGTAAACTGGCGCTTTTGTGAATGTTAGTCTCGAGATTTCCTTTGTCCTGTGCTGACAGGCGTCCGCTAATAATAGCCCTAACCATGTCAAAGACGGTTTGAATCTAACCTAGTCGATCAGGTCATCCAACTGATAGAAGTTACCACAGGGTTTTCCCCCGCTCATGTGTCGAATATCGCCATTCGGCATTTGATATGCAGCCATCGAGTATTCGACACAAGGCAATGGCATCAAAGAAACACGCCTGCCTAGGTGTTTTCCAGCGGCCATACTGCTTACTCGATTCGAACACAGGCTCTTCATGGCCGCACGGGCTCATCCATCCTCAAAGTTCTTTGTATCGTTTTGAATTCTGGTGTCAGACCCGGACAAAGGGGAAATATCCCTCTCTTTGTTTCAGAGGCGTTTCCGTGATAGGAAGTAGGGGGGGCCATTGCCAAATCCGGACACGATGTAGGTTTAGTCTCCCCTGGTCAGCTTTTGCTTCTTGGAACTGGCTGATATCTCCATTTGGAAGCAAGCCCGAACCCGGTGCCTTCGAAACTCCACATTTCCCAGCTTGTCTGGGGAAAAGTGCCCAACTTGCTAGGATACTACTATATTGGGGTTGAATAATAATAAATAGAAGTCTGGATCTCTCTGGAGTAAACAGGCGCGAATTTCTGGAGAGAACCGGGAATAACGGCTCAGACTCAGAAGGGTTCGGAAACGAGGTATTATGTTTCTGGGACTGATATTCGGGGAATTGTTCTCATTCTCTTTGATGTGAGTCAACTTCATTAAATATCGATTCTTGGTACCGAGTACTGCTTCGCTTCTTGTGGTTCATTGTTCTTCATGCATTCGAAGTCTGATGATACTCTTGCTTCTTTTCTTTGAGTGGCTTCGATAGGTTGGATTCCTTAATTGTTCGATTGACTTCTTTCCGTTCCATCTTCACAAGCTAATGCTGGTCTTCTGTATCTCGGAATTTCGA
This sequence comes from Penicillium mononematosum, assembly GCF_028829835.1. NCBI lineage: Eukaryota > Fungi > Ascomycota > Eurotiomycetes > Eurotiales > Aspergillaceae > Penicillium > Penicillium mononematosum. Next base: position 2,712,191 of record NW_026643272.1, on the reverse strand, counting down.
TTTGAAGTGAACAAATGCCCATGAAGTGAATAGTGCCAACAAAACTTATACACCTGCTGCATTACAACTGTTAGCAAACCTGATTAATTTGAGCAAAGCTACTTTCGATTGCAAAAAGCGGAACATTGCAAATCAAGACTGACTTGAAACGCTCTTTGTCAAGGCCCTCGGCGTATCTGTAATAAGCTGGGCGTGGTCAACAAAGAAGAGGGCTCGAAAAGATATTTTTAATTCTCTTTGTGTTGCTGAAGTATCTGCACGTTGCTTGGTCTCTCCCTACTCGTGCTTTGTCTACTGGCACGAATATGTGGCCGGTCTATGTCTTCTATTAATATAGAGCCAACATGTCCAAATTTATCCTTAACCACGAACATATCGACATTCTTCACTTGAATTCTCTATCAACAGATCTATCACAATTCTTATAACGGCTCCAATTGATAATAAGTATGGTCACCGTGTTACTATTCTACACATTCACTGGCTAACGTATCAAATCAGATCGGAATACTATCCATCGAGTCGGAAAGATGGTTACAACACGACGAATGGCTACGGGCACTCAGCCAAAGGCCCAGCCTCTACCGGCTAAGCCTTCCAAGGCCGAAAAGGCCGCTAAAGACGCCAGACTAAAGATTGAGAGGGAGGAAAAGAAGGCCGAGAAGGCTGCAGTGAAGGCTCTAAATGATGCGAAGAAAGCTGCAACGAAGGCTGAGAAGGATGCGACCAAGGCTGCAGCCAAGGCCGAGAAGGACGCAAATAAAGCTGCAGCAAAGGCTGCGGCAAAGGCTGCCAATGCCAAAAGCACCACAAAGCGCACAAAGCGCACAGGTGCGAAGACGAAAGGAACCAAAACCACCAAAATCGCCAAAACTGCCAAGAAGGCGAAGGCCGCGAAGGCTTCAGCAAACCGATATGATGAAGACGAGGACGAAGATGACGACGACGAAGAAAGCGAAGAAGAACACTATGAGCCTCAGGCCAAAAGGCGCAAGGTCGAGACTCGGGCTCCTCCCAATCTTCGCGTGGAAATGGGCCCGCCCAAAGCAAAGCGTCCGGCTTTAGGAATTGGGGAATGGGTGTACATCAAGGAAGCCTTTCTCCCAGAAGGTATCGAGAACGAAGATAACAGACTTCTACCACAAATCTACATTGGAGGTGCTGCACCGCAGCCTCGTTGGGTGATCACTCAGACCCAAAGCATAAAACGACCTGCCTCAAATGCCAAATCCAGCAGGCCTGATGGCACGAAGGACTTCGGCAGTCTACAATGGACCTTTGAAGAAGGTGACTTCGAGAAATGGACCGGGCTAGAATACCCAGCTCTTTACGAACTTGCGTACAAGTGCCTCGAATACACGCTCACTGATACAGAGGTGCGGGAGCAGATCTATGGATCCCTGGCCCACCCCGCGGGTCCCTTGCCCAAGGCCGTGACTGTCGGGGACAAATGGCAACCAGCTCTGCCGCCAGCACCCATCACGAGGCACTTTTCGTCAGGCTCCGAGCAAACTAGTCGAAAGTCAAGTGATACGGCCTTTTACTTCCGCGACTATAAGCGTCCAAACATGGCAGTCCAATTGGATAAAAAGCCCATGGCGAAGCAGTATCCGCATGCCGTGACTACCCACATCTATAATCGAGCGACATCGGAGGCATGGCCCACTGCCCGCGCTCTGCAAGTCCGGACGCAGAAAGCGAACGGGGCAGTGAGCAAGGTGGCGAAGGAAGCCAGTCAAGCGAATCCAGGACTTCGTCTGTGTCGGAGGCACCTTACCTGGAACGAAATCCAGAGGCCACTTACTCGGAACCGACAATCACTACTACCGCTCTTGGAAATGAGCAGAACCGCAAGCAGGACAGCGAGCAAGACAGCGAAGAAAATCAGTCAGTCGATTCCAGAAGGTCGTCTGTGACCAGGAACTCTAGCCTGGAACTGAATCCAGAGAGCACTTATTCGGAACCGACAACGCCTGTGCCTCTAGGAAACGATGAGAAAATTTCACGAATTGGTGAGTACAAATGTGCTTAGTTCGATGTGGTTTCCTCACATGTTCCTTTGCTTTTTCCTGTATGAGACACAATGAGCTACATGGAAGCAGTCCGAGCCAAGGCGTCTAGGTCGAGTCTCTTGATTGGTTATCACGGCTCTAGGGAAGAGGAGGACTAATCACTTTGACATTACATCCATGAATGTTGCATACTGCAGATCTATCCGCGCAATGCGCTGACTGGTGGGCTCTAGATACAATCTCGGAAGATGGTTCAATCTTTGGCGACGGCGATGACGTTCAGGCTGAGCCCAACTCAGCTCGGGACTCTCGAGAGCAATCGCCTAATGGCGTTTTCTCCGGCTCCGGCTCCGGCAGCGAGGTCAGCGCTTCTTCCAAGACCAGTGAGACTATCAAGGTCAACGTCGCTGACGATAATAGCGCTCAATCGACGAATAGCCTGTCCCCAGTATCCCATGATGGGCTCTTCAGCCCTGGACAGATTGAGAGGTATTATAGCAAGAAGCAAATGAATTGTGAGTCAATCTGCTTATTTATCACCCCAGTCAATCATGCTAATGTTTAGTTCAAGTTGAAAGGTTAGGCGGAATTGAACATCATGAAGGGCCAGAACGAAAGCGTCAAGCACAGCCATCATCAAATTCCGAAAGGGAGGCGCTGGATGCACTGGAAGGTACACATAAGGAGGCGGAGGCAAGAGAACTCGAAACGGAAGAGGTGTCAAACCCAAGTGAACGAATGCGCATGGAGTCAACGCCATCATCACCACCAGCTTCGACTCAAAGGAAGACAGCGGCTGGGATCAGGGTGGATAAAATTATGTCATCCGTACGAGCAGAACAAGGAAAACGGAACGAAATGCGAGCAGCTGCAGCGGAGAAAATATCAGACAGGCCGCCGGTGGCACTGTTGAAGAAGACTACAGGGAATCAGACGGGTGCAAGATCACAGGCGGACGCACCTAGTCCTGAGATTCCGCCTAATCTGCAAGATGGGTTTCTGGAACAGACAAAGGCATATCTAAAAGATCCAATTCAGAGGGCGAGACATTTCCCTGACCCTCTGGCTGTTCGCCGAGTAAGAGTGTGGGCAGGGGAGGAATTGGCGGGCCATAAGATCAAACCCACAGTCGACGCTACGCTACCCCCTTGGGCTGAAAGGCACCGGCCCTTCAGTCAATGGCAGGATCCAGTAAGTGCCTTGGTTCATTAGGCTTTTTGAGAATCACGCTGATCATGATCGATCAGATTGGGCTAGCGCCTGTGCCTGCGACACGCACAAAGGTCTCGAGATCGAAAAAGCGGAGCAAGGGACAAGGTAAGAGAAGGCCAAGACCAGCATCTGCAAAAGAGCAGTCAGTCAGTTCAGCCCGGTGGTCATCGTTTAGATAAGCCTATTGTGTACTTATTGTAATGGAGTTTGGGATGTTCCTTGGATGATCGTTGGATCGGAGTTATATAGATTCGGAGTTTAGGATGTCCATGTCTTGTTATTTGAATTTGTTGGCTTGTTTGTACTTTTACTTAACCGTTACCATTCTTCTGGGCATTCATTCATTGTTACAACTGAGTCGGAGCGAAGCATGTATGTTGTCCTGCCATAATCGCAAGGCAACACTTTGTTGCATGATACTCAGTAAATGTCAAAAGTTAAAATAGAAGGCAATGGTTACCTGCAGCTAGGTGAAGCATAAGTTAAAAAAAAAAGTGTTTGAGGGAAGAACTTGATCTATACAATAGGTTCGGCATTTATACTACTAGACGTCACGTGCAAACCGAACAAACAGCTCACCCGTCGTCTGGTATCTCACGTCTTTGTTCGCGAAAGTCGGATCAATTTGACACCCTGACATAATGGATCAATATTGGAATTGACCAAATACCTCGAGGCATACAGCTGCATTGATCGTGACCGATCCGTCGCCACATCGCTGGTTCAGAACAATCGCGGCTACTAGGTTTACCATAAGTAACGGCAGATTCTCAAGATGTTCACTTTCACTCCTCTCCTTGGTGCCCAGTCATCATCTTCGAGGGCATCGCAGTCTATCTTGGAGCTTGATGGAGGCATCAAGATTCTAGTGGATGTTGGTTGGGATGATAAGTTCAATACCCTTGATTTAGCGGAACTTGAGAAGTGAGCATGCGATCAACGCGTTTCCTTGTTTGAAATTAGATGAGCTAATATTACCATCAGGCATATTCCTACACTTTCTCTTATTCTTTTTGACACACGCGACGCCCGCTCACATTGGCGCTCTAGTCCATTGCTGCCGAACATTCCCTCTCTTCACGCAAATCCCAATCTATGCAACGAATCCCGTCATCGCTTTCGGCCGTACGCTCCTACAAGACCTTTATGCCTCCGCCCCGCTTGCTGCAACATTCCTACCGAAGGCTTCTGTTTCAGAGCCAGGCGCATCGTCAGCAGGGTCTGCGACTGTGCCAGGCGGAGATACCGAAACCGCTGGCAGCACAAGCCGAATACTGCTTCAATCGCCGACAGCGGAGGAAATTTCTCGATACTTCTCTCTCATCCAGCCACTGAAATATTCTCAACCCCACCAACCGCTCCCATCACCTTTCTCCCCGCCCTTGAACGGGCTTACTCTCACAGCCTACAATGCCGGTCACACCGTCGGTGGAACGATATGGCATATTCAGCATGGGTTGGAATCTATTGTCTATGCAGTGGATTGGAACCAGGCTCGTGAGAGCGTGGTCGCGGGTGCTGCGTGGTTCGGTGGCTCTGGCGCCAGTGGAACAGAAGTCATTGAACAATTGCGGAAACCCACAGCCTTGATCTGCAGTACAACGGGAGGCGATAAGCTGGCACCTTCGGGAGGTCGGAAAAAGCGAGACGATCTCCTGCTCGATATGATCCGTAGTAGCCTTGCGAAAGGTGGAACAGTGCTCATTCCTACAGACACAAGTGCGCGAGTTCTTGAACTGGCCTACGCACTGGAACACTCTTGGCGTGATGCCGCGAATGGCGACAAAGAGGATGTCCTTCAAGGAGCTGGGTTGTATCTGGCTGGAAAGAAGGTTACCAACACAATCCGACTCGCCCGAAGCATGCTGGAGTGGATGGACGAGAACATTGTTCGCGAATTTGAAGCGGCGGAAAGTGCAGATGTCACGAACGGGCAAAGGACGGGTGGACAGGAGAAAAGCTCTAGCAAGGGTGGAGGCCCATTCACTTTCAAACATCTCAAGATCATCGAGCGCAAGAAGCGACTTGAGAAGCTCTTGGCAGAACCCGGACCTAAAGTAATTCTTGCATCTGATACATCAATGGACTGGGGCTTCTCAAAGGATGCACTTCGACAAGTGGCCGAAGGACCCAACAATCTGTTGTTGATGACGGAGTCCTTCCGCAAGGATATGCAGACTCAAGAATCGAAACCATCACAAAGTTCGACCACAATTGGAAGCATGATTTGGGAGTGGTATGAGGAACGGAGAGATGGCGTGGCTCTAGAGAAAGGATCGGATGGCGAACATATCGAACAAGTCCACAGCGGTGGACGAGAATTGTGCTGGACAGATGTGCAGCGAGCCCCTCTGGATACCGGGGAGCAGTTAATATACCAGCAATATCTCGCGACCAAGCGCCAACTTCAAGACACCTCTCAAACACTTGGCCAGGAGACCCTTGAAACTGCCGCGGATGCCCTCGATGACGGATCGAGCTCTACCACTTCCGAGGACTCGGATCCTGAACACCAGGGTCGCGCTCTGAACTTTTCGGCCTCACTTGCACACGCTACTCGAAGCAAACTTGCTGTCAGCGACGAAGACCTAGGCATCAACATCCTTCTTCGTCGAAAGAACGTTTATGACTACGATGTGCGTGGAAAGAAGGGCCGCGAGCGTATGTTCCCTTATGTGGCACCGAGAAAGAAGGGAGACGAATATGGAGAATTCATTCGTCCAGAGGAGTATCTCCGGGCCGAAGAACGCGAAGAGATTGATATGCAGCAACGGCGTACCGATGCCGAGACTAAGCTGGGCCAAAAACGACGCTGGGATGATGCCGCCGGCCCCCATGGACGCAAGTTGTCTGGCGGCGCAGCTGGACGGAAACGTCCTCACATTGACGGCAAGATTATTGACGACGATGATCTCAGCCTTGTCTCCGATGGTGAAGATGCCGATGTAGCTGCGGAGTCCGAAGACGAAGTAGAAGG